>NW_026535820.1:17828750-19065000 GCF_028551555.1 Melozone crissalis
AATTCTTTCAGCAGGAAAATAATATTGTTACTTTGAACCAACTGTATAAAAAAAGGAAATGAATGACAAATGAATTCTGCTCTATAGAAAGCAAATCTTCAGAAGGAGAATAAACAGAAAAAGTTTCTGTATTGCTCATGGCTATTATGTGAACATAGCCAGATGTGCTCTCTACAAACGTGGTACTTGTCTGGCCTTTAGCTCAGGCAAAAGGCTGCCTTCCTTTCTAAATAAAAAGCTTGGATTTATAACTTTCTTGCTTCTCTTCAGCAACTCAGAAAACAACTCCTGTTTCTTTTCCAGAACACTGTCAAAAAAGGGGGACACTCAAGACTCGTAGATCCTGGCAAAAGTCTACTTCATAGAAAAAACAGGAATTTTCTGCGAGTAATTGAACAAGCACACTGCACTACTGATGTATCACATCTGACCACTTTCTCCATTGAGGAGCCAGCTATGCAGGATCTACCTGAAGTGTTACTTCCATGTGAAATTTTGATTCTTTTTAAATCCCTGGTTTACCAATCCCTCTCAAGTGCTCTGTCGCGCTTAAAGCAATGTGGGCAATGTAAATATGACCACACCAAAGGGCAGCTAACACAGCAAGCCTGGTAGACACAACCAAAACAACCCCAAACTTTGTATCACAAGTCCCTCATGACCCAGATGAGTACATCTGGAGCAAAGAGTTTATAAGACATTCTTCATGTAAATGAGTTTTTATTTTAAGAAGACCATCCTAGAATCTTAATAGCACTAAGGCTATTAAAGTTTTCTAAGATGTTAACATAGTGTCACAATGCTGGTAATAGCCTACAACCACTGAAAGACAAGAACAGTTTCTCTTTTAAGTCTATGAAGCATAGTTCTGGCATATATAAGCACAAACATTAATCAAACTCAACTTGCCTTTTTTTTTTTTAATAGAACAACCTTCAAACATTACTTTTATAACACTCTAAGTTCCTGATGCACCCCTACTGTTCTTGGCTGCACAGGCCTCAAACTTAAAGCAGCAATTCCAGCTGCAAGCACCACTTCTAAGAACTTACCATCAAGACTAGTTTTGAATACATAATAGAAAGAACTCCCAGCAATAACTGATTTTTATTTTTACTATTTTACTTTTATATTTATTTTCCTTATAAACTTACATTGTAATTGTAAATTCATGAACCAGAGAATTTTTTTTCATTTTAAACTATAAGAGCCATGACACACACTCCACTAAGTATCATCAAACAAAAAGCCACCCCATGCTTTATAACATTTCCTTGCCCAACATCATCATTAATACTACCACAAGAAATTCCTGTTACCTAATCCCACTTACATTAATGTCCCTAGAGAAGTATCAAACTATATCATCCAAAGTCAGTCACTTACTCTAAACAATGGACAGTCACCACCATGGAGAAAAAATAAATCATTACCAAAAGGTGAAGAAGGAAAGTGACTTAGACAAGACTACAAAGTGAATCAGCAGTAAACAGAGGACTTCAGTCCAAACTGACAGCACCTTAACTCTATTAACTTGGCCCTTTTGTTACAACTACTTTACAGAATTCTACTCTTCCTACCTCCAGGGAATAAAGCCCTCAAAAGTAACTCCCTCTTGCAAAAAGCAACCCTGGGTACCCATACACAACAGTTCCATGAGGATGAGGATGATGCTCACCAGAAACCTCAGGAAGAGAAATACCATTTTGCTACGCCTGACAACAGCAATGTGTGTGACACAATATACACAGTTTTATCTGAAACAGAACTTAGAATTCTAAGACAAAATATAAACAGAAATTAAAATCAGAAGGAATAAAGCAAAAAACGGAAATAAAAACATGACAGTTTTAAAACTGAATATTAAGTCTAGGCTTCCAGATAGTTAAGAGGACACCATCTGCTTGCAAATATGTCAGGCAGGGCTAGAACAATGAGCATTCGAGGCTCATATGCAACATTTATGCATATGCTTCAGTTCTAAGCAGAAGCAGTCCCACTGGTTTCTACAGGACATCAAACACAGGTAAAAGTTCCTAAGCATAAACATCCGCAAGACAAGGACTGACAACTTGAAAGACTCCTCTTTCTTGTTCTAAAGTCCATTGCAAAAGGATTTTCAAAAAAAACCATAATCATGCCAGCAGAGAGGAAGATACCCAGTCACTGAAAAATTAAATCCATCTCAAAGGGTAACCATGCAATATTTGGGGTTCTTTCCTTAGCAAGGTTTTTTGTAATCAGTTAGAATGAATTCCATGATTCTGTCTCCTCAAAAGTCTTTTAGCTTTAAGCATTGCTATAATTCTCCTTGCTGTAACACTACACGTAGCTGGCACAAAGATGGTCTCTCCATCACGTCCTAAATGAAAGACATATTACAAAAGAGTACAGCTCAAGTGCCTCAATAAATCAGTGCAAACACTTCATTACTGAGGCCCTGACCAGCCCACAAGTCACTTCACAATATTTCTGATAAAACTTAACAATATCTACATCTTTCTGCGTGAGCTTTCACTGTAAAAACAGGTGCTAAAATGAACATTTCCCTGCAGTGTTTGCAACACTAACACTGCCGCATAATGTCAGTGCAGATCAAATTCCATTGTCCAAAATGACAGGATTTAAAGCATAAATATCAAGCGGCTAAGTCATTAAAAGAATCAACTCATGCACTTCTTTTCCTCCCAGTACCTTTACTATTTTACAGCAACTCTGGCAATACAGATAAAAGGCAACGTGCAGATTACAGGCACAAATCCACAGTATTTCAACCACTTAGTGTAACTTTTACAAAAAAGGCAGTACACATCTCTTCTGCAATTATCCCTATACTTGACTCAAGGATGACTGCCAGTATTTTACAAAACTGCTCCGAAATAGAAATTCAAGAAGTGGGGATCTGGGCGTGAAAGCAAACCCAAACCTTGATGTATCACCCTCTCTCCACCTCCTCCCCAGCCCAACAGGAGCCTGCTGTCTGTGGCAGATCACTTTTGCTTTGTTTCCAATTTAGCAGTCCCGGGACAACTTCTGTCCCCGCGGCCCCGCGCTGTAGCTTGTCCCAAGTTTCCGTGTACACACACACACAGACACACGGGCGAGCACAGACAGACACCCACGCCCGGGGAGGGGGAGGGTGCAGACTCCCCCCGCCCAAGCCCAAGGCAAAGGCGAACCTCTAAAAGGGGAAGAAGGAGGGGCGCAATCCGCTCCCCAGGACGGGACCCCGAGCACCCCGGGTGCTGCCCCCCGACCCAGCGCCCTGGGGGCGGAGGTGCCTCCATTCCCCGCCGCTCACCGGTGGGCGCGCTGTCCAGGATGCGGAGGTCGTAGGCCCCGGAGCAGCGGTAGTTGGCGGCGGTGCCGTTGTCCCACACCACGACCACCTCCTCGGGGCTCTCGAAGCTGCGCACGGTGCCCACATGGCCCTCGCCGCCATCCTGCTTCCCCCACTTCCAGTCCGGGCCGCGGACCACCCGGGCCCCAACTCCTTCCACCATCACCCGGTTGTTCCGCGAGCTGCTCATCCCGGCGGCGGAGCCCTGGGGCGGATGGAAGGGGCGCGCAGCCCGCAGGCGGCGGAGGGGGACCCCGATGGGGGCGGCTACCTCGGGCGCCGGGCGGGAATCTCCGTCCGGCTCTTCTCCTTGCTTGCTTGCTCGCTCGCTTCTTGCTCGCTCGCTCCCCTCCTCCCTTCCTTCCTCGCTCCCTACGCGCCCATTCCCCGGCCCCAGCGGCGTCCCCCGCCCGCTCCCACCGCCAGCCCCGCTCCCGCCGCTACATCCGGGACCTGCGGCCGCGACGGCGCCGGCTCCAGGGAGACCGGCGCGCCCGCCCCCGCCCCGCCGTGCTGCGCATGCGCGGGCGCGGCGGCGGCGGGCGCGTCGCTCGGGCGCCCCCTGCGGAGCCGCGGCGGGCACTGCCGCGCTGGCCCTGCCCCGGCCCGGCCCCGGGGCTGTGCCCGAGGGAAGGGCCGGGAGCCGAGGAGCCAACCGGGGCTGCTCATGCCTGCCGGAGGCTTCACCAGGTCCCCAGCCCGGCCATTCCTTCTGGAATCGCGGCGTCCTGCCGCCGAGGGCTGTGGCGCCGCCCCGCCCGGCCCTGAGGTGATGGTGCCGTGGCTGAATCGGCCGCCTCCTTCTCCATGCGCAAGGTGCTCCTATCGCCTATGCTTCCGTGGCAGAGGGATTATCAATTCAATTGTATCAACTAAGTCATGAGCCATCTACCTTGGGTAAACCATAGAATTATTGAATGGTTTTGGGTTGAAAAGGTCTTTGATGGTCATCTGGTTCCAACACTCCTGCCATGGGCAGGGACACCTTCCAATAGAGCTGGTTACTCAAATCCCCATCCAATGCAACCTTGAACACTTCCAATGATGGGGCATTTTATGAGTCTATAATTCTATGATTCTAAACTTGTGTACTGGTTTTCTCATTTTCAATTCACTTTTGTGTCCTCACATCCCAAACTGTGGATGCGAGGCTTGTGCACTACCGAGGTGAGGTTGGTGGGGCCATACTTTGGTACGCAGGAGCATTTTCAGCTGGTGTTCAGGTGCTCCAGTCTGCCAAGGGAGGAATCAGTACCTCCACCTGCCCTTCCCACCTCGGAGGATCCTTCACAGGGGATCTATCTGCTCAAACTCTGAGCCTATACCTGCAATGCAATTCTTTATAAACTCCCCTCTTTTTTAACACTCTCATCACACTCAAGGATTTCCTTTAACGCCACACAACCTTGCTAATCTTTTATAGAATATAATTCTTCCTTTCAAAAATGGTCCTCGATTACTTTTGTCTCTCCTTTTTTATAATGTCACCTTTTTAAAAGCATCTAACCTAAAGGACAGACAAGTCTGAAACAGACAAAAGAAAACTGTTTCTTAGTCAACAGGGACATGGCTGAAAAAAGGCAGCCCAGCTACCTTGTGTTCAGGGTATTTTTACTGTTTCTGTGCTTTCTTCCCCCTCTGTGCTTATTAATACAGCTAGAAGAGTCTACGAGGTCATCTCCTGACTTCTTTTGTGCATTATTTTACAGAAGGTATAACACAGCAGAATAGTATGAACATGTAACCACCAGGCCTCCACATTCCTCACATAATTTATTCCTTCTTAAACTCTGCTAAGGCTTAAGAATGATATCTCAAACATGATGATGTGTCCTGACAACAGGTAGTCCCAAGCAGTGTCTGATTTCTGCTCGTGCAGTGGAAACCTTGAAGCCCAACAGATACCACACAGTTGCCAGGCAGTGTGGGTTTTATGGCAGGTGCTTCTACTTGTACAAAAGCTACCCACAGCTTGTACTAGCTTATTACATTGGTACATGGCAGAATTTCCCAGAAATTCTGGAGGTTTCTTGATGTTTTAAAGGATGTAGCTGGGCTTTTGTGGGGAAAATTTGCCTATCTGCCTCATTCTACTTTTCCATGCTTTGATAGTTATGGACAAGTAAAAATTTCACACATGCCTAAGGATAACCCAGAGCATGTTTTTCTATTACTCTCTGGTACAGTTAGATAAAAAAGGCTTTTTGTAATCAGGAAAGGTATGCCACAAATAACTAATAAAGTCTGAGATCAGAATTAGTTCTCCTGGAGAGAATCTGAGAAGTTCATCCCTTACATTAATTTTTCCACAAAGGCTATATCCTAAATTACAGACCTTAAGAGAATCTGCTGCTGCTGCTGCAGTTCAGCAGCAATGCATGTGGGTAGATATTATCCTGGAGCTTCTTCTCTCCCAATCATCCTTCTGACAACTCATGCTCTATCATGGAACACACACATGTAACCCAGTATCTATTGGACTGAATGAGACTGCTCCCTCAATAGCTGACAGGGACTTCTTTCCCAGCTCAAAATACAGAGCCTTGTACTACTTTTATTTGAGTGGTAGAAAATAAAGGCTGGATAGACTGGGTTGATGCATTCACACATGCCAATAAGTACATGACTAATTTTTGCACTCTAATCCCCTGCCATTTCTACTCCTATATGGCTACAAAGTTGTGAAAGGTGCAAAATTGTCATTGGCTACATGAATTGGTTTTCCAGAATCCCAAATATTTTATTGTATTATCTCTTTGAATCATACTTTATATTCCATATTCTGTGCATCTGTTTCACCAACTAGTAAAGAAAAAAAAATATATTTAGCTCTTAAATATTTTATTTTAATTAGCCTTCAAAATAAGAAGTAAATACTGTTTTCAGATGGAGATTTAAAAAGTTACAGTAGGGCACAGAAAAAGGATATAGCTTTGGGGAAAGATTTTCAAGTTAAGTTGGACAGTTTGTGGTTCTATCTTGATATTTTTCTGGTATCATTCGCAAGAATATACAACAGCATTAGTGCTAGAATTATAAGCAAGAGAAGTTAATTCTAGGTAAGGACCAGAAGACTATTGGAGACTCACAGAAAGGTGTAAATAGAAGAATCAGAATGTAATAGCAAGAGGAAGAAGAGAGCTTTGAGTTTTGAAAATAAGCTGAACTAAGATAAGAAATAAAACAAGCAAAAGTATAAACAAGATAGAGATTCTATAGGAAGTTGGATCCAATTAACATATTGTGACAAGAAAAGTGACAGGCACCACATTTTCAGATATGTGGCAGCATTTTCTTTAGAAACTGGGAAACTAGCCACCGTAACACCTTAAGGAAAGAACTCATATTCATTCTTCAGCTGAAAAAACCCTTGTAGGCTTAAGGCCTTTTGTGAGGCAGGAGTTAGCTCCTTAGTCGGCTGGTTGTACACAGAATAAATGCACACAGATTTGTAGTTGTCTCTAACAAGTCTCTGGTCCCTCAATAGAACTGTTTTCTTCTCCTGATGTATGCTGAGAACTTCTCATATCTCCTGAACTTGCATTTGCTCCTTATTGCACAGAACAGCTATTTTACAGGAAAGAAGAGAAAGAAGAAGGAAAGTGAAAGAGGGAAGAAGAGAAGAGAAGAGAAGGGAAGAGAAGAGAAGAGAAGAGAAGAGAAGAGAAGAGAAGAGAAGAGAAGAGAAGAGAAGAGAAGAGGATTGAGCCCTGAGGAGCACTTCTGCTGACCAGTAACCAGCCAGATGTGACCTCATTCACCACAACCACATGAGCCCTATCCCTCAGCCAGTTCTTCACCCAGTGCATTGTGAACCAGCTCATCCGATGTTTGGATAACTTGTCCAAAATGATGATGTGAAGGACAATATCAAAAGCCTTACTAAAATCCTGAAAAACTGCATTCACTCTCTTCCCTTCAGCCAATGGATGTGTGACTGTATCATAACCAAATTGATTAAACAGGACTGTCCCTTGTGAATCCATGTGCTCACACTGTAGGTAATTTAATCTATCAGTCCTCAGACTGTGGGGAAAAATGCCATCTAAACCATCAGTACTAGATCTGGCAGATAATTTATTTCTTTGCTTTTCAAGTCTACAAAATTACACTCATAACCCCCCTCCAACCTAGGACCAGTAGAAGAATGGGAGTATGGGGTTTTTTCTACTATTCAGACTGGCAGAGCAGTAATGCCTTAAGCTGCTGTATCATGAGCAAGCAAGGCTTATCTGTGAAAGGCTTATTTACAGTGTTGCTGGCCCTGTGAGACAGTGCTTGCTTTGAACACCTCAGGTAGTCATGGCAGAGCAGTTGAATCAGAAGCTGGAGGAAGGGAATCCACAGTGCTGTAGGCAAACTCTCTCTAATTGCAAGGACTCATTCATATTCATCCAGTGCAGGAGTTTGGATGTGCAATATGAACTAGTGAACAAATTCTCTTCTGGCTACCCAAAATTATGTATATTGCTGAGTCAGTCCTCCAGCTGGTGGTTATGGTCTTCCTCACCACTTTCTGCCATATTGGAGCAATCCAGTAAGGGGCCAAGAGAGAAGATCTCTGGTTTGTGCAGAATTCAGTGCTGTGCATACCCTGTAGCCTCCTTGGTTTTGTTGGAAAGCAAACACTTTTGTAAGAGTGACTTTCTGTAAGAGCAGCTGCCACCTTTCTGAAGGGTAGGGCAACTCTCAAGACAGCTCTCACAGAGTCACAGAAAACAGGACTTTGGAGAACATCCAGCCCATGCTCCTGCCCATCAAAGCCATAGAGAAAGCTGCTTGTCCAAACTCTGCCTGGCTGCCTTTCAGATCTGCAAAATGTCATGCTCCAGCAGGAAATTCTAATATAAGTATTTGCCTGGATTGAAGAGAGGCTTTGATTGAGGTTTTTCTGGACTGTCTTGTTTGATTAAAGCTGAACTTGCAGTGTAGTATCTGGAACACATAATGGAAACAGACCACAGAAAGGAAACTGTGCTATCTGGAGCAGAGAAAAGGGACTGTGCCTTTTGCAGGAAAGAATTCTATAGGAAAGTCTTGCTTTTATACATTTCAGAAGAAAAAAAAATCTCAACTTCTTGGAAAGATATTTTTTAACTTGTAGAGTTGCAAGGTTTTGTTTACTATCTAGCACAAATCCTGAGTTCTTAGAATTTGTCATATGAAGGATATATATATAAATAGCTGCCTATGAGTTGAGAAAGAACATCTAGTTTGGATACAATGAGCAGATTGCAGTTTTCTTTATAAATTACTGAGATAGAGTTTATTACTCTATACTGATCTGAGTCAAAAAATTCTGCTTCCTTAGTTCAAGACTCTATTTTAGAATAAGCATGTTTTTGTAGTCCTCCTCCTGAAAACTGACAGTATTATAGATTTTAATTTTCTGGTTTTGCCCAAAAGGGATTTTATACCACAGTTCTTTCCTGAGGACTAAAGTACTAGGAAAAAAAATGAGGGAAAAGGAAGTAACTGTCTTGCTTTTATTGAAGTTATCTATTCTTCATGTAACTAACTCGAGTAACTGAGGAAGACAGACAGAAATATTGGCAAATGAGATAAAAAATACTGTCTTACTGAAAAAAAGATTGCCCCAAAAGTTGTTTTGGTTGTTTTTTTTTTTTGTAATGAAAAGTATGTAGCCCCACTCCACAGAAACTTCTGGTCTGATAAACATGCCACTTCTTTAAGTGCAAATGTATACAATGTATATTTTCTGGAACCCGAAGTACCAGTTAGGAACTGCAGGGCATATCCTGTTTTTCCGTGGTTTAGCGTTAAAAACAACCCTGATTCTGCAGCCTCTGCTGCCATCGCGTGGCCGTGAACCATCTCTCACTAATGCTAAAACTCGCCCGTCGTCTGCACTTGTCGCACTCTTATTTCCTCTGCTTTATTTACCAGTATCATTACCCCGGCACAATCCAATTTTCTTCCTCAATTTTCAGAAATGTCATGAATAATTGGCATTGATTTTTTCCCCTAGTTTCTGCAGATTAAAATATTTTTAATGTCAGGCAGTGAGCAAGTTGTCATGCACCAGAGCAAATTGCTTCGGTGGGTTTGTTTTTCACTATCCTCTGTGAAACTGTTAATTAGAACAGATGTATTAATCCACAATGTCTATGACACTGGATTTTTTTTTTCTAATGAGTTTTATCTCCTTTTCTAGAAAAGAAAAACAGCTTAGCAGAGAACAGAATAAAAAGACATAATTTCATTTTTCTGCTGCGAAACAAGCACTCTTATGGAGATCTGCTAAAAAAGAAAGTTTGAGGAGTTTTTTGTTGGGGTTTGATTTTGTTTTGTTTTGGTTTTTGTTTTTTTTTAATGTAGCTAAAAGCCTCAACATGTTGAAAAAAAGTGGTTTATGATAACAATAATAATGAGCATCCTGGAATCTTCTTTCTTGGTTAAGGTTTTAAGTTTTACTGTGCTGAACTCTTTTGAGTGGAGAGAAAACCAGAAACCTGTGCAGTCAATCCTGAAGTTTTAAATATCCAAAAATAAAATAAAATAAAATAATATAAAATTATGTAGCAATCTAGGGCATACACACTACAATACCACATACTGATGTTTGCACATCTATACAAATTCTACTTTAGCACACCTTAGAGGATTCAAAAACGTATACTTATCTGATATTTCCAATGGTTTAGCCAAATATTGTTGTTTAATTTATAGATGATTTTTAAATTAGGTGATGCATTGCAAGGAGGGATTAATTTCTTCCTGGTATTACATTTCCTGATTGCAAAGATTGTAAAGAAAGTACTTACTTGAAATTCTAAGATGTAATCAGAACCAGCTAGGTCATATTTTTAGACTGATAGGAAAATAAACCATCTCCACAAGTCATCAAAATATTTTAAGGATGTTCCTACTTTATGTGCATGATAATTTTTGTTGCAATCAATGGGGCCAATCATGTGCATAGAGTGTCCTGTGTCAAGTACAGGATAGTCTTGTACGACAAAGGCATTCAATATGCACCAAGTAATGCCTGAAAGATGACTTCAGTACCAAAAAATACCTCTCTTTAATTTTAACAATCCTCCAAAATAGTAACAAACATTGAGCAACTCAAGCAGAATCTAAATTTTCTCTGTTTTGTCATAAGAAAATTGTTCCAGTCACAACATTATGTAATCCTAAATTCTAAGAAGTAATGTTTGCAGTACACTGTGACAGACTTGTTGAAATCTGTATTTATCTAAAACATAGCCAGAAATTTTTTAAAAATTAAAAATTACACTTGTATACAATTCTTAGAAATAATCTTCACTCTTAACAAGCTAAAGAAAATCTAAGAAATTGCCTAAAGGAAGAAGATTCATTGAGCTTATTTCTGACTCCACTGAATTCAGCTGGTGCCATACTGCTGATGTACATAGAAAAAGAGTTTACCAAATGTATAAGGAAGATGCTTCATTTTGGAGGGGGGTGTTACATGATTATAAAGCATTCTAAGATATTTTGGTCTTTTGTGTGAAATGCAACTATTTATCCTTTTGTTATAATCACTTCTTCGAAGTGATGATGAAGGAATGAAAACAGGTAAATAAAACTGAGAAGGCTTTACTGCAATAAATCTTCCTTGAAGACAGGAAAAAATTTAACGTGGATTCAACATCCAGTTCTACTGTGCTCTTACAAAAATTCTCTAAGTTCTGTAGCAGCTTCTGTTAATATTTTTAATGAAAAAATTGATGAGACAAATATCCTCAATATAGTTACTCACTTTCAATGGTCCTCTATTAACCATGATTTTGTATTTAGCAGTTTGCCAGCTGTAGTCAAAGGCAGGGAGCTGACTTCATGCAAATCAGATCCTGCAAGAGTCATCCCAAGGGAGACAAATATTGAGCGGTCTTCCTGTTGCAGCAGCTGTTGAAGGAATCTTCAGTCACCCAAACAGAAAGTAAAACAATACCTGCTATGCCTGATAAATTGAAATATATTTAATAATATATTTATTATTGAGGGAAACATAGTTAAGGGAAGAAGATAAATTATAATAGAATCATAGAATGGTCTGGGTTGGAAGGGATCATAAATATCATCTAGTTCCAACGCCCCTGCCATAGGCTGGGACACCTTCCACTAGACCAGGTTGTTCAAAGCCTCACCCACTCTGGCCTTGAATACCTCCAGAGAGGGCACATCTGCAACTTCTCTGAAATCTCTGAATCTTCCCTCATCCAGTTTAAAGCCATTCTCCCTTGTCCTACCACTACAAACCCTTGTAAAAAGTCCTTCTCCAGCTCTGTTGTAGCCCTCCATTAAGTACTCAAAGGCTGCTTTAGGTGTCCCCAGAGCCTTCTCTTCTGCAGGATGAACAACTCCTGTTCTCTCACTCTGTCTTTAAAGGTCCTCCATGCCTCTGATAATTTTTGTGGCCCTCCAACAGGTTCACATATTCCCTGTGCTAAGGACTCCAGAGCTGGATGCAACACTCCAGGTGGGTTCTCACAAGGAAAAATTAGAGGGGGAGAATCACCTCCCTTCCCTGCTGGCAACACTCTTTTGATACTGTCCGGGATGCGGTTGGCCTTCTGGGCTGCAAGCAATTGCCAGGTCAAGTTGAGTTTCTCATCCACCAACATGTCCCAAAAAGTTCTTTTTGAATCCTTTGTTCCTTCCAATTTTACCATCATGGAGGGCTGAGAAATACTCCTTGATGGAGTGAAGAAAAGAACCATGGAAGAAAAATACATGGATGCATGGGAATATGAAGATAATAGTAAAAGTAGCAAAGCTTAAGAAAGGGACACAGAAGCAGCCCTTCCTAATGCCACAATCATTGATTTTTTCATGAGCACCGAGAGTATAAACACAAACACAGCCTGGCTTTTTCCATCTGAAATTTGAAGAGCCTCCAACACAGCATTTTCACTGACTTCATTCATATTTTAAGGAAAGACAAATAAATAATATGCATGAGGAAGTCTTGAGAAATGCTGAATTGAATTTTTCAAATGCACTTTTTTTCTCCCATTCCCTTGCTGATAATAAATATCACCAACACTGGATGCCTTTTCCTTAATGGAAAAAAAACTTTTCAGATGTTTTACGCATGGACTTTGCACTTTTTAAGTATCCCAAGATAGTTTATGCTGACACAAAGGTATTTATCCCAGTTTGTTAGATGAATACTAAAGTTAAACAAACATTAAAAAAATATAATCAAACAGAACCTTGAATTTAGAGCTCTGAGGTTAAAAGTCACTTTGCCCCTCCTCAGAGGTACTGCACTGAAATCCATTCCAAAGAACTGCAGTGGGGTCAACTTGCAACTGTCCATTGGAACGTCAGTAAGAACATGATGATTCTGCCCCAAACCCCAGATGATCATAGAACCATCTCCCTAAACAAAAGATAACATAAACATAGTGCAGACTTCTAGTGATAAAAGCAAATCAGACTGTGACTCTTCAATTGCTTCTGTCAATTATTATCTATTGCTTAAGCAAGATAAATTGGGAGACAATATGAAAGAACAGTCCTATGCCCTTTCATTTCTGCTTAATCTATAATCCATTAGTACTGGGTTGAGGCAATCGTTTTATGAAGCACTTGGAAAGAAGAGAGCATACTGCAAACAGGAACTCTCTCTGGGAACGCGGACTCTCCTTCTCTGAAAAAGAAAAATGCAGTGAGTGTTCAAAACACCGTAGGGACCACCTCGTTTTTTCACACATGCACAATTTGCAATGACTCAATCACTTGGAAGTGGTTGTAGCATGAGCATAATACAGCCTTTTCTTTATCAGCTCTGCAAAATGTATTGTAGGCCAAAGTACAACCTTTTAAAGACTTAGAAAGCCCAGCACCAGAACCGGAGGATCTGATGGGAATTGCTTGAAGCAGAAGGAAGTTATTAACATTTCTGCTGTTGTCAACATAGCAACATGTTTACACAGTAAAAAACCCAAACCCCTCAGCCCTTCTCAGTACTTGTCATTTGTTTCAGTTTGCCAGCAGCATGTCACATGTGCCTGACCTTGTTGATATTCCCATGAGTGCCTGACCTTGTTGATATTCCCATGAGTAACCAACACAGGGTAGGTGGAAGTCCAAGACCAGATAAACGTCATCAACCTTTGTGTCCGGATGTTTTTTCAGACATTCAATCTCTCTTGATTGTTGATCAAATCATTAAACTACTGGATTTGTATGACTCAAAGGCTTTCTCTAACCATCAACAGCCACACCTTACACTTTTCAGTCAAATGAGTGGATATGCATTTAGAAGCCTTCTAGACCCAAGGACACAGGCTGTGTCCTCTTCTTTCTCAGACATCTGGGATTTTTCTTTCCTCTAGATTTTGGGTGACTCAAGGATTTTTCAGCTTAATGAGGATAGGACTCAGATACAGAACAGTCTGCTGCAAGCAAAACTAGGTCCCCCTTCAGATGTAGCAGGTTCCTCTGCAACCTAAAATCTAGTTGTCAGTTCAGCCAAATTATTGTCTCTGAAGATTCCTAAGTTCACACTGCAGATGAAGCCTACATGTTCTCAAACTGAGCTGTCTACTCCAGCTCTCCCAGCAGAGTGTCCCTTCATGATAAATCCTTTTATCTGGGGTGTACAGCATACACTCCCAGCAAGTCAGGACCAAAACCTGGGTATGGTTATTCTCCATCATCAGAGGAAGGGCAGCATTGATGACAGTAGTTTTCCATCCATTCGATTTCCTGTTTCTGTAACAGCTCTGGGGAAAAAAACCAAACCCCAGACCATCCCTGCCTCTGCTTATCAACTCACATACTCTTTACAACTTTGGACAGCTGACTGTATAGGAAGAACAGGTATTTTAAAATTTCTTCAGATCTCTGCAATAGACTCTTATTAATCTTTCCATGGTGAACAAGAACATTTTGGACCGAGATGCTTTACATCAGTGCAGAATCTCTCTGGTAAACTCTGTCTTAATTAGGAGGAGTAAGTGGAAAACGCCACATCTCCTTTTCTGCGGTTACATTTTTTTCTTCTTTTTTCTATTTTGTAAATTTTGAAATTTGGATAGAGTTGGAAAACACAGATAAGGCAAGAAGTGAAGAATCTCACTGAGCAACGTCTGTCTTCTCTCAGCAGTTCATGGAGCTGGGCCATAAAAGAAGGTGAGGGAAAGTACTTCTGTGTACTGTGGTGCATGGATGCATCTCAAATAGCAGATGCTCAGCTCCAGGATCTTCGTGTTATCAGCGGTGCTCCTAGGATTTTGCCAAGGAAAAGACGCAGATACTGAGAGTCTTTTTATGAAGCTGAAGGGGGGAGCATCTGACTTAGCAAACACGAGGGCCTCCAAGCAACAATCCATACAGCTGAAAAGGGAGCTAGCCGAAATTCTCTGGGGAATTGGAGATACCTCTACTGTTCTCTGATCTTCAGTAATGCCTTGTAGCAGCAGTGATAAGTGGAAGAGCAGTAGCACACTTCTGTCTCACGTAAAATATTTAGAGATTGCTGATTAACCACTGCTGCATTTGGAAGCCCATGTCCCCTCTTCCCTGCCCGTCAGTGACTGAGTTTCCACACGCCTGCATCAGCTGCTCCTTACGGTTTGGGACGGGTCCCTTTCTTATCTCACCCCCACACGCCCTCCCCGCCCTCCTGGCAAAGCGACGGGGCAAGGTGACACCGAAGGAGCCCCGATATGTCACCTGCCGTTGGGCGGCCGATGGCGGCAGCACCGCCGCGGAGGAGCCGGGCTCAGGACTGCGTCCCCTGCGGCCCCGGCCCCTGAGAACCGGCCCCAGGCCCCGGTGGCCGCGGCGGGGGCGGTCCCGGGGCGGCGCTGCAGCGCGGAGCGGGCCGCGGGCAGCGGCGGCGGGAGGCGGGCGCCAGCTCCTCCTTCTCCCGCTCCTCCTCCTCCTCCCTCGGCGCCGGGGTGGGCTCGCCCGCGGCAGCCGGGGTGTGGTGTCCTGCCGTGCCGTCCCCGTGTGCGATGGACTGGCAGGTGCTGACCAGGGAGCTCTCCCTCTACCTGGAGAGCCAGGTCCGCGTGGGCTTCTTCGGCTCCGGCGTGGGCTTGTCCCTGGTACTGGGTTTCGGTGTCGCCTACGCCTGCTACTACCTCAACAGCATCGCCAAGGTGAGCGGGAGGGCGGCGGGGCGGGCGGGCTCCGCAGGTGTCCCGCCGATGGGGACAGCCCCGAAGGTCACCGCGACCCACCGCCCGCAGGCGAGGGGATCGCGCCTGAAATGGCTGGGGGAGAGAGCAGGGCTCTGCGGCCGCACTGTCCTCCTCAAATCCTCGTCCGTCCCCTGGAGGTGCCGGCCCGGGGTCCCGGCCGGCCGAAACCCCACTCGAAGCCCACACGGGCCCGGCAGCGCAGCCTCCCCGGCCGCCGGGGCTGCGTCTTCCGCGGGGGCCGCCGGTAACCCCCGGAGGCCGCCGGCCTGCGGTGAGGGAGGGCTCCCCTGGTCCTGCTCCGTCTGGCAGGGGAAGGGGCTCCGGTCTCGGCAGTCCCCAAAATGCATTTGTACCAGTTGGAGAGCTTGGCCGGGTGCCATGCTTTGGAAAGGGAGGTTAGGAGACTGCCCTGCACAACACAAACCCGACCTACTTGGTTCACTAGCAGGGCAAGCGATCAAGTAGTTTTGCTGCCCTTGTGTCCCCGCCGGTACCATCCTAAGTACCTGTGGGGGCACCATGGCAGCGTTCTGGGGGCTGGAGCACTCTTGGGCATCTCCTCATCAGCAGTAGTTTCACAGATGAATTAGGCAATCGCAAATTACTTGGATACAGTGAGCCTGACGAGATCTGAAGTGGCCCCCTGGTGAGAGCGCCTCGTTGAATGCGTAATCAATTGAAAATACGCATATCAAAAGGGTTTTGACCGTCGAGGACCTGAGCGTTGCCACAGTCCTTCAGAGAACCGCTGGGAACATAGCCTTCCTCTTCATAGAGAAGAGAGTACTTGATTTTGGTGAGAGGAGAAAAACGAAGGGAGGATGTGCCATTACAGCTGTTTATGTGGAATGGTTTTTCTCAAAGCAAGTGTTATTGTCCTATTAATGCTTGTATGTTGAGGAGTCATTGTGACAGAGAGGTATAAGAAATATAGTTGGTAAAACATGAGCTGTTTGGAATACAGGGACTTTTCCATGTTAATTGGTAAACAAATGGAAACTGTAAGCAAATTGTCTACATGCAGAGCATTATTAGAGAGGAGGACCCGATGCACTTGTGTACTGTAGAATGAGATGGGAGAAGAAGCATCCTACCAGGTTAAAAAAGGTACTGCGGTCAAAGTGCATGCATGAATTAAATGTCATTTTGTGTGGTCCAAGAAAACATCCTTGGTAAAACCTTTCTTGTTTACTAAGAAACAGCATGATTTTAATATGTCAGTGAAGATACAATGCTGGTAAAATTAGAGATAGATCAGTATGTTATTAGAAATGGGTAAGGAATCCATTATGCTTAATGGGTTTCACTTTTTGCTTGGGCATTTTGGCATTTTGTTTGGTTTTCATTTACTTCTCTCTGTACCATTAAAGGTAAGAGCATTGCAAATGATTATATGAAATAAATTAGTTCACTGAGAGAGGATTTAAATAAGCTTTATTTCTTTGGTTTTTAATTTGTTTTAGAAGAATGTCCATGTCTGACTGTAGTCTCTTTTCCTAGAAACCCCAGCTGGTGGCAAGCAATGACCGTTTCTGCCGCTTTCTCGAGGAATATTGCCCTGTTGTGACAGAAACTTACTATCCCACGATTTGGTGCTGGGAAGGTCGGGTGCAGACACTCCTGCGCCCCTTTATCACATCTAGACCCCAAGTACAGTACAGGAAGTAAGTGCCTTCATTCTGGAAAGTGATTGATTTGATATCCAGCTTTTCTCTTACTGTGTCACACCCACTGTCTTTGCTCAAGTTCGTGCCTGGTTTTTTTTGCTTTATGCCCACCTTTACAACTTTGTCATAGACTTGGAACTACCTTTATCGTGGATTCAATATGAAGTAGGTTTGAAAGGTCAGTGTTCCCAAATGGCCCTATTTTAGTTCAGAGTTTTGTAGCACTGAAATATGGGTGACAATATAGGAACTGATGTGGTTATATGTGCACAGGTTTATACAGTGGATGACGTGTTAAAAGACCTCTGGAGGTCAGCTATTCCAGCTGCCCTGCCTTAGCAGGGTCACCCAGAGCCAGTTGCCCCAGATCACGTCAAAATAGCTTTTGGATTTCCAGAAGGATAGTGACTGCATGATACCCCTGGGCAAATTGTGCCAGTGCTCGGTGGCACACTCTCACATTGAAAATTTATTTCCTGATATTCAGAGGCCACTTCCCATGCTTCAGGTTGGGCCCATTGCCTCTTGTTCTGTCAATGGGCAACACTGAAAGGAGCCTGGCTCCATCCTCTTTGCACCCTCCCTTCAGGTATGTAAACACATTGCTAAGTTCCCCTTGAGCCTTTTCTTCATGCTGAGCAGTCCCAGTTGTCCCAGCCTTTCCTTATAGGAGATTCCGCCAGTTTGTTCATCATCTTTGGGGTCCTTTGTTGGATTATCTCCAGTATGTTCATGTCTGCCTTGGACAGAGTTGGACTCAGTACCCCAGATGTGGCCTCACCAGTGCTCCATAGTGGGGCAGGATCATATCCCTCAATCTGCTGGCTATAGTTCCTCCTAAGCCTCCACAGCCTCCAGACTTTTGGCCATCTTTGCTGCAGAGGCACATTACTGGCTCGTGTTCAACATGGTGTCCACCAGGAGCACCCTCAGGTCCTTTTCTGCCAAGCTGTTTTCCAGATGGGCAGCCTCTCCTGGTACATGGGGTTGTTCCTTCCCAGGCCCAGGACTTTGCACTTCCCCTCACTGAACTTTGTGAAATTCCTGTCAATCCATTTCTGCAGCCTGTAGAGGCCCTTCTGAATGGCAGCACAGTTACTTGACTTATCAAATATTCTGCTGTTGGAATGCCATAATTCTGCAAAGGTCATGCAGTCACTGTATCTGTCCATTAAACCAATACATTGTACCTTAACCGTAGCATGGCCACATTCAGCCTTGTTTTGAATATACAGAACGTCTGGGATTTCCAGAGTAACTTTTACCTGTGGAGTTTTTGTGTTGTGTTCTTTCATGCCTAAGAGGCATGCCTAAAGAGGCAACATTTCCCTCATTCTAAGAGGGGAAAAATCCCTTATATTTATTTTTTGTCCTCAGCTGATCTCTTTCACACAGAAATGAGACTTAGCCTGGCAAATGAGGCATTTGGCACAAGACCTAAGGAGAGGGACTTTTATGCGCCGGAACCTGGATGCAACACAAGTTGTTTCAGCTCCGCTTGCATGGTAGAATAGATTTAGCATTTAGCAGCTTCCCTTAGTTTTAGTAACTAGGAAACATTTCAGTGGTATGGCCATGTCTACTTCTTCTAGTCCTTCTTGTACACTTTTATTTCAAGGGTTTTGAGAAAAGAAACATAGTTCCATGGAGCAGTGCTTGTTTTGCACGATTTTAGATTGTGTTGGCAGTACTAGCAGTGCATCTACTTCCCATTACTGAAAAAGGGCAAAGCTGAGCTAATGAGTCCGACAAGGCTGGTCACCTTTGAAATCTGCAGTAGTCACTACCAAGAATTTCAAAAGAAAAATCAAATGCCAGGTAGGCTTATATTTCAGCACTTTCCACACCAACTCCCTCGAACCGTTCAAATATGAATATATTAGCTTTTATCTACGTTTGGCCATCTCTTCTCTATTTGGATAACTACTTTTCTAAATTATGAAGGTAAAGTAGCACTTCAACTGTTCAAATTTCCAGGAAGTGAGAAGATTTGTATGTTTCTAAAAAAAAGAACAAAACTTTTTTGTCATTGTTTAATGCATACATATGTTCCAGAGATATTACAGTATTTGTTGCATTATTAAGATATATGCTATAAGAGTGCATTCTAGCACAGTTTGTAGTGATACAGGGTGAAAGATGCCATAGTGTGTGTCTGTGTTCTGCATGTTTAAAACATAACCATCCATTATACGTTCTACTTCTTTGGATGAAGAGGGAAAAAAATTGTGATAAATGCTTACAACATTACCCAGTGTGCTATCAAAAGATTCTTAGATGATTCAAAGGAAATCTGCACTACACAAAAATGCCTGTATAAAACTCAAGGCAGTGCCAAAAATCCATTAGTTACAAGCTTCCAGTACATCAGCAGCAATTTATGAAAGGCCATGTCTTCATTTACTGACTTCATTTACTGAACAGGAATTACCCTGCAAATTGACTGTTCTATCTCTTGTCAGCTGTAGGTGTAACTCTTTCTGACTCCAGACATGCCTAGTCAGATGGCACTTTGAGTATTACAACATAATGAAAAATGCAGAATTCATACCTCTTAATCTGTAAACTGCAAGTACTCTTAATAGCATGTATGTATTTTTCAATCTGATCAGTGTTGTCTTAAAATGTACCTTTCAGTGAGCTCATTAAAACAGCAGATGGAGGACAGATTTCGTTGGATTGGTTTGATAATAATGACAGCTCATACTATCCCGATGCCAGCACAAGACCCACTGTCCTGTTATTGCCTGGCCTGACAGGAACAAGCAAGGAATCCTACATTCTTCATATGATCCATCAAAGCGAAACACTGGGATATAGGTACTGTTGTTTTTCATTGCTGCTCATTTTGCTGCCTCTGGTAGGATCCAGTATCAGTATGTACATGTATCAGATGCTTTCCTAAGGCAAATGAGATCTGAATACAGTAGTTTATGTAAGAAAGTGTTATTAGTAATAATAATCATAGTGGAATTATATAACAGGCAGTACATTTGGAAGGGCTGTTTTAGTATCTACAGATGTGCCCCAGAGATTGCAGTGAATGCCAGCTAAGTCTGCACAGGGCTTTGCTGCTGCTTCTATAGTTATTATATCATATTAGGTGGTAACCTTTACACTTTCTAGAGAAAGGGTTTGTATTCAGCTCCAAGAAGACTTGTGTGGATGGGTTGCTGGCAGTAGGCCTTGGAGGAGGTCAGCTTCTGAATGCCAAAATTGCTTGATTCAGCAGCCTTAAATTCCTGGGTGCAGAAAGGAGAGCTGGCCTACTGTTACTGATGGCTTTTGAGGGGGTCTGTCACCTCTTCATTGTCACTGTGTAATTTAGTTTCATTCTTAAGGATTCTGGTCAGATTTGGGTAAAATAAGTGGATTAGTCGATGAGTAGACTCCTTTATGTAACCATAATGCTGCTGCTGAGCATTAAAATAAGTTGTCATTGTTCCAGGATCTGTATTTGGAATATTAGATTTTGTCTTTGCAGATTGGCTTCTGGTGCTGACTGCAGTAAGTTCTTCAAATATGTATATATTAGCTTTTATCTACATGTTTGGCTATCTCTTCTCTATTTAGATAACTACTTTACTAAATTATGAAAGTATTTAATAGTTCAAAGTACTTTTTAAATCACCTTAAAACTTAGCAGTAAAAAATATCAGAGGAAAACCCTGAAATCAGCAACTTGTTACTATTAATTTTTAAACTGGAAGTTTTATATGCATGTCATCCCCTAAAGGAAGAAGGTAGAATATTATAAAGTGGAGCTTTATGTCAGATTTCAAGAGAATGCTCTAATTTTGTTTTTAAATAGCAACATTTGATAAAAACATAAAAATAAATATTCTTTCATGCCTTTAACCTATCTAAGTATTTATATTATTTAATAAAATTATTTCAGTGAGATGGTAGAAGAGCAATAGAAAAGTAATATTTATTGAGAAAGTATGGATTCTGAAATCATGGTAATACTGCTAGAAGATTCAGAGACTCCCACCAAGAGAGAGAGACCAGAAACTTCTGCTGTACCAGATTAAAAAAAAAAACATTCCCAAGAACCTGCAACTTAGATCCAGCTGTCATTATAATTTTGACTTGGCTCATTTCTTCCAATTTAGTAGAATTATGTAGCTTTGGGGGATGTCTACACACGGATCTCTGACATTCTTTTTTCAGAGCACAGCTTTAGGCTGGGCCCTGCACTGTCAGAGCTCATTGCAGAGTGCAGGCAGGACATGTCTGTACCACCTTCAGCTAAGCCTTGGGGTTCTCACCCTGCAATCTGACCTGGACAAATGACAGAGCTCTGGTAGTCCCACTGACCTCAGCGAACTCCATTTTGGTATAAAGCTTGTTCCACATAGGTCAGCCTCTAGGATCTGTAGGTCTGTAAATATTTATGTGCTGAACTTGTTCATAGATGAGGCTCATTTTCCTTTATGCGCTTTCATTTTTTTGTGTGCTTAAGTTATCTCTTCTGGTGAAATTAACAATGTGCACAATTGAATTTACTGTCTCAATTTTTAGATGCGTGGTTTTTAACAATCGGGGAATTGCTGGCGAGGAGCTTTTGGTAAGGATGACTTCTAAGATAAACATCTCTCACTTATAAGTGGTAATTATGAAATCATTTGTGCCTATTTGTACAGTTGGATTTAAATGAGAGAAACTCAGAGCATGGGTTGAAAATGCAGAGAAGATAATTCAGCCATCTGGTAGATCAATCATGTGCCAATATTAATTTTTTATTTTGAGACCCTAGAGGGTCAGCTGGTCAACACACAATTTTTTCTGAAGATTTCATTTTAGGAAATTATTCAATTAATAATATCTGTAACACTGAAATGAACAATCCTTACATTTTCTTTACAAAAATAGTACAGTATCTAAAATGTGCACAACTCTGCTCAATCATTGCAATTTTCTCCCCTTGATTTAACATACATATCCAGATTTAATCCGCTGTAATTTCTTTCCCAGTTTAAACTATATTTTTGATATGGTTAAAAAGATGTGCCATTAAAATTGATCCATACTACATGTTAGTAAATTAATAAACCAGCTTTACATGGATAGAAGTAGCCTGAAAGTTAAATGCGTTCTTGCATTTTTCTCAGCAATCATGACACAAACTCAGCTACAGAGGACATTTTTTTTGGGGACAGAAACATCATGTTGGCTTAGAAATAACTGGCCATTCCTCAGATGAAAAAACCTTGAAGCTAAACGTTTTTTGCAGCTAGGGACAAGGCATGATGAAATATTGCTGAATAAGCTTTGTTTTTTCATATGCGTTCTGTTGACAATTCTGCAGCTGGAATGAATGTGCATAATACTCAGTATTGTTTAGCATTTTTTTAATCCCCTGGTTTCAAACTTTAAAAAGCTCAGAATGTTTTTCCATAATCAGATAAAGCATTTCAATGCAAATATTGCCATGTTAAGAGTAGTTTTCTGCATACTTTTAGAGATGGATCTACAAAGCAGTTTTGTGACGCACAAAGTCCTTATTGATGAATTTCTGAAACATTTAGAGAAAAGATCCCTTGTTTGGATACATTGTGTGTATTTTACTGTAATCGGATTTACATCTTTAAGCTTTATAAGTTCTTGTGGTGCAGCAAACCAGCTAAAATTATCACATTTTCTGCAAAGAGGTTTCAACACTTTAGTATAAAATCCCTACTTAATGAGTCTGAAGCATAGTTAAGCACCACAGTAGAAGTTAGTTATGTAAGCAGTTCTTTTTCTAGTCACTTTAAAGATAGATTCAAATTTGAAACAAATAATAGTTACTTAAAGAATACTGTACTCATTGATTCTTGAAAGCTATTGTGAATTATTGCTCTGGAATAATCAAATATCATATTGACCACAGCCACTGTGAGCTAAGATGGTATTTTAAAATATCTTCATACAAAGTGTAAATAGCTAAACATTAAACTGTCTGGAATTACTTAAATTTAAAACGGATGCTATATCTTTAGTGTTATAAATTTTAACCAAATACACTTTCACTTAAAATATATTAGATGCTACTTACCAAAAATAATTTATTTTTCCTTGTAAGGTTGACAATTTAATTAAAATAAAACACATTCACACTGTTTATAATTAATAGGATGTTAAACAGTGAGGAGTGATTAATGTGGATGAGAAATGGAAATGCAACATAAATGGAAATTAAAAATGTGTTTAGTTTTAATTATCTAGATTTAGCTTTTCTTTCCATTTCCTCATCTTTGACGTCAACATTTCAATATTCTTGTTAAATGTGTTCTAAGTAATTAGTTTAGTGTTGTTAAAATCACCCACAAATAGCCAGGCAATTTAACTGAAAACAATTTTAAAAAACACCCTTGAAATCCATTGTTCCTTCAGGCAACAGAAAAGTTCCATTCACTTATAGTTATGTATTTTTATATTTAGTGTTAATGTCTCACTGAATTTTGGCAGTTCAGCCAGTACCTTTAGTTAAGTCCAGGTCACTAACATGTTCCTAGCAGCTCTAAAGTTAAAAACATTATTTCTCTGTAGATGAGGTCTGGACAACACCATTAGAAAAAACCTCATGTCACTGATTCTTATGGTGCCTAAATGGACTTGTCTCCCTCAAACTGCCCCAGATAGTCCCTCAGGTTGGACTGTTCCTGGTGTCTGTGCAGGGGAAGCCCAAAAGTTGTGCTTCTCCTTCAATAGCAGGGAAGTGGTTAACTAAATCTTACCCAAGGGGTTACCCGACCTGATGCCAGCAGAAGTCATTCCAAGTCTCAGTTCAGGATTTAAAGAGACACTAATGATGGATAAAGAACAGATAATATATGTTTCATTGCTTTAGTTAATTGAATAATTTGCTAAATTAAGTAAACCACACTGGAGAATTTATTGACCTGTTTATTTGGTTGTGTTGTACATAAAATCTAAATATGGGTTAGTTTTCAAATGCTGGCTGACAGAACTTGAAATCTAATGCTCTCTTTTGCATTTGAATGTGGGTGAATATAGTAAAATTGTTGTTATAATTTCATTTTCTGTAAACTACAGCCTTTATAATTTCTATTTCCTTGGGGTATTTTAAAAATATCAGTGTCTATCTAGTTCTGATCTAGTTCTGTCTAGTTTAGCACGTTGTTCTCTCTTCAGATTTTGTCTGATGACCTGGAGGTTGCAGATACTGAAGATACCTGTCACTGCTTTTACTTTGTAATGATAACAAGTATAACTCCTTCCTTCACCTTCTCGTGAAACGTTCTGGATTTCTATTTGCCATTTAGTGAAGCTTCACAATAAATGCTAAATTTATCTTCTTATATAATGATCCACTGTTCAGTTTGCTTTGTCCTTAAAGGATAATACAAAAGCTTATGATGGCATTTTTTTCCCTCTTGACTCCTTACAGACACCAAGGACTTACTGTGCAGCTAACACAGAGGACTTAGAGACTGTTATTCATCATGTGCACAGCTTGCACCCCTCAGCTCCACTTATGGCAGCAGGTGTTTCTATGGGAGGGTAAGGTTGTGTAACACAAGCCTCAGCTTAACTGTGATCATAAGACTGGTGTAGCCTGATTGTAAATTATTACTCTGGAATACTTGCATTGCTTATTGACCTGCAAGCAAGTTGGGTTTCTCTCCAACAGTTAATACGCAGAAGACTTTGAGAAACTTTGTATCATTGAGGCTTTGCCTATGTGTCAGGGAAGGTTGAAATTGTCTAACATTTAAAAACTGGGGGGAGAGGGGTGGAGAAAGACAGGAAACAATGACAGGCAGATTGACAGCCAAACAGGCAATACAGTCTTCGGAAACTAGGGAGGCTGTCTTCAGAACAGAGGGATATAAAATAGGATCTTGAGCTAATACACCATGTTTCATAGCAACCTCTGGCAATAAGATTTTTCTTCACTCTGTATTCTGCAGTGTGTGGGTAGGTTAGGCTGGAAGAGGTGTGGATATCTGCTCTGTCTGGCTCAGAAGCAAGAAGCAGTATTGTTGTTCAAACTGATATGGATTGGTAGAGCATGTGGTGTTAAGACTTGCTGTGTCCTGGCTTCTCTCCAGAAAGCACAGTGAGAACAATGATAGCACAGTTTCTTAGGAAAAAAACCAGTGCTAGAAGCTAGCAGAAATATTCCAGCAGCCTCTTTAACAAAAATCGTAGCAGAGGAGACTTTTCCTTAGGAATACTGCAGACACAGTGGTAACTTCCTGAGACTTCCCTTTTCTCTGATAAATTTTGTGGGAGATGGGCAGATACAGCCAACATACATTGATATTAATATAGATTACTATATATTGACATTAATCTATCAATGACTTGTAGGAGCTTTGAGATAAATACATATTTGTTCAAGACTGGTATTTTTTGCTTTTTCATAAATCTTTAGTCACTAGGTTCCCTGTTCTGTTGAACAGTGGTTCCAGGAGGGAAAAAGGCTAGTCAGCCTAACTTCAGTTCTGAAGGATCCTCTGGGAGCCATTTCCAGGCATATGGGGAATAATGGTGACTGTTTTCATCAAGGACAAAACATGGCCAGGTGATCTGATCGCATTCTATGAGGAGATGACTGGCTTCACTGATGAGAGGAAAGAAGACAATGTTGTTTGTTCTGAGGATGTTGTTTGTTCTGAGTCATCTTTTGTACCAAAAGACTTACAGAAGCTGTTCTTGCTGCAGAAACCTTTCCCTTGTTGTCTTCCACATCCCTTGCTTGTTTCAGCTCCAGCTGAACTTCATTTTTCCTAACTGCATCCCTGCATGCTTGGGCAATGACTGTTTTCCCAGGTCGATGACCTGTCTTCCACCTTAAGGATACTTCCTCCTTGAAATTGGTCAGAAGGGTTTTTTTCCTCCTTGTGGTCTTCTGCTACTCTTGCTCAACTTCTTGCACATCAGAATGTATCACACTTCTGCTTTATGTTTGGTTATCCTTAAAGTTCCCTTTGCTCATCAGGGCCATCTAATGCAAGATCTTGCCAACCAGATCCCTGGGTAAATGAAAGCCAACTCTCTCCAGTATTATAATTCTGCTGCTTACTTTACCCACTTACTTCTCATCTTAAAAATCCACTATCAAATAATCTCAGTGGCCAAGACTGTTCTCTACCTGACCAGTTCTTCCTTTCATATGAATAGCAGATCCAAAGAATATTTTTCCTATTTAGATCCTTGATTATATATAAAAATATTGTCTTCAACACTCTCCAGAAATCTGGCCTGCTTGTGCCTTGCTGTGGCAGTTGATGCTGGGATAGCTACAATTCCCTGTGCCTGGCAATTATGAAGGGCTGAAAGTGTGGTAGAAGCTGGCGGTTCTGAGACTGGTACAATAGGCCACATCAGCCCTTAGTGTCATTTCTGTCCTTAGCTTATCCAAAATACTGGCAAAGTCTGTTACAATGGCACAGGGAATCTGTGTTGTGTACCTGGTTTATATGTAACCAGCATCACTGGGCAATTTTAGGCAAGGTGTTCCATCTCCCCCCTCCAATATGTTTTTAAAATCCTGAACCAAAACCAGAAAGCATATGCTTAATTGTACAGAACACTGGAATAGTCTATAATCATCTACATGAGAACTGTTTCCTTGCTTCAAAATTAATTGGAGCATTGCACATTTAAAATTAAGCAGGAGCAAAGATCTCAACAGGGATGTACTGCAAAAATCATCTACTTGTCTTAAGCTTACAGGAATTTTTTATCATCTATTGCTTTTCAGAATTTTCTGAATAGTCAGATAATCTATATAAGACAGATTTGCCCCAGTTAAGAATTAAAATAGATGCTCACTTCACAGACATATATAAATGTAAATGAAAGACCACCCGTTCTACTATCTTCTGTAGGTATTATTGTGGAAAAGGACTTCATTTTGTAACATAAAGATTCCTATGCCTTCTCTCTACCACATATTCTCTGTGAATTCTGGTAGGGAAGTGCTGCTTCTGCTACTGCAACTTTTTTGGTTGGTTTACTGGACTGCCATCCTATGATGTGGGAGGTAGTGCAGAGGGATAAAGTCTCTGTGATGGAAGACTGGTTCATCATGTCTTTGCTAAAGGTTGCTGTCTCTGGAAGTACAGTAGAGCCAAGGTACAGAGTGTGGCAATCCAGGGAGATATCTTAATGTTACTAATCAACTGCAGTTGTTTGTGTTGAAGATCTGGAATTAAAATGCTTGTTGGAAACTTTATGGTCTCAGGCAATAAAGTAAGACTTAGAGCTTTTCCTCCAGTATTTTTGTTTTACTCTCTTTGTGCTGTTTTATTTTTTCTACACTTGAAGGGTAGATACTTGTGAACTCCCCCCATTTTCAACTCAAGTGAACATTAGCAGTAGAGACTGTAAGTTGCAACTGGTCAGAAAGACAAGACCTGAGCCATTTATTTGGGTCATGATTTTGTTTATCCAGTTTTTTTCATTAGCCAAGACTTCACATATTTTGTGTTAAAGAAGAGCTATGTTCTTTCTTATGTGTGAGGTGAGGGAATGGCACT
Source organism: Melozone crissalis (assembly GCF_028551555.1). Lineage (NCBI taxonomy): Eukaryota > Metazoa > Chordata > Aves > Passeriformes > Passerellidae > Melozone > Melozone crissalis. The sequence goes on from NW_026535820.1 coordinate 17,856,400, forward strand.
ACCTTAATCTCAGAAGACTTCTTCATAGTGAGGCAGGTGTGCCAGGGCCAGCTTGCATTTGTCATCAGGTTTATCACATCAGGGAGACCAGGAGCTTGTAAGATGATAAAACTTACTAACACTTGGGAATACTTGTTCCATGAGTTAGAATCATTTGACTTTTCCCTCCCTTTAGTGATTTAAGTAAGACTAGTAACTACATTTCTATTTCTAAATGCACTCCTACTCACACCCTCCCCTGTTCCTCTCTGATAGTGGAGAAAGTAAACTTCATGAGTCATATGTTGATTAGGTGACTGCCTTCTAGGTGTACTAGGCACAACTGTAGGACTCATACAAGAAACTACAGAAAAACAGACAAAAACATGGCTGTCACATTTACTCTAAATTGAAGCAAACAGTTTGATAGTATGTATGTTTCTGTTTTTCATTTGTAGCATGCTTCTTTTAAATTACCTGGGAAAAACTGGCAGAGACACTCCTTTAATGGCAGCTGCAATTTTCTCTGCGGGTTGGAATGTTTTTGAATCTATAGAGTCTCTGGAGAAGCCACTAAACTGGCTTCTTTTCAACTATTACTTGACCACTTGTCTACAATCCTCTATCAGCAGGTGAGTTGCCTTCTGAACTATTTAGCAAGGTGGAAGGATTTTAACATGAGATGGAAAGGAGGTAAAAAAAATTGGCAAAATTAATGCTGTAAGAATTCTAGTTTGTGCATTATTTGGTAAGTTTTGAAATCAAAAGTTCTTTTCAAGAAAGTTTGTCATCAATGTGACTGAATTTATATGCTGCTCAAGGGACTCACAACAAGCCCAATTTACTTCTGTATCCATAGATGAAGTAAATGGATTTTTAAAATTTTTAGACTTGTACATATTCACTTTGAGTAGATTTGCATATATAATAATTTTTTAAGTTGGTATTGGCTGCAAAAGCACAGAAAGACCTAGTTCATCATTGGCTTTATAAAACCAGGGTGTATTTTGTATTCCCAAATATTAAGTTCTCTTATCTTTGGCATCTTTCTCGTGGCTTATGCAGATTTTTACTATGTTGCTGGATGTACCTACATATGGATGAAGAATTATTCTGGTCTTGGATTCCACATTATTCATATGATAGAAAATTAAAAACAAGCAAGTTACACAGTTACTTCTGTAAATGTATCTGTAAAGCAGAGAACTTCTACATTTGTTTATATAACAAAAATACAAGCCCTCAAATTTTTACATTCTTCTTTTTAGGCATCGACAAATGTTGGAGAAATTATTTGATATGGATCTTGTGATGAAGGTATGTGAAATTGTTACTTCTGCTTGAGCTGGATGCTGTTTTCCAAATGCTGACATAGTTCCCTATTTGAATTCTGTACTTCAGGCTAGAACTATTAGAGAATTTGATAAGCAGTTCACTTCAGTCATGTTTGGCTACCGTTCAATTGATGATTACTATGAAGATGCTAGCCCATGTCGCAAGCTGAAGTCAGTAGGAATTCCAGTGTTATGTCTAAACTCTGTGGATGATGTTTTCTCACCAGGTCATGGTAAGTTTAGGCTTTTTAAAATATATTTATCTGTATATGCAGTCATTAAGACAAAGCACATAGGTTTGAGAATAAACTCAGACCTATGTGTAGAAGTGTATTTAAATGTTACTTGCATGTAGGATCAAAACTTCCATGGAGGGCTCAGTCTTGCACATATAAAACAGATGATGATGGAGAGACTTGATTAGTACAGAAGTATATGGGATGGCCTCATTAGTCATTAGTGAAGTTTTTACAGTCAAAAGAAAGAAAGAGGCACATTTAGGATGTGAGTTTTCTCACTGTAAGAAAGATACCAGATGTAGTGCCCTCTCAGAAGCGCCTGTTTCTGTTACCAAGTAGGAGGAGAACCCATAAAAAAGGAACTTGGATTCTGATGTCATTCTGTCTGGATGTAGACATTCAGAATTCAAACTGTAAACAAGTGGGTTTTTTTAATTACCATTCTTTGAGTTCCCTACAAAGAATGTGTGGGAGTTTCTTATGTTTGAGATGATGTGAAATCCTCATCTGTTGATCTCAGAGTTGCCTCCCATGCCTGTAAATTAAAAGTAAAAAAAAAAACCAGCTAAATTAGATTAGTTACATTTAATCTTGTAGGCCAAAATCTAGGGTAAGGAAAAAGATGCACACAAGGTGAGCTCCTAGATGGAGGCAGGTTGAAATGAACAAAAACCATCAATATCAGCTAAGCAACAGGCTGAAAACTCCATTTTCCATTTTCTTTCTGTTTCATGGCAAACATGTGGTCATTATGAACATTTTTCTTTTCCTCTGAAAATCAAAACCCTGTTGCTAACTACTCTGAAAATATATGCTTGTTCCTGTGGTCTGTGTATTGGTTATAGCTTCTGAGAAGAGAAGGAGAACAAAAGCTAATGTAGGAGAAAACCACTAAAATGAACAGCTGTTTGAGGCAACAGTCTTCAGCAATGAGCACCTGACACCTTTAAAATGTAGTTTGTACAGCTGATTTATTTCAGGGAAGTTTTCTTCTGCCACCACAAGTGGAGTGAGATTGTTGCAGAATGAGTCATGAAACCAAAGTGAGCAGGCAAACAGATCAGAACAACAAGCAGAAATTAAAGAACTGGAAGAGACTCTTTGTGTGTACTGTTTATCTGTGTGCAGATGTACAACGCATGCAAAAACATGCACACATGTTACTATTTATGGTTTGAAGACCGGTTAGAAACAAATGTTAGAGACATGAAAAGGGCTGCTCCAGTAGATTGCACTAGAAAAAGTCTGATTTTTTCTTCTCTAGAACAAAAAGCATCCATGCTTTGCATGAACAATGTAAAGAGGTGACAGACACCTAGTATGAGGGGAAAAAATGGTGACTCTAGATTAACCAAACTACCTATCCTTTACATTGGCCAAAACAGAGGCTTAAAAAAAAGTAAGGTCTGGGTAAACATAGCAGTATTAAAGTGGAATACTGTATGTGACTTAAAAAAATTGCAGTTCAAAGGCTTTCTGAAACAGAGTTATTCCCTTTGTATTTATTTTCTCTGTGGAATTTCTTTTCCTTGAAATCAGACAGTTGCTTGTTCTCTCATAAGCTTATAATGGCCTGAAAATGAGAATGGATGGGCTGTGACCCTAAAATCTATGTCCAAATATAAAATCTGGCTAGTGATTCTGAAGATAATTTTTATAGGTCTTAGGACTCTGGACATGACTTTCCCCATAGCACTGCAGGGAGTTCATCTGCTGTGCCTTGTTTCTTTCACAGAGTATCTGAGAGAGGGAGCAATGGCTTCACCACTTTGTTTAGCATTAGCTTAGTTTGTGGTTTCTGCCTGAAGTTAAGTAATAACTGTGGCAGGGTTTACCTAGTTGGCATAATGACAGCAGCAGTAAACCAGTCACTGTGCCTCAATTCCTGAAAAAATTTGTTAACCTTTCCCAGCTCATTATGACTGGGACAGGGACATTTGTTGCCTAGATAAAAAACAGTGCAGATACTCCATCCCCTTTTTATCTCCAGCTCTCAAGAGCCAGCTATTGATCTGGCCCTATGACATTCAATCTGAACACCAGAAAACACTTTTTTACTGTGAGAGTGGTCAAATGCTGGCATAGTTTGTGTGGTCTCCATCTATTGAGATACTCACAACCTTATGGGACACAGCCCTAGAAAAGCTGCTGTTGGTAACCCTGCTTGAGCAGGGGGTTAGACTAGACGATCTCAAGAGGTCTCTTACAGCCTCAGCAGTTCTGTGATGTGTAGTTTGAGTTCTCAAAGATTGAGTCCCCTTAGAGTACAGCTGTAGTAAATCTCTCAATCCTTGAAGCTCTTTTGTTAAACTAACAAGTCTTGGTGAACAGTGGTATGGTTGTTTGTGTAAAATTAGGTATCTAAACTATTGTGAGGATACCTTAGAAGTCTTGAAGTGTAGAGGGGGGTGAGGTAGAATGCCAATACTTCTGAAACAAGAAGTGATAAGAGTCTATTGTAATGACTGTCCATCTTCTCTTAAAACTGACGGTAACCAGCCTTTCTCCATGAAGATATTTGGGTGGTTAGGCATTCATTTATTCCTTGTCCAGAGAGTTAATGCTCTTAGCTGTAAACCCTTGTACTTGTGGAGGCAAGTTTACCTCAGAAAGGCCACCAGGACGGTGCTGATTTCCTGCTAATAGCATGACTCTGTTGTTTCTGTCTGTCCTTGGCTCCCTTTTCGTTTGTGCTGTGTACCCTCAGTAGGAGTCGTTGTGCTGGCAGGAGACACAGAGCACCCCAGTTAGCAGCCTGGGATTTATGTCTGCTACCATTAGTTAATGGAGTTTGTTGATCTTGACATCTTCTGTGAGCTGTTTTAAGTTAGCAAACATAAAGGGTTGGTGTTACTCTTGGAGGTGACTTTATTCTGGCAACTGGCATTTTTTTTCTAACTTAAAAACTTCTATGTGGGGACACACAGAAGCCTGTGGCAACCAAAGGCAGTTTCCACTCACAACTGTATCATGGATTCAAAGCCACAAAATTCATACTCATCCAAACCCCAGCCTTTTGTTACCTTTGGGGACTGGTTATTTCATGCCTCATTTCTCCCAGTAATACTTACCAGCTTTTAAGCTACCTTCCAGTTCTCTTGTAGATAGCTGTAATTTCCAAGAGCTGGGAAACTGGCCTAGAAAACTCACCAGGGAGAAAGCTGTGCCAGAATTCTTTTGTATTTAAATAGTTTCCATAAAGCTAGGCACATCTATCTTCCAGTAACAGAGCTTGAGGGATACTAACCTAAGTCTGCTTTGTCACTACATATTGTGGACCTAAAGAGACACTTCCCTTAAAAAGTGCAGATGCTGCCTCAGTTGCTTGTTACTACCTGATCATTTCTTCTCATGTGCTTTTTGGTACACTTTGTACTTCCCAGCAGTTATTTTTAAATATATTGTGAAAATGTGCCATTTGACCTCAATCCAGTATTATGAAGAAGCAATCAATTTGCAGTCCTTCCTAAATGTTGCTGTTTAAAGTTCACAGAGCTTGGCAGCTGATGTATCTGTAGTTTAATTCTGGAATGCAATTCTCATATTGCATAATACTGACTAATGAAAACAAATGCTTTCTTCATTGCATGACACTTCTCTCACCATAACATTTAAACAAACCACTGCTTCAGGAAATATGTAATAAAGCCAAGTCAAGCCCTTGTATTTAGTAAATGTGAAAAATAAATCAGGAAGATGGTGTGATAGCATTCATTGTCACTGTCACATATAACTTTTCATCTGAAGTGGCATTTTTCTCTGAAGAGACTTCTTAAGTAGTGTATTAGGCATCTGACTTGAATTTCACTACACTAAGGCTTAGCTAATTGCTGCTGATGAGCATTGTGCCCAAGCTGGAAGCCTGCCCTTGGAGCTAGGTACCATGCCAGCTCCCTCCTGATCCACTGTGACAAATAAGTGCATGTCTGAGCTCAGTTATATATATTTTATTGAACTCTCTGAAGCTTTTGTGTCCCCCTGAATTCACACTTGAATTGTTTCAGGTTTTAGTGTACATCTGTTACGTAAAAAAGCACAGTTGAATGCAGTTGTCAGAAGAGACCAAATGACCAAGAAATGACCAGACAGATAATAATTCACTTAAAAGTTTAAGGAACAGAGAGAAATCAAACAAAAAATGGAATGTCTGACAGCAGTGAATTATGTGTTTTTTCTTTTGTTCTTTAAGAAAATAATAACTTCTGTTTGGCAAAGAATGTACAACAAACTGGTTTTGAATGAAGTAATTCTGCATATAAGTATTCACATTGTGGTTCTGTGATCACAAATCAGGTCTGTGCTTGCTAGATCAAACAGCAGTACAGATTTTGGCCAAAAGAAACTTAAGTACAAGGTTATGTGTGGAGAAAAATGAACAGTGGTATCTTTTGGCATGCAATCCTATCTCCTAGAACACATACATCCAGTGCTCCATTCATCTCCCTTTTACATTGCAAAATTTACTGTGTTGCATTGTGGTTTTATTTACTGGATGGCTACCAGTCCCTAGGAACAGCCTTGAGAAAAGTACCACACCACTGCCAAGCATCATTTGCATTTTGGCACTGAGGAGCAACTCAATTCTCTTCTGAGAACCTCCAGAGCAAGAAACTCTGCTGGGGAGGAGTAACATAGATAAATAGAAGGAATTTCAGGATGGGGAAGATGACATTTCTAAAGACCTGCATGTGGCTTGCACCTTTCCAGGCATGGAAAATAACCAGCATCCTAGTGCAGGACTGGTAGGCTTCCAGGAAAGAGCCACTGTAGCTGTGTGGAGGCAGGCAGCACGTGGCACCCACTACAGTATTGGGAATGAATGACCACCAGCAAACTGATTTGGGAGCTATGATTACACTGGCAACCTCTGAATGACAGACATGCAGAGGTCATGGTGAGATTGGTGGCCTGTAAGGCTTCCCCAGCTGGGCTGGCACAATAGAGGAGACATTTATTATGATCTCCTTTTTATCCCCCAGCAAAGCAATTTCTTATCAAGAAGGGACATTCTCCCTACGTGTTGCCACTAGTCTGCCAAACTGAATGACGCTCATGTTTTTGCCTGTTTAGTGAGTGAAGAGGTATGTTCATGCCAGTTAGCAGCTGATCCTGAATCTCTTACTACTGATGGGGTTTTCATGCCTATCTCTGATACTTGGAGGTCAATCTGTCTCTCCTCACTTATTCCTTCTCATACCCTTGCACAGAAGCCTGTTTATTAGTCCCCTCAGTGACCAGGCAGACAGCTGCAGAACGGGTGTGGGAAGTGTGATTCATTGCCTGAAACAGGCATGGGGTTTGTGTCTGATCCCCAATTCTCTCTTGGGATTCTGTTTAACATGGACCACAGACTACTGGAGTGAAGAAGAGCAGATGGCTTGGTACAGATAAGTGGGGAAATTTCTATGCAATCAGCAGAAGGTGATGTGAATTGCAGCCACTCTCTTTGTACATGGCAATGTGCCCCTCCACAGAATCCAAGAGAGGCAGATCAGAGATTGCTGAGCAGATTAACTCAGGCAAAACTCCAGACAAGCGCGTGCTGAGTCTGAAAATGATGCATGTGTTGGATTGCAAGAAATAACACATTGTTTTCTGCATCTCATGTTCTCAGCATGTGCTATTCCCCAGTCTAGGCTTTTACATCACTGACTTTTTAGTCTGGCCGCAGTATTGCTTTAAAAGGGCCAGATCCTGCATACAGTATTTTCAGTTTTCCAACTGAACAAAAGAAAAGCCAAGGATTTCTTGTAGAAACAGTAAGAAGCACAGTTTCTTTCTCCTAGTAAGGAATCAAAATCACTTAGTAAATGCTGGAATCTACAAACTACTTAGATGCCTGCAATTTTTAAAGGAGGGAAAGAGTGGAAGAAATGGATAGCACTGAGTAGCAAAGAACCTCACATACATGGCAAGAGAGCTCCCATTGCTCTCTGGAGCTCAGTTTGTGCTCCCCCAGGGTATGGTCATGTACCTTATGTTATAGGCAAGGAGCTTGTAACACATCTTCACAACAGACACTAACCCAGCTGTGCAGGCAGTTGGTTTTGCATCCGTGCTGAGGCCCTGAAGTGGAACAGAGCGTGTCGTTCCAGGCACTGCTGGTAGGGACCTCCGAGGCCCAGGCTGCTCCCCTGGCTCCACAGGTCCAGTGCTTCTGCCCTGATCTATTTTAAGTTGCACAGCTGTTCGCCACAGTCATTGCACTCAAGTTCTCCTGTGACTTACTCTGGCTGGGGGTCCTTTTTTGGCTAAGCAAAGGGTTACTCTGCTCCTACTCCAGTTGCTGAAAATGAGGGCAAACTGGCATCTCAAGCACACAGCTATGAGTTTGCCAGCACCCAAATGAAAGTAAGGAGCACATCTATGAAGAAGGCAGAAATAAGCAGAGATAGAGACTATTGAAGTATAATGACCTTTGAGATAGCAAATGTATAAAGGGGTAAAGGAACAGACTCCTAGAAACGGGAATGAGTGGAAGGTGTCTCTGAAGGAAGTGCAGTCAGAAAGGGATGTGAACAACTGAACATGGCCAAAATTGAATCTGATTCAAAAATACTTTAAAGTAAATGAAGAAGTAATATAAATCTTGTGAACAACTTGCTGCTTAGTGTTGTAGTGACAAGGCATTTTTAGTTGAGCAGTATATGACTTAAAAACAGAATTATTTTCTTGTCATAACCTTTTTTAGACAACACAGTGAAACTGCTACTATTCCCTTCTTTGGACACAGCTTTTTTGTTTTCCTGTCGCTTTTTCTGTCAATCTTGAATAACCAAAAATCTGTATGATTTTTATTTTTTTCTGTTTCATAAAGTTTCTTACTTGAAAACTGGAAATTTGAAATGCATTCTTTACTGAAATGTGCTGAGATTTCTGCTCATTCAGATGTCTACTTAGCCTACCTAAAACTCCAGAGGAATTTGCTTAAATAACTTAATTTTTATAGATCAGTGGTGTTTGCAGTCTTCATGTAAATCTCCACTGCTGTGTTAGCCAGTTCAAATGATACCAGGGTGATCCCATCACACCAAGTATCCTTTGTAAAGTCATATGCTTCCTCTGGTGTCAGTCTGTGCTAAGTGACCTCTATTTTCCTTCAAAAAGGGAACTGCCCAGGTGGTGAAATTGATTAAGCCACACATCTATGCAGAGTCAAAATAAGAGGCACTGAAGCCTCCCTCCTACACATTTCCAGATCACTGTATATCTCAGATGTCATTTACTGATGACTTTAGGCTAATTGTAGGCCATTGCCACCTCACTGAAGGCTGACTGTGGCTGCCTCTATTCAGATGTTGGCATTAATATGGGGAGCTAGATTGGGGTGCTAATCAGATCAGGAAAACTAACCCAGCAAACGAAAAATCCTTGTACTATCCAGTCTAATAATCTACATTCTAAAATAATTTCTAGCAGTCACTATTTAGTAGAGAGGCACTAATCTCCTGGGTGGCATGGATCAGCTTTCTGTGTCCTTGTACCGTTGTTTGCCCCTTCTTCTTTCTCTGTTTACCTTGTGTCTTAGATTATGGGCTCCTCAGGGCAAGAACCATCCCCCAGTGTGTTTGCATGGTGTGCTCTAAACATGCAGGTGTAAACATATGGCAGATCAGATATAATGTAATCTTTTATATTAGCTGATAGGATATCCTACAGACTAAATCTTACCCTGACATTAAAGGTTCTGTGTTTGGAGTCTCACACAATTGCAATTGAGGTCCCAGTTCCTCGGCTTTTCTAAAGTTGAATATTGCAATAAGAGTTAAAAATTAAGAGGGCTGATTGTCCTTTTACTTACACTATTTATAGCAAATCCTAAGTATGCATTAACATGGGTGCTGTTCTATCAGTGTGAGTGAAAGACAGATGAAGCTGGAATTTTTACAGCAGCCAGGGAAAAAAAAATCACACAGGTAAGGTGAGTTAATGATGAAGAGAAAAATGTTTTTTAATACAGCTATGGTTCTAAACTCTGATATTTAAGTGAATATTAAGTAATACATTTAAGTGTATATTAATGTTGTGCCTATTTATTCGTACATAATATGAGAAATGTTTAAGAGAAGTTTTTCAATGGCTGGCATTTCATAGAAGGTAAAGGACTTAAAATGTTTTTTCCTCCCTTTTAGCTATACCAGTAGAAACTGCCAAACAAAACGCAAACGTAGCTTTGGTTCTGACTTCATGCGGAGGCCATATCGGTTTTCTGGAAGGAATATGGCCAAGGAAGTGCACTTACATGGACAGAGTCTTCAAGCAGTTTGTGCAAGCTGTGTTTGAGCATGGAAATAAAATCTTTAGCATGTAGCTTTGGACCACTGTAATAGCACCGTGGCACATTCTGACAAGGGCAGTTAAGCTTAGTGCACAAATTTTAACTCCTGTAAGCCAGCAAATGGATAAAGTCTATTACTACATGCAAAAATATTTTTGCCTAAGATTTTGTAGCAAGAAATTAAATATTATGTTGTCACTTTTATATTTATTTTTAATATGCCTTACTAAGAATGACCTTAAATGAAACAGTGTTCTGCGTACATCAAATTGCACTTAACCAAAACTATCAAGTAGAGAGAATATAATTCCTCAGGATTTTAATTTAAATCAGTATGTATTTAGGAGACTTTATTTAGATGGCTTTTATTATTAGAATGGCAATACTCAAAAGAGCTTATATTATCCTGTCACATATAGTACCACTTGGCCCATTCCTTAGAGCACTAAAGGTGAAAATATTAAAATATTACAACAAAAGGAGGGATCAAATAAAAGTACTGATTCTTCAAATAAGTTGAAATTTCAGCATGTTATTCCACAGCATTAGATTGATACCTGCTTTTGCTGTTCTGCCCTGAGAATATTCAGATTTAGGACAGTTTATTGTTTTTTAAACTATGTCAATGCCATACTTGTCTTACATGGTTATTTTTTAAAGAGCTAATTTATAGTGTTTACATATAACCAAAAGATTCCTTTAAAACAGTACTGTAATAACTTATGTAATTAAAAGACATTTTGCATTTCAGAGTTTATGTAAAGCTGGGTGTTGTCACATAAGTAAGTAACACATACTTCGTATAACTGGTAAACTTGGTGATTGAACCTGCTATGTTTATATTACCTTGCAAGAACATTTCAGTTTTAAACAATAAATATTAGAGCATCAAGAAATTATTATATAATCTGCTTTAGATTAAAAAAGAAAAACAAATTCAAACCTTTTGTCTAATATCATTTCTGAAAAGAATGGAACAAACTGTTTAAAGAAAGTTGGGATGGAGAGTCATAGTCGTGCCTCTGGTTTGTTTATTTGGTCATTTGTCACCATGTTGGCAGTAGGTTGCCAAATCACTGGAGCCACTGCAAACCAACTTCTGCCCTGGCAGCTGACAAGTTGTGAGGGTGGCCGAGGCATCGCTGTTCTCCTGAGCCCTGACAGAGTGACAGCCGGTGTGCAGAAAGGACAGCTGGACAGAATGGATTTTGAAACTGTTGGGAAGCCCTAATTTAGGGCATACTGAAATTTAGAACAGGCCCTTAAGCAGCATCTCTGGACCTGCCATCTTTTGCTGATCACTGATTTGGCCTAGCCACGCACAAGAAGTCAGGAAAGATGCCTCTGCATTTTTATTTTTATCTTTTGAGCGGGGTCAGTACAAGAAGAAAATGCAGCTAAAAAAAGCAAGTCAGGTCTTTTGTCTCAAGCAGTACGTGAACACTCCTCTTGCAAGGCATGTTTCCTAGTAACAGCAAAGGAAGAACAAAAATACTTTTTGTCTTTAGAAAAAGAAATTAGGACATGCTATACAAGAGCTGTTTTGTAAGGTAGACTGTTGAATTAAGAAAATTAAAAAGTGTTTCAAGTTTTGACTTTTCAAACAGGCACTTCCCCAAATAACGAACTCTTATTTTTTCTCTAGTAAGAAAAATGAGGAAAGTGACTTGCAAAAGCAAAATGAAATTTTTTGCATGCTACTACAATACAGAAAAATAGCATATTAGTAGGGTGCCTTATTTATTCTTGTATTCATTTCCAGGTTTTATGTTCATGAAAAAAAAGAGCAATAAACAGTGTATTTAGTGTTATATTTGTAAAATTGTTTAGGTACAGTACTGTTCAAATTTCAGCATATAGTATTAATAAAAATAAAACTACTTACATTAAATCACACCTTACCATTTAAATAAAAGTATTATGATTAATGCCAGAATTTCTGTCTCTCTGCACTGTCTTAATTTAGGCCTGATCCCTATACAGATCTCCATGAGACATTTATCTTTAAAGCTGCATCAAGCAAAAATCTGTAAAGCTGGTGTTCCCCCCAACCCCCCTATGTACAGTGTCCTTATATCTCATTAGGGAAAAAGCACAGTGTGCAAGGTGGTAACAATCAAATTTTAATATGGGTATCTTCAAGCTTTCCCAGTCAGATTTTCTGAAACAAAAAATGCAGACACCTCAGATCTTACAGGGTACACACAAGCTAGAAGCAAGTGCCATAAAACATTTTTGCTGTGTAGTAACTTTGTTCCTCACACACAGTTTTTATAAAGTGAGCCAAAGTCCACAGTGTGCCCTCTATTCAAAACAGTGTGAATTGACAGGGTCTTTATTTGGGTTTTCATGTGATCTGAGTATCCAGGCATCAACAGAGATAAGTAATGCTGAAGGTGGGAGAAAGTTGTTAGTTCTCAATGTACTTTTTACTGAAAAGATGGAGTAGAACAAAAATGAAATTCCTGGCCATGAAGGCTGCAGACACCTCTTAAAAAATCTTTTTTCCTAGTTCAGAATTCCAAAGTAGCTGGAGTTGAAGCTGGTGGGGTCCTCTAGAGATTATCTGGTTCCACCCTCCTGACTAAGACAGGACATATCACATATGTGCTCCAGAACATCCACCTCTTCTCATTTATCCCTTGGAGTCAATGCACAGTACAGTTCTTTTTCTCTGTGAGGTCTTCAGTCACCCAAGAGCCATTTGTGGCCTCAGCTGTCTTAGCACCAGATCATAAAAGACCAAGACTTAAAGGTGTAATTTATTATGTGCACTCTTGGCAAAAAAAAACCCAACAAAAATAAAAACAAAAAAACCCCAAAACTTTAAAAACTGAAAATTTCCAATAGGCAAATATGGTTCTTTGGATACAGAGAAACAAATCCATGGTACATATTTCACACCGAACAGAAGAATTAATGCCCTTTTCAGAAACCAAGACACTCAACAGCACCATTGAAAATACCTAGCAGAAAGGGCTGTGGATGACAGTCCACAACTCCACAAGAGCTGGCTTCAAAAAAATGCCAATAAAGCAGCAGTGACTCCAGGCAGGTCAACATGGTCCTGTCAATGTGGCACTGAGTGTCACACTTCAGGTACCAACATGCTGACTGTTGCAGAGTGCAGTCACTCCGAGGCCTAGACTCATCATTGCAGAGATTGGAAAAGGGCTCCACATTCAAGAATTGCTCCCCAGATGTGGTTCAGGAAGCTTCTCCTTACCTTCTCCATGCTGCAAGTTGCAATTTCCAGCTGAGATCTCATAGTGTTAGCACCCTTCAAATCAACAGAATGAAACAGCTTACTTATCTCAGCAGTTCCCAAATGTTTCATACAACAGCCTCCTCCCCTTTTTCTGCAATGGTCTAGACCCCTGTGTACTACTTACACATATATTGACTCTCTGTCCCAGACCCAAATCTCTGCAAGCCAACTATACCAGCTTTCCCTCCAAATGTACTATCTGCAGTTTTTAAAATTCCTGTTACCCTCTTCTGCTGGAAAAAAAAAAAAAAAAACCAAACTCAACCCAAGAAAACCCAAATTCACATTCGGCATGCAAGCAAAGTGGACAAGTCCCAGCCCAATATTTTTTCCTGCTTCCCTGCAAAAAGAAAAGCACCAAAAGAAAACCTACTATTCAAAATCTACCTCCTCCGATTTTGAACATGGCCCCCACTTTTTCAACTGCCCTGTAAAGCTCTTTAACTCCAGGCAGCCAGGGCATTCTGCATTCCTTGCTGTCCCACGTGCCATCTACACAGGAATTTCAGAGGGGACCTGTCTCTTTCACCTACAGCTCCTGTAGCTACCTGGCTCCTGCCAGTGACTCACACCTCTCAGGAAGGAGACTTTTAGCCCTGCAGTCTGCTTCTCCCCGGGTCTCTTCAGCTCAATGCATCATCACCCCGAGGGAAGAAAAGGAAACATTTGTTCCCTGAGTCATCGAGTTGCTGTAACACACAGGCACATTTCAACCTGGGCCACTTACTGGGGTTCTCATCCCAGCATGCCAGCTTGTAAAAAAGAGCCTCGGAGTGCTCATGGCAATGAATAAGAAAGGCAGAAAGAAGCCCAAGAGTCTCACCCTGAGGACTTGTTACTGACCTCCAGCATACATGCTGGGTCCCCCCAGGTAACTGCTGCAGCCAATCTTTTGTGGAATATCTCAGGCACTTTTTGGGCTTGGGTTGTTGCTGTTGTTTAATTTTCATTCCAACAGAAGAAAAGGAAAAATTTGCTAAGCAGATAGTGGTTCTTCATTGGCAAGCATCTCTTCCTCTTAAGGATCCAATTTTCCTGTCTCATTCCTTCTACTAGAGATGCAAAAATCAGCTTCTCCCTTCTTCCCAGGATAGTGAGACTTTTTGAATCTGCTGAAAGGAGGAAAATCGGAGCCCTGAGCTGTCTCAGCTGCTCCTCCAGTTCCTTAAATATTCTGTACATGTAGTGATTAGAAAGCCACTGGTTTAAATGAGCTTCCCGTGTGGCCTTACCTCACCTGTCTGAGGCATTCTGAGGCTCGAGCGGTGCCTGCAAGGTTAATTACCGGTGAAAGGTTAAGCAGCTCCTGCCTTTTGGTTGTCTGTCACCACTTCCTTGCCCAGATGAGATGTCTGATAAAAAGGAGGGCAGAGTGGGAAGCGTGTTTGCATGTCAAAGGGGGCTGTAAAACCCGCGTGCTGCTAGGACCGCTGGGATGGAGTTTGGGATCAAGAGCTCAATCCTGAAAGTGTGCAGCCCGCCCTAAAGCTGCGGCTTCACAAGCAGCTATCAATGGCAGCAGCTCCCTCATGCCAAAAGGGGAAGGCTTGCGCTTCCTCCTCCCCGTCTTTCCTTATCCTGATTCCAGTCACACGGTCCTCAGCCTTTCTTACTCTGGTAGAATATGACAGTTTTTCCACTGGCTTTGTTTGGGTTTTTTTTTTGCTAGCTCAGGAGCAAATTTGCATGCCTATGGGGGTTCCTCAGGTGCTAGATGGAGGCTGACATGGTTAAGGAGCTGGAGAACACTGCTGGGAGTGGGCAAAGGAAGTGGAGAAAATAATAGGAGAAGCTTCCACTCTCTGGTGACATTCATCTCCCAAAGCTGCAGCCCAGCAGGACATTGTCTGCAATTAGTGGAGTGATCCATTATCAGCTGAGTTATTCGGTGAAAAAAGGCATAACCTAGAAACAAGTAATTTTTCACATAGCTTCAGACAAGAGTCACTCCAGCAGTATTACTGCAGTGGTAAATAAACACGGCTAAATTAACAAAGGGGTTAAATCTTCTGGAGTTAAATCTGTCCTAACTCATATACTCCCCTTATGTGACTGCAGTTTCTCCTCCCTCCCCAGGTTCCCCAGTTCACCAACAATTCATGCCCAAGCACTCCTGTTTATATTCACCACAACCTCCAAGGAGAGTAAATTTCTGTAAAGTTTGTGTTCTTTCAACAACGGCATTTGTTAGCAAGTTCACACTGACATCAGTGCTTCAGAATGCTGCCACCTTCTGTGGAAAACTGGAAAATTACTGATATTCTTCTATCCCGTGAAATAAGTTTTTTCCAAATTTTGCAATTTAATGCTTTATAAGAATGCCTGCTACTTTACCATTTCCCTGCTATACAGCAAATTACTATTTCATGGAAGGATGGAAGAAAATCTAAGTTTATTTGCTTCATGTTCCTAAGAAAGAGACATGGGAAAACATAAGTTTAAATTCATAAAGATAATGGTAACATGAAAAAAAGCTTTTATCATCCTTCAAAATTTACATGCAGGCTAGTGATTAAAATATCTTTCATCTGGAAAATATTCTGTTGGTTACTGAAGGAGAGCAGGAGACCACATGTGGCTGCGTTCATTGTAAAGTCACAGCAGATTATCATGCATTAAAGAGGAGCTGCTACAGGGAGTTATAAATAACATCTCCTCCTATCAGCTTTTAAAAAAAACTACAGCTACTGAAAATTCCCATTTATCCAGTACACACTGTGCTTCAGTGAAGTGTGTCCAGAAAGAGGACTTATCAAGGAAAGCAGTTCTGTGTTCCAGCTGACAAAGAGACAAAAAACTTTACAAGCAAAACAGAGTGTCTCCAGGTAAATTTGATATTTAAATAAACAAATTTATGCTAGTTGGAAACTTGTCAGCAATTTCCAACAATCCCATAAATGTGAAAACAATAGAAATCACTAAAATGTTTTGAAGATTATAAAACAGACCTAGAATGTTTATTATAAAAACAAAAATAGCCCTTTTTAAAATATTTCAAGCATTAACAAATGAATATTTACAGAACCAAATAAAAAAATACTTCCGTGGTCTCCATTAGATCAGAGAAAATGTGGAGGCAATCAGAAATCTCTGTGAGAAACCCCATCACACACTACCTTTTCCTCTAAAACTTTTCATGGCTTTTGGCTGCGGTTCATCACACTGTTCTCCAGTGGCATATACACATCACCACTAGGTGAATTCACAGTCAAATAAACTGAGGCTGCGTCTATACTGGCAAGTACAGACTGATAGGAGTGGGCATGCAGAGCAAAGACACCAAATGCTGAGATCTTGACACACTTATGTGCATTTCAGGGAGGACCTGCTCCAGGTTACTCCTAGGAAGGTAATATGGATGGAGCACACTAGGTATGCATGAGGTACCTCTGCATCACTAGTCTAGATAGGATCAGCAGCTCACTTCTGAAGGGAATCCTCTGATGGCTCCCACTTACCATCCAGGGTCTTGGAGTGTGCATAATGGATTCCTTTTGAAGGAAACCAAACCCACAGTTACACCCCCAGAACACACTCAATATATTCAAACCAGTTGTCACTGCATCCAAAGCGACAAAAGCTGGACTGCCACATCAGTGGTGTGGATGTCAGATCTTCAGCTTTTTCTTCAGAACTTCTCATACTTGCCAGTGCAGACAACAAGCTCAGACACATAAATATCCTGAGGCAAAGAAGCCATAACATAAGGTTTGGTGAGGTGTTTACCCCTGTCACAAGTGTAGCAAGGACTGAAATATCCTAGACCATGGCAAAAAGCACAAAATGATGGTTATGCTATAGAGTGAGTTGTGAAACTCTGTGCAGAATACACAGAATTGAGCTAGCTGGCACTTTCAGAGTTACTGCCAGACTTAGGAAAGCAAAGCCAGTTGGACAAATGGAGTCAAAAGGGCAGCTCACTGAGTGAATTCAGTGCTCTGGAGAGAGGAGTGGACACAGTGCAGGACCAAGTCACACCCAAGAGCCCTCTTTAATATTCCAGACACAGACAAGCATCCATCCTGCTTTACACCTAAGTGACATACACTGACACGGTGACACACCTGTACGAAAGGGGCTGGCAGCTGTCTGCACAACTGCACAGCTGAGCAGCAGCTGAGTAACCTATTTCAAAGGTGTCTGCAAACATAATTGTGAGAAGGGGCCCACAAACACTAAGGAAACACTGCTGCAAACACAGCTGCTGTAATACCACCAGGAACTTGGTGGGACTCAGAATCACAGAAACACGGAATCGGTCAGGTTGGAAAAGACCACAGAGGGTCATGTGGTCCAACCTTCCTGCCCAAGCAGGGTTATCCTAGAGCACATGGCACAGAATTGTGCCCAGATGGTTCCTGAATATCTCCAGTGAGGGGGACTCCACAACCTCTCTGGGCAATCTGTCCCAGTCCACAGTCATCCACACAGTAAAGCTCTTCCTCAGTTCATGTGGAGCTTCCTGTGCATCAGTTTCTGCCCGTTGACTCATGTCCTACTGCTTAGTACCACCGAGGAGAGCCTGCTCCATCCTCTTGACACCCTTTGGATATTTATACACATTGATGAAGCCCCTTCCCAGATGACTCTTCATTTCACTATGGCTGCAGCTGTGAGGCGTCAGCCCCTGACACAGCACAGGCCGCCACCGCAATCACTTTGTCACCACTGGCCCCACAACACATGGGCGGTGCTTTTCCCCTTTGTTTTTAGCCCAAGGACGAGGCTCGGGTGCCCAACAGTGTGAGCAGGCTGAGCCACTGGGAGATTGCTGCCAGAATGCTTAAACATCATCTGGTTCCGCCCCCCTTGCCGTGGGCATGGACACCTCCTAATAGACCAGGAGGTGCTGGTCTATCAGGTTGCTCAGAGCTCCATCCAGCCCGGCCCTGAACACTTCCAGGGATGGGGCATCCACAGCTTCTCTGGGCAAGTTGTTCCAGTGCCTCGCATTAAAGAATTTCTTCCCAATACCTAACCTAAACCTACTCTCTCTCAGTTTGAAGCTATTCCCCCTAGTCCTGTTAATAGGCGCTCTCGTAAACCCCCTCCAGTCCTTAGATGCGTGTTTTAATTAGTCCCGTCTCTGCATTCCTTACTTAGTGCCACACCACAGCCACCCTCACAGGCGGCTGCGCATGCGCGAACCCCGCCGCTTCCCGCCCTGCCCGTTCCGACTCCCGCCGGAAGATGCTCCATCCCCGCCGGGGGAGGCTGGGCCGGCGGCGGGCGGGGCGCGGCGGGCGGGACGGGGCGGCGCCGCGGCGGTGCCCGGCTGTGGGCGGGTTCGAGGCTCGGGCTCGCCGCCTCCGCCAGCGCCGGCACGTCGCTGACACCCTCCCGAGGTAAGCGGCCGCTGGCAGACTGTGGGGTGGGAGACGGGGCGCTGAGGAAGTTGCTCTCTCCCACACTCCCCCCACCTTCACCCCACCCGTGTCCCGCCGGGTCCCGTCACCCCCGGCTGCCCTGTGCCCGCTGCTCCCCGCGCCCCCGCCCGGGGCCGAGAGCCCGGCGGCGGCTCCTCCCCGGGCCTGCCCGCCGCTGTCGCGGGGTGAGCGGGCTGGCCGTGCCCGCTCGGGAGCGGGGAGCCGTGGCGGGCGCCCGGCCTTATCCCGGCACCCCCGCCCTGCCCCCGGCAGCCCTGGCCGGGCCGCAGGAGCTCCCGGCCGGGAGTGGGGTCCCGCCGCCAGGCCCTGCCCCGGGAGGGCTGTCACCGCGGGGCGCTGGGGCGGCTGACACCGAGCCACGCTTGGAGGCCTTCCCTTCCCTTCCCTTCCCTTCCCTTCCCTTCCCTTCCCTTCGTCCTGAGTTGTGCCGAAGGGGCTGCCAGGCGCTGCCCTGGCCCTCAGCCGGGACCGCTCAGGTTCGAGAGCCCCGCGCCCTGTCCAGCTGGTGGGCAACCTCCCTCAGCCCCTGCTCTAAAGACTGCAAGCTGTGCGGCTCGCGTTTCTCTATTTTGTTCGTTTGTTGGTTTGGATTTTTTGGGTGTGAGGTTTTTGTTTGCTCTATTTCGTTTTCGGCTTCGCCCCCCCCCCCCCCCCCCCCCCCCGTACTTCTTGCACCAGTCCTTTCTTTGCTCGCGTTCTAGTTTGTTCCTGCACTTCTGTGTCTTCCCTGCTTTCCATAATCCGGCTTTTACTCGAGGGTGACTTCTCCAGGGCAGAGACTGCCAGTTCTGGAATGTCTGGAAAAGACTTTGCTCTGTTGTACAAAGTATTAGCAGGAAAGAAATTAACGTTTAAGAGCTCCGTGGGAGGAGAGTGTATTTTTTAGTCGCCCGAGAAGGAGTACCAGCGAGGGAAGTTCTGTACTTTCTGTTTTGTACTTCTGAGTCTTCCCCGAGTGTGCCATGTCATGTCTGGAAAAATCCAGAGAAGGTCCAGGTGTATACATGATATTCTCATATTCTGAGGGTCGGTGTTGTGCTCTAAGAGACCAAAGACCTATTCAGCAACTAGGGCTGCTATTTTCAGGATGAGTGACCATTCTGCATCTCTGATGGGTTTCCTTTGACTGGTGGAAACCCATAGACTTGGGAGATGTCATGAGCTATTAGAATGTAGGCATGCAAATTCTACTACCTGCTCCTTAGGGTGAGACATGAAAATAGCACCACAAGAAGTGCTGTTAGAGATTGCTTTCCTGGGTAGAATTAAAAAATTATACCTCAAAGATGGGTTGTTTATCATGTATCTTCTTTAAAGGAGAAAGTCAGAAGACAGCACTGGTATCTGGAATTTGAGTTTTTCACCAGCTTTTTAACAAAATTAGCAGTTTTTCATGGTTAGAAATGCTTTCATAAATGAAAATGAGGTTAAGGACAATATAAAGTCTAAAGAAAAGAAAAAATGCAATTGTTTGCTTTTTCCTTTTGGATAATGATGAATTACTAAAAGGAGCTTAACATAAATATCTTTAAAGTTGTTGGGGAAAGACATACATTTGTCAATACTGGAAGTCATACTTTAGTTGTAATGAACTGAAAGTGTCTGGTCTGTGTTACAAAACTGGTGAATTGTTCATGTTTGACCTTAAAAATGTGTCAGATTTAGCATCAGATCAGTTAAGGTTTGAAAAGCAATGTAGTTTTATAGAAATCTGTATATAATCTGTAAGTCTGTCAGTGACAAAAATTAATAGGTAATTCATGATTGAAAAAGGTGATGTGGAATTTCTGACCCCTGAGTCTTCCAGTAAACTTTATTTTATGAAGTTTTTAGTGAAACTTTATTGAACAATTATTACGTATATCATTATACAATAACGGTGTCTTTAAATAAGGGAACTGAAAAGTTTCACAAGTCAGAAATGTATATGAAAGGGATGATCAGCCAAATCTGTGAAGATATTTTTATCAAGAATCTCTGTTCGCTCGCAGACTCTTGTGCAGAGTAACTTCTACATCATTAACATCATTTCAGTTCTCATGAAAACATTGTCTTTAACTGCCCAAGGCAAATGTCTCTAACAATGCTATTTTCTAGCCTTTCCATCTCTGATTTGTAGCTTAAGTCATATTAGAAGGAACAGGTGTAGGTGGTTGCTGATGTCTGTGAAGTTCTGTTGTAGCAGCCACAAAACTTGGTAACTGAGTCTAATGGATTTATTCCCTGTTGCTGTGAAGCACAGGATTGACAGCAGTCCCACGTTTTTTGCCAGCTCTGAAAGAGAGCAGCACACTATTTTCTGGAAAAAGGTGAAAGACTGAGAAACTTCCTTTTGAATTGTACTGTTACTTGCCACGTTTCAAAAGGTAAAAGGACAGCACTTAAGAAAGCAAAGTGCCAAAAATTGTTGGATATGGAAATAAAAAATAAAATTTGTCTGTTGTTTTTTGTTGGTTCTTGGTTTGGGGTTTTTTTTTAAGCTCCTTATCAATGAAACTCTAAAGCTAAGCATTGTTTGAGGGGATGGAAGAGGGTGGAAATGCAGTCTTGAATAGGAAGTTACGAAGTGTTTACTGCCTGAACATTTTCTGTTCTTCATAGGTGGCATGAAACATCCTGTTTGCAAGCATATGCATAAGGAATGCTCTTGTCACACCTTGATAAGTTACTTTGGCCTAAACATCGATTGCCTCTTGTAAAAACCTGTAAGTAAAATGAGTGTCATTTGATTTGAGATTGCTTTAATGATTTACTTTCTGATCACAGCATGATGTGGCTGTAAAAGGAAAGTGAATATATAAAAATGAAAATACATGATATTTGGCAAAGAGTCTCAATGCTGAGTTGCTTGTGTTTTTACAGAAATGGCAGCTCAGAAAAGGAAGTCTACGTTAGTAGAACCTTCTGCTAAACGTCCAAAGCTGGACAAGAACAGCAAACCCTCTTTGTCAAAGAAGGAAAAAGAAGTGTCGGATACAAAACATGGCTCAAATAAATCAAAGCCCAGTCAGTGTGCAGCGCAGGAGAAAGCTGTGCTCAAAACCTCTGTCAAACCAAACAGGTCAGTGACAAAAAAATTACAAAATTCTGCATTATCTTGATAGACTACATGAGTGCAGAAACAATCTAAGCAGAGGGAATCTGAGTTAAAGAATCAGTAAATAGTTAAATAGTGCTAGAAGGGAGATCAGATTTAAATTGTTATGTATGCTGACTGCTACATGATTTTTCCCTGGAACCATCTAAGTGCCTTGAAATCTAGAAAGACCTCCTTCAAAAAAGTTTCTGAAGCAAAAATAAATCTAATATTATCTATCTATATATATGTAACTCATACTTCATTTGCAAGTCACAAGTGTCAGTGATTAAAAACTGGTAGAAATGTTAAAAAGTATTTAGCTGGGGTTCATAGTTCAGTTTTGCCATGCATAAAAAACATTAAATACAACACTTAGGAGTAACTAGGTGGAAGTGAACGCCTTTTTGGGATAATTCTTGAGCAAATTATTCCAAAAATACTGAGAGTATAAGATCTAGTATTTTTAAAAAGAAAAGAAAGAAGCAGAGGAGGAATTAAAAGAATCTTACGACAGATTGTACTTTCTGGATGCTGAAAAAAAATATTATTTGGCTCTTTCAGTAATAACACCAATGAACCTGAAGTAGGAACACGCATGACTACAAGATCATCAGCACTCAACTCAAATAATAAAACAATACCTAGCAAAACAGTTCAACAGCAGCAGCCTAAACCTGCAAAAAATAAGGAGGTATGCCAGAAAAAATCTGTGCAAGAAATTCCTAAGTCAAAATGCTTAATTGCACCAAAGGAGCCAGTAATGAGGAGATCACAGAGACTGCAGCAGTTAACACATGAGCATGTTCCAGCAAGATCCCTGCGCAGCAGAGAAGTTAAAGAAGAAAAAGTTCCAGAAGTTAAGCACAGTAGCCAGGCAAAAAAACACACTCGCAGCGTTGCAGCAAAACCACTGAAATCTGCTGGAGGGAAAACAGAACAGAAAAACACAAAGATAAAGCCAAACAATACAAACAAGGATAAAGAGATACGTGTAGGAGTGACCAGCTCTCTGAAAGAGAAAAAATGTAAAGCAGACAATAACAAGGATAATTCCAGCAGCTTTCAACAAAATGTTCAAGAGTCCTCATCATGTCCTGCTGAGAGTCTTGAGGAAGTCAAGAAAGACCAAACGGGCTCTGTGTCTCCCAATTCTAGCAACACAAAGAAAGTGGAAACTGATTCTCTTAAGCCAAATTCTACAGCATCTAAGGAAAAGCAACAGACACATCAGAACGTAAAACCCAGTACAAAACCAAAAAATACTTCACAGCCATCTGTAAGTGACACAAATGTGGCTGATCAACCAGAGAACGATGCAAAATCCAAACGGGTGAGCATCCTTGAACTTTGTGAAGAAATTGCAGGTGAGATTGAGTCAGATACAGTAGAAGTGAGAAAAGACTCCCCTAATGCAGAGGATAGCAAAGCAGAAGAAAAGCACGATGACACACAGTTGCAGCAAAGTGAAATGCTTACTCTGAAAGAGCCCAGTCAAAGTACTCAGTGCAAACGGTTTTTCCCTAGCAAAAAAGCCATGCCTGTCAAATGCACTCTGAATGGCAGAAATAACTCCTCAAACAAAAACTCTAAATGGACCAAAATTAAATTGCTGAAAGCTAGTAATGTGAAGCAAAGTAATTCAAATTTTCCAAATGCCCCCAGGCTTCCTTTTTTAAAAGATTTCCCTGAAGTTTCAGAGGCAAGTCAAATGGCTGCAGAAGCAGAGCTTTCAAAGGCACAAGGCAAGCTGTCAACAGGACTCTTTGAGAATGAAAGTACAACTTGTGCACAGGAGAAATCACATCCTTCATCTGAAAGAGCTGAAGCTAAAGAAGTAGCATTAGAAACAAAGCAGCCCACAAGGAAGGGTGCAGAAAATGGTCTGTTGCCTAACTTGACAAAACATTTATGTGAGCCAAGACCAGATGAGGTAAGTTATTTTAATTATGGTGTATAGTGGGAGGGTGTTCTAAATCTATTCTGTTTTCTGAGAGTCCCATGCTCAGAATTGTTTTAACAATGGCTTTTACAGTAACTTAAAATTTTCTAATGTATTAGAGATTTATTGCTGTGTTGTTATAGACGGGTGATAGTAAGCTGAAAAATTAATTGATTCCACCCTCCTAGATTCTGTTGTTAACTAAATGATGATCAGTAGAATTTTGTGCTGGAGCCAAAGGTTCTATGGATTCATATGGACGCTTCAGCATCTCTAGCTTGTTTTGCAAAGGTGTATTACACCTTTGGAGTAAATGAACTTGTTTTCCTCTCATTTCCTTATCTGAATGCGTTTCTACTAAAATTTAGGATTTTAAGGATAACTGTTCTATAGAAAATATTTTACAAGCTTATATATAAAATGAAAAAGATTTTTTTCGAAATTAATATCACAGACTTCAGTATAGACTAGCTAATCAGTTGCATTTTGTCTGCTTAAATTAACATAAAACTGAAGCTGTATTCAAAATTTTAATGCTTAGTTCAATTAGAGATTTTATGGTTAAAGGCATTGAATAATTTGGACATTTTTTAATTTAATGTTTTCTCTTTTGCTTAGAACTTTCGATTGCATTTGGAATCGAGTCCAGAAAGTTCTCCTGTAAAGTGTGTTACAGCTCCTAGACCACCAAAACAATTCAAAAAAGAACCCAGAGAAAGTGAACCTCAAGGTAACTGTCTACTGCAGATTTCTCCACTTGGTTTGGTCAGTTCTGTGGGAGGAGAAGTCTCCCTTTAAGAGGAATGGGTCACAGAGTAAGGCTTAGCTGGTGCAGAACTAAACTTCTGCAACTTTTGACCAGGGGGTTTTGTGTTCCTTTGTGTCACACCCAGGGCTGCTTGAGTAGCTCTGAAATGTGCTTTCTTCTCTGGGCTGTGGAGTAGGAAAGAGGAGAAACCCAACCAAATTCTTTCCTTTTCCATGTAATAAAGCAGTAAAACTTGCATATTTCTGTTGGCTTCTTCTCATGGCTTGGTTTTTGTTAACTCTCTGCTCTGTTTCCTTTGAATAAGTATCTACATTTGTTTCTTCTAAATTTTTCTACTTGATCTTAACCAAATTATTGATTGAGTAGTCACTCTCCTGTTTTTATTATGTAGTCTTCATTTATCAGCATGTGAATGCAGTTTGTCAAAGTTTATGATGAGTGTGATGTGAATATTTTGACTGAGGTACATTTGACTAAGAAATATTGTCAATAAATCACTAAGTTGTCTCTTCTTTTTTTTTTTTTTTCCCCTATTCTTAGTGATGAGGGGTTTGTTCTGGGATTTTCATGTATTTTTTTCATCTGACCCTGCACTGTGCACTGTTTTATTATTTAGCTTTACCAAATAGTTGGGAGTTTTTTGCCTATCATTGTAGGATACTTTTGAAGAGTAACTACTCTTAATTTCTGTTACAGAATTTAAAAAAAAAATTCTTTCTTTTGCTGTTTTTGATTGTTTCTTTTCCTTAAGTGTTCTGGAATATGCCTCAGATGGGGGGATACTGTACATTTATGATTCTAATAAAATACAGACAGCTATTTATATGTGTGTCAGTGTAAACATATTTAAACTCCTGTGTAGTTTACTGCTGGCTTTGTTTAGCTTCTGGCAAACTGTCCTGCAGAGCTGCTGTTAAAATGTTGGAGAAAAATGCCTTTTTTCTAAATATACTTGGAGAAACATACGAATACTGCCTCAAACTTGAATATTTTTTTATTGGCCATGAACAGATTGCAAAACTGTTTTGAATATGTTTTTTGAAAATCGCTGTTTGTGTAACTCAAATTTCTTTTGCAACTAAAAACTTCATTATAAAGTTATAATCTTTTATTAATTGCAGATTTGGCTCCCACACAGTTGATGCAAGCTTCAGTAACAAGTCAAACTTCTGAATCTGAGAACAGGTATGGTATTTAATACATTATGAAATTGCAGTAACCTTGTATGGATAGAGTTAGGAGAGAATTTATTATAAAGCAGTTTTCTCTTAGCCTCAGTTTTCAGTTTCAAATAAGTGACTTGCCCTTTGTAAAAACAGACTTTCATTTTATCCCATTGTTTAGGCATGTTTTTAGTTTGCTAAGAAAATAATTAAGATATTTGTAGCTGCACGATTATTTCAAAAAGTATTATTTAACAGAGTTGGAAAAACGTTTATACTGGTCTCTTCCTCAAATCAGATGAGAACCAGGGACTTGGGGAAGGATTTGCCATGTGATTTTCATGTACTGAATTATTTCACTTACATCTGGAGGAGTTTTTCTACTCCTTGTACTATGGGAGTGTTGTACAGGTGAATTTTTTTTAGGTGAGGAGGAGGGGGCTTAATTCAGAATTTTGTGATTGCTGTGAAAGGAAGGTGTCAGCAGCCATTTTAAAAAGAAAAAGTTCTTAGTGCTGAATTTGTCTTACAATTCAAGTTTGTATTTTAGCCTTAATCACATTGGCTGTTACCGTTTTTGAGCAGTTCTGACATAGGCTCTGGTTTTAGCCAATTACAAGCTTAAGACAAAAATTTCTTTGTACTTGATACCTTGAGCAGCAGCAGCAGTGGCCAGCGTGTTATTACTGTTTTCTGTATTCATAATGGGGACAAGAAGAAATGTTTCAGGTAATTTTCAGTACACCTCTCTGAGGCCAGATTAACAATTCTGACTAACCAGTTCTTCAGTACATGTTGAAAAACTCTGCTTCTGTGGAACTTGACAGAAGATGGTTGACAAGGTAGATGCAAACTAGTTAAATGAGTGGTTTAAAATGTATTGATAAGCACTGCAATAACTTTGATTTTTTTTTTTTACTTTTATTCTCAACTACCAAACAGGTTTATGGTATATACTTACATTTATTACCATTATTACCTGAACGAGCTCATATTGCTTTACTGTTATCTGGATATATATTTTAATTCTCAGACCTTTCTTACCCTGCTTTCTGTATGATATCCAAGACTTAAGCCATCATTCTTCCTGTGGTAATCCCACCATAAAATAGAGTAATCTGTTACCTGTGTGCACATCTACCTTGTAGCTCTCTTTAGGGCTTTGTAGGAAAAGGCAGACCTTGAAGTAGCTACATAAGGCAAATTTTAGGGCACGTGAGTGGAATAAAAAAATTACCCCTGTGTAATGATTTAGCACAAAATGCTATTTTAAAAATGTCTGGCAAGAGTTAATTTTTTTAAAAGCTCACTGGATTAACCTGCTGCCTGTGCTACAGGAGGTGCCACAATTAAATTTGTTCAGAAACAGAAAAATATGTCAATACCTAGTTGAAGTATGTGTATTTTTTTGTGTGCTTTGCTTTGGCAATCTCTATGAGTTTTATCCAAACCTGGAACAAATGTCACTTTTTTCCCCCTGAATATAGGAGCAAGTTCATAGAATGATTTTGGTGATAGTTTATTCTGTTTTCCAGTGTTTCTTTCAGCTGTGACAAGGAGAGGTTTAAACTGAGTAAGATTGCAGTAGTACCGATGCATTTATTCCTCAGGTCTTCCTCCCTTGACTGCCACCTGTTTGAAGAGAATAAGTTTGAATTGTAGGGATTTGACATCTGACTTAGATTTGTGAGAATATATTTACATGGTCTGCTTTAGCAGCCTGATGTGTGATACCTAAATCTTACTTTGGAAATACATAGCATTAGGCACCATCAGCCATGCTCTGATAGTGCCTCTTTTAAATGCTGGTGTTAATGGTTGAGGCCACTTGATAATAATTTTTTTTTTTCAGAAACAAAAAAAACCCTTGTAATTAGGCTAGTTACAAACTGTGGTTTTGATTAATCATTTTTTTTTCCTTGTTTTTCCATTTGATTTGCATGTTAAAATATACCAGGACTGTATTTTATTTAATTAATTTGGATTTGCATCTTGGTAGAGTTTGTGCTAATCACAACGTTTTGAGTATCTAGCATGACGTGTATAAGCAGTTCCATTTTTAACATGAAATATATTTGTATTTCAAGGGCTCCATTGTCAAATCCTTCATTAGCATCAAAATGCACTAACTTGCCATCATCGGAGGAACCTATTCAGAAGCTAAAAGAAGCTGGAAAAGATGGTGATAAGCAGCTGATCACAGTAAGTAATACCCTTTTAGAAAAGCTTAGAGCTTCTTGAAGAAATTACCTCTGAATTTGCCATGCTGTCGTTTAATGAACTTGTCTAAAAATCATTACTTATACATACTGCTTATCACTGTTGTAAATGACTTGTAAAAGTAGAACCTTACTCGATTGCCATTCAGTGTTGATGGGAAAATGGTGTCAGCAAGCCTTAATGTTTTAGATTTCTTGTTAAAATAAATTTCTGCAATTTTTAAATAGAGTGGTTTTTCATTGAAAATAGGGAAGGGAGAATGAATATGCCTTTACTTATGTGTAAATTCTCAGTTTCTTAAAATTTCAGAATTATAGGGGGAGGTGCATCTGGCAGATTGTGTGCAGAATTAGTATCCATAGATTTGTTCCTGTGTCATTTAAGTGTCAATTCTTCTGAGACCAACCTGAAGATTTCCCAGTGCATGCACTTTTTTTGCCACACAATTTAAGCAGTAGTACCAGTTGGGTTATTTATTCTTACCCTTTTGGCTATTAGCTACAAAATACAGGTAACAAGAAAACGTGAAATGAGAAGGGAGTGACACAGTTGTTTTGTCATCGTGTAGGATCACACAACTTGATTGTGAGACAGTTGGAGTTTTTGATTTTGTTTTGGTTTGTGTTTTCAATAATGCACGTAATCCTTGAGAAATGAAGAGTTAGAGAGGGAGAGGAATCCAGGCCGTAGGGAAGGAAGGAGTTTTCTTATGAAATTATACCTCTAACATATATTATTGGAGGTGTTACTAAGTTGTTCTTTTTACATGTATTACATGGATTATACACATGAAAATATTAACTGAAATAGAACCAAATGAATTCTGAACAGTCTGTTATATCCATACTGAGGTATTTTAAAATCAGAGCTTCTAAGATCTAAAGTGATAAATATATCCTGCAGTTATCTGATGTTATACAAATCTAGGCATGTGAATGCCCAGCCACAGGATAACTGAACTGTATCTAACATTTAAGAAGTGTTTTAATTACTGCCTTTTTGAAATCTATTTCACCAACAGAATTAAAATGAATTATTAAATATCTTAACTACATTAAAAGAATTGTCAGAATATCCCTTTTCATTTCTGTGAAACTAACCTAATTTTTACTCATACAGTGATAGAACTTGGCTGAGAAGTTGCTAGGATCTTTGACATGAAGAAATACAGAACTTCCTGCTTGGCTACTGAAGAGGGCTTGTGTAGCTCTTTGCAGTGTTTATTATACAAAGAGGTTTTTTGCAAGTTACTGATTATGCTGGTAGTATCCTTATATTCAGCTAGAATTAGGAGAGTAATTTTTTCTTCAGGTATACAACAATAAAAGCTATTTACCAAGCAAAATTTTAAAGAAAGGTTCATTGATGTAGAACAGTGGAGAAAATGAGGAAGAATGGGAGAGACTTGGTTTGTGGTTTTCTTTGGGTATTTCTGGAAAATGCAAGTGGGTATTTAATTTCTAAATGTGTAAGTAACAGCTTCACAATATCTTACATATTTCAGCACTTCATACAAATCCAATTCACTTTGATTTCATTGAGTTCAGAGTAAGCTTTTTATTGTGTGGAAAGGGAATTTTAATAATGCCTGTATTTCAGTTTACCAAGACAACATTAGCAAGAGTATTGGTCTGTTACTCTTTTACCTTGGGGAAAACTGCTTTTTTGTCAAAACATGTAGAAGAACCCAAATATTAGTTAAGCCACGTTGGTAAATACTGTCCTTGACCTTGGTTACAGTGGGGATGAGACATAGTTATGTTTAGAATAGTTTGTGCCAGCTTAGAGGTGAAAAGTGGCTAAATTAACTTCTAAATTACCAGCTCTCCTCCTACAGATACTCAAAAGATGTGAGATTAAGTGCGTATAATAAAATGTGGTACTTTTTGTAATTAATAGTTTTGCTTGCAAAACCATGGTGAGCTTTTAAAATGTGGATTCTGAATGGCTGGGCTTATTTTTCTATTATTAGTAGTAATTATTTTCAAAGGTATTTATGTAGTTCCACAATGCTCCTGTGAGAACAGAGAAATTAGTAATTTGGTTTAAAAACTGCTGAGGTTGAAATTTCTCCTGTGTGGAGAGCAGTCTCACTATGCAAGGTCAAATCACTTAAATTAGCATTTATAGTGTCTAAAAAAATTATAGTTAATAGCTAGAAATCATTTTTATTTCAAGTTTCTGGCACAGTGTATTAAGAGAAGGAGTTTCATTGTTCTTTACCTTGAGCAAAGTTGGGAAGTCATGCTTTTATTCTTAGCAAGAGACATTTAATTAGAGCTTTGTTACACTTTTAAAAAAAACCTAAATACCTGAAAGATGCAATTTAGTGCTCTCCAGTATGAGATCTGATTCTTTCAGAGATGTGTCAAGCCAGTCCATCTTAATGTATGTACAGAATCCTTTTTTCGTTTTGTAACCAAAGCTGGAAAACTAATTTTTTATTTGACTAGTCACATAATGCAAAATTTTTGTTTTGCTGCTCGTTTGCTGCTGAATTTTCCTTGTCTTTTATATAAAAGTTTGACACTTATCCTTTTCAATTTTTTGCGGTGTCTGAGGCTCAGAGTCTGGAGTGTTACAGTATTGTCTGTGTATTCTAATCTTTTTGGTCCCTGAGCTATATTTAGGGATGTGTTATGGTAAAACTGGACTTTGTTTTTCACAATATGCTTTGGGCTTTTTATATTTAATCCTTAAAGATGTATCTTAGCTTCCTTCTTGTCCCATATGGTTACTAGAATGAATAGATTCATTTTCTTTTTTTCTAAAGTAATATAATCTTTAACAAGCTTTAAGGCTATTTGAGTAACAGAAGTAAAATAACACAAATTCTGTTTGTAGAAGAAATACTTAGTAGCTGCACTTGCACCGTTCTCTTTCCTAATACACATCATCTAGCTATCTGGGAAGCTTTCAAACATAAAATTATCTCATTTTGTAGAAGAACATCTAAGTCAAATGATGGGTTTTTTCTGTTCAGATTTGCTTGCTGTCACACGTCTTAAAAAGCAAGTGTCTTCAGAGCATGGAATTTAGCTGAGAACAGAAAAGCATCTAGTGCTCCAAGACACTTCATAAATCAAGCAGTGCCAGAAAACAGTGGTGTTTGAAGTGATAGGTTCAGACTAAAGAGAGTCTGAAATGGTCTCTTTTAGGAGAAAGAAATCCTTCTCTTTCTTTCCCCACTCTTAGGGGAAAGAAATAAAGATCGAGGCTAAAAATTCATTGTGTTCCAAATCGGTGACTTGGTGTTTGGTGGAATAGTCTGTTCTGAATATTTGTGAACTTCACCCTCTTACCCTCCATTTAAATGTTCAGTTGGTAGGTTGTCAGGTTGCATGAAGCACCATAGGAAGCTTTGTAGAGTAATGCACTAAAATTTTTCTTGACTTTGCAATTACTTGAATGTGATTTGCAAATATGAGAACTTGTATATGAAATTATCTGTTCCTTTAAATTCTGAAATGGAAAGAAATACAAATACACAAAGCACGTGTTCTCAATTTTCATCAAATGAGAGATGCTGCACAAGCAAGACAAGGAAAGTCAGTTGTTTTTGTCCTGTGAAAATTCTGCTTGCCTCTCAGACCTAGGACAAAACTTTGACCATAAAAATAAGAATCAATAAAAGCATTAATGCTACAAAGAAATCTCCTAAATGATTACCTATGAAGCACCAGGGATACTTGTTCTATTTTGAGGTTTGTTCCTTTGCATTTGACTAGTTTGAAAGTAAGTTACGAGTTTTAGGAAAGCACATCTAAAATGGATGAACAGTGAAAACAAATCACTGAAGTGATAGAAGGATAGTTTTGAGTTACAGGGACTTTTTTGCCTTTCTAGAACTCCAAATTAATGCCTGGATGCCCGCAAATGTGATTGAATGTAGTTGATCCTTAAAAGTATCAACTTAGCAAGTAGCATGGATCAGGATTGCTTGATGGGAGGGTGTTTTTGATTCTGAGGTTTGATTTGGTGCTACATGTGGATGTGATATACATGCTAATCCAGTTTACACATTTGGATATCACGTTTGAATTTTTCCTTACAAATATTTTGATTGAATTTGAGCATAGTTTCCTGCTTGACTGAAATAGGTTATATATGAAAAAGAATATTTTTCTTTAAGATGAATATGTGTGAGAGTAATTTCTTATGAGAATAATTCATGAAGAAAGTTACATAGCAATCATTTAAACTTACTATTTTCTTCCCTAAACTGGCATAGTCTGGTTAGGCAATTTCTCTGAAGATTCAAAGAATGGCTTTTAGGCAATCTTTAATTGTTCTCATTAGTTAAGTACTGCCTCTCTCCTGCCCTCTAAGCCCAGAGAAGACGAGACAGGGACTACTTCGTAAGCCAAAGGGAGAGATTTTGGTAGTTGTGAGCAGGTTTTTTTCTTTCCGCACAAACGGTGCTCTCTTCTTTCAGGGATGGTATCCTCTCTTATTATCACTTCTTCCCATTTCTTCTCCTCTGTAGCAGCCCAGCATTGTCTTGCAAATTCAGGTGGGTTGTACTTGGTGTCCTTTGTCCTGAAGGGAGGTGAGAATGCTTTGTAACTGAGCTGCTACAGGAATTCGGGCACCAAGGCTGCTAATGCTGAGCTCTGGGTTAACCCTGGCAGGCAGCTGAGCACCGTGCAGCTGTTCCCTCATCGGCCCCAAGTAGGATGGGGGAGAACAGATTCACAGGTAAAGCAAAAGCTGTGCGTGCAAGCAAAGCAAAACAAGGAATTCGTTCACTGCTGTTTGTCAGCTTGCCGATGTTCAGCCTTCTCTTCATCATGTGTAACTATTGGGAAGACAAATGCCATTAATTCCAAACATCCTCCCCATGCTCCCTCTTTCCCCAGCTCTTACTGCTCGGCAGGATGCCATATGGCATGGGATACCCCTCTGCTCAGGTGGGATCAGCTGGTCCTGGCTCTGTCACCTCCCAGCTTCTTGACATCCCCTCCTTCTCAGTGGCACAGCAGTGTGAGAAACAGAAAAGGCCTTGAATGCTGTGTGAGCACTGTGCAGCAGTAGCTAAAACATCCCTGTGTTATCAGCCCTGTTTTGGTCACAGATCTGATAGATACACAGCACCAGTGCAGTTGCTGTGAAGGAAATTAACCTTATCCAAGCCAAAACCTGTGCTCATCAGAACACTTTCCTTAATTGTCCTGCTCAGTACTTTTATATGAGTTCAGAATGGATTACCTGTCCATCGTAAACACTGCGCAGATTGATTTTCTTACTTTGTATTGCTTTTCATATTGCTTTAGCCAACAACCAGTGACGATATAATTTCATGATGGGTAATGACCACCCTCCATTTTCATTTTTCAAATATGTTAAGGAAAATTAGATGTATCACAGCTTTGAAAGCTTCAAGTTGATTTATATCCTTTTGTTGAAATAGCTTTGTAAGGAAGATGGGCACTGGTAATTGATTGGGATTTTTTTTTTTCTTGGTTGGTTGGGGTTTTTTGTTCAAAATGAAGACTGGATTTTATTCTGAGCTGGGACATGTCTTCTGATCCTCCTGGTCAGCAAGGGGGTCTATCCATCAGTTTCAGCCTTGAATGTGTCTTTCACTGAAATAGCATTCTTTGACCTTTTAATTTTCTGCAGAGAGCCCCAAAATCTTTGTGTTGTTTCTTCCTGCATTTCTTGTATTTCCTTTCCAGCCTGCCTATTTCTCTGGCTAGGCTTTATTCTTTGTTCTGTGAAAATGCTAGAGGAAAAGAGGAAAAAACAGTTTTCCTCTAACTAATACTAGGTAATCAAGAAGGAGGTGACCCAGTCTGTGACTGAAGAGACAGAAAAGGAAGGAAGAAAAAAAAGGCCCCTTTTCATCTCCTACAGAGGCACCAAATGCCTTTTTTGCTTGCAGGGTTCCTTATTGCACATATGGAGGATCAGCAGACATGCATCTTCTCAAAGAAGATATTGGTAAGATTTTTCTTTGTGTCTATCACAGAATTAAGAAACCTTCTGGAATTAAGGCAGTATTGTCTCAATGTTCAATTACAGTTAGCCTTAAAACAGTGGATATCCTGTACTTTAGGATTGCCTGAGATACTGGAATTCTTAATTGCCATGTACGTGCACAGAATTTGCTTAAGAAGTAAAAGTATTTTTTCTCTTTATTGTTGTTTGGAAAACTGAGTAGTAAATGGTATAACAATATTTTTTCTGCCTGAAAACCCACATTTTCCTGAATATTGTTGCTCTGAAAAACATTAAGTTCTGAGACTCAAACGTCATCCAAATTTTTTTAGTTGTGACAAGTCAGCACTTCATTTTTCAGTATCTGATCCTTGCTGAGAAGATTCCACCCCTCCACTTTCAAATCCCTGTTATATTTACTCTCATACATAGTACAGAAGGTGCTCCTAGCTTGTAGGCGTTTGGTTTTTCTTTTTTTTTTTTTTATTTCTGGTTTTGTTTAGGGTTTTTTGTTTGGTTTGGTTTTTTGGGTTTTGGAGTTGTTTCATTTTGGTTTTTGGGTGGTTGTTGTTGTTGATCTCTTCCCCTTAGAAAAGTCTGGCAAGCTTTAATGCACTATTATGATTTGGGAGCACTTTTTTGCTCTGGATACGCATGCCCTTTCCACTTTTGCTTATGCAATGACATCACTTTAAAAATAGTCATCCTGTAGATGTTTTGTTGAAGTACAAACAAGCATTCATCATAATTCTTGACTTTATTTTGCATGTCTTTTTTTGTTGTTGCAGTCTGTATTGGATTTCAAACCTCCTGCGTTTAATTTTTGCCTGAAACATTATGTCCTGTGCTGTGGCTTTTAAATAGTACTTCAGTTTTACAAAAATCTTCTTCCTTGTCTTCAGGAGACTGTAAAATATTCCCTAAAGGCTATAGTCCACATTTATTAGGGGTACAGAGTTCAAAAGATTGCTTTATATACTACAATGTGTATTTTCCGATAATTGATGAAACAGGGTTTTTATATTAACTGAACATGTGTAGAATAGTAAAATCAGTGAAATCCTTAAAATAAATCCAAACAAAAAAATCTCCCCCTGCAAAACTCAAAGCCACTGATACCAGCAACATCTGAGAAAGTCTGATTGTAAACCAGGGAACTAATCTGTTCCTGGAAACTGGCAAAACAGTGTTTGTATTGACTAGGCAAAATGGGGTGAGCTAGGGAGCTGGACAGATTTGAGGATGTCCTTGCCTTGAGTTTTCTGATTACTTCCTGCATAATTGGGGTTACTTTGGCTTGAGATTTTTTTGATAGTAAATTTACAGGTTAGTTTAATCCCTTTAGATTCTTGATGGTTTGAGCAGAAATTGTGTCATGAGTCTTAATGCGTACCAATACTTAAAGACTTGCTTTATGTCGCCAGTTTTCTAATTTAAGTGATGGAGATGTTTTTTTGACAAATATTCCAGGCATCAAAATACACTTCCTTTTCACTTATCCTGCTCTAGGTGTAGGGGAGATGTTCTCCAACTTCAAGGTAGGATTCTTAAATCTGGTTCAGTGGGTTCATATTCAGATAGTCAGCTGCACTGCCTTTTTTAACTTTCTTGTATTAACCCTTGAAATGTAGTGTCTTCTGGTGACTACTTTGGTTTTGGTGGGTACTTTTTTTTGCTGCTTTAAAGGAAATCTGCAAGTGAAATAAAATGTGTTTGGTTTCAAGTTTTGGACTTCTAGAAAGCTCATCTTATTGTGACTTGACAAATCTACCTCAGGGTTCATCTTTCCCTTTTCATTCAGAAACATTGCACACTCCTGTTTCTCCTTCTGTATATGATAGGGATCTGTACATTGATAAATGGTTAAAGCAATGACTTCCCAGATTCAGCTTCTTTCTTTTGGCTGAGTTCCATAGATGTGCTCCTAAGAAGATGTTCAGCTCTGAGTTTGTCTGGCCTGTTGTGCCTTTAGTCTCTTCTTGGAAAAAAACTGGTACCTACAGTTTAGATGGCACTAATGTCTCTTTGAAATAAGCTGCTGTTGTGTAGAGAGTTGAACTGTTCTTTAGCTGCTAGATGTGTCTTTGAAGATGGAAGGAATAGGAAATGTTTTGTAAACACTTCTGTGTTGCAAAATGCTTTCTTCTGTAAAGTAGCGGGTTTTTTACTCTGAATCTTTTCAGCTCTTAGAGAACAATACTACATTCATGTGATCTGTTTCCTTGCAAATTGTGCACGCAGATCAATTTAATGTTAAAAAAACATCCTCAAATCTCTTTTTGCTTGTGTGGTATACTGGTTTAGAGTATACAGCAAATTCCTTTTTCTCTATTGCTTGTGATGTATGTTAAAATAAATTAAAAGTGACATTTATTGCTTCTTATATAAGCTCAATTTCCAGATGTAGTTAAAGAGGAAGAAAAGGAGTTGAGCATTAAGCTGTAACTAAAACATGCTTTTTTTGGCTAGAGATTTTATTCTAACTGGTATTCTCTTGTTCTTTGCAAAAGGCAACCGCAGTGCCTGATACTTCACTCACTCTTCATTAGGCACTGACTCCAAAATCTCAGCATGTTCCCAGATTAATTCACTTTTAATGCATAAGCATAAAGCAGTAGGTATTGAGTAGCGTCACGAGTTTGGTATTGGTTGCATATAGAGTAGCAGGAGAACCTAGAAGTCAAAAGCGGTATGATTTTCCTTTTGCAGTGTAGCTGCTATGCAGTATCTCAAAAATTGCTTTGAAACATTTGATTGTTATTAAAAACCAAAGGAGGTAGTGATCAGCTGTTGCAGACGTATTGCTGATCTTAATAATTGTTTCCATAACTTTTGTTTTTTATGATAAGCTTCCAGACTTTGAGGAATGTGGCTCACCTGTGGCCTACCTCAAAGCAGCTCACAACCAAAGGCAGCAGCAGAAGTGTAGGAAAAACCAAGTAGTGTGGGGCTGGATATGGGAATTTTCTTTGTGGATCATGTTTATATTTCGGCAGATGGTGAAATGAAGGAAGAAATTTCTGTTCTTTATATGTCACAGAATAAAAGTAATTTGTTCAAAAGTAATGGGGATGGAGCTACTATTTTTAAGGTAGAGTTTGCCTTGTGATTGCTGCTTGTGCCTTTTAAGGGTATATGGGTTGTTGAAAGATGAAATTCTAAATTCTGTGCTTGTTTCTCCTGTTTCACCCCATTTTAGTCTTTGTGTTGAGTTTCCAGGAGATTTGCTATTAGGAGGGATACCTGATTCAATGAAAGTTCTGTTTGACTGTATTTACTGTGCAAGGAATTGATAAGTTGCTGCTTTGTGGGTTATTGATTTGGTTTTGGTTTTTTTTTTTTTAATAGGATGGAGGACAGAAGAGATTTGGTGCTATTTCCTGTAATATTTGTGGAATGCTTTACACTGTGTCAAATCCAGAGGATGAAACCCAACATCTGTTATTCCACAACCAGTTCATAAGTGCTGTTAAATATGTGGTAAGAAAACCTTCTCTTTTGAAAGACATAAACAGCATCTTTTGTTTGCTCTCTACTAGTAACAATTTATATTACATTAAGTTGCGTTTTAATAAATGATTATCACAGTAGGGCATAAATCATCCACTTTGGGAAATAAATGTTTTTAAGAGCCATGGTAGACAGGTTATATATTATGTATAAAAATAGTTAATACAATAATGGTCTTTCATTGCCATATTATTAATTCTGCTACAATTACCTGATCTTGGGGAGGTGTGAGGGTAGTGATAGGAAAACAAAGGAATGTCACTGTTCTGAAAGTATTAAATACAGGTTTCTCTACAACTGGTGTTCACAGCAGCAGTTGACTTAATAGTCAGATGAAGGGCTGACTGTCCTGTTTTTGTAACTGTGTGATCTTAGAAGACTTAAAAATTACTTTTCCATTAATTATGTGTAATTTGAGGAGACACTGCCTAGGAATTCAACTGATATGATTTCATAGCATATTGAAGCTATACTGAATTTATGAGAATGTGATCTTTAAAATATGTATTTGAAAATTTCATTATATATGCTTTCTCTGAGTATCTCTCATTAAATCTCAGATTTGAAAAATTCTGTATAATTTCAAGCATATTGTAAAATCAGCTACTTCACACTAGCTGATATTACAAGACCTTGGAAATGCCTGTTCACATGTCTGAAATCCAGAACGGAATCCACAAAGTCTATTTTCTTATCATACATGTTACCTTCAGTACTCTACACTCGAGTAGATAAGACCTCCAGGATAACTGAACTGAGGCCACCTATTTGTTTCATGTAGGCACCAAATGGCTGTTGGGCTACTCTTAAATCTCAAGCATACTTTTATCCCACTGTTTGCAAATACAAAGATATAACTTCATCCCTAAAGTGTTTGAAAGTCTCTGGTGAATAGTTTTGATGTTTATTCTGTCCTTGGTTAGTTTTTGCCAAATTATCTGGACATCTGGAAAGATCTCTTGGGATACATGTTAGGTACGTCGTTGGGTGGGACTGGGCAGAAATTGTGGTGGGACTCACTACATTAAAATGGCAGCATAAAACACATTTCCCCATTTTATTCCTGTTTGTCCTCCCTCTCCCCACCCATTCAAGTGCTTTCAGATCCTGAATGTTACCAAAGATGTAAGCATAATTCACAGAAGATGATGTTTAGTTCTTTTGGACAGAAGCTCTTTGGCACATGAGTTCAGTAGCTTCATGTGGGTAAGAAGCTGTACTGAAGTTTTGGATATTTTGGAAGTTGAAAGAGCTGAAATCTCACACTTGTGTGTATGTCTAAGGTAGCTACATAATTAACGTGAATGAGCGGACTGCCTTAAACCAGCCATAAATAATTTCATACAGAGTTAGGTATGCTTTTAATTTAAAAAAAACTTTCCCTATTGTTTTCTCAGTTGCTAACCATCTTCTTAAAACTTCCAACAATGTGTACTCAAGCAAATTATTTGTCTAGTTCAATGAGTAAAGAGTTGTTTCTCTGTAATCTTTTGAGACTTTAGTTGTATTTTGTAGATGACTGTAGAGCCATGATTTAGATGGTTATTCTGGAATGGAAACTAGAGTAAGAGGTGAAAGGAGAACTCATAGGAGTCTTCAAATTCCCCTCTTGGTCTTTTCCCCTCTTAACAATCTTAACACTTTTCTGCATGGATGAGTAACTTTAGCCATTCTAAATAGATGAGTTTTTACCACGAGTCATTTGATCTGGAGTCACTGGTTCTTGGTTGATAGTATTGTGACAGAAACATTCTCGCCTCCTCTTAGAAAATAACTTCAATTTAAGATAAGTCTTCTTGGCAGCGAATTAGTACACCAAGTGACTACTTGTTAATTCTTAGTCAGCCAGAAATACTGGAATGATTGCTAATTTTCCTGGTTTTGCTAGGAGGTTTTTAGCGGGCATTGTTGGAAGGATGGTTTCTGGATATTTGTATATAGCTAACTGCATTGAAATTTTAACTGTCTTCCTTGCCCTGACAGTGTTAACTGAACAGTAGCATCAGGGGATTAACTGGGAAAGTCCTGGTAACTCCTTGGTTGGACATCCTGGTCCAGGAACATGTGGTCTCAGTGACCTTGACATGTTACTTTATAGCTCTCCAGACACTCTTTATAAGTAGTTAATATGTTTGCCATTACTTGTGATTCAGAGGCCATTCTAAGGGATTTTATAAGCATTTGTCATTCTCTTGTCATTCACATTCTCCATGCCATATGATGTCCCAGTCTGACTGGAGAAAACTTTTCTCAGTTTTTTGTCCCTTTTAAGCATCTCTTGTTATGGGCTTAGTAGTTCTATGAATGATTCATTTCACAGACTCAAAAAAAGTATGTCTGTATACATTGTCATGCTAGACTTCCTTGCTGTGAACTGTGAAAATGGACATTATTGTTAGTGTCTTTCCCACCTGCCTGGAGGTGCTCTGTAGGTTTTTAGAAAAATATTGAGTAGCCAGAAGATAGTTTGCATATAAATAATAAATTACTTATTATCTTCAACAGAATACAACTTTGTTCAGTGGGTTATTTTAAAGGCCTGTCTTACTCCTTGTAGTAAAAAATTCTGTTTAGATCTCTAGAAATATTGTGGTGACCCCAAAAGAAGGACAGGCTAACAAGGAATTAGTATTGGATACTTGCTTTGTCACGGGTGTCTGTTAGAGATGTTAAGGTAATTGTAGGCCATGTGTGTAGAGAGGAAGTTTGACAAGTGTAATGACAATTTCTAGATTTGAGAACAGAAGATTGGCAAGGATTGTTTTCCTAAGGGTGACATTTTCTATTAATAGAAGCATGCAGATTAAATTAGCAAGAAGGTAAGATAGCCAAGGATAGCACTGGAGCAGGAATGAAAGATGTCCCCAGCTGCAGACAAATGGAGCAATGTGTCTCAATTTCCTCTGGTTTCAGACATCTCAAAGTCTCCAGACAGACAAATGATGCCATTCTAGTGTTTGTGTGTGTGTGCACCGAGCAGTGATGTACACATCAGGTGTTAGCTCCAGCAGGATGGGCAGCTCTGTGGGATGGATAAATGATTCAGTTTTATAAAATTATCTAGCTGTGATACCGCACTGTATCAATTCTGCATCCTCTCTCTGATACCATGTAGGATCAACTTAGTATTTCTGCAAAATATTTTTGTAAGAGCAAGGCATTTTTAATGGTGTTCTGAAGTTGCAAAGCCAAAACCTTGTTAGTAAATGCATGTGGATTCAGGTGTCATATGTGATTGCAGTTAATGTGTTTGTATTTCAAGCTCATCTTCTTGGTTAAAAATATCTTGAGCTTAAGAAAATGGGGGAAACTGTTAT
Organism: Melozone crissalis; assembly: GCF_028551555.1. NCBI lineage: Eukaryota > Metazoa > Chordata > Aves > Passeriformes > Passerellidae > Melozone > Melozone crissalis. The sequence goes on from NW_026535820.1 coordinate 17,896,822, forward strand.
TTGGGCTGTGTAATCTTGATAAGTTTATAGCTATTCTGCTGTAACTGTACCCAAGTTAGTCTCTGAGCTTCTTAGGATTCTCACATTTAAAGAAAAGCAATATTTGACTTCTTGGCATCTGAAATTTATAGGATATTGGGATTGAAGATGGTGCTGAACTTCATGTTGTCTTAGAAGGATTTCATACTTGTCTTGATTTGCGTTAATTCCAAAAGTAATGCATCTGTATGACATAAAAATAATGTTACAAATGAAGTTCTCACCATTATATTCTTCTGTGAGAAGTTTTAATAGTTTAGAAGTTATATCCAAGTATCTTAATGTGTTCTGCAGTCAAAAACTCATTCTCTACATTCCATGCCTAGGAAGGAGAGGCAGAATATCTGTACTTGTCAGGAAGAAGAATGCAACAGACCCATTTCTCTGCTGCAAATTGTCAAGGACAATATTTTACAAAATTTCACACTAGACTTCATTACTAGGGAAAAATTCATAAATGCTTTTCATAGTGAAGATCAGGAATTTTACAGTATTAACCATGTTTTTCTCAGTATTTTTGAGGCAAAAAGCTTTATAAGAAAAAAACACTGGTTTTTTTCATCTTTTTGTGTCTGGTTGAGAAATAGTGAGTACAAAAAAGCCAGAACTGGCATAAACAGAAAGGCATCAGCATTGCTATATCATTTCCTACTCATATGTAAGAATTTCTAAAAACTTAGGAAATTCATGGCCAGCAGGCTATCACATCTGATAACTTACACTTTTAAAGACAAATCTACATCAGAGATTATTTTGAACTATTAGCAGAACATAATTCATGAAAAACAGAGCACTGAGCATTTAGTTACTGTACTATTAATCTTGGAGCTATCTTTACACCCTCTGTTCTACCTCATTTTTTATATACTTACATCATACCCAGTGAAAACAATGAGCTGCACTCCAGTGGTAGCTACTGTCCACACTATTTCATGATCTGGTAGCAGGTGCTTCTCTCTATTGCCATTTTTGTAATGATGTCTTTTGTACTCCTATTGCCATTGCCCCTTAATAAACACAGCAGAAGCAGCCTTTATTCGTGTTTGAACTGGGAGGAAGTTAGAGGTAGACTGGGAAGGAGCTAACAGTGCATTGCAGAGTTGCCTTAGTTTCTCAAGCAGTTACAAATACTTGTAGGGTCAATAGTCCCAACATGGAGAGAGGAAGGGGTTGCTGCAGTGCTTACACACCTCCTTGCAGCACCAGCCTGCCCAGCTGTGGTGAAGGATCTCTGCCTGCCTTGCTGCTGCCTGGAGGTCATCTGTTGTTGGGCACAGACTTGCAGCATCAGGGATGAGTGCTGTCATCATCTGCTTTTACTCCAGAACATGTGTACTTGCAGAACATGTTTCCCTGTGAGAGAGTAGCTTCCCTTTTAACTTCTTTGGTCATCCCAGGGGATGTGTGTCAATGGGCATTTGATTTAATAGTAAATAAGTCTTAATGTCCTAAAGTAATGTCAATTAAAAGAAAAGGCAAAGCAGTTTTTCTGTCATTCAGTAAAATACTATATATTGCAGACTTGTCTTTCTTGTTATCTGCCTGCTGAAAGAGTCCCACTTTAGTTCTCAATTATTGAAATACCTTGCAGACTGTAGTATTTTAGTAGTGTTAAAATTGTGGGGGATTGGTTAAAAACTGTTAATAGGTGTGTTTAGGGAAATGATTTTCAGACCACATGAGAATGCTGTCACTAAAGCATATTTTGTGTACTGTAAATATCCAATAGGATTAGTCCCAGCTGTGACTGTAGCACTTTCCCTTCAGTGTTATAATATCACAGAATTGTGACCAGTCTTGTGCATTGCTTCCGTGGTTTAAAGGAAGCAAAACACTGCAATAAGGTGCAGAAAAATATATAAAATCATAGTTTTTCTTTATAACATTATTAGAGCTTCATATGACTTTAAAGGCTCAATATGGCTGTAAAACGGCTTCACTAAAAATGTGCATGAGTTTAGGCTTTGCAGAAACTTTTTGGAAAGCCGCATCTAAAAGATGCATTTCTGAATTCCAGAATACTTCCATTTAGAAACGACCCCTCCTGTGAATATCATCAGTCTCCATATTATACAGATCACTTAAGAAGATGAACAGGTGGACAGTAATGAAAATAATGAGTCGTATACATTTGAGAACCATTTATTGCATTTTTACAGATTTTTAGACTTGTGCTAATATACTGTTGCTTAAAGGCATAAATACTATGATGTTGGGAAGTGTTCTGTTCTTTATTTGATTTCATTTTGTGGAAATACTTGGCTATACCATTAACAGGATACCTTAACGTGAAAATTAGTGTTGAATTTTCTTCATTAATCTTGTGGCGGTCTGGATGCTGTAATGGCAGGATTATCAAACAGTGAGTGATGATTTAAAATAAGCAGTAAAAAGCTCTTGCAGAGCAAGCAGGTAGCCAAAAGGCAGAAAAAGACAAAAATTCGAGAGAGGTAAGGTTTGAGGTTGGAGAGTAGGAATCTTTCCCTGATTTTTGATGCCTTTCCTGATGACAGTCTCAAGAGGCATGTTACAATCCCACAAATTACACTTTCCTGCTCCCCTAAATAAGACACTGCTGTTTACTGCCCTTTTTGTTAAGCCCATAATATAAATAAATTCAAGTAGGATCTTCATTTGTTCAGTTATTGCTGAGAAGAAAAGCAGACAGGATTAAAATGGTGTCTGTGTTGCGATGATTGCCGTGCTGGGTGCTAAACTGATACTTAAATAGTTGCAGGGCTAGCAGCAAGTAGATACATATCTCAAATTTTTCACTTCATGTGCTCCTTGGGGTAAGGGAGTAAAATCAGTATGAATAAAATGAGGTGCAGATCAAGTATTATAACACTGAAGTTTAACACTTCTTTGTGGTAGTATATATGGCATTCATGTAGTGCCAAATTCCATTGCTTGGTCTTCAGTCAAACGTTATTTTATGGGAAGGTGCAGATTTCAATGAGAATCACTCCATCAGTATTGTTTCTTCAAAGACTTTTTTATTTAAAGTTGCTTTGAAGTAAGACTTGTAGATCAGCCTTTTTAGTGGCTGAAGTTACTTCTGCATTCAATATTTTTAGGTCCCATCAAAGCAACTTCAGTTCTAATATCTACCAGTCCCATCTTGCTAGATTTAAGTGGCTTTTTTGTTTTGTTTTTTTCCATGCAGGTACTGCTCATTATTCACCACGAGTGTGGATCTGAAGAAGAGTTAATTACCTCTATTTTTTTGAGTATGTTTATACTTCAGATACACACAACGTAGTCTCCTTCCCTATTAGATTCTTAGAAGGTAGTTATAAATTTTTTTCTAGTATCCTTCTTGTGGCTTTAACAATTATGATCAGTAACAAAATAAACTATTCCTTACATTTTGGGCAGCTGCATGCCAGTCAGTTCACTTAGAACCTCCTGGAGGTCTTTCGCATGCCAGACTTTTAAAACTGAGTGTGTATTTGTGGAGGTAACTATGTTAAAAAGAAATCTTCTAATAAAACTTAGGGCTTTCTCATTCACTGGACTTCAAAAAATAAGTATTTACATGGTTTGGAAATCAGTATGTGAGCTGAATTTGTTAGTTCTGTTCTAAAATTGAGTTTGCTCTGCACTTCTGGGGGAAAATCTAGTTGGGAAATTGTAAGGTGCTTTCACATTGTTTTTAGATATAGTTAGGTTACTGTATAAATTATTGTATAAATAACATATTTTATCTGTTATGCTTATTTTAAAAGGCTAGATGAAGTTTACTTCTCTAGCAAAGCAACTGCTAAATTATGTCAAATCTGCATAAATTCAGTGTCTAAAACAATAATTTGCCACTTCTGTTTGTAAAAGTACATCATGTATATGATTTAGATAAGTGTTTGTTTTATTTAGGGTTGGAAAAAGGAGAGAATCTTGGCTGAATATCCTGATGGGAAGATAATAATGGTTCTTCCTGATGACCCAAAGTATGCACTTAAAAAGGTATGGTGAGAAGGACTGGACTTGTATGTCCTGCTTTGTGTGATGTTTTCATATAAGTAATGAGAATGTTCCTGGAAAAGTTTGTGTTAATTACATGTGAACAGTTGAAATTGGACTCAAAACTGCAGTGGTTCTGTTCCCTTTTCCTCAGAAGGTCAGGTACCTCACTCTTAAGCACTGCTGGTTTCTTCATAGAGAGGCCGGGTCTGGGCAGGGGTGGGAAGAGCATCAGCCAACTGACTTCTTAAAGTTTGGGGTTGGTTTGTTTTAAGTATCCTTGCAGAATGTCTGACAGATATTTTATGTAATATAAACTTCCTGTTTTATTTAAATGCAGTGAAATTTATTAACTTTATAACATAGCACAAATGTGGCACCATTCTCTGGGTGACTTTCTGATAAAAACAGAATTAGGTAGAAAGTGGCCTTAAAGTCATCTAGTCTCTTGCCATGTCCAAAGCAGAATTTGCTCTGATTATGATGCATCTGACGACTTTCTAAAAATTCTACCACTAAATGTTTGTCTGACCTCTTCAGACAGTATTACAGTGCTTTGCTAACCAGAACATTAGCATGAATGTCTGTCTTAACAGAATCTCCATACTGCAATTTAAGCTCATTAGTACTAATCATTCTGCCACAGCTAAAGAAAACATTCTTCTTTTCCTCCTGGCAGCAGATTTTTTGTGCCTGAACAAACTGATTTTTTTTTAGCTTAGGGAGATTGACTGGATGTGCTGGTTTTTTTATTTTATACTCCTAAATAATGTATTTTAGAGCTCCATTCATTATCATGCTCTCTTCTAGCTAATCTCCATTTGTGCCATGACTCAAGTCTTCCATGAAGCTCTAAAACTGGTCCCAGCACACTAATGGGGACTTAAAGCAGTTGGTACTTCAGTGTCCTGCTGGCTAACCTGTGTTCATACATCTGAAAGTGTCATTTCACTGTACCCTGGCACTGACTCAGCTTAGCTGGGGATTTGCTGTGGCTCATGGCGACTTTTTACAGTATCCCTGTCACAGGGTCACAGAATGGTTGAGGTGGAAGGGACCTCTGGAGGCTGAATGGATGCCCAAGACAGCTCTTGCTGTTGGTGTGGCTGTAGCAGGTTTCTTTAGTCTAAGTTACTGAATTAAAAAGAAACTACAGGTTTTCACATTTGATGCAGATAAGTTTATTCTTTAAGTTTTATTTTTCTTGTGGGATTCCCCTAATTTTAGTACATTAGTTGTACATTCATTTTTAATATAATGGCTGCAGAAAAAGAAGGAAGACTGTAGCAAATTAAGTCATTTAGGAACAGAGTTCTCTCTAGTTCTGTGTAGCTGAAGTTGATAGAATCTTACAGCTGTCAAAAGCATGGGTGCCTGATTTCAAGAATAGTTTTACTTGGTGTTTCAGATAATAGGATGTGTCATTAAATGATTAGTACCTGAAGGTGAGAAAATAGAGAGTAATTCATACCTGTTAAAATTTATTTTTAAAGCATTTTTAACCCAGCTTTCTTTACTGTGTGGGTGCCTGTTTATTGGAACAGATTGCCCAGAGAGGGTTTGGAGTCTCCCTCACTGGGGATATTCAAGCACTGTCTGGATGCAATCCTGTGCCTTGTGCTCTGGGATGGCCCTCCTTGAGCAGGGAGGTTGGACCAGATGTGGTACCTTCCAACCTGACCTGTTCTGTGATTCTGTGATACAGCATCAGTAATTCTCCTTGTGCATTTCTGCTCTAACTACAACTTGCCTTCAAGAAGCTTATGCCATTTATTGCACCACAGGTGAGGGCACCTTGTTTGTCTTACAGGAGATGAGGGATGATAGAGGCTGTTCCAACATCCAGATGTAGGTTCAGGAATGCCTCAGTAAAATATAAGCTCATGCATAAGCTTTCATTTATGTTCATGCTGGTGTTTATCTATTTTTGCTAAACTTGCTAATACTAAACAAAATTTTATTTTTAGTTTCAGTTGCTCTTTGCAAATCCAGTGGATGAGTAAAAAGCTGAAGGAAAGAGGAAATAGTTACTCCTTTAAAACAAATGCCTGTATTTTCTACCTGCCTTGGCACTGTGCCTGCTGGTATCTGCTCAAAACCCTTAATGGATTAGTTCTTTCAAGACTTCAAAAATAACAAAAAATCCTAAACCTGCTTTAACTTTCCTTGGCGATCTAATTGACTTCAAAAATATCAGAGCTCACAGTTTGATTATCTGCATTCTCTCTATTAGCCTCTGTCTAGTGAAGTTTGGACTCAATGGAAGCTGACTGAGGGGTCTCTACTCTTCCTATTTCCAGACCAGTATTGTTGAAGGAACATTTATGCAGATGATGTGTTGCAGGTTACTTGGGCTGATCCTTAACTTTTGGAATAGATTTCAGTATTCTAGATACCCTAATACATTTCTGCAACTCTGTGATTTTAATGGAAATTTATAAAAATGTGCATTTAGATGTGTTTCTTATACAGCATTTACAATTATTTTGACAGGTTGAAGAAATCAGAGAAATGGTAGACAATGACTTGGGATTTCAGCAAACTCCTCTCATGTGCTACTCTAGAACTAAAACTCTTCTTTTTATTTCGAATGACAAAAAAGTCATTGGCTGCTTAATTGCAGAACATATCCAGTGGGTAAGTGATTGAATTAGAGAAAGATAATCTATGTCAGTGCTTAATAACTGTTTTACACAGCAGATTATTACTCTGTGTGTGCCTGTTCCACAGAGGAAGAGACTGGGTGGTTGGACCATTCTGAAATGTGGTTACTCAGTTTTGTGTGGTTGACACTGAGCAGAGACACATGGATGGTGTCACACTTGGCTCAGACCTCATAATTTAAAAACTTGATATAGCTGAGGGGTGGAATTTTTCTTCCTCTGCTGTTACACAGCTCTGGCTGTGCTCTTGCTTGTCAACAAGCAGGTTCGACTCCCTACCCAGCAGAAATCCAACATGGATGAAAGAGTGGATGTTCTGTATGATTGAGTTGAATCACCACAGGGTCAAACAGCTCCACAGGAAATAAATGCAGAGGACAGAACTGCACTGGAAGGCAGTACAAGAGGTCATTGTAGTGCTAATCACTGATGTCACATAATCTGTCTCTTCATTCCAAAGTGTATTGTTTTCTGTTGTCCCTTGGGATTATCAGACAGCAAGCAAAACAGTCCTAGTCAAAGCCAGAGAAATTGATGCAAACACTTTAATACAGGTGGTAATAAGGTTTGGATTGTTTGTTGCTGTTATTTTAAGTGAGAGAAACTTCAGAGGGTTTTTTCTTTATTTAATCTTTTATAATTTTCTTGATTTTTGGAACTGTTATGAGAAATTAAATGAGATGCAAAAATACAGTCTTTTTGGTAAGGCATTTTAGCAGCCAAGTGTGTTTAACTGAAATAAATTAAACATTAATTCTTTTCTTCAGTCATTAGTGATGCTTTTATAAAGCAATGAATGTTTTTTACATCATCTGCAGGGCTACAGAGTTATAGAAGAGAAGGTTCCAGAAATCAGTTCAGAAAATGAGAAAGTGATATTTGAGAGACAGAAAGCGTGGTGCTGCTCAACTTCTCCAGAGCCCGCAATCTGCGGGATCAGTCGGATCTGGGTGTTCAGCATGATGCGCCGCAAGAAGATCGCTTCTCGCATGATAGAGTGTCTCAGGTGAGAGGGCAACATTCCTCAGCCACACGTGGTTTACACACAACTCCCTGCAAGACATTGATTGTTATGTCTGTCCCAAGCTTGTATTTCCAAGCTGCTGGTGCTGCTGGAGGTATGGACTTGAGCACAGTTGACAGTTCCAGTATTAGGGGGAGTTCAGTAACTAATGTCAGTACATTTGAGTGTAATGGTAACGAGTCACCCTGGCAGACTCCGGGGGTAATTCCTCCACAGTAATTATGAGTAAAGGACACAGGACTGTCTTTGGTCCAAGTGTGAGATTACCCATGGACTGGGACCCAACCATTGGCTGATTGTCCATTACTTAGAGGTAGCAAGAAGGAAGCAACAGAGACCCAGTGCACCAAACTATGGGTGTAGTCTGGTGGTTCCAGCTGTTGTTATGTTTTAGCTCTTTTATATATACTCAGGTTCACTGAACCTTCTGGATATTCTCAGTTTCCATGGAGCTTTAGTAGCTAGTGGTGTGTATTCCAGCTGAATGTTTGAGTCCATAAAAAGGACTCAAACATCTGTGCTATTGTCTAGATAAATGTTAAAATGTTGAATCTCCAAACCTTAGGTTTCTTTCCAAGAAGTTTAAATGTCAGTTCTGAGTAATGGCAAGAACTGCTCGAATCTTAACGATGGCTGGGCTGTCAGGTTTGTGCTCGCCTCATCTTTTTGGAGTTTCTAAAACGGCTACTGCTGCCTCTGCCAGTCCTCACCCCCTTGGGTACTTGGAAAGCTCAGCAAAGCTGTTTTGCCCTGCACAATTCATCTTGCCCAGCTGGTGGAGCAAATCATGATCAGATCATGTTTTGGCTGACCTATTGACAGTAAAGCTGTATTCACAGAAGTATATTAACTTCATGATTTGCTTATGTTTTTGGCAGATTTTTAATAGTGTGTTCTGTAGCTTCCTAGAAACTATTTCTAAAGGAAAGATTTCTCTTCCAAAATGATGCTGAAGTTACTTCCTCAGCTACAGCCCTAAAGGATCTTTAGAATAAATTTTGATGACCCGTTGCAGTTAGTGAGGTCTCAGTTTTCCTTGTTACTGTGCACAGCACCTCCCCTTTTGCTGTGCTCTGGTGCTTGTTTGGCCTTCCATTAGCTCACTGCTGTATTCACTAAAAAGTTTTGCATTATTTTGGTGCATTACTGGGTTATAGAAAGGTCTGATAAGCTCTAGAGCTGGTGTTGATGAGGGAGCCTAGGAAGTTACAGAAGGCAAAGGAAAGGAGTGAGACTTGCTTTGGGATGGCAGTAAGCACTTACATCTGCTCAGCTGCCTAAACCTAAATATTTTCCACAGCAAAAGGTACTTGGAATGGGATAATTTTGGTAACCAGCTAAATCCTGACTTCAAAATGTTGAAGGCATCATAACAGACTGAAGTTCATTTTGAGAATGTCTGCCCCATTTCACTCAGGCTATCACAGTACCTTGGAGTCACAGAAATCCACTCGGTCTTAACCTTGCAAAATCATCTTCCTGAACACGTGAAAGAGAAGAGAATAAAGCTGGTAGTAATTAAAAAGGATTTTGTTCTTTCTATCTTTTTCTCTTTAATGTATTTAATAGTGATGTCCATATGAGTGAAACTCCTACTTGCTCTTCAAGTACATTTCTGGTTATTTTATAGAAACTAAAGAACTTAAGTCTAAAGGGATTTCCTTCTGTTTCTAAGGATAAAATAACACCTCCCTTTAACACAAATTGAGGTCTTAAACCCTGAATTCGGTTTTCTAAAATGGCTCACGCAGCCAGCCAGGGAATTAGAATGCTATCACTTGATTCCCGCTCTCCTTTCAAATAAGACTAAAACATATAGGAAATACTCTTCATGAACAAGTTAATTCTTTTTGTATAGTTAATTACTGAATGTGTATGTAGAAATTATGCCTTGGGGTTGGTCCCTTGAGGCCCCTCCATAAGCACCCCAACTTGATTAATAGCTTGTTTTCATTCTGAGTGATTGTAGGCGCAGCCCTAGTGCTCTCATTTCTATTAAAAAATCTTTGGAATGAATTCAAACTTTTTATTTTAAACTCTGGATTTGAACTCTTGATGTAACTGTTATGTACAAATATTCCTTCTAAAACACCAGACCCTTATAAAACCCTCTCTCAGAGCCAGTGGTCCTTCTTGCTCTTTGGAAGGAGGAGATAAATCCTGTGAATAGACCCATCTCCTCCTAACAGAACTTCTTCCTTTTGAGTGTCTGTGCCACTTAATTAATGGTTTGTCACCTAACAGCATAAATATTTTTCATGATTCTCTGAGGGTAATTATCATCTTTTATTTTTTCCTTTTCCCTTTTTTTAAACAGGAGCAACTTCATATATGGCTCATACTTAAGCAAGGAAGAAATTGCTTTCTCTGACCCCACTCCTGATGGAAAGCTCTTTGCAACACAGTACTGTGGCACTGGCCAGTTCCTGGTATATAACTTCCTCAATGGACAGCACCAGACTTAACTGCTCTGCAGGAATTCCATTTTTATTGGAGACTTCTGCCAAACTGCATGGAGTGGGTGCAGACCTTCAGCAGAAGCCAGGGCCATTTTTATTACAGTGAACTCAGGACTGGTAACAACCAAACGGTTGTACTATTTTATTAAAATTGTAAACAATGCAGTAATAGGCTAACCTTGTTTTTTTAAAAGAAAGATATTTTATTAACTTTTACAAAAGTTTGATTGTATTTTATCTAGTTATTCATGTTTACATGCAGCAGAAAATTGTTCATAGTGGACTGTAAACTAATGCAAAGACTCTAGTCTGGCTGACGAGTACATGCTGAAGTTCTTACTGAGGTGATATACCAGTGCTTCCCAGTACTGGAGCGCTGGGCTCCTGCCCCAGCTGCCACTACCAGCACTTGTCTGACAGAGTTCCAGGCTGTGCCCAGTGGAACTGGGGCAGGAAGTGTGGGCAACAACCCTCACAGGCTGTACGGTGCCTTCTGGGGTGCCCCTGTACCCTGCTCCCGGCACCAGCATCAGAATCCTGATGTAGCCCCTGTCCCCTTCTCCCCCAGATGAGTTTTGGAGTTAAAGGTGGAATGAAAAGCCCAAGGACTGGTATACTCGTCATTCTTCAAGTATTGTACTGAGTATATACCTTTGTTAGTGGACTTCACTTTGATACTTGTCACTCCTTCATAAATCTCTCCTCTTTCAAAGGGTTTGTATGTTGAAAAACTGCTGTGGCCTTTCTTGATCTGTACATAATGTAGATAGATTAAAAATAAAATACTTGATAGCTTTTTTAAAGTTACTCTGTATAATACTAAGTGTGAATGAATCTTTACTGTATTTCTTATTTTTCTTGGTGGGAAAAAAATAACATGCTCATGATCAGTGCCCCCAGGAGCTCTGGATCAAGACCACCCTTGTACAAGGTTTATAGTGAGGTGAGTGGGGGGGCCTTCAGTCTTGAGTAACAGTTTAAAGCCCTAATGGAAGATGGGAAAGATTTAGCTAAGGTTAAACTTAGCATTTGTTTCCATTTTGGAACCTGTGTGCAGTCAGGATGTGCTTGTTCATGGTGTGCTGTCCTTGGTCTAGAGCTAAAGCAAAGACCTGGCACCACATCCCAAACAATACTCAAGAGTACTTAAAGCTGGAGTAGCAGAACAGTGCTGGATTCTGGGCTGCAGAGGCTGTTTGTTTCCAAGCTGCCATGTGTGATTTTCCTGGGGACTGTGAGCAGCCTGTAAAGAGCTTTGTCAGAAAAGTGGTGCAGGTGCACAGGAACTCTAGAAGCCATCCTCTGTGGTGGGCTCAGAAAGGAAGAGCAGGACCCATTAAGAGAGAGGCAGTCTGGAATGGTAACTTAATATATTCAAATTTAATGAAAGCACATTATAAACATACCATAGCCACAACTTCAGACAGTTTCAGTTCATAAACAGTAACATGAGGTAGACTGACTAGTGAAGCTAGATTCACCAAGTTTTTGGTTAAGAAAACTTTACACTAGGAAAGCAACGTTTTTAACCCTCTTCCAAAAGTCACAAAAAGCAATTACATAAGTTAAGCAAAAAGCATCTGCATATGATTCTTTAAATCTTAGTTTACATTCAGTTTTAACCTGTGAATAGACAAGCACATCTACAGGTAAAATATAACGCTGGCCAGTTTTCATACATTCATAAGAATGGCCTTAATGGCAAGGCTTAAAACCAAAATGGAATAGCAATCATGTGCCTGTCAACCAAGGGTCTCCTTGCCAGGAATTCACAGGCAGCCAATTTAAAGTGTTCCATGGGACAGGCCTGTGCTGTTGGGGCTGGTGTAGTGCACTCTGGCCACAGCATTACCAAAACTTGCTTCTGTAGGGGACAGCACTAAGGAAATGGGTTTAACTATTAGCTGGTAAAGGCAGGCAAATACACTGATTTTCTAAATGCACTCTCAGCCCTCAGGACCATTTTGCTCTGCTCCACCAGTGGGCTAGCTCCTGCTGGTAGTCTCAGCACCTGGAATTTTAAGAACTTAGTGCAAACATCAAATACACAAACAAAAAGGAAACCATTTTTGAACATGTAATACCTGACACTTTTCTACACCACGCTAAGACTGGGGGCTGGCCTTAAGTCCTCTGGCAAAACCAGAGCTACTGGAGTACATTCAGGCATGTAGCAAATGCTGCAAGAATCATCTTGTATATCCCTACATCTTCCCTGTGTTAAAATAGGTAAGGCAGGTTGTATCTGAAGGAAAATAAAAATAGATTTACTGAAAGGAGGGGTTGTTCATGTGAAATTTGCTAAATTTACAGCATCAGAAATAATGCTACATCAACACAGACATATGCAAACCATTTTACTTTGGCCTCTGTCAAATATATTATGTTTATTCATCTGTAAACATCTCTTCGCAAGATAAAAAAAGTTGCTTAATTAACACTATGCCTTAAAAAAAAATGCAGTTTTGGCAGGTCCTTCTGCAATGACTGCAAGTCAGGTATAAAGATGCATTAATTTCATTGTTTTTTTGGGGAGTAAATTCATATTCCTGAATAGCCTTTAAGAACACTGCATTTTTCTTACTGCTAGAGGGTGTCACGATGTGCAGAAAGACAATTGTTGGGAGGTGTGTGTGCAAACCTCAGTGAGACAACACCTGCTGAGTGTGAGGGGAACAGAGCCCTGCTGCATCCACCTCTGACAGCCAAATGCTACAGCATTGAGTTAGTTCTGGAACACCTTCACAAGGAGCAGTATTGCAGCTGGAAATACAACAGTGTGTGGCTGCTGCAGAGCCAGTGTTTACAGAGGTACGTGGATGATGGTTTCAGGTGATGTGGTCACACATCTCTGCTGCTGGAGAATCCCTCCTGAGCAGTCCCAGCTCCCTGGGATTTCTCCTCTGCTCCCCCCCTTGGAGCTACTGTGGAATACTTTCTGTTTCTCTTGGGTCCAGCTCAGGCACTGTTACTCTCCTGCACATTACTTGGTGTGTTGCTTCATACAGGTACAACTCAGACCTGATCTCAGCTCTGCAGCCAGCTGGAGTTGAGTGTAAAGCAAACGGAGAGGGAGTTGCAGGCAGTCAGTCCACCACAAAGGCACCGGACGAACAGGAGGATGCATTTCCAAACACAAAGAGGGATGGACTGCAAGTTTCCAAAGCTCTGAGGAGAGTGAGAAACTGAGGGTGAATCGCTGGGAAGTTACTCTGGCCTCTAATTGAAGAGAGAGCAGCTCTGAGAAGCCTTTTGCTTTGGGCCCTGGAGCTGAGGAGGGGGTGCCTGCTGGGGCAAACTACCATTGCTGAGGGTGCACAGTGCCTGCCATGCATTTGCCCATTTGTTCAGGTTTAAGTAGTAAACTTCGAACACCTGTGGAAATTTTGCCAAAGACAGTTTCAATACGTACACAATTACAAATTTTAAACTAACACTGCACAGAGAACAAGACTATTCCTCGTAATACAAATATCTACTTTATATTGTAGTTTCAAACCCCTGAGTATTCCTGTACCGCAGCACAGAGCTGAAGAGACGTGGTGGGCTCTCCACCTATCTTCGATAAATTCCACATGCTAGGGTAACACATTCAAGCTTACAGCTGCAAGAGGGGAGCAGCGTCTTCCCCTAACTCAGCTGAATATAAAAAGGATTCTTCTTTGACAAAACAACATCCTCTTCCCAGATCCTACAGCTTGGTTGGCTGTGTGATTGGTGTCGGTGGTTGTGAATGATGTGAAAATAAACTGGAATGCAGGATCCTTTAAATCATAACCGATGTGGTAATTTTACCCCAAAGAATAAAGCTACTTCAGAATATGGGGAATCCTTTAGAGCAGTCAAGATAAATATTGGTTGCACTTTGCTCCACAGTGATTGTACTTTTTTAAAAAAAAAGTTCTTTTTTTTTTTTTCTTTTGTTAGCGGTGTCTCAGCGAAGCTTATATGTGGCGTCCCGTAAGGAAATAGAGTGGTTCATCATCACTACTGTTTGCAGTTTGAAACTCATCCCGAAGTCGGAACTGCCACTCATCCTCCAGCTCCAAGCGGACTATTGTCTGCCGTAGCGAGCTTCTGTCTTGGCATATGACACACAGGGTGGCACCTTCAATTGAAAAGCACGTTAGATTCTTGAGGTACAATAACAACTCATTTCCTTCACTGATTTTCCTAAGATACTTTAAAGAAATCTCTGCTGCTAGGGAGTAAAAAAGTAGTATTAGAAAGGTCTATCACCAATTAGTGATATCACCATCAGCCAGTGCAGGCTCAGATCAATCCTTTGAGCCTAAGGACAGAAATGAATGTGTCCATTTGCAGGAAGGCACAGACACGGAGAAGCGAGCATGGTGTGGGATGTGCTTTGGATCACAGGATGTCACTACCTGACAGCAGGGTTAATATCATCAACTGCAGCAGACAGAACATTAACTAGGTCTTTAAATTACTACTGATAATTAAGCCCAAATAATAAAGCCTACTTTTCTGTTTATTTCATAGGACATTTGGGTTTGTAGAAGGTCAATGATGAAATTCTACGAAGCCAAACCAGTCTCATTACTGACTTAAGAAAATCTGCTGACTTCCTTAAGTATGAGAGCTGCCCTAGGTAAAGCACTCTGAGTCTGTAATTTCTTCTGTGGCTTGACAAATTTACAAACTTTGTTCCACCTGGTGTTATACATGATCATTTAATAAGCAGGAGAACTGGACACCTTCAGGACCATCCCCAACGTGTCTTTGAGCCTTCTTCCTCTGTCCCTGCCCTGCAGGGCCCAAGAGGCCAGAGGAGCACACTTCAAAATGTGGTTCTTGGAACTGGCTGAGGGTCATCCCTATGGTAACCCTGCACATGGACCATCCTCAGTCAGCAAGAGAGGGAAATGGCTCAGCTGTGCCACCCCAACTGCACTGGAGCTCTGCAACACACTTCAGCATTACTGAATTCCTCTGGCAATTTGCTAATTGCCAGCATTAAGACAAAAATAAAGATTTTTATGAGGTTTATCAAGTTCTGGTGAGACAGATCAAATCATCCTTCAGCTAAGAGCCTTCCTTATTACAGAACTGAAGATTTACTGCCATTATAGACTGATTGCCAGAGCAGAATTTCCCAACCTCATCACTAACATCTGTGCTCGCAACTCTCACAAGTTGCTGACTGCACAATTCACTGCCTGATTTCCAAAATCCTTGCTGATGTCCCTTTAAAATAACTTAATGAATGTCATTTATCAATGCTTACCTAAGGTTCAATTATCTGCCAACAGGAACAGAAGTTTCACACACCCCTCAAAAACCACTCCATCTATTTCTTTTGAAAACAGTGCCAAAACAAACTGTGAAAATAATGGCGCTGTTTAATCAAGCGTTTTATTCCTCTGCCTTTGCCTTTTCATCCATGCTATTATTAGTTGGAGAGAGGCAGCAGGATGCCCAGCAGAGAAGTGAGGTTACCTTTGAGAAACCTGAACCGCTTGAGGAGGTCTGCACCGACGAAGGAGTCGCAGAGATAGAGCAGAAGTCCACTGAAGAACACCCCTTCACAGTTGACATTGACTGAGTGGGGGCGAGAGCTAATGTAGCATATGGCCACCTGAAACACAAGGGGGAAAGAAATGTCTCAGAAATGTCTAAGGAAGACTTATATGGAATGGAATGTAACTTAAGTGATAACAGGCAAGTCAGCTGGTGCTCTGATAAAAATCCAATCCTACAAGATTGCAGTACTGAGCAAATTTTCCAAAGAAGTAACACACAGAAGAAACCTCTAGATTCAAATTTGGTCACCAAGTCTGCAACACATTATTTCAGGGCTCTCTGTAATTCAGTTTGATTTTTTTTTCCTCTACAAATTATCGGCTTATAATGACTGTATAGATTATACAGGTTATTCTAATAAGGATACATTTATCAAACAAAGTGATTCCATAAGTGGGGGAAATCCTGATGCTTGTGGTTCCAAGCACTCTTGTGTCTCAGTGCTGTGATGGCTGTTATATAACAAAGAGTGCCGCCTCTATCTTACCACTGACCTCCATAAAATTTGTCTGAACAACACCCTTGCTAGACACGGACCCTGCTCCAGACCCAGTTCAAGCTGATCATTAGGTTCAAAAATTCTAAACTCCCCACCTGCAGACATCTAGAACATATTTGCAAAAATCTAATTTCCTTGAAACCCAGATTCATAAAAAGAGAAGAATCAAAGGATGAACACCAGGTTTTGTCAAGAATGGAATCACTTTTGGGTTTTTGCTTTGTATGAAATATTATTTCAGACAGACACGCCCAATTCCTCTGCAAATTATGGAATTGTTTAGGTTACACTCATTGAGATCCCACTGTTATCATGGGTCCATGAGATCCAAGATCCCTGACTCCAACTGTTAACCCGGCACTTCCAAGTTCACCACTAAACCATGTCGCCAAATGCCACATCTACACATTTTTTAAATTCCTCCTGGAATGGTGAACCCACCACTACTCTGGGCAGCCTGTTCCAGTGCTTGACAAACCTTTCCATGGAGAAATTTTTCTCAATATCCAATCTAAAGCTCCCTTGGCACAGCTTGAGGTTGTTCCCCCTTGTCCCATCATTTGTCATCTGGCAGAAGAGGTGGATCCCCAGCTGGCTACACCCTCCTTTTCAGGTGGTTGTAGAAAGTGACAAGGTCTCTCCTGAGCCTCCTTTTCTCTAGGCTAAACCACCCCAGCCCCCTCAGCTGCTTCTCATCAGGCTTGTGCTCCAGACCCTTCACCATCTTCACTGCCCTTCTCTGGACACAGTCCAGCACCTCAATGTTCTTCCTGAACTAAGGGGCGCAAACCTGAATACAGGATTTGAGGTGTGGCCTCCCCAGTGCCCAGTACAAGGGAATGATCCCCTTTGTGGTCCTGCTGGCCATGCTGTTGCTGATCCAGGCCAGGATGCCATTGGCCTTCTTGGCCACCTGGGCACACCCTGGCTCATGTTCAGCTGCTGTCAAGCACTGAACAGCACCCCCAGATCCTCTTCCTTTGTGCAGCTTCCCAGCCACTCTTCCCCAAGCCTGTAGCACTGCGTGGCGTTGTTGGACCCAAGTGCAGGATCTGGCACAGCCCAGCAGTCACATTAATCCATCACAGACCTCTGGTCTCTACCCACACCAGCCAGCTGGAGGGTTCACCACCAGCTCCTCCAGTGGATTGGTCCTTTACTTCCAGCAGCAGAATCTGTTTGAGACCAAAGTCTTCCAACGCCACCCTTGATGCTGAGGAAGGGCATTTCAACACAACAAAGATATTGAAGTAAAGGTTTGCATTTCCTTGTCCCCACCATCCCTGCAAATCTCTTGTACCTCCAGCCCAATGTTCAGGTAGCAGTCGATGGCCAATACCGGGTTCTTGAAGTTGTGGATGGCCTTGGGGAAGAGTTTGTAGGTTGCATGTTGAAGGAATTTCTCCAGGAGGAACTGAGACGGGGCTGCCAACAATGTGTGCTCGCTGTCAGGGGCACAGACGTACTGAAGAGGCATTATTGGTGCCACGCTGTCTGAGACCTGCAGTGAAACCAAGGGGAACCCTTTTAATCCACCTACTCTGTGTATTTGCTCTGCTGGAGTTCCTCTAACTGGGGAAGGGACTGGCATGACAGAGCAGGAAGAGAGAGAAGAGGAACAAAAGGATCAAAATTCCCCACTCGATTTTAACACAGCACCAAAGCACAGAAATAAATTAATTCCTCATTCTGCACTTGCTGTGTACTTCTGTGGGTATCTGCTTGCCTAAAGAAGGGACATAAAATGTGGACTTCAAACTGTCCCAGTGGCCTTCATCCTGCCTTGCTTGTGGGCATTATATGATATTACATACTCCTTGTGTGGAGTCACCCATAAAAAGTGTTTTCAATGGAGTTTTCTCATAGGCCAGTCTGTTACTACAGATTTCACTGCAACCACAAGAAAAGGAAAATCAGAAAAGGATCTTAAAAAATACTTAAACCCAGAAATACTTAAACCCAGAGTTTAGTCAGTTAAATTGTGAAGTACTGGAGGTGTCTTTTTTAAAGGAAGATGGTGTGGGATGTGTTCAAAACCACCAGGAACACAAACTGTAAGATTCCTAGATTAAAGACAATCCTTTGAAATACATCTCCATAGGCATAGGTGTAACATACTCTGTGTAAAATATTTTATATATTTTTAAAAATACTTGGATTTCCTGGGGAGATTTCAGAAGGTTGTAGTTTTCAGAGCCTTTCCTCAGCCCTCTTTTTGTTAGGACGTGCAAGAACTGAAACTCATCAAAAATCAGCAAACACCAAAAACTTGTAGCTGTGCTGAATTTTTAAAACTGAATCTGGTACAACTTGCTTGCTTTGCATCAGTCTGCAAAATCTTCCTTTATCAGAGATACCACTGAAAAACTACACCAAACTCTTCCCAATCTCAGTCCATATTCTAATAGATTAGGAGTATTTGTTTAGTAATTTATAAATAGCAAAATGTTTCTCATTTTCTATTGCAGCCCTACCATGGATTAAGCCATGAATGTCAGATGTCAAATAAGTACAAAATAAATCTAAGAACTAGAGAATTAATTATTTCTAGGGAAAACTGATTTTATCCCTTAAGTACACCAGACTTACCATGATTTTTGGCTTAACAACAAAGTCCTTTTGTCCTCCAACCTGAATATGTTTCTTCATGACACTGAAGTTGTTGAAGCGGCAGATGAGGAGGCCACTGCTGTTGGTCCTCAGATTAAAATCCACATCTTCACAGAAGTACCTGGACATTAAACACAAGATCACTAAAGCAGCTGTGTGGCTGCTGTGCACACCCCCTGCTGAAATGCACCACTGTGGGCTCAGCAGAGATTTTTGGAGATCATCTGATATGGTGCCACAAATTTTCTGCAGAGTTCCAAAGACTCATTCCTTCAATGTGTTCCTGGTCAAGGAAAGCAGCTGCTGGTCACCCTAAACCCAAACTAGTCTTCACTTTTCAGCGTGCCTGTGTGCTTCTTCCCCACACCAAATCTGGATTGCACTCATGCTCATCACACACTGGCATCAATCATTTCCTCCCCACCCTTTACTTTTTTTTTTGAAATTATTTTTATGTTGGGGGTTTTTGTATTACGTATTTTGGACTTGGCAGAAGCTCTGCAGTGACCAACTTCCACCTCTGAACAAACCAGTTCCATATGACATATTTCTCCATAAACTGGAATTAGGGGAAAAATATGGCTTTAACAAATACTTGATTATGGGAAAAAAGCTGCTGGGAAGTAATCCTAGTCCTCCACTATTCATGATGTTGTTCATTTCTATGGGCTGACTCCCACCTCATGATTCAATCTGACAGAGAATGTGAAATTAAGAGCTACCAGAGTCACACCAGCTTGCACTGAAAGGCCACAGTTCCTCACTGAAACACACAGCATCCCTGAAAACAGCAGCAGGAGCCAAAGGTGAGAAGCTCCAGGGCCATTTATGGCCAGCAGAGACAGGGTTTATTTGGAACTCACTTGTCTGGGGAGAAGAATTATTGGGTATTTCTTCAATCTGTGATGAGAGCTAGCAATAAAGGCCCATGATATGGGTGCTTTATTGCAAATGCTTTAGGATGAAGTCAGATGAGAGTGGGGGTGGGGGGGTGGGAAGGAAGGAAGGAAGGAAATAGTAGAAAGTAATTTTTTCATCTCTTTTTCTTGCAAACTCAAGGGGCAAGAGGGAGGACAGCTATCTCTGAAGGAAATACAAGGAATCCCTCCCTCTAGGCACTCTGGAAACTCCCCATTCTTCCTGTAACTGATGCCATTTTGGCTCCTTTCTTGTACTTTTGGTGTCCCAATTATTTTTTTTCTCCTCAAGTTTCTTCTTTCCTCACTTTTTCAGCCCTCTGAAGCCCTTGCTTGCCCTTGATCTGTCTTCTCCAGGTTTTCTTGGCTTATAGCAGTTTTATTTTGATGCCTTACTCATTCAGATGAAACATATATCACGTTGTGTTTTATTTTTGTGATTTTGCACTCATTACCTAAGGTAGGATATTTTTGTTTATCTCAACAGCATTCAGAAACATTGTGACAAGGTTGTTATCAAGCCAATATGCTATTTTTCCACAGATATATATGTGCTGCCTACCTGTTTAGGTCATATTGCACATTCTGGGTCAGGTCTATGTTGAGCAGTATAAAATCACGCACATGGCACCTGGAGAACGGAGCCTTTGATTTCCTGGTGTTCAGCTTGCTGTTCCATTTCTGAACACCCAGTATTGCATAATGAACAATTTTGGGGGTGGCTTCAATGTGTTGGAGGACACTTTTCAAAGACACATTCTTGCTGAAACTCCCAGGCTCCAGGGACTGGCTGCAAAACATGATCATACACAACATACAAACATATTTTATTATCTTTATATTACATACACTGCAAATACATACATGTGTGTGTATAAAAAGGACCAAAAAATTACATTGACAACTGAGAATGTTTACTCCAGATGATGTAAAAATATGTACATAAATGAAGACTTTTTAGCAACAGGCACATAATTTCACCTCATCAGGGCAACCATTCAGAAAATGAGCCTTTCAGCAAAGTAAGTTCTTACACAGCAATTTAAGAAGGGAAAAGAAGTCACCTTACACATCATTTTTGGAATGTTATTTTCTCTCTACTGGACAGTGTAAGCACTGAGAAGGTCAA
This sequence comes from Melozone crissalis, assembly GCF_028551555.1. Taxonomy (NCBI): domain Eukaryota; kingdom Metazoa; phylum Chordata; class Aves; order Passeriformes; family Passerellidae; genus Melozone; species Melozone crissalis. The sequence continues at coordinate 17,917,666 of NW_026535820.1, forward strand.
GAGCTTAATGCCTTCTAAGTTCCCCAAATAAACTGTTTGCTCTGAGAAACAGAAATTGAATCAAAACAGAGTAACATATTGAAAAATCACTCAAACACTGGCTAGAAAGAAGGGCGGCTCTGGGCAAAGAACAAACACAAGCAGAGGTCTGTTGGAGGTACTGACACAGATGTAAGGGCACAGTCATGTGGAAGTGTTCAACAGCAGGTGTTGAACTGAATGCTGGTGGCCAACAAGACCAACATTCAGCCTTCCTACTGCTCTGATGCTGGCATCCCTGCCAGATGTTGGAGCCTTGGTCACAGATGTGCTGCTGGCAGTGCTGGAGCAGTGCAAGGAGCCAGCGTGTGTGGGCACCAACCTGGACTGCTCGTGGGGGCTGTGCATGTTCCACAGGACGCAGGAGTCGTCCATGACCACGATGAAGGGCCACACGCACTGGCGCTTCACTCCCAGCTCCTCCAAGCGGTTTCGCTCCAGTTCCAGGTTGTGGTAGGAAAGTTCCTTAATAAGAAACCTGGCAGCACCTGAGGAAACACCATAAGGAAGATGTACAGACATCTTTATTAGACTTTATCACTCTTTCCAGAGAAAGGTAGCACAAACATCTGCAGTCATTACTCTTTCTGAACTTAGTGGTCATATCACCTTAGTTTGAAAAGAAATTTGTATGTCCTTTTTCAGTGTGATTAAATCTAAAAGGCAGATTCCAAGAAGATTGGATGCTTTAAGACACTCTTCAAAACACAATTCTCTGGGTATTAATGAAGTAATTTGAACCAAGAAGGGGCTAAAATTCTAAAACTGAAGCTATGTAAAACTTCTTGCAGAATAAACTCAGCATCCATGAAAACAAATTCCAAAGTTCAAGACCCCAGTGTTCGGCTGCAGTTAATATTTACCTTCTGCTAACAAAAACATTGCAAATTGAATATGTGTAAAACATCTAGAATTTACACAGCAGAGTTGAGTAAAATGAGTGAATAAGGCCCATAAAACATCAGACTTTAAGCTGAGGAGGCAGTGATCCATGCAAACATATATTCCATGCCCCTGACAGCAGTTCTTCCATATTTTTGCACAGACATTGCTGCTGTTATCACAGCAGGTATGTGAGGAGCTGCTGCATTTCCTGCAACAGCATGATCCACATTGTCCAACATAGATTTTGGTACCTTCACAGCAATGCATTGATGGTGTCTCTTACCAACTCCAGCGTTGTTGAACATGCCTGGCAGGACAAGCATGATGTGGTTGGGCCAGTATTTTCGGTAAAGTGGCATTTCATACTCCTTGACTACCAGGAGGTGCAGGTGGCTGATGCCTTCCATGGCATGGTAGAGGTTCAAGAGCCCATGCTCATGACGCCCACTCGATGGGGTGAAGATAGGACTCTTGACTGCATTCAAATTCTGCTGGAACACAAGGTAATTTGGCAACATTAGGGTGAAAAAGCAGATTATTCCTGATAGGGACTTCCATTTGTTTTTTTTTTTACACCACATTTTCACATCACTGATTATTGCAACACATATGAACTGGACGCTAGGAACAGAATAAAAGGATGTTTGCCCTGAAAAAACCCATTCTAAGGACAGTCAGGAAGGATTTACACAAAAGACTTTAAAACAAAAAGACAACAGAAAAAACCTCCCCCCATTAATTTGCATATGTATTGCAAGCTGCCTTCGTGCAGCAGATGGGTGAGAGCAGCACAGGACGCACCTTGTCAGAAACGAGTGGGAGTCGCATGCTTTCGAGATGCTTTCCCTGTTTGCTGAAGACAAAATGGTTCTCTTTGGACTTGGGGATTATAAAATGCAGCTGAACCTCTTCTCCCAGCATCGAGGATGAAAACGTGAATGCATGCAGAGTGGAGTCAGACACCTGAAGACAAACAAGCAGCAAAAAGAGGTTTCCAAGCAGGTAACACGTAAGGAGTATGTAAGGAGGAGTACTTCTGAGGCTATCCAGTACTTTCAGTCACAGTACTGGAAGCCATCAGAGAAGAACATCCAAACCACTCTTTCAGTAATAATTTTTCTCACAATAAGGTACATTATTGAGGCCTTGCTATTAAAGGAAGCAGCTTTCTGTACCAGTAATGGTCTTTGGCCAAACTGGACTCTTCTGAAGTCCATTTCAGCTAAGAATTATTTCTCAGTATTTACAAAGAGAAGTCAAATATACAGATACATACACACACACACACAAACATGCACACATACTAGAAGAACTGTCCACATCAATTTACCTAGAAGATTCAAAAAGTAGTGCAGTATGTGGGGGTGCCTCCACAGCAGCATGCACTGTCATTCAGATACCTCAGTAGGAGCACTCCTGTATTGGTGTCAGTATAGTATTTTTCCTGTGGCAATACTTTCCTAAGTAGTAGTGTGACCAAAGCAGACCACACCATTAACAAGCCTATGAAGAATTTGGGTGAGTTTAAGTTTGCCCAGCACTTCACTGAACCATGTAAGTGCATACAAACGCCTACACAGCTGATAGATTTCATCCTACAAAAGCATCTGTCTTACTACAAAGTCAAATCACTTACTCTTACCAACGAGCTTCCCATAATCTTTTGCTAAAAATTGAAATAATCAGCCTAAGATGGAAAATGCAAGCGACTTTATTTAGGTTTTGTTAAAGCATTTAAGAATCCCTCTCTCTTCATAATGTTTGCTATCCAGTGACTCCCCTTTGAAAGTGTAATTTTCCTGAGCTTAATTATCTTAATTCTATATACACAGCTCACACTGGCACATAGAAGTAGATGTTTATATTTATTAGTACTAGTTATGTTTAACCACATGCACAAAGATAAGTGGAGGGAACAACAGATGTCCTTGGGGAGGATTTGCTTCTGTCAACGGACTTAATGAAGCATGAGGTTTGGATCAGACCTGCTGGTGCTGCTCTGAGGGAACTGGCATTGTGCACTGCCAGGTCAGGGTGTCTACACTGCCATATCTTAATAGCAAGTTTCTGGAAAACATTAGCGAGCAAGGAATGAATGAATGGAGATAAGAAACTTCCAGGTAAATTCTGCTGGTGGTTAAGAAATAATGTGTCAGCTATTAACCAGGAATAATCTTACTTGCCAGTCTTCTGTGAGCATAACTGTTTGATTTAGAAATGAAAGGATTTTTTAACTAAACAGATTAAAATGTTCATTTCTGTCCAGTGACTCATAAGCTACTGCTGAGAAGGATGCACAGTTACATACAAAGAAAGGAAGAAGGAGGTCTTGCCATCTCCCATCACAGGTGTGGATGGCTGGCATTTAGGTTAGACAAGCATTTCCCTTAATTTTTACACTCTTCTCCCCTGAGACGCTGGAAACCCTCTGGGCAGGCTGAATAATGCTTTGGCTTCAGAAAACTAATCACAATATTCACCCTTTGCCAGAGGCAGCTGCAGAGGAAAACTGCTCATGCAGAACGTGGCAGACACAGTTGATGCTCCTGGGTCTGTAGCTCAATATCTCCCCTGAGAATGGAAGAATTAAACAATTCCATCTGAGGCAAGGTGGATGAGTGGAAAGCATGAATCCTGAGATGAGAGCAGTATGCCTGGAGAGACCACAATAAAAAACCAAGGATGCAGTTTACCCTTAGACCTTGACACCAACCTGTGCAGCAGGATTAATGTCCATGTACTGATGGCACTGCTCACAGTGATGGAAGGTGTTGTAAGCTGCATATTTAGTCAGCATCATGGACACGGTCTCCCTTTTCTTAGATTCTTCTGATTTTGTTTCTTTGCTTGCTTCTGTGCACAAAGAAAAGAAGTAACAGAAATTTTAGGAGCATTAAAAAACAGAAATTGTGATCCTGGTAAAAAATGTGAAGAATACATAAATGTATTTTTTCAATTTCATTGTGGCGATTAAAGGTTCTTGTGAACTTGTGGTCAAATGAACCAATAAACACTGAATCTCTGTAGGAAAGTATTCCTTAGAAAGTCTACATTTTACTTACCTTGTTTCACTCTTGAGAGTTGCTCTGTGTACACAGGACTTATATTTCTGTACTTAGGGTCATGTACACTCAAGTCAAAAGATATTTTGCTGAAGATCTCAATGTCTGGCCAGTGGTCATTGCTAGACTGAGTAACTTCACAGTTTTCTGTATGATCTGCAACAACACACTTCAGGTAAGCAGAATCAGATACCCACCAAATAATGCTTATGTGATGGTTGCTGCTTTACAGTTGCATTGGAACTCACACAGGCAAACACACAGAGAGCAACATCTCTGAACATCATAAATACTACCAGTGAAATTACAATCCACACAAAGCCATTTCAAAGAAATGGCATTTCCTTAGAAACTGTGTGCAGGAGAAGAAGCTTCCTAAGTATCTTTCATGCTGCTGAGGTGTAATTCACTCTGGTTTAAGCTTAAAATGCTCAGATGAATGGTCCTATTTGTGCAGAAGGCACAGGTGTAGTAGTTTAGAGCGCCTCTGTGATGGAATGAAGAGCACTGGGTAAATGAGAAGCAAAAGTATCCAAAGGCAGAAAGATGAAAGCAAGGAAAGAGAGGCTGTGTATATTTATGAGCTAGTAGCTGGTGGTACATGATAAAGACAGTAGAAGAAATGCTCCTATTACAGAATAGGATGTGGCTAGGAAGGATCAAATGAAACTCTTCTGTACTGATCCAACAGAGATAAGTCTAAAGTAGAAAATCAAGTTTAAGCAATGGGAATGGTAGAAAACACTGGCCTAAGAAAACAGCTTTGGAATGCAGCTTGAACATGAGTTAATTCAGATTAAAATGAGATGAAAGACTACTTGAAAATAGGTGTGTAACTGAGGTTACTGATTTTAGAAAAGTGAATTCAGGGGAAATGAAGGTTGGGTCTACAGACAAGCACAGGCTCACCATACCCTGATGCAAGAGGAGAGACAGTAATCTAAAGAGCTCTGAGTCCATTACTTTGACCTGGGTAATATTCAAAATTTGGAGAGGGTGAAGGAAGTAATTAAAGATGTTGAATTAAATGAAAAATGTGGTAAAATGAATATAGGTTGACTAAATAAATCCTGTGTTACTTTCATTATATGGCTATGAAATACCTATTCACTGAACAAAGGAAATGCAATGAATCTTATCCTTCTGGACTCAAGTACTTGGCATGATACTATAGGACAAATTATTAATGCAGCTGAAGAAAATGGAGAATGGTCTGTACATTGAAAGAGTTGACTAAATAAATAGAAGATGGCAGCATAAAACATTGTAAGGCAGGTGAGATTACCAGTGAAGTTAAAAGGTCAGTAGAGGGGCACACTGATTAATATTTTCACTATTCTCACCAGTTTAAACAAAAAATTGGTTTAAGTTTGCTGGTGGCACACTCCTAAGAGTCATTGTCAACATGGAAAAGGAATTGCTGGACAGAATTCAATGGCCTCAACAACTGTGACAACAAAAACTTGGTGATATTTAACAGAAAAATTGTGAGTCATATGTACATTAAAGGATTAATAACAAGCATTTCTGCAGCAGTTGGGAACACCTTGGAAATGACAGAGTTGCTGAGAAACCCTGGAGCACCAGCTAAGCATCAATGCCACTGAAAAGGGAGAATGGAAAAGACCATTCACAAGTTTCATCAATCATGGGGCTTTCAGTGGGGGCAGGGAAACACATGAGCTGCGTAGGCTGGGTTGGTTAAACATTCAGTTCTGCTCACCCATGCACCAGAAGGATAAATTGAAAATAGATGTGCAGGCCAGAGTACCAAACTGATAAGGAGAATGAAGAGCCTGTCATTTGTGAGAATCCTGTAAGAAGGTCCAGACTACCTAGATGAATGCTGAAGGGGAGGTAAGATAGTTGCCTGACCACTCCAAAGAAACAAACCTCAAAGAAGAGAAAAAGTATTTTAATTTAAATTATTATGTTTATACATAATATCCTAAACAGAATGTGTATAAATGGGACAGAAACATATTTGGAGTGGAGAATAAAGTAGTATTAAAAATAATGAGAACACAAGGGCTCTGGAGAAGCATTCCAACAGAAGTAGTGGGAGCAAAAAAGCCGCAACCAAAAACCCAACCAAACCCAAACTGCTCTTCTGCTGGAGCTCCATGCATTCCTGGCAGGGGTGTGACACATTGCCATGATCTCAACAGGCCAGTCAGCATGGTGCAGAACATCTCCTGCATTTTCACATTTCATCCCAAGTTTCTGAGGTACTTTAGTTCAAATAACAAGGGAATAACTGCCCCCAAAGCTCAAAATCAAAGGAAAATATATTTTTCGCTTTTCTCTTTTTCCTTTTTTGCATTAATAACACTGTAGAACAGAAATATTAGTCTTTTCAAAGGTCCAACAGCAACTACATTTTCAGAATGCCAGTCTAATGATCATAAGAATTATGTACCAGAACACCATGAAGAGGACTAATTTTTAAAAGGTTTTGCTTTTCTCAAGGCAAAGTCCTGCCATGGCAGTTAATGGATCTGTGAGATCTGACAAATGAGCACAAATCCAAAGAGGATCCCATTCCCCTTTATCCTCGGCATAAAACCTGCAAACTGCAGACAGGAGACAATCTTACTGAAAAAGGGTACATAACTTCTAAATAAATATAAGTAATAGTTAGGTTTCAGCCAGGAACAAAATGTTCTTAAATGTCCTGTCTGCTTAAAAGCAGCCAGCACTTAAAAACCTGCAAGGAGAGAGAATATGGGCAGATGCTGCCCATTTACAGCTTTGTGCTCACTTTTGTTTGAGTTCTACACAAAGGTATCAGCCCAAAATACATTTAATAGTTCTCAGATAAGCCCATTTTAAAGTCCACTTTTTTATCAATGTATACTGAAAAATATGCAGACACCAATGGAGAGGACATGTAGTAGGTATAATTCATAGTCTTCTAATGAGCCTAAAAACTTCCTTGCTGACTAATACACAACACAGACTCTTTATGACACACCTTAAGAATACCTACTAAATACTTACTGGCATTAATCTCTTCTTCATCATACACATCTACTTCCAGCAACCGGATCAGCATGCGGAAGAGAATCCTTAGGAACTGCAAGTATGAACCAGTCTTTCCAACCTGAGCCAGAGACGGAAAAAAGTCTAAATGCCAACCCAAAGTACTACAGCGGAAGTTTGGTAAATTTCAGATAAATGCCTCTGGGCTTACCCCAGAGCTCTGTGTTCAGCTCTGCCTGAAAACACTGCAAGATGTAATATTGCCCACTATACTGAAAACACTAACTAAATTGGTCTCTGCGCACAACCTGGTCACAGCCTGGGTCACTTTGGTATGCAGGGAGATCAGCAGTGATAATTGCTTCTCTCCTGATGACAATGTTACGCCCAGTGCCACCCACATGTGTTTCACTTAGGCTAAAACATGACATAAAGCATGACCCTTCCTCTCCTTACCACTTTCAGCATGGACTTAGCCTTAAAATTTGACTTTGATTTTTGACCTCAGAACACATCACTGCAAACTTGGTCCCCCTCAGACTGCTCAAAAGGCAGGAGGAACTTACTTGTGGTGGCCCTGTCAGAAGCAGCCTCCGAGGGTGGAAAGTCCTGGTGCCAGACGCCTCGGCCTGATTGCTGAAGTCCGCGTGGTGCTGCCGGGCCGTTGTCCACTGCCTGTAGTACAGGGACTGCTCCTCACTGCTCATGTCCTTGTGCAGCAGAGGCCTCAGGGAGCTCAGCCAAGACACGTCAGCGTGAGGCAGGAGGGAAGAGGAGGAAGGCAAGTTCCCATTTTTCTGCGAGCTCAGGAGGCAGTAGGCGGCTTTGGACAGGATGACGATGCGCGGCAGCGCCACACGGAGGGCCTTGCTGTCCTTGGCTGACTGGGCAGGCCACTGGAAGGTCTGGGAGACTGAAGACAGCGAGGAGAGCTTGGGAGTGGTGCTGCTGGCCATCTGGTTACCCAGCGAGTCACACTCCTGTTTCAGGGTCTCTCTGGCTGTAAAGCTGGAGTAAGCTCCCTCGTCTACTGAGCTGTGTGCCACAGCCTGGAAGTTCAGGGATGGCGCCTGCTTCTGAGACTTGTCTGCAGCACTCGAGGAGCTCACACCGTTGTCAGCCAGGGAGCCTGGGAAAACAAACAGCAGGCAATGAAAAGTTACTGACTGATGAAAGAAGTCCATTAATTCATTTGATCTATGTAACAATCCTAATGCACAAACATTTCTGTTCAGTGAATGCTGCTGTGGTTTAGGTCAGTGTTTCACCATGTAAGAAGAAATCATTTACATCTGTCTGTCCCTTTGGCTGGAGAAGCAAATGTCCTGCTGCAACAGGGGTCAGACTCCAAGTGCTCACTCCTCATCTCTGTATGCTAGCTATCATTTCCCATCTAGGATTTGGAATTTGATAATACAACGTTCTGAAAGTCAAGTTTAACAAACCACTGTACACACAGATCAATTTTATCTTCCTTTCTATGAAGAACAGAGCATTTATTTCACTGCAACTTGGACATGAGCTGGGCTATGTTCCCTCCTCCCTACCTGTCAGGTTTAGTTAGTGTATGGGAAGACCTGGTGCATAGCAAAGACCCAGTTCAGCTGTCTTAATACCTCAGACTCATTGGGAAATAAAGGGAAGGAACCAGAAATGTCTGCAGAAGGCAAAGAAGGGAAGGCTTGGTGGGAGGTGATGCCTGAAGAGGTAGGACAAACCCCAACCATTCTGTTGGTCTTGGCAAGGAGGCAGATATCCATTCTCATCCATAGGTATTCCCAGAGTTACACAGCATTTTTCTATTCCTAGAATTTTATACTAGCCCTTTTTGCTCTGATTTTTAAGATCTTTTCAGGATCCAAGCCAGCAACAAATGTGAAATGAAAGTTTAAAAATCAAAATCACAAAGGACGCTAAGCTATGGCACACCATCCCTTCCATGGAAACACAGTCTCCTTTCAGCAGTAGACAGGAAAATTGCTCACTGTGTGAAGAATCTGCAACTAACATTTCATTGTCTAGCCTGCAGCTGAATCCAGCTAAGCAACCCACATTTGAGAAAACATCTCACTGTTTGCATCCAGATTCCAGTGACTCAGGAATAAAGACTTGTTTTCCAGACCATCAGCAGAATAACTGACCTGAGGTTCCAGTGACAGCACTGCTGTTGCTCTGGGGCCGGTCCAAGTCTATCAGCAGCTCATCAGAGTCATTCTCGCTGCCATTTGCCTTCTCCTGCTCCTTGTCACTGAGGTCAAGAGCTACAATAGGCCCTCGAATTGCCTCCTTGGAGACGTAGCAGCATGCCAGGCCCACCTCTTGCTCTAACGCAGTGCGAGTTAAGTAGCTGGAGTCAATCAGTCGAAGGTCACAGTATTTCAACGACCTAGGAAAGCCAACTCAAATGAAAAAAGTTTTGTTTTCTCTGACTTTGAAGAACACTCCCTATCTTTAATTGGTTACTAAATATTCATTAACAATTTTATTAGCCCGTACATATAAAATGATTTTTAAATATTTAGCACATAAGGTCTGCTCCTTCATACTTTGCACAGACATTTACTGACCCACACATGACTTTTCACAAACTGCACTTTCCAAACCCTTAAACAGTTTTAACTGAAGTCTACAAAATACAATTCTTTTGTGAAAAGACAGCTAGATGGTATCAAACCCAACTTATCTAAACATGTTAGAGAGCAACCACATTGAAAGAGTAATAACAGCACCTGGGGAAAGTCTCTCCCAGAGGGTCTTTGCCAGTGAGAATAACAATGCAAGGTAGACCTTCCAGATCCTGATAGGTGCGAGGAATCCAGTCATCCTGCTCATTGCCCCTCCAAGCCTGTGAACAGAGAATATTCCAGTCACACCTAAATGACATCTTCTAAATCTTCACCTGTTTCCTTTTTTTCACCAGTTCCTGCTTTTGCTTTGTATACAGGGCTTGCTTACTCAAGGGCCAACAGGAAGGAGACCTTGGGTGCAGGCATGCATTTGTTTTCTGGTAGCCAACAGTTAGCCAAGCATTAAATGCAAAGAAAAACAGGTGCATAGCATACGTTATTCAGTGCTGGAAATATTCACCAGGTGTGGCATTAGTGTGGGCTGTCAGAGAAAAAAGCCATTGATGCATTCAGTGTGCACAGAAAAAAGATATTAATGTAAAGCTAAAGTAAGACTTTGAAGTGGAGTATGAAAATGGGCCAATGAACCTTGTTTAATTATTTTATACAATGAAAGATTATGTGACAGAAACACATTTCACCTTTCCCTGGAGGTAATCCCCCCTAAAAGAACTCCTTACTCACAGTCTATCAAGGCCTGAGACCACAAAACTGCACCATTTTCCCTTAGCGCTGGAAAGGTTGGTAGCATCAGTCTCGTGTCCTTATACCTTACAATTCCCCTGGTTCAGCAGAGCTTACTGAAAAAATTTATTTCTCCAATTAACTAGCAGTATCCAATAACTTGGGAAAGCAGCCTTGGCAGCAGAGAATTTCTGGCTCAAAAGGGTTAGTCTAGCTGTGTGTTCTTCTGCCTCTCCACAGAACAAAGTTTCTGTGAAAGTGCATGACTGGAAAGTGAGATAGGGGAAGACAATTTTTCTTTTGATTTTCCTTGATTTTCTTTTTGCTAGTATAAGGACCTAAAAATAATGAGTGCCTGGGGCTTTGAGATGTAAACTTGCATCCAGAAGACATATTTCTTGACCATCTTTCTCAGGAAGGTCAGAGAGGTGCAACCCTCAGGGCGCCTCACTTCTGCATGTCTCCCAAACAGTTTGATTCTGGTTACATTTAAAGGGCATGCCATGACAGCATCCCTGGTCAGTGAAATAGTTATTTAAATTGTCTTCCATCTCTTGTTTCATTCTGTAGCTCTGACTCCCTGGTGGAGAGGAATGACCTGTCTGGCTGGTCTGGCTGACCAGCAGGCTTGTCTGACAGAACAATGCAGCCACCAGCACTGCAGAGACAGCTGCCCACCCTCCCTGCCCTGCTGTGCCATCACACACCCTGCTAATGCCATCAGAAGGACGGGCTAAGTTAAGTCACACTTTTCAGCTGGGTTCACTAACACCTGTAAAGTTTCCCTCCCTGCCTCTGAAAATGGTCATGATGAGGTCTCGTCCTCCTGCAACCAGGAGGATTTATTGGTGGGACCACATTTTGAGTCTCAGCACTCAATAGCCTCATATTGCTCTCTCCCCATGCACACATCAAAAAAAGGGCTGGGATGCTTATAGTGAAAGCTCTCCACTAGCTCTAGTCCTGTAGTTTCAGTACTCCACCTAATGTCAGAACAAATGCCCAGCAGCATAGAGACTAAATCAAATTTGTCTCCAATAACCTAGGCTGATGAATTTTGTAATAGGAATCACCCCCTCAAACATGCTCACACCATGTCTTGTGTTACCCCAGGCACCAGAAATCTTGTGTTATCCCAGGCACCAGACCAGCAGGTATGGTAGCGCAGCACCAGCCTCACAGGTGACCTTCATTTTTATTCTGAAATATTACTGGGACACCCCACCTAAAAGGACATTACAGGCTTAAATTTAGGAAACTGAATTCCTCTCCTTAACTCCCTTCATATGCATGGTTCAGATTTGAGGGCTTTTCTTCTAGTAAACTGGAAAAAAAGAAGAGAGAATTCTACAGCTCTGTTTAGTCCAAAAATGCATCTTATGTTTTGGAGAGAGGAATAAGAAGAATTATTTAGAAGGTTTTTCACTCTCTACCTGATAAAATTCCTCTATTCCAGGCCAATGTCTACATGGATATCCACCTGCAACAGCTCCACAGTCGAGGCCTCATAGGCTGCTTCAGCAGTGTGTAAGGGCTGCAACTCATTATGGCAAAGCACTATTAAGAAGACCTCACAGGATTCAACCCATAATTATTTAAGAGTGGGATTCATGCCTATCCAAAAAACCCACCAGCACAGAGCAGTTAATCTCACATGTCATTGTCTCATTTATGACTACTTTCTTCCCTCTCCTGCTGCACATAAAGTTTGAAAAGCAGGAGTCGTAGCTTCTTTAAAGGACATTTCATCTGCTTTTGGCTGTAGGCAAGCTCTCTCAGACAGGCTCAAAAAATTAATTCCTCTTTTCCGTGGTTTTCATTCCTCTTTTCTGTGGTTTTGAATACAGTGTGCAACTCACAGTAGAAGCAGAAAATTAAGCTCTCTGTGAGCAAAGATCAGGACAGATAACCAGTACTACTTTCAGGCTGATACCTAAGGCAGACAACCCATCTCCCCTTTGTTTAACGTAGTGAGGTCAATACATGAAGTGGGTTTGCCTACTTGAACCATGCTCTTGTAAATCCATGCAAAATTTTAGGCAGGTGCAGATATGCTAGGCATATATGCATGTAGCCTCTTCAGGCTTTCAGCATGCAGGGGTGGAGGAAAGAAATCTGTGACAAACAGCATACTTTACCAGTTATCAGAAGGGCAGAAGATGGATGAACAGAGCAGACAACAGATACACTAGACAGACAGATAAGTTGGTGGAAATAATTAGTTTGCCTACAGAGATCGGAGCTCTGCTTTTAGAGATGAACCCTATGCTGTTATTCAACTTTAAGAAGTGAAATAACAGCTGGTGTTTGACTTCATGAACCAGTAACAATTCAGTCTCTCTACCTTTTATGTTCAAAGTACAGAAATGCATTCCAAATGACAGATACAGAACACTTGCCCTTTCTCTATAGATTAATTCTCCTATAAGCACATGGGAATAACCACAGAACAGCTACAACAGCCAGACGACTACAGCGAGCACACAAACAAACAAACATTCAGCTCCTGCTGACCTTGAGCCGTGTGACGAAGTGTTTGGCCACATTGAGCTCCGAGGCAGGGTTCCCCAGGAGGATCTCAAAGCGATACTGCAGCCCCAGCTTGTCCCTGACTTCCTGCAGCCGCTCCTTGGCCAGCATGGCCAGCTGCACCGACGGCACCCGAATGACCAGCATGTGGCCACAGCCATTCTTGTCCTTTCCTGGACTTGTGATGAGGTCGTCCATGATGCTGAGTGTTTCAGGTGTGCTGTGGTCCCTCAGAGAGGCCATGGTGGTCAGGGCCATCAGAGCTTGGGAATACTGCTGGATGAGCAGGTAGCAGCGGATCACCATGCTGTGCAGCCGCGGGTACCTTGGGGGAGACACAGTTCTGCATTAGCACGTGCAAAATCACAGCACTGTCTGAAAATCAGCCAAAATGCAGGACTGCATAGTGGAGAAGTGACTATTTTTTCCAGTAGTGGTCAAAGAATGAAGTCTTCCATTTCCATGGACAAAATTTTAAACAAAAATTCTCTGCATTTGGCCTAAGTCCTAAGCTCAAGTAACAGGAATTATAAACTTCCGCTACCCTCATCTAGTCCAAAATTTCAGCTAAAGATCTTTGGCTTGATGGAGATAAGGAAACCTCAGATCCAATTTATTCCCAGAACACATGCTTATAATTGCTTTGCTTTCCACAAGCTTTTTCTTCTACAAACTTGAGGACCATGATGGCTTCAAGTGGTTTGTGGGAGAAGTACTTCATAATTTCACAACTCTCAATCTCTCATCCTATTGGATGTACCAATAGGAATTGCTGGCTCTGAGCCAAATCTGAACAGCCATTTTGCCTTTTAACTTACACAGCTAACATCATTGCCTTCATTACAGCTACATGCAGTGACAACAAATACAAAGTAAAATTTTAAGAGAAATAAAATTAAAACCTACTCAAGTCAAAAAACCCACTCAATTTCTAAACATTTCCCATGAGCTCACTTGCCACCATAATACAGAAAAACACTACACTACTACACCTTGAGTGCTGGTCTTGTGTCACAGTAGTTTGAATAACTAAAATAACTCGAGGTTCCAAATTTCTCTGGTCTCTTTCTTGAGCAATCTAATAGACAATATGATATCTATTTAAAGAAAGTTTTGGCTTTGTGTTTAGCCAGTAGATACAATAGTTTGTTCTGGATACCATAAGCCAGTCATTAGACCAGTTAGTTTTAAAAACACTTTTTACTCTTTCTGCAATAAAAGTATTCACTGCACTTCTGCTACTAAAACAAATGGAGCCTTTCTTATAATACAAAAATGTCTGCAATATTTTCAGCTTGTAATGTTGAATGGCTCATCCACCCAGACAGAATAGCCCAGTTTTTTGAAAACAGAGCCTAAACTGATAAACTGTCTCACACAAACACATATCCTGGCTCCAAGGCAGAGAGGTTCACATGCCATCAATTTCTAGTATTATCCTAATCTAGTATGATTATTTGCACATACATAAATCGTCATTCATCATTCATCCCACTCGCACTTGAACAGAAAGAGAGTGATAGTGACCACTCTCTCTTCCATTGGATTGGACCAGAAAGAAGAGGAGAAACCTAAGGAACTGACCTAATCATTATTGCCTATTTGTAGATAATAACAATATTAAGTATTAATGATGTACCTAATTATAAATGCTGCTGATTTAACACATTTTATATTGACTTTTACTTAATAAATACAGATGCATTTACAACTATTATATTGACCTAATTAAAACAGAAAACACAGTATTGAACACAGAACAATCCTGTTCTAGCAAATATGAAAACATGGGACCTATTATTTGAAGTGCTATAAGGGATCTGTCCTGCTGATATGCACAGCAGATTAACTCCACATTGCTGGAAATGACAGTATTTCCCTCACTCCTGAAATGGGCACATTTAATTGTATTTTGGATACGTGCCATGAAAGTAGCTTTTTCAGGGAGCTGCAGGGTACTAATAGGCCCTGAGCTGCAGGAACCAAAACCATGGCCAACTACTGAAACAACAAAATTGTTTTTGAAACACCCTCACCACCAACAAGAGAGACACCAGAAGTGGTGAGGCATGAAACCTGTGCTACCTTCTGAGCTCAGTGAGGGCTGAGCCAAAAGAAGAGAGAAGCACAGTTGAATTCAGCTTGCTGCTGAATGGGCCTGATCTCTTCTATAAACAAATGAAGGATATCCACTCCTTTCTTCAACTGCACTAAATTTGTTACAAAAATAAAATTGCACATACTTCATATTTTCCAAGATCAACATCAAAGGTCATCATATCTTCATTCCCTGTAATGGGGCTCATAAAGATGTATCTTTAAGATCCCAGCTGGGCAGAATCCCAAGTTTCCACGTTATTATTTACCTTTCTAAAAGAGTGTTGACCATTTTTTCAAAGGTTTCATCACATCTCAAAAGGGGACTTGTGACTCCCCACTGGAGGGATTTGCTGTATTCATTCAAACCAAAGTATAGCTTTTCTTCACTTGCTGCATCATCCTGTTTCATGCACAAACAGCAAAAATATAAGGTATTCTAGAACAAATTTTTATTTCTTGTGTCATTTTAAAAAATAAGTGAAAAGCACTTTCCCAACCAAAGAATCCTTTCTCTTTTTATCCATTCTCTCTAAGTGATGCTATTTTTTTGTTTCAACGAATACAATAAAATGTAAATTGTTTTTTTACTTAACTTATTATTTGCCAGGTCCTTGCAAATTTTTCAGTATTACCTACTACCTGTGACTGCAGCGGGTTTCTAGAATTCTGCTAATTATTTTCTGACTCCCTATCTCTGGCTTTAGATCTACTGACAACTGTCATCTCATTTCTATTTAGAGTGGTACCTGAAAAGAGAAGGATTATTAATTTCCAAAGTTGTTCTTGATTGTCAGAGTCTACATGTTTTTCTAATGGAAACCACAAATTAGTAATTTTTTTTTGTTGGAATGTAAATCTGCATTCAGCTATCAGAAAGAATATTTGTGTTTCAAATTTCATGAGCCTTTGATGGAATCACAGCATGTGCTCCAGTGCATTTATATCAGCAGTAATCTCTAGCAATGTAATTAACCACCTACAGTCTCCCCACTTTTTGTGGGTTATTTTTTTAATCAGAAGACTGAAAGTTGTTAATTTTTTTTACTTTTGGGAAACAAAAAATTGTCTAGACCATTTTAGAAGGTCATCACATGGTTTATATTAACAATCAACCAAAATTCATTCTGTCATTTTACATTAACTATTTTTACAGCTCCCATTTTAAGATGCTTTGCAGAAACTAATGGTCCACTCAGCACAGTAAAGTCAAATCTGATATAAATATACCAAACAAGTAATAAGAGAAAATGCTATTTTTAGCAGGTTTATCCAAAACATCCTCAGAATCAGCTGGCTGAAATGATGGAAAAAGTTAATAGTGCAGAATATCCAACAGGATCTTTCCTCTGCACAATGATAGCATCTACTACACCAAAACTTGTTAACCTAGCACACAACTTTAATTAGGACTGAGAATGAAACAAACAGACTTGACAGGCTATGTGAGGTATAACTTACAGTCAAAAGTCAGATTGCATGAAAAGGAAAAGCCAGCTCTGGAGCTTCATGGCACATCTACATAGCTTTGTCTGACCAGAGCACAGAAAGTGGATTCTCATCTTGCATGACTAGATAAGGAAACTGTTTAATTCCTGGTCCTAAATATCAGGTGCTACCTCTACCATCACTGTCTCAGGGCTGTCCATCTGGAATCTGAGAGAATAAACTCCAGCAGAGAAACAGCTCCCTTCCCAACACATACATTTTCTAGACTCTGTTAGGCATGAATTCCACATTAAATTTCACAGTTAAAATTCACAGTTAAACACTTACCACAGCGTCAGATTGTATCCAGTGTACCTCATTGCTAGAGCTGATCCTGGACTGCTGTGTTTGCAGGGCATAAGGGAAAGAGCTGACCTGAAGAACAAGGAGGTTGAACGCTTCAAGCACCTCCCTGCAATTAATAACTCTATCAGCCAGACCATGATTAGGCTCACCATGTGACAGGGAACTTGAAATGGCACTGCAGAAATAAGAATGCAAAGAATTGTTTTACAGACATTGTGAAATTCAATGGATTACTCTCTTCCTACAGAAAAATCTCTAAATTAACATGACACAGAGAACCATGGGGTTTTTTTCAGAAATCTCTTTGGAAAGGTAAAAGACTTCAAAAAATGTTTGACTGTTCTCTGTGGGTAAACTTCAGGAAAAAAGGAAAACCAGCAAACACCTAAATAAAGGATCAAATCTGTTGACAGTGAGAAGGTGGATTAGTGTGACAATTTAAAAAAGCATCACATGGAGGAAACCAAAAATAAGCCAAAGATGATTAAACATTAAGAAACACTGTTCCATGTGCCGTGGGGACAGGATATAGTAGCAATTTTATGAAATCCAGTGGCATTTCCAGTCTGAAAAAACAAATTTCGAAAAGTCTACTGATGTTCTGAGCTCCTGAAATTGCCTCTACTTCCATTATATATTCAGAAATTCCAAATTCAAAGTATAGCCAAGATGGTTAAAAAAAGTGAATGGGAAGACCAGGTAGAAATAATGTTTTGTCTCTTTTCAGCTGTTCTTCAAGGAGAGTATTTTGCTTATTATAGAACCATTGAATGGTTTGAGTTGAAAGGGACCTTAAAGACCATCTAGTTCCAGCCCCTCTGCCATGGGAAGGGACATCCTTCCCTATTTTTAATATTGAAAAGAATCCCACAACCTTACACATCATGTTTAAACCACATATTCTCCTTAGTTTGTTCATGGAACAAGAACAGAATAATAAGCTTAACTTATTTCCTTCTTTCAATCTGAACTTGTGATTTTACATGTGGTGTTTAGACCTAAAGCCATATTCAATACAGCTGTTTCTTTAAATCCTTTTCTTACACAAGCTATGGCATCTTTCTTACGATGCAAACTTAAATGTCTATAGGTTTTCTTGTATCACAAACAACACTATTATCAGGGATAAAAACATGAATTAAAGCATGACCAGCTTGTGACCATTAGATACATTTGGGTTTGAGCACAGAAAAAAAAGAAGAATAGAAAAAAAGATAAGAAGAACAAAGAAATTTGCAAAATCCAGCATTTTCCCCTAGATTTCAGCACCATAGCACACAACCCTAAAAAGAGTCCTGTTAGGCATCCAATAATCTGAAATTAGTCTGAATCAGAATTAGGAAACAAATATCATGGGCAGCCAAAAGAGATTATTTCTGATTATAAAGCACAAAATGCCTTAAAAACACCTAGGCAAAGCAATATGTGTCTAAGATGGTAAGTCTTCTGAAAAACCTAATGGGAAGATGCTGGGAGAGGGTGGTTTGCCTTCAGCAGATTGGAGCAGCTACCTTGTTAAATCCACGTGGGCATTGTCATGAACCAGCACAAAGAGCGTGTAGGGGTTCTGCTTCACCCGCCTCATGAACACTTCAAATTTAGCTTGAATCTCATTGTCCAGCCGGACCACGTATTTCTCAGCTCTCTGATAGGCTGTCCCATTGTCTTCTAGGCCCAAGTCCACAAGCACACCTGTCAAAAAGGAGAATACAACAAAAATATTTTCCTTTGAGTGCATCCAAAAATGAAGGGTCAATGGGAAGTTGCCACTTGTCTGCCAAACCACTGATAGGCCCCAGCAGGAAGATGATTATCCAAATGTGATTTCTCTCACAATGGAGGCCAAAATGTGCTCCTTGGCTTCTAGATTTCCTCCAGAAAGTGCCTGAAAACTTCTCACATTATAAAAAAGTGGGGGGAAAACATCAGGCCTCCACAAACATTTCCAAAGCAGCACTCAGTTGGTTACACTCCATGACTGATCCTAGGCCAAACTTGCCTACATTAAGCTAATATTGTGTGAGCCAGAAAAAGTCACCCTGACCTTTCCTTTGCAAATATCATTAATTTATGTAAAACTGATTCTTCCTATTACCATATCATATCGTATTGCATCATATCCTATTGCATCATATCCTATCATATTGCATCATATCCTATCGTATTGCATCATATCATATCGTATCGTATCATACATCATATCATATCAATCGTATCGTATTGATCATATCATACTTTTCATGCTCTGCTTCAATGTTTGTGTCAATACAACCATTGTACAAACCAGTCTTTGTAAAGATATATTGCTGTCATATTCATATATTAGGCATGGTGCAATGCATACGACGTTGAATGCCATTTGAATTAAAGAAGTAAACTACTCTGAAATATGCATCAATTAGGTATTTTTCAGGGTCTTAATTATCTTGTAATTTTTTTTTTTTTTTAAGAAGTACAATAAAACACAAACTATGAGGACAAAAGATGTGCTGGAGCAGCTTACTTTTCCCCATACACCAGTAATGATGGAGTATCATCCCATACTGGTGTTTATCAGCCTGTTTGCCCTCCCCTCCCTTTTACCTGATTGTCGAATCCGCTGAAGGGTCTGCTGCACCAGGACTTCCGAACGGGGCACGATAACGATGAAGTCCACCTTGCTGAAGTGGCCCAGATCCAGGCTCTGATTGCCACTGTCTGCTATAGCACAAACCTGGGACAAGAGCTTTCTGGCAACTGTGAGCTGTGGCTGGTAAATTTGGAAGGTATCAACATCCAAATCTAGAGTGTGTTTGTTTGAAAAAGAAAACAAAACACAGCAAGAAACATGTTTACTCTCCCACCCCCCAGCAAAACGTGACTCTCCAAACAGCCTACCCTCTATTATCAGGAAAAAAACATCACTCACCAGAATAAATCTCAACTCTCTGGAAAGTTTGGTCCAGATCACAAATGCCAACTTTCTTTCTTTGATAAAAATGTGGTAATATATCAGATGATTTCAAGTACAGCACTGACCATTTTTTAATATGCCCTAAGTGTTTTAAGGATTTCTAACCCAAGGAAACCTCAGTGCCAACACAATCAAATGCATTCTGTTAAATGAACCAACGCATACATAATATGCATGCATATATCTAGATATAGAAAAAGATGTGCATGTGTACATTTAATAAAAAGCAGATAGAGGTACAAAGCTCTAATGTTCTCCTGAAACTCAGATTTATTTGGACTTAATGAACGTCAATATTACACTAGATGCAGAGAACTGAGAGACTGATCAGAGCACTCATGTTTCCTCAAAATAAAAAGCATGTTCCATTTCAGTATTTCCATTAGGTCAATTCTGTGTCCAACAATCCATGCTTCATTAACCACTTTTCAACTTGCAGATTACCAGATTAAATCTTAAAATGGTATTACAGTGCCACTTTTACTACTGTGTTGGTTTTACACAAGGACATGTTTTCATGTGTGCATATGCACATGTGATTATCTCCTCTTCAAATATGCCTTAGTGTCCATTTCAGCAGGTCTGCTATGGAAGAAATGTCCCTCTCACTGCCTAGGAGACTTACTACTTTATTATTTTTTTTTATTCAGGCAGTTTCTGAATAGCTTCAACCACTGTACAGCCACATGTTAAAGACAAAGCTAACTCAGAACAATTCTTTGAGAAAATATGAAGGTTTAAAAAAAAGTACACAGTAAGAAGAAAAAAAACCCCAGAATCTAAAGATCATTGTCCCTTCAAATTAATCCTCTGAGGAAGCTTGAGACTTGTACTTCTGAGGGTGCCAGAACAAAGTGCCTGGCAGCCCTTCTAGCTGGATCTCCTGATCCATGTGGAGACAATAAACCATTTTCATTCAGATTTAATACCAAATAGATGAATTTAAGTTAACTAATATGAGCCAATAGCATACCTTTCTTTCACAGAAAAAAAGCTTTACTGGAGGTTGAATTTGCTTTGATACTGGACCTGAAAGAATCTCAGTGTTCACAACAGCTCAGTGTATCTTTTCCCAGTATCATGATATGAAAAGTATGTTTAGAACTCTGAATAGCTAAACAATTCTGAAAATTAGCAATTTTAGACAGGAAATCCTAGCTTACCTTTTGCACTTAAGAATCTTATCACATTATGCTGAATAAGATGCATCTGAGATCAACAAATTACAGATCACACTTCCCTAGCCCTTTCAGCCCAAACTATTAAAACACATAGAAGTTTAAGCCTCAGAGCACAATGGCCTAACGCATATTACCAGGCAGGAGGACAGCTGAGGAGATCAGAAGGAGAACACAATTCCCCTCTGCCTTAAACTCAAGGCTACATTCCTTTTCTCTGAGCAAAAAGATGAGATGAATCCACTCTGCCAGTGCTACAAAGAAACATCTTCTCTACTCTGCCTGACGCCTAACAGAAGATAACATGTTTTAACTAATAGAATATAAAAACATCAGGGGAAAAAATTTGCTGGAGGTTGTTACAGAGATTTTCAGTCTGAGCAACTGCTGTATTGCTACATTTAGCTGGCAGTATTAGTATTTTAAGGTTGGCACACTGACTGCAAATGTGCCCTCAGATTCTCCTGAGGTGTATGCATTCTGACGTTTAGTGAGCTACTCACTTATTTCATATCTTGCACGTAAAAAAAATTACCTGGTTCTTGCGTAGAAACCATGGCAATTGCCTCCTGAGATGACACACACTCGCTAACATCTCCATTAAAAGGAATAATGACACTTTCCCCTCGCTGCTGTAGCATCTTCTCCAGCAGCTTGTCCAAATCATCACCTAGATCAGAATGAGCAGCGCCAGGAAACCATTTCAGAGAAACACCATTGAACATTACACACACCCATGTTCTCCCACAGCTGGTGTCAAATCTGCACTCAGGCAAGGGACTGGGCATACAGAGAAAAGAAGGAGGGAGAATACTTTTCTATCTACTGATTTACCAGCTGGATTAATTTTTATTTTTTTTTAAAAAGAAGCCACAGTTGTATAATTTCAGGTCTGTGGCTTTACAGCTGCTGGTGACATCTGATGATTACAAACAAATACACACCATAAAACAACCTCTAAAACCTTGCTAAAAGCACAAACTAGAAAACACTTGTGTACTTATGGTTTACATAAGTATTACATGCCCTGCTATTATATTCAACAGCTAACAGGGTTAAAAATGTTTTGCCAGAGGGTTATGAACTGCCATCACATAGGTGAAGGAGACAAGCACTCTTTTACAAACAAGGAGGAGAGAAGAACAGAATGCCTCTCAATGGAGAGAGCAGAGCTGTATCCATGTGCATTTTAACTGCCAAACAGGAGACACACCAACCCTAAAGTCTTGGCTAGAACTTCTGCTTCTTAGAATCACTCACCTAAAGATGTATTTTTGAAATGTGATGCCAGGAAACTAACTTTCCCTGTGATGAGCTCATAACTGATCTCTTTTAAAAATTCACTGGTGGTAAGCATGCTCTCTGCAAGCGCCCGAGATTGATACTGACCTGGAGAAGAGAGAGAGAAAGAATGAGAGCAAACCTTAACACAATTTATTGTCAACACAACCTCCTCATCCTAGAAGTATGGGGCACTCTCATCTTCAATCATTGATCTCCACTGCCTTTACCCAGTAGACTGGGAGAGCAGTCTCAAGTCTACTTCATTAGTGACTGGAAAATTAGTTGATATAATAGTTGATATAATTTTAGCAGGTTCTTTGCAATCGCACATCATTTTGAATACTTGTATGACAAAGTGATACTCAAAATAAGTATTTGCACCTTAAAATAAATGGAGGATTCTGGATAAATAGGAAAAAAGTAATTATCCCTAGTGTGGGAGAAAAAAAGGTAAAAAAAGTAAAAAATGGCATTACTGATTTATCTGCCTGCAAAGGAAAGATGACTAGTCAAAGTTCATTTCCATCCAGACACACTCATTCACACACAGACAGCACAGCCAGTCATCAGTGCAGAATAAAAAGGACAAAAATAAGGACAAAAAGGATGAAAAGCACATTCTGTTTGGAGCAGTCTGCAGAAGACCCTGCCATGTAAAATATCGCAGTTGTTACACGAAATAAAGACAAAGCAACTATTTTGTCACTGGGTCACTTCAAGATATTTTCTAAGGCAATCACACAAACAATAAATTCTCAGGCCTCTCAAGAAGTAGTAATGACTGGCATAAAGATATCTTTCTATATCCACACGGACTTCAGTAGTTCAAGTCTTGGTGAAGATACGGTAAACTGTGACACTGCAGTGCAACAATACAAAGGAGAATAAAAATAACAAAAAGGATTTAAAAACCAGATCAGTAACTCAAGAAAATGAATTTGGCATTGCCATTTGAAGCAGTCTGCAAATATACTCACCTAGAACCACTACACAGAATTCATTTCCTCTAATCTTAGATGCACAAATGGCAACTACATAATCTGGTAGCTTTTGCTGATGTTTCATTTCATTGAGAGACCTCAAGGTCTCCGAGATGCCCTCTGCCAGGGAGTTCTGGGTGACAACCACGTGCACGAGATCCCGGGACACGCTGGCGATTAACCTGGCAAGCCAAGGGAGTTGACCTGGTGACACGGAGATACACTGTGCACTCATCTGCAAGGATCTCTCCCTCACAGTGAACTCCTGCATAGCTTTCAGCATGATCTGCTCAAATTCTTCCCTCAGGGGTATTTGGTCAGGACCTACAATGAAAACAAACAAATAGAAGAACAGTGTCTCATATAAAAATGTTATTGAACCAGGAATAATTACATGACTGTCTTGATCTGACAAGCTCCTTCACCATATTTTTTTAATATTAAAAAAATACCCACTTGCTGCTCAGTGGATATCTACCCACATGGCTTATTTTTTTTTATTTTAGAAGCCTTGCTCTTCTACCACCGCCTTTTTTTTTTTCCTCCTCCAAACAATGAGGTATTCCATCTCACTCCTAGCTTCAGCAACTGGTGGGACAAACCAGGGAGTGGGAAAATATGTGCCTTTTGCCTGGAAGAGAAGGATTAAGCACGCAGCCATATGTTTTTGCAGCAGAAAACCAAAATGCTTATCCTTGTACCCTAATCACAGCCATGCAGCCTGACAAAGCCTGTTAAGTGCTCTTTGTTTTGCTTTTTCTCATCTTGCATACTAATCAACTAAGCATGGATGCAAATAAACATGTTCAACCTCTTCCTTAGCTTAATTGAATTAATTGAGCAAATCTGCAAGCACCTAACCTAAAGAAGAATATGCAAATTTAAATCTACATTCCCCAGACTCTGTCAACTGTACTGTCAACTTGAACTGGAAAACAGAAATAAGAGCCATCCAATCTTGGCATCAGTCCTCCAACTGAACTTCAATTAACATTCTGTTCAGTTTGTCTCATTGTCAAAGATATTCAGGAACAGTTAAAAACATTCATGAACACAGAGTAAAAAGTAATCATGGCTTATATTGCCAAGATCTCATATCAGTGCCAAAGGAGGCAGCTTCACACTTCAGCATCTTGCTTTTCTCTGACTAAACAGGGGGGGCTTAAATATCAGAGAGATGTGAAATAGTGGGTTTGGTTTTATGTTTTCTTTCAGGCCAAGAAACAGAAAGGTTGTGTGAGAAACAGGGTGTGGGTAAATAACCCACAGCACAGAATCTGTAAAAACTGCCACCTGTTGTCATTTTTGCCCTTTTGAGAAGTAACATATGGAAAGTGCCACCATCCAATTACCACAGGATAGTAAGACAACTATAAACTTGTAAGTGCAAGGCTGTTTTCATTTTTGATGGAAACTGAAAAATTCTGAAGAGTCCAATTTAACACAGCATGGGCATAATGCTCTCTTTTTGAGCTCTCTTTTGGAAATGGATTTTCTTTTTCCTTCTAAGAAAGCATCACACATTCTAGGTCCTTGAAGACCTCAAAATTAAAAAAAAAACAAAACTAGACATATATCAGTAGAGAAGAATGTTCCTCTGCAGAAATAAAGGAACAAATAAAAATGATGTTAGCCACTAACAGAAATTAAAGGAAGCTTTTGCTGATTGAGGGAGGCTACTTGAGAGATAGGCTCTAAACACACGGGTCATCATCATGAATCCAAGAAGATTAAAATAATGGTACAAATGAAAAAGCAGATTCTCAGTATAAGAATACACAGAAATTCACTCAGATTACTTATAAGAAAGTACAGCAGTGCAGAAAAAATAATGGAACTAATATCAGATGAGATGTAAAACAAAATGATAGATATTGATTTTGATTGTGAATAGTTTCCTTAAAAAATATCGATGCTAAAAGGGAATATATAGAAGCTTCTCTACAGAAATGAGCATGCAAATTATCATCTTGATTTCAAAAACAAAACTGCAAAATAAACAATATAATAAAATATTAATATCTGAGTTACATTAAGTTGGTGTCTGGTCACAAGTGGTGTTCCCCAGGGCTCAGTGTTTGGGCCAGTCTGTTTAATATCTATATTGATGATATGAACAAGAGGGTTGAGTGAGATTGGCTCAGTTGGTCAGAACACAGTGCTAATAATGCTAAGGTAGTAGGTTCAAACTCCACATGGGGCATTCACTTAAGAGCTGGACTTGATGATCCTTATGGGTCCCTTTCAACTCCCAGTACTCAGTAATTCTGTATGAGAGAAGCCTCAGGCAGCTTGCAGGTGACAGAGGGCAGGAAGGCTCTGCAGAGGGATCTGGACAGGCTGGATCAATGGGCTGAGGACAATGGTTTGAGGCTCAATGTCGGAGCCTGGCTGTCCCTCTGGCTGTCCTGAGCAGCCAAGACCCCTGCCAGGGGGCTCAGAGACCCTGGCACAGAGCCCAAGATGCCTGTGGTTTTGATTATGACCCATGGAGCAAGTTACCAACCTTATATGAAGATCTACAGGCCACAACAGTTTAGGTAGAA
Organism: Melozone crissalis; assembly: GCF_028551555.1. Lineage (NCBI taxonomy): Eukaryota > Metazoa > Chordata > Aves > Passeriformes > Passerellidae > Melozone > Melozone crissalis. Next base: position 17,943,306 of record NW_026535820.1, read on the forward strand.
TAATAGTGAAGTTATCACAGGGTGAAAAAGTAGATTTTGGGGTTTCTAGAATGGGGGTTCAGCGGGCAAGATGGAGGGACCTGGGAGTGTCCAGCCTTTCTCCTTCTTCTTCTTGGCCTGCTGTGATGTTGGCACTTTTAGACTGGTTTAGAGTAGAAGCTCACTGTCTAACATAGGTGATAGGTATTGGAAAATAATTGTAAACATTGTATTTGCAGTTTTTAGTATAAAGACATAACACCACCCTGGGGGGCGGGCAGAGTGCCTGGACGTTCTTGCTGAACGGACCTCAGCTGGACAGGAGAAAGAATTTTATAGATAAGGAGCAATAAACGACCTTGAGACTGAGAACTGAAGAGCCCTGACTCCTTCTTCAAGCACTGGGCTGGGAAAAGAGACTTTCTAACTTTTCTCTGGGTCACTCTGACCAGCGAGAGACCCAAGAGTTCAACTGAACAAAGTGACATGTCCTGCCCTTAGGTCACAACAACCTCCAGCAGAGCAACAGGCTTGGGAAGAATGGCTGGAATGCTGCCTGCTGGAAAAGCACCTGGGGCTGCTGGTTGATGGCTGGCTGAACATGAGCCAGCATATATATGCCCAGGTGGCTAAGAAAGCCAATGCCTGGCTTCCACCAGAAAAAATGTGGCCAGCAGGACCAGGGCAGGATCTTCCCCCTGTACTCAGCACTGGTGAAGCCACACCTCGAGTCCTGTGTGCAGTTCAGGGTCCCTCACTGCAGGAGGGACGTTGAGGTGCTGGAGCGTGTCCAGAGAAGGCCAGCAGAGCTGGGGAACACAAGTTTTATGGGAAAAGGGAGCTGGGGTTGTTTAGCCTGGAGACAAATGGGGCCAGGAGGACCTCACTGCTCTCTACCATTACCTGACAGGAGGCTGCAGCCAGGTGGGGATTGGTCCCTTCTCTTGGACAATAAGTGACAGGACAGACGGAAACCGCTCCAGTTGTGCCAGGGGAAGTTTAGATTGGACATTGGGATAAATTTCTTCACTGAAAGGTTGGTTAGGCATTGGCATAGGCTGCCCAGGGAAGTGGTGTATTCAGCATCCCTGAAGGCATTCAAAAGACACATGGATGTGGCAGCTGGGGACATGGTTTAGTGATGAACCTGGCAGTGCTGAGTTAATGATCGGTCTCACTGATCTTAAAGGTTTTTTCAAACTAAATGATTCAATGCTGCTATGATTCTATTCTATTATTCTATACAGCTTAACTCAATATAATCATATTCCATCCATTTCTGGATGACACTCATTTCTGGGTAGATGAAGTTCAGGGTACATACCACAGGGTATGTCCCCTTCTCCAACCACCTAAGACAGGAGAATTGCTGGAATAAGCTCTTGCTTTTAGTTTCTGACTATCCTTTCCACTGAAAGCAAAGCTCTGCAAGAGCCTTGACTCTGGATGTGCATTTGGACATTAAAACTACAAAACACCTCTGGGTGTCACAGCACACAAAATCTAGAGCCAAAATGACTCAAATGCACCACAACAAGAAAGAAAGGAGAATGATTTCAGAATCCTAAACAGGAGGTATAACAAAGGCTTCAGAAATCTTTTTCAACCAGAACACAGACCACCTTAGCACTGCATGGGCTGAGATGGTGTTTGTAGAAATGGCAGTACAATAGTAAAAAGCTGATGATTGCAGATGGTGGAATGTAGCCCATACTGCAAATATGGGCATTCTGATGTATAAAAACAAAGCTTGAGAACATTTCACCATGAAGGCTGCCAAAGATAACAAATGTGAAATCTGAATAAGTCCTGGAGGTAGACTAAAAAAAAAAAAACCACTAAAATCAAACACACTTCTTTATCTTTTTTTACTTATTCCTTCATCACAGTCAGTGGAATTTATTTATAGCCACGCTACAGCTCACAATCACAGGGTTAAAAAAGGTTTAAAGCATCAGAAATGGATTTGGTTTTTTTTTACTTTGATTTGTAATATCTTCACGAGCTGCTCTGCTGATTTCTGAAAACACAACAGCATCATCCTACAATTAAGGCTGCCATAATTTCACAAGAACACTGACAGGAATTCTCAGCTATATCTCTTTTTTTTTCCAAAAAAGGAGCACTTCCATAGCTAATGGTCTTATCATCTGTGATCACAGTCATCTGCAAATACATTTTATACAAGTAGTGAGATCTGAAAAAATTAGGCAAGCCTCTCTTTCATGCTTTTGCCTGCTTTTTTATCTTTGCCTTTATCTTACTCTTTCGCAATATACTCTGGAGAAAAGAAAAACATGTTAGTCCTACTTTCTCAATAAAAAAAGAGGCTTACATTAATAAATTGTTAATTTATATCTGTATTGGTCTCTTCTTGTCAAAAACTTTTGAATCTGGCCACCCCCCACTCATTTCTAATCTGCTCTGATTTAACAACATGGGACAAAGGCTACATTTCGGTGCAGCCGTCACAATTCCAACAGCTTCAAGTTAAAAGCAATATTCAAACCAGCACCATGTTTTGATCCCCTCCTCTACAGAATGTTTTTACTTTCCTCCTCATTAGGCTCTTTCATCTTACAGCACTGGCACACGTCTCCACAAAAGGTCAAATAGCAAACTATTCAGCTTTGCCCAGCTAAGAACAAAAGGCAAACCAAACATCTGCTAATAAGAGAACTGCTTTATGCTGAAGTCACAACGCTCAATGAACACAATTCTGCTACAGAAGCTTTGCATGAAGCCTCCTCTATTTTGCTGCAAGTATAGACTTGATGCATCCATCTGAAGTTAGACTTGCTCATGGAGCATGATTCACTGACTCACAGGTTTCAACAAATAGTTTATTTTTAACTGGAAAGGCTGTTATCAGTTGGCTAAAAATTTGCAAGCTGACTCTATCAATCCAGAATTGTGTGAAGCAGCTGGTTTTACCACACACACTCTACAACTTCCCAATAAACATGAAAATCTCAAATAAGAAATTTAGGCCCACAGAAAGAAGGTAACAGAAAAACATCCTGCAAAAAATTAAGAAACCCCTTGTCAGTTCTAACATGGCATCCAATGAACTAGTGAGGCAGAGAATGATAAACAAAGCTAACAAGTCACTTAAGAGAGTATTATTACAACATGGAAAATGGTTTCCTTCCTGTCTCCTCCACAAACTGCAGAGAAGTGCAAGCACTCATGGGTGAAACTTGCATGTTTGGGGTTTGGAGCACATTTGGTCCCCAAACTGTAAGGCTATCAGCAGTTGTGCTGCTTTTGGAACACCTGCGTATTTCATACCATTATGTATTACAGATGCACTGTGCTATTCACAAAAGTAACTTCACACTCCCCTATGATAAGTGGCATCTTTTCAATTACAAAAGTTAGGGTGAGACTACTGTAGAAGTTTCCCAACACTATCCTGCATTTTTAACTTCTAAAACCTTGCTGCTACCACTGCTCTTTTTATTCTAAGGTAGGGAAAATGACTGGACCTGCAATAAGAGGAAAAAAATGTGGCTTGCTGGTTTGCTCTCAAACTTGCAAAAAGTCAATTTCAAAAACATTTACAAGAATGAGATATTCACTGAATCATTTGCCTTAGTCTGAATAACAAATGTGGTTTTCATGTAAACAGTGCTGTCACCAAAACAATGACAACCATCACACATCTGCCAGCATTTGTCACAAAACTGAATAAAACAGACCAAGTGTCCTTAGAAAGGGCTGTGATAACTGATGGTTTGATACCCTAAGAAAATGAGTTATCTGCATTGCAAATCCATTTCACAAAGGTGACCTGGTCAATCCCCATATGGAGAGTAGAAGCAGTATCAGCCTTTAAATTCACTTCACTTCTTCCGTTTCAGGAGCCAAGTGGCAAAGTCACACACACTAGATGGAGCCACTTGCCTCTCCCAGCCACAAAAGCAGCCAGAAAACTGGCCCTAAAAGGGACATAAAGAAGGTATGAAGAAAAAAGGACAGTCTCAAATAAAACCAAGTACTTACGACAAATTGCTTACCTAGCTGGACAAGATACTGAATAGTTAAAAGTATCATATTCTCCACACTTAGCAGCTGACTGCTGGACAAGCCCAAGAGATCCAAATCCTTGTTTTCCAGCTGTGGAATCTTGTAGCAGTTCACCAGCAAGGGACTTACAACAATATCACCAACATTTCCATAGAAATAAGGTAAAGTGCCATAGCCTATGATAAAACAAACAAAACCCCCACAGAAATTTATAAAATTTGCCCATTACATGAAATCTTGCACAACAATACATTTCCAAACATTTTCTTAAAGCTGTCTGGCAAAATACATTTCACCAATTATTGTTCTTGGCATTATAATAGCATAAAAAATAAATTATAGGCCAGTGATCCTCTGCTGTGTTTTACAAGAAGCGATCACATACATTTGCAAGAACTAACATTAACTGCATGATATCCAGCAGGGTAATAACTATTGTTAACCAAATACAACTGAGAATATTATCTGTTTGGGTCTTACCCTGACCTTTAAATACAGATTCTCCATAATATAGTGTACAAAGAAAAAAAATCAATGAAAGCAAAAGTACATTGATCTTAACATTATAAAAGCAGCATAAGTTCACATTAGCATTGATTCAGCCACTGTGGTATTGCTGGGATTGATTTCACTTTTTTTGCCACCTCCCCATTCTGTTTTCATAAACAGGTAAAATAAACCTCGACAACTAAACATGCTATTCTGTAAGGTAAAGCAGATGAGCACAGGCTAACTCCTCTTTTCCTTCAGAATGTTTTTCATTTCAAAAGAACCATTTCCACAGAGATTTTGCCAAATCCATCCTTTTGGGTACATCTGGTTCTGTACTATTAATAGGACGCTGTTTCTCAGGGCCACTAACAGTTTAGCCTAACTGAGGAGTTAATGGCAGCTCTCCAAGAGCCTAAGGGCTGCATTCAATTTGCACTTAAGCTGATGGCTGTAGGCACCCTCATCTTTAATAAGGAAGTGTTTCTCTGAAAACCATTAGAGCACCACGCTAGAGCTTTATAATCGGCTTCCAGAAACAACGCTGAGCAAAACAAACCAGAAGCATAACCCTATCCTTGACAGATTTACTGGTGTACATGGCCCTGGTAATTCTCCAGGAGCTGTGTGTATTAAAATTATCTGTGCAAGTCAGGACTTGGAGAACTTCTCCATTCCTTCATGGAAATGATTCCACAGACTGTTTTGACAAGCATGTTCTATTGACACTGAAGCCACTTTATATGACCATCTATACTATATTGGACCTAAATAAAATATAGAGTGAAAAAAAAATTCACTCATCAAAATTTTGGCAGCACTAGCTGACCCATCTATTTTAATGTATTATGCCCAAATAGCTCAGGTTGAAAGGCATATTCACATTAAAAGTCATACTCTTAAAACAAAGTCTTGCTAAGGGTTAACAAAGTGCTTTATACAGCTAAAGGATTTTAAAAGCCTGAAGTCTGATCTGTTATCTCAATTGCTTACAAGAACTATCGACTATAAATGACAAAAAGTTAGTATGATTTACTTCTGTTTAGTCAGTGCAAATCAATTTTCTGGTTCTCATGTAGAATTCTGGGGCTTCAAGATCTGAACTATAAATGCTGCAGGAAATATTTGCTTGGTTTATAAGTTGTTTATACCAGAAAGCTATTTTCATTACTTGGAAATTGTTCTCTTTTTGGGTTTTACAAAAATCTTATTTGTATAAAACTTAGATTTGGCCAGTGGTTCTGCATAAATTTGACCTAGTGGTGACCTGTTTGCAAATCAGGTTCTCCAGAAATCGCCTGACTTTCAGTTTTAAATATTGAGCAACTAAAGGAAACTCTCTGTGACAAACCAACTTTGTATTGTACTGAATGCCAGGACCAACAAAAAGAAAAAAACCCGTTTGTCCTGGGGAGTGTGTATTAGTACAAAATGCAGCATTTGATTCCCCAGTGTAAGACTTACCTATCAGAATCACTGGTCTGACTCCTGAGTTATTCAGCAGGTTTTCAGGAACTATTACAGTCTCCCCTGCTGGGATGGGTTGAGGCTGTAAAATTCCAGTTAACATGGATTGAGGAACTGGAACTGACAAAAGAGGCTCTATAAAATAAAGAAAAGAGAGACTTCCATTACTAAAAGGCTCATACTGTGATTTGGCCTTATGAACAAATAAGAAAAAAATTACTGCAAACCACTAACTGTAATAAAATTCAAAAGGTCTCTGCATTTCCTGCTATAGTTTTAAGTAATTTAAATGAAGAGCCTATATCCTCCCATAGCCCCACCCCCAAAATAAAACTTTTTCTGGCCACTGTATTGTTGGTGAGAATGAGAGAGCAAAACACAGGTTTGAATATGCATCTTCAAACAAAGCCAAGTACTAAGCCAAAAGGCCACCCCCCAATATTGCCTCTCAATACAAGGGAAGAAACTGCTTTGACTTCTGACCCAGAATATATGTAGATAAGAAAAATAAAAGCAAGCCAAAATCTCAAAGTTGCCCTTTGATAGTTGCTACAAGGATAAAAATCAAGCTGTACTCATGAAAGAGCAGTAGCAGCTTTCATAAACAAAGGAAGCCAAGTGCAAGAATTTTGTAATCTGTAATCAGGTTTCAGAGTAAGGCCTGCTTCACAAGTTTCTTAGGCTTCATTTGGTGGTTTGCAACCACTTTTTCAAACCATGCCACCAAGAGAAAAACATCAAAGTCAGGATGAATGAATGCATACCTGAATGTTTCACATGGGGAAACTGTTTATCCAACAGAAAAAAGTACTACTAAAGACTCATAGAAAATGAAGTACACAAGAGAGTTGGCAGATTAGTGGAGACAAACTCAACAAACAGGGGAGATTGCCTTATATCATGTCTCTTCAGCAGGTTTCTGAAGATAGAAACTGACAAAAGCTACAATTTGATGTGTTCAGAAAAGCAGGACTGCACTACCATGTAACCCTTCTTCTATGATTAATATCTCTGAAAATAATTCCAAAATATCTTAAAACCAAGTTCTCAAGAGCAGAGTTAAAAAAGCATTGTGCATATTGATGAATGGCTTTTTTTCACTCCTTGGATGCTTATTCTCTCACTCTATAGAGAGAAGAATAAATAACTCTTTATTTCCCTTTAGAAAATATGCTAAATCTCACAACTGAAAAGTACTCAAATAGGGAACAGTTTTATTAACAGTTATGAATAAAGAGGTACCTACATGGAAATCAATGAGTACTTGTAATTAATTCTATTTCCTGCCATGATATTAAACTCCTACAGCTTTTCCATGCATGACTAACATTTGTTCTCACTTTCTGCTTTTAACTGAAGATCACCTAGTGTATCACTACCAGTGTCCTTTGTTAGGCCAAAATTATGTAAAGCTGTTTTTCCCATGCAGAAACAGAGTGTACAGCTTCTGTATCATCCCACACCACACTGAAACACGACAGTCAAGGCGAAGGCTAACGAAAAATCCTTGAAATATATTCATATATCCATACACCTGCACAATTTTAGAACAACTGAGTTACAGTTGGGGGAACCATGGATTTCTTTTAGCATTATATTTTTAATAATATTATTTGCCTCTTCTTTTCCTCTCTCTCCCCCAGCAGTTTTACTTCCCCTGTGTCGCATCTTAGATTACAACAACTGGGACCTTGCAATCCTATGTGCTTTTCTGGGGGCATGGTGTACTTAAATAATCCATGGTGTGCTTAAATACTTCAACAAGATCAGTTATGTTTGCTGTGTGACACGTGAGAGGTGCAGCACGGGGCTGTTGGGCTGGCTGAGTTCACGTTTTAACAAATGAAATCTCGGTGTCATTCAAGTTTTACCTGTTCTTGTCGCAGGCCGGATCGTAGGAACAGGTACTGCTAAAGCAGGAGGTGGGACTGGGGAGCCAGGAGACCATCCTCGGTGGCGTTTCTTTGGTGGTCCAGAACTGGACATGGATGCTGGAAGGAAAGCAAAAACTAATTGCAAACCCTGTCCTCCCAAATGACCAAATTCCAGCCCACCCTCCATTTCCCACCGGTGTTGAGCAGGTATCACATTGCAGAGCACCAGAAGCTCATACCTAGATTTACATAAAACCAGTCTGTGATGTGAAAAACATTGTCACCTGTGTTAAAATGTCCAGCATTATCATTAATGGTCATGCCAAAAAGCAAATGGATCTGTAAAGACTGAACAGTAGGAACAGCTACAATCGGAAGAAGAACAAAATCACAAATTTCAAGCTCACCATCCAATGCAGCTTAGAATAAAAAACCAGAGAGGTTTTCTTTACCTTGATCTCCAGCTGCACAGCCAGGACTTGGAGATGTCGAGTGAGGCATTGGCCGAGAGACTGTAGTACTCAAGGCATTATTTCTTCCTCCATTAGCGTTTCCATTAGCAACATCCGTGGCACGCAGTGAAAGAGGAGCTGAGTATAATAAAATACAGAGTGTGTGGCTTGAGACAGTCTTGAAAACAAACAAATAAAATAATACAGCCACACACTGATGCAAAAGAACAGGGCAAGACGTGTGACTGAGAAAAAACATACTCCAGGGAAAGCATGAAATGTACTTGGCAGAGAAACATTCAGATTGCAAAATCTAAGCCTTGAAAAGGGGTGACCAGATTTCAAGGTGAGGAGGGATAGGTGGAAGAAAAAATGCAAAGAAAGCCCCACCAAAATACAATAAAAAATTACACACACACAATTTTATTGCAAAGTTTGTGATATATTTTCTTATACAGTGATTTGTTTTAAAAATATACATCACTAATTCAGTTTGTAAAGATTTCTAAGCCACAAGAGGCTCAGAAATTTTCCCCCAGTCATCCCTATGCCATGCACAGTAATTCATTACAGGGCTCTCATCTAAAGCCTTAGCAAAGGACACTGGGCAGGGGAAGACAGGGCAGTTTGCTGCAAAGTGTACATGGCCTGAGCATTACTGAGGCAAACCATGCTTAATTCTGCTACCTCTGCCTAAGGTGATTCTCCAGTCCCAGCAAGCCTGACACTCGGCAGGACCCGCTATATCCACAACGGATGATGACCAGAAGTTACCATCACTCATCATTCTCATTCTTTTTCAGAACACAGTTTTTGCAGAAGAAAAAGAATGGCATAAACTGCCAAAATGGAGGCCAGTGGAAACTCCAGTTCCTTGCTGGTATCAGCCAGCTTCACAAGGATTTAGCTCCCAAGAACACATTCCAGGAGCAACACCAGGAGATGGTGCAGCAGCTGGCTGATGGCAGCTGCAACTGGAAGTGTTAGAGATGTGGTATGCAGCTTAAAACAATGCAACTCCCCAGCTGCAGACATCCAAATAAATTCTGGTACAATTGCCAATTACAAAATATGAATAACCTCTCTTGCCCATTGTAAGGTCCTCATTTCTACTCAGAGTCAACAATTTTATACGGGCAGATATGGTGGGCATGGGTCAGTTAAAGTGGTTGAAAAGCTGAGAAGAAATTTCAGTGCAAAATAAAATCACACAAGTATGGAGGGGGAAAGGTATTTTGCACAAAGAACTGTTAATGATTTATTAGCTACAACACATAATTGTGTTATGTACCATAACAGTATATATAGTATTGAACAGCAGATGTAATACATAATGTATAAAGTATAATGCTCATGTGTATACATAAACTAAATAAATTGATACGTTTTCTTATTCAAGCGCACTGTCCTGCAATAAGTGTGATGATTTCATTTTTCTTGCTTAAAGACAAATCACCTGATCAGATTACCTCAATAGAGTTCAGTGTGGGACTTAGATGTCACAGTTAAGAGTTACAATTTATTAAACACACAATAGAGAAATAAGCAATTAAAACAGCAGATATATTAAAACTCCTTAAAACAAGACTAAATTCCACCAAATGTATGTGGAGGAACTATAATGGTTAGAAATGCAGAACTGCACACAACTCTCAATTACTGAGGCAGGAATCAGAGTGATATTAAGAGGTGACATTTATGCTCTCTTACAGTTAGGAAGAGAGCTCCTACCAGGATATTAAATCTGAACGCCAAGGTGTGGCTCAAGCTTGGGAACAGTACTAACTGCAAAAATTTCTGGGCCAAAGACTGCAAGAATATGACAGTTCTGGAGAATGCTAGCAAATGCTTTCCTTTCCCTCTTCCACCAAAAAAAGAACACTCTCTTTTCTTGGCTGTTAAGCTGATGATTCCCTTGGCTCTCAGATGTTTGGGAAAGCAAAGCCATACCTGCAGCAAATGCCTTTCCTACGAGCTGTACTGACAGAGCCAGAGGTTTCACAATGTTCTTGTTCCGGGATGGGTCTTGTGTTCCACTTAAGTTAACAGCAGCAGAAGATGATTTTGCTGGACTGAACACTGAAGAATCTGAGAACAGAAGTTGTTTAATTAATGATTAAAATTTACATATATATATAATTTTTTTATTACATACACATTTATCAACACTCATCTCTGCATAAATTGCAAACAATTTTTTTACACTCCTAAGAAATTACCATGTATCTCTCAGGAGTTTTAACAAACACTTAACTGGGCGTTTCTATAGAATCTTATAATCCACTGAGCCCATGATTGATCTCTTCCACAATATTCTGCACTTGCACACACTCAAAAAATATTTTAACAGTAGAAAGGGGTATCTCATTACTCCTCAAAATAGATTCATGAGATAGGCAAGTAAATGCAGTTTTCTCATGGCTCACATGAGGAAGCCAAGAGCTTATTCTTGCAGCCAGCAAGCATAGGGAATAAGCACTGGAATAAGTTCCCTAAAAGAGGTTGTGGAATCTCCATCACCTGAGATTTTCAACAACAAGCTACTGAATCTCTATCAGACACAGCTAAGCTTGACTAAGGGCAGAAAAAAACCAAACCCAAAAACATAGCCACCTTACAGCACTACTGTCTATAAAACTATAAAAAGGCATATGCTCATTTATAATCTGAGTAAAAAATTAAGGGCATTTGAGCCCAAACTCTTTGCATAAATTAACAAACTTCATAGAGCACTCTACCAAAGCTAAAACCTATAAATCTTATTTTATAGAAGGATAAACTGAAGAACAAACAAATTTGAATATTTGCCCAGTATCAAACGAATTCCAAACCTCTCAGCATGTAAGTTCCTATAACATCAGGCATTTCATAATTGCAACTTACTTCAAGAAAAAAATGGCATTCAGATGCTGATACACTGGCTAATCCAAATTCTTATAACGAGAGTGAAAGAATATTAACTCAGCATCAGTTCAGAAAGGAGTCTGGAACAAGTAGGCAAAGGAGGCTAAGTTCACCTACAGATGTCCCAATAAAACAGCCAGCTAAAGAAAACAGAAGACAAATACCAACTTGATCTGCCAAACACATTCACCCTCAGGCCACACACCATTTGGTGGAGGAGGGTGGGAGGAAGCTCTTCTTTGCCAGACAGAGCAACTGACATGAAGAGCAAACACAGAAGCCTCTGCTGCTGCTGCCCCACCAGAAAATCTCGTCCATGCTCATAGGAAATACGCTGAAAGGCTAACAAGATAGACCACCAGGTCTGGGCCCTTGGAGGGAGATGCTGGTCTGCCATTAAACATGATGCAGCAAATATGCAGTGTTAAAGTTTCTTTAAAGTAAACTGTCCCAAAGCTTTGGGGATTTTTTTTGTCCCCCATCTCTACTTGTAATACATTTTCTTGAAATTTTATCTGTGAATGTGGGTGTGGCTGGTATATGTTTAAGCACCACTCTATTACCTAATCAGGACTTATGAAAATACCAGTTATTAAAATTCTTCATCTTTCTCTTGTAAAGCCTTGTTTCTAGTTGCTTAACATGTGAATTGAATTCTCCCCTCAAGTGTCTGCCCAAAACCATATTTTTGATACTGTCTGCCCATAACTACCTACATATATCTTGTAGAACTCAGAGACTGAGCTGCTCACCAGAAACATTTACACAACTTTTAAAGAAAAAAAGGGTATGAGTTGGTGATGAGCTGAAAAGAATTTCAGAAAACAACTTGCTAATAAGTAGTCCTGTTTTAAAACAGCCTAGAAGCCAACTCCAGTAGAAAGAGCTTTGCAGAATCTAGAAGAGAAAAAGTCAGAAAAGCCCCACATCATAGGTGACACATCAGAATTTATGCCACTGAATAAAAGGTGCTCTCCCCCCTTCTCCCAGTCACAGGGGATTCATGTGTATGTATGTGGCATTATCTTCACCAGGAGATAACAGGAGAAGGAGATGAAAAGGTTTAGACGAGCATGACCCAGGAGTACAAACAGTGACACACAGAAACACCAAGCACACTGAAAATGGCAGGGAGTGATAAGGAGAAAGCCGTATATAAAAGGTGTATCTATTAACTTGGCAGATACAATAGAAGACAAAGCTGTGTAAATATTAGAATGCTTCTTGCTCCAAATAAACAGGTTCTCATGCATCTGCACAGTTCTCATGCCTGGGTCTGGAAGCCAAGGGATCATGCAATGAAATGCAGCAGATGTGCTTTAACCACACTGTCATTTAATTTTACCCAAAGCATTTCGATTCCTCAACAGAGACAGGGGCAACCACCTGGGAGAAGTGCCTTTGAAAATACTAATCAGTGATTATAGTCTCATATGAATGCCTGTGTTCAGCTTTTGTTTATTACTCCTTTTGACAAACTTTCTAGGTGTAAAAAGTATTTTAACCATCTTGCTTTCTATCTGCATTTCATTCCCTTTAAAGAAACGTGTGGTTTTGGACATTCATATCAATTAATAACAACAAACAGGCCATTTTCTCTTGTTTTTAATTTTTCAAGAAATAGCAAAAACAGACACAAAAACATATAACAGCATAGATGAAGCTGCAATAAAGCAATGAGGAAGGAAGCTCAAACAAAAGCACTCTGTCTACTTGCAATAAATAAATAGATACATGATATTAAGATGTTGCTTCTTTGTCAGTGAATGTCTATTTAATTTTTATATTTCCTCCTTATTTAAGGGTATCATTAATAGCTTTCTAGAATAGTTGTGAGAGACCTGTTAGCTCACATACCAAAACCCCACTGTATCCATATGGCGAAATTTCAATTCTAAGTACACCTTTGTGTGCAATAAAATTTAAATAAATAAGGAAATTAGCAAGTAAATAAAATAACATCTGGTCCCCTCTCCCTAAAAGGAGATTATTCTCCTTTTCCAGACAAATACCCTAGTTTATATACTAAGCAAACACTTCCCTACAAAGATGTAATTGAAGTTTTTTGAGATGCACAAAAAAAAATTAATGAAACAAAAAGGTTTCAACAAGAAGGGGCAGAATCAAGTAACTTAATCAAAGACTGTTTAATGCTTTTACATCAATTGTTGTTTTGAGACTGATCTAACCTTCAGCCTCACCTGGATCTTAATCTTTGCCAAAGCAAATTTTGAAAGGCATCCTCTCGAGTGTAATCTCCACACGGCTCAAGGTAAATACCCAGTTGTTTACAGCATCCCTGACCCAGCAGTGGCTGAGGTAACTTACCACCCCCAATGGTTATCTTTACAGCACTTTCAGCTCCTACCTGTCTGAGTGAACCCTGACTTGTATCCATTAGCGGATCCACCCTCTGGGGTCGCGGACGGTGACACCGAAGGATTTGGCTTAGCAGAGAGGCTAGCAGCAGATGATTGCCTGCTTCTACATTCTGCAAATGAAGCAGCTACAGTACATATTAACAAGGCCTCCTCCCAGCAGCAAAGTTCAGCAACGCGGTGGCGAAAGGCGACAAAACGTTAAGGGCACACACAGAGCACGTACAACAAACAGCGGCAAATGGCAGCATCCAAGGAAAATACGGATTCACAGTTTTGTCAACTTTGTCTCCTAATTAGGAAAACCCCTCTGGGGGCCACTCAGGGGGCCAGGCAAATACACAGCAGATGCTGCAAAATGGCAAGAGTCCTCAGATCACAGCTTCCAAGAGATTTGAAGGTATTGGGCATGTCCCAGAAAACACTCAGAGACTTCTGCAGCACAACCTGTATACAAACCGTCATATGTTGCCCTTTAAAAGGAGAAATTGTGCTGAAACCCAGATTTTTAATATGCTTCCACAAACCTTCAGGGAGATCTCAGTGCTGTTAGTGTCTGTCTGGATGAAAACTGAGTTGAGGGAGGAGAAAGTCACCTTGAAAATCACATATTAATCCATTTTTAAAACTGAGATCTAATCAGGATTTAAAAGAAGGGTTTAAGTGTTTAAAAGCACCCTTCTTCTAATTAGACCTATAATGTAAGTGAAGAGTGAAAGGTTACCAGATCGATGGCAGCAATGCAGAGATAGGACCTATCAAAGTAATGCCCATGAGGTTGACTTTTAGTTGATTTTTTGAACTTTCATGGGTGCCCAGAGCACTTGCAATTAGTATATAACCAAAAGTGGAACCATGTGCTTCTTCCACATGAGCATTACTCCTGATGGCATTTACCAGGACACACACCAACTCCAACTGCATTAGCATCAGGAGGAGTTTCAGAAAAAAGATTCCAGAAGTAAAATAAGTCTGCCTTTGTCTTTATTTGGAATTTCACTACCAAATTAAATATTTGTGTCATTTTTGTGAAAAAACTGCTGTGGAAAAGCAACATGAACTCTAAAGCAGTAGTTAATTCTCCTGGTAACAGAGAAAAGCAGCTGAAGCCAGGATCCTTCTGACCCACTAACTGATACAAACTATAATCACTCATACAGCTCAGTGATAACCATCTCTTTCTGGTGTCATGCTGCTATTCACATGAGGATGTGACTCCTCAGATGTCTGTCAGTTCTCCTGCAGAGCTTCCCCTATCCTCACATCAACTTTTTGGAACAACAGGGACCAGATCAAACTCTGTCTTCACGGAGTGAGACCACAGATGAAAAGGTCAGGTAGTCTGCACACAAACCAGCTTGGCAGACAGTGAGTGGGTAAACCACTCCTTCCTTGAGTCTTTGCATGGTTCTAGCTCCAAAACCCTGCATCCTCCAATAAGAGACCCCCAAGGCTACCTTGCCTTGGGGTCACAAATGCACCCTCCTGTAGCACATAATGTCACACAGGCTGCTCTGGTAGAGGGTAAGACCAAGTGTAAAACACCGCAAATGGCAGGAGCATCCAAGTCTTTTCTTTCCCTGAGATCAGTGCCCTGAGCTTTCCTAGTCTTACAGCATGCTAGTTATCCCTAGGCACAAGACAGATTGGACTGCACCTGCAAAGATGAATATCAGTGGAAAACCAATGCTGCAGCCCTGGCTGTGTGCTTCAGGCACATAAAGGAATCATCAGACTTAGTAGCCTCTTCTCTTCTACCAACATGACTGCACACTCTAAAATGGGAAGATATAGGGCTGCCACCAAAAGTGTGGGGAGGTGAAAGAAGAGTGTTTAGAGTCACATGCTTAATAATAAGACTTTAACTTCTTTGGCAAAATCCAAACTTCAGCGAAATCAGTGCGAATCCTCCCTTCAAGCAGTTGCTTTTGAATGCATACATTTTCAACAGCAACTTTCAATTTTTTATTCAACATCACCCCTAATAGCATAAAACACCCCTAATTGAATGGGCACCTTTATTACCTTTCCAGCAAATAAGGGGTCCCTTTGACAGTACACCTTGGGAGCTTCTTACTAGGTAGTACTTTAAGTGCTTCTGCTTCTTTGGCTGAGTGGTTAATTTCAGGTTGATATGATTGGAAAACTCTGTGAAGTACCGAAATCCTCTTTCTCCACAGCCTATACAATTCCCAGAAAATCCTGGAAGAAGGAAGCAGAAGATACACAAACAGATTAAATGTCCTGTACTGTCTGCTAGGAATAAGGCCATCTAAAGCCACCTGCACATCCAGTTCCAGGGGACCGGAGGCCTCCAGGCAGCCAGCTTCTGTGGGCACAGCACATGGGTGTCAGTCTGAGCTCTTCTGAACTCCTACATCTCTTTAGGACGTACTGACCCATGCCAAAACCCTGCCACCAGTTTTCCACTCTACACAGCCCAGAGAAGAATAACTACTTGACAGGGGGAGAACTATGTTGTCACACTAGGAAATTTCCATGAGGGCAAAAAAAAAGCCATTTTTTTCTATATTAAAAAACCATGGGTTCCAAACTGCAGACATGTCTCTCAAAACAATGGCTAATTCATCAGAGCAATTTCATATAACTGAAATTAACATCAAATAAATTTTCCCTGAGGCTTCTTACATAGAATACTTTCTAAGTAAACTGAACCTTACATTTTATTACAGTCTTGAAAGCAATCACTTGATGTCAAGATTTGCGTGGTTGGACTTAGGAGTGCTTCAAAATAGTTTTAAAAACCTACAGCTTCTCGAGAAAGTAACCATTTTAGGGACAAAGATTGTTTTTCTGCAACATTCCCAACAAGGTTTCACAGAGAGGGATGAAATTTTGAGTTGAGGTCTGGAGGATAATCCAGATTAAGAATTATAAGCAGCCTTTATTTCCAGTGCCATTCACAGCTATGTTAATGGGAATCTGGATTAAAGATGACACCAGTGTAACATTTTATAGAACAAAGCACAGGGCATGTTCTGAAATGGGTCTGCCTTAAAATCTTTGTTGTTCAAATCAGCCTTCTATTATCTAATGCTAAACAATTAAGCCCTGTTGTCTCACTTGTCATGCCACTTACCTCTGAACTGCTTTCAACCCTTAATTAAACAGATTTTCTATGGAATATCAATAATGATTTATAAAAGTGCTAGCAGATTAATACCTAGTGGAAATGCTTTATTTTTGTTTGTTTGGGTTTTTTCCCATTTTCTAATCAGTTCAAGATCTGTAAGAGAATCTATTTTTCATTCTTGCTACTATCATGACAACACCTTGGAGGATGCTGGTTCCTACACTCACCTGTCAGCCAAAATAACAGGTTTATGACAAAGATATTCAGTGTTTTTGACAAAATGCCTTATCCATAAAACTCTTAATAATTAGGCCATAGTCTTTAGTCTTACTACGCCTCATTATGAGCTTCGATGAGGATGCCAAGATGCAAATTTCTTCATTCTGTTTTTCCTGGGACTGAATCATTCTTTATTATACTCTCTTGCAGCCCACAGGACCTACTGGTGCATCTCCACAGTTTGCAGAAAGAGTAACCAGGGTCTCTCAGAGCTTCTGAGTCAGTCCTTTGCTCACAGGTGCCAGTGTCAGAAACTCCAGCAATGCCAGAGGTGTGAGTCACCAGGCTCCTTAACAAATGAGACCAGAGAGGATGGATGGATGGATGGATGGATGGATGGATGGATGGATGGATGGATGGATGGATGGATACAAAGCTGGGATGGAGGGGGAGGCTTACCAGCAAAGACAAGCAGTACCACATTTAATCAGGTTTAAACACCATCTGCCTATCAGTTCTTATTGGTCAGCTCCTGACACTTCCCCTGCTTAGCAGGGGAGAAGCTCCTCTGAATCCTGAAGTGTACCCTGTTATCCCAAATCCCCAGTCAAACCAGTGAGGGCACATCACACCACAGCCTCTCTCTAACTCAGGCCTTAGGCCTCTATCTAACTTCTGCCTTAGGCCCAAAGGTTTGCTGTGTATGGATTTATCAAATGGATTTAATGGAGAT
Organism: Melozone crissalis; assembly: GCF_028551555.1. Taxonomy (NCBI): domain Eukaryota; kingdom Metazoa; phylum Chordata; class Aves; order Passeriformes; family Passerellidae; genus Melozone; species Melozone crissalis. Next base: position 17,960,924 of record NW_026535820.1, read on the forward strand.
GTAAAATTAAAGCACAAAACAAAGCTGTTTCCAACAGTTACACAAAATATTGGTGATCTGCACCAGAATTTGAGCAATGCAGTTAAATCAGGGTATTTATCCTTTGTTGTAATTTCTTTCCTGTTGAAAGGTCTTTCTGAATATATCCTAGGCAGAACAATGACTGGAGGGAGAAATGAAAGAGTAAATTCAAAACAGGCTAAAGAATCCAAAATACATTAAATCACTTCTACTAACTTGTTAAAATGTGCACCAGTTGTGACCCAGGCAGGAAATCTAGGTGCACATAGGCCTGTCATCAATTACCAAGAGGCATTGCTGTACTAAAATTTTAAACTTCATAAATGTAACAGATTATGACATAATTGGGAAAGGTGGAGTGGGGTGTCCCTATGTATTGGTTTTTGGGAAGCAAACTGCTCCCAGAACTTCTACTGAGACCAATGATCCTGGTGAAGCCAAGGGCAGAAATCATCCCTTAATAATAAAAAAAATGTATATAGTTCATTTTCAGTACTTGCATGAGCATATTTCTTCTTAAATGAAAATGCTGTAAGCTCCAGCTGAGATAAAGAGAATATGGATAGCTCACATTTAGAATGCCAGGGCTGCAATTGACTTCTGCCCACACAGAAATCTGGGAGATTCAATTGTGATTAATGGTGGAATCAGGGACTTGTTTTAAAATGGGCTTTTAAGGCAGGTTCATCTACAGATTTGATTTAATGAAGTCAGTCCTCTCCTCAACATATTTCTAATAGAAGGTTATTAGCTGAAATGACATTAGATAATTTTCAACGGGCTTTTTTTTTCCCCTCCGAATTATTATGGTACAAAGGAAAAAAGATCTCTTACCTAAAAGTGCATTTTTTCCATGATCATCTGGCAAAAACCTCTTGTCAACAGCGCAGACTAGAATGTGCTCAGGAAGGTTGGGAGATTTGGCTCCTACTAACAGGAAGCCTGCTGGGATATCAATTTGCTCCATGCACAGAGATACCAACCGTAAATCCTTGCCTGCTTGACAAAAACCTACAGAACAAAGCAAAACAAATGATAACTCTTCAGAAGAATTCATTTAATTCTCTTTGCTTTATCAGTTGCAAAAGCAAATGGCCTTCACAACTTGATGCTGTAACTGGAATTTTAATATATCCTTTTTAAGGAAAATAGAGGAAATTGAGATAGCATCTCACCAGAACCACTAGCTGAGAGTTTCAGAGGCAATAGATAACATTATTTTAAATATGCTGAAGATATATGGGCACAAAAGAAATTTAAGAGTCCAAACATTAGACATCAAATAGCTCCAAAACCCAATTTTTCAAAAACAGTCACAATAAGAGGATAAGCTTGTGATTTAATAACAGAAAACAGCTCTTGAAACATGCCAAAGATTATTTTTTCTTTGCCAAACTTTAGTTTACAGTTTTTTCAAGAGAAACTATTTTGTCTTAGTTGCTTGCAGAAGGTGAGCGTTGATACATGAACACCATTAAGTAATACAAAAGAATAATAAAAATTGATGATGAAAGTTTAGTAGAGGCTAGTAAAAATCATTTTATTACATTAAAATAATTAAATAGCTAAGTTTTAAATTCTCCAAACATTTTAGAAATTCCAGCAAATAAATAATTCACTAGTTTTAGACATGTGAATCATGTTTTGCTACGTCTCCAGTTGAGTCTCTTGAAGTATCTCAGTGGACTGCAGGACTTTCTAGTCCCCAGTTAAGTCTTTTCTCCACTCAAATACACATATGCGCACAAAATAAGGGCATAACATTGCCTCTTGGGCTTCTAATATCAGTGTGGAGCTAAAGCAGCAGAAGTGGGCAAAAGTGGGGACCTGAGAGAGTTTCTGCTGTTCTATGCCCTGCAGTGAGCAGGTAGCAGACTGAGTCACACAAAAAGCAAAGCAAGGCAACCCAGAGCAGTGTCCAGGCTAAATAAACAATAAATAAAGAAAATCACAATCACAATAATCAATATTACTGTTAAATTTGAAATTACTGCAATAGCTATTAATACCTATTACTTACACTTGATTTAAAATATTACTCATGTAAATATTATTCATTGTAACAGAAATTTTAAGGAAGAAAAAAATCCTGGAGAAAGACCTTGTGCAAGCATGTGGTAACACAATGTGATCACAGCTTAACCAAAAGCCACCTCAGCCATTATTGGTACATATGTCTGTGCTCTTAGCTCCTGGGCCAAAACCTACAGCAACTTCAGTAAAAATTATGGAAGTTAATGGGTTTTGGTTTTCTCTCAGCCCTGCAGCAGGCACAGAGCATGTGCAAAGCGGAATGTACAGAATCAGTTTGCATGAATTTCCTCACAAGCAGCAGCTTGCTGAAAACAGGGTCCAACACAGGTTCAGTCTTGTGCCTACACTCACAATCTGCTGAACCAGTTCTTGGCTGAATGGTTTCTTCACTTCTTCAATCAGCTCAGTTCCAGCAGCAGCTCATGGAAAGCTGGCTTGGATTCACCCCTGACACACACCTTTTTCCAGGCAATGAATGGAAATGAAGCACCTGAGGTTTTCATGTATTGAATCAGTGGATTATATCAATAACTTACCAATAAAAACTTACGCATGCTGTAGGAGAGAAGTATTAAATCTGCATGCTTAAAGCACAATTAGTTATTTTCTGATTAGGTGTCATTTGATTTTAATCTGTTGAATTCTCCTTAAGGCATGTTCTCTAAAAACATATTGATCATAGTCAAATAGAAAGCCAGGTACCAGGCTAAGTATTATCTAGACTTTGTGACATAATTTAGAAAGAAACAGTCTCAAATAGACCCAGGGGAAAAGTCCCTTCCATTCAAAATGAATGGAAAAATGTTTAAAATTCAAATGTTTATGTCACTTGGGCATTAAATCCAGAATTTTCAAAACTGACTTTAAATAGGCATTCAGTGAAATCTGAGTAGTTGACATGCTTAGAAAATACCACTTTACATCTAGATTTAAAGCAGAAAAATTGCCCACTGCTGACAATGTGGGCAAACAGGAAATCTGTAGATAAGGATTATGAAACAGCAAGTGCAGTAAGATTTCAACACAGATTTAAACCCATGCTTTACACAATTAGCTTCTAGCCCAGTCTCTACCTAAAAATATTCTGGAAATGGCCAGAAGCACAAATGGTGCCCAACAGGAGAAGGCTTTTGAAGGAATTGCTAGCAACAGCAATACTGGCACAAGCAAGGTTGGCAGTGTTGTTGTGTGTCAATACAGACTTGCCTCCTGAAGGAGCACACAACATTGAGAAGGGTGAATATCACATGGGAAGGTTTGAGCCCCTTGGAGTGCTCGAGGGTTTTGCTGTCCCAGTGAAGTGAAGAGAAGCAGCGCTCAACAACTTCCCAGGTGAAAGAAAAGACTCAGCTTTATCTGGGCTACAAGCAAAACAACTTCAGCTAGCTTTGAGCATCTGTGTGTCACCATTCTGCATCAGTCCCCAAGGGAGAAGCTACAGGAGAGTCCTAAGGAAAAACATGTTAACAAGTTTACAAGCACAGTTCAGTAACTGCCTGCTATCATGGGAACAGCAGCCTCTTAGCTGAGAGGCCGTAGATATTAATATTTCCCACCATTTAGGATATGTGGGACTGGACTGTAGGAATGCTGCATCCTACTGGATCTGCAAGCAGCACCTACAATTCACCCCCAGTTTCATCTCTTACTCAGCCAGTGCTCCCAGACCCTTTGCACGCTCCCCCTTCTCCCTCCTTTCACAATCTCCTTTGGCATCCTCCTGGGCTTTGGCTGGCGACATCTCTGGATCACAGAGGTATGCATGTGCAGACTGGCTGGCCAGCACATGCCTCTGTGATGTTCAGCCCGTGAGAGAGCTGTAATTATGTTGCTGCCCCAGGGGACTTCAGTTTGGGGACACCGCTGTCATCCAACCAGCTCCTGAACTTCACAAATCTTGCTGAAATTCACTACCTTTATAATTCACTGCCAGAAAGGGCAGAAAGCAGCCACCAGCTCGGAGCTCACAGGCGACTGCCAAAACCTCGTTTTCTGAGGTGGTGAGATAATAAACAGGGCTGACACCAAATGGTTTCCTCTGGTCTCCTTCTGAGAGGGACAGGGATGCCGATGGGTGGGCAGGGAGAGAGGCAGCACTGACAGACCCCCAGAGCTCCAGGAACTTTTCTCTGGCTCATGGAACCCCTGCCCCAGGAGAAGCAGGGAGGGCTGCAGAGCCTGGCCAGGCAGAGCCAGGACTTACTGCCACCAGGACATAGGGAGAGGATGCAAATCTGCCCCTGTGCAGTAAAAGGTTTGAATTTTCCTTCAAAGACATGCAGATGGTATACTTCAAGAGCCCTTCATTATCCTTCTTTCCCTTGACTTTTAGGCCTGAAAAGCACTCTTTTAAGTTTCTGCTGCTTTTTGAAACTGAATGAGGAAATTTCACCCAAAACACATTGATTTGGAAGCAAGTAACTGTGGGGAGATGAAGGGGAGATTAACCCTCTCCCTGTTACATTGTCTTTTTCTAACTAGCAAGCACCACAGAGACCCCAACCTTATTTTCTTTTCTGTTTTGCATGATTGGTAATTAATCATCTGTTAGAAATAATAATTTCCACATTAGGAAAGACAAGACAATGTCTCAGTACTAGATGAACTTGTGCTGTCAATGTCTGAGAACATTTAAAATCCATTTACATTTCATAGCTATTCATTTATAACTGTCCTGGCACCTACATTTCTATGTTAAACAGCAGTAAAACATTTCCTCTAAAGAAGAAAGAATGGCCTTTTAATTTACTTGTGTACCTTTTATGAAAATCTAAGTACAAAGAGAAGAAAACACGAGTCAGTAAACCAAACCAACTTCTTTTTATGAAATCTTTTATCGATATGTAACTGCTGAGCTATTAAAAAAAAACCAAAACAAACATGTTCTCACAGGATCTCAGCTTTGTTTCAAATAAGGAACAGGCACTTATATTTCAATTAAAGATTTGCAAATACCAGGAGCAGTCACCAAAAAATTAGAATATTAACAGCTTTTACAGACATCTGCATTTCTCTGCATTAGGTTTTGCTTCTGAGAAGCACATTTGCATTCTCCAACATCACTTCATTTAATGTAACCCAGTCCCATCTTCCTGAAAATGTTATCCCCACAGCTGTCAACGACTACAAGTCCTAGAATCTTCTTAAAAATGAAACTTGTATCTGTCTTCCCTTTCCCCACCGTAAGAAGAGGTAGTTTCCATGTGGGGCACCAGCCCCTCGTTGCACTGTAATAAATGGGGTATTTGCATAAGGAATTAGCTTCCAGGAATTACATATGAATTAGGGGTCACTGTCACTCGCCATTGTAACCTCACAGTAAGTGATCAGGTGTTAAGTACCTGCTTACCTAATTGCCTCTGAAACTACCTTGGCCTTTCTTTAAGCATCAGGTAAATTGAGGATTTGCTAACAAAAGAAAGGTGATACTATTGTGTTTCCCACAGCTTGCATAGAATGTTATTCCACAAATTAGAAGCAGCCTCTTTTAAAGCTACAGCAAGCACTCGGTTAAGAACAGCTTCTTGATAATGCAAGAATTTTGGTGACTATTTGAGGTACCCATATGAAAACAAATAAATTATTTTTCTTGAAACCCTATTTTCATGGAAATTTTAGTTACAAAAGTTTGTGTTGAGCAGGAAAAAAACAAAAACAAACCCCCCAAAGCCCCTGAAAATAAGTGAATTACTTTCATGAGTAATAGCAAGGTTCAGTGGCAAATACAGTTGCTCCTTCCAATGGGCTAAGAAGAGAGTTAAGACATCTAATACTAGCTGAGAAAGAATCTCCAACAAACTCACTTGTGAGGCATTTGGGTTTTTTAGCTGACCACTAAAGGCATTAAGATCTACTTTCTGCACCCACGTGACTGACAAATGCATCTGAATAAAAAAACAAGTCACCACAGAAAATAATATGATGGTTATGGCACACATCCTGAATTCAGGAAAAGCAAACGGCACAAATACCTCAAAGGGAAAAAGGTTTCATCCCATCTGATCCAAAAGGTGGGAAACAAGTTTTACAGCAAGCAGAGCTATGAACTGCAGGCTCTAGTACCAATATTTTGCTCTTGGATAAACAATGGAATATAGGCTTAGTTTAAAGTATCCAAATACAGTGAGTTCAAATGGTCTATCAGTATTGTTTAACATCTTCATAATGTTATTTACCTTTGCAATTAAATAAGTAAGATAAGGGATGGAAACAACGGCAGTGATCCTGTCTTACATCTCTGGAAGGCATACTCATGAGATGAAAGATGAGCTATCAGATTAATATCTTGTTGAGATATGGTCTGCACTGTGAATGTTTGGGAACCAGGGCATTTTAAACAATTATGCAAAACTGTCCTAACAGATCACCAGAAGTATTTGGAAAAAACCTGTTTTCCATTCCTTTTCCAGACACAAAACCACTACTTTCCTAAATTGGTTCCTTGAGAACATTTAAAAGTAAGGCAGATTTTGTAAACTCAGAATGGTAAACTTAAAAATGAGTAATGAACAACCTTAAACTTCATAGATGTAACACACAAAACTTTCTTCTAGAGTCCTTTGATCATAAAAGCCTTATAGATAAAAGTCAAAACACAAAACTGTCCCTGAAAGCTCAATCCCAGGACATACTAAGAAGTTTAACATTACATACATATAATATGTGAAGTGAAAAAGGCACTGCTCCTGCTCTCCACAGGAGATTTTGCAGACTTTATTGATACTTGTCTTCAACTGAGAACACTTTCCTAGGAATATATTGTTTTGTACTTTTTCCTTCCCTCCTCCTTCAAATTTGCAAGCCTTCAAAGGACAGAAAACCACACTTCTGTGTGAATAGCAAATTCTCCCAACAATATTCTCCATCTTTTCACAGTAGCCAGCCAGCCCTTCTGTTCTTTGTGCTACAGGGAACGGGCAGTATGCTGTTACAGAGGGTAAACATGCTCCTGTGAGATGCATTTGGAAGTGCAAAAGGCAAAGATGGCAACACACGCCACTAATGCCTGCCCCCAGAAATGTCAAAGAATTACCAGTGGTTGGTCCTTACTTCTATCATTTCATATAACCAGATACTTCAGTAAGGTGCAAAACCATTTCAAAATTACAGCTTTTGATGAACTGTGCACAAGGAATTCCATGATTCAGGGGGATATTGAATAAAATGTCCAAAAGGGCATTTGGACCTGGTGGGAATAGTTCTTGTTTTCAGGTGTCTGAAGTCAGCAGGGAGATGTTTTAACAAGAAACACATCTGATAACAGTGAGCAGATCTTCCTTTTTTGAGGAAGTTAAACTTCAGAATAGAACAATTTTGGGATAAGAGGAACCAATCACATCAATTTTTCTTAGGCCAAGTAGGTACCTGCATAATTAGCTGGTTCTTTCTTTGACACATTTAAACCCAAAAAAATACAGTATATAGTATATAGTATATAGTATATAGTATATAGTATATAGTATATAGTAATATAGCAAATAATTTTGCTCATCTTGAGCAACAACAAATCAGGGCAGTTCAGGGTAAGGAAGCAATGGCCAGCAAGCACATGGGGAAGACAAAACAGACAAGCTTCCACTACCAACCTTCTTATCACCTCAGCAGCAGAAAGTACATTGTCTTCCCCATTTTATTTCTCCAAACTCTTCCTTCAGCCCATGGAAGCAACTAAATCCAGCTTTGCCAATATTTCCAAGAATCATTTAGGGATAGATTGAGAACCAGCCATACTGATGCCAACTCAGGTAACCTCTCTAAGGACAGTGAATCAATGAAAACCACAGACAAAAAAGAGGCTTTCAGGAACTAACGGTGTGCCACAGCCAGTTCTCAACACTGCTTTCCAAGGACACACTAAACTTTATGTTCTCAAACAAGTCCTCATAACTGTATTTTGTCAGATCCATGGCTTTGACTACAAACTGTATTTTCAGACTTTCTAGCTCAAGAATTTGTAACTCCAGAGAGAGAATGCACATTATCATTAGAATCATATAGTAGTGAAGATCATACAGTAAAACACAAGGATACCAACCATCAGTAGTGCAAGACCCTTCCGGGGCAGGTTTTTGCGAGTATGGGATTGGTGGACTGCTTGAATCTGACATGTCCTCATCCTCTTCTTCATCTTCCATTTCATTAACAGTTTGGTTGGTAGAAAAGTCCAGGTTTCCATTTTGTGAATAGCGATGTACTAACTCTTTATCCAACTCTTCTACCTTTGGCTTCACATCTGAAGAATAAAAATAGAAAAAATAATAAAATATAGTAAAGATAAAAATAACCTAGAAAATTAAACTTTTCAACAGTATCTCCTTTTAATATAATATTTATCTCCTTTTAAAATAACCAGCATGCCATTATTTCCCCTTAATGATGTCCATAATTCAGATTTTGTTACACAATGAACTGCTGTGCAGTTTCTGCCTTTTTTTTTTTTAATGAAACACCCCCCACCCTTTTCACACACAGAAAAGACAACTGAAACGTGCCATACTTTCATGGTTACCTTCCGGCAGGAAAGGAGGCTGGTCAGGATCCAGATACAGCTGGGAGAAGATTGGCCGCGGGACAACACTGCTGCATCTCAGAGAAGCTTCTATGGAGTTATGGAGAGCTTCCTCGAAACGGGCAGATTTCAATTGCCCTGCATATGAATTCCCCATGATCTAAAAACACAAAGGAAACAGCTGATGAAGGGATGGGAATGCCCATGCACAGAGAATTTACAAATGAAGACAGGGATCTCACTATCATGCATGTCAGTGATATAAAGTCAGCAAGAAAATATGCTGTGCAAACAACATCTCTAACTAGCACCACATGTTTGTGTTTCTCTCTCTGTCTGGCAGACTGCATCCTTCTGTTCCACCAAGCTTTTAGAACATCTCCAACACACTGTTCTGTGTCTTCTGGGTACACAGCCTCTCAAGAGCCTCAAGAAGCTGCCTGGCATAAAAAAAATTAATGGAGGATAGATAAAATCATCATTATTTGGGGTTTTTTAGGATATTCAGGGTAGAATATGGAACAGTACATAACAAAAAAAAATTTAAAAATCAAGTTGGGGTTCATCAGTTTTTACCAAATAGTATGTTTACACGATTTTTAACTTGTCAGTATACCATTATTTGGAGAAAAACTTTACACAAAGACTCCAATAACTTGAATTTTTGCTCTTGTTCATATTAACTGAAATTACATGAAAGGTCAGTTTCTCTGTCTTTCAGAATCTCTTCACCTCCTGTCTTCAATGCAATATTGCGATTTACATGTAGTCTGACCTATCAAAGGATCTAGTTATAGCAAACTATAAACATAAAAAGAGAGAAATAAATAACTTCTAAACCACACGCAGCAAATGCAGTGAAATGTCTTTCTTTGAAATTAGGCTTTTTGCTCATAGAGTGATAACAATCATTTAAATATCTGCTTTAACAATTAATATTTCTATTTATATCGATTATGAACTTAGGAACTTAATTAAATACTCAAGCACAAACAGACCTGTAGACCATTTCTTCTCCTTGGATGGCATCACACAACCTACAGACTGTTATATTTGTGCACCCAGCACTGGGATATGGACACTCAAATTTAAACATTTACTAACAGGGTGGCCATGGAAGGTTTTAAAATGAGCTAATGGAGACTCACTGAAATACGAAATTTTTCACTTTGCTAAATCATTATTCAAATGACATTTGTTCCAAAGAAAAAGCAGTCTAAAATTTTCCAATATTCAGGACAAAAGACTGAACTTTCAGAGAAAGTTATTTCAACAGAAAAAAAGTTTTCCCCAGTTAAACCAACAGATACAAAAGTACAAAACCGTATAACATTATCTTTGTTCTTCCCCTCCATAGATGTCACCTAGCCCTACAAACAGGAAGGAACCTTGGCCAAGAAGATAAGTTGGCATTTTGAAAATCTACAGTTCCACTCCTGCTTTATCACCAGGTTGCTCAAGGTGCTCAGGGCCACCTGTAAAAGGGCAATAATCATGACAGCCGCTTCCAGCAGCCTTTGAGGTCTGCTGGTGTAGACAAATATCTAAGAGCTAATTATTACTACACTACTGGATACACAGGTGTGAAACAAATCAAATTATTCACCTCTAACCTGGGAGAGAAGGTCAGTTCCAGTTAGAGTGGCTTTAAATACATTTTGTGGCAACCACACTTCTCTACCCCAACCAGAGACAATACCAGATTTTAAAAAAACATTTCTTAGCTTGACACATTCTGCTATTTCAGCAGTGAAATACCTAGGATAAGTAGATTCTCTTTTCCCTCCTATATGTTCTCATTAGATTTGGAAACAGTAGGGACTGTGTACAAACACACAACTACAAAGTGTATTAGGGAAAAAACTACACTGAAGCAGTATTGAGGCTGCAGTAAGCTAAAGCTTGCCTTTGAAAAAAAGAATTTATGGAAATCAGCTGAGTGACTGAAACACTTATTTTACTGAAATCACTGACGATACTTCCATAAATATAAGTGAAATCATTACAGACTTTTATTAAATTTCATGCAATAAAATTTAATTTCTGTGCTATTTATGTCACTTATGATGTGCTTAAGGTAAGATTTCAGGAATGTATTCAAATTAAAAGACTTTAGTTAAAACGCCATAATGAAAATGAATCAACCTTCATGAATCAGAAAATTTGCAATTCCCACAGCACAAACTCTGCATGAAGTCTGTTCATTCTCCATGTTTTCTACAGCGTACCTGTTGTATAAAATCTATGACAACTATTTTAATTTTGATGGGAAGCTATTAATAAAGCATAGCACACACAGCAAAAATGCTGGCAATTTAATTTGCTTCCCTGGCATCTCTACAAGGAGACTTGCCTGGGGATGGAGACTGCCACAGAGAAATGGTTAATGGTTAACGCTACCAGAGGATGTTTCTGGCTTGCCAGGAGAAAACAAAGTTGTTGTTGGAAATGCCAAGTAAAGAAAGGCTCGGGAAGCACAGCTGGTGTGAGTTCTGGTCCCTGCAGTGAGGAAGCAGAGCAGGAGGATGGCGTGCAGGGATGCAGGGATGTGCCTGTGCAGGATGGGGCAGGCAGAGGTGTCGGGCAGGGTGGCCCCGGATCGGGCTGAGGAAGCTGGGAGCCCTGGAGAACAGCACGGGCAGCTGATTTCCTAACACTGCCCGAGGCCATTAGGGCAGCTGGGCCTCATTTGGAGCTCAATGGAGCTGGGGAGGGGAGAGGAGGTGGCAGGACCCGCCAGCAGTGAGCTGCTGCCTGGGTCAGGCTGTGCTTGATCCAGCCTCCCCAAAACTGGAGCACCGATTCAAGGGAGTAACTCCTTAGTGTGTCTGCACTTGATTCTAGCCCTAGATGCCTGGTGCAATTAGGAAATGGTTAATTTTCCTCCTCACAGTGTAAATGGGAGCACACCTCAGCAGCAGCAGAGGAGACAGAAGAACATGCTTTAAATGGACTCCAGTGTGCTGAGGGGGCTTGAGGAGGCAGCAGAGCCCGGAGGAAAAATAAATTGATGGAATTTAAAGGGAGGGGAAAAAAAAAAAACCCAACCAAACCACCAAAACCAAAGAACAATTCTCTTACTAAGACATGTATCTGCCATACCTGCATTTAAATATGACCAAAGCCAATGTTTTAACATAACTAAATTAATGTTCGTTGTTTAAAAATTACCCAAATAATATGTCTATCCAACATTCATATATGAGGTCATTTGGGAAAAAACCCCAACAAACCAACCCCTCTTGCTTTTCATAGTGAAATTAAGATAAAGTTTTCTTAAAATTCTGCCCATCTGATGATGCATCAGTGAGCTCAGGAGGATGTGGGAAAGACATTCCATTGTTGAGTTCATCTGAGCCAATCTGACACAGTGACTGAGAAAACAGAGCTGAACTTGACTCAGGAGCTCCTCCCTGATCTCACAAACCTGTTTTCATGCTGCCAACTCTGGCACATCAGGGCTCACCCTCATGTCCATTGTTCCACACCCAGCAACATGGCATGGAATTCTGCTGGAGCCAACCTGCGCGCACCAAGAGATTTCCAGTGGGCAGGAGGTTTGGTGAGAGGGTAAATAATCATTTCCATATCTACCTGCACACTAATTGTAGCTAACTCAGCACAGAGCTGGTTAGATTCCTGGCAATGAGCCATCTGCACATCTCTAATTCAGTATTCCAGCCCTCACCTTTCCTTTTACCTGCACCACTGGATGGATCCCAATGTAATTCTTAAGTGGCCTACTTCTCTTGGCAACCTTTAAAGGTCTGTTTTGGATTGAACTCTACAGAATGTTAGTATGTGCAAAGTGTATGTGTATTTAGCTGTATTTATACTTTTTCCTTCCCAAGCACCCTACCAAGGAAGGAGGGCCAATTTGGCAACACTCCTTCTAAGGCTTCCCCTCTACCACAACAACATTCTCACTGTACAGAGATGAATTTTATTTAATTTCCTTAAAACTTACTATGGGGATTAGCAGACATTATCAGGGTTTAATGATTTCAAAATTAAATCTGAAAGAAAACATGAAATAATAGGGGAATTTCCTAAAATTTAGATCACCCTCACCTCCAGGCTCTATCACTCTCAGTGTTCTCCTCTGGAAAGATTCAGATACTAAAGCACCACCCAGCACATCTCCATTGCTGCTGTGCTTCTACAAAGCAAATTTCCAAACCCACTTCAAGTCTTCTTTGCAGTGGCCCATCACTGAACTAGAGGATTAACCACGAGATTTGCTGGAGTGAGAGGTGCCTTAAAACAGAGCTGGAAGGCAGCTCTCACATTTCCATCTGTTTCCTTACAAAGACACACGAACAAGGCAATTGGGAAATTCCTCTAACCTGACCACAGGTAAAGGAGGATTATTTCAATAGCTTTAAATAAAATAATATGGGCATTCATTGTGGAAAGCAAAACTACAATTACCATGATCTTCTATCAAGGCAGCCAGAAATGGAAATAACAAAAGCAAAATTTCAAAGATAATTGATTTTAACGCTGCATCACTTTGCTGTGTGGTGAAGGACTCAGGGAAATTCTAATCACTCTTTCAAAGCCAGAAGCTGAATTTACAAAAAGGCCTTGTCAATTCAAGCAAACAATCTTGTTCCATGTGGTCACCCAGGTTTCAAAAGATCTGTGCAGAAACATGACATGGGATGTTTGAGAAAAACCAGAGCCCAGGTCCAGCAGTGTGTAAGTACAGTAACCACTACCCACTTTTAGATAGGAAAAAAGGTGATTATGCTTCTTTGCAATAGGAAAAAAAAAAAAAAGAAAAAAAAACCAAACAAAAATAAAAGTCACCTCTGAAAAGTGGATCATGACTCAATAACTCCTGGGAGCCAGAACTGCACATTGAGTTGAAGGCTCTGCTAGTAAAAATATAATCAGATCATTCAGTACACCAGATACCACATATTTGGCCTCCAGGTGGGTCATGACCCCGGAGACTTTAAAGGAGAGGAACCGAACGGGAGGATGAGGGAGGGGTGAGTGTTGTTGTTATGGCTTAAAGCAATTTCACAATTACCTGATAGCGAATGATGAATCTGATGCAAACACCCTCCATTAAGTCAGCTCTATCAAGTCCTTACTTTGTGTTTAACCTAATAATGTAATTGTGTTCTCCAAAACACATAATCTGGCTTCTGATCTGGCCTACCCCACAGAGAAGTTTCTCTTCAAAGGAAAAGAAAGCAAGTTCCTCCACAAAGGCACTGCCAGGCCCAGCACAGCTTCTGTATCTCAAAGGGTTATCTCAGGCAAAGAGAGAGCAGGCATCTATTTGTGCTGCAGAAAAACTGAACTGGTTGTTGCAGGTACAGCTAGTGTTTTTGATTGTTTACATCATTCTTAGTCATGTTCTAGGAGTATTATTTTTTCCCATTAGAACATCACTAGGATGTACCCTGAACACGCATACAGCAGAAAGAATGTCAGGTAATAATGACAATAACAAATATATACACTCACCAAAAGTGCAGACTTCAAAGTCAAAAGTCTATGTACAGCATCAACAGTAGTATTCAGTGGGGAAGACTTATGTGTGACTCAAAACAAGATTGTAAGGTGGAGTAGAAGCCTTAATTCATACCCACTGTAAGATCCCTTTTTTTCTCTCTCCTCACAATCTTTTCAAAGTCTTGAGATTCTCATCCTGTTTTGTCTTCATTTAGGGATATTCAAACTCAACTGTAAAAGAGCTTACAATCTTATGTAGCAAGTGACAGATAAATAACTCATTCACAATGTCTTTCAAGGGAAATTAATTATTAGTTTGGATTTAACCCATTTACAGTGCAGTTTCCTCTCATCTTTATTTTTAATTTTATTTTTAAGAAAATATTTTTTGCATCCAATACTATTTAGAGTCTTGTCATTCAGTCTAATGTTGCCACTGCTGTGTAAAAGGAATAGGAAGGATTAAGAACACATTTTTTTTCCTGACAAGGTTCTTTCTCTTATTGCTTAATTAATGGTATCTGTACTTGGAGTATTGCATTAGATTATCTGGGATTTGGACAATTCATTGCACAGAGACAGAAAAATGCATATACTACACAGTCAAATGTAGGATAGTGAAAGAGGGCAGCTGTTTCCCCACAACATCAAACAGAAAGCAAATCACAAGTGGTCTTAATATGGAGACTGCTATGCCCTTACTGCTCCATCCCTTCCACCCCAAGACTATTCCTACAGCCCTCAGGAACAGCTCACAAAATAATAAACATACTAAAGGTAAAATTAACACCTGGATGCAGGATGGTGTTACTAAGTTGAACTTACATGAATGAACTTCAAATCACCCCCAAGTGATTTAAAGCAAAAATTAGGTCTGAATTGCAGTTTTAGAAATTCAGTGACCTGGGAATTTTCAGCTTCACAGGATAAACCAGCAGTGATGTGACATTGAGGCTGGCAAAGGAAAACCACCAAAAAATAGCACTGAAACACCATCTCATCTCTTTTACCTCAAGTTTGAAATGTTTCTTTAGCTCTTTTTAACGGTGTTATCCACTGAGCTGTGCACACAAAGAGCAGTTTACAACCACGATCAAACACAGAGTACACTGAGACACACAATGGTACAGAAGGCACTGCAAGCTGAGCTCAAGTCAAGTTTTACAAAATGGCCCTGGCTTTACTTTTCTCCAGGTTATGGCTCTCACTCAGGAAAAAAAAAAATGCTGCATTCTGTATGGGTTAAAAACCTTGCAACACAGTGAGAGAAAAACTGGTGCAGGCAGTGCACCAACACATTCCTCTAGTGAGGACTGAGGTGATTTAAGATTAAGCATGTTCCAAGCTTCATTTGATGCCATTTCCCAAAAAACAGATGTAATAAGCAGATGAAGGAAAACCTATAAAAGCTTTCAGGAGTTAATTATGTGGATTTAGCCTACTCTGACTGCAAAGCTTTTGGAGTCCTTTCAAATGGTTATGAAATGAGCAGGTAAGTTACTGTGGAGGTTTTGTAGGGTTTTCTAAACAAATTAGTAGAAGATGGAGCAAATCCTTTTATGCTGCAGGGACCTTTCACAGTACACATAGGAAAAGGAACATTACTATGCACTCTTAACAAAATGGATACACTTCTCTTTCAATAGAAAAACCTTCAGGTGGGAAAAAAAAACGTTACCAACCTACAAACATCACTTTTGATTTTGAAGTTTAGGTAGCGTTAAAAGACTTCATTATTTTAAAAGGAGTATATGCTCACACAGTTGTGGCAGGGATGGCACAAATAAATCACCAAGGAGCAGTTTTGAAAACCTCAGCCTGCCTCCTTAAAGCATGCATGCTCATACATAGCTTTCTTCACTTATGTTTTCTGTCCTAAATCAACAGGCCTATTAACCACATTATTAATGCCAGTGCAAGGCAACCAAATCAGCAACGATGCTTAGTCCTAGCTATAGGATCAGGGCATATTTTTGCTGTGTAATTTTGATTTTGCAATTAGTAGCAGACATGAATTACAATTTATTCTTCTAACAACCTGGCGTGTTCACACAGTCAGGCAGTTATGCTTGAATCACCTCTGTGCCTATGGAGCAGATCCTCCTGGAAACTCTGCTAAACACATGGAAAATGAGGAGGTGACTGGTGACAGCCAACACAGCTTCACTAAGGACAAACTGTGCCTGAAAATTTAGTAATCTTCTACAATGGGGTGAGAGTGGTGGGAAGGGACTCCATGCTGAGGGATGTCCCAGGCTTGAGAAGTGGCCACATGAAAAGTTCATGAAGGTCCTGCACCTGGGCTGGGACAATCCCAGGCCTAAATACCCCAGGCTGGATGGGGAATGGACTGAGAGCAGCCCTGAGGAGAAGGACTTGGGAGTGTTGGCTGACAAGAGGAGCAACACGACCCAGCCATGTGCACCTGCAGCCCCGAAGGCCTACTGCATCCCGCTCCGTCAAAAGCAGCGTGGCCAGCAGGCCAAGGGAGGGGATTCTGCCCCTCTGCTCTGCTCTGGTGAGACCCCATCTGCAATGCTGCATCCAACTCTGGGGTCTCCATCATACTAAGAATGATGCAAAACTGCTGGAGCAGGTCCAGAGGAGGGCCATGAATAAGATTAGAGGGCTGGAGCACCTCTTCTGTGAGAAGAGGCTGTAAGAGTTGAGGCTGTTCAGCCTGGGGAAGAGAAAGCTCCAGGCAGACCTCCAGGGCCTAGGAGAAAGCTGGAGAGGGACTTCTGACAAGGGCAAGGAGTGACAGAACAAGGGGAAATGGCTTTAAGCTGGAAGAATATAGATTTACAGTAAGCATTAGGAAGAAATTCTTCAATGTGAGGGTGGTGAGGCTCTGGGGTTGGAACTAGATGGTCTTGAAGGTCCCTTCCAACTCAACCCATTCTATGATTCTATGAATTCATTCTATGACCAATGAGTGGTCATTTAGCTACCACTCTTAATAACACAGCAGATAAAATTAATATAGTATGTAGGCAATTAACATAATAAAACAAGAACAAATTTGTTCCTCAAATAATGCATACAAAATCAGTAACTGTTCCCAATGCCAATACATGTTGATTGAAACTTTGTTATTTTTATATACTTCTTGTGTACATAAATGTTGAGTCACTCACTAACAACATATAATCTGTTAATACACAGATCTTATTGTAAGTTACTAGCTAACAACTATGTTTAGTATTTTCCAATTAAAACAAACTATTCAGAAGCATTAGAGATATAAAATCTATTTAGGTAATTTACAAAAATCTATGAAGTAAATTATATTCTCAAATGCACACATTAATTTAAAGCTTTGTTTCTAATTACGATTTAATGTTCATTTCAAGAGAACACTGTCTAATATTCCACCATTAAAAAAAATTCTATAACTGGGAAGCTCAGTGAACGATCTTTCTAAATAAACAGAAATCTGTGCTTGTCACCAATTTTAATGCTGGTAATTATCACTAATTGCTGACTTTTATGAATTATATTTTTGTTTGTTTTTTTTTTTTCCAGCTGCTTCTCTCCTGAGAAATTGAAAGGCAAAGTCACCAATGTTTCAAAAGAGCCTTGTAATGCCATAAAAACAAGCAATCACAATGGCATCTCAGCTGGCATTGCTCGTGAAAATGAGAGGAATGATCATCTATTAAGCACTTTAGGACGGGGCACCTGGAAGCTGAGCACTTCACCTGCAATCCCAGGCACACTTCGAATGCCTTATCAATTGAGTTTGTGGACCAACTCTCCAACACAACTGGACTAACAAAGATCCCCACATGAAGCTAATGATATTGAAGTAATTTCCAGCCAGTGAGTTTGCTCAGCTTGTTTGTGTTTAATTTTTTTCCTGCAAGTTGTCTCTACACCAGTTCTCCTGATCTGCTTTCAGAACTCAGTACTCTTCATATTCACCTGCCTGGTGCTGCCTTCAGTAGGACTATGGAGTAGGACTGTGCATTATGGCTTAGCATATATTTATGTGCTATTTATTTATTTATGTAAGTAAATTATTGTAAATCCTTAGGCCACTGGGCTGCAAAATTTAAAGTTTTAAACATCACAGCTTATGCTAATTATTTATTGTAGGCAGAAGGTACCATTTGCGTAGGAACTTATGCTTGACATTTTTAAAGACTGCTCACCAAGATGACACTACTTGATAGGAAACAGCAAAAAACCAAAACCCTATTAAGATAGAGAAAATGGAAGCTAAAAAGTAATCTATTTTGACACATCTCAACATCAGATTGTGCAGCATTAAAAAGAAAATCCTTAATAAAGATAATTTTAGATATGTATATCTACAATAAAAGTGGTTTTCCCCATGTTCTTTTCTTTTCTTTTTTTTTTTTTTAAAGTTTTCTCATGTGAAAGTGCTGCTAAATAAGAGAGGAAAAGATATTTTTATTGCCAAGCAATATAAACAAATATCTATTCATTTCACAGAGACATTAGTGGTTCTGAAAGTTCTCAGTTCTCCAAACACATACAAACTGACACTAATAAAAATAAAACTTTCTGAATAATAGCTATAATGGTAACACAGATTACATTGGCTCTTAAAACTTTCCAAACAAAGATGACCCAATTCTTCACAAATACCCACTTAATACTTTCTTTTTCCACCATATTCATCTTATCTGATCCATGTTCTGGTTTCTGACAGCTGCAACAGGCTAAAAATAAAGCCCTGGAGTAAAACTTTGTTGACTTCAACCTTTCCTTTGCTGCAAGCAAACTTTTTTCCCCCATGAAGCTGGCAGAGCTGGAGATGTACCATGGCACTTCTTCAAATATGCAACTTGAAAGTAATTTCAGAGTTACCAATAAAAAAAAAAAGAAAAAAGAAAAATTACTTTATGACTCTGTATAAAGGGTAACACCCTGCATCCAAGTGACTCACACATGGCATTTCCCCCTTCTCCTTCACTTGTAAAGTGCATAATTCTGCCAAAAGCACCATCAAGCTTTGTTCCTCTCCCTCTTCAGATAGATTATTGAAAGAATCCCTAACACAGATTTCAAGATTTAAAAATGAAATTTAATCAAGAAGATATAAAGTCAGCCTTAAGTAATTAAACTAGCCTTCACTAATGCACTTGGATAGGAGGTTAGGTAAGCTGTTGGTTCTCACATCCTCTGAAAAAGGACTGTTTTTCTCTCTATAGCCCAGTCTAAAAACAGGCAAGCCTGAACAAGAGTTCTCCTCAGTTTTACAAGGCTTAGTCACCCCTAAAAAGGAACCAGCAAAGGTGGAAATGAGCCCCTCTTCTTTCACAGAGGCTTGTGTCAAAATGTTTGTCAAGTTCCCTCAGAGCATGTACCTGCACAGATTGGAAAAGTACCATTTTCAAACAAGTCAAAATGATCATGCTTCTGCTCTTTTGGACTCAAAATTAGAACGGAACAAGATTTTTCTTATCTGAAGCTCCCATGTAGCCACTAGACAGAGAGGCACATCTAACATTTCTGCAGTCACTTTCAGCCCATTTTCAGCAGAGACAAGAAAAGACCAACACAGCAAAGCCAGCTGCTTTCATGGCCATTTCTATGCAGAAAACAATGCTCTGAACAGACAAGAAAACCCTCTATAGGTCAAAACCGTAACAATCTGCTTAAATCCACAAGTAATGTCAATTTAATATCAATCAGACACTTTTTGCAACTTCCCTGCTGGTGGGAAACTGTGTCCAAAGTTTTCATAGATAATTTTAGTGGAAATGAACTTCCAAGCGCAGAGTGCTTTGCAGAGTTCTTCCTTTTCCACAACATGTGTTTGTCACGTGTCAAAGCTGACTCTACTTTCTCCCCTCCCCAGAATACCACAAATTCTTCTGTAAAATAAACAAAGTTCTGTCCAGAATCTCCAAAATTACCAGAGGCAACCCTGTTTGAGATCAAAGATGCACATCACTGTTGGATCATCTGCAATATTCCAGAATTTGGTTAGGATGAATTTTTCAAGAAACAGGCAATCAACAGAACAACACTTGAACACCAGATCCAGGGATATGGCTAAAAAAGAAGAGTTTTGACATACAAGCTACCTTTTCTAGATACTTAGGAATCTCAAAAGTTGTTGTGGGATAAATGTCCACAAATTACATTTATACAACACCATTAGGAGAAAAGTCCCACCTTTGTCTTTACTCAAAACAGAAATCCAAAAATTCAAATCACATACTATTAACACTTAATAGGAGAAGGAAATAATTTTCAATTTCTAATGCTTATATTGCTCTGTAATGGAACTCATCAACCACTATGATAAATTTGGGGGGGGGGGGGGCAGGGAGGGGCAGCTGTGTCTTACATGAAAAAAAATTGTAATAAAATATTTGACTTGTTGGAGGCATTAGATACACTTCTGTACTTTTCTCCCCAAAATCTTAATGATGTTTACAGGCTGGACTTAATTTACATGCAACATAAGCATGCTAGCACAGGCAATTTTGATTCCCAAAGCTGCTGTTATGGTTTAATGAGACAGCAACACAGAATATTTACAGGTTCTACACATTCTTGATGGCATGCACATAAAACTTCCAGTAAATCCTGGCACTCAAGAAACTCAAAATATTTTTCTGTGACTGCTGCCACAGCAGAATATAAATTCTATCCATAAAATTCTCACTGTGGGTTAAAATCTGCTTTAAAATTTTTTTAAAAACCCAAACCCCTGCTAAATAAACAGTTTATAAACACAGAACAATTTTCTCCAGTAGATGAGAAAAAATATATAATAACACATCTAAGCCTATTTTATGTACTCTGAGTAGTTAAATTCTGAAGTTACAAACAAAATTAAGCAATACAGCTCTTAGCAGTTTAATTATACAGATATAGCACTTATTTCCACATAGATATATATGTAAAATGTGATAGTCATTGTCTGTAGGGATAAAGCTGAAAATAGTCTCAGACCTGTCATTGAATTCCTACAGCAGAAGCCAGAACAATCTCATTGATAAATAAATCACTTAATCCTTTCTTCATTTGCCACCACCCTATTGCAAAAGCATGAAGCTGAAGCCCAGAAAGTCAAAGCTAAAGCCTGACCTTCCATCTCTATCCTCTCTGGCTGCTCCCTTGTGTACCCCCCAAACACATGCCATCATTTCCTGATGAGTTTAGAAGGGGTTATCAGGAGAATTTCAGGACATGTGTCAGTTTTGTGGCAACCTGAATGCTATACAAACATCTTCTGTGTTTAATAGGCGATTTGTATTTTAGTAGGTTTATCCATTCCCGACTTTATTTGTTTAAAGGTGCCTTAACCTTGACATAAATCAATGCTAGGCATCTGTATGGAGTACTTCTGAAGAGTTTAAAAATTAAACTCTACAAAGAGCTCTACTTTGCAAGAAGGTTTCTGTCAAAAATAAACCAAACCAACTTGTCAACTTCTTTGTTCACTTCCCCCCACCTTGAAAATCATGCAGCTTATTCTTTTTTTTCCTCTTCTTACAGAGTTCTTCTACAGATCACGATGAAACACCAGGCTGGTCACTATAAAAACACCACAACCACCACCACTGGCTCCCAAGTACCTTTTTCTTCCTAATACAACCACGAGTGTTTGTGTAAGACAGCAGGGCCAGCGAGTCAGAGGCTCTGGGTCATGCCTTGCAGCAGCCCCCCCTTCCAAAGGAAAACAAAAAGCACTGAACCTTTTCTGCCACATGCCCATTCCTTCCCCCACCACCTCTGTGCCATTATTACATTTCCTTTCGGGTTATTTACAAGGTCTTGGCTCTGACATTGATTTCTTATCTGTTTCTATGACAAATGTTAAGTGTTAATAAGCTGTCCTTTTAAAGAAAGATAATGCTAAACAAATTATAGGAATTAATTACCCCAAACCTATTCTTTATTTTTTTTTTGTCCTGAGCATTGAAACAAGAATAGTAAAAATTACTCAAGGCCAGAAAAAAACCACACTTTTACCCCTGCCATTTAATAAGTGCCAGCAGATTAAAGGAAGTTACACTTTAATCCAGGAGGTACCCTGAAAATCTAAAGCAAATTTGTCAGGGAATACAGAACAACCAGGCAGGCACAGCTCCCTTATGAACAGTTTTTTAAATTATAAGTGAAGAGTTACTTATTACTTTTTCAGATAATTTGTTCATGGTTTAAATTTTAGGGTAAAGTGTGAAAGTTTCAGAAATCTTTTCAGTTACAGAACCATTAAAATGATAAACATTTGGGATCCCAAAGTACACTTCTACTCTAACTGTCCTTTCAGACCTGCATTGACTACACTATAATAGCTGCCAACATTTGGTAAGGATTAGCCTTTCATTTAGACAAAAGCAAGCATTCCTTAGCTAAATCAGCACTTTTTGCCATCAGACTCATAAAACCTTTTCACAACACAGATTTTCAAGAGAATCCTTTAGGGTTTTAGGATGCTGCTCCTTTTACTAAGTAACAAAATACACCCCAGGGTGTCTCATTGACCGCACTCAGCTGTCCTTTGACCTCTGCAATTGTTTAGCCTAACTTCGGGGCCACAGAATCTGCCTTCCCCCCCCCATCAAAAAGGCTAATGTTGCTTCCTCCTAGCACCTGGCCGAGCAAAATACTGGAGGTTCCCCCCTCTTCCAGATTTATGCCAGGTTCCAGATGTTGCCAAGCAGAATGTTCCTGCGGGCAGGTTTTGGGAGCCCCCGGGGCTGTGCAGAACCTGGGCTGTGGCCATGACCCCCTTGCTCGGCTCAGGGCTGCCCTTGCCCCCAGGGATACAACAGGTCATAAAGCAGGAATAGATCTTCAGCCTTCTGGGTACGCTGGCTATTTAAATGCAGCAAGAAACTATGTGAGCCCAATATTGTGTACTGAGGCAAGCCTCCCCCACCCCAGAAGTCAGGGAAAAAAAGACCTGTGAGAATCTCAGTTGGAAGCACAAATCTACCCCAATCATTACCAAGATCTGCATTCTTCTTCCCATTTGTTTTAAACCCTTTGAGAGGACAAATAAACAAACAAACATTCACCCTCCAAGTGCATAAAACATATATTTAGCTAGTTGCTTAGGTATTTGCAGAGCTCTAAGTAAAACAGCAGAAGAAGATTGTTACAGCTTCAAAAGAAGTGTCATTAAATAATGAAGTTGACCTCATTGTGGGTATATAAGAAAAACATGGAAGCACAAATCAGCCCTCTGTTGAAAGCTTTTTGATTATATGAACTGAATTTCATGATTTTTTTAAAGAACTTGGACATTTTACATGACTGAAGCAAAAATAAAATAGTTATTTACAGTCCACACAGCTCCTAAAATGCAGTCAATGGAAATGAAAGCCGAGATGCTGATCACAAACATACAGTGTATTGTCTATTAGGAAAGACAAGTACGGTACCTTCTCAGATTCCTTTCAACCTATTTGAAATGCAGTCATGATTAAAGGATGCAGCTAAGAGTTTGTGAAGCCTTGCTGCATTGTTTAAAACTCCTGACCACCTGAAAAATAAAAAGGGAGAAAATAATCAGAATTACTCATGCCAGCATATAGTTTATAATGAGACAAAAAACTTTCCTGTGGAAACCTGGCCTAGGATGAAGAAAGGAGCACTAGTGACTATAAAAAGCACATTTTTCTTTAGAGGAATACTTGGTTGAAAGTGCTTGGTTGCTTCTCTATATTCTACCAGAAGTCCAAACTCAGAATTTGCACATTTTTGGCACTGAAGTCACTACATGACAGATTAGGAATTTATCACATTAACATGACAAAGTTAACTGTTGTAGAAACATTAAAAAATATATGATAATACAAAAGCAATTATTTTACTATTTATAAAGAAACAAACTAAATGGGTGAGCAGTTATCTATCCTGTAGATCAATGTTCCAAATTAAATCAGAATTAGTTGGTTGCTCTACTATCTGTCTTTCCATAAAAATATTGAAGGGAAAACATTACTAATAGAAATTGCACTTAATAAAAGAAAATACACCTGAAATATCCCAAGGAATGGTAAAAATGGTGTAGCAAGGAGCAAGCAAAAGAGTAACTCCTAAAATACCTAGAGCTGTACAGAACACCAGTTAACATCGGGAAAAGATTTAAATTAAGTTGTCATTGAGTGGACTTTGACAAGACTTTCTTAGGCAGACAAACTGCTTTGGTTTCTCAATAGCAACAGACCTTATTTTGCCAAAATATTTAAAGGAATTTTCCCTGGTGCTCGCAGATGGGATTTTAAGGCTTAAAGCTGGGACTACAGGCACAGGCCCACTGGCAAAACCAGAACTCAGCTGCTCACCCCAAATTCAAACTCCAGGTTTTAAAATTAATGCCCTCAAAGCTTCCTCCTCCTCCTCTCAATTTTAAGCATCAGCCTGCTTAAGAGAGCAGCTGTATCGCTCTCCTCTGGCTCAGGGGAGGTTTTGGGCAGGATTGTTGTGTCCTGAAGGAAGGCACTAAACAGCTCTATTGCCAGGGAGCACTGATGCTGCCCCACGTCCATCCCTGCCATGCTGGCAGCGGCTCCGGCGCAGAGGGACAGCAGGGATAACACAGCAGCCCCCGACCAAACTGTAGGGCTCTGCACAGCCTGCAGCCACTGCAGAACGTCAGTAATCCAATTCCAACTGCTCCTGGCTCTGAAATTGCTATTTTTCAGACACGTGCTGAACATTTCACCTGCTAGTAATGACATTTTTGTATTTTCTTCTAATTACACTCAAAGCTAAGACCTTTGGCCCTAGGCCACAGACCTCTATTCAGGCTGCACACATTCTCTTAAAGGCCCTGAGCCTTTGTTGTCACTCTCAGTCTTTCATCTATTATTTATATCCATTGAGAAGAGAGATACTCCACCATTTGTGAAGCTTTAAAGCTTCTAATCATCTTAATTTCTTCGCCTTTCAACCAGTGCTTCCCCTTATGGACCAATGCCAACAGTGTGACAAAATAATTTTTCAAGCCAAGATCCTCCTGGACCCTTCCCAAACCTTGACGCACACTGGGCTGTGAGTGCCTTTTGTCCTTTGCTGGCTGCTTTTGCAAACACAGACCTTTGCTCAGCTTGGGGGTGGGGGGTGCAGATCTGCTTGTCAGAGCATTCAAGGGAGTTTTCTTGGGGTTTTTGTGTTTTTGCACCATTTTCTCTCTGTTAAAAACTCTAACTCAATTAGTACAACTAAATCAGAGATGCTGTAGGGAACCTTATCTCTTTTAAAAATATTAAATACCTTCTTAAATGCCATCAACTATGAATTTTAAGTTTCCTTTTTTTTTTTCCAAAAGCTAAACTGCTGATTTTTATACTGTTATGTGCCCACTCAGAAATTACAGATAATCACACAACATTTAAGACACATGAAATACCACTGACCCTTTTCTTGAATATTGGTAACATTAATTTGTCCTGACCATATAACATAACATGACAAAAAAAATGTTTTTCATCTTATGTTCAGGTCATCTCCTTCTTATCCTTCCTTATTTGCAAATGAAATAGGAAACAAATCAACAACATTTTTGCCAAGATGCAGAAGATCTCCTCAGAATTCATCAACCACCAATCTTCATTGCCAAGACCTGTGAGATCTGCTAACGTGACCCACATCTTGGCTCTTTCTTCCACTATGGTCTGGCTTACTTTTGATTTTTAACAGTGCTTCCTTGTTGTCTGTCTCCTCTGAAGACCCCCAACCCCCACGTCTTTTCTTATTTTTACCATTTGCTTCAACCAGCAGTTCACTTGAGACTCATCCATCTTACAATGCCCACAGTGACAGATGCTCTCAGGAATGACCATACTGTTGAGGGAACAAAAGATAACATCACCTCTAGGAACTCCGGGAGAAATACAACTTCAGCCCTGAGACATGGTTATCCTGGCAGAGACAGCACCATAAACCTCTCTCAAGTGGAAAAAAAACCCAACCAACAACTGTGGGGAAAAGGAATCTGACACAATTACAAGCAAAAAGAGTATTCTTTCCTTCCTATGCTGTAGTTAGTGGTGTTGATGACCTTTTTCTTTTCTTTTTTTTCCCCCCCTAATACCCCACTGAAGAATTTTGTAGAATTTACTTGTGACAAAATCAAGAGGAGAAGAGAGAATGGAGAAAATTCATACAAATAGTGTTTCAGGACCCCTACAGACTTGAATGGAGGAAGAAGGCACTTGGGAACAGCTTCAGCAGAAGGTCACACAAGTCCTTTGCCAAAACACAGACATTACCTTGTTAAAATCTACACATCCTACAGACCAGCTGTTGCTCAGTTAAATTCCACAGGAATTCAGAATCATCATGTAAGCCTGTGCCCTTGAAAAATGCATACTGTAACCAGAGGAAGATTACTTTAATGTCACAGCTGCTTGATAAACATGTATTCTGCAAGTAAAAACCCCTCAGTGTTTTGACATTTGAGCATGCATCACTTAAAAACAAAGTTAAATTAGAATGATAGATTTTCCAGCCAACACCCACATATCCAGCTATAGAGTGATGCCTGTTCCTAAACAAAACTCTATGCTTGTAAGACTGAGCTAAAAAAGTGCTGATTTGGAACACACCCAAAATTCTCTATCCAGTCAGTGGAACAGGACTTTTTGAAGAGTCCTGGGTGGTAGAAAATATTACTTAAAAAAAAGGAAGGTCATATTAGCTTCTCCTGGTGACATATTTGCCAAGGTGACACCACAAATGCTGAGAACCCCTTGTCTGCAGTGAGATACAAAGAATTTCCCTGTCTCTCAGTAAAGCTTTAAACAGCATCTCATGTTCAGTTTCCAAACTCTTCAATTCATGAAATAACCATCATCGCAGTACATGAGACTGGGAACATGTGGTTGTACAAATGTAAAGTTAGAGTTGTAAAACAAAATGGGGGGCCTGATAATCAAACATCTGTCCAGTGTAAAGTCAGGGAAAAATCACAACATGAACTTCTTAAGATTTATTGATTGATTTTATTCAGCCATATTTATTAATTTGTAATGAGGTATGATTTTAGGTCACTATTCTGATGTAGAATGTTTCTGCTGTGCTCTCATAGCAGATCACATCAAACCACCAGACTGTAAATGCAGAAGTAATGTATAAATACACCATTTTTTAATATAGGCCATTTCCCCACTGTATGACATTCTGCAGTACCATTTTGGACATCCAACACACAGAAATTAAACTAAAAACCACCTTGGTCCTTTCTAAAGAGGATCCCAGTTCTGGGCCTCAGACCACCTTTAGAGTTCCTCTCCCATTCTGAGCCCTGAGTGATCTGACACCAAAATCTTTGATAAAATCCCCTTCAGCTGGGAAAAAAATGAACAGGAAAATCTACAGAAGACCACTACTGGTCTATGATTGAAAAAGTTTTGTGCAAGACTCTGCTTTCCACCTCATATCTCAGCAACTGGCAGGGTTCAAGGCATACTGCAACTACCAAGAAGAAAAGAAATGAGAAGATTGACTCTGGGGGATGTACTGGGACATTCTGCTGTGGTACCTGAACCCACTAACTCCACTATACCTTGAGTGTCACCATGTCCAGAACAACTTTCTGAAGCTCCTTCCAACCCAAATAAATCAAAGAAGCAAATAATGAAGTCTGCACTTAACATCCTCACAGAAAAAAAGGCTTGAAAATGTTCAATGCTTTCACCCAAAATACTTGAAGATCTTGGCATCAGATATGGATGAAAAAGTAGTAAACTGTATCCTGCCTTAAAAAATCTGTACTCTGCACCCAAATGGGCATCTTATCAAGCAGCCAGGCCTTACACATTTTATCTCCAAATATTTATCACAGTAGAGGGAAGTGTTTATAATTAATATGCAATCCATCTTCTGCATGCTGCTGCTTTTAAACAAGACAAAATGTGAGTAAAAGGTTAAAGCTACTAGAAAGGGCCTTGAAAAAACCTCTGATATCACAACCATTTTGCTGGAAGAGACAAAGTGTAAAATAGATTACTGGAGCCAAACTCCATATGGAATAGGGCAGACCAAGGGTACTGATCCAAACAGTAGTGAACAGTACCAGAACTGTCAGTATTAATGTGTTTGGTAACTCTAGACTGATTTGAAAATCTCTCATTCCATGGGATTCACATTTTCCAACTGAAGCTAAGCATTTTTACATGCATGTATGCAAAATCAGTTCTCATTCAATGCAATTTTAACATGGAATGACTGAAAAATTGATAATAAACTTACCTGTAACTTCTGTCATTACCATTAAGTTATTGACACTGAAACATGACCTTGAAATGACAGCTTCATTAATGCAAGTTTTACTAGGGAAGGTTTCAAAAAGCCCTGATTAAATTAACTACTTTTAAACACAATAGGATCAATATGTATGCAGAGAATGTACACCCCCATGGCAAGTTCTGCTTGCTTGATTGATCAAAAACAAAACAATCCTGTGGCTTTCCAGATCTCAGCTGGTGCCAGAAATCCACATAGAAAAAAAAAAAAATCCATCTAAATGAAACTCTGAAAAGGTTTACCCTTCACCAGTCTATTTGCACTTCAAAAACTCCTTAAGTCCTTCAGCTAAACCCCAGGGTTGAACCATTTCAAAAATGAGAGGGGGATGGCCATGATTTATCTTCTTTCTGTGCTCTGGACAGAGCTGTAAAATCTGCCTGCTGGTGTGCCTGTGTGCTACAGGCCTCTTTTCATGAACCTTGGACACTTACCCGTTTTAGAAACAACTCTGCTCAATTCCTTACTGCCCTTTATTTCCTTCCATCAGACACAAGTACCATTTGTAAGGGAAAATTTTCATTTTTGGGCACCAGCATGCAAGCTGATTAAGCTAAATCAGCAAAATGGCCAAAATTAGCATTTTAAAAGAAAATATAGCAGATCCTATTCATACCTGTAAGGTCTGGCTGTTGCCTTAGTGAACTTGTGCTCATGGAACACTTGTTTAACAATCTCATTTAAGCCTGTCCCTTATATTTACTAGTACCAAACACATTTTTAGCAATAGCCTCAAATAATTTTCTGTTTCTAGATAATCAATGTGTTAGGTCACCCAGGATGCATTTTCCAGGCTTCTGTACTTCAAGGTACATTACCAATAGAAGGAAAATGGAGATTTCATGGGTCACAAACTTCTGCATCATGAGGACCTTCAGTGCTGCTATCAGCCTAGTAAAACTGAATCAATACACTCTTGTTTTATTTGTCTACTATTAAAACCACTACACCCAAATTTCTACATGGTTGGGTTTTTTTTCTGAAGCAAAAATACCAATTGCACAACTATAATGACATTCTTTGAACACAATTTAATGCTGTGATATTCAGCTTTATATTAAAAATATAAACACACATATATAATATATACATAAATCCTACAGCACCAACACTGTGGAAGAGCACAAAGCAAGGGCACTGAAACTTGTTTGTTTCTACTTCAACTTGTTTGTACTTCAACTTTTCTAAAGCTTTCTTCTACTTTTAAGACCCAACCCTATAAACCACATATAAGTGGCACAACTCCTACCAGTCTAAATTCTTCAGACTTGGGTAAACAGATAGACTTGCTCTCAAGGGAAACAACAATAAGAATAGATTCAATATTAAGTATTTTTGCATGGAAGAGGCCCATTTATTTCCAAAGTCTTATTCAGATTTTGCTTTTATCACTGATTTTTTCCCCTTCCATTCTGAAACAACAGAAATGGATGAAAAATACGTTATGAAAATATAAAAACATTGCACATCCTGCCACAGGAGGCTGAGTCTTAATTAGACTAGAGTGAAGCTTCAAAAACATTGACATTGTGCTTGTTTTTGTGCAAGCCAAATACTGGCCCTAAACTGCAGGACTAATCTGGGGAAAAAAAACCCCAACCAACCCTAATCAGTCTATTAATCCCCACTCAAATCCACAAGGATACTTAAGTAAGAGGTTGTGGGTATAAGAAGGAATGGCATCTTACTCAGCATCTGACATGCTTCTCAACTTAACTCCTCCGAGTCTGAAACTCTCCTTTGCTCCAGAAAAAGAGTACAAGATGTTTTACTAATATATCCTCTTTTATGCATATGCTTTTCATATTAAAAAACCCTCTCCAGTATAACTTGTTTTTTTGTAAAAACTGTAATAGAATATTTCTTTGACTTTGTCCTTCACTGGTTCACATTTCTCAGACTGTGATGAGGCTGTTTGTAAACTTTCACCTTTCTCCTGGTGTGCTTGCAAAAATTGAGTATTCCAGCTGCCACCTCATTAGCAAAACACTTCAACTTCCCTACATGAGTCAACATTTGCTATTTTAATAAAGTTTTCATAAAGGTGGAAGTTTGTCTCTTTTTACCACATCTCCTATTACCAAGAAAAAGCTTTGTAAAATATGTATTGTAATAAAGAAGTTTTGAGTATTTGTGTAGCCATCTATTTTTTCCATACTTACTTACAGTTCCTGAGAAAACCCCAAATGGACACACTGACCAACAGGATTTGGTACTTCTATTTCAAGCACAGTGAATGTCACCACACCACAGCCAGGTAAACTCACTTTAGAAACTGAAGTCCAAGCAGGCAGAAGAAAAATACCATAAAACAGAAAAAAAAAAAAAAAAAAGAATTTGGAAAAACAAAATACCAGAAAGAAATACCCTGTGGATTCATTAGCAACCAGGGTGGCAGGCTTTCCTCTAATTCCCTTTAAAAGCCCATGACTACCTGCAGAGCCTGGGAGTGCAAATCACATTAGTGGAGCCACCAGATGACCAAAGAAAGCACTGGAGGCCTGGTGAAACCAGTAAACAAAGGGCAGCATTCCAGCTGAATGCCGCTGCTAGAGTCAGCATTGTAAGATGCTTGGATCTGATAACCCAAAAACCAGATTAGCTGCAGGCAACAAAAGAGTAAAATGAGAAACAAAGGGGTCATTTTGACACATGAAGAAATCATTTCCATTAAACCATCTTGAGTTTACTGTGTAGTTATAAAAACTGCTCCTACTTGAAGTGACATTTGAAGCAATGAAGCTGTGACAGTGCAGTGCCTTGGAAAAGCTCCTGAAATAACACATCCTTGAACGCCATATCATTTAAAGAGGCAAACTGGCCTCTTTGTCTTTGAATCTTTATGACGTTTTAAAGGTCTAATAATGATTTTGAAATCTGTTGTACAGATTTCAGTTAGAAGACTTAACACATATGGCTAGGCTGGAGGAACAGATTCACTAGTTTGATCTGTATTTAAAAGTCTCCTGCAGAAAATGCACATACCACAATATTCTCATGTAATTACACACGAAGGCTGCCTTCTCTCCCCAGTCCCCATCTCCTCACGTGTGTGCCTCACTTACTGTCAACACAGGAAAGAATCATATTACATTCCTTATCAGAAGTTTAAAACAGGATTTTTATCCTGAAAAAAAAAAGCCCAGGCACACTATAACCACAAGGACCAAACTGCAAAACTCAAGCACAAAAGTCTATAAGAATATGCAGACATCAGGGAGAGAGAGAGAAGTCAAAACTTTCCAGGGTGAAATTGGAAAATTTGCTGCAATTTTCTTTTATACACTCAAAGCCAAAACAAGTCTTTTTCTTTCTTCACAAGACAGTAAATTGTCCTGCTATGAAATATTCACGAGCTAGAATAAATTTTCTGAAGAACACTGTGGGATGCAGAGAACATTTCAGCTTGCTGGCTTTGCTCTCTGCATCTCTTGCAGCTAGCACAGAACACAGAAGGCTGACACACGGTGAGGGAACAAGCCTTCCTGGAACACCACATTTCTTCCCTGGGTTTTGAACACATACAACAACTAAACCCGCTAGCATCAGTAAGGATGGGATCTCACATATGCAGCATATCTATCCACAGCCAGCTGATTCCTCTCAGTGACAAATGCAGAGAAAACAGACCCAGAAAAACATCTCAGCAGAGTCTGGTGGGGACAGCATAAAAGGACAACCTGCAGCTGTGTCCAGACACAAATATATGGTATGCACTGACCTGGAAATCCTGCTCAGTGAAAGGCTTGTCAGAATAAGCTTTGCAAACATCTTCTGCTACTTGGGGAATTTCTAAAAATACAGAGCCATGAAACACATCTGAAAGGGCAAGATGTAATGCCCTTATCTAATTATAGAACATGGCCATCTCTGGGGACATCTGTGCCATCATACCCATCAAAGCCCAAGAGACCAATGGTATGGAGTAGGTACTGTGCACATGCGGTTCTTCCCTGCTTCCAAACCACTCTGCTCTGGAATACTACCATGGCATCCATGCTGCTTCTAGTAATTTTGCCACATACATGACCCAAGAGAAAAAGATGGATGGGGAGAAGACAGACAGAGTAAAAGCCCCTCTGTTCTTACTCTTCTTGTAAAGTTATCTTCTTACCCAAAACAGCACTCAGGCATAAACATGCCTTTATAAATCCAGAGAAGGAAAACGTGAAAGCTGTGAAGAACAGAGTCAAGAAGAAAGGAGATTTCAAAAATAAATATGACTTGTGGGCAAAATGTGCACACATATGTGCTGTAGAAATCTAGTTGGAGGGGAAACACAAGATGCTTTTGTACACCTGGCTCATCTTGAACCCTTATACTGAGGACATTCAGCCTGTCACCATTCAAAGAAACCTGTGTTTGTATTTATAGCAATCAGCCAGTCTGAATGCAAAGATGGATGCAGGGAGTAATCACATAAAATCATCCACTTTAATGCAGTTGGCCTTTGTGCTGCAAAGAGAAAACAACATGTTTGGTAGTCATGAAGAGTTAGATTATGATTAGTGATTTTACACTGCATCTTTCTAATAAAATATCAGAGCACTCTAAGCAAAGAAGCAGATCAGTTCAGAATACTAAAAAAAAACCCCTTTAAATATTTAATACAAGCAGACCCCATATATGAATTACAAATAGCTTTCCCAAGCAAGGCTATTTATTTCAAGTTGTGCAGCCCAAATTCTCCCATCACCAAGATTACTCCAGAAAAACAGAACCTCTGTCAGGGCTTGCTGTTTATGTGCTGTTTCTTGTGCAGAAACACTATGGCCAGACCTCCTAAAAATACTAATGTTAAAAACTTTCCTCTCTTTGAGGAATTCTAGTTATTTCTACATAGGGGCAAGCACCTGACTCACAAGTCTTCCCCTAGCTGGGAATGCCATGGACCCAGTTCTGGGCAGTTGATTGAACACCTGGGAGGTAGAAGAAACTGGTTTCTTGTTCCTAAGTTCATTCAGCAGAGCTGGCACAAGGTCTCTAGAAAGACCCCCACATACACAGAAAAATTGATGGGTTCCTTATAGACCTGATAGGAAAACCACAAAGAGACCAGGGCATCTTCACTACTCATGCCGATCTACATCGTCTATGACTGCAGTTTGAGTCTGCATCTTTTCTCACATCAAAACTGCTTTGGTTGAGAAGCTCTTTATATGAAGACTTGCACAATGCCCAGAGAGTTTCCTTGAGCACAGTTTTGGATCACAAATATTGGACATTGGAATAGTTATCCCAGTAGACCGGGAAGCGTTCATAGAGAAATTACGTCTAGTCCAGACACTGCTTGAAGTGCCATGCTAGAAGTCCAGGAATATTTACAGAAGCGGCTATGGAAGCATTCCACCTCAAAGTGGGAAGAGAAATCAAGCTGCTCTTTGAACAATTAACACAGAAATCTAGCATACACAAAGAGACATGTGAAAGCTGCAGGACTGGGAAAGCATACTGCTCTGCATTCACAAGGAAAAGACAATTGTTAGTGCTTTTATTCAGTCCTTCCACATCTCCAGTGCTCTCATG
The DNA here is from genome assembly GCF_028551555.1 of Melozone crissalis. NCBI lineage: Eukaryota > Metazoa > Chordata > Aves > Passeriformes > Passerellidae > Melozone > Melozone crissalis. The sequence continues at coordinate 17,994,729 of NW_026535820.1, forward strand.
AAGAGAAACAAAAAAAAAAAAAAAAGGCCACAGGAAAAAAAAAAGGCCTTTCAGAAATAAGAATTTAGTAAGCAAAATAAATAGAAAGAGAATACCTTGTCCTCTCTCACACACACTGAAGTAGAGAGATCTCATGAAGACTAGGAATAAAAAAAAGATCATTCTACTTTTGAAGTACAGGAGGGGGCAACAGATAAAAACAGTGCTAAGGAACTCTCTGCTTGTGATTACAAACCTGGGAGTCTGATAAAGGTGGGCTAAGGAGGATAATGATAACCATAACCAACTTACACTGAGTTTTTCTGAATGGAGCTGACTTTCCTACGAGCAGGTACAGGGCTCTGTTTTTGTCAGGGCTATAATTAGAAACTAACTCAAAATGAAAAGCACATACAGGAAGATCCTGAAAAAGACATTCATATTCCCACCAGCTGATTATAACAGTAATCACAAGTGTGTAACAAAACATATATCAAGATAATCTAATCCTCTCTACAGCTCTGATTTTCTCTGAAATGGAAATCTCCCATCTGTCCCTCTCTTCTTTCAAGGGCAAAATCTCAATTTCTGCTAAATGTATTGGTTTTCAAGGCCATACCCACACCTCAATCTATAAAGAAAACAAAATGCTTTGATGGAGTGAAAAATAATTCCACAGGATTCAAAAGGAAGACATTTTTTGCTCCTCACTTAAATCTATTGTTATTGTACAGGCATTTTCAGAAGGCAGGCAGTGTAAAAGCTACACAGGTGAAAAAAAAAAAAAGCCAACAAAACTGACTTCAATGCCTGTCACCCTTGAAATTCCTAATGTGACAATATGCAATACTTCCCCACCATAGCCTATATGCTTCTGGTGCCTTCCAGAAAGCCTTTTTATCTGACGCTGGGAACAGACTCCTGCTGCAGATCTGAATGCTGGGGACTGAAAGTACTGCACAAATGACAGAGAGTTGGGGAAAATGAGTGGTTGGCTATAGAAAGAAACAGGAAATCAATTCTCAGAAATGCTATCTTTGCTTCAGTGCTTCTGTTTGGCCTCCTCCTCCCACACTTGCTCTCTGTCCTTTGCCAGCTTCCTATTTTACCAGCTCTTTACCTTGCTACCCAGTAGTGAAGGAGGGAAAATTTACCATGATCATCTTTCCTCTGCTGGTGCATTATGTGTCTGTCTTAAAAGCAGTGTCTGGTTTACCCTGGCCTAGGTTTGGCTGTCATCTAAAAACACAGCAATTCTTTCTTTCAGCCTTTCCTGCTTCCCCAAGTATCAATTCTCATCCCATCTAATGACAGGGTTTGAGAGAAGCACATTTTTCTCATGGAAACTATGAGAACGCAGCAGAAGGATGAAAATTATTGTATGAAGAATAAACAGGCATATTTTTTAAAAAAGCAGGAGCCAGCTGGATAACAATTCCAGATAAGATTTAAATAAACATACGTGGGAGGTAGCAGGAAAGGCAGTCGGTTCCTCATGCTCAGACGCACACAGGTAATGACCTCTGTCTCTTGCTCTCCTAAAGCTAACAATGCTGGTTATTGCACTCCTCCAGTGAGCTCTGGAAAGGATCCAGTGCACTACTGATTACATTTCATCCACAGTTAGTTTAACCTTTGAAACATGACAGTCAGTGGCAGTGAGCAGGCCAGCACACAAGGTCAGCTCAACCTTGTTGGTCCCAGCATTCTCCCAGTGTTTGCACAGAAAACAACCTGGTGATCAGGGATTCCTACCCTGCAAATAACAAAAGGGCCAACAGGGATTGTGCCAGAATGCTGATTTTATTGCAAGGTGTCATTCATGGCCATTAATCTGTCAAGATAGAAAAATACAGGTTCTCCTCTTTGAAAAAACCAAAATAGTATTAGACAGAAAGAGTCTCATTTAGGAAGGCAGAGATGTGACTGATCTGCTGTCAGGTACCAGGTAAATGTTGCACATTACTCCTCCAAGAATAGAAAGACAAAAATACCAAAGAGAAAATAAGTATGTTCTGAAATAATGGTGAGACAGGTAGGTCAGCAAGTGTAACAGGAATGCTTTGTGCTCAAAGGAAAGCTAAAAAACCAATTCCTGTTAAATTGTCCATTTTTCTCAAGTTACTTCCTTTCCAGAACAGCCTCTTTTGAAGCTCTTTTTATCTGCTGTACACACAATTTTAAAATGAAAAAACAGCATCTTCAATTACCTTGAATTTCTACAGAAAAGTATAGGACTTAGCAAGATCAGATACCTTATCTCTTTCTAAATATTATTTCTACATCTTAACAAAGCCCTTAGTCTCGGGAGAACATGCACAGGGAGAACAACAAAGATATTCTAGGCTTCAAAAAGCTTCCAGTTAGTTATTTAGAACTTATCACATTTTCCTTAGAGATAGATTAAAAGCATTTTTAAGGTATTAAAGTGGGGGAAAAAAATAAATTTTGCCCAGAAACAACTGCCCTCTAATACAATAGCAGCGATGAGGATTTTTTTTAGACATGCTTAACTATCCCTTGGAGCATGTGCACTTGGATTTTTCTTTGGATTATTTGTGTGTTTGTGTGGACAGCTCAGGGAGCACAGGCTTTTCAAGAGCCAGTAAGAGGTGAAGAAAAGGTCATTTCAGCAGAATTCATTTTCTCTTAAATTCTGAGAGAAATGCTGATAAAAAGAGGCAACAACAAACCCATCACCTCTTCCTCTTGCTATTAGCATTTCCTAAGGTTCTCTCTGCTATAATACAGCAATATCTTTGTTTATACCCTATCACCTTCTCAACCTCCTCTAACACAAATGCTGGCAACAGACCTGTTAGGAGCAGGAGCTGGACTAGACCTCCAGACAGCCCTTCCACAGCACCTCAGCACTGCCCTGAGCAATCCCCTCGCCCACGAGCTGCATCTGTTGCTGCTCCAGAGGCAACGCATCCCCTCTGCTTCCATTCACATCACTGCAAATCCCCATCACCAGGCACAAACTGGAAACCTTGCCCCTGGATTTTCCTGGAGGCAAATTCAGGGTCCTACAAAGTAGGCAGAAAGCCATGTGGGCTTGCATAAAGAAACAGCTGTGCACCAAAATTTACTGTGCTGGAGCAATGTTAATTCTTGTATTTAGAGTTGGAAAGGGGATGATGCTTTAAAAGCTCACAAAAAAACCCAAAGCCTTTGGAAAATCCTGAGTCTTGCTCTCTGAGCTCTCTCCCTCCCCACTCTTCACACCTCCCCACACTTGTGGGGGTCCACAAGTCTCTAAAATAGCTAGCACCTTTATGTAGGTAAAGCACAATATAGTTTTCCAAAAGTTTGTATTCCTTGGAGCTGGCAGTACATGTACTGGGAAATATGCTGCCCTGACCCACAGACTGGCTGCTTCCCCAGGCATCCACACGGGCCAACAGGCCACACAAAGGAATACAGTTACCCCCAGTACACAGAGAAGTGGGTGCTGGAATACACTGGCTGACAGGAAAATCCAATTCCAGAGAGCAGGACCACAAAGCAGAGATGCTTCAGCAGCTCTCCTGACAGCAGCAAGGTCAGGTCAGAACCAGGGTGAAAGAAAAGCCCTTCCCAGAGCAGGGCTGGTGCTGGTGCAGCAACTGGCCATGTCTGGCTTGGAGAAGGCTCTTCCACCCTGGCTCAGGAGTTGTCTGGGCGGGCTCCATGCAGCCACAATTCCAATCCTGCACCCAAAATGTCTCAGCATATGCAAAAGCTCAAATGAGATGGTGCCAGGGAGTGGGCACCCAACAAGGCTCACCAGTGCTGGGCTGGCCCTGGATCAAGGTCAGCTGGCCCTGGATCAAGGTCAGCTGGCCCATGAAGCACTGGGGTGGACATCTCAATAACAAAGGGGAACAAGTAGCAGATAACAGAGAGAAAAAATCCTCAAGGTTTGGAGATTTTTTTTTGAGGGCCTTGAAAGAAAAGATAAAATCCTTGGTCTAACATTATAAAGACAAAAAAAAAAAAAAAAAAAAAGAAAGGAAAAAAAGAAAAAGCTGGCAGAGGAGTGCAAAAAGAAAGGGAACACAATCAAGGTGAAACTCAGAAAACAACAGCCACACAGACCAGGCATAATGAGACATCTGCCCAGTGCAATGAACATAATCCTGATGTGGTGAAGATGGAAGCTTGAACCGTGGTATTTCCCCCTCCAAATGAAAGGCAATACAGCTAGGTCAGAGACCTTACACAGGACACAGCCATGGTATGGGTGGCTTGTGCATAGTGGCAGAGAAAAGACACATAACAGAGGACAAGGAGCTAAACATCCTGGAGGAGATGCCAGGGAGAGAGACCAAGATATCAGCTCCAGCTCAGAGAGACTAGTGATTCACTTTATGGCCTGAAAGCACTTCCCACCAAAGTTCACACAGGAAGATAATGTCCCCCTCAAATGAACTTATGCAGATGGCAGTTCATTTGTCAGAGGTTAAAATGAGCCACTTCCATTTTAAAAGGAGAACACTCGAGGTCCTCAACAGACAAGAACTAACAGAAATTCAGTATCTGTATGTGAGCAGTTTCTGCTCATGCCTGTTATCTGATTTTAGTGGTGTTTACAGCACCAGACCTACAAGGCCTGCTGGTCCAAGAAGGGAGATGATTATATCCCATGAAATCTCATACCAAGTCTATATTTCTCAAAAGATGCAAATGAAAAACCCATGGATTGCACAGACTGATGCTCCTGCAACATAACTTCTGAATTAAAAACAAACACTCCAAAATGGACAACTGCTAAAATGATGTGAACCTGGATGCTTCAAGAAAAAACACTTGTGAGGCAATTACCATTTTTTTCTCTTGATTTAGATTAAATCCCCACTTTACTGATGCAAAGCCTCAGTAAGACTTTAAAAAAGACTGCTTCAGAAAGTATTCCTTGCCCAGTCTATTAGCCAGTTTCCTGTGCCTTTCTCACATGAACTTGTAATCATTGATAAGGTTTACACACATCAAAATAAAGTTTCAAGATGAAAATCACCATCACCTCTACACAAAAACACTGTATCATGTCAGCTGTCTGCCACAACACACCAAGCACAGTGGCAGAAAGATGTAAAACAAAACATTTCATTTCACTACGGCGGAAATCAGCTACTGAAACTTGTTCATTGATTTTACTTCATTAAAAAATAACTGATTGTAAAAGAAGTGTTGCTTGGCAGGATCAAAGCCTATCCTACAGGAAACACACGCACAAAGCATTTGGAAATGAGGGTTAATTTGGCATGCAATTTAGAAGCATTAGCTTTTATCAGCAGCATTTCAAGGTCAGGCACAGTCATGTTTAAAATGTTTGGTTTTGTTACAGTTTCAGCTACAGTGTACTAGAGTTCAAAACATCTTAAACCACAACTAACAAAGTCATGTGGCCCTTTAACTCTCCATTTTATTAACTCAAGACTTGACTCTTTCAACAAAAAACCCAAAACTGTATCAAATTAGCAGGTTACAAAAAATGCTCTTCTTCATCTGAGCATGGGATTAAGTTAGACAGATTAGGCCAGATGGAAGGAGTCCTTTTACTGACATAGGTTGTTCAAAATTTAAAGAGCTTTTGAAGATACTCTTTTAATATAACAAGAGACTTAGTTAAAATGACCTCATATTTCAAGTAGTGAATTTCTTCAAGTCTACGATTAAGATTTATTCTAAGAAAAACCTCCACTTTTTCTTTTTTACCAAAATCTAATCTGCTCAGAATTAAAGCTAGCACATTATATTTATTCCTAAAAAGATTAATTCAAAATGTAGGATCATTAATTTTTTATTATACTTTATATTTCATTTATTCAAAAACATACAAAAGGATAATGGATAAAAGAAAACACAAAGTAGATTTGCTCAGCTCCAATATGAAATACTCCAAACACTTACTGGAGATTTTTCCTTTTGTTGATTTATAAACTCCAAAAACTAGTGAGTGGTTGCATGTTTTCATGTTCACTGTTATGCTGTGGGAAAGTTTTCTGCATCTTTTTGCTGAAAGCTTATTCTATATAAAGAGTCCCAACTACCAATAATGCTGACAGACTTTAACAGCAGTTGGCACCAAATGTTTCATGAGATCAAGTCCATACAGCACTCGGAACAAACACTTTGATTAATCAATTACTGGCAGAACTTCACAGTCCTGTGGATGTGTGCCTAAGAGCTTTACAAACGCTTACAGGACAGTGATGTTAGGGGGCTGAAATCTCTTAAGCCTCTTTCTTTGCAATTCTCCGCCATGGTTCAGAAGAATGCCACCCCATTACACCAAAACCGGCACGGAAAACAGCCACTCTCTCTCGTCTTGGAGGAGCATAATTAATCTTCTGATACCTTGACAAAGCAGCTTGTTGATAGTCAAAGAAAGGATTTTTCTGATTTCCTCCCAGGACAGGAGATGGTCTTTATCCATCATCCCTTCTTCCTGATCTCTTCTTCCAGAGTCCCCCCATCAGCAGAACTGTCTATCAGAGCGGGCAGCAGGAGGGAGAGGTCTGACTGATTGATAGGGCACCAGTGCTCGACAGTGCTATTTAAGTGCAGGAACCTATTGTTAGAATCTTACTTTACAGCAGTTAAACAAATATAATGGCAACCAATTCAACCATTGTGCCACTAGAGTCAGCTCAAGCTAATAAGTAAAGTTAGCTAATTACACTGATCTGATTTAAAATCCAGACAAATTGTGGAGACAGTCAGCATTACTGCACACTGAAAGAGCAGAAATTGTAAAGAAAAAAAGTTTTGCACAGATTATGCTTTCTGAATTGAATTACGGTTCCTTCTCACTCTCCCTTGTGAGCAGGATCACACACTTCCCTTCTCTCCCTGGGCCTGCTAGGTACTCCTAACTAATCAAATCATTTTTCTCACAAAGCAGTTGAAATTTCCTCCTCTTCCCTTACTTACCCCAAATTCTAACATATCTTATTGTAAGAAATTCCAGTTTTCGAGGAGAAAACATTATACAGTGGCTCCTAAAAGGGGGATGCCATACACTACAAAATACACCAAACCCCACACTAGTAACATATCTTTGAGTATACTGATTTGGTGTAACCAAAGTACAGGTGTCCTGATGTAAAGAAGATTCTGCACGTTGCTCAGAAACAGATACTTAATATATAATCACTGGGTTTGCATGTAGAAATAATATTTTTCTTATATACACATTATATAGATGTATATTTATATCAATTTTGTTGTTTCTCTCCACTCATCTCCCTCACCTTCCCAAAAAGATAAGCAAAATATTTGGGCATAATTATATGTTCACTTAATTATTTTCTATACTTACATAAAGGGTAGACATTGTGTTAATCATACCTTTTAAAAACTCTCAATTCTTTGATAATTGCTGGTCACAGAGGAAACCAGTCCAGGTCACAGAGGACCAGGGCATGGCACTCTGTGAACTGTTGCCAGCCAGGGCAAGTCCAACTCAGTTTAAATGTATATTAGTTTCAAATATAAATCAGACCACAATCTGTATCTCACCAATGTAACAACGAAGGCAGAGCCATATAAGAGCCAGTGTTTTCTTACTGAAGTTGCCAAGAAAAAGACCTTCATCTGGGTCAGAGGAACTTGGTAAGTGCTGGGTTTAACTACACCATTCTGACCTTGACTGATTCATTCAGGACTTACCGTTCCACAAAAATAGCTGCCTGTGCTATCTGGCCCAGACCAGCTCTCCAAGCAATCTTCTTTCATTCATTTATACCAGAACAACTACCACTATTTATCTCTATGAGTAAAATTAGCCATTCAAAAAGTGAACATGGTGTTCTTGCCATAAACTACATGCAATTTCAAGGGATACCAACCAGGCTGGAGCAGTTAAATATTATTTATGTTGGAGCAAGTGTAAAAAAACTACACATTCTTTCTCTCAAGAATACTGTAAGGAGGAAGATCTCCCTGTTTCTTCACTGGCGTTTTATGCTTGCAGGTGTTGAGACAACAATAAGAAGAGCCACCTGCAGTCTCCTACTTTTCCTTATGTAGTTTCCCCAGCTGGGTTCAGAAATCAACAGACCATTAGGTCCTTGTGCCAACAGGATAGATAAAGGAGAGATGGGGAACACTGGCATGGGCGAAGAGACCATCCAAATCCCAAGACCTGTGGTTAAATGCAGGAGGATGCCAGCTGGGAAGCAAAAGGAACATAGGTGGAAGAAGCAAGGTGGTCTCTGCTCCATGTTGCTAAAGAAGGAAGGAGACTTTCTACACTGGAAGGGACTAGGCTGAAATTGATGATACACAGAACAGCAGAGCTAGGCAATCTGAGTCCAGAGGAACACACGGGGCGTGAAACACAAGTCTATGGAAAACAAAAGAATATTGGAACTTTGTGCAAAACTGGAGGTTATTCTCTAATCCAAATATCAAATGCTACTAATGGAGATTGTCATATAAGGAATGCAAAAATACAAATAAGACCATCTCCTTTCTTCCCCATTTCCCTAGGATGAACTACCAAAAAAGCTGTATTCCTCCATATGCAAGTCATCTTTTTTGCCTCAGAAATAATAATGCGTATTTTCTGGATTGCAGTCCCACCTATTTTCTTAAACTGGGAATGCTGAGTCAGACTAGAGGGGGGAAAAACGTAGATCAATAAATGGTAAGTGCAAGCTTTAAAAATGCCCAGGCCAGGCAAACATGAATTCCCTGGAGTAGAGGAGATCACAGAGTTTTCTGTCCATAAAAGCTCTCCACTCCTCAGCTGAACATTTCCTCTCTCTGTTGTCAAGTCACTGGCAAAAATTTATGAAGAGTTTACTGGCACTGTATAGAGTATTACTGCATCACAGGAACTGGACAAGGGCATTAAAGATCACTAGAGAACTGCAAAGGGTTATTTTCAATGAGACTCCAACTATGCAAGAATCACTAGCATTGTACATCCAACAGGTCTGTATTCCCTTTCCTATTTGCAAAACCCAAAAGCAAGGTGAACGGCTGTCAGTCAGAGGTGAAGTTTAACAGCAAATACAACAATTTCAGTATCTGACTGATGAATTTTGCATTCCATGCCTGAAAACAAAGGAGTAGCTCTCCCCCAGTGGTGGAATGGGAGAGCACTGCAGCAGCTCCTGTGAAGATAAGACATGCCTTTGAGTCTGTTTCTTTTGTTAACAAAGCACGGAGCTGACCTACAGCCCTGACTAGGCTGTATCTTCCCAGCACACGCAGAGCAAAGATATCTGGAGGGAGGAGGCAGTTCAAGAAGCAGAAAGAGCCCACCCACAGCTGCAGGCAGCTTTGAGGGCATCATGTTCTGAGCAGTGGACTGGATAGCTCACATGGAGCTCCTTGCTGTCCTGGGGTCAGTGTCTATCCCAGTCCAACCTTTCTCTAAACAGTCACGTTTGGGTACCTTTGCACTGCACTGAAAAAGCATGTGAAGAAATACCATGTCTGTGGGTTTTCCGTATGATGATAGAATGGATCAGGACATTCACAACCTGGAAATTCCTTTTAGTAAATTGCCACTTTAAAAGAAGGCAGTGCATTTGTTACTGGTGCTATTCCCCTGTATATATTAAGCCGAAGATTGTCAGCACATGCACATTCATTTAAAGCAAATTCATGGAGCAGAGCTGTGGATGCTTTTGTGTTGGAAGTAATAGTCACAACACTGAGTACAAAACATTTTCCTCCCTATGCTAAATACCTCTTGGGCACTTAGGTACCAGCTAGCAGAGTTTGAATGTGAGGTTCTCTTCACTAGAAACACAGAATTCCTTTGGAAAGATGAGGCCAAAGGGCACTTGGGCAATGAATTAATTCTAGTGAAGAAAAACCTACGGATAAAGACTGCTTCCTGCTTTACTAACAACTTCCACTAGTACTTTCTGGCTTGCTTAAGATTTTAAGTCATAATTTACGGCACCATGACAAGGTTTGACCAGATCAAATGCTTCTTCCCATCCCGATGTCTGAATTGCAGATAGAGGGAGGTGCAGTCCTATTAACACCAGGAGCTGTACGTGTAATATCAGTCTCTGAAGGAGCACCGAAGGAAAAGCTGACTCCAGCAGTGAAGCTCCATCCTGAAGCTGAATGACTCCTCAGAGTATTGAAAAAGAATATTCTGACTGACATTTTCTCCCTGCTGACCCTCTGAGGGGGGTTTCACCAGTCAGCTGTTTGTAGGACATGATCATTTCCCTTCACACAGCAAAGAACATGACTTTCCATCCCTATAATGATGGGCAAGAACCTGCTATCAGCTTTATCCAAGCAGAGAATTTTACTGAGCTTGTGATTAAGTTCTGATGCATAAAAATAAAAGTCAGGTCCCTGAGCGCTAAACATGCAAATACTTGTTAGTCTGCATTTTTGGAAACAAAATGTATTTCTGTACTAGAGGCAACTGACAGCGATGAAGTTTCATGACAAGTTGTGCAAATTTTTCTTTGCCAACTCATTTATATGGCAGGAGTTTTGACTTTCCACAAAATAAAAGTAGGGAAACTACAAGTTACTAAACAGCAAACACATAACACTTGTTTCAGAGCAGAAAACAACACAGAAAGAAAAACAAGGCATAGAATAAACAGATAAAAGCCCAGTACATTAAACAGGCTTAGTTGGTATTTATTTAACAGCACTAAGTAGTGAGGAACAAACTGGAATTTTGAAAGTTCCTCTGACTTTTTGCTTACAGCCACAGCTGTACCTTCCAGCAATGCAGAACCTGGCACCTGAAGAAGGAAGCCCAGCGGAGTGCTCACACTGTCTGTGGTACACAGCTAGCAGAGATTAAATACAATCTGCCCTTCTGAAACTCAAAGCAATAAGCAATTCTCATTTACAACAGAATCCTCTGTTCAAACATTCAGCTTCAATGAAAAAAACTTAATGCTTTTTAGACTACAGTAAAATAAGACTATCAACCGTGACCTGTAGTAAAGTATAATTGTTTTTAGAGATAACACAACAACTTTGTTAAGTCACCTATTTAATTTCTTTTTCCACAAAAGACCTCAAAAAACAACCCTCCACTAGAATTGCCAAAGAAAACATGATTCCTCTCAATTATGAGTCTCTCTCACCTGTGCTCTAAAAGACAAACAGCAATATAAAGGGTTTTCAAAGTACTCTACAAACTACTGATTTATAATTTAAGATGATTATTTTAAATTATTTGACTGAAGAAAAACCAAGTTATATCCAAAGCTTTCATAGGACTACTCTTAGCCATACATGGTGTTAATAATTCAAATCAATATTTTTCAGTGAGGTCTGCGTTTCCATGAAGCTCTACCAAGAGTTACAGCAAAGGCAATGAAAGAATTGGGTAGTACTGCTAAAACACTTCATGAACCTGCATAATCTCTTTTGCAATCAGCTCTTAAATTTACATATTAACAGTGTGGGGCAGATAATAAGGTAAAAATACAAGTTAAATAAGTTTGAACACTCTTAAAGCAATTTTAACTTTATTAAAATTCTGTCAACATTTTATTCCAATTGCCCTTGTTTTGAAATCCCGACTGACAGATCTTCCAGCAACACTCACCAGCACTATCCAAACCCAGCATTGTTCCAGCCTTACAAACAAGCCCATTCCAGCTCTGTTACTATCAAGATTCAGACGCTCATTAGCTGCAGCAAAATGTCAGATCTCCAGATGTGAGATTTCCAATGCAGGCCATGCCACCAGCAAGAGCAAAAGGCAAGACTGGAAATATAGATGTTTATTGTTTTCAGAGACAAGAAAGTGGTTTAGAAGAACAAAGACTAGGAACAGCTCATTCCAAAATATGATTCAACTCAGATTTGGGCCAGTCATTTAGAGAGTTGCCGTCAACAGCTCTTTGATGTACAATAAGAACATAAATTCTAAAAGCAGGATTTAGAAAAAAGAGGTTCTATGTATTTTTAGATTGTTACTTCAACCTAATTTTGAGTCACTTAAATTCAACATGTGCAATTTAGAGAGGTATCTGAATGATTTGTGCTTGTTCAGTGCATGTTGTTCTCATCATTTAGAACATTTCTTATCTTCAAAAAGTACATTTTGTCCTCTGCCCCTCAAGCATGTACACCAAACCCTAAGTTACAAAGAAAAGCAGATACATTGAATTGAATAATGCTTGTTTTTAACTGAAATGAAGTACAGTAAACAACTATATTTTTTCCTTCCCTTTCTCTTAACACTTACCCAAGATAAAGAATATCGTTATACCTTGCCTTCTAACAAGTCAGACACCATTTTTGTGTTTTGAAGATACTATTTCAATTATCTTTTATGTTCCAATATTACACAGATTTAAAGCTGCACCTATTCTTCACACCATTACCCAGTGTCCAACCAATTAACATCAGTTTCCAAAGGAAACACAGATTAATCACTGACCGTGGTGGCTCCACTTGAACACTGTGGAGAATTGAGGAAATCCTTTATAGGACAACTTTTAGCCCAGAACATGACCATATAATCTAGAGTTCTGCAAGGCTGGTAACCAGTTTTTTGTTGCTATTTTACATGAGACATCTCACAAGTATGAGAGCTCTTCTTTTGGAAGTAACTGCAGTGGGGCATGAGAAAGCAGGTGAAGTTAAGAACAGAACACTTGATAATGCTGATTTTGGAAAGGACAGCTGGAAAGGAAGGTTTTACAGAAAAGTGCTTTTTCATGTAGAAAGAAATTGTGCATTATACTAAGCCCATTTTAGAACAAATATGATCAGAGAGGTATGACAGTCTTCACTTGTTTTCTTTTGACATCCAGTATGTTTACACTAGAGACATCTGAAGACCAATTCTATAAATCTTGGCAATGGAAGCAGACAATACAGAGTGGTTTTTGTCAGTCATCCATGGGCAGCCTGGTGGCTTTTTTAGAGATTTACTCAACACAGCTTTCAGAAAAAGACAAAAAAATGGAAACTGCACATTTGTCATCTGCAGATTTTATTCTTCACTTCCATTGTTTGCATTATGACTTGAAACTAAAAATTTGTAAATCACATTACAATAAGAAAGAAAAGAGCAAAATTTTAATCTCAAGAAGCAGATAAATAACGTGAGAGAATAGTATAAAGATGTTCTCTTACATAGTAAAAGTTAAAATTATTATAAGTTCTCTGGAATAGGTGCATTTTACATCAATAGTTTCATATAGTTCTTTAATGGAAAATCAGTTTATATCCATTTAATAATAAACCTAATTGCAGTAGTAGCTATCGAAGAGACTTGTGAAACTCCACGCTTTTTTCTAAGCAACACAGTCTCATTTTTGCTAGCATATTATCTAATTATCTAGTATTGGACTCTGGAAATGAAGAATGCAAACAAGTTTTAACATTACCATTTAAAAATATTAAAATTTTAGTTACTGAATAGCTATAACCATTTGCAGTATTCAAAGACTGTCAAGTCAATGACATTTAAGCCAGTCTTATAAACTGCAAAACTGCAATATGCTTCTCAATTGAAGCAAGTTATCCTACTTGGAACAGGGATGTATCAATTTTCTACTCTTGGCAATTTAAAAACAAACATATTTTGTAGGATTGTATCTGCCCATGACCCACCTTGCTTACATGTGGTTTTGCCCAGTGATTCATGCAGCAACACACAGAAATAGATTGTATAACACTGCAGGCACTAAAGAGATGGTTTTTATTTTGATTCAGTCCAGTCCAACCAGTCATAAATGGAACAGATTCAGAGGGTCTCTTCTAATACTTCATGTAGCAAAATAAACAAACATCACACCAATACAAGTATTTCAGTCACCTTCTAAATATTACATGGAATTTATTTGCATATAGATTTTCCTGTGAATTAAGTGAAAATATGCAAAAAAGCTTGACAGCAAAGTGACCACTGACATATAAATATCATATGTGCTTGTTTCAAGAACATGGCAACAAATAGGCAGAATGTGAGCAAAACCTCTACACAGAGTAAGCCTCTTACTCTCCCTACCAAAGAACAGGCAAGAAAGCTAATATAGCATAACAAAAAGTGGGAGACCTAATTAGAGACCTAATCTTAAGAGCAATGTAAAGAACTGACTTCTGACTTCTTTTGCTTCTCTACTACAGCAAATGCTATATTGCCATGAATTCACACCGTAGTGAAAAGACAACATCTTCAAAATCAACTTCATGTTTAAATGCTGTTCTTCCTGTTCTGTCTTTTCTGGTGATAAATACTTGGAAATCAATGAGGAAACATCATTTGAAGTGAGCCATTCATCATGTACCGAAAAGGGTAAGTACCCCATAAATTGCAGTGATCCGTTTCCTATTAGAATCACACAACAGAAGGCAACAGCGTTTCCATTAGCAATTTTTATGACCTCTGTAGGTAGAGGATAAGGCTAGGAAATTGCTTATTTTTGTCAGCTATAAAGCAGTTGTTGGGTGGGGAAGGAAGAAAATTTTCAAGAGAATCAGAGTTATTAGTAAATCAAAGGGGAGGGGGCAGGGGGAGATACAGCAAATGCTGCCTGCACCAACTGCACGTCCTCATACTTAGGAAATTTGTGGATTGGCAGTTCTCCTAAGTAATACTAAATATTTTAGTAAAATTTACTGTTATTAGAACCTTTTTAAACTGTGTGTAGGCACAAAAAATTTGCTATAGTTGCCTGCAACTGCTGCCTAATAAACAACACTTCTCTAAACCTAGAAAATGGATTCACTATTTTAAATGTTCCTCTAAAGCCAGTGTTACAAAAAGGACAAAATAAAAATTCAGGCTTTAAAACAGAAAACCAAATTTTATTAAATTAAGCACTGTATATTACTCTGTCACTGTTTCCCTTCTCCATCCCATCCTGTGCAACACTCTTACACTCTCTGCAGCAAAACCAGGCAGGATAAACCCACTAGGTAGAAAAAAGAAATAAAACCTGTAGGTTTTGATGTGCCCCTTTACAACTGACAGTATGACTGCCCTCCCAAAATACCAGCCCTGAAAGAAGAATGAAGCTTTACAAATGAATAGGCTTTTCCCAGAGTTCAGGGAGTGGAGTTGGGAGGAGGAGAAAAGAAAGGAAGAAATAAATGAATTGAAAGAATATTTGAAAATAAAGCTAACTGTATTTAACACAGAAATGCTTCTCAGATTCAGTTTGATATACCAGCAAAAAATTACATTTTTAAGGCAACCTCACCCTTAACCCACAAAATCTCAAAGTCCGTACACCAAAATATCATCTAGTCTTGAGAAACAAGTTGTAGGAAAGAACCTTGTGTGTGCCTCAAAAGTTAAAAAACCTAGGCAAACAAACAGCCAGTGATAATTACTAAATTTAAGGGATGGAAAACCAAATTAAATCAAATAAAATTATTATACCACTCTTGTGTCCCAAGATTTAGCATGAAAACCACTGGGAAACTCCTCTGACCTGCATTATACACTAAGACAGTCTGAAGGAACATCAAGTCACTTCTGTCTCTACTTTCTCTCCTTCCACATGCAGAGCACTGAATTAACATTGAATAGGTCAACAGAATTCCCACATCTCAAAACCTGTAAATTTGCATTTATTTATACAAATTTTTAAGCTTAATTCTACCTGAGCTTCCACCTTACAGAGGGCAGTGCAAGCCACTTGATTTGTTTGAGCCAAAATCCCATGGAAATTCAGATTCAAAACCCACATTTGCTCTATTCTGGCTACACTGGAGCCAGAGGGGCTGAACTCCCATCCACTGAGTGTGCTACTGGTGGTAAAAATAGAGGTAGCTAGGTATGAGTTTTCCCCTCAGGAATGACTGGTATTACCTCACATGCCACCCATGATGAGCCCATCCCACACTAATTGTTCAGCTACTTTATGTTGCCAGCAGCCAGGAATAAATGAGTGTTTATTACAGTCATGAAAATGAGGGGCTAGTTAGCCTTCGTAAGTGAAATTGGTTTCACCTACATGAAACCTCACTAATTACTTTTTCTTCTTTCAACATTTCAGACCAGCTTGCACACACACCTCCTTCTTTTCCTCAATGAAAAGTCAGTAACTCTAATTTTCTGAAACAGCCAAGCGTATCATTACAATAATTTGTGGCTTTAGTTGTTTCCCAGAGAACAGATTTTACTCTCCTAACTGTGTTCTCAGGACCTTCTTCATAAAGCTTTGTAAAATCAGAGCTCAGAATGTGATTTCACCATAAAAGAATTTATCTTCTGTCTGTGTACCTGCCATACCCAGGACAAAACAAGGAAACCACCACACATTACAAACACATTTGTGGAACAGGCTCCATACAGAGAGAGGCCTAGGCATCTGCAGTAAGTTAGGAAAAAACACAAAAACACTTTACAAGGGTGCTTTGATTGAACTTTTGTTATGAAAGGAGTCCCCCACTGTGCTGCCCCACCTGACAGCTGCCCCGAATTCAGCCCTATCATCAGAGTGGTAGGTAGATCTTCAAAGAAGGTTTTCTGTGGGCTTGCCAATTTTCCTAAAACTATGTATTATGCTGCAATTTCTACATCTAATCCTTGATCCGCCTTTCTGATACTCTGGGACTCATTCCCAACCATCCCGCTTCACCAGCCTCCTTTTTCAGCATTCCTGTGTTCTGGTGTGTTGTTCGAGTCCAGCCTCAGCCTCAGCCCAGCCTCTGGGCTTTGATGCTTACTCTGGCACACCGGCCCTTCCCACGTTCCACATCACAGCCGGGCATCCACACCCCTGCCTTGCCCCCAAGATTAATGTGTTTGGACTTCTTTGGTCTCTGACCTTGGGTTTTCCTGACCCTGACTGTGACCTCCTTTCTATCCCAGCCACAGCCTGACCCAACAACTAAGCCAAACCCACCAACGTCCTGGCTCCAGCAGTGTGTGATCAGACTGCTGTGATATCTGTGGCGATAATTAACCCCCAAACAGGGGAGGAGGTGGGCAACCATTAGTTGGTGGTCTGTTTTCAAGGAGACAAGCACAAGTCAAGCAGCACTGCCAGTATTCCCACAGATCAGCGAGAACACTGTGGTGGCTCACTGTGGCTCCCGTGTCTGCTTGTCCCGCTGGGAGCAGCAAAGCTCTTTGGAGCTCCTCTCCTTGAGCCAGGTGCTTCATGTGGAACACCAGTAACGAGGCAAGACCCTGTCACTGAAAAGATTTATGATATTTACTGACAGTATGTATTTGGGTTGTGTGGAAAGGTCGTGGTGGTGGAAGGGTACAAGGATGCCTTCTGTGAGAAGCTGCTAGAAAGTTCCTGTGTCCAACAGAGCCAATGCCAGTGGAGTCCAAGACAGACATGCTGCAGAAGAACACCGAGCCCATCAGTGACCATGGTAGTGCCTCTGGCACAACAGAGCTGAGAAGGGGGAAAAGTTTATGTGCTACTGCAACTGCAGCTGGAAAGAAGGCTGAGAATATGTGAAAAAGCTATGCAGACACCAAGGTCATGGAAGAAGGGGAGGGAGGAGGTGCCCCAGGCTCAGGAGCTGAACCCCCCCGTGAAGCTCACATTGCCTGTGAGGCAGGATGTGCTACTGCAGCCAGTGGAGGTCCGTGTGGAGCAGAGACCCATCTGGAGCCCATGGAGGGCCCAAAACCCTGCTCAAAGGAGTCGGTGACCCCTTGGAAAACCCACACTGGAGCGGGCTCATGGCAGGACCTGTAGGCCAATGGAGGGAGAAGCCCAGGCTGGAGCAGATTTTCTGGAGGACTTGTGACCCCCTAAAGGACACACACAGGAGAAGTCTGTTCCTGAAGGACTGCACCCTGTGAAAAGGGGACCCTCTGGAGAAGAAGGGGAAGAGTGTGAGAAGTCCTCCCCTGAGGAGGAAGGAATGGCAGAGACAACATGTGATGAACTGATAGTGCTGCTGCAGGGGAGCAGAAAGAGAAGTATCACAGAATATTACTTCTGAGTGGGAGGGGACCCATAATGTTGAGCCCAGGAACAGGGGTGGAGTGGGGGAAAGGTGTTTAAAGAATTGGGTTTACTTCTCCTTACCCTACCCTGAGTTCATTAGTAATAAATTGAAACTAATTTCCCCAATTGGAGTCTATTTTGATGGCAATGGGTGAGTGATCTCTTCTTGTCCTTATCTCCACCCACAAGCCTTTTGCTGTATTTTCTCTCCCTCATCCAGCTCAAGAAGGGAGTGATAGAGTGATTTTGGTGGGTATCTAGTGTCCAACCAGGGTCAGCCCAAAACACGCTGAAAAGAGACAAAAAATAATTGATCCTTTTTTAGGCATTACAATGGATAAATTTCTGTGAAAACATATTATTCTGACTCTCAACTGTTTTGTCAAACTCCAGACCGGTCCCTTTCCTTAATCTGAATCTTGTTCACTAGGTCACACTGTGCCAGTTCTTGTAATTCCACAGGGGTTTCATCCCACTCCTGAAGTTTTACCCCAACTCAGCAACTCTGCCATCATCCCAAGGCTCATAACAAATGACATTGCCTATTTGTATATAAATCTGTCAGAAACACCTGGTTTCAGTACCCTTTTTCCCCCCTCATCTCAGCAGTTCTCAGGTTCCTTGTCAACACATTCTGTCTTATTGCCCAGCTTTGCCTTCAACACCCTTCACTTCCCTTTCTGATTCTCAAACACTTCCTCCTCACCCAGCCAATCTTGATTTCTTTTAACATGTGCTTTCCCTTTAGTTTCCAAGCCCTCAGAATCAGTTATGGGCAGTCCAATCTCCTTCTCAATTTGTTCTACACCCTTCACTCCAAGACTCCCTATCTTTCTCAGCCTCCTTTTTTACTCCCCCCATGATGATTTCCATTTCCTCACCATCTTCCACCACATATCGCCTAAATCCAGCCAGTAAAGTCATACAGTCACACACACACACAACAGCCACCCTTAAAAACCTCCTCAGCTTCAGTGTGTTATCTTCAGAAGGGTTGTAAGGATCAGGGGGTACAACTAAAGGCTGTAACAGAACCATAGGGGAGGTGGAATTTTAGCAGTGCAGCATGAGCAAGTTTCTGAGCATGAATAAGCTAGAAGTTTTGGGTCTTAAATAGCTTTGGCTAGTTTCTGAAGAGACAGCAAAGATGTAAACTCAAGATTAAATCTACTCCTGCCAAATACAAAGTAATTAGACAGCAAGGATTAAAGGAAAAAAAAAAACAAAAATAAAAAACCAAAACCAATCAAGAACAATGTTTTCACAGTATTTTCCCTTCTGCAAGAAAAGCAATTGCTCCAGCTGTGTGCCTGACGCCAAAAACTGCAAACAGCTGAACTAAGGGCACAGAGTAGCCTTCAACAGCTGTTCATCAAGCCAAAGTTTCAGACATATGACTGAAGTCTAGTAAAGCACTAGGATACTAAATTGTGTCACAGAAACCACTTTCAAATCTCAGCAGATTATAAATTTCACCTATAGTTATTTAAAACAATAAAATAATATAATTTGTCAAAAGGTATTTGCTGTTTCCTGTCATTTGTTTTTGAATGTGACTCTTCTTTCACTCTTCCTTAACCTTGGCAAGACTTTTAACCTTCATTTTGCCACCACTACTCCCCAGCTCCCAAAGGGAGGCAAACAAGAACTTTTAACTTTACACTCAGCTGTTGCATTGATAAATCTGGCTTTAGACCAACTTCTTTAACTTCAGACAAATTTCATATGGATTTGCTATTACCAAACACAAAGTCATTGATTGCATAATTTCCAGCCTCTTTTGAGACAAAGATTCTTATCATAAAGCCAAAGTCTTCTTTTTAGTAATTAATCAACAGTTTTGTAAACTCATAAAATTAAGTCCTAGTATCACATCTACCATATTCCTACCATACCTGCATCAGAAGGCCATAAATTCAGGCAAGGTTCAAACTAACCAGCTGTATGTTGATGAAACTTTCCTGCGTAAAGAGAAAAAAGAGAACAAAAAAGAAAAAATATGACCTCCACATTTAGTCTTGGCAATCAGGAAAATAAAGTCACAACAGCAAAAATTTCACAGGAAAAAGATTAGGTCATCTAATACCTCTTGTCTTCTCAGGCTATTAAGGAGAATACTTCCTAGCGCTGTGTCCACTCCAACTGTGACCCAACTTCCTGATGTCTGACCTGCCCTCTCTCAAAATACTAGTCTAGATTTTACTACTTCAGAAATCACTCAGCGCAGTAACTGGAAAGTATGGTTTTCAAAGTAAAAAATAATAGCCTTCATGTCTCCACTTCAAATTTTTAATCACTGTGAGGGGTAACTGAACACACTGCAGAGCAGACTTCAGCATCTCACAGATGTAAGGTCACTGCATTGCAGAGGAATTAATTCAGAAACAATTTTAAGCTCATGGACACTCAGTTTTGAACATCTGAGCTGGGAAAGAGAAGATACAACCCATGGTCATTCGTCCTACAGCTGCAATTTCCTCCAAACACATTCTGTCTGTTAGAAAACCAAAACTATTCATTCACATATTTTCAGCCACAGGTAAGTAAAGAGCTTTATTTAACATCCTGGGCTTAGCTTGAAGATGTCAATATTCCAATTTGTTTAAAAAACTTATTTTTTTAAAGTACACTACAGTCACCACTTACAATCTGTAAGTGCAAAACCACCAATTTTTTTTTCCTCCATTAAAGTTTACAGAGGTTAGAAAGAAAAGAAAGTTATCTCAAAACCACAAAGTATGTTTTAAGAAGTTAATTCTCTTTTCTCTTTTAAAGATTACAATAATATTGCTAATCAAGTAGCACCACACAGAAAAATAAACCTAGTGAAGGAGTTGCTCTCATTTTTCATGGGAACATAAAGGAAAACTATCCAAGGCTATAGTCACTTACATCAGATCAGAAGCCAGACAGTTGCTTTGATTCCATCACCCCTCCCAAAGCAGGGAAGATAAGTCAATAAACTGACCCTTTAAGAACTGTCTAGTTCAGTAATTGTCATTGGTATCCAGTTGGCATTAAAAAAAAGTAGTCATGATCATGACCTTTGCATTTCTGCAAACATTAGCCATTGTCATGAGGGAGACCCCTTTGGCCTCATAATTCACATGCTGTTAACAGCCAGCAAGAACACAGCGTGTGTCAGTTACTAAATAATGTAAGAAAAATAGGATGTCACACATACCCCACTGCTCCTGTGCACAACCATGAGCATTGAACTAACCTGTATTACACTCAAAATTTTAGAAAGATGATCATTAATCTATTTTTTATATTCATGTGATTTTTCAACTATATTATTACTACTGTGTGGTATGATGAAAGATTCTTTGGCTTTTTTGTATTATTTCTAATTATTTTGCACTATTTCTGTTTGCCTGGCTTCCAAGAGAAACATGGCTCATATTACATGTTTTCTGTCAACCACCTCTTAAACCCACAATTCCATCCAAATGAAACAGAGGAACAGAGCTCTGAAAAATATTTCAGTTTCTCAATATTCATGAGGAAACTTAGCCAGTTAGGCAGGACATTTGACTGTAATGGCAGTAAAACAGGAAGCCATTGGAAGGGCTGATCCTAACCACATCTTAAATACAGAAAAAGATTTAAATCATTGTTTATTAACAAAGAAAGAGACAAATCTTTAGGAAACTAGCTTCTTCAGTTCTGGCACCCCTGGAATTGCTTGTTAATATTTAATTTTATTACCTATCAAACCAACATGGTGCAGACAAGACACCTGTATGCTGCTTTCACCTGGCTCACTGCCTGGAGAAAATGCACTGTGAGCACAGAGCAGACCTGGAACACTTTCTGCAGCCCACCTCACCCAACACTGTGGCCCACACTAATCAAAGAAGAACAATGGAGTGGTCAGATCAACCTAAAAGTCAGACTAGAGGGTGCATTTCCTAGGTCACACAGTGGCCAACAGCAGATACTCAAAGAACACAAATTCCGTGATGTTCCTGTAGTCGTAAGTATCTGAACTATTCTCCCAACCTCCACTGATCTGCAGCTCAAGGCTCATTTAACAGGAACCATAAATTTATCCAGCTGCTTTAGAAAACACCATGCCTGGGACCTGAGAAAGGAGTGTGATAACCCACCTCACACTGGCAATTATCACCTTTTGTTTGCATTCAGCACAGCCCCCGCTAATTTCATTTGATGCTCCTCAGTTCTTTTCCTCCAGAAGACACAAACAGCTCTCACCTTCTGCCCCACAGTATTTTATGGACCTCAGCTGTCTGACTTGCAGGGCTGAAGTCTAGTCAATGTAGTCATTCCTTACATAATAGTAGTTGTTCTACACTTGGATCGACCTTATTTATTTCTCTGTATTTTTCCACTCTTAATCTGTGTTATCACAAAAGCAAGAGGAAGGAGACAAATTGCACATGACTTTCAAGATGTAGGTATCCTAAAGATGCACGTGCATGGCAGAATAATTTTTTTTTGCTTTGGTTTCCTTTTTTCCCCCATTAATGCCTCAACATTTGCTTTTCTTTGTCTTTCCCCCCCTCCATTACAGACCATTAAGTAGCACATTAAGCAGTAGCCCATTCAGAGCATCTATACAAAACTGACAGACATCCAAGCACTTTCTAAGATATATATATATATATACTGAGATATTTCCAAAAGAGAACATTGTATATTCCCTGAACTGCTATTCCAGTCCATCAACCAGATGGAAAAACAGTAGGACAACTGGAATTCAGCTCTATCCTTCCTCTTCTGTTATTACAGTATGCTTGATTGTTACACGGGTTTGCAGGGAGAAGGAAGATATTGCATGTGAAAGAGAGATAATAAACCATAGGTCAACTTAAAAAAGGCAGCTGATCAGCCCAAGAACACAAACAAACCTCTTTGTCAACTCATTCTGAAATTTCATACAAACTTGGGCTGCGTTCAACTATAACAAGTGTGCACTAGGTAATAGGTTTCATTAGAGAAATTTCAGTACAAAAGAGGATTAAATCATCACTCTGTGAAAACCGAAAGATAAGGTGGATTTCTGCTCTCTCCTCTCCTGGAGGCTGGCAAGGATCAGTGAAATTAAACACTGCCCAAGGCAATTGTTAAAAGCAGTTTGGCCATTAAAGTCATGTCATCTGGTGACCCAACTGACCTACATTAAACCCAGGCTAAAGGGCAATGTCATCTTTCTTTTCCTATAGATAGCATGACTTTGCATCTTCAGCACAGATGGAAGACAACCCCCTTGGCCTTCTGGTTTCCACTGGTTTCCTTGCTGCAAACCAAAGTTAGTTGCAACTGATCTTTTGTACTTCTTTGGCCTTAGGAGTACTTTAGTTTTGTGAAACAAAGCTGAAAAACACCAAATTTCTTTCCTTAAAGTTATTCAACCAATACCTATCTAACCAGAGGCTGTAGAACCCCATACACTTAATTAAGAAAAAGATTAATAGGCTAATGCAAACATTTTAAAAATTGTCTATTTAATTACCACTGGACACATTCCATTTAGTCTGAATAAATGAGATGTGATAATAATTTTTCTATTATAACACTAAGTGTCAGATGAAGAGGTTACACAGTTAATTATTTACTTTAGCTCTAGTTCATGACCAACAGCTTTTCCACACAGATTTGAGAGCTGCCATGTCAAAAAATGGGACATTCTTTAAGAATTTTGTGTGGAAACTCCAAAAAGTCAGTTTATAGGAAAAAAAGAGGATGAAAACAGAATAGGTTTGTACTGGTTTTCATCAGTCTCTCTTTTATGCAGTAACTGCATAGCTGTTGAGGAGAACCCCCCAACTTATTCAGTCAGTGTTTCTTATATAGCAAATGATGTTCAGCACAGGCTGCTTGAAGAAGATATAAAGTAGTTAAATCTTGCAGCCTTAAAAGGGTTCTTGAATTATTTCTCTGTTCTGTTCTCCCAGAGAAAACCACTTCATCAAAACCTACAGAATATTCTTGCATTTCATTCCATCTCTCTTCAATGTGGGCTGCAAGATACTTATTTATATTGCAAGAATTTTTTCTGCCAACAAAAGACACTTTGAAGAGCTTCCACTGTGCCAGAAATTAAATTTATAGGTTGATGCTGCAATGTCTGTGCCTTTTCAGCAGCCATCATTGTCAATGGGAATAAACTGGTAGGCTGCCTAATGGCTCAGAAGAAAACATTTGCATCTGCTGCAGATAATGCAAATTTATAACCCATTTATGGGTTATAAATACTATGCAATTCCTCTAGAAATTATATGTCTGCTAAAGCATTAAGTTGTTTTTATCCACAAAGAATAAAAGTCATTCCCTTGTCTGAGCCAGGAGCACACTAAACATTCCAGCAACTAATTCATCTTGTTGGTTTTACCCACACTTTCAGTCTTTAAAATCTTTTAAGACAACTGCAGAAATGCATGCCATATATAAGAATGCAAACAGCTAAGTCAACTCAGAGTTTAAATTCAATTTGCTTTTAACAGCCAAACCATACAGAAAAAGAAACCCCTCCTGTTTTCTCTGGTGCTCAACCACAGTTGGTTCTTACTGAGGTAAATACCCTTTTCCTCACTGAATGGTAATTATTTACTGTTGAAAGATCTAGAGGTAAGTAAGAAGTAAATTCTTCTGGCTGCTATTTAAAAATAAAGGCATGCAAACATCTTCCATTAAAGAAACCAAAAACCAATCAAAACTAAAAAACCAAACAACAACAAACACAATGCTGAAAAAAAAATCAAGGTTGCCAAACTCTGATCTCAAATTCAGTGTCAAGACTGGCACTGCTACTTATGAAGCACCCAGTAAATCTCCTAGAATCTAATCAGTTACCAGCACGTTGAAGGGAAGCACATGAGAACATGTACCTAATGACTCATTAAAGTTTAAGTTTCATATAATTTTATTAACATCTTTCAGTTTGTCTGAACTAATTATCTTGAAAAGAAGGGAGCCTGTCCAGCAGAAACCTTTCTTAAGATTATCATGAAAGAGAAGTTTTCAACAGGAATTAAAAGTGGAATCTAAAAAGTTGATCAAAAAGGGATAAAAATTATGCTTAAAATAAACCAAAAGAGGTAGCACTGATGAAAAAAATGGGTTCAAAAACATGTTTTTGTGCAAGACTTGCTCCTGCCTTTTGGATGGGGGACCAAAAGAAGGAAGGAGCAAGACTGATTTTTCATTAGCGAACTGGGAGGCTCCTTTGAGGCCCATACAAATGCTTTTAAATTATATTTGGTCAGATTTGGAATGCCAAAGCATGAACAAAACACCCTGATATCCTCCCTGCTCCCTAAAGTGGAGGCTCCCTCCAAACTCCTCTAAGACACTCCATACATCAGAGATGGGTGGAAGTTCATCCCTGTTCCAGTAGGGAAGGAAGATACTTATTATTGGATGGAAAAATTCTGCCAGAGGGTGCTACAGCCTCCTGCCACATTAGTTTTCAGTGATTATCCCCAGTTTGGCAAACAGCAGTATGACTTTTCTGTTTGATTTTTTTTTAAAAAAAACAAGTCGTTGTGGACCCTTCTGCATTCAAGTCTGTCCTTAAAAACCTTACAGTTCAGAGACTTTTTTTTTTTCCAACTAAGGAATTTACAAGCCCTCCTAGCAAGCTTACAACTGACACATATCGAATACTGGTAGCTTTGAATCTCAAAAGCTTTGCAAAGCACTAATAATAAATTTGTTTTCCCCTCTTGTTCTACAGCTTTCAAAAAACTCAAGTAAGTGCTGAAAGTATAACAACAGGTTTTAACAAGTTTTAAAAATCCCATAAAAACAAAATAAAAAATTTAACAAACAATTGCATTTTTATGATGCACTACATAATTTTTTGAGTTGCACACCTTATTTCTCTTATGCATTATACATACTTTTAAGTGAGACGGAAGGAAGATGACCTTTCCTTCAGTAATCTCACAAAAGTATACCTATTTTCATACATACATATACATTCATAATTCAGCTTTTTGTATGTACCAGAAAAATTTAAATCTTATCATATATAAATGGCTTATTATAAACCTAAATGTTAGCAGCCATTTTGATGTCAAATCACACTTCTGTCCAAGGCAATGTAACAACCACAAGTACAAAACTATTAAGGAAATGACCTAATCAAATTAAAGGCTTCCCTACAAACACTTTAAAATGATAACTTGTGAGAGCTGCGTGCCAAGCACCTTCTGTCCTTGGTTGCAGGGACTAATTCAGTCTGCATTCGGCTTCACCCCTCTGGCGTCAGCCACCCATCTGTCACCTCCCTTTTTCTGGGGTAATCTGCTCTGTACTTATCTGAAAAGTAGACTCCTAAGTCTTGTCTACCTCAAGAAAGTTGCCTCTTGCTGATATTGGGGGTAGAGATGGTTGAGACCAGGCATATGCCTGGCTGAGCACAAACCACTGCCATTTTATTACAGCGTCTGCAGAACTGTAGTAAAACGGTGCTCAACAGGGCCCCTACACCACCACCCCTTATGCTTCCAAAGAAACTATATTTAGCTGCAAATAAGCAGCAATAAAGTTGTTTCATATAACCCACCTTTATTAAAAAAGTAGTCTAAGGGCATACTCTGAGTCTTGCCCAGATGGAGACAGCATGGACACTGGTGGTGATTCACTTCAGCAGCATGGGGATGTCGCCGACTGCATGGGTTTGTCCAACAAAGGGCTCTTGAGTCCATGGCAAAAGACTCATTTCAAGGACACTCAGGGAGAACATTACCTGTATTTCCCCTGCCTAGCAGGATTCTTCTCAACTAGGAGCATTTTATTTCTGTCAGGCAAAGTGGAATCATTATGTACCATACCTCAGCTGTGTAACACAAATCATCATGATGTAAAGACTTCACTACTTTCACTAAATTTTTTTAAAAACAATTCTCCTAGCACAGATGCTAAAGATCTTTGTTGCACAATGCACTCATTTGCAAGAAGCCAGCAGGTAGTAAATCAATTTGAATATCATATTCTTGGAGATATACTTACAAGCCAGACCATCTCATCTATAATCCATTTTTACAGTGAAGATGTGAATGAGCATATTTCTGCTTGATCTAAATGGACAGAGGAGCATCAATAAAGTGTGTTCAAGTACAAGAGTTCTGCCTTTTTCTTTGTTAGAAAAAAAGTGGGGTTTTTTCCCAGCTGCTTAATTTTTCAAGTATGATTTCACAGATGCAGTATATAACACAGCTTACAAAATTCGGGTCACTGTCTCAGATGTACTGTAAATAGAGTGACAATACTCTGACACAAACACAAACTTCAGTTTCTTCACAGTTCTGTAGTCAAAAAAGGCACCAAGTCACATTTGGTACTCCTCACATCTGTATTCAGAGTTCTGTAATTAACATGCTTTAAAAGAAAGCATCTTCCTCTGTCTAAAATCCCCACACTAAACCAGTGTGACATTTTGTGCGTAGCTTCTGAGATGTAGCTGAAAATTTACACAAGGGAAGGTAATTGATTCATTACATCTATTTCTACTATATTTCTTTTTGTATTTTTTTTTTTTGGTCGCCATTTCAAAAGGCATTGTTTAAATTGCCCTAATCTGCAAACAGCAACAATAAGTGTAGCAAATACTTGACAATGAAGATGTAAAGCCTCTAAAAACCTGTTACCTTAGTAACCATGGGAATGCAGGAGAATAAGAATACACAGAGTGTCAGGACATCATTTTGGATTCCACAGGGTTTAGGTTGAAATACAGTCAGCTTTCATTAGCTTTTTGTTTTTCCCAGTAGGTCCTTGGACTTTGAAACAAAACCTGAATGACAGCTATGAGCAATTCCAGCCTCACTCCTCATCAGCCACACCAAACAAAACAGCTCTTCACTGTGGACCCCCCTCCTTTGCACCCAACATGACTCGAAACAAACATTATTTATGCTGCTGACCCCTCTGGATATCACTAATAAATTGCATTCCAAAAAGAAGAGTAAAATGAAGACCCACTTTCATGGTACTTAGATAATTCACTTTAAACAAATGTACTGCAAGAAAAAAAACAAACCAAAAAAAAAAGTCAGCACATCCTCCCAGGATATTTCTGTAAACCCACAGTTTATTACGGGCTCTATAGAGTATGTTAATTCAACACCAACACTAAGAATAATTTAGCTGCCTATTTAAGTAACACTTTATTTTCATTTTACTCATGATGTGGGAAAAGAAAATTAAGAAGATAAAGAAGTGAGATCCATGCCCCCACCCCCACCAATGTCTGTTGGGAAGCTTGTGGTCAAGACCGAACAGAACAAAGATCTCCCAGCTGCTGGCTTTAGCTGGTTTAATTTTAGTTCTGTCCCCTTTTTCCTTGCTGCTATCTAGTCAGTTAGGAAAGCGATCTGAAAAAACTTCCAGGCAAAACCATTGGAAAAATGAGCCAGAAATTCAACTGCATGAGAATAAGGGTGGGGAAGGAATGAACATATATTTGCTCAGCAAAGGAAAAGAAAAAGTAGAAGTATTGGTTTACTTGGCCATCATGTGATGACAAAAATCCTTACATCAAAAAGCTGGAGAGTAACAGTAGTTCAGAGCCTTGCTTTACATTGGTTCACTTATTTTTCAGCTGATAAGTTATTTCTTTTCTATTCACAGAAACTGCCATTCCAGGATAACATAGACACACGTGAGAGTTACATCCTCCACTGACTTGCAGTCTTCTGCAATCCTTGACCCACATATATAAAGCAATACCTGACAGAGGTAACACTTGTTCAACATGCAATAGTCCAGATTCTCTAGTTTTATACTGCATTATATGAAATGTCTGGATCAGGTTAAACATTATTAGCAAACACCAAAGTTACACTTTCAAAGCACTGATCATAGAGCAAAACAGCAGTGTATCTCCAGGCAACTGCAACTTACAAGTTAAATCAAAAAGAAGATCTAGATTAAATCAAATCAATGGAAGAATACTTTCTGATCCACTCACATGTTTTTTAGATATATATATATATATATATATATATATATATATGGGAGTGGTTATTCCCTACTCCTGAGTGGGAAATGGGCTCATCTCTACAAAGGAAAGCACACTCACAAGAACATTGAGCCAGCAGGTTATAAAAGAGCACATTTTATACAGAAATATGCAGAAGGTACATTTTGAAACATTAGCTTAGGCCTCAGAACATTAAGCAAAGATTAGAGGATGGATACAGCCCAGCATGCCCAAGGCCTGGAGCTCTTTTAAAGGTGAGTGTTCACCTAAGCAGGAACTTCTAACACAGAACAGGGCTGTGGTACACTAGGAAGTAACTCCATTGAGGAACATGGGGTTCTTCCTTCCCAAAGTTAAGTTTCAATTTTGTAGTTTCAGAAAGCTATTTGCTTGAAACAAAAGGTTCTCTAAAAGCCTTTTCTTTGTTGCTTCCTCCCTGAAGAGTCCGTCAGTGGTGCTGATGGCCATACCTTCCTGGAAGGGAAGCCTGTCACTTGCACCTTTGATGCATGGGGTTTTGGAGCTGGGCATTTTGGCTGGGGAGGGAAGGGTCACATCATTCTTATGCTTACAGCATAAAGTCATTGCTACAGTGCCCAAACTCTGTCCTGCAAACCACAAACAGGCCTTTTTATCACAGGAGAGGAAGATTTCTCAAACTGGTACTAAGGGTGGCACTGCCGTCAGTTCTGTAAATGTCAGCTGAGTCAGAACTTCAATAGGGACATTGGCATGACAATGACATAGTACCTGAGGCACATACAATGAAATCACCCAGCATGGAGAAGCAGCTCATCATGACCCCACCTCTGTGCTCCCCCTCCCAAAAGAAAACCCCTGCCAAATACCCTGACATTGAATAGTGGTTCTTCAGACTCTGTTTGACTGAAGAGCATTCAGATGGGAAAAAACGTTCATAAATAATTCCATCCTTGCAAAAGCAACATGAGAAGGTGAATGCAAGCAGATGCCAGTCTTCTACCAACTTCCCTTTCTAGAATTACTGCTATCCTGTCTGTAGGGTAAGCCACAGGTACTGTGCCTCCTGACTGGCAGATCTGGAGATGCTCTTATCTGGGAACAAAGGGTACGTCGGATCTGTTCTAAGGGGAGAAGCGCAGTACAACCCAGGCAGAGAAAGCACAGAGACAAGTGCAGGACTCTATTCTAACTGTGTCATCTGCACAGGTCACGGACTTAGCTGCTTGCCCCAGATGCCGGAAGAACTGGACTTTTTGTCAGTTCCCTACCATTTGAGTCATCCAGCTTAGTAATGCTCTTTTAAGGGTTCCGAGAAGAACAACCACTCATCATCTTCTCTAGGTCAGACAAAAAAATGAATTCCAAGTATCTAGAACAGGGGTCCATTTTTCATTTATTTCAAGCCTGAAATAAAATTCCCAGGTTTTTTTTCTCCCTTCACAAAAATAACTCTGTAGGAAGAAACAAAATTTAATCAGTTCCTAAAACAATTCAGAACAGTTCCTTCACTGCCAAGTTTAAAATCTCAGGTCAACATCGACCTAGTTAGCACTAGTTCTACAAATGATTTTTTTGATCTCAGTATAATTTCAAGACAGACAGAAAATACCCAAAAGGCATGTTGGTGGTACCTATCACTTTCTAACCAAAAAAAATTGGCAAAAAGCAGCATGCACATACGCAGGGTCAATTAATTTTACACCTGTCCAGTGTAAAATCCAAAAGTAGGATTTCTCAACCTAAAAGAGAATGTATGCTTAAAAACACTTCACAGTATATTTGGCTCTAGTGGTTTGTGAAAAAATAAAATAAATCTACTCAGTACTGATCACTTCCACCCCATTGTGCTACACTGCACCAGTCAAGCTTGGCATGCCACTCAGTAGGTAAACTGGATCAAGGAATTAATCCAGCTGAAAAGTAACCTGGAAAACTACATTGATTTTCAAGTAGATCAGTTATTCTGCCAGATCCCACCATGCTCCAAACAAACAGCAGCAAAATAGGGGGAAAGGTTGAGACTGCAGTGAGGAAATGGACAACCAATAAGGAGCCAAGGGCTGATGGACCCCAAGCCACGGGCTCATTCACATGGTTTGATGTGAACCTCCCTTAGTGAGCCAAATCACAGATGCAGCTTTCTTTTGAAAGGATGGAAATCTCTCAGGTATCCCTTGACTCACCATGCACTAAATCACTGTCCAGTAGGCATATTGCCATTGGCTTCCAAAGGAGCTGAGTCCACATGGATCCAGGACCATGCTGAAAGCTGCAGGCAACCTACCTGTGGAAAGCAATCTGGAAAGCACATGGGAAAAACAGAAGAGAAAGGGAAATTAACTTTTCTAACACCTCCAAGTCTGTGAAGTGACCTTTGGGAATTACCTCCAAATTTCATCTACTGAGTGACAAGTAGGCTAAACTCAAATAAGCAAAGACCTGTAAGGTGCCAAGACATTTGTATTGAAAGTTTTTCCTTCTCACCCTCCTCTGTAACACATCATCATGGAAATACTCCCGGAAAGAGGTTCAATGACTGAAGGAAATAACAGTGACTATCATCTTCCTACTGCATTGGGTGACTTCACTAGTTTTTTTGCATATATTACCTGTCTCTTTGTGTCACACATGCCTTCATTCCCTTTCAGCAGATACCTGGAACTATGAAATGCTTCTCTGAATGCTGAAATTCAGGGCAGGGAAGAAAGTGGCATTGGAATGCTTTTAAATAATCACAGCTACAGAGGCCACACACATATTGGCATATGCATGGGCCTTGTACCCTGCATGCATAAAACTAAAGGAAAAATACGGGCTTCTGCAATATAAATAAAACAGATGATTTAAAAATAACTCGAGTTCAAATCTATCCAGCACACTACTACTAAGCAAACATCGGGAGGCAGTCAAACAGAGAATGATTTTCTGACAATTAAGCAAGAACAATAGCAAATATTCCATTTGCAACAAGAATCTGGGTTTTGTTTTCACAGAAACAGTGGGAATTTCCTCAATAGTGACTTCAATTAACTTCTGCTCCCCCCCCCACTGACAAAAGGCTTAATGGGCCCAAAACCATGGCTTCTTTTCCCCACACTTTTCAGAGTGAAAAACCAGCGTATTACATCTTCTCTGAGAATGTTTCAATTACATTTATTACACTTGCCTACTGTACTGCAGGCAATCCCAGAGAGCTAAAAACCTAAAAACCAAAACCACAACACAGATAAATAAATCCCAGTAAAACTAGTCAGTAGCCTCCAAAAAAACAAAACCTCTTAAACATTAAAAAAATTATTAAAATTAATAGGTCTGTTTTGTGGTTGCCACAAGGCAACCTGCTGATTCAGGGCAATGTCACCAACAGTATTCTTATCTGTAAAGGGTAAGAATCAATTGTTTGACAGAAACAAAGGAGAGCTCAACAGGAAATCAACCAGCTTGGGACAGATGGTCACTGAATCAAGTTTCACCCCTCCCCTCTCCAAAAATAGGCTTAAGAGGCATTTTCTGTTACCAAGCAACAGCCCAAAGGAAGGCATAAATCTTTTCCTACGTGTTATTCCCCTCCTCCCCGACACACATACATTTCAATCTACTAGGGCGGTATGTTTGTGGGTTTATTTTCCACATATCAGGTAGGAGGGTTTATTCTGTGCAAGGACAACGCCTTTGTGCATGCCCACTAGCCATGATTCCTTTTTTTGAGGCAAGAAGGGGGTTAACTGTATCCATGCTATAAGAACTACCATGAAGATGGGTTACAAGCAGGGATCCAATGCTAGTTAGTAACCCCTCCTTGTTCTGCCAACGTGACCTGAGAAATTACTCCCTAAAGAGGGGAGTTCCTTATCACTATTTTATATAAAACAAAGATGACCCTCATCACATCCTGACAAAAGGTCACCACCTTTCTTTTTTAATTCATCAGAAAACCTTGTACCTGCTTTAACCCATGAAAATCCTTAAAATTTAATTCCCAAAAAAAGCACCATGATATCTTTAATACAACACACGGTCCAGCAGGCTTTTAAATAATTTGAATTTCAGGAGCATTAATTCCCTAGTACATCAAACACCCTAAGTGAGAACTGGGGTGTGGGATGAGTAGGAAAGGATAATCAACATTTACTGTTCTGGTGAGCCAGTGGAGGAA
The DNA here is from genome assembly GCF_028551555.1 of Melozone crissalis. Taxonomy (NCBI): domain Eukaryota; kingdom Metazoa; phylum Chordata; class Aves; order Passeriformes; family Passerellidae; genus Melozone; species Melozone crissalis. The sequence goes on from NW_026535820.1 coordinate 18,027,673, forward strand.
AGAAGGGCTGGAGTGGGGGGTGGGACGGAGAAAGAGACCCGAAGAGGCTGTTTGCAGAGATCAGGGAGCAGGGGGAGGGGAGCAGAGCCCGGGGGTGAAGGACAGCGCCTCTGAAATTCAGATTAGCATCCAGGGAACAAACCGGTTTGTTTGACCCCCCCACTCCATCATACAAACTGGGAACAGATCGGCAGCCAGAAAAAAATAGATGGGAGTTAAATTTAGCCACACAAAGAGTAATCTGTGATAAATTTAAAAAAAAAAAAAAAAAAAGGTTTACGGTTACAACCCTGACAGAAATTAATTAAATGGGGAAGAAAAAGTCTCACTTCAGCAACAAACTGGGTAATCATCCTTTAAAAGCAGAGCCTGGATTACTGCTGACACATACTTAGACTACTAAAACATATGGCCAATAAAAAAAAAAAGAAAAAAGGGGGGGGTGGGGGGAAGGGAAAGGTTGTGACAGCATGTGGTCTGCAAGAGCTTTATTTACTCCCTCCACAAGTACTGCTTGCTTTAGCCAGCTGAAGACCTTCTGCAAGACGCAGGCTATTTTCACTGGGTGTTCATGCACTCCTTTGACACCAGTGCAGATACTGGTTGTCACCACTATGGTGGGTAAACACGGCCATGGGCTGCTTCACTGACCAAAGGCCTTGGACTTTTGAATCCATTTCACCATAAAGTCACCTCAGTGGAGACGCCGCCCCAGCTTTCTGCACATGCAGTTTTCACAGGCAAACCAGAGACTGTGATGTCTAAATTCAATTAATTAAAATTAAGTTAATTGAAATTAAACAGAAGGTTTGAACACAAAAGCCAAATAGCTGCTTGTACGTATGCCAAGAGCACCATTTGTTCTTTGAGGTCTAAAGCTTTCTGACAGGAGCATGAAGCTTAGCAGCCCAAGGACCTGAGCAGGAGACTTGAACTAAGGGCCCTCCAGGCTCAGACATAAAAAACCTTAAAATCAAATCATTATTATCATATAGTGCTTCAAAAACTCCCAGGCCAAGAACACATATTTGGTTTTGAGAGAGGGAATCTGAGACATGTAGAAGCCATGTGCCATCTCTCAGTGGCAGAATTTGGAAATAAAACCGGATCTTCAGCAGACCCAAGTCCACATTGCAATATCACCCTGAGTATGCATGTGAAAGCAAGCAAGTTATTATTTATGTAAATTCATGGCCAACATCAACATTTTTACAGCTGTTTTTTTTGGCCTCTTCAGAGCTGAACAAGAGACCTGTAGGTTAAATCAAATTCTTTACCAAAACTAGTCTCTCCAATCAGGCAGGCAATGATAGTTATCCCAGGGTTGTTCAGGAATGGATACACTTATTTTTCTAACACATTCAGAATTTGGCTAAATATGACATAAAACTATAACCCTTCTCTAATGCAAGTTAGTAATTTCTCTATAGATATTAAATTAATTATGAACTGCAAGGGTTTTGTTTCTTTTGTGCATCAGTGTAAATGGTGCTAAATATACCAGAGTAGCAAAAGCTCCATATTCTTTACCTTCTAATACACAGACCATCATCAGTGAGTAAAACATACATTAGAGCTTTGCACAGGCATTTATTTTAGTTTTAAAAGAGGTGTTTTCCCTTATATTAAATATATGTACTTTAGACTACTCTGCCATGGTAAGAGAGAGGAACCACCTAAGAGGGGAAAGCAAAGTTGTTTTCTTTTTCCCTCTTAAGTAAACCATCATGCTTTTCCTTCAGTGACCAAAGAAATTTCCATATTCCCTGGCCAAGGTGATATTTCCATACACATTGCATGTTTTTTGGTTGAAAAGTAAAAGGACACAAGCTCACCTCAAATCTCTTTCAATAATTTTATGATTCTATGAAATGAGGTCTGAGGAAACTGCATTCCAGTATCCTTTCCTTAGAAAAATCACAACAGTTTTTCTTTGGATTCTCCATCTCTCAAACTGCTGGTTTAGAACTCTAGGTCTTCTAACACACTTTATTATAATAATTAGTTTAACTTGACTCTTTACCTTGAACTGAGCCATTCAACAGCAAAATAAAGTTTGTATCTGACAATGATCCAAACAAGTCCCCTTTTTTGCCATAAAGCATAATAGCAATAGGCAGTGTTCAAAACATAAGAGCATTCCTCAGTCTTATTAAAATCATAATAGCACTACTTTTCATTAAAGGATGGGCAGAAGAACAGAACAGTAAAGAACAGTGATCATCAGTTAAAAGCTCTGTTAAGTAAAAATAAGTTTATCCATAGAAACAGAGAAACAATTACAAAAGGATAACCTACAGGGATAGGTAAGCCAGTGAAAAACTGCAAGTACTAATCGCAAGCCTCATTTCCAAAACAAAGAACATCAGAAACAGTATTATCCTTCATGTGGCTATATGGTGGCATTGCATTTAACTATTTACTCCCCAGGCTGACATCAAAGTGTTAAAAGGGAACATTTCGCTTAAAACAATTTTCTGCTTATATATTTAGTTTGGGGCTGTTTTTCCTGGCACACATAATGACAGAATGGACACAAGATTCACCCGTGCATTTTCTTATCTCTGCATGCTGGCTGAAAGGAGCACAGTTTATGTAATTTATTCCGGATCAGAAAGGCAGTGTGACAACACAGAGAATAGACCACATTTTCAACAAGCATTTCCTAATGAGAAATTTATCAGTCTCTCTCAGCATGAACTGCACTTTAGAACAGGGAGGACAGAATTGTTTCAATTAATTCATCCTGAGGCCAGCCTCCTTCCAGGCATATGGCCTCAAAATGCACTTGCTTCTGTCTTCGGGACAATGAATCATAAAACAGTTCTGCTTTCTGGCTCTTGTTAACTTGCCAGTCAGCTTCTTCCTGAGGTGGAATTTCTCAAAGAAAATTCAACCTGCAGTTGCAAATTTCTAGTTCTTCCCCCCCCACCCCGCCTTGCTATGTTTTTTTACAAAACCTTGATCACCCCCAGTTTACTCAGATAATCATTTGAAGCAGGAAAAGGTATTTTATCATCCAGCCTCCATTCCTCTTTTCATAATTGCAACAAAAAAAGCACAACCCCCTTCTTTCCACACTTGGCCAGTTTTCCTCTACATATGGAGTGTGTTCAGCTAGAATATGTCAAGGAGAAACTGCAACCCACATACTGAATCATCACATAAGAATCAATATGTCCAGAAAAATAAAACATATGGACACAGATACAACTCAACAGAAAGATGCTGGAAGGCGCATCATTGAAAACTGCAGTTCCCAAATCTCACTAATTAACAAAATAAGTAGTAGAAGTGATTGACGGAAATAACAAGTCTCTCTTTTTTATGCACGCTTTATTTTGGCCCTGAAAAAGGTTTAAAATAACTGGGCTTATTCCAAGTTTCCTTAGAGTAAAACATTCGATTATGAACATGAATCTAGACAGACTTGATTTTAGACAATGCAACAATGCAACAATGCAACAATCCATCAGGTATCATTACTATCCTTTGATGCTCAATCTTCCATCCCAGACAGGCCAAACAACCTCTTAGGAAATCACTCAAGCTTTGCAGCCTTCCTATTAACACATGCCCAGCGATGCCTCAATCACCAGACCATTTCTGTTGCCATCCACCAAGGCGACAAGACCAACAGAGAGTTGCCAGTAGCAGAACTCATGGAGTCTCTCTGTCAATGTGTGTGACTGGATGTGCAACCAGCATCTGCAACGCTGGATGTGCAACCAGCACACATTTCTGATGATATACAGAAAGCACATCTGGCACAGAGCAGAAAAATGGCCAGAAAGAAGAAAAGTGGAAAGCAGGTTACCAAAACAGTTCAGGCTGTCTGTAGCCTGGTTCCTTGAGAATTTTTGCGAAGGCCCTGGGCCAGATGAATTGTTTCTGGAAGCTGTATCTTAACAATAGGTAATACTGCCAAGTTTTATGGGTTTTGTACTACACCATTTTATAACAAACAACAGAACTCTGAAGGTGAACCAGTCCAAACTCACACTCTTGGCAGGGCCATATTGGAAATCCCATTAAAACAACACATATTATGATGTATTTTGGTTCATGGCTGATCTGCATTGATAGTTCTGACTTATTATCCTGTCAAATCTGTGAGGTTCTCAGTCATTCTCAGCTGGAGTACAATGAACCAAGGACTGAAGGTCTGTTTCTTAAAAATAAAAAGCCCAAGGTACAAGCCAGCTTTTGTTAAAGGAAATTAAATATTTTATTAATGCAAATGCTTCATCTGTTTCTCAACATGCAGTTTTTGCAATTTAGACAAACTGTTAGTGACCTATAAAGTAAAGATCCAGTCATGTCAAGGTTATACACTGAGGTTCATGCTGTTCTTGTTTATACAGTGAATCAGAATAGAGAACAGTATCAGTAAAGTATCAGTATAGTCTGAGATAAGAAGCACCAAAACTACCCAGCATCTGTTGCATTCCTCTGTCTTTTTCAGCCCTAAACCCCTGAACTGCATGTTTATTGAATTCAAAGCTGAGCCCATTTTCACAGGAAGATTCAATTTAAAAGCATCTGGAAGAACACTGTTTTTTACTGAAACTAAGTCCCAGATCCAATTCTCATTTATTACACTGCTGGGACAGCATCCTTTAAACATGGTAATCAAAAGCAAACATGTTTTTTTGCTTTCAAACAGACATCAAAGCAACAATGTTAGGATGAATTTTCAACTGTTCTAAGTCTACAGGTTATACAGATCTGCCTTTTCCAGCAGAAGGGACACTGGCAACACACATGCAACTTCACAAGTTCAACTTGGCAGTTAATCTGTCTGGCTTTAGCACATAATCAGAAATGGATTTACTACAGTGACAGCAAATGGAGCTGAAAACCTACATTGCACTGTGTAGGGGAGTGCTTAACTCCTATTGCAAGCATGGCCTCCCTCCTTCTACACCAAATCCATGTGACAACTGGAATCACCCCAAAGCCAAGCTTGACAGAAAGCCAGTCAGCTGTGCTGCAGATGAAAACTGAGCATCTATCTGCACAGACACCAGACACAAGACCTCTCTCAATAAAACAGCCAAGCTGGACAGTCAACAAGCAACACTGTTCATTATGATAGCTAAGAGCAGCCAGAAGAATCCTTTTTTCCCCCTTCCTTCTCAGGCTTTTCTGCCACAAGGTCACATCTGCTGTTTAAAATTACATTGGGTTGTTGTTTTTCTGTGGTGGTGGCCTTTGTTTAAAAGCTTCCAAGGCATACTGTTTTGAATAACATTACTAGTGGCACATCTACTACCCACTAAGAACTTCTGGTCTCTAAAGGAAAACTGTCAACAACACAAAAAACCAGTATAAATAATCTCAGCCAGTCAATCATTTAAAGAAAGAATCTTCTTTAAAGACCTATTAATGAATTGGACCAGTATGATATTAGACCTCAGCATTTCTAATTCCTGTCTTCTTCTCTTTAATATATATATATATATATATATATATATATATATATATATGTACATGCACAAACATACACAATATCCTCTCTAGCTTTGAGTACTCTGGAGAAGGCAACTCCTATGTATTTTCCATGCAGCACCCAAAACATTTTCAGATGTATAGTAAGAAGGAAGAGTATTACTAAGTTAATGCAGCAAAACAAAACAAAAAAACCTGCATGTTTAGATGCCCTGTCATTTCACAGCTCTTGACACAAAAGTTTGTGACTGCTAATGTTTTAATCTTTGTGCCCTTGAAATCCAGCTCACCTTCCACATCTGCTATAATCATGATTGTTATTTCACCTTCTGCCTCCAAGTCCACAGTCTGGCAGACAAGTTGTCTTCATCCTTCTCAAAAGGCTTGGAAATTGAGTGCTGACTACTCTACTGAAAAAAAATATGGCAGGCACTAACTGTCAAAATTTACAAAAACTGCTGCAAAAGGGACTCTGAGGATATGCATATTTTTCACTCTGGACTTCTGCTTTGAATATCCCATTCAGTGTGCCTCTGGCATGCCTGTAGGCATTAAAGTGTTCTTGGATGGCTTTGCCTTTCCGTTCTCCTCTACATTTTCTTCATAACTGCTCTTCTGTGGGGTGGTACTGATCACTTGGCTAATCCACCTAATTTCTAATTGTTCTCACAACCAGAAATTTCCCTCTAAGAGGTTAAGATTCAAAAGAGTAACAACAGTTTCTTAAAAAGTTATCTATACATGTTAATTTTTGAAAGCAATTTTTACAAGAATGGGAAACCACCATGTTCTTAAATGTCACATACAACATGACTGGCAGGAAGCTGTTTCCCACTTCTTGATTCAGTGCATTGTAGTTGTAAAAAATCAAGACCTATTTCACAGTCTTCCCAAAGGAATCACCTAATTGCACTGAGAATTTGATTCTGCATAAGTGGTTTAAAGAAATTACAAGATTAAGCTTTCTTTATTAAACAGCTGTTCTCCAAGTGTACTGAAAGTGTAAAAGAGCAGGAGAATAAAGCCATCTAATTCTGCAAAGCAACACAGAGTTTGGGAGACTTCCTGAGAAGCCACAGAGAGATGGTCAGCGAGGCAGGAACAAAAGCAGTAAAAGTAGATGGCTTGCTCTGCTGAATGGCAAAACTGAGATGCAGTCGTACACTGTGAAACACATTATCACCAAGGAGATACGTAAGAAGAGAACTAATAGCAGTGAAGTACTGTACCAGCAGGAAAAGGACACGGGGCTCAGGACAGGGAACACAGCACTTGGCTCTGCAAATCCCAAACCAAGCCACCAAGACACAGTTTTGTCACACAGGCTCTTCATTCTGAGCGTGGGCAGGCAACAGTAATATTTATAAAATATTGCTGTGAACACCTCTGTTTCACCAGTGATTCCAGTGTGAAGAGGCAGCTGCCCAGAGTCCTTCCAGCACCAGAGACAGCTGAGCTCAGCTATCTGCATTTGCTGCTCCTTACCACTACACTATCTCTTTGAAGTGGGTGTGATGGAGAAAGAGCTTGGATCTCACTAAGCCCAGAGCTTGGATCTCACTCTGCCACACTTCACTTTTTTTTAATAACTGATCATTTCCTCTTCACTAGGAAGACTGTGGAGGATCAGGCTCACAGCAATTTCCAAACACTCCTCTAATTACTCAATTACTCCTGAGTGATAACACCACAAGGGACCATACAACTCAGAGTATACACAAGTCTCCCTGAGCACTGGCATTACAATTGCATATGACCACCTCTATCTTAAAGGACAGCTGGAAATAATGCTGGGGAGGGGGGAGGGGAGGTGGCATAAGGGAATTCTACCAAATTAAAAGCATAATTTAACTATCACACTCCCAGAAAAATTGTGCTTAGGTTTCCTTATGCCTACAGACCTGGGAGTCTACAAGAAAGCAAGTTTTGAAGTTGGAGGTAGCATTATAAAAGAAAGGGGAAGGACAAATTATAGCTCTCAAATATGCAGAATTCTAGAGGTAAAATGTTTCATATGCACACTAATTCTTTATGAAGCCAAATTTAAATTTATTATGGCTCTAGAGAAAGACAGCAGCATAAACAGAGCCTTTCAAAACAGGCTACTGATTTCCCAGAAATTTTGGTGCTGTGCACTCCATTCAACAGAGAAATCGGTGCTGCAGAGGGAGGTGCAGCAGAATTTGGTGCAAAAGGACAGGAGTACCAGGAAAGTGTTCAGCAGCTTGAAATAACTATCTAAAGAAGCTTCACACCGTAAGTTCTAGGGAAATATTATCACTTTTGGTGAGACACACAGATGAATCTTCATTTTAAAAAGGAAGACTATTAATGGAGTGTGTTTCAGACCACTGTTACATTCAGTAACTAACTTTGTCACTTGCCTCAAAGTGCTCTGACCAAATCACACCAAGGGTCTTGAAAAGAGCTAATTACAAACAGTGGTGGAGACAGGAGACAGAACAAGAGGATCTTTGCACAGCATTTCACAAAACTAGTCACTCCAGGCTTGTTCATGGAACCAGTACAACAGATGTCTGGTAATCTCTTAAGTAACAGTATCTTAGGTCTGCCCACACTGTTTTCTGTGCACAGCTCCAGCAGTTTGAAAAACTACCTCAAAATAACCTCTCTAAAACCTTACATGACCAATATTAATCATATCTTGTCGTACTGACTCAGGCTGCTCCCTACATTCTTACTCTTCTAGTGATTTTATGTCACAACATGTAGTTCTTCCTATCTTTTCTATTTAATATAAATATAAAGAAAAATTTAGATCCAAATTAACCAAAGCACTTGACAGTACATGATGCAATATTTTCAGCTCAAGTATATGGAGGTTTTTTACTAAACATCTGAGGTGCCATGGAACTTAAAATGCTAACTCAATGAGAATAACATTAAATACACTTCAATGAAAGTAGTAATTTACACAATTCTCTATGGTCTGTCATGTCCCGAAAGGATTTCACAGAAATTGTGACATTATTGTGTAACAGAATAAGACAACAGAAACCAGCTCACCAGGCTTCAGCAGTCATCCAAACCAAACCTAATTACATTTTAGAATCACAGAATCATAGAATGATTTAGGTCAAATAAGACCTATATGATCACCGAGTCCAAGCATCAACCCAGTGCTGCTGAGTTCACCACTAAACTGTGTCTCTAAATGCCATGACTACACTTCTTATAAGTATCTCCAAGGCTGGTGATTCAGCAGCTTCCCTGGGCAGGCTGCTACAATGCTGGACAAACCTTTCCATGCAGAGTTTATGTGGAAGTTGAGGCCGTTTCCTCTTGTCCTATCCCTTGTTACCTGGCAGAAGAGATCAATACCCATCTAGCAAGGTGGTCCCCTCTGGGCCACTTTTTCTCCAGGCAACGCAATCCTGCCTCCCTCAGCTGCTCCTCATAGGACTTGTGTTTCAGAACCATCATCAGCTCTGTTGCCCTTCTCTGGACATGCTCCAGCACCTCAACACCCTTCCTGAACTGAGGAGCCCAAACCGGAACACAGGATTAAAGGTGCAGCCTCATCCAGTGCTGAATACAGAGAGATGACCACTGCCCTGGTCCTGCTGGCCACAGTATGATACAGGTCAGGATGCCACTGGCCTTCTTGGCCACCTGGGCACACTCTGGCTCATGTTCAGCAGGCTGTCAGCCAATACCCCTGAGTCCTTTTCTACCGGGTACATTTCCTGCCACTCTTCCCAAGGCTGTGGTGTTGCACAGGGTTATCATGACCCAAGAGCAGGACTTGGCATTTTACCTCATTAAACCTCATACAGTTGGCCTTGGCCCATCAATCCAGCCTATAATTTGTGTAAGAGCTCCATACTTCTGTTTGATACTTCCAAGCCAAGAACAACAGTGTACGAAATTTGGCTGTCCCCACTCTGAATAAACACTGCTCCAAATTTCTGTCATCTACATTCCTCCAACAGATATCCTGTGTTTTTCACTTCCAGATTATAAAAACCCTAATGATTCTGTTTAATTATTAAGAGCCTAATGCTACTGGATAGTTCACCAACACATGCACCTTGAAAGAATGGCTCCTTGATTTTAGATCATCTTCACTACCTACCTGCAAATTCAAATCCATTAACAGGGGCTACAGAAGCTTGCTCAGACTTCCAGATAAGCTTTTGCAATGACTTGCTGATGGTTTATTCACTAGGTCTCTCCTTATTATGTGAGGATATCTTCAGAGTTTTTAGAAACAAGATGTCTTTGGGTTATACAAGACATAAAATTGGTCCATGAATGTATCTCCACACAGAATGCAACATGAAACAAAATTATCAGGTCTGGAATTTTTAAAAAATAAAACCTGAAACTACATTAGGCAAAAGCACTTTGAACAGGTATTCTTACAAGAAATACTTTTCTTAACGTGCTAAGGAAAATAATGACAAGACAGTATTTGAGGAAAGTCAACAATTCTGAAAAAAAATAACAACACATTAATTGTAAAAGTTTAGTGTTGTTTTATGAGTGCTGCTGTAATCTGTTTCAGGATATTAGAGATCTCTTAATTGCTCACTATATCTAATGAACTCCGGTTCACAGGACTAATTCTGTAAAAGACATGATTGTCAGAATGTCAAGGCTTATTACTCCTTAATTTGTTGGTTTTCCCAACAGTTCCTCTGCTCACAATTATGTTTTAGAAACAAAAGAAAATGCATCTTTTGCATTACATGCAAGAAGAAATGATTATGCAAGAACACGCAAAGAACATACATCTCAAAGTGGCTGTTCTTCCAAGGTGTAAAGTATCTGAAACGCTTTTTTACGTTATTGATTTCACAATCCTTTTTTGGCAAGAGCCAAGACGTGATGCCTTAATATCATGTCCAAGCTCCATGTTTTGTTAATTATGTCCTACCTAGCTAAATGCCCCCCATAGTTTCAATTAGACATGGTATTCTTCCTCACTTCCCGTCTTGATTATTGTGCACTGTTGCTAAGCGCTGGTTAACAGTTGCCACATTTACCCAAAGTTGGCTGCGTTTCAGTGGTCATTCAAAGAATTAAATACAAAACATATGGTACAGAACCGTACAAAGCAAAAAAAGCACTTTTAAAAGCCACATGCTTAATATAAAAGGTACTACAAAACTGGTTACGCCACTGAGAGTAAAATCCTTACAGTCCTATGCCCACTCCGAATTTCCTAGAAGCACTGAAAATTAGAGTGAAAAGTATTCAATCTTTTTTTTTCAGCTTTCACTAAAAGGTTTCCTGGAATATATTTTTGACATTATACTGAGTCTAATTTTACACTGAATAAACAGCCCAGCATTCATAGTGTGACTGGTTTCAAGGTACAGACATTTTTCCTTAAAAAAAAGAGCTTAATTTTCTATATCCCATAGTAACTAATCAGAGTCTCCTAAATTTGACTCCAGATTTTCTTTACATTGTATCTGCAAAATACTTGGGACATGACTTGTTGAACTGCCAAATACCAATGCCAGTAGCTATGTGTTTCGGAAGACCTTGAACCGAATGTGCTTTTTTTGAATTCTAGACAAACTTTTCACACAGTCAGACCACCCCTCCTTTCATCTGTGATGTCCTCATGCCATTTTAAGAAACTTCACATAATTTAATTATCCCAGTAAAAAGCTCAATAATCAGCTCGCCTATTACTACTTATTTCCTTTAGTAATACATGCCGGACTTAAAAACTGCCTTACCAAAAAATCCTCACTATTTATGATTGCTACATTATCTACAGCCAAACCCAACCAATAAAAATTCCTGGTATGTACAAATTGTTTCTTACAGCTTATTTTTTTTTTCCTGTTGATCAACTTGGAAAAAAATTGTTTTTCACAAACACTACTAACAGTAAGTAGAAATAAACACTGTATTTTTTATCTGTATTTACAGATGTTGAATTAAACCTTTAGAGCTCAGAACACAATCATTTAAACAGGCAGGCACATATTGAGCATTATTCATTGACTTTCTGGAGCATTTTGTTGGGAATACTTGAGAATATGTGAGAAAAGTATGCATATGTACAAAATTCACCAATGTTAAAAATGACAAATAACTAAATATTTCTCAACAGCTTTGAGAATATTCACAATCCCTATTCCTTTGCAAAGAGGTATTTACCAAGCTAATCCTCCAGCTTCATAAGTGCTTTTGTTGTACTCACAAGCAAATTCAACAGGATAATGTTTAAAATCTGTAAAGATTTTTTTTAATCCACTAGCACATATGTAATAAGTTTTTCAATCAACATAAGACCCATCCTTGTTTCTCTTTAGAGGGCATATCCCTTCATAAAAACCAAACTTAGGTGTGCCTTACAGTATTTAAAAGTGCTGAAAGCTTTACCTGTCTCAGAAGCAACATATATAACAGTACCTGAAACTGAACTATGCACCTATTTGCTTCACCTCTCAAACAAGAGTAACAATTGTAAAAATAAATTAAATAAAGTAATTTCAAGTCAGGCAATAAGAAACAACACTTGCTTCTCAGCAGCCTTTTTATTTCCATCTTTTAAAAAGCTCTCAGTAACAAGGTATCAATGAAGTATGAAGAATATGAAGCATTATTTCAATAATACTTAAAGTATCATTCATTGGAAAAGTCTGAAGAGGCACCAATTCAAAGAAAGACAAATGGAATAACGTAAAAAAAGGTCCTATCTTGAGTGTATTCAAAGCAAACATGCTGACAAGCAGCAGACATGGGAAATATTTTTCCACGGGGGTAACTGAAAGTGTCTCCCGCACTTCAAACACATCTAACTATTGATAATCCCTAAATTTCAGAATACGGATAAACATTTGCAGGCTTGGGGCCTAAACAAACAGCAACGCTTGGCCCACCCGCTGAGCTGGCCGAAATCCTGTAGTGTACACAAAGTTTTCATCTTTCGGAGGCTTCGGGGAGCGCCGGGAGAGAAGGGCCGGACCCGGCGGTACCTAAAGGCCCCCGGACATCTGTCAGCTGCCGCGGGGAGCCGCCGCCGGCTTCATCCCAGCCGCCTTTCCCCCGTTCTACCCGTACTTCCCAACAGCAAAGGAGCCGTGTCGGTCAGCTGCCCCGCGGTGGAAGCATCACGGACGGGCCGCCGGGGGCACGGGCCGCCACCGCGCGTCGGGGCCGCCGCGTCTCCCGGGGACACCGCCGTGCCCCCGCCACAGCGACAGCCCCTCACCCCGCGCGGGGGGCCGGCGCCCATCCTGCCCTCGCTCCTCAAACCCGGCCTGCACAAGCGCCCCCAAACGCGCCCGTCCCGCGCGCCACCCACAGCCGGCGCTCCCCGCCCCGGGCGCACCTCCCGCGGCCGCGGAGCGCGAGGCGGCCGAGCGCCCTCTGCCGGCGGCCGCCCGCCTGGCAGCGCGGCGCGGGGGCGCCCTCACCGCCCGCCCGCTCCCCGGCCGAGCCACCTGCACCCCCGCGCCCGCCCCGTCCCGAGGCTCGGCTGCCCGCCGCCCGCCCGGCCACAGCGGCCGCTTTGCTCCCGCAGCCCCCGGCCGAGCTGCTCCCACCCCCGCCCGGCCCCATCCGCTTGGGTTATTCCCCCCGCCCCGATGCACGACGCCGGTAACAAAGGGCTGGAGCCCACCCAGGGGCGGGCGCCCGCAGCCCGCGGGTGACACGGGCGCTGCCGCCGCGCCGCTGGCAGCCCGTAGCTCTCCGCCGCCTCCCCCGGGGCTGCCTGCGGTCCGCGGAGTGACAGCGCCGAGCGCGACTCCGCCAGCGGAGATGCCGCCGCCGCCCCATCCCGCTACCTTTGTACCCTCCCAGAAACCGGCGAGAAAGCGAAGCAAAGCCCCGTGCCGCTCCCTTACCTTGCTGGGCAGAGAGAGAAAAAGTTGAAGCACTCTCCTTCTACACCTCCCTCACTTTTTTGTTTAAATTTAAATATTTGAAATTTTGGGGGCTTGGTTTTGGCTTTTTAATTTCCCCCTCCCTCCCCTCACGCCGAGCACTGCGCTCTGGCAGTCCCTGCCGGCGCCCTCGGTGCCACCGTCTCTCCCTCCCTCTCTCCCTCTCTCTCTCTCTCTCTCCCTCTCTCCCTCCCTCCGGGTCTCGGTCTCTCTCTCGCTCTCTCTCTCTCGGCGAGAGGAGGGGAGGGGAGGCGAGGGGAGGAGAATGGGGCGGACCCGCAGGTGCCGCCCCTCCTGCTCTGTCAGCCGGAGGAGAGGGGTCGGGGGGCGGCAGGCGCGGGAGCGAGTGCCCGCGGGAGTACCGCGCTCAGGTGCGGGGGTGTCCGGCGGCAGCGTCTCCGGCCGTGCCCCGGGGCGGCGGGGCGGGGAAGGGGTGCCAGCGGCGTGTCAGGGTCCGAGGGGATGGAACAGGAGCTAGTGTGGGCATGAGTTAGGGGAGGAGGCAGGTGAGGCTCGGGACGTAGCAGAGACTCGGTGAGGACGGAGCGAACTGGGGTGCTTCCAGTCTGTGAGGAAAAGAGCACTGAGGGGAGCCAAGCTAGGAAATGCCAAAGCCCTGTCGGATATTCAGCGTGGCTCGGTGGCTGGTAGGGCAGGGGATGGCACTGGGAGTGCCATCTGCCCTGTGAGAGATGGCCCTGCAGCGCACGCTGGTCAGAGCTGTGGGCAGAGCTGAAATTTCGGCGGGAGGTTGTGTTTGGCTTGAGTTAGCAATGGAGCTGGTCCAGGGGTGCTAAAGTAGAAGCTGAAGGGATTTAGCATGCTAGGAGGTTGCTGGAAGCGAACAGTAGAAGGGCAGTCTGCGTATATTTGTGTCGGATATTAAATTGAACTGACACTGTGTCTGATATTTAATTGAAGTGGGTAAAGATGAGGGGTCTGCGTTGGAGAGATGGAAACAAAAGGATCTGAAACATTTAATTAGATCTGTAAATTGTGTCCAAGTGGATGGGGAAGAAGCAGGTTTGGATTCTTGGTGTGTACAAAGATGAAGGTCTGACATAGCAGGAGCATGGGAAGGAGACTAGAAATATAGCCAGGTGCTCTGAGGGTAAATATCCATTGAACTGGGGAAAAAATTATTTTGCATTTCCTTCCTTCTGCCTTGGATTGATTAAGCAAGTGTATGAACCATGTCCCTTTTTGCTTTTCACAGGATGTATTTCTTGAGAGCTTTTCAAAAAGTCTTTCTCATCTCTTGGGACCATAGGGCTCAATCCCATGCTATGATAAAAATGTTTTATCTTTCTGCTTCAACACCTGAGAAAAAAATGTACAGTGACAAAAAAGTGGTAGTGTTTGTTCATTTTCTTTGACAGGAACCTGCTGCAGTGTGACATAGAGAAAAAGAAGTCCAGTGCTTTTCTCACATCCTCTTCTTTTGTACTTGCTGGTTAAAACACTAAGTTTCAGCATCCTTCCCATCAAAAAGTGGGAGGGCAAAAAGCTGTCCATACCCATTGGAGAAAGTAGAGGTGGCACAGCAACAGTGTGGCACTGCAAAAATGCTGCTTGGTCCAGAAATGAGAACAACTGTGGCAGGAGAATAAATGTAAGGAAGTTCTGGAACTCATGGCTATAGCCAAGGCAGAAAAAGGCTAGATTCATTTAATGCTCAAAACCAAGGCACCTCCCAAATACAGCTTTGCAACTGGGTTGTTCACTGGTTGGCTGTTGGAGATGAAGGGGAGACGACCATCCTTTAATGCATCGAACTCCAACTTTATTGATCAATCAATCACCTTAAATAACAAAGTTAACGAACTTCATGCATATTCTGTAATCCAATTTCATGATAGGCTAACAGAGAAAACTCTAACCACTCCTCTTGTTTTAGAATACCTACAATTGTTTATTAAAAACAGAACCAGTGTTCCCAAAACTTCTTCATCTGTTCTCAGGATGCCAGCTTTTCCCAGAGACGGTGTTCTTCTTGTTATGGGAAGACAGCCTGAGAACTTTATTGTTTATAAAGAGAGTCTAATTGTTTATAGAAATCAGAAGGCTGAGAACTGCTTTACTTTTCCCTTTTACTTTTCTCTCAATTGTATGTCTCATGGCCTTTCTCTTCAAGCCATTCTTGAAAAACTCTCCAACAGTTGGCTACTTTGATTTTGATTTCATGCAAATTTTATGTGAATAGCTACATAAATTGTTTTTGAGAGGGCTATTCTTATGCTTGAATTGCTTAAAGCTGGGCTTCAAATGGATTACCTGAAAGACAAGCTACCTCCATTAGCTTAAATATCTTGGTATCTCTGCATTTATAAGGTTGCTAATAATATGACCCTTAACTACAGGTAGCTAAGAATTTAGTTGAATCAGAGATTAAGAGAGTTTACCAAAGCAGGTCAGGCTTCAGGATCAAACTTTTGTCACTTTGCCAGTTCTAAGAGGTACATCTTTATGCTGTGTATGTCAACTCTGCTGTTGATATTACACACAAATATAATGGAATTAAGTAATGTCAGTGTCAGTCCTTTTGAGATAATGTTGCCATGTGGCTCTGGACACATTTAGATAGTAACTATTGTTGTTATTAAAGGTTTGTGAGAGATTTGAAAGCATATCAAGGTGCCTGTATAATACTGTGCTATAGCTTGTGATAACTCTAACTCAGATTACTTAATTATACCTAAATTGATCCCAGTAATTGCAGTCTAGATTTCCCTCGAAATTTGTGTTTGAATTTAATCAGAGATATGTACTGAATGAGTGAGAATTATTCTGGCAGCTTTAATGCAATAACTCTTTTCCTATTTGGACTTATTTTTGTTTTGCTTTTTTGAAAAGGAAGAGATTAATTATATGTTTTCTTCTAACTTCTTATTTTGACTATCAACATTTACAGCTTGTAGGGTGGTTTCATCTGCACCATCTGTGGGCCATATTGCACATCAGATGGCATGATAAAATCTGCAATGAAAACGTTTTGGGACATAGAAGTCTTTCAGGGTTTGAAGCCATGATATTCACAACACAAATGTGCAGAGCCACTCATGTATCTGAAACAGAAGAAGCAGAATGC
The DNA here is from genome assembly GCF_028551555.1 of Melozone crissalis. Lineage (NCBI taxonomy): Eukaryota > Metazoa > Chordata > Aves > Passeriformes > Passerellidae > Melozone > Melozone crissalis. The sequence continues at coordinate 18,044,086 of NW_026535820.1, forward strand.
CAAAGCAGCTGCTGGAGTGAAATAAAGGAGAGACCACACAGTTGGAGGAACATGATGACATCAAGAACAAAAGAACATTTGAGGGAAAAAGAAAGCACAACTTCAAGCAGTGAGAAATTGAAGTCAATCATTCAGAATTATTGACAGCAGATATGCAGTCACACAGCAATTAGAGACTCACTTTGGGAATCAAGGTCAATTAATACTGAGGTAAAGAGACAGCATCAAAAAAAAAAGCACCTTGTCTAACAAACAGCATTTTCTGATTGCTAACAAGGCAACATAGAAGAAAATTGTCTATCACAGGTTGGGGTTTGGTCATTTCCATACTCACAAGGCAAGATACCATCACCTTTACTGTGTTGTAAAGGACTACTGTATAAGAACACTGTGTGATACTACACTTTGTGCAGAGATTGATGGGCCACTGCCCAGTGGAACGGCAGAAGTTGATAGGTATCATTCTGACCTGAGCCTTCACTGTTTATCGCATTTCACTCTGCACGAGTGAAAGGCTCTTTACTTTCTCCACATTCACTGGGTTTGAGAGCAATAGGAACAAGGTCCTTTATGATATAGTGCTCTGGAAGTCCATTTCCCTCTTCCAAGCCATAAAGGCAAACTTCCAACAGATTTTCACCTTTTTTCTCAATCCTAAAAGCAAAGGTTTTAAGTTCATCTTAGATCATTCTCTGAATTGCAGTTTGTGTTTATTGTTGTCATGCCTGTTACGTTTAAATATTCACTGATAATCTGATGTATCCAGCCTCAGGAATTAGGTTTCAAAAAACACAAACAAATAAACAAATAGTCACACAAGAGAACTCTCTGCTTTTATTTCTTATTATTTGTGAACTATTGATTTCATACATACTAAACCCAGTAATTTCTATCCTGTTTTAGTATCAATGTTTTAGTTGATGAAGCCTATGAAATTTTTGTTATTAAATTTTGCCTGAATGAAGTGTTGGAATTCCACAGACCTGGTATTGTCATCATTAAAATCTGATTGCAGACTTTGCTTTGATTTCCTTTTTGGGGCTAAAGCAAATCCCACCATCCTGATGAGTAATTCTGGTTTGAACCTTCTAAATAACTTCTATCCTTCTATATGAATCACCAATGACCTTTTAAGGTTCATTATGCTTTACCCCTTTATTATTTTGATCTTTCCCTAGTTGTAATACTGTAATTAGGCTTGGGACCAATACAGTTTGGTCTATTTAACATTGAGGCATCTATGAAATGAACTATTGCCCCAAAAACATTTCTAAATGGGTGAAATAGGTGGATAGGATGAAACAGAAAGCATGATATAGAGATGGGGTGTGAAAGTACATAAAATTAGATGTCTTTAATGCAGACAGTCTGAGGGCAGAACTAAACTGAATTCAGATCTGATGCTCAGATGCTGCTGTAATTCCAATTCCAAGTCATCATATCTAGGCTTCCTTATCACTATTATTTCATGGCGATGTTTTTAAAATCCATATTTTGGCATTCGTGTTTTTAGCATGAATATTTAGCACACTTCCTTCCAAAAAAAATTGACAGTGCACAGCAAGATAAAGGAGACAAGAGTGTTTCTTACAACTAGTAAGGACATATTTGCTTTATCTTTCTATTACTCACTCCATAGAAATTGAGCAACTCCTTATCAGGCTTTTCTGGAAATTCAGGAGTAGTACAAAGTCAGTGATAGGCATATGCTTTCTATTCCATTTTCATAGGATTTAAGGTCATTTAGAATGACCACTGTTAATGAGATAATTACAAAAAGAAAACGATGATTGTAGCAAAGTCGTGGAGTTAATCACTTAGATCTCAGTCACACTGACTCTAGAAACCATAACAGTGTCTCCATTTTTTAGAAACTTCTATAAAATATTTAGTAGTGTCAGCTCTGGTTTACCAATTGGCAACTGTACAGCATCCATCATGAAAGGCATGGCAGGATGCCATTTCCTTTGCTAGGAATCCTGTCCTTAACAGCAGCCTGGATGCCAGCTAAAGGGAAAATGAACTACATGAGAGACAGTGAATGAATTACATGAGACAGTGTGTCTCTTCATAATTTTCTAAATATGTTTGTTTCAGATAAGGCAGTGAAAAAGGAGTACCCCTTTTTGGTACTACCACACATATTGCAAAAATGTATGTTCTCAGTTATGGAAAACTCTAAGTGAGCACTTGTCAAAGCTGACTGACTACATAGTTTTTATGTTTTCTTTTTTTTTTTTAAATACAAATTTTGATGTAATATTTAACTTCTGGAATTCACTGATCATTCAGTGAATCATTTTTATTAGCTATTGATCAAGGAATCATTTTTGTTACCTAATCTGTGCATTACTTTAGAATATAGCTAAGTAAAATGAATCACATTGTAAATTCAGGTTTTTGATCAAGCCTGGTTTTTATACACCATGTGATTAGCACAATCCATTTTTACCTCTTTCAGTGAGAAGATTTTTTACTATACAACAAAATGTTATCAATACCACCATCATTTTTAAAGGGAAATTAAAAGCATGGTGGCTGCTTGAAATTATACAAGAAGTGTTTTCTGATTGTTAGTTGGACTTGTTCACTTTAACTACATTATAAAAATTTCCATGTATCTTTGAATACATAGTTAGTATACTCATGAGGCCCATAGATCAAAGATTTGTTTTTTCCCCCTGGGACATCTAGATATAGATTAGTCTTTTCTTCGTCAGGAAATACTGTTTAAAAAAAAAAAATTTGCCAATGCTACTCAGCTAATTGTATGTAACAAAAGGTAATACTACCTATTGTTTAAATGTTTTCAAAGTGCGAGACCATATGAAAAGCAATCTCAACAAAATGGAAAAGGTATGAATAATACTAGCTATTCTATAAAATATCCAGTCTGCTCTGGATTTTTCACCATGGGTTGCTCCTTCAGAGACGCTACTGGAACTTAGATCCATTACTTCTAATTGACACATCTCCATTGCCAAGCACATCCACTCGAATCAAATTATTTTATAGCCTAGAGTGAAATAATCCTTTTAAATAGGGCTTACTTACAGAGGAGGCAGTCTTGCCTAACTTTTAGAGGTATAAAACTTGAGATCTAATCTATCTTTATTTATAGACAGTGAAAATGACTTAGCAGTTTCATCTCATTCTTAAATGAACACCTTCAAAAGGCAATCCCTTTTCTCTTGTTCTCATTGACTTTTGAGCGAGTTTAGAGACCTAGGGTAGCCTATGCACCTACACATCACCAATGGTGGGGGAATACAGACTGTCTCCTTGGGATCACCTGATCATTTACCACAGGGATATAAGAAATTTCTCCCTGTTGTTCACCATTTGACTTGCACAACAGAACCACTCACAGGCCGGCTGTGAGTCCCCTGGCTAATTTGTCATATATAGCAAAAAGATAAGTTGCATTTTCATATAAGCATTTACATTTAGAGCTTACAGAGATGGGGGGGTTTCTCATGGCACTGACATAGTTTGAGGAGTAAAGCTCAATGGTTGGTTTTTTAAATTTCAAATTTGCAAAGTTTCCTGTAGTTGTGATCACTAAGAGAAGTGACTCTCATAAAAGTTGGTAAAGAATCATAGAATAATAGTTTGGGTTGGAAGGGACATTAAAGATCATCTGGTTCCAACACCCTGCCATTGGCAGGGACAACTTCCACTAGACCAGGTTGCTCAGAGCTCCATTTAATTTGCCTCGTTAGTGTTGGCTGACATTTCTTGGGATATTTATTCTGAATCCAGCTGGGAAATGGCAATTAGTTCCTTTGCTACTTTATTTTTGCTGCTCTTTTCTTAAACAGATATTTGCACTGCATAAGATGTGCTGCTTATGAACTACAAGTATGTTAACAATAGCAGAGAAAATGTCCCTGAATCCATACTGGAGTCAAAACATGGAAATTGGTAATTTTAGAGGTGAAAAACAGTCATCTCACAATTAAAGCACCCATGTCTTTAGTGGAATGTCACCCATGGCCTAAGTGTAATATTTGTAGTGCAAGGAATTGTTAGTGTTTTGCACTACCTATGTAGGTTTATCTATCTAGGGTATCAAATTTTTATTTTGGTTTGTGAGTTTGTTTTGTTTTTGCCAGAAAGTAACAGATGTGTTGGAGCTTTTAGGGCTCTTACAAATGGAAAATACTTTTAAGGTGAGGTAGATAAGACTTCACAAGCCCTAACTATTCATGGGTTTGTCACTGTTCCCTTTACACAGAAATAATTCCTACTTAAAGCAGCCTATGGTAAAGTTACTGGCTTTGTGTAGCTGCCACAAGTAACAGCAATTCACTCTTCTCCGTTTTCCTATTGGCTCCATACACATCATGGTAGACCAAACTCCCTTCCCACTAAGGGAACTCAGTCCAGCATTCACTGCATCATAACTGGCTCAAATGCTGTCTTAGTCTTGTGGAGGCAAACATCTAAGCCTACATAGATATGTACTCCCATATTTATAAAATATCCATCTTCTCCAGAAAAATTTACAGAGATATGTGAATGCAGAAAGAGCTTGGCTCAAGAAGCACAGAAAGAAAAATGGGTGTGTGCCATGGGGTGTGACCTGCCAGCAGCTGGGTTTTCCACAGTGAAGGTTTCCCACAGAGCTTCAGAAACATGTCAGATGCCTACCATCCCTCTCTTGGGCAGCTTCCAGGGTCTTGGCATTGAGGTGTCTCAACCTGCACTCTGCAGGTGTGCAGACAAAGAATGCTTTAGTTACTCATCTCCCAGATGTTTCTCCTGTTTCTCCAACAAAAGAGAAAAAGAAAACAGACCAAGTTAAATACCTAAAAACAAGTATCTATATGCCTACAAATCTCATTGCAAAAATAAATTTGTATGCGAGTTATAATGTATTAATTACAAATACTTTTGCCCAATTATGCATCTTCTGTTTCTTTCTCTTTCTCTGGTGTAACTTTCATGGGAGATTAATTTAGGCCAATGTCTCACAAAACTACTGGATTTAATACTGAGTTAGATTCATCTGTGTCTCAGGAAAATCAGCTGTTTCATCAAATTAGTGCAATTTTCTGTCTTTTACTGTATTATCATCTCTCAAGCACACGGTATTAAAAAATGCACAGTGAGTTTGCTACCTTTGCTAACAACTTGCTGTAGAGCTTTTGGATTTCTGTGGGTCTTCTTGTGACATCAGTGAAAGAAAACTGGTGGAGAGTCCCTGCTAGCATTTTGAAAGCAATCTGGGATATGTGGGTTGGCCAGCAGGGAAGACTGCTGCACTAACTCCCTGCATGGCTTTGCCCTGGAGTCCACAACAGCCAATCTGTGGCCCCCAGACCCAACTCAGACATGGTTGGATCCTCATGACTGCAATGTGTAGTTTCAGGTCATGTTTTATTTCCATAATTGCTTTTTTGTATCAGTTTCTTGGTACCTCCTGACAGTGAAACAGACGGGATTGTGATTCTGGTCCCCAGGGAAGGAAACCTGACTGCTTGCTCTGCTGGTTAGAAACAGTTCCAGAAAAAGCTGCTGTCCAGTCAACCAAAAAGAGCAAGAAAATCCTGAGGGCTACAAAGCATGAACTTATTAATGCTGTGGATTAATCTCTATTAATTTCCCTTCTTATATGTTTATTGTATTGAATGGCCCGTGTTCCAGTAGCTCCAGAGAAAGGGCAGATCCAGGTTATGCAAAACAAATTCCTCTGGGTTTTCCAGTTTGTTTAAAAAGAGGTTTTGTTCATCTGAATTAACAAAAAGTCATTTAAGTCTCTTAGTATGTTCACTCATGATATTTAGCAATCTATGAATTTATATGGTATTCCTGCCCTCCTTTGCTTTTTGGTTGGTTAATTGATTGGGCTTTTGTTTTTGTCTTGTTTGATTTGGGGTTTTTTTTGTTTTATTTTCTCTAGTCTGTGAGGAAGGTTTTTCCTCATAAGTAAGTTCGGTTTTACATAACATTTTGTAGTTCAAAGTCCAAAGATTTTCTTGGGTTTTTACACCCCCAAATTAAAATAAGACGTACTGTTGTCTGTCTCAGCAGGAACATCCTCAAGAGATTGCCTGAGAGTAACACTTTTCCTAAAGTACCAAATGAGCTGTGTGGTGTCTTACAGATAGTGGCTCCAGCTGTGGTGACAGCTTTTAGTGTTGCCAGAGACTACTCTTGGTGCTTGGGTGCTGTCTGCATCTGCTGTAATCATCAGCCCCAGGAACGTGAACATTGTGCAAACATAAACTTGAAAATCACAAGACTTTGAACTTTTCAATTCCAAATAAAGCTGAGGGTAGGAGAAAAAGCACATCACTTGTGAGGTGAAGAGTCAAGGAAGAAGTCCAGTGCTGTCAGCAAGTCAGAGCTGAAAACAGACAGATATTGGGAACAGTTTATGAAATCTTTCAAGAGATGCAACTAAGGAGGGAACCAGAAATCACTAAAACTGGCCTGAGAAGATGGACATGAAATGGAGGCAGGTAAGCACAATGCTCATTAAAGTCCTGGTCAAAACAGAAGCTGCTCTGACTTCATCAAACACTTTGGTCAACTACCTGGTCATTTAACTGCCTGCTGACTGGGAGAACAACGTGGCTGCTCAAATCTTATCTGGTTTCACTGAGATGAGTTGCGGAGCAACCAGTAAGACCAAGAGCAAGCTGAAGAATGTAAATGCCACCTCCCTGCGTTTGTCCTTCATCGCATCACCATCAAGCATACTGCCTTCCCTGTAAACACCAGTTGACACTTACTTGCCTATCAGGGAACAAGAATGGAAATTCCATCACAACATTTGGGGGGGGGAAAGCCCTTTCAAGCACTGGTTGCCTGGAGGAACTGAGGAATCTCATACCTTGGCATATTTACAAGTGACTGGAAAAGGCACAGAGTAGCATGTGTTAAATCGGCCCTGTCCTGCGCAGGGGGTCGGAGCAGGTGCTCTCCAGTTGTCCCTTTTTTCATCATCGGTAAACAACTGCAGAGTGACTCAGAGAAAAAGAAAGGACGCTTTTAGGCACTTTCAGCCTCCTAGTTGCGTACACTGTGCTGCTGTCACTAAAATAAAAAGAAATAGCACAGTGGTGAGGTGTTAAGGTGCAGGCAACTTGAAAATACATAAATGATCACACGAGGACACAGGCAAGTGTTGACATTGGCCACTCTGCACAAAAACAGTCCAAGAGCAAAATATGAGGGCAGAGGAAAGGGTGCTTGAGGTTGAGGAAACCCTTGCAAAAAGAATGAAGGGAAATTTGAAAGTGCTGAGTTGATGGTTTTACTAAATTATCTGAGTGGTCTTTCCCAACCTAAATGTTTCCATGATTCTGTGATTTAATTTGCTATTTTCAGAAGTCCAGTAAAGAAATAGTCTTACATTTATCCTCAGAAGCGCGTAAGGTTTTCATGTTTCAGATAACTATCCTATGGGACATAATTTTGTTCCCAGTCACAGGTAGAAGCTGGAAAGCTTGACCTCAAAGGTACTTACTTCCATCTAGGAGGAAAATTCAGTTGTATTGAATGGTTTCAGTTCCAGGAAAGTTATTCTTGATAACAACCAGAAATCAATCTTTCAGGTATACAAAGCTTTGCTTTCACAAATGTCAGTGTTCTGCTTGCTACATTACACCATTTTCTTGTCTATAAAAGAAGTCCCTGGACCATTAGGAGCTCCTTAATGTGTGCTTTGGGTCTAATATAGCAAAATGACACTGACCTCTCCCCCCACTAATGTGGCAACATCCTCCCAGACCCAAACATAGGAGAACTAGACCAAATATTTCCACATAATGGCAAGATTACTAGCAAATCTCAAAATCTTCCTTAGCCCAACTCAAGAGCTCACTTGCCTGTACATCTAAAGGTTCCCCTATCCCTCTAGGTCCTCTTTCAGGGGGAGTTTCTGTTCAGTTGCTGTGTCCCTCTTTCGTGAGTCTTTTCCAGATCCACTGCTTCAAAGTATAGTTTCCCATCTTAATTTTGTGGCCTTCATTCTCTGTTCTTAGCTATATAGATTCATGTTTACCTGTAATAGGATAGCATATTATATGCTTGCTTTTTGTTTACCATCTGATTACATCAGTGGCCTATTTTTGTTTCTGTTCCTGTGGTCTGTTGCCATAGGGTGAGTTTATGGGGGTTTTTTTCTGTATCACAGATCAAAATGGAAAATAGCTAGGTGGAGCTTCACTAGTTAATACCCCTGAACAATGAATGATACTGCACAATGATTGTTTAACATTAAGATAGAGTTAACTACTGGATTGTGAGCTGATATATTGATATACTATAACCTTTCCATCAAAGTGCTGCACAAAACTAAAGCCTTATGCATCTAGGAGCTTTATATGAAAATGTCTTACTCTTCTGAGAAAGGTACCAGATAATCTCAGCAAAATCTGGTTTTTGTAAATCCGTGTTGCTTAGTATAAATAATATATTTTTCTTTTATCTTGGTATTTACTAACACAGTCATTTTGGGCAGCATACATTTCAGGCTACGGACTTCCATCAGGCCCAGAGCCAGAAGAACCCAGGGCTGGACAAAAGTTCACTGCCTGAATTGCCTGGGTTATTCTGTATATCTTCCAGATACTATTTCATTATGAACTTTTTTTTGACCCCTTGGGGATCCCCTGGATTTCCAGGTCTTCTGAAAGTGAGTTTTAATGACAAGCTTCTGTCAGCTCGTAGGAAGTTCTGGGGTGCTGACACATTTTCTGATGTTAGAATGTCTGGAATCAGTGGCTGCTGTTCTGAGCATTTTGACATATCCACTCTTCCTCCACAGCAGTGACTCCACTTGCTTTTACTCCCAGATGCAGAACTGAGGTAGTCATTGAAATTCCCAAAACAGGCCAATTGAAAATCTTTGTTTGGTTTATATTGTGCATAGGCAAAAATCCTGGGAAAACTTGAGTAAAAACTGAGGCAGAGTCTTAGAAATCCCTTCAAAGTTTCCTACTGGAGCACACTTATGTTGGTTGAAGCTTCACCCCTCCCTATGTCACTGCTACCATTATATACTGTCCCCATATAGCAATTAATACATTATTAAAATCCCTTTGTTACCATCATTTAGAGAAACCTTCTTCTGAAATGTTTATTATCTGTATTTATGCTGCTCTTCATCTCGGCGGCGTCCTTGCCCTTCTGTGGGGCTGCGCGGCAGCCCCTCTCCTGGCTGCGCGCCGCCTGTCACTCTGTCCTTCCGTGGAAATCCCGACAAACCCTCCAGCACCGGCACTGCTGCCTCGGTGTGGGAGGCACATGAGAACGCGTTCCAGTTCCCTGGGGAGCCGGGGGATGGATGCATCGGCGGTGGCCCGGGCTCTCGGGGGAAAAGGGACAGGGCCACTGGGGCTCGCTGCCGTACGCAAGTAAGCGCCGCGGACGTCATCCTACCACGGAACCTTCCCTCTGAGCGCCTAAACCAATTTTTAAAATCACCTTTTTATTTTCCATTATTTTATTTCTTTTTTTTTATATACATATACTATATATATAGATAGAATTTTCGCAGTTTCCCAGCCTCGCGAGCAAGCCAGTCCCCTCAGGGCGCGGGGCCGGGCCCGCGCTGCCGCAGCGCCGCCCAGCGGCCCCGAGAGCGCCGGGAGCCGGGCCGGGCCCGCCCGGTGCTGCCTGCCCGGGCCGGGCCGTGAGGGCTCCGCGGCACACACCGCAGTAAGTTTCGCTCCCCTGACCAAGCTGGTTGTTCTCTCCTCTCCTTGGAAGCGGGAGGTGCAGGAGCGAGCCGGCCGCTGCCCATGGCTACCCGGGAACAGAACTCTGCGCCGGGGATGGCATACGTGCTTGCTGGGCTGAGCCCTCCCCTTGCCGCCCCAGCTGCTTTCTCCCAGCTTTTACGCGTGTAGATTTATCATCTTTCCCTTGAATTATCCCTGTTCCGGGGCAGTATTGTAAAATTTAAGCAGTTCTCCTCTATTACACATATGAGTAACTGTTTTCCTTTCTGTTTAGAAACAGCGTCTCTGGTTTTTTCCTTCCCTGTCTGGGCCAGCCCTGGTGACCGTAAATGTCTGTGGGCGATGGTCCACAGGTGAAGCCTCTGCCCTGCTGGAGAATGTGACAGTGATTCATGTAGTTTCTAATCAGCTGAAGTCCCTTGTCACTTAAACTATGCCACAATAAACCCACCAATAAACCCATAAATGATGCCTGAGAAAACATTGTGAGCCCGACTGTGGAAAGAGCCTGTGCACATCTCGGGGAGTATCTCCTCTTCTGGGATCTCTCCAAGACTGCTGTGTCAAACTACAGCCCATATTTATAGGTGCCAGTACACTAAATAAGGCCAGTTCATGGGAGAAATGCAGATTTAGTCTAATTTCTCTCCACCAGACATCTACCTGAAATAAAGTGTTCTTGACTGTAGATGAGGGTGTGTGAGCACACCCCATGTTAAGGATAGGGTGGAACCAGGATGTTGCCTGCCTGAGAATGTGAAGCAGCCGCTTGGCGAAGCACACAACCCCTGGAGACGTGCCCAGAAAACTGGAGCACCCCACAAAAGAAATAAAGCAAACAAATAAAAAATGTAAGCAAAAGAGAGCTCTCATAGTGGCTTCTTTACTTGGGCCAGAGGCAAGATATTTTATTTTATTTTATTTTATTTTATTTTATTTTATTTTATTTTATTTTGACATTCTGCTGTAAACAACACCCAAGGACAAAGAAGGTACTACCCATCTATCCTTTGGCTGCTGCCCCTAGGACAGTCCCCTCAATATCCTTGAATCCTTTTCTGTTTTCTGGTAAGAGAGCATTTAGGCTCAAAGTTTCAGTTTGAAGTCTGCCCTCAAGATCCCATTGTACCCACTTTCTCTGGATGAGCTGGTCACCTCAGGAACCAGCAGCACCCTATTGCATCAAATCATCTGTTCCTTTCTTGTAGTCACACTTCAAAACTCCATCCCTGCACTGCTCCAGCTCTCTTTGGTGCCTATCCTGTGATATCCACATAGAAATGGCATTGTAAACTTCATCATGATGTAAACTTTATCATTATGTATGCTGACAACCTGGGACAGGGCTGAATTTTGGCAGACAGGGCTAGGGAAATACAAATAGTGCACGTGACTTACAGCGAGCCTCTTTATGGATAGAAACCCGTATCTGTTCCTGAGAGCATCCCGAGTTTCTTCACTTTCTTCAGCACACAAGGAGCGAGGCAAAGGGTGGATGCAAAAGAAGAGGTCAAAAGAACATGCAAGATATCTGTGGCAAATTATGGAAATGGCTGCAATGCAGAGATTATTAGATTTTGATTTGGATCTGAAAGTAAAGGACACTGACTGGCAACACCAACCTGCAGATGACAAAATAACAAGAAGTTGAAGACTGGCTGATGACATTTGTTCTGACAGTATCAATATAAGCCCAAGTTCCACCTGCACAGAGTTAAGATTTTCAAACAGAATTCTGTTAAAAGCATGAAGGTTTTTTTCCAAAATGTTTTACCGTGTGTAACTGCCAACTTCTGATCTGATACTGGAAGTCCTAAACCCAAATTTACTGTGTCTCCACATTATAGTTCCTTAAAATATCTTCAGTTTTTTTCCTTGCATATTTCTCATCTGACTGGCGGTCTGGCACTATTTAGGTTATAAAATTCAAAATAGCCTTTGCCTGAGGTGACTAGATTTTCAGGGAAGTGTTTCATAGAGGATTTATCTGCTGTCTTTGAACACAGCAGTCTGCATTGAGACACTAGATCACACCAATTTGGCTTGTTTGCAAGTGTAATTTTGGTCCAATATTTAAGCTGCTTTTTGGAGAGAAAATGCAAAAATGAAAATATGGAAAACTTGAAAATTAAGAGGAAGAAAAAATTATGAAAGCATTTTTTTATTATTTTAGCAGAACTTTTTCAGTAACAGACTCAAACCAAACAATTAACCTTTATATTACTTTCAATCTCCAGAAATTTATCTTTCATGAAAGAAATTTTATTTGATTAAGCCCTTAAAATTTATTCTTTATAATAGCTTATATATGGCAGACTTTTTTTTATTTCAAAGAGACTTTTGGTCAAATAGTTCTGTATGTTCTGATCAACTCATGGAAATCTTTGTTACATTGAAGAAGACTCCCTTTTGTTTTGTCACTGCCAACATCAGAAGCTACTGTGAGTTGTAGCTATAGTATTGTCCTTCCTGGTATACACTTTTAGATCACCAAGTTTTTTGAGGTTTTGGGTTTTTTTTCCTAGAAACAATGCATGCTCAGTGCTGTAAAAATACCATTAAGGATTTTTTGTGTGATTTATTAAGGCAACACCATTCCTGACAAGTGGTGAGCTGTAGATGTTTCAGAGAGTGCAACTGAGATGTATGGATGGCTTGTGACTAAAGATCCATTGGTGTCCTGTCTATCCACTGATCACACTCTGCAGTTACAGCATGAAGCAGCTCATTTCTCAAGGAGGAGTCTGAAACATCCTTGCAGTGTGACATCATTGCAGTGTGACTATTCCTTAGTCAATGGGACAAAATAAAGCTCTAACTAGAAAGTGCTTGCAACATTTCACAATGTCTAATGCATAATAGTAAATCTCTGAGGTGTCAAGCTAGAAGAGATTAATCTCTTAAGTGTCAGTTAGAAGAGATTTAAGCCTCAGGACTTGTTCTCAGGTCCTTGTATTGACATTAGCAAATGCTTTGAAGGTAGGGAAAGGAGTGCCTTATTTTTATAATTGCTGTTCTTTGGCTGAAATACTTAAACAAGTTGCATTTTCTTCTTCTGAGAGCTATTTATCCCAATGCAATTGTAGATACAAACAAACAGAACATAGCTGGTGTTTTCAAAGCCTGAACATCTATCCTAGCTTCCCCAGTTTGGTTCTCAAACTACAGAGGCCAAGCATTCCCAGTGCCAAACTATCATTACCCCGTTGGAGATCACTTGGGAAACCAATAGATTTTTTAACCCCCATTCCCATTCTTGGAAAGGTATGGGGAAAACAATCTGGGGAAAACAATCATTTGCCCTATAGATTGCCAGGAGGATGGCAAATAACTTCTATATAAATGTGAGTGGAGCTCCAGTTGAAATCAGCAAACTTGAGCTACAGCTAGCAGGTTAAGTAAAGATGGAGTTTTATTCCTAGGGATTTTATCTTTGAGATGGCCAGAGCTCAAAGGTGTGAATTTGGGCTGGGGGAAACTCCATCCTTTTGCTAAACACACCTTAATGGCAAGGACAGCCTACCTACCTGTGCTTGTGTGGGATCTCAGCACAGCAGTCCTGATGTGCAGAGTCACCGAGACAACCCTTGGGGGGCTCGGAGGTCCTGGAATGTTGCCAGAAGTGTCTGGTGGCTGGACTTTGATCCTGCACATGAGATGACGCCTGTATGAGGATGGGAGGATCACACGGGGGATAAATGGTGAAGGGATAGGTTAATTATAGTGTGAAACACAGGTTTTAGAATTTCAGTACAGGGGGGTTCTAGAGAAACAAGATGGAGGAATTAGGGCATGTCCTGTCCTTCTTCTTCTTCTTCTAGTCGTCCATCTTCTGTGGTGGTGGTGGCACTTTGGGATTGGCTCTTACTAAAAGTGCACTTGTCAATAAGGGTGAAAGGTATTGGGGAAAATAGGTCAATATCTTATACGTAGTTTTGGGTATAAAGATAAGTGACCGCCCCAAGGGCTCTCAGTGTGCTCATGGCCGGCGTGCTGTGTGGACCTCTGTTGGGCCGAGAGAAAATATTGTAGATAAAAACTAATAAACACTGAAGACCGAGAAAAAACCTGAAGACTCTTTTCGTCCTTTGGAGCGCGGGCTGTCCCAAGGCCTCCCCGAGCCTTTCCAGGCCATCAAAAACAGCCGAGGAACGGGACATGCTTGGGTTTTTCACTGTTTAGGGGTTATTTGTATATTCGTTTAAAATGTAACATCTAAAAATCACCTAAAACACTAGGTCATGGAAGTTTAGCTGTCTGATACAAAACAATCATGAAACAAGGATCTGTATTATTCACATTAAATTTTCACGAGAGTCAGGTGATGCTGCTGTAGCATGGCTTTCTTCCCCTCTAAACTGAAGACTTGCAGCAATATTATTAGGGAAAGGCTTTGGAGCTCTACCACTGAAGGCAATGTCATGCAAAGCTTGTACACTGCCATGGCTGATAGCCTCCTGCTGCTGAAAGGTGTTTGCAGCTCCTGGCAGTCTCCTGATGACAGCAGCTGTCAGTGACAGATGTCATTTAGCAAATTCTAGTCTGGCTATAGTGATAAGTACTGAGAAAATGCACAGCTGAACTCCTGTTTTTATTTCTCTTCCCTCATTAATGTTCTCATATAGCTCTGAAATCACTACTGTTGCAAACTTTTTTCAGTTTCTGTTTTCTTGCAAGGAAAAGCTTAACTTTTCATTTATAAGCTGACTCTTCAACAATAATAACATGACAAAAACTTGTGCTGGAGAAGAGCAAAGAGTTAATTTTTTTTTTTTTCTGGCTGGCCCCAAGTGACCCCTTGTTCCCACTGCTTTTGAAATTACTGGAGTTTGCTTAGCCTGAAAAATTACAGCTATAGCAAAAGTTATGCTTTGCTGATCTATTTTTAAAAGGAACAGCAGAATTTTAAAAATAGAACCCCCCCCTTTTTTTTCTAACTCTGGCATCTCCAACCCAAGTATGTTGATGTAATTTCCAAAGCACTAAGAAATGTCTTAGGACACATTTAAGTCAGATCAGCCAAATCCAGGATTCATGAAAAAATGAGATGTTCATCTGGTCTGGAATGAGATCTTTCTTCCCATCATTCTTAGTTATAAAGATATCTTTTGTGTGGTTGAAGCTAAATTTAAGCCCAGCCTGAGTGTATTTGTGTAGTATCTACGTGTGTTTTATGCATCAGCAGCACACTGCATTAGTAGTCTGCACACACAATTATGGATTTATGATCTTTGAAGTCAGCTAATACAAAGATTTATATATTTGCAGAAAAAAAACCAAAACGACAAAAACCTAGGAAGCAATAGGAATGGGTGTTTCTTAGAGCTACAGTCCGATTCTCCTTTCACTTGAGTTGGTTCGCTCCATTATCTTCAGAGGAATTAGTCCTCTCCCTGATTTCAGCACCAGAAGAAGAGGAGAAAATCCATCCCTGAATGTATGACAAGGGAGATCTGCTTTTCTAGAGCTTGCTTTTCTTTCAGACCATAGCCCTGCGGCGGGGGGAGCGCTGACCGAGGGAGCAGACCCTGCGCCGGGCATTTAACCGTGCGGGGTTTCTTCTGACCAACGAGTCCCAAGGGGCTCCAGAAATACCGGGGCTGAGGCCGGCTCTGCTGAGCGATGCCGAAGGGGTGGGCCTGACCCTGTCGTGCGGCTCCCGAGGGGCCAGAGTGCCGGGGGGTTCCTGCCCGCTCCTGGCGATGCTCCGCTGGGCACACCCGGCTGCAGGAGTGCAAGTCACGTTCAGAGAACTGCGGGCTGAATGAACGACACGGTAAGGTGAGAACATGCTGATTTAATATATGCACTACTATTTTGCGAGGAACCGTCTTACAGGCTGTTTCTTTGTCAAAGCATTCAGCTACTGTAATAGGATTTCAATGTATAATGAGTTGAACTTTAATAGATCTATAGTAGCAGTTAACTAGCAAAGGAAAGTCCACGTCTAGCTATTTCCTGCTTCTACAATGTTTTAATAACAATGATACACAAAGACTTGTTTTGTTTAGCATGCACCATACTTTTGCATTGTAGACAAAGTCTTGATTCTCTTAGTCCAAGACAAAGTCTCAATTGTCTCAGTTTGAGACAAAATCTCAGGACAAAAAATATGTATTTGAAATGCCCCAAACTACAGAGGAGTAAGGAATCAGATTAGCATCAACTTCTGCTTCTAGCTACAATGAAAACAAAGATAGGACAAGTATGTATTTTCTAACTGAAGGGACATATTTAGGAAAGATTTTGTACCTCATAATTCCCTAATTATGAAATCAGAAAAATGAAAATATTCTTCTCATTCTCTGCACACACACCCTACCCGAGGCTGACCTGTTCTTACTGTGATGAGATTTGTTTTCCTACAGCAGTTTCCCTTTGAGAGCTCACAGGCATGGAGAGCAGTTTTGTTTACCACCCCCGGGTGCAAAACTCATTAACTAATATTTATTTTTGTGTTTTCAGCTTTCAGCAATGAGGCAGGTTGATGGATAGTGAAGATGGTGGTGGTGGGGAGAATGGTAAGGAAAATTCAGGAGCTGGTTTTACATCTTTCAGTTGTGCATGCTCATAGGCAAAATGGCTTAACAGCCTTTTAGCTATACCAAAGGAGGAAACCCCAGGCTTTGGCAATGATGACCCTTCTACCTTGGTTTTGGTTTGTTTTTTTCAGGATGGTGGGAAACAAAGCACAGCCAGCCTCCTGACTTTTTGCAAGTTATAAATGCTGTACAAAATTCTAGTTTCAACACCAGAGAATGTTTTCTCCTGTTGTTCAGAGTGACTCCAGATGCTGATGTACTTAGTTACACAGCACAAGTAACCCAACTGGAATGAAAAAGCAAGGTAATTGAGTTTATATTCATCTGTCAATATTCCCAAGGGACAGACTGTTCAGCCTGCCAAGTTTGCTCTGCTTATGCATGCAGAGCATGAACGTAAACTGACTGGAGATTCCCACAGTAGATTCTCTCTGGTGAATAGGGGGTCTCTTCTGCTGTAATGTGGTTACATTCCCCTATATCTCACAGTATCAGGAGATGGGCTGAATGTTAGGCAGGAAAAGAAAGAAAAAAATCATGGTAGAACTGAATTTTTCTTCATCAAATGTTTGCCTGACCCAAGTCCAATTATCAGAGAAAAAAACATCAGCTTCTTCCTAGGCTTTTTTCTATGCTTCTCACTATTATAATATCTGGGAGATTCACATATATTTCTTCATCTTTCTATTCTAGTGAAGTGAAGGATTGTCATCCCTATATGTGAAGCAGAACATGGGGATCAAGGCAAAAAGTTCCTTTTAACTTTGAGTGAGTAGTCTGGGACAATTGTGAGCGAACATTTAGAAACATATAATCATAGAATATCTTGAGTTGGATAGGAGCCACAAGGATCATTGAGTCCAACTCCTGGCTCTGCACAGGGCAAGCCCAAGAAATCACACCATGTGCCTTAGAGTGTTGTCCAAATGTTTCTTAAGCTCTAGCAGTGTTGGTGCTGTGACCACTTCCCTGAGAAGCCTGTTCCAGTGCTCAACCACCCTCTGGGTGAAAAATCTTTTCCCAATATCCAACCTAAACCTTCTCTGGCACAGCTGCATGCCATTCCCTTGGGTCCTATCACTGTTCACCAGAGAGAACAGATCAATACTGGCCCCTTCACCTCCCCTCATGAGGATGTTGACGACTGTGGTAAGGTCATCTCTCAGTCTCCTCCAGGCTGAACAAACCAAGTGATCTCAGACACTCTTTGGTATTGCACCCAAAACTGCCCCCAGCACTCGAGGTGAGGCTGCCCCAGTGCAGAGCAGGGCAGGACAATCCCCTCCCTTGCCAGGCTGGTGATGCTGTGCCTGATGCCCCCAGGACACGGCTGCCCCTCCTGGCTGCCAGGGCACTGCTGACTCAGATTCAACTTGCCATGGACCAGGACTCCCAGGTCCCTTTCTGCAGCACTGCTTTCCAGTCTCTCATTCCCCCAGTTTTCAAATAACTTACCTTTTTTACTTTACATGGCTTTGTATTTGACTAATTGTCACCCCTTATTTAAGATAGTTCTATAGGGGATCTCCATGTAGCTAGACCATACAAACAATAGCAATCTCTATCCCAAACACAGGAGCAAGTCAATGCCTGTAGCAGAGCAGACATACAAGACACGTGTGAAGGAATAACCAACTATGGCAAACATTCAGTACATGTTGGAAATATATGAAAGTAAAACCAGAAAAGATGGGAGAATCTATGAAACAAAGGAACAAAAGATTATTTGATCCTGTGGTCTGGGAAGAAACCAGAGAATGTGTCTCTGAGGAAAATTGAAATTAAGAGCCTCTTTAGCTGAGCTCTGTGTGGCAGGAGCTGGTAAGGACAAACAAAGGCTCTGCCTTCTGATGGTTGGTTTCTGCACCATCTGAGGAAACAGTCTTGTAACCAACTCCAGGGAAAAGTGCCTCCACCACAAATTTCTTCATGCTGTAGAAACAACCCTCAGCACATTGGCTCCAATGCCATGTTAAGGCACAAGTGCACAGACAAAAGCATCTGTCTCCCAGTTGGAAAGGCAGGCCAAACAGCAGCTGCCAGTGCACAGCAGGTTTGCTGATATGTGGGTTGGATCCAGTGTGTGCACACTATGTAGCTGGCATAGACAGGTGCAGCAAATCCTGTAAGTCAGATTTAAGAGTGGGAGGACTCAAAAAAACACAAGTATGGGAAGCCAGGATGGTTTGTGCAGGCAGGTCAGAGTTACCTGCACACATGTGCCATGCCCAGGGCTGTTTAGCTGGGTTCCCCCTCCTGAGCTTTCCTGTTCTTGTTGCCATCAGTTGTCCCACTGACAAATCTGGCCCAGGCAGTGGCAAGCTGTATTTTCCCTCATGGCCCACTGTGAGAACCTGGGCTTTCATGGGTGGTGGTGTCTGTGATGAGTAAGTAACCTTACAGATAGGCAGAAACCAGTCCTGATGAACCAGCTCTCAGTCCATGTCACCAAGTGTAAGCAGAACTCATTGGCCCAAGCCCCCTGGTCTTTCCTGCAAAGACTGGCAAAACTGAAGAGAACTGTGGACAAGCAGGAAGGGCCAGACACACAAAGGAAGCCAAGTCTGAGTGCCAGTAGTTGAGACCCTGAGACTTTCTGAGCTCAGGCAGCCACAGGTCTAGTTGCTCAGCCTCTTTCTTTGTACTTTCCCATGAATGAGGGACACTTGTCCTGGCACCAGCCAGCGACCAGAAACCACAATTAGAGACACCCCTTTTCATATCCATAGGGATCCTCTGTATCTCAAAGCAGTGACAGGGTGGTGGGAAGAAGAGGATCATCTCCAGCTGTGCATAAGTATGCGGTGCAGTGGCACCTGGAAGTAAATCCAGAGTGCCCTAGTCAGTGTGGGGTATGTGTATGAAGAATGTCAGACCATGCAGTGGCATCTCCGTGGGTGTAGGGTGTAGGGGACTTTGGGCAGGGTAACAGGACCATGTAGCAAAGAGCAGATTTCCAAGGGACCTGGGTACACTCTGTGGGGCTCGTTGTGCCCTTCCTGCTCTGACAGCCGTTGCAGCTGAGGGATCTGTTGTTACTCCCATGCCTCAGGCAGCTGTTGCCTCCAGTGAGAAACAGGGAAATGGGAGAGGCAAATGAGTGAGAATGGGGTAAACAGTATTTTGCTCAAACTGAAGAGGGGAATGTCCTTGCTCAGCAGTTGTTCTCAGCTACCCCAGTGTCCCAGGGCAAGCTCCCTTTAGAAAAACAGAAACTGATCTAGGCCAACATCCTTCTGTAAGAGAGAGCAAAGAGGATACCAGGATGGGAAAGCAAACAAATTCACCCCTTTTCAGACTGTGTTCCTCAGAATTCTTGCTCATTCTCAATTCTGCCCAAGGTAATAATCACCAAGGGCATTTTCCTCGCTTTGTATAGTGCAGGAGAAACCTGGGTTTCAAGCCTTTGGCGATTCCTCAGAGGATGGATACACACTCTCCCAAAACAAGGTTTCTTCCTTCCTGGGAAAGTAAAGCCAGCAGTCCAAATCAGAGTTAGAGAAGCAAATATACTTACATAAAATACATAACACATTATAATAATAAAATAAATAATTAATAAAATTTATTATCGGGAACTATGAACTATTTATGCAAACTAAAATTCTTAACCTCCCAGAGGCAAGTATTCAGCACATGGAGAAACTCTTTTGAGGTGCCCAGCAGCACTGACACCAAGCAGCCTCTCCATATTTTTCCCAGGAAGGTGTAAGAGCACAAACAGGCCAGCAAAGCTGGAAGCACATAAAGTAATTTTCCTACCTGTAAGTGTAGGTTACTGTGCCCTGGGTATTATCGGCAGCTCCTGGCAGATTTGCTGGTCACCATGCCCTAATATGCAGGTTCCTGCTTCCAGTTTCTGTTGTGCCTTTCTGCCACAGTCACTTCTTTCCCCTCCCACATGAATTGCTGTGGAGTAAGGAAAAAGGCAGCAGCCCAGAGGGACAAAATGAAAGGCACAAAGAGCCTTGTGGCCTAACTGCTTTATTTTTCTTCTCTCTCCAAGCCAAAAAGTTCCTGAGCATGAGCAAGCCTAAACGTAACTTGGCACCAGTGCCACAGATAAATGTCAGTATTTTCCCTGGCAGCTAGAAACAAAACTGTCCAAGGGGATTTTTCTCTTAGAAGATGGCCTCCCTGCTGTGTAGGTTTCTCACAGGTTAGGCATTCCCCAGAGGGAGGTGAGTAGGGTTTTCCTCCCTGCACCTGCAGCAGGAGAAGCCCAAGAGCTGCCCTGGTGCTGGGGGTGAAGCTGCTCCCTGGTATGAGCTCCCCAAGAGGTGGTGAACACTGGAATTTAGGTGCACATGGGGAAGGGCAGGCACAGCAACAGTGCCTGCCTGATTGAATTCTGTTATCACTATGGGGTATGCTTACAAAAAAGAGCAGGCTAACGTGATTCAGAGTAGCCAGAGAAGACAATTTACAGACCTGCCTCTCTTGAACGCTGCAGAAAGAAAGAAAAGCCTCATGGCACTTTGGAGCAGCCTATGAAGTGTAGCAGGGTAAATAACTCCTTGCAAACAGCAGTGGAAACAAAAACAGGATCAACAGTTGCTCTACCCAGCTCACAACTCATCCTGCCTACCCCAGGTTGAGCTCCTGGCTGATGCCAAGTTCTCTTGCTTTGGAAGAAAATGTTTAACAGTTTGATCAACTGAGATTGCTGGACAGCATCTCTTGCAGATAGACAAGCATTTCAGGAACCAGTAGTGATTATGGAATGGCCATAATATGGCTGTTATTTCTCATCATCAATATGGACGTGTGGAGCTTTGAAGTACACACTATTTTTAGATATCTGGATGTATTCCTGATGAAGAGACAGCTTTCAGTCACCACAGTCCAGTAATTCTTCTTGTTTGATACCATTATTTTTCCCAGCATTATTTATTGATATTTGTCCTTACATTTGTTTCCAACAACTCTGTATAGGAATACTATAAAAAGATACCAGTTTCATCAGCAAATGAAGTAATTAATGTATTCCACCCTGGATCATTTTTTCTGTGTAGTTTTACACAGAGAGGAAACCAAAACAATCATGGATATATGCTGTGGATAAACATAACTACCATTCTTTTTTTATTATTTCAGAAGAATATTGAGATTCAATTAGGATTATTGCAGAAAAAGGACTTGACTTTTTTTTACTGGTGCACATGGGAAATGCTGATCACCTACATGCTTCAGTAATCCAGCATATGTGTGATAGCTCTTGGTTAATTCCACTTATTCCCTCTGCAGTTTAATCTGCTTCAGCCAAAAACAGAATCCAAGATCATGTGTACAATTTCCACAGTAACAAGTACAACAAATCAGACGTGGTAACATTTGTGTCGAAGGATTCTTCTCCATCTGGTGGTAAGGGGAAATATCAGAGAGAAAGGCCATACCATTCTCCAGTTGGACAACAATTACTTGGCTGGTATGAGGCTAATGCTCCCTGCACAACCAGCAGATCTACAATTACTGCAGTCAGAGTTTTCTTAATATCTGGAATGAAATCCTAGACATCAAAGTGAGAAAAATTTCTGTCCTAAATGGCAAAGTATTTCTTCTCATTATGTACACTGCTCAGAACTGGAGTGATGAATAGCAGGCTTGCTAAACAGAAGTCAGATTAGGGGAGTCTTCTCTGTTTAGAAATATTTTATTCACCGTAAGTCTTTTCAATGGGCTGTTGACTGACCCCTTTGCTTCAAAAAACAGTAAAAAAGTTGCCAGTTTGTTTGTAGGCTCGTATGTCTGGACATGAGAGGTGACAAATGACATCTATCAACTTGCAGTATGCCAGATTTGCAACCTGCAGACTTCTATACATAGACTGTGAAATAGAGGTTTGTTTTATACAAGGACTTCACTGTGGGACTGTCTCTAAGATATAACCTGACATTTCCAAAAGTGGAAAGAGCTACACAAAATTATGTGCTCCCCTAGTGTCTGAATTTATTTGAAGCCACAAACTCAACCCTGGAGTTTTATACTGACTCCACATACTGAAGCTATGAAGTTACACTTCCCCTCTCTCTAGTAACCCTACCAGTAACTACTGTTTGCAAGCAGAAGACATTTTCATTTAAAATCAGGATTTCTCTCAATGCTACTTACTACTGCACATGCAACTAAGAAAAGGAGTCCTTCCAGCTGTCATAACTTTCATTCCACAACGAAACTGAGATGTTTGTTAAGCATCAAACTCCAGTCCTTGGGACAATTAACATCTTGGCAAGTCTCCTGCTGTGATATCTGGTGGACAGTCATCAGTACATCAAATTATGCATGCTTGCAATTTGATCTTGACCAACGCAATTTCCTTCCCCTCTTTAGGAATTCTTTCACTGCCTTTATGCCCAAGGGATAGATGGAAAAGATAACTGTACACAAACTGCTTCAGCTCTGAAACTAATACTGAAAAGACAATTTTACTTCTGTTTATACTACAACTTTGCTCTACAAAAATTATCTTAACAAACTGTGAAATTCAGCATTAAAAAAAAAAGCGCCAAACCACAGGAAAATGTATTTACATTTATCCAAACTGGTTCTTTTGCAGCCTATATAAGAGACAATGGCTTATCTATGGCAGAAAGGCAAAATGACACACAGGGAAATTGTGATTTGGTACAATTTTTGTCCTATAACTTATTGCTTTTTAAGCATTTAAGAAAGCAGGTTTGAATTAACTGACTGTGGAAATTATCTTATATGTACAAGCAGTATCAAGAGGCAGGAGAATGCACAGACTGGTTTGCTGCTGCCACAAGTTATAGAGCCCTACAGAGTTCATATTATACAGGCCAGAGTAATCTTATTAAAAAAAAAAAAAAAGAAAGGAAATGTCTCACAAACCAAATAGAACTCCATTGTCAATTAAAATGTTCTGATTTAGATTATTACTCATACTTACATGGTGTCTGCAGAAATATTTTTTAGGTATTTGTGAAATTTGACATATTTTGGAAAGTTTAACATCTTTATTACTTTCAGCAGACCTTTGAAATTCAAAGTCATTCATCTCAGACACAACATTTTTCCTGTGTTCTGTGAATTTCTATGTGAGAGTCATTGAGATGGAAACTGTTGGGAACCACCACTGGTTTTCTCTTTTTGGTTTCTCTAGGAAAGGTCAAGGCAGTCTGCCAGAATAGTAATTGGGCAACATCACTGTTTTAAAGACCCAAGTTCTTGCTGACACTGAAACAGTAATAGAAGATTAAGCATTAGAAGAAATTGTACAGCAAAAGCAGAATGAAATTTCTGGACTCAATTTAATATAGATGAAGCTTAAAAAGGTTTAGTATGATAGAGGAAATAAAACTCAATTTCTACTAAGTGGTCTTCCAGCTCCAGACCAAATACCTCCTAGTTATGCCTGATACTTCAAACCAAATTAATTAAACGTCTGCAATGACTCAATAAATGGCAAGAGTCTGTGCTTCTCTATGCATGTCACAGGGGACTTCCCCCTGCTAGCTTTTTTCTCCCTTGAAAACAAGCTAGAACATCCAATTCCCTATGCTCCAGTCATTAAATAGTGCCACTTAAGCTAAAGTCCCATTCCTGATACATTAGAAAGTGGCAGATTTAAGACTCTCTGGACAATCTTTTTTTGTCCCTCCCCATGTGCATACGTTTTCTTACAAACCCTTCCATGACACAGTCAGATTGTAGACTTTCCCACAGGATGCATGCCTCATTCTGTACAACACAGGATAATCACACCCAGTAGCAGAAAGAAATTAGCATAGCAGTCTGGTATTAGGAAATCTGGTATTTCCTAATTTTCCTAATTTCCTTATCCTTCTAAACAATATCCTTTAATGTAATTTTTAACATTACCATTTAAATATATATGTGTGTGCATTTGAGTATCTCTCCATCTATCTGGATCTGTTAATGTATTGGTAAACACAAAAGAAAAAGATAAAAGTTGTTTGTTTTTAATTCTTTCAGAACCGTTTGATCTCTCCGCGCTTGTTTTAGCAGCTGCCTGACTGTTTTTCCTCGTATGTAAACTTCAAAGTCAATCAGAGGTCAAAACTCTGGACAAAGACAGAATAAGGAAAACAGTGGTGCCTGGCATATGTGATGGGAAGAAACAGAGGAGCTGGGTTGTAGAATATTGTGTGTTCCTGGCCACAGCAGGGGGGGGAATTATCTACCTCTTGGACACAACATTTCCTGATCTGAACGTTTGATATGGCTGTCGAGGCCTAATACTTGCCTGGAAATGTATCTCCCAGAGAAATGAAGGGTACAGCCATGCATAGAAGGACTTGACATTCACTGCTATTCTTGGTTCGAGCAGTCTGAAAATAACTTAATAGATTACTGTAAAAATGCTGCAGAAACCCAGCTGGTTTCTGTTAAATGCAGAGGGTTTCAGGGGTGGGTATTGCATTTGATTCCCTATTTGTTATTTGCTGTTTCTGGTCATAGGAAAATCAAAGGAAATGCAAGTCCTGGAGCAGAGTAATGTGGAGCATTTTCTGTAGGCATGTGCAGTTGTGGTACAGGATGTGTCTTCATTTCATGTGGTTTTTTTCCTTCGGGAGAACATCTGCCTTTCCCCCCCTTCATCTGTCTGCAGACTCAGGCCCCTGCTTGTGCAGAGCCCGGCAGAGGACCATGAGCAAGAGAGTCCCTCTGGCTGGGGGTTGTAGCCTTGCAACTTGCCTGGCACTGGTAAAACAGCCTTCAGAAACTGGGAACACCTTAGTGATTCACACATCCTCGAAGCAGCTCCTGCCAACAGAGCTGCTGCTGGAGAGGCCCGGCAGAGGCAGAGGTAGATTCCTCTGTGTGTGTGTGAGTGTGTGTGTTTGGGTTGGAAGGGACCTTTAAAAGTCCTCAGATTTTGTGTAATTATGGGAATTTGTTGAAATGACCTACAGAATAATTTGCTCTTCAAAAAAATAATCGTTGGTTAAAATAGTGTTTAGCCAACAGAGAAGATGGAAATGGGACCAGTGCCAGTGCATCTCCCCCAGTCTTTTTTGTTTTCATAATTTTGGACACCTTTTGCTTTTCCTACAGAAGGCTTAAAATATGTGATTTGTACTGTATGGGCCAGACCCAGGTATCCCTGAAGGTATCCCTGAAGGTATCCCAGGAGGTAGGAGGCCTCTCAACAGTATAAATTGCAGTAAGCAATATTATGGGGGGGGGGGGGGTGTCAAAAATGCCAAAGCCAACCTGGTGGTCCTTCTGCAGGACACTGGTGGCAATAACTTGAGTTACAATATAATTTAAATTATTATTATTATTATTATTATTAAATTATTTCAATTATTTCCCTCAAATAAATTAGCTTGTATTTGTTGCTTCTTCTACTCCCACATAAAAAAAAACAAACTCAAAAACCCAATCAAAAACATGCCCAGGTTCTAGTTAAGCTAAAAGCCAGGCTGTGAACCTTGGGACTGTGAGCTGTGCTACCTGACAATATTTTAAAAGATACAAGAATGACACTTTTTAGCTCAGGGAAGCAGACAAACTTTTCCCAGCTGCATGAATAGCAAGCAGAGGTGTAGCCTGCCACTGGGTGGGAAAGAAGCTGTGAACGGCTGTCTTGCAGCTTGTGGGATGGTAAATGAGTAAGAGATCAACAGAAGGAAATGTTTTGGGCCTGGCTGGCTGGTGTGACAGGCAGAGCACACCTTTCTCCTACTGTGAGCCACTCTGCGAGGGCTAAGGAGAGTTTCACTCTCAAAACTCCTTCTAATTTGAGGAATGTAATTAATGTGTGGCTTACTATCCCCTGTTAACATGAACAGAAGCAAATTATTCTCTGTAGCTTCTCATTCAGTGGCCTTTTTCTATGTAGTTCAAGGCCATTGAACATCAAGCTTTCCCTTAATTAGCTTTCTACCAATTTTTCTTTTAGTTAAGTGTTAATTTTCAGACTTGCCTCCATGAGTTCTGCAAGAACTAAATTTTTTCTCACTATTTATCATAAATCCACCATTTCTCTGCCATTAACACCAAAGTGAAGAAAAAAAAATCCAACCAGAAATCAGTGAGAGAAAAGGAAGAGAAAGAGTGAAGAATTTCTGCAAAAAGTCATGTAGGAAAGGGATGTAAGTGGTATAGAGAGCAGCTGAAGAGATGCAGGAGAGAGCAGCTGGGAAACAAAAGCAGAAAGGCTGCTGGAACAGAGTTGGCTGTAGGCGGCCCGGATGGGAGGAAGGGGAAGTGGGAGCAGAAATGAGAGCCGGGAGTTTGTGTTTGGGCTTCGAGTGGAGGGTGAGGAGCTTGCAGTGAGAAATTACGACAGGAAGGAAGCCAGTGAAGGCAAATAAAGAGTGGAGATATAGTTTATGTAGGGAAAAAAAATATTACTTTAGGGGTAGCATTGGCCATCATGTGCTGACGGACTGCAAAACAGATAATCAGCTTGAATCGGCAGTGGTGATTCTTCAGGAGACAACCTAGAAAATAATACTGTGGCTTAATTTTAATCCTTTTTTAACCCAGGGTCTCTCCATATAAAGGATGAGCATTGTGTTGCCCTGAGCGTTAAATGGAGTGCGTTGTGGTTTGTGCCTTGTCATTGATTCTAAATGCCTTTTGTGTTTCGGGGCTCTGAAAACAAAGGTCAAGTACTAGCAAATTCTGTTTTCTGTGAGAGATATAATTAAATCCTAAGGACAAAGACAGAGTACTAGAAACAGCTATTGAGTGTGAAAGATGGGTAAATTTGCATTAGCATTTCTCTATCAGGTTTCACATAGCTTTGTAATTTGGTTTTTTGTTTGGTTGGTTGTTTTGGGGGATTTTTTTGGTGTGTTTTGATAGACAGGAGAATAAATATTTTAAAAATCAAGGTAAGTCTTACAGATATTATTTTCTGCATGTAAGTTGTCCAATACATGCTTGGAAAAAGATGAGAGGAAACAGAGTGAGAAAGCATATAGAGTAGGATGGAACAATTTCTGAATATAGATTTGGCCTAGTATTTAGTGAGTTTAAATTGTAGGGCTGGAAATGGACTGGGCTGCCTAAGATCTTTTTGCATCCTTTATGGACAATAGCAGCAAACCAGAGGGTTTCAGCAATTAATAGCATACTGCTAATCAAACTTACTCATGAATAACCTGAGTAAATTGCTCAGGTAACTATGCTGTGGAAAACTCTGGAATCAAAGGGGAAAATATTTGTCACTTATTCAATATCAAGGCATTATTGTATTAGTCTACTATGCTTTAGAGGGTCTGAATTTTACCATGCCAACCTATTTTTTTCTAATTTAAATAACAAAAAAATGAATTAATATATTAAGAAAAGCCATGTTATTGAAACTGAGAACAGCTATCTTACTGGCAGACAGAAACCAAGAGATGCCACATGGCTGCCCCAACTGATCCTTCAATTTAACAGGTGATAAGGAAGGAATTCTTTCTCAGCTGGTGATAAAGCCTCTGAAGCAAAGAGTATCGGTGCATGAAGTTGGGAAGATAGACATGATGAAGTCATATGTCTATGGGAGCAGGAAACCATCCAGTTTGCCCACAATTTTGAAATTATGTATGAGTAATGCAGCTCCTTCTCCCAGTGTCAGATTTGATGTACAGGAAAAATCTCATGGACAGTGGGTGTAAAACCAGACAAATAAGAACACGCCATAAGAAAGGAAAAGTTGGAGACCTGGATATGCGGAGCAGATCATGTTCCAGTGTCTCAAGTCCCACTGGGGGATTACCCTTCCAGAGCAAAAGTTCAGTTCTCTGCAGATGCAAGGGGAGACATATTTCATAGAGGGGCAGCCCCCATGGCAGTCAGACTTTGGAGGTCACAATGAACCCACTACATTTTACCTGGAAGCTAATGGATTGCTCCCTGGGGTAGACCTGCTAGGCCCTCTCCGCTCCACTAAGGCATTCTCTCTAATAAATAAGCTTTTGTGCTGTGCCGGGGTGGTCTTCTCCCACACTTCCTGCACGGCTCTGCACCTCTGTGCAGAGACATCTTGCAGACATCCCTGCCGGCAGACATGACTCATTTTGGGGAGTCTGCCTGTGGGGTTTTGCAATAGTCTGATCAGGACATGAAAAGAGACATTAACGAAATGTCTGTTCAGAAGTACAAGGCACCCCACCATGCTCACGTAGATGCTATAAAGATGACTGCTGTCAAATGATCTGCTGGCTGCCCAGGGTGAGGTGGAGGGATTAAAACCTCCACCCAGCTGAGAAGAATGGTGGCTAATAGCTGATTGTCTCCCACACTGCAGGACACATACATTTCTTTCCTCATTTTCCCATGGTGTGGCATTACCTCCAGTGCTTTGCAGGCACTTTCCCTCAGACTCAATCTAGTCTAAAGAAGCCCAAATGAAAGGCTGGATCCCATGGTTTGCATCAGAAGAAAGTGGGGGACTTCAACTTAACAAGATGCAGAGCATGCACTCTTCTGGTAGGGGATGCTCTGGATCCAGGTTTGCGAAACTGGTTTAAGGATCGTTGCAGTTATTGCTGTGTGAGTGATAAGTCTGTGATGTTTCAGTGCCTTTTGGGAGTGAGTCAAGAAGGAAACAGCAACAACTAACCAAAAAAAAAAAATCATGAGGTCATCAAATAGTAGAAATACTGGCCACAAGAAATTCTTGCCATAGTTACCCACAGTGCAGATAACATCACTGACCACTGGCTGTTATAACTGCATGATTTTTTATAATTGGACAGATTCCTATATTCAAATTACTGAAACTACAAGTATCATATCCAAACTATAACAGAGTTCAGGTTTCCTTCTGCGAAAAGGTCTTGTTTTTATCCAACTTGAAGTAGTGCCCAGCAGGCCCCTGTGGTGATGGTGCCATCATTTTCTACATGTTCAGGTAGCAGCATTATGTTCCCAGCACCATGAAATGCCCATAGGAATTCAGACCATGTCCATGCCGTGCTCAGCAGATGTGATGGTATAATCCAGCTGATTGAGGAACAGCTGCACAAAGCTTCAGTAGGAAGTGGGATTTAGGGCCTGGGCAAATAATATGATGGTCTGTGGAGGCTGATTGTGTCACTGTAGGTGCCTCAGCCAGCTAGCTAGAAACTAACTCAGGTAAGTCTGGAGCAACAGAGGTGTATGTCCCTTTTCTGCATGCACATTGACAAGCAAGGGATGAATTTCTGGTCTTAAGACCTGGGGCTAGTAGGTAAATCATGTTACCTTCTTTGACTTCAGCCAGCTGGATTAAACAACCACGTCTGTCAAAATGTTGTGAATGTGGTCTAAGCTGCTGTGGATATTTTACAGTATAACATTTCTGCCTTCAACAGAATATAAAATTATGGCATGGCCACCACCAAGGAGTGCTGGGAACTCCATGCAAACAGGCAAACAAAAGACATTTTCATTAAAACAAACTCAAACTCCATAATAATTTGGACATAGTACTTACAGTTTCAATAATCTGTTTAAAAGAACTCAGTTTAGTTCTGAGTTATTCCATAATTTCAGCAAAGTTTGGCACAAAAATTGGAGTGACTGCAAAGGTGTAATGATGTAACTCTTTACAAATACTGCTTTGCATATGCATGTTCCAGCTTTGTTTTCATTGTATAAGACTCCTGAGGGACAGCTTTGTTTGCCACAGTACCTTTTGTTTCTGTGGTAAAGGTTCTAGAACATCAGCCGGAGGCAATTTTGCAAGTATGAGTATGGCTATGGGCCACGAATGAGTCAATCACCTTGTACTTTTTTTAATCCAGTGCTTTATAGAGCAGCCTCATCTATTCTTATGCTGTAGAGGCAGCTTAGGACAATGCTGACATTCTCCAGTCCTGGTGGATGGGCTTTATTTGACTCTGGAAAAAGCAAACTGAGTTGGCTCCTTTTTCCCCTCTGCCTAAAAACTCTCCATCAAGAATGTATTACTTTGCATCTACTACATTTTTGAAATGGCGTGTTCCTGGCCTTTGATTTGTCCCTTTGACAGATTATTTTGTTATAATCAAATTAGGAGTCTATAGAATCATAGAATGGTTTCTGTTGGAAAAGTCCAGCCATTAACCCAACGCTGCCAAGTCCACCACTTAAACCATGTCCCCTCGCGCCACATCTCCACATCTTTGAAAAGGAGACTCAACCACTTCCCTCGGCAGCCTGTTTCAATACTGGACAATCCTTTTGGTTTGTCAGGAAAAACTTTTTCCTAATATCCAATCTAAACCCTCCCTCCTGCAACCTGAGGCCATTTGTTCTTGTCCTATTTCTCTTCTCCATTTCAAACAAGGCAGTTCTGGGGATTTGAAGTAGCCATAATTATAATAAATATGATTATAATAATTAAGGAGCAAAATAATGAGGTAAAACTGATATAAAATTGCCATCTTATGAGTATCAAGAGTTGAATTGCCCAACAGACTTGCATAGCATTTTATCACAGGAAGAAGGAAGTTTGATGTCTTTATCTTCAAGAAGGGAGGAAGAGAAGAATAAGAAGGTTAACTCTTTGATAAGAGCTTGCTCACACTTTCATACACATAGTTTTCTGCCTATGATCACACGTGTAAAATTTTCATTTCTGGAGTTTGGCTTGTTATGGCCAAATGAAAGCAGAATTATAATAAAAGTCAATATATAAACAATCTTTGTTGTCTAAGACTAGACTCTCAAACCTTATAGATGTGTTCAAAGAGTACCAGAGCTCTACAAAGGAAACAACGGTGGTAGCATTGGTATGAAATAAGGTTTAACAGATTGCCTAGTGGCATGAGATTAAGAAAAGAATTTGAAAATATCCTGATTGTGAACAAAATCAGCTTCTGGGATTTAGTTATGAGAGTTCACCAAAAAATTACTAATTTAACTGATTTATAATTCCTGAAGTTGCAGTGAATTTGAATTCTTTTTCAGTGACTAAACTTTTTTTTTTTTTTAAATCTGGAAGATAGTCATATGAAACACATACATTTTTTAAAACTGCATATCTAATGGAATTTGAGTGCATTTAATTTAAGACAAGACATGTAGAATCTCATGACGCTTCATAATATCAAAGCAATTTTCTATGACTTGTGTTGAGAATCTTCACACTGTGAATGTCAGGAACAGCAGTTTCTGCCATTCTGTCCCGAAAAGGATCACACGGAGCCCTCTCTGTTTATACCAGCAAAGTTATGAGATGTGTCATTTAGAAGTTAATTATCTGTTAAGGGCCGAAACTGTTAAATATTTCCCAGCCCCAAGATAAAAAACATGGCTTTTCATGTATTTGTCATAGTCTTCATCAGAGCAAAGCATTTACAAGGAGCATAGATATTTAGGACAGCATACATAAAAACAAAGCCAGGGCAATTGAAGCTAGTTTACTTTTAAACTCAGCCTAGTTTACTTTTAACTTTTGTCTTCGGAAGAACTATTTGAGCAAGGACTGCAAAACTAATCCAACCAGAGGAAATGTGATATGTGTATGCCAGGGAAGTAGGAGTAAGGTGGGGTGGGAGAAATTTGTTTTAAGAGAGAGCACTCAGGGTTATGAACTGGAGAAATAAGAAGAAAACTCCTTAATCTCAGCGGTGAGTCACAGTTAAGATAATAGCAGTGTAGAAAATTGGATTCATGATAGCTTTTAAGAGGCCTAAAATGATGATAATCACTCTACTTTTAATAGAAATACATATTTATTTATATTTCCATTTACACAATGTAAATATATAGACACAAAAGATGTATTATTTCTGCTTATATCCTGGTGAATGAGACCATAAGGAGACTACTTTTTAGCTCCTGCTTTAATATACTCCTACATTTCTGAAACCTTTATTTTTTCAGGCATTTTTTTCCACAGTTTTTTGTTGACTTAGAGTTGAATTTGTTTGGCTTTTCAAAGATTTCCAACAAGAAGTACTTGGGCCATTTTTAAGCCCTGGGATATTGAAAATAAAAAAGCTTTTTCTCAAGGAAGAATTTCTGGTATATTGACATTTTCTGTACCTATCAAGTGGCTTTAACGGGAAAATAGTATTTGCCATGGAAATGGTCCTTTCTAGGGTATGAATCTTTCAGCATTCCAGTGGAATTTTGATTTGCTTTCAAATCAGTTTGTGAGCTTTTGACATGCATTGGTTAAAGGATTTTTTCCTGCACCTTTAAAGCATAAAAGCAGAGGGAGCCTGTGCTGTATATGCACTTGTGGCTGACGTTGGCCTAAGCCACATGGTGACCAGATATGGGAGCTGCTATCTATCTCTGGGCTCACAGCTGCCCTCCTTTCCAGATACAACAGAAGTTACTTTGGGAGTGTCTGTGCTGTTTATACAACGATGCCCTTGTCTGCTGGCAGCAAACACATCTGTGTTTGCACTGGAACAGACAATGCCATCCAGTTTACTTCCTCCCTTGCAGAAGTTTGTTTTCAGACCGGATCCTCTCCATCAAACTGAGCCATGAAGTCCCAAAAGGTGATCCCCCCTCTATTTCTAGTTTTACAACAAAGACTCAGATTCGGGTGCCCCATTTCTTCCTCATCACTCACCATCTGCAGGCAGTGGGAGCAGGTTCTCCTCAGGGTTCCAGCACAAGTACTACAGGGCTTGAAAATGCACTGTAATAGGGAACAGCAGCAGCTACCCTCTGCTGGGAAGCTGGGATGCATTGGAACAGGAAAGGCCACAAGCCTGGAGCCTTACACCTTTATTAAATCTGGTGACATGCAGGAAAAACATTTATATAGGTACAGGTATATGTTGCAGTGTTTCAACATCAAATACATGTTTGCCAACAGATGTTTGAAAGATACTGCTTTGGTTGTGTCTACCCATAGGAAATTCTCTTTTGACCAATTACATGCAGTTCTTATTGCCTAGGCCACTTCTATTCTATTTCTGTTAGAGGTCATATGTTTTGCCTCATCAAGAGCCAAGATAACTTTTCTCAGCATGCTGAATTATGACTAATATCTCTCTCATTTTTTTACTTTCTCTCTCCTACTCATAGAGCATTTTAACGTGTTCATTGCTCAGAGCACTTTGCACTTCAAACTTTCAGTCGGTAATTCCCTGAGGAGTCTTTTCAGTGCATAGGTGAGTCCTCAAGGGAGGTGAGGGGGCTGCAGCGTGGTCACCACCGTGACTGCAACTTTAAATCAGCTACTTACAGACACCAGCACTCATTACCTAACGCAGCCGTTACTCTCCAGGTTTTGCAAGCACACTAAGATCAATGCTAGTGTGACTTTATCATTACTCAAAGTCAGTTCAGATGTCTGCTTGAGCATCCATCACACCTTGCCTGAAGCAGGAAGCTCCTGCAAGTAGCCTGTTGCACAGATGGGCTTTAGCAATGATAAAATATTTTGCCCAAGGACTGGATTTGTTGACCAGTTTTCCTCCCAGGGCTTCAAGCCATGCTGGCCTGTGCTATTAACTGTCCCTAGGACTAGAGCAGAGGCTAAACTAAGCCAGTTTTGCAGGGCAAAGAAGGAGAGAGGGCGGTGGACTGAAGGCAGGCTTAATA
This sequence comes from Melozone crissalis, assembly GCF_028551555.1. Taxonomy (NCBI): domain Eukaryota; kingdom Metazoa; phylum Chordata; class Aves; order Passeriformes; family Passerellidae; genus Melozone; species Melozone crissalis. The sequence continues at coordinate 18,077,786 of NW_026535820.1, forward strand.
TGATGTGATTTAACCTTCATGCTGACTAAATTGGAAGCTGAATGTGAGGGGACCTCATGCATTACTAACTTGGCCTAATATGGTGAACAGGATATAGTCTCATTTCTGTCTTGTGCAACTCTTCTGAGGTCAGCAACTACTTCAGGAACACGGGTGTCCCAGCCTGTTCTCTCATTCTGAGAGTGTATACTTTTTAATGTGCACACTCAGTGACCTGAAAAATGTAAATGGCATTTCACTTTATTACAAACTCTTTTGCTTAATTCTTCTTAGCTTTTTCACAAGGGAATGGGAGTAACAGTACCTGCTCAGAGAGGGCTGAGCCAATACTTTGAGTATTCCAGTGTTCTTGTGTTCTTGCTGTTTGCTAAATGTTCCTGAAATGAGCACTACTGAAACCTCTTACATGCACAGTTTTATTACTCTCATGTACAAGAATGTTATTTGCAAAATAAACAGTATTACTTGTACTTTTTATAAGTATTTTATTATGGTTTAGAGGAAGCCAGTGTAGTCATTCGACAGTTTACTGATATTCTGTATTTAATAAGAAATTTCAATCTCTGCCAAACAATCAGTTCTTAAGTCAGTGTCAATTTGTATTACAGAAGAATCAAGAACATTTAAATATCTTATAAAATAGGCAAGAGAATATGGATATGGGGACCATGATTTTAGTTTTATTAGGCTTATCAGTTTGTTAGTTTACTTTGTATGGACATCAACTTACTTAGAAACACTTTCAAGAATTAGAGATGATATGGTTTTGAAGAGAGAAAAAATGATCCTTTAGGTTTCCATGTTTTATCAGCTCAGTGTTTTCAGGTCATGTATATGTTGAGTAATTCCTATCTCACTCAAGAAAACCTAGTTCAATCCAAAATGTGATATAACAAAGGCAACAAGAAATTACCCATTTTTAGTTTATTTATCAGGCAGATAAAACAATTCAATGTTCAAAAGTTCAATGCAGTAGCTGGTTGTGTAGGATGGGGATTCCTATGATTTCTAAGGGGCCAATGCCAGAAATATGTAAGTTCCTAAGCATATAGACACAAATAGTCTGACTGAAGTAAGTGAAAATGGGCTTTAAGATCCCAGCATGTGAATGAGTGTTCTCTGGATTAAAAACTATTACATTACACTCTCACGTTACAACGTGGGTACTTATCACACTGGACACTTAACCCATACCTGCTTTTAAAAATTAGAATCTATTATCCTTTTTGATGCTGGTAGCCAAATTGCCTTTTACAGTTTCAAAGCAGTGCTCAGAGTTTCCTAGACAGCTGCATGAGTACCTCCCACACAAATTCTATTCTATTTGAGACAGACAGACAAGCACTTTTAGTCCACCACAGTTGTGAGAAAAGCCCAGTCTGACAGACATGTTTGAAACACACAGAGTTTGCACGCAGATGAACACAAACACAGCAGCTTTGCTCACCACAAACAGTGGTAGAAGTTTTCGGGTGAAGTAGAAGTGCTCCAGAGACAAGATCCTTCACTGGCAAATAAACATGTGAGGCTGGGCCTGTTCGATGCCCAGCTCTCATCTCTGTGAATTCTCCAAGTTGCCAAACAATGGGATGGTGCTTCCCTCCACTTTCTGTGTTGAATCTGAGCCACTATGAAAAAAAAAATAAGATGCAAAGAAGCAAAGAGCAAGAGAGAGCAAGACCCATGTAGCTTTGTTGCAGGGAGATCTGGAGAGGATGCAAGGTGCTTTGCGTTTCCAAGAGTACCTGTAAGTTTTCCCGCAGACATTGGATAAAACATAAGTGGCACCTGTTGATCATAGTGGTGATCCTGCCCACTAAGCTGCAGAATCAGGCTTCCTTTTCCATACACTATTACAGGCTCATGAATTTTGCATTGTTTTCAGCTAGGTGCCTCAAATCACCTGCTCAGGCCTGGCATCATCCCTAATACCTATATAAAGAGCACTGTGAATTAGGCTCTATATCTCTAGTGATGATTTTCATCTTGCTTGAGATGAAGATTGCAAGAAACATTTTCTGTGTATTTTAGAAATTACTTACTGCTTCACATATGAAATGATCCCAAGCCTACACCCTGTAGCTTGCAGAAATGTTCTCTTTGGACTGTGGTTGCTGAAATGGAACATCTGCATTTCCAAGAGCAACCAAATCCTCTGAATCAAAGGGCTGTGGTAGTAGCCAGCACAAAACAACAGAGCAGGAAATGTTGCTGTAGCCTGTATTTTTGCTTTAACTGAACATACTTCTCAGCAGAAAACAAAAACAAAGATGCAGACAGCTGTGGATAAGAAAAAGCAAAATGTAGAATGCCATTTCTTATTTTTTCTGAATAAAGCAAGACAGCAAGTACTGACATCCAATACTGAATAGCTCAAACGCTCTAACACTTGGCTGGTAATTTGTTTCCTAACCAAGACATGGAAAATAACTTATAGTGCTAATGATTCAGGTTTCTTATTGGCAACTGTTCGGTGACCAGAGATCAATGACTTGACAATCTCTAAGCAATTTATAGTGATCTCTGTAAGAATGCCATTGCCATTTATGGAACTGCAGTGGAAGTCAAAGAACTGAAACAGTACAGTGGCCTCTGTCCAGTAATATTTGAAATCATTACTTTGCTCGAGTCTCAAGCTGACCCACAGGAAGGTCAGGTTGGACATTAGGAGGAATTTCTTCATAGAAAGGGTTGTTAAACATTGGAATGGACTGCCCAGGGAGATGGTGGAATCACTATTCCTGAAGGTGTTGTAGAAAAGACAGGATGTAGCACTTAGCGGCATGTTCTAATTGACATGGTGGTGTTTGGTCAGAGGTTGGCTACGGGACTGTGATTTTTTTCCTTATTTGAAGAAAAGATCCCTGCTGCAGTCTGAGGGTAAGGTTTGAATTGGAAACACCAGCACAGGCTGCACAGGTTACATGTTTAGTGCTGGTATCTCTTCTTTCTGTTGGTGTGCTACCTTGCTGTTGTCTGGACATAAAGCAGAATGCTTGGAACTTCTGGCACTGTGGAAGCTGGCCTCTCCTTCCCTGGACACGCACGATGGCAGAGTGGCTGCCACTGAAATGGATCTCTGGAGGCCAGCTTCTCCAGTCCCCCTGATCATGTAGGACAGAACCGCAGAATCACAGAATGGGTCAAGCTGGAAAGGTACTACAGTGGCAATCTGGTCCAATCTCCCTGCTCAAGCAGGATCATCCCAAAAAACATGGCAAAGGATTGTGCCCATGTGGTTCTGGAATACCTGCAGCGAGGGCTCACCTAAGGACCACCGACAGCGGCTGCCCAGGGCCTGGCTTTTGAAGATCCGTAAGGACGGAGTCCGCAACAGCTCTTGGGGTGACCCTCACTGCCACTTGTTCCCCCGTGCCTGTGCTCGTGCCGTGCCGAGGCGGCGGGAGCCACCAGCGCTGAGGCGCGTCCGGGGAGCCGGGGGGAAAACGCGGCGGCAACATCCCCCCCCATGGCACGGGGAGCCCGCAAAAAGGGGCGCTTTTCCCGGCGGGATGCGGCCCCTGGGCTCCGCGCAATTCCCGCCGGAACCGCCGGGCGGGGGCGGGCGCTCAAAGACAGCGGCTCCCGGAAAGGGGATCCCGGGCTGTCCCACGGGGGCCGGCCCGAGCCGAGCGCGCTGCCTCCCGCCCGCTCTCGCTTTTTCCTTCACTTGGGCAACGAGGCTGGTGAAGGGTCTGGAGCGCATATCCCACGAGGAGCGGCTCAGGGGGCTGGGGGTGTTTATCCTGGAGAAAAGGAGGCTCAGGAGTGACCTTACCGCTCTCTACAACCACTGAAAGGAGGCTGGAGCCAGCTGGGGGTCGGCCTCTTTTCCCAGGCAACAAGCAACAGGACCAGAGAACACAGCCTCAAGCTGCGCCAGGGGAGGTTTAGATTGGACATTAGGAAGAGTTTCTTCACAGAAGGGGTGATTAGACACTGGAATAGACTGCTCAGGGAGGTGGTGGTGACTACCCTGGAGGTGTTTAAGAAAAGACTGGGTGTGGCACTCAGTGCCCTGGTCTGGTTGTTACGGTGGTGTTCGGTCACACATTGGCTTGGGTGGTCTCGGGGGTCTGTTCCAACCTCACCGATTCGGTGACTGTGATTCCTTCCCAAGCGCGCGCGCGCACCTCCTGCCGCCGTCCCGTCCCCGCCGGCACCGGAGCCGTTCCCCCCCGCGCATGCGCCCCGTCCCACTGTTCAAACAGGAAGGCGGACATGTTGGTGCCTCTCGCAGGTTCCCTTGCAGCCGCCGGACCTCACGCTCTCCCCTCCCCTTAAGCCGCCTCCTTCCCTCCCCTCTCACGCCGCAACCTCGGGTCCGTCCTGAGGCGGTCAGGGCTGCCGTCCCGTCCGTGAGGCAGCGAGAGGCGGAGAGGGAGGGGCTGAACCGGCGTTGGCAGCGGCGGGAGGCAGCGAGAGGAGGAGAGGAAGAAAGATGCTGCTGCGGCCGTTCCGCCGGTGAGGTTACTCGTCCGCCGCCCGCGGGGGCAACTCGCCCGGTGCCTTCCTCGCTTCCTCGCCCTGTGCCCACGGACGGACCGACCCCACGGCGCTGAGACATGCCGTCGAGAGGATTCCCCTAATTTTTATTTTTCCATCCATTTTTGCCTTGTTGGTGTGGCTGCAGGCTTTTGTCTTTCTTCTGTTCTTTTTTTATTTCTTTTTTTCCCCCCCTTTTTTTTTTTGCTTCCCCTCTTCTGTTGTTTCTTCTGGTTCACCGGAAAGAAAGCCGCGCTCCGGAACCTGGCACCGACCCGCCGGCGCTGCAGCAGCAGGGCGAGGAGGAGGGACCGCTACGCTGGAGCCCAGGACGGCTTCCCCGGCTGGGAAAATGGGAATGCTGAGGCGGTGGGGCCCGAGCAGAGGAGGGAGGGAGAGGAAACCTGCTGCTGCGGAGCTGTGAGCATCCCGGGAAACTGCGTGCGTGCCTGGAGGAGGGGGAGAAGCAGCCTCGTCCCCCGCCTGCTGCGGGCTCCCCTTGGATTCTCTGCCCCCTTGGCGGGGACTTGCCCCAGAGACTTCTGTGATTGAAGGGATCTCGCAGGAGGCGCTTCCTCAGCCGGGTGCAGGCTGCAGTTTCTCTTTTGTGCTCGCCTGTTCCTGGTTTTTTTTTTTTTTTTTTTACTTTATCATTATTATTATTTTTTAACCTTAACTTTGCTCTGGAATAAGGGAAACTTTTTAACTCCGGAAACATGTCGACGGGAGAGAGTTTTGAGTCTCGGTTTGAGAAAATCGACGTGACTTTGAAGGACCCCAAATCCGAAGTGAACGTGGACTGTTTGCTGGTGAGTACGGAGCGCCGATGGGCCCCCGGTCACGTCTCCCCGAATTCCTTACCCTGTGGGACCGAATCTCGCTCTCCTGGCTGAGTCACCGCCCTGCTCGGCTCCGTGCTGGTGTTTTGTTTACCCAGCGTTGGGCTGAGGGTGCGTGAATGTGCCCGTGTGCCGGGAGAGCGGCTCCTGCCAAGGAGGCGCCTGCCCAGCCCTGCCTCACGCTTGTCATCTCTCGCTGCCGGCGCTGCCCTGTGCCCCGCCGGCTGTCACAGGGGCGGCGGAGCCTTTCTTTCCACAAAGGCGGAATTCGTGAGTGCCGCTCCTCTGTGTGAGCACAGGACGTCAAATAGCTTTGACACCAGTTCTCTCTACAGCAGCTTTTTTAAAGACTGAGGTCTTCTTATGCTGTGGTCATGCACTGCAGCGCTGACAGTCGCATACAATGCGATTAATAAGCCCTTACAGGTGGGGGCAGGTGTTTAAATGCATTTTAAACTGGTGGTTGTGCTAGGCCTGCTCGCTTGTTGTTTCCCTAATTGATCACACCTAATAGCTGGATCTCACCAGTGCTGTCAGTGTTAAAACCGCATAGGAAAGCAAGCCATACCACTTCCTGATATAAAACCAACCAACGTCATTTGGTGGCTGATCGACAGAATTGGATGCTCTTTTAGTCCTCATTTAGTTCACTTAGTACCGCAGTAAACTGCATGCCAAATACAAGCAATTTGCTTGGGATACTTCTGGGTCCTTAGATACGCCTAGAGATGTCCTTAAATAGTACCAAGTGTAATTTGTGCTTTCACACTGAAGTAGAGGGCTTATTTTCTTTGGAGCAAGTGATGGAAGTTCTTTAGTGTATTTTTTTCCCTGGCTTCCCTGTTGTCAGAGAGAGGAACAAATAAATTGAATTTGTTCCTCGTATGAACTCTGACATTTGGGGTTGGAAGGGAAGGGAGGTGTGGGGGTGGAGATAGCTCTTAATAGTCATTCTTCATTTTCTTCTGCATGGTTCTTGGCAGAAAGCTTGCTCGAGCATAAGGCGGCGAATAGATTACAAGAATAATGCAAGAATCTGGGCAAGTTCACAATATTGTTTACTCTCTTTAACTTATTACAGGTTTGTGAGCTTCTGAAGTGTTGGCATATCAAGCCTACATCCCTAGATAAAAGCAGAGCCTTGTGGATGCTGCTGTCACAAAGGAAAATAGCACTGCATCTTCTAGTTGGCTTGCTTCTCTTGATCTGCTTTACCTATCTGTCATCTTAGAGCCACAGCTAATGAGGAAGCCTCTGGTTCCTGGGATATAGTGTGTCAATTTTGATACCTCGAGACTTATCAGACATTTTTACAGCCAGGTACTATTGATAGGTGTCAAGAGTATAAAGTCAGATAAGAGTTCAGAGTTTACATTAACCATGGCTCAGTTTGTTAGTATGTGCTGAAGTGCTGGCAGTTCTATGGAAACCTTCCTGCAGTGGTAGGAAGGAGTTGGCAGGTATCGGACATGCAGTTGGTAGTATCTTTAACTGTATTCCTTAATCTTATAATCAGTTTAAGGATTTGCCCCATTTCAGTTATCTTAATTGTGATTAGGAGCTAAGCTGTAGTCAGTTTGGGAATGAACTTGCTGGGATGCTTCCTGTCATGCTTGTTGAAAGTTTCAGAACATGTGTTTGCATTACAGATTTTAAGGTCCTTTGAAGTGACAATTTTTTTGGTAATTTCTTTTAAACTATTATCAATTAAAAAAGAAATGCTGCTTCTGAGGAAATCACTTGGTAAGCTAACTTTGTATATGTTTGGTCAATATATCAGTCTTAACTGCTGGCAGGACATATACTTTGCTTCACTCGTTCTTGGGGTCTTTTCTATAGAAGAATTTAAGTATCCTAACATTTTCTAAACGGCTTAAATATTTTACACCAGTTCTTAATGTGATGATTCACACTGCAAGCATCATTCTTGGCCCAAAGTACTATTTATATAACAAATCCATTAAAATCTGTATGGATATGCTTTTAAGGAAGAAATGCTTAGGTGTAGGTGTGATTGATCTGCATTTGAATACCTTCTGAAATGAACTCCCCATTCTCCTCTCTGCAAGTCTCAGTTAAAGAGGGAAGTTTAAAAGACTTTGTCTAGTGGTACACTTAACAAGAAAGTTAAATCATATTCTTCTGCTCCGACTACATACAACAATTCTTTCTAGTAAAACTTTAAAAATCTAAAATATTTTTATCTTTGATTAAAGTTGTGCATTGATGTTCCTTATAACTGCTTTGGCTTTTCCTAAGCAAAGGTGGTAGCTAACTGTGTGTGTCTGAGTGGAAATACAGGAATAGCAGATACACAGACACTTCAGCATCTAATACTCTGTATGTGGAGGTTTAAAATGCTGTGGTTCATTTAGGTTCAGGGAACATTTTATTTGGCTGTACCATGAAAAGTCCCAGCAGTGCTCTTGGCTTCTCTTAGGATGGTTTTATCCTCTAACTTGGTTCCATTTTTCTTCTGCTCTTATATTTCTTCCCCATCAGTTTGTACCCTTTGTAGACTAACAGACAAGACATGGCCTAACCTTTAAATCAGCTTTGTAGCCGTTTTGGGTTTTGGTGACTGTCATAAGCTATGTTCTGTATGCTAGAAAGAGTCTAAATTTAAATGTGAAGTAGTATGAGAACTCTAAGAAAAGAAGGTGGGGGTGGGGCCTGATACAAAGGAAGATGTGTTTGTTACCGTTTCAGGAAGGTGTGGGAGAAGAGTGCTGACAACAGAGCAAGCAGGCGGAAAAGGCACACTGAGGGCCTTGTAACTTCAATTTACATGCTGCAGGAAGGAAATTCATAAAGCCCAAGTGCAGGGCAGAGATGTGTTTATTTTTCCTGTTTGCTCTTATGTAATAAAAAACAGAATAAGAAAATGAGTTTAGGTTGCAACTGTCTGTGACAAATTTGTTTCTTTGGGACTTCCATGCACTTGATTTAGTATTAGGCAGGGGAATCACAGATAAGCTGTTTTGGTGTTTTTTTTGTTTTTTTTTTTGTTTTTTTTTTTTTTTTTTTTTTTTTTTTGATGAGGCCTGAGGAGACTCAAGCCTGGCCTGATTTAAGTATAGACAATGTGTCACAGCATCATGTAGTGCATTTTCTCAAAATATTTGTTACTAGGAGTCCTACAGTCCCCAAAAGATATAATAACAGTGAAGACTGTGTTAGAGAGGTGTCACACTGTGGGGTGTACAGTGCTCAGATCTGGTAATTTCCATAAGGGTGCTGAATAGGCCCAAAGGCAGTGAAGTGACTAACTATTAACTTGAGCTAAGTGAGCTTAAACACTGAAAAGCAGTATTCAGTGAGCATCATTCTACAACAGTTTTTGGAATGAACCCGTGTTTTAGTAAATTCTTGGGTTTTATGGGCTTCCAGTTTTTGGAGAGTGGGAGGTAAGGGGTGTAATAAGTGTGGAGATATGGGACATTTTGATCTGGAATATGTTTTTGATTCTAAAATAACTAGTAAGTTTTCATGGAAATGTATTTTGGTTCTCTCTCTGTTCAGGTAGGTGCTCACAAAGAGTGTTTTCATGGTTTATACAGGCACTTGAATTATTATATACTCTTTATATGTATATAACAATATAATATTGTAATTATTCAGGTACTCAGTCAGTTACTTCCATAGTTGATTTTAGAAACTTCACACTTTTGGTGGTCTTAATCTTTCAAGTTGTCAAATATTTCATTTGCTGAGCAGTTTGTCTTCAAAATAACTGACAGCAGTAAACGTTGCAAATCAAAGCATATCACAGACTTGTTTTATCTGCTCTGAAGAGGTTTCCATTTTTGTTGCACCAGAAATGCATAGCTACAGAGCTTGATTCACCTGTTTTTCCTAGGCCTGTTTCATCAGCTAGATGAATTCATATTCATCTGTCTTGCATAGGAAAAGGCAAGATGATCTCCTCGTCTTTGATATTTGGAGTTCTGTATATCTGTGTTACTAGACATATTTCCCTTCTGTTAAATATGTTAGAAAGCACTTCTGAAAACTTTGTGATTAGGAATTTGGATAATAAAATTTTAAAAAGCAATAAATAAAAAGTAAATAACTGAAAGTATTTTTACTTTAGAGGTATCTGTCCAGATAGCTGTTGAAATCATATTGGCTGAAACCACATTAGCTCTGCTCTTAAAGTCTGAGTGATTAAATGCTAGAAAAATTTGGTGTCTGAGAAGCTTCCTTGATTGCTAATGAAGCTTCTTGTGTGTATATATATATATGTTTTCAAGAAGCAGAACTTCACGAACAGTTGCAGATTGTCAGCTTCAGGATTCTTTAAGTTGCTGAAGCTGGTCCAAAGTAAGGAAAGGTTTTGTGACTGACACAATCTCCTTGGACATCTTTCCACCATTCTTTAGATCCCAGTGGAAGGTCTGCAGTTGCATTGGGACAATCATCAGCATCACTACAGACTGGGTGTTGAATGGTTTGAGAGCAGCCCTGTGGAGAAGGATTTAGGGGTTTTATCTGAATTTCTGGTTCATCTGTCAGAAAATGTCGTTTTTGACAGGGGCTGTTAGTGTCAGGGCAAGGGTTTTAAATTGAAATGGATGCAGATTTAGATTGGACATGAGAAAGAAATTTTTTACTGGGAGGGTGGTGAAATGCTGGAACAGCTGGCCTAGAGAAGTTGTGGATACACCATCCATGGAAGTGTTCAGGGCTGGATTGGATGGGGCTTTGAGCAGCCTGATCTAGGGGAAGGTGTCTTTCCTATGGCAGGGCTTTGGTACTAGATGATCCTTAAAGGTCCCTTCTCACCCAAACCATTCTGTGATTTGGTAGTTAGATTCAAAATAAGACTTCTGGCTGACCTAGAAATACAATTCCATGTCTTCAGGTTACCATATCTGAACTTTATATGCAAAAATAATTTATGTTAATTATTATTATTAGTTATTAATGTTAATTAACATTATTAATAATGTTATTTAACGTTAATGTTATCTTCTCATCACTACAGATTATGAAATATAAAGATTCATGGTAAGTTAATGATAGAATATATCTTGATATGTTAGTCAAAGGTAAAATGCAACTCTAAGTCAACTTTGAGAATACAGTAATTAGGTGGTTTCTTATTTCAGGTTGCATCTCTTGAGAGTTTTTTAGTAATATGTTAGCCTTTAGAAATTTAACAATAGAGATGTAGAACTGTCAAAATATTAGCATTTGTTTCATGGTGTATGGTAGATGTTAGAGAGGAATTAATAGTTCACTTAGCCAATTCTTCTGCTTATAAAACTAGAGGCTGTGTAGGAATGTAATTATTTATTTTTCCTATAAAAAGTTTTAATGAGGAATGATAATAGAAAGTTGGTGTTGACACGTTTCAACAAGAGGAATAAAACACCCAACTAAGCTATAAATGCTCTTACAAAGTAAAAATATTTGTAAACAATGTCCTTTTCCCTGGCAACTACAGAGTGGTTTTTTTTTTTTGCTTGAGGGAAGGAAGAGGGAAACACCTGGAATTTGTTTGCTGGACAAATTGAAAATCAACCTGTTGGTCTGTGAATCTTTGAGGACAGTGATAGTTTCAGGAGCCACTCATTGAGAATTTAATAAATACTGAGGAGCCTTGTGAGCAGATGATGTTGGTAGCCTCACAGTTGCTGTTACCAGAATTCCCTAGGTCATACTTGAGTACTATATAAAAATAAAAAGCTTTTTAAGGTCTCTTACTAAAGAACACTGAGATGTTTGTCTTGATACAGGATGTTTATCTTGAATTTAATAGGTCCCAAACCATGTAATTAAAATCTTTTTTTGGTGGATGTTGCTTGATTCTATTTATCAAAACTTCCTTGTTGTCAAGAAATTGCAATTCCAAATAGAAATACTAAAAAACTGAACTTTTCTTCTGAGAAAAAAATTGGAGAATGGTTAAAAACTTTTCTGTCTTTGCCTTCAATTGTCCAGTCATTCCATCAGCAATAAAGCCAGAAGGATGTTGAGACAGTACTGGTGAAACTGCAGGTAACACCCAGTTATAGCTCAGTTAAAGCAAATGCAGATAACACCGTTTTTTAGCTTCCTTAGCAAGCTGCTGAAATTAACCCTGAAATTAATGCCAAGGCACATGGTGTGGACAGCAAACAGGAGGAGCAGGGAGCACTGGAACACTGGCATGGAACAGGCTCCCCTGGGCTGTGATGGAGTCCCCATCCCTGGAAGGGACGTGTGCATGTGGCACATGGGGACACGGTGTAGGGATTGTGCTTGGCAGTGCTGAGGAAATGATTGGACTCGATGACCTTACAGGTCTTTCCCAGCCTAAATGGTTCTGTGAACAGTGATTGAACAAGTGCTGAAACAGGATCTTTGAGAAGAAGAAAAGTGGTTTGGAGCTTCTCTTGTCCTCGTTTTTGATGTGCTGAGAGGATGGGATTGCCTGTGCTGGAGTCTGGAGGCAGCAGGGCAGAGCTGCCTGTGTGGTGTCTCACCTCCAGCAGGGTGGCAGGGTGTGAGGTGTGTGGGGCATCTTCAGTTACAGCTGTCTGGGGCTGTCTAGACCAGCAGGAGCTGCTTGGCTGCCCATGTTGCTACGGGAGAACCAGCACAGGATCAGCACCAGCTTTTGACTGGAGCAGGGGTCAAAGTCTATTCTGATACTCAAAATCTTGCAAAGGATTGGCTTTCCTTAGCTGAAAGCTTGCCACTCCCTGTCAATATTTATACAATAAAAACTGTCATGGGGACAGTATGTAAGATTTCTTTATTAGTGGATCCTATTTGAAATCCAACTGCAGATTTCTTTATTTTAGCTTCTCTTATGTTTTTATATGCATTCATTTTTCTGTTCTTTCATAGAGTTCAGAAATATTTGAAGGTTTGCTTGTTTTTTGTCAGTTGCATGGTCTAAGATGATGCAAAGACTGTGCTTGGAAATCTCTGTAGTAAACACTGCACACACTAAGGCTTTATTTTGGACTCTAGATTGGAACTACCTAAGAGTGTTTCTAGCTTGAGTGTGTCTGGGCTGTGGAGCTTATAATTGAACTGGAAACACAAGTGGAACATGTCCTTGTTTTTTTCTTACAGATCTTCATGAGTCATAATATTCATTAAAAAAATCTTCAAATTCTAATAGTTATGTAAATATTGACTAATTGTGTTTTTATATTTTTTTCTCTAACATAGTAGAAAGCAGCACAGTACTTAGTGCTGCACTATATTCAGATGTATTAAATGCCAAGGTATGAGTATATGCAGAAAAAAACTTGATGTTAGATAGAAGATGGCTGTTTTCCTGTGTAGTCAGTGACTGCTATGAAAATACTGTTTCTGTGGAGGCTGAGCTTAATTTTTAGCAAATAAATAATGGCCAAAAAAACCCCTGACTACACAAAACTAAGTATGTCATCTGGAATGTGCTTTTTGAAGAAGAGGAAGCCAGAAGATTGTCTTGACATCTGGAAATTTCAGCTAGGAAATTTTTTCCTGTTTTGTGGTTGGAGATGGTACATTTTTCAGCAGATGGTTAGTAAAACTTGTATTATAGCCATAATGGTTATTTCCAGTGGGAAAGTGTAGAGGAACAGTGGTTTCAGGCATTCATCTCCAACTGGCTGCTGTTTGATCATTTGTTTCTTTTGTCTAAATCAGTTACTTTGGATGGTGATTTGGAAGTCTGCCTTCTCAATTTTTATTACCTTGTATTGTGGGAAAGTAGTATATTGTTGAGTACAAATGATGTTTTTTTCATAGAATGATTGAGGCTGGAAGGAACCTCTGGGGGTCCCTCATCCCCCTGCTCTGATAGAGTGGCCTAGACCAGGTTGCCCAGGAAGGCTTTTGACAACTCTACAACCTCTCTGGGCAACCTGCAATTTTCCACTTCTCAGAATACTTTCTCTGTTGAAGCTTCACACAGCGGAAAATAAAATTCACCAAAACTAAATAGAAAAGTCATCAGTACTCACTTGGCATTTATTTGCAGAGTTCTGGCCTTCTTGTTCAGTAAATCTATTTCTAGCCCAAATAATTTTTTAAAGGTATCTGTCACAGAAGACTAGAAGAACTTTCTGTGTGGAGGCATTTGTAGATTTGGATATTTTAAGCATAAAAATTTGTATTTGAGGGGTCAGTTGCTGTGAATTTATAAGCTCATATTTAATTTGTGAGTATGGTTGAAACAGATGTAGGATTTTTCTATTGGAGCTAAAAAGAGAGTGATTGCCTTTATGTGATCTCCAGTTTGCACTCCACTAGTGCCACTTCAGTTTTTTATGGTTATGTAGCCTTGTGTTTTCTGTATGTGTACACAGATAATTTTCCTCTTGACAAGCAGTGAGGGGTGCTGGGTAGGGCTTCCTTATTGTCCTGGAAGTGTGAAAAACTTTTTGATACTGATGTGACAGGAACCTGTCCCTGAGAGACTGGAGGAGAGACTGCTTGTGGAGTTTTTGGGCAGAGTCTTCAGAGGAGAAACTTCAGCTTCAGACTTTGACTTCAGAGAAGCTGAAGTGTAAGGTGTCAGTACAACAAGCACCATCTTCCTAGAGTATGAGATCTGGGGGCTCATTTGGCTACAAGTGTTAAACTGACTCTGTCAAGTAGTTAAGAGGGGAGGAAACCTCTCCAGCCACGATCTAACCAAGTAGGAGTGGATGGGGAAGATTCCAGGAGGGGTGAGGTGAGGGTGGGACAGGAGTGAGAGTGCGCTGGTTATAGTTGTCTTGTGCTTTTTGCAGATCCTAGGTTGTACAAATAATACTGGGCAGGACATGAAGCTCTGGCTGAAAATAGAGATAATACTCATGCCTCACAACTTTGTCGTGATACTCTGCACTGCTGAGGTGGAATCATAGAATTCTCTTCTTTGTTATTAAATCTGATTATACAAATGTGCTTTTATACTAATCTCTTCTTAGAAATTAGCTTTGATTGTAGGCATGTGAAGAATCCTGTCGGTATTGAGCTGAGAGAGTTTATTCTCCCCTTTCAAAGAGGGAAGGTGGTTCTGCCACTTCACTGGTTGTTTGTTTGTTGCTCTAATACATCTTCTGTGGGTAGCTGTCCTCCTCCTTCAACTTACTACTAAGTTCATTGGCAATTAAACAAACAATTGCCAGCATAACAATGATACAATTTTTGGTGGTCTTGGGATCTTTCAAATCTGCTGTTACATGCTATATATCCTCTTTTGTGGAAATTCAAGGCCAAAAGTGGTGCCAGCCAAGTGGTAGACTCACTAGGCATTGAAGTTTTTGCTCTGCTAGTACTGGCAACAGTCACCGTGGCTTTTGAAAGAGGGACCATTGTTGCCAACATTTGTGTAGCAAAGATGGTGACATAAATAAAAAAATTGCCCATGAAGACCTGTGAGTGAAAGCTGAACTATTGATGTGATTGTGTATTTTAATGGGTTGCTTTTTGTTTGAGCAATGGGTTTGTTGGTTGGTTTTTATGGGGTTTTTTTTGTCCAATACACTGAATTTATAATTAGACATGTCATTAATGAGCTAGGCTTTCTCTGTAGCAGATAAATCAGTAGGTTTCCTGGGTGAGCTTTTGTCTGCTGTCTTTTACTAAAATGCCCATGGCTATTTTTAGCCTTTCTCATACTCCACAAACTGTTTTGTGTATATGGGTTTTGGAAGTAGCGTGACCTTAAAGTGTTGGGAGATAGTTTTGACTTGCAAAATCAGGTGGTCAGAGAAATCATCAGAGCTAGTCACAATGTGCTTCTGAGTCAAGCTATGAAGACTCTTGGTAGGAAAGCCATATTTAGGAGAATTCTGGGTTGTTTTTCCCTAAAGAAAAAAGTAACACAAAGAAGGTCTTGTATCACATAACTTGCAAGCTCAGAGCTGTTAATTGATTCTGCATGGCAGATTGGATTGGAGTAAGGAAAGGACTAAAAATCTCTCTTGTTCTTGTTCTTGATGAGTGTAAGGTCAGAGGAATCTTTGAAGTGTTTTCCTTTTGTTTTTTTTTTTTTTCTGTCCTCAAATGCCTTCTGGCTTTGATAAGAAAGCTTTTGTCCTTCTGAATGCAATGTGAACATAACACTATTATCGTTAGTGGTTTGGATTTGGGATTGATGCAGATACCATGTAGAGGCAAAACTGGGGTGTTGGATGCTGGTGCTGCAGGAGCTGCTTTGGGTCTGGGACTGCAGTGACTGTAGGCAGCTCCTCTGTGCCTCTCTGCCTTCTGTACAGTTGATTTTTGGTTGGTGTCAGGGAATAGTGTCAGGCTGCATTGTTCTTTTCTTTGGTTGCCTCCTCTTTGAGCTCCTGTCAAAGAACAGAGTCAGATTAACTTCACCTTCATATAAAGAATAGTTTCTGTCATAGATCTTTGCAAGTTCATGGGAAAGAAGGGTGTGAAAACCATGAATTCTAGAGGAGAGAAAAAGGGATTTTTTTTTTCTTTTTATATACCCTGTTTCATTGCAATTTGACAAACTCCTAGATATGGTCAGGATAAAAGAAAAGGTTCATCATAAAACCATTTATTTGCAGTATGGGAAGTTTCTTTCCAAGTTTCTGATGCCCTGTAAGTAGAAGCTTATTTTTTCAGTGTAAGATTCAACCAGAATAGGCAGCTGAAGGTTTTCATTCAAATCTGGCTGTCTTGTGGGAGGTTGACTAACTCTACCAATGCAGGACATCTTTTGCTTTCTTTCTTGTATTGTTTCAACGTCAAAAAACTTACCTTACAGTGGTGCTGCATTACTCATATTTTGTGGGAGTAAATAGCAGTGTTCAGCAAAAATGTAATTCTTCTTTCAAGTTGAAATTCTAAGCTTTCTTCTGAATGATAATTCCATTTATAGGCCCTTACATGTAATTTAAGAACAAGTCTTCTGAACTGATGGGTTAGCAAAAGTGGAAAAAAAAAAGAAATAGAGACATAAATTTTTGAAGAATTACTTCAAAAAGTTATGTGATGTTTTTACAAAATAAGTTGTTTTTTTTTTTTTCAGAGGAGTTGGAATCAACACAACCTCTTTCATGACAATGGAAAAATACACAATCTTTAACAAATAACTTGCAACTTAGAGCTAAAGCTTATGCTTAAGATTAGATAATTCTCTCTATATCTTGCTTCCCTTGAATTTCATCATGATAAACAAATGTCTTTCAAGTATAATGAAGTGCAGCTCACAGAAATGAGCTGGTTTATTTGTTAAGCTTCCTTCCCACATCCAGAAGAAGGAGGAAGCAGTGTTAGCCATAAGAGCACCTGATGAAGTTGGGCAGGATAACCATGTCTTCATCTCTGCAAAATACAAGAATCACCTCATTTTTAAATCCAGAAAGGTGGTGTCTGTTGTCATGATTTTATGTTCTTCAGCCGTCACATAATTTCTCTTTCACTTCTGCAGTAGAAATAAAACCAATAATCATGTTCTGACATGGAAAGGAGAAGCAACTAAGGGGACAGTCAACAAAAATTATTTTGTCAGTAATGCCAGTATTGTCAATTTATAGTTTCCAGTTAATTCTTAAACTTGTTCAATGGGTATTTGCCTACCGTAAATTACTTAATTATTGACAGTTATAAAAAATAACTTTATCCTTTTGATGTTGAGGTTGGGAAAAGTCAATTATTCAATTTAAATTCTTACTCTTGTTTGAGTACTAGTCAAATATCTCTTGAAAAGAGAGGAGGTGAAATGAAAATTGGTGTGCCATGTTATCCTCTTGCCTTGGTAAATAAAATATCAGCAAATAGAAGCATCAGTGCAGTATCCTTGATACTGTGATACATCTTTCTTTGCTTTTGAATATTTTAAGCTGCAGAACACAACAGATTACATTTATGGTGTGGCAGGGGTAGGGTACAAGACCAAAAAAAACACCCTTTGTGGAGAAGGAAGTCTTGTCTGTGTGGAAGATAATTACACAAATATGAGGTTTGGAAAACAGGCAGAGAAATTAGTAAGATGATAATTAAAGATGATTTTGGTGTTAGAATTGTTTGTTTGGCCTAATGTGCCTAAAGTTAGGGTTTCCTGATTTCTTCAGTCTTTTTCTGAGACTGTTTTGTATTTCTGTTTCCTGCATCTAAAATAAGGAAGTACTTCCCCCAACCCCCACAATTTGTGGGTTTGATGGCATGGAGGCAAGTTACTTTTTGTACTCCTTTTAAGGGGTAGGGAAATTTCGCTGGTAGTACCGTTAAGTATTCGAAAAGCAGACCTCAAGCTACAAGGGCATGTGTCAAACATGAATGGCCAACAAAAACCTCCACAGCAAGACTTAAAGCCAAAAGACAGGCATGAGTCTGTTTAACATTGCATCTTCACTGGTATGTTGCAAACTGCTTTTTAAATATAATTAGTTGCTTTCAAATTCTTTAATTATTTTTGTGGAATCACAGAAGTACAGAGTTGGACCCACAAGGATCACCCTGACCTTGCACATTTTACAAACCCCAAGGATCACACCATGTGCCTTAGGG
Organism: Melozone crissalis; assembly: GCF_028551555.1. NCBI lineage: Eukaryota > Metazoa > Chordata > Aves > Passeriformes > Passerellidae > Melozone > Melozone crissalis. Next base: position 18,095,551 of record NW_026535820.1, read on the forward strand.
TGTTGTTAGAATGCTTCTTGAACTCTGTCAGGGTTGGTGGTGTGACCAGTTCCCTGAGGAGCCTGTTCCAGTGCCTAACCACTCTCTGGGTGAAGAACCTTTCCTAATACCTAACTTAAACTTCCCTTGACACAGCTTCGTGCCATTCTCTTGGGTCCTGTCCCTGATCACCAGAGAGAAATCAGTGTCTGCCCCTGTACTTCCTCTCATGAGGATGTGACAGGCTACAGTGAGGTCACCCCTGACTCCTCCAGGCTGAGCAAGCTGAGTGATCTCAGCCACTCCTTGTAAAGTCCTGAGCCATCTCAGTGGCCCTCCTTTGGACAGTCTCTAATAGCTCTGTATCTTTCTCACTTTGTGACACCCAGAACTGCCCCCCGCGCTTGGAAACTGCCCCCAGCACTCGAGGTGAGGCTGCCCCAGTGCAGAGCAGGGCAGGACAATCCCCTCCCTTGCCAGGCTGGTGATGCTGTGTCTGATGCCCCCAGGACACGGCTGCCCCTCCTGGCTGCCAGGGCACTGCTGACTCAGATTCAACTTGCCATGGACCAGAACCCCCTGGTCCCTTCCCCTGGTGCTCCTGTTCAGCATCTCATTCTGGTCTGAGTGTACATCCAGGGCTGCCCATCCTTGGTGCAGAATCCAGCACTTGTCTTTTGTTTATGGTTTGTGGTTGCCCAGCCCTCAGATTTGTTGATGTGTCTCTGCAGGGCCTCCCTGCCTTCGAGGGAGTCAACAAGTCTTCTCAATTTAGTATCACTGGAAAAATTACTTAGTATTCCTTCCAGTCCTGCATCCAAGTAATTGATGAAGGGGTTGATGAGCACAAGGCCCTGTGGAGGGATAGAGCCCTGCAGACCCCTGCTAGTGGCAGGTTGGCAGTCTGATGTCACCCCAATTGCTACAACTCTTTGTGCCTGACCCCTGAGCCAGCTGCTCACCTGTCCCATGCTGTGTTTATCCAGCCGAATGCTGGACATTTCATCTGGTGGGACACTGTGAGACAGTACTGAAAGCTTCACTGAAATCCCAAAAGATTAGATCAGCTGGCTTCCCTTGGTGAGTTACCTTGTCCTAAGAGGGAATTAACTTTGTCGAGCAGGACTTTCCCCTCAGGAGCCCATACTGATTGTGACTGATGGCTGCATTGTCCTTCAGGTGTTTTTCAGTACCCCCCCCCCCCAATAAGCTTTTCTCTAATAGTCATTGAAGTGACATTGACAGGCCTGGAGTTTCCAGGGTCATCCTTCTTGCCCTTCTTAAACTGGGACAATGTTTACCAGCTTCCAGTCAGCTGGAACCTCTCTAGATTCCCAAAATCATTAAAAAATCATTGAGTGGGTTATCCTTTTGAGTTAGAGCTGTAGTTTTCTTAAGTTCCAGATGTTCCCACAGATGAGTAGGGAAAACTGATTTACATGGACAGATGCTTATGACTGCAAAATTCTGGTTTTGGGTAAAGAAAATTAGTTTCTCTGCATGCTAATGCATATTAGTACATGAACCTAGAAATTACTGTGCTTCAATATAAGTAAATTTTTACGATACATTAGCTTTTGTAGTAGCATGTTCATAATGTTTATCACTCTCTTTGCATTGAATGTGTGATAGAGAATTACTGTATTTTTAGGAGGGAAATTGTATACAAAGAGGAGCTTAATAAAATTTGATGCTTTCAATGGAAAAATGTCAGTACTGGCTGTTGGAACTGTGCTGTGCATGTATATGAAGCTGTTAAAATGAAGATATATGCACTTTAAGTTGCACTTAAACTGCAGGGTCCAGTGCTCAACTGATAATGCTCAGTAGTATAAAGGGAGACTCTTCCTGTTTGCCATAGTTTCCAGTGGTGTAATCACTGGAGGAAAGGAGGGAGATCACTAAAATGTTCCATTGACCTAAGCAGTTGGAGGGTTGTAATAAATAAAGTTTATTAGTTCTCAGAAATAATTTTCCTTCTTGTTAGCCTCACCTACTGAGTAGGTAGTGGTTTTGTACCTTAATGAATTCATATACAACTATTGCTTGCTTTTTACACCTGTGAAAAGCTTCATTAATCACTCAAGATCATAATTAAATAAATGCATTGGATAAAAAAAATTATTACTACCTCCACAGACTTTTATATATGTATACGCAGTATATGTGATGAAAAATATAAAATCATGACTTTCATTTTCCTTTTAAAAAAATCTGCAAATTCAGTAGAAGTACTCTAAGTTTCAGAAAAATTGATAAGAGTTTTTGTTTTCAGTACTGTGCAGTTATAATTTTCTACTCTAAATTTTATTAGAAGGAAACTGTGATGAGAATATTTCTGTATAGTGAATGGTGACACAAAAATTGCACAAGGAATAATCTACCTAAATTTTGCTAATATAGAGTTGAAATAATTTTGGTGGGACATCAAATATGTATTATTTTAAAAATAGATCAGAACTTGTGGTGGTCAGTAGGTTTTACTCAGGCTTGCAGCCTGTCACAAATGGGGTCTTCCAGAGTGGATGCTGGTCAGTGTCTTCCTGCATGACCTGGATGGTGGCATTAAAAGTAGCCTCAGTAAATTTGTTGATGGCACTGAACTGAGTAGTGAGGAGACCTTTCAGAAGGAAGAGACATTTTACAGAGAGATCTGGATAGGCTGGAGGAGTGGGCGAGCAAGAACAGTATGAAGTTTAAGGAAGCCAAGAGCAGTGTCTTACATCTGGGATGGCACAACCAGAGAGCCTGGTCCAAGCTGGCATCTGTGAGGTTGGGAGCAGCCTTGCTGACCTGGGGCTCCATTGGACAGCAAGGTGGGCATGAGCCAGCAGAGCATGGCTGCAGCAACAAAGGCAGATTGGATCCTGGGCTGCATCTACAGCAGGGTCAGTAGCAGAGTTGGAGGTGTGATCATTCCACTCAGTGCTGGTAAGGCCACATCTGTCGGAGGTGTGCAGTTGTTGTTCCTGCAGTTCAAGGAGAGCTCTAAAGGGGGGATTGCAAAGGTGATCAAAGGGCTGGAGAACTTGGTTTGTGAGGGAAAAGTGAAGGTGCTTCCCCAGAGATGGCTTGGGGGACCTCATCACGGTGTTCCAGTACTAAAAAGACAGCTACAGAGAAGATGAAAGCTGTCTTTTCAGGAGGAGAAACAAGGGCCAGCATGTACATTGCATGGGCATTGGGAGAGTTTTACGTGCAATGTCCCATGTTGCATTGGGGGAGGTTTACGTAAATAAATTTTTTACTGTGACAATAGTCAGTCATGGGAGCAATGTCCTCAGGGATGAAGTAGAGTCCCCATTGGTGGTGGTTTTCAAGACTCAGCAGGGTGCTGGGCAATGTCATCAAGGCTCCCTTTTGCTTGAACAGTCAGACAAGGTGAACTTTTGAGGTACCACCAAATCTAGACTGATCCCCCGTCTTTGGACAAAACATCTTTACAGTTTCACTGGTTGATTTTCCCTTTGCCTTTTCCTAGCTTTGTTTCAGAGCCTCAGTGAAGCTCTTAAATCAGTGCAACAACATGTTTGCAGCAGCGCTGGTTAAGCAGAAAGTAATGGTATGTGCTATATGTATAAATTGTTTCCTCAGCTATCAAGGTCCCATTTTGTGACCTGTGACACCGTACAGGATATCAGGATATGATATCTGTGCTGAGCACTGCGATGTTAATTCCTCTTTTAAGGGCAGACCTGGTCTTATGAGGGTGAAAGAGACTTAAAGAGAAAAACCTTTAAAGGTAGTGGCCTGGAGACATGGAAGAAACTCAACCACAAAATGCATGCATAAAAAATGTACTTTCTAAGTGGACAAAAATATAAATCACCTTTATTTTCTTAAATATTTTGCACTCTAAATAGCAATAGTATTGGAATTTAAAAAGGAAAGCAGCAGGAAAAGCAGCTCCCACAGAGTTAATTTTTGTCTCTTTGTGACATTTAATACTCTAGAAGTTAAGATGAACTCTGTCTGGAAGGAGGGAAAGAGTATTCTGAGAATTTAAACCAGTAAGTTCACGTTATCTATTTAGATTGGAAAGATACCTCTGTTAAGGTAAGAGGAAATTGCAGAATGATCAGGAGCAAGTAGTTTTGTCTTATGATGGTTTCAGGTGAGATTAGTATATGCCTCCAAATTAAGAATTAGCATAGAATGAAGTTTTCAGTAAATGGGATGTGATTCTTCTTTGTGAGTATGGAAGTAATACAGGTAATTTGGATATGACAGGTTGTTACCATATACAGTCAGATATAGCCAAGCAACATTTAACTTTTACTAGATGAAGATTCGTAGTTTGTTTGGGCACAAAATGAAGGCTATAGGTACACTTTCAAAAAATAACTAAAGTAATTGGTTGAATCTGTATTTCTGTTAGAGTCCTAAGAATTATATAGAAAAAAATAGTCTAAACTCTGCTCTTAAAGTGTATTTTATTTCTCTGCTGATTATTTTTCTGTAGTAAAACTTAGAAAGTGCAAGAGATTTGTTTTAGAATTCCACTGTACAGTAAGACTGGTATTGGAGGGTTCTGTAGCAGCAATCCTCAGGCCAGTCCATCAGGAGTGAGGCCACAATCTTTCTACAGCAGCCTCTTGTCTCTGTTTTGCATGCCAGCATCTAATACAGCTACTGCCTTTGTGCTGCATTCAGGAGCTGTAGTAGTTAGCCACAGGCCTTTTAGAACTTACCTCCCTCCTATGTTTTGGGTTGTGGGCCAGGAGGACACCTACCATGATCCATACTGTGATCCACCAGTGAAGGTGTATTAGATGAAATAAGAAGGCATTAGAAGAACTCAGTGGAAAGAGAAAATCAAATTCCAGCTCTTGATTATGGGCTTTTCTCACTGGCCATTGGCATTCTGCATGCACTTTTGAAGAAATGAGATGCTCCAACATCTGTGGTGCCAAACAGGCAAATTCAGTCACTGTCACTGTGGTGTTGGAAGGAAAAGAAATTAAATCAGGATGCCTTTTAGTCATCCCTTTACCATCAGGCTCCTGTTATGTTTCTGCCAGTTCAGAATAATTCAGTGTGTTGGTAGTTGACTCTTGACAGAGCAGATCTAAGCCATATTGGCCTTCTAAGGCACTCAAAGGTATGCTTCTCCCCTTCTACAGAAAATAGCATATTTATTTTGAGGATTGATAAGGAATGTAAGCTGTATTATCCCGATTTGGGGGTTGTAATTTTAAAGACCATACTGCTTGTAATTAAAAGTTTTTAAAAACTTGGTACTGAAAAGTCAAAATATGTTTTTGGCATGCTCATGACATTGAACAGCATTTGGAAACAGAGCAAGTCAGGCTGTAGGATATTCAGATGATTTTCTACTGTTAAGATTAACTTCTATGTAGAAATAGTATGTGAGAACTTAGAACTATTCCACTTAGCTTTTCTTCTGAATTTTCTTGCTCATGTCTTCTGGACAGCCATGGATTTTTATATTGGTTTTCAGAAGGAATGGTTTATCTATTCATAGACTGGTTTTCTGCTGTTTTCTTAATTCTTTACAGCAACATGTACAAAAAGAGGTATAATCTCGAAGTAGTATTACCTCAGTGTTCTTATTTATAAATAAGTTGGCTTTTAACTGAATCTGTTGTACTGGACTAAGTGTCGTCTTCAGGGAGTAAGCAGATTAAGAGGTTTTTCAATGAGGTAAGGTTAAGTAAATTGGAAATTTGTCATGTCAAAGTTCAGTAGGTAAAGGGAGTAAACTATAAGAAATGACCAATTTTCATATTTGTCCCTTAATTCTACATTGGAAGAAAAGAAGGAGAGCTCTAAACATGTGAATGGGACATGATCTTAGAGTTGATCTACAGCAGTTCAGAAAAGGGGAAATTCAGTTCTTTTCTGTTTGCTGCAAGTTACACAATGTGTTATCTTGACTGAGGCAAGTAAGGGGGATTTTAAATGTGCTTTACATGACAGTATTAGATGAAATGCTGCATTGCTATTCTTCTCTGAAGACTGCATATAGAGCTTTGCACCATGAACTACTTGTAATTTTGCAAGTGAAAAGGCGTTTGTCTCTGTTTGTTGTCTCTGTTGAAGTATTTGATACTTCTTATTTCTCTTGCCAAGCAAACAGTTTGTAAAATGTGAATCTGAATGAAAGTGCTAGTCACTTAAAAAAAATAAATTATTATTTGAAATGCTTGGTTGTTTGGGATGGGTAAATCTGTGTGTAGAGAATGTATGCATGCACACACTTTCTGGTGTTAGACCTTTCTTAATGTCAGATGGTCGGGTTTTTCCTTTTTTTTAATCTGTAGTTCAGAGTTTAGTTAAATTTAATGATAGTTTACCTCAATGCCAGTGCATTTCGTTTGAATATCACAAAAGATACAACTGCCTTCTTCATTTCCTTTTGAAGTCTCTGAGGCTAGATACATTCAGTTATAAAATGACCATGATTGGTAACAAGCATCTGTTTCCAAAATTACTGTTTCCATCCATGTTTTATGTAGTTCTTCAGAAATTGGCTCTGTCATCCAGCAGACTTCTGGAAAGTGAAGTGCAGGACGTCTGACAAAAATGTGACTCTAAATTCTCGAACTGATTATTACTCTTAATTACATTCCAGAATATCTCATGTTGATACTGCATAGTATTTAGAAATTGGAAACCTGCTTTCCTTAGTGTTTTACAAACACAGAATTTATATGAATAGGAAGTGGCAGATACTGCCTGACCTCATTTGACATGGTCTTTGAATGACTTGTTTTTTTAATATTTTTATACACACATACACTGTATCTCTAATCTCTTAGTTCATGTAGATTTCCAAGAAATCAGTGCTTTTAAAATGACTTCTTTTAAAAAATTAGATACTGGAAAAATGTTCTCATAAAGCAAATCCTGGGGTAAAAATCTTATAGAATTCGGATGGAAGTAAAAAGTAGCCTTTCAATTCCTTTTGGTTTATTTTGTAAAAGACACACTTCTATCAGTTTTGCTCTCTGCTTGATGACAAAGTAAATGACAGCTACTCAGAATGAATGGTCTGTGGGATGGAGGAACAGAAAATATCATGTTAGTGTGCTCTGATTTGCCTCATGGCAGGCTTTTATGGTGTGACAAAAATATTGCCTGCCCTCATCTCCTGTAGAGATTAAGTTAATCAGCCCAGGCTCAGTCTTGCTCCCTTGTAAGGACAGGCAAGAGAGACTTTGACAGGATTCCATGGTTGTGGCAATGGTCCAGACAGCCCTGGCTCTCTTTCCTTTTGGGTTAAGATTTGTTTTCTCCCGTGTTCTAAATCCAAAAGAAAATCATGCCTTTGGAGTCTCCTGTATCCTGTTTGGGTGTTGGGGGGTTGGTTTTCTCAGGTTCTAGAGTGCTATGGAGGAAGAATGGTATTGGGGAGGAGTTGACTTATTTTTGTGTTGTAGCTGGACAAGTTGGTAAAAGAGTTGCTTTTGCAGTTCTTTCTTAGTATTTTAGTAGTTTTCATCCTTATAATCGCAATATATGAGCTTGGTGAAAATACCCAGTGTTGTAGAAGTTGAATACCCCTGTTTTATGAAGTTCTGCTCTCTGTGTCTCATGCTTTAGGAAGTGTATTAGGAATGCATGTGTCATGCTTGACCAATGGAAATGTTGGGAAAAAACTTCTTTCTTGGTGTATGGAGTCAGTGGCTTTAGTTTTCCTCAAACTTTAGTCTCAAAGCTTGAAAAGGCACAAAGAAAAACTTAGGTGCATGTCCCTAACAATCTTGTAAGCGTGATAAATCACATCATCTTTGGACTTCCTTGAAATTAAAAATGTTGGATCCTCTAATGGATTTCTAACATTTCCTCTCCTCCTCTAGTGTTGAAATACTGTACTTGAAAATCCCAGATGAACTGGCTTACATTGTTGCAGTATTACATATGGTAAAATCCTTACTGATTATGATGAGACAGACGCACAGATTGTAGAAAGCCACCCTCAAGTTTTCATGGACAGCTTTGGTTCTGTTCTGTCATTTCAGTATTGGAATGTGGAGCCATGATTTCATGTAAATTTTTGATTTTATAGTTACACCTTTCTTTTTTCACATGCAGTCCAAAGCATTCAGGATTTTAGTCATGATTCTACTATGGTGTCAGAAAGGGTAAAAAGAGTACTTAGAGATTTGGTTTAAATCAGAGAACTGTAGAATGGTTTTTGGTTAGAAGGGACCTTAAAGATCATCTAGTTCCAACCACCTTGCTATGGACAGCCACTATCCACTAGACTAGGTTGCTCAAAGCCCTGTCCAGCTTGGCTTGAAGACTTTTGGGAATGGGACATCCACAATTTCTCTGAAAGCATCTGTTGGGGGAGTATTTTTCGACCTGAAAGTATTCACTGTTAGTGACTTGAATATACACTGAAACATCCAGTATTCATTAAAATGGTGTAACTAGTGGCATTGTCTGTATATGCTACCCTTTTTTCTTCAGGTGGGTTTTGAAAGAGAGCTTGTCTCTTCACACTTAAAAAAAAATTGCTTGAGGGTAATGGGTAAAACATGTTTTTTAAAATTTATAAATTTAATTAATTGGGTTCTGGACTCTGGAAACAATCGGTTAGCAGAACTGTTTTGGTTCTACATTAACAGTGAAAATTTCCCAAAAATGTGGAAAACTTCCTGTTTTGTTCCTGTTAGTTACAAAATCCTATTAAGTCTGACGAATCTAAGTGGTTGGAAATAGAAGTGACTTGTCTATAGCTAAAATAATTCTCATGGAATTTTTATAACCTTTTTTAAAAATAGCATCACTTGAAAGTCATTTTTGTGGGTATATTCATCATGGAAAAAAGAACAAATATGAAAATCTTTGGGTTTATGCATACAGACATCTTTTTTATTGAAAGTGAAGTTTTTCTTTTAATCAATGCACAAAAAAGTCTATGGGCTTCACTAGGGCTTGCGATACAGAACTGCCTAATGATGCACAAATTCTTAAATAGTGTTAAGTTCTTGTTTAGTTGCATATTTCAAATATCTGCTTGACGTGTGATTGCTTGTGCTGGAATGTTTATTGCAGAAATGTAGCGAGAGCTCTGACAGGAGATTGTGCAATCAAAGAAGCTTCTCAGAGTTGATTCCTTGCTTCAGTTGTGCTCAACTTCCCATATTTTTTGTTTTGCAGATTGGTTAGCATGTGACACTAAGGAAAGACATTGCTTTACAAGTCACTAATTCAGTTTCTGCAGAGTTTTTTTAGCGTAATTCTTTCATAATCTTCATTTCTGGACTTCTCTCATGTAATTGTAGAAGTGTTTTGACTTGCAGAGTTTTAGGGAAGAATTTCCCTTTTAGTGGTGGGGAAGGGGAGATTTTGTGCAATGTTTCCAGACTGCTAGAAAAATTATGATGTTCCCACTCTTTCTTGAAAAATTATTAAATTAATTGTCTGTGCTCTGTTAAAAAAATTAAGTACTTTTGTTCTCAGCATCTGTTTCCAGTCCCCAGATTATTTTTCTGTGGGGTGGATTTTATTACTACCAGAGGACTTTTTTTCCTTGATGTACCTTTTTAGAGTCTTTTTTAAAGCATAATTATTGAGCTAATATGATCTCCAAGACCAAATTGTCAAAGCTAAAGAGAGAACTTCCCTTTTTATTGTTGCATAGTTTATTGTTCATGTCTGTAGTTAGCACTTAGTTATGTTTGCAGCAAACATAATCCAGGTCAGGTGACAGCAGGTTCAGTGTGGCTGATAAGGTATTGTTGCTATACAGAAAAATTAGCATCCTTTCCAGTGACTTATTATATTGCATACTTTGATGGTAATATTTTTTGTTTGGTTTTTTTTTTTCATAGCAGAGGTATCACTTTTCAGGTAAAAGCATGATGGGAGGGCTAGAAGCAGCAATTTAAGCTGCTGATGGGAGAACTTACACTAATTTTAGTGTAATGTAAAGCTAAGAGATCTAAAGTTGCTTTACATATTTGACAGCTTTTAGAAGAGCTAAAGCAATTTTCTTGATGTTGCTTTCAATAACTTCTATGAACGTGTTGCTGTCTTGTTATTTCACATCTTGCCCAAGTGACTAAACCTTACTTTCTGAAGTCAAGTTTCATGGATACCTGCCTGGAAAAAATATGGGAGGCAGACAGCAATTTCCTAGGCAACAGATGTAGAGGGGGTTCTGTTTCCTTTGGTAAATACCACTATTTCCTAATGGAGTTGTGCAGTTTCTCTTCTTTTGTTGAAGTCTTTACTTGACTCCTTGCCGGTTGCTGCAAAAGAAGCCTTAGACTTTTGAGCTGGGACTGGACCAGTTTGTCTTCATTCTTTCCTATCTCTGATCTGTCTTTATACATTTTGTTGAAGGGAAGTTATGTACCAGCATTTGCATCCATAGTGTTAATTTTTATCCACGTTACTTTTGCTTTCTAATGAGCGTTTCTTAGAGTGTTGGCTCCCATTGATCTAAATTGGTAGTTTTGAGTGTTTGTGTTTCAAATGAAAAGGTTGGGAGTCCCAAATCAGAACAGGAGATCTCTCTGCTGCCTGTGGAAGAATCTGCCCTCACAGGATAACCAAGAAAGCTGTGGGGACCTCAAAGAGTGTTTGCTGATATTATTTACAAGTGATGTTTGGTTTAAAAAAAAATGAAGTAGTTATCTTATATCTTAGTTGAGGGAACAGGTCTTGCCTTATATTTTTGGTTAGCAGCATCACTTTGAGAAGTGGAAAGGATGTGAGGTCACTTTTTTCCACGGCGAGGTATTTCTGTGGATAGTGTGTCAGGTTGTCTGCTCATCTCCAGTTGCAGTTGTTACAGTAGCTGGGAACTCTAGACCTGTGAGGCATTTCCTAATGCCAAGTGCTGCAGTGGCTGTGGAATGCTGCTTCCATGGTGATAAACATCAGTCACTGCTCCTGACCAGGACTCCTTCTTCTTCTAACACTATTTAAATATATATGTTTTAGGTGTACTTGTGTTAATCACATTTAGTACAGTTTTCTTGAAAAGGGCCATTTTAACAAGCTGTACTTAGGCTTTATTTAATTCTAGTGTTAGTCAAACGTGGTTTAATAAATCATTTAAACCTAAAGTAGGCTATCTATTTTCTTATTTTCTACACATTAAAATATAAAGAATCTCTGTACCCTTCCAGATAGTTCTACAATGGTGTTAGTCTTTTTATGTAAAGTACTGTTTTCATGGTAGAATGTGCCACATTTGATATAGAAGCTTTGAAGTTTGGAAAACTTGTCCACAGAGCATATTAACCAATGCAAGTGAACCTTTTTTAAGGAAATGAAGCTGCAAAGATCCAGTGGTCTCACTTGCTGTGAAATGAATCAGTATAATTTGACTTAATGGCAATCAGGTTTTACTCCCATTTCACATCTTCCTGAACTGTTTTCAAATTATATGGTACCTGTTTTCTGCGTAGATGTTACTCAATACATTCTTGGTCCTGTATTGGTCTATGTTCTTCATCATCCTTGAAGACACTGCTCTCTCATCTGATAGTTGTTCCTAAAGATGCAATACTAATTAATACTGGAATTAATTCTGATGAGAAATTGCAATAATAAAGCAGTAATGTAATAAATTCAAGTTTGGATGTAAAGACTATTGACCACAAGAAATTATGTTATTGTGGTAAAATTAATGTTGTAATATAGTGTTAGAATTTGGAGTGGAAAGAAACACCCACTGAAATACATTTTCTGGAATGCATCTTCAAACAATTTCAGTTTTCCATAATTTAGCCACAAAATAGCCTCACCAATAGATGTCATTCAGAACAGATGTAGTGATTGACAATTTCTCCATCTGGTCAGTGGACAGAGAGGAGCTCTGGTGTGAAGGATCTATGACTTAGCCTCTGTTTTAGTGGAAGACTGAGGTGTGCAGTGGGTGTTGGCAGTACTCCTGTGTGCTTACTGTATATTGGTTGATTTCACAGATGTACACTACATTTTGTTTTAGTTTATTTTTGGAGATGCTTCAGGTGGTAAGATCCATTGCTGGAGTGATGAAACAGCAGCACCCAGAAATGCATGTGAAAAAAAAATTATTACTTGTATGTGTATCTGTCTGTAGACTTGCACCTGAGGTTTCCTAAAGTGCTAATATGGATATAAAAAAAATGGAAAGGTCTTTTGGCTCTGGTGTTAGTTTCAATGGATATTTTGATGTATGTGTTTGTGTATATCAGTATAATTTGAGATATCAGTATAATTTGAGCTATCTGGATTGATTTATAATCTGGTGAGTCATGTAGGAAATGCATATTCCAGGAATTTGTCAGTGCAAGTATTGAACAGCTACTGTTTGAGCAGAAGGCAAGTACATGTACTTATACATGGGAGCACACAGAATGTGGGTGAAGTTTGCAGCTACACTTGAAATAACCCTTTAAAATGGTCAAAATGAAAGCAATAATCCATACTGCTTTCAATAATGCTGCCTTGAAGTTTCAAGATCTCTTTATTCAGTTGTTAAATCTTCACTGAGTCAAACTCTTTGCTCTTTGTTGAGTTAACACCCCAGCCCCCCAATATTTCTGTTTGAAAGGCTATCTGTTTAAGCAAATTTGCAGTAACTCCTAGGAGTATTGCAGGATACTAGGGAGCAAGGAGCTCTGTAGAGTTCTGTCGTGCTGGGTGATGAATCAAGGGCTTTTTACCAGGCTCACATGTCAGTTTGTGTACTTTGCCTGCTCTAACAATTTAATGAAAATTCTTAAGTGAAGTGCCTTAACTCTGTCTACATTTTCTTGTCCACTTTAAAGATGAAGTGTTAAATTGCAGTTTTCTCTTATTTGGACAGCAAAATTAATGGCTATGATTAACTTAAAACTTAATGGGATCTTTTGTGTATTTGATTAGAGATTGCCAGTAGTGCTACATTTATCTTAGTTGACCAGAGAATTATGTGTGACAGGATGTTATTGTGAATTATGATGAACACGTGCAAAAACAAGGTGAGTCGGGTTTGTTGATTTGATAGTGAGGGGGGGAGATCATAGTGCTATAGGGATAGGAAAATGGCTACAATACAGGGAACCAAAATATGGATAGTTAAGTCGCAGATTTTAAGAGTTACTTTTGTCTCTTGGAAAAAGGAAAAGTGGCAAAGAGTTTAAACTTGGGTAACTGCCAGTCTGTCCAAGAAATGCAAATTTTCTATGCTGGTAATACTCATTAGGTATTTTTTTAGTGCTTTGAATGCTAAATAAATAGTAAAGTAATTAAGTGTCTCAATAACAAAGTTTCAACTGAATTTTGTGTATTTTTGACTTGTGCTAGATGATACTGCATCATAATGAAATGTGTATAAATAAAATTTCAAAATATAGAAATGCTATAATTGTACCCTGATAATGTCGGTCATTTATTGCATTTTCTACTTCATATCACTTATGAATCATGAGATATGTTTTGCTAAATTGGAATTGGTTGATAGTGCATATTTTCAAATATCCCTATAAAATTATATTAATATTAATTCATGCATTTGAATGAAACCAGCATTACATAATTGTAGTGAGTTTTGAAATTAGGGAATGTAGTTGCAGAGTGAAGAACTCTAGTATAGTCATAGTGGCACTGGCAGTTTGATGCGTTAAAACTTTGGAAGTAGGTATAGATCAAAATTTGGGAAAAATTCAGTTAATGTGGGACTGCTTAGGACAAACGGAAGAAAGCCAGTCAATTGCAGATGAATCTAATGAAAAGAAGTTAGCATAACAACCTGAGAAATTCAGCTTTTAGAGATTGTGTAGTTAATATATGTGATATTGGTAAGTTTTGTGTTACAGCATTCTGTATTTTTAGAACAAGTGAAGGGAAAGTATTGACAAAGGCAGTTGGGCTTGGCTACTTGTATGAATGGATGAATAGATGGAAAGCTGGTGAGCAGTGTATTCAAAACAGATTGGTAATGAAGTTTAACCAGGTGTGTGGTATTTCAAAGTCATAAGGGATATAAAATGGTGAATAATGATCAATTTATGATGGTAGAGCAGTAAAAATTAAAGATCTAGCAAGTCAAAGAAGAAATTAATAATTTGTGCATGGCTGATTAAAAGTGGTAGGTAAAATTTGTCTTTGAATGTTGATTGAGTGCATGGGAGAAAAACCTCTCATCTTTACTTATGTTGAACTAGCTTTGATTTCTAATGCCTAGTTTTGTGAAAGAATCAATCTAATACACAGTGACTATAAAAACTAAGCAGATATTTCAGTGAAGAGCTGGAAATATAATGAAGCACAGAACAGGAACTGTTGTAATGCATTGTGTACTTAGGGTGTGCTCACAACTTAAATACAACATGCAGTTTCTCCCTATGTGCCCCTGCTCCAGTTAAAAAGTACATGGTGGAAGTAACAAATCATCAGAGGGTGCTGATGGAGGGAATTGAAATAACTTTCATCCAAGGATAATTGGAAGAGAGTTGGCCAGTGGTGAAATACTTCAAGTGTGTAAAGCTGTGTCTTGGGGGAGGTGGGTAAAGAGTCATTGTCCCTTCTTTGGCTGAAGAGTGGTAAGCTTGAGATGAGGTACGCTTTTGTATAGCCTGTAGGTGGTGAAATTCATATCTGTGCAATGCTGTAAGAGCAAGAAACTAAAACAGAGAAAACATTTAGACAAAAATCACCAAAAAAATGTTGTCTAGAAAATGTTCATCATAGTTAGCTGTGACAGTGCCATTTCTGGCTCACACATACAGCTGAGCAGTGCTTGCTCGTATCCTCTTTCCTGGACACTCCTACTATCACCTCCAGAGCCAGTCTATGCATCTAGACTGACCTTTGGTTTTATTCCATATAACTATGCCTTTTAAACTTTTAATTACGGTGTATTAATGAACAAAATTCAACCAACAGAGTATGTTGAACTGTTGGTTTCATAAGGAAGAACTCTGCATTTTGTAATGACTCCCTAGTGTGCCCTCTTTAAAATTTAAGGATGATATGAGGTCTTCTAAACAGATAATGAAACTATTGAATGAATGTGATATAGAAAAGGCTGTATCAGATCATGAAACTGACTGAAGAACATTAGAAAAGAAGTTTTTTCCCTGTTCTTTTTTAATCACCTCTGAAATACTATTACCATGTAAGTGGAGGTATAGATCAATTTATCTTAGTAATCTAATTTAACTGTTACAAGGAAAATGTCTGTGTAGGTCTGAAGGCTTAACAGGAAAATTGCTCTGTAATGACAAAATAGGTAGAACTTAGTGTTAGCTGAAAATACCTCTAAGCCACAATATATGTTTCCAAGAAATATGGAATGAGCTGTATTTAAAGATACATACATGGCACCCATCCAAGTGGAGGAAAAATCCATCATAAAATTGAGGCTGTCTTGTTTAATACGGTGCATGGTTGCCTGTTATAATGACATCTTGTCATCCTTCAAGAGGAGAAGAGCATGGCTGCTGTAGGTCTTGATGGAAAGGTGATGCCCCTTCCTTTCTGTCTTGCCAGAAAAGTCAGATGACATATTGAAAGCTTGACCAAGATGCAGTGAAGAAAGTTGAGAGATGAGCTATCTCAGCAGCCACTGGCAGTAATGATCATGTCCATTTGGACTTAACCCTTTCCCTGCAAGGCATTATTTCTACAACTCCATAGTGTGTTCCCATCTCTCTGACCCGCTCCACTTTGAACCAGACTCACTCTGAGCTTGTGTACTCCTCCCTGTTTGTCCTCTAGTGATACCATTTAAAAATAGCTGTGCTTCTGTGCTTCCCTTTGTGCTGGGACAGCTTGTAGTGTTTGCAAGTTCTTCTGCTTTAGCTAATGTAACTAAGGCTGTTTCATATTTTTTGTTATACACTAGGTATCCCAAGTATTTTACTTCCATTAATTATGATTCCAAAAATTGCTTCAAGCTTAGTCTTATATTTGCAGTCTGACACTAAAATAATACCAAGGTCTTTTTTTCTTCAGAAACTTACTTCAGTTCAAGAAAAGAATTGTTTTGAGAGTTAAGGATTTGCAAGTCTCTTTAATTACAGAATATCACCCATCCTTACCTTTTTTTAATGGGAGTTTTGAACCAGTTTATTCTCTGGATACTGTAATGAAAGGGAGCTGATTCTTGAAGAGCCTTTTAAATAAGCAATTCTTGGCATGTAGCTTCCTTAGATATTGTTTGCATGATCATGAAATATGATTTCAAATGAATGGAAGATCAAGAGCTTAAATCTGTATTTCAGAGTTGTTAAGTATTTTAATTGATAGAGTTCATATATAAGAACTGGAAGGTTAAGAACAGAACAGGAAACTTTGTATATGGTGAATTCTGAATTAAACAGTATTGAAATTTGCTTTTGCATGTTAAAACTGAATTTGTATACTTTTCCCCATATTTAAATTAAAACTTTTAAAAATAACACAACAAAATACCTAACATGCCTGAGACACCAAGGAAACCATGAAGTTTTCTGTACTTTATGCTTCTTTAGCATGGGCTTATATTTTAGTATTTTGAAAGAAAAAGTATGATACAAAAGTAAGATTAATGTTATTAATTTAAACATATTGCCATTTTTCATATATTTCTTGTATTTGGTGTTTAAAACCTCTCTTTCTGTAAAGTAAGACTGAATTTTGCCTTTTGAAGCAAGCCCTGAATTGAAACAGATAATTGCACAACCCCAGAGCCAACCAGGATTTGATAATTTTGTGCTTCTGCTTGGCATGGGGAAGTTTTGTGTTAGCTGTGGACCTGGACAAATCAATTGACTCTACAGGTTGGAAGGCTTCACAGCAGATTGAACCCCAGATTTCGATAGTTCATTGCCATCTCTAATTTGCTTTTAAAAATCACTGGATGGGACCCAGCAGCTTCTTAGCTGGTGTTTTCCTACTGCTTCACACAGCATGGAGATAAAGGCACAGAAGCTGCTGGTGGACTTTGTACTGCTGTGCAAGCAGTTATCATGGTTCACCCTTAAATTTATTCAACAGAACCAGAGAATTTAAGTTTTTTCCTGGATTTCCTGGATATTTACCATGTGTCATTGGAAGAGGTGTCTTTTAGTAGTTTGCAAAGTATTTCTCACCAAATTAGTTACCCTACCTTCATAGTTTTATTTCTGTAACTGCCTTGAGTCTAAATTGTTGTTGGCCTCTTACTTTGTTATTTCTAGTACTGACTGGTTTAATGTTGTTTCCTTGCAATTTGTTTTCTTTTTTCATCATCAGTGTCAGTCCAAAAAGATGATCCTTTAGTGCACAAGATGCAAAACTGCCTTTATTTTAGAGAAGTGAAATACTGCAATGCTTTTCTTGATTTGTGTTATTTTCATTTTAGCATTTCTTAGTTCAAAATGAGCCACTGCAGGCAAAGGTAGCTAAAAAACGGAATATTTTTATGAAATTGACAATTTTAATAATATCCAGCCTTTAAAGTAATTCTGATTATCCTCGCAGGTACCCGTGTTCAAATTCTAGCGTGATTTTACTGCTTACCCTTATTATATCTGAAGTAAATAATTTCTGTCTCACATACTTTAAAACTGAGGACTGCAAGCCAGGAAATAATTTGATTTTGATAGCACTTGGGATTTTTTATAGTTAAAAGTCAGTTGTGAAGACTGAGGTGAAATATAGGTTTGAATTTGAAGTGAAAGATCAAAGACTAATATTTCAGTCTAAATCAAATGTGTTCTCCACTATATATTCCTGGAAAATAAGCTTTCAGAAAGCTTGTGCTCTACCTTTTGTTCATGCATAGTTACTTGATATACTTAGCAAAGACTTATGGATCAGTTTTCAATCGTGAAAAAAAGGATAGGAAAATCCTTTTAAAAGCTGAAAGCAATCAAATTAGGTCTAGTCAGATCTGAACTGATCAGATCAAAGATATGTCTGGTCTAATATCTCACTCCAAGCAGGTTAAAAATAGGTAACATGAACACCTAGCTATGAATGGACAATTACATCTCTTGCATACTTTGGTAGCATTCATCAATTTGTATTTTAGGACCTTTCTCTCTGTTTTTGCAGTTGTCACTTACCCTTACCTGAGGGAGAGAGGACTCCCTACTGCACTTTGATTCTTTGTTACATAATTCCTAGAATCCTTGATCATTTTCAAGTCAAAGCCATATCTGTGGTTTTCAGCCAAAAAAACTGGGTTTAGTTTTTCTCCAAGAAGATGCAACCCATTGAGGAGTTATTAATACCTAGTGACAAACTTAGACTTAAACTGTAAGTCCCAAAGTTCACAGCACTTAACAAGCCCTTAAAACTATCTCCTTCTTTGTTGTGTTTGGGTTTCCTGATGGTGTTTGGTTTGCTTTTGTTTATAGGGATGTATGCTGTGGTAGTAGTGCCAGATGGGCTTGTGGCTGTTTGTTTCTAGACTTAAATAGGAGTGTATAAAGCCAACATCTTGTTCATGAGAATTCACACTGAATTCAGTGGATAAAATGCAGGGGTTTGATTTTGTGAATTAAATTACCATCTTTGTTCTATTTGCCAGTTGCCATTTCATGTTCAAGTGCCTACTGTGTGATGCATTGTGACTTTTTAATATTACTGAACTTCATTAGAACTGCTATTCTTTTTTGTATTTGGAAAAAGTAATTATTTTCATGTAAGTATGGAGCTAATTAAGGTAATCATACATAGAAGCATATGGAATTAAATTTTGATGAGTCCCATGGAAGTGAAGGAGTAACAGCTGCTTCACATAACTGCTAACAGTCATTAAATAAATGTGAATGATTTCATTTGCATGGAAGATTGATAGGGACAACTGTTTTTTTTTTACTTGGCTCTTTAGTTAGCAGCATGTGTAATTATTTTTTCAAATACTTAATTTTGCTTGTTGTTTTGTTTGTTTTTTTTTTTTCAGGATGGATTAGATGCTTTGGTATATGACTTGGATTTTCCTGCCTTAAGAAAAAACAAGAACATTGATAACTTCTTAAACAGGTGTAAGTATTTAATGTTTAATTTACTAAATAACAGAAGTCTGTAATATCAAAAAGAAAACACCTGTTCTAGCTGTTTGAAAGGCAGCTAGGGGTTTGGAGTGCACTGAGTTTTTGGGTGCAAGAGTCTTATTTATTTATTTCCCACTGAGCAGTGACAGCTGCCTATGCAAATCTCATCCCCAGCAATTGAATGTCCAATCTGTTGCCCCTGTAAATGGCCTTGTCTGAAGTGGCACAAAGCCTTTTAAGAGAAAGGCCTGTTGTCTTTGTTAGGGCAACTCCCTAGATTCCCATAACTTGTTTTCTATTTTCATGTACTAGGATATCATAAGCAATTAGCAATAAAATGGCTTATTGATGTGTACAATGTCATGGAATCATATTAAATATTTGTTCACTAACAGAATTGGAGCATTATTTTGTAAGCCTTTGGGTTTTTTGGTATAAAAGGTCTCTTTTAATGAAAATCTTACACTGCATGGCTGGTGCATTTACTTGTGTATGCAGCTGATGTGTCTGCAGAATTCTCTGCATTTACTTTGTATTTTTCCACTGCAAGATTTCCTGCACATTATACCCTATAACAACATTTTAAAATAGTAAAGTTGATTTTTAAATAGAAATGAGTTCCATAATTTTCATAGTTTAAAAAAAATCAAGATACAAACAAAGAAAACCCCAGAAAAGGCAATTATGAATCAACACTTATCTGAAGGCTGCCAAACTGGCAAATTCTGAAGATCATGGCAGCAATGTTTGCTGATTGAAGACTTGTTTCTGCCTGTAGACTAAATGGGCAAAACTTGAAATTAAGCTAATACTGTTAAATCTTTACAGGCTTAAGCAATGCAATTCTATAATAAAAGTGGGTTTTTTGTAAATACAAAATAATTTGACTAAAATAATTTTGTCTTTGGTTTGAAATTTATGTGGAATGGTTTTTTTTTGTTTCCATGGTGTTTTCAAATGGTTTATTGGGTGCAACTGTAACCTGTAATAGTGAATTTGTGGTGATTATTTTACATTAATCTCCATTTGTGTGAATATTTGAGTCCACTAGATCTCTTTGATGGCTCATTTGCACGTAAGCTGGTTACTGAAAGCCTAAGCTCAAATGTTCTGTTTAACTTTTCACAGTTCAAACTGTATTGATACCATATGCTGAGTTACATGCACATTTTGTATACTCAGTTATTTACTGAGAAGGTGTGGTGAAACTCTTGGAGAAAAGAGAAGTTATATCAGGCAAAGGAAATACTCATTGCAACAGATAATTTGAATGTAATTTTTATGAGTAGTGAAATCATTAGTGTGTCTCAGAAAGCTTCACTTCTGCAATGGGGGCTGAGTGAAAGAAAACTTTTACATTTACAACCTGATAATGAATATCTTTTAGGTATAAATTATATACTGTGTAAGATGTGACCTGAAGTAATCTGAAGGTGGAGAACAGAACACATTAGTTCCCTTCAAACTGCCTTTGAAACATTAACTTGCAGTGTTTGCTGAAATATGAAAGCAAGCTGTGGATGTGTGAGTAGTGGCCTTAGAGAGAACTGTGAAGTCTTAGTTTGCCTTGAATTTCTATTAAAAAAATTTCATGTTTATTTTATTTTATTAGGAGACTGTTTAAAATATCTTTCTGCAGTATCAGCTGTCTGGTTGCAGAATTATTATGGCAAATAAAATGGGAGTTTGCTTCCTTTATTTTGTAGACTGATTGCCCTATGAACTACTCCTTATCCCCTCTTTACTTCTCCCTAATTTACATTGTATATTTGTGGAGCCTCCAAAATCTGCCTCTACTGGCTGAGGTTGTGAGGATGATTTTTGCAAATGTAGAACCTTATTGTTTCTCTACCATATAGAATTGAAAGAATGAAGAAATGAGTATTGCAGGTGTCTGAGAGTCCTGCTTTGCAGTGGTGACTCAGTTTATTTCAAGGCAGCATCTGAGCCTATACCCAAAGTTCAGGGCAAGTTGGGAGAGGGTGATTTTGCCATGGGAGCCACCCCAGCTGTTCATACAGCATAAACTGGGCAGGTCCTCCACTGGTCCTGGGAGATAAGGAACTGCCTATTGAGGTTTATTGCAGCCTGATAAACCTTGTTTAACAGATCTAGAATGTGGAGGTCGAATTTCCAACACTCTTGTTACTATAACATGGTCTCTGAAAATAACTGAGTGTTAGTATGTATCTCAAGCAGTAAATTTCAATTCGCAACTGATCAGAAGCTTGGCTTACATAATTTTAAAATCCTTAGTTTAGCTTGCTCTTCAGATGTATTTGCCTTAATTCTGCTTTGTTCAAAGGCAATGCTTGTGATTGAATACCATTTAAAGGATTCATATTGTGCTTAGGCTTTTTTGTTCAGAAGAGGGGAACCTCCTGTTGTGAGATTACTGGGGAGGAAGTTAGCAATAGCTAGAAAATTGCTGTCACGAAAATTGCTGTCACGAAAATTGCTGCATTTTAGTTCTGTGCAATCTTGCTCCTCCTCTTCTGTAAGCCAGTTGTCACCAGGGCAAATAAGGCAATGCATTATTTGTTGGAACTATTGAATATTTTGATCCTTATGTGGAAGAATTTGTCAGAATTTAAAATTTTGCTATAATTTACCGGAATAAGCCTGTGCTATGCTGCATTGCAAATGGTTACTTTATATTAGATAATAATGCTGCAGAGTATTTATTCAAACAGAACTATGTTTGTTTCTCTTGAGGTAATAAAATCTTATTGAATTTTTATTGTAGATAGGCAGCTTTTGTTTTAGATTGTGGCCTGTGTAGGTAGAAATCTAATGATAATTTTCTGTTAATTGTTTTGTCAGTTTTTAGTGTATGAACTTAAAATATCCTGTTTCTCTTCTGTTCTCTTCCCCTGCCCTTACTTCTCTCTAAACTTTGCTTTTAGGCCTAGAATACTATTTTTGAAAATAAAATACCATTGCATTATTTTTTTATTAGAAGCATATCTGTTTTAGTAGAACTTCCTGGCTTTTAGAAATACTAAAGCATGAAGCTTTTCTACGTAGTCTCATGCCAGTGTTGACCCACATGGATTAAAATAGACTGTTTTAATCTTTTACCAAATTTGGAATTAGAATTAGAATATCTGCCCACTGGGAGTTTGTAAATTATTCTAGTTTATAGATTGACAGGTTTATATAAATAATTGCAGTGATTCCCACTGCATGTTTTAAATTAAAATCTACTTTTTTGAATATTAGGAATCATGAAAGTGCAGAAAAGCATAACTTTTTTCAAAAAATATTTTTTCAAGTGTCTTGTAGTATATTTTCTTATACACTTTCCCAGCTGTGTTGCATATTTATTCAGAAATAATATTTGTATACTGATCAGCTTGCAAGCAGGATCATGCTGGATATGAAAGTTTTGCATAGCTTTTTATTTTTTTTTTAAGATAATTATTTTTAACGAAATTTCTAAATTAAGATCTCCTGTAATAGGATTGTACGGTAGAGTCATTGCATCAGCTTATATCAGGTTTTGGTAACTGGTTGTGAGAATAAAGTCATGTATTCTTGCAGAGAATTTTTCAATAGCAATGTAGGTTCTGTGAGCAGCAGTTCTTCTATAAAAACTATGGAAAATTGAAGTTAGACAAATGGGTTTAATTAAGTTGGCTATATAAGAAATGTAAATTTTGTTCCATGTAGATAAAGACACAGTAAATAAAATGAGAGATCTACGCATGAAAGCTGAAGATTATGAAGTGGTGAAGGTGATCGGTAGAGGGGCATTTGGGGAGGTTCAGTTGGTAAGTTGAGTTTCTATTTGTACATTTGAATGTATTCTGTAGTATTTGCTCATGCATCTGTTTCTCAGTGTAGTGTACAGAAGATGCAGTCTTAAATATTAAAGCCTTTGGCTCAGTGAAATTTTATTCCTTTACAATTTATGGAAATGTTTTTTGAAAATGTCCTATTTCAGTCCTGTCCAATTGCACAAGTACTTGTTTTGCATTGTAGTCTTCTCTCTTAAAATGGAATGTGTATTACTCATAATCAAGAAAATTAGCCTTTACCACCACTGTTTACATGGACACTTGAAGAAGTCTTAAGGGCTAGAAGAGTTTCTGCCAGTTCAGGGACTACACCAGATTTTTGTGGACATAGTTCTCACAGATGAGAGATGTGTGTTGTTTGTGATAGGTTAGCAGCCAGGCTTGTTAATCCTGCTTTATTTAATCGAGTGCTGGTGGGAGAAACTGGAGATACAGCAGCCAGTATACACATTTGCTAATGAGCTCTGGAAAATGCTTATAGTTTTAACTTTATGGTATTTAACATCAGTAACTGACAATATTTGTCCTTTTAAAGGCACATACATGCAGATTATGTGACTCCCATGCCTATGGACTTCTGTGTTAAAAAGTTCTAGCAAGTATTTTAAAAGTAATGCATTGTCAGATATAATTATTTTGTGTATGTACAGTATAGAATCCTTTATAGTAATGTGAAGAGTCTTACAAAATGTGTTAAATAGTAAAGCAGGAAAAGTAACATTTTCAGTGATGTTCTTCATGTGTCAATATGGCATACTAATTCTGTGTGTCACATTTGTCTTCACAGGTAAGGCATAAATCCTCAAGGAGAGTGTATGCTATGAAACTTCTGAGCAAATTTGAGATGATAAAAAGATCTGATTCTGCATTCTTCTGGGAAGAAAGGGATATTATGGCTTTTGCTAATAGTCCGTGGGTTGTTCAGGTAAAGTGATACTACTTTTAAAATATTGTCATTATAGAATAGTTTGGTTGCAACACTGCATGACCTGGAATTACACATTTTGAAGTCTCTTTTTTGGTTTTTTTTGGTCTGCTAGGGTGTACGTGACTAAGATAATAGCAATTTTGTACAGCAATGCTATACAAAAGAGCAGGTATAACACTTGCTTCGAACTGTATTTTGTCACATTTACATGATAAACTATTCTCTTTATTATCAAAACTCTTTGCCAGATATATTTTGGTGCATCTGCTCTGTAGTAGTTATTTGGATCATCCAGCATACCAGTAAGCATACCAGAAAGAGATACTTAAGACAGAGCTTCTGTAAATATTAATTTCTGTGTGTATCTTTGCAAATTAGGCCTGCTCTGGTTATTTTTTCCCCATTTCAGTGTTCTCACTGACAGTTTCCTGGGAGGCGCTGCTGCCTTTGAAGTTCTGAGGAACATGCCTGAACCAATCACTGAGCATTGTGTGTGCACATGTCATCTTGTCAATTTAAACTGTTCTTACCCTTAAGCATATAAATTCTTCTGTTAGGCTGGAATGACACAAACTCATTCAAGATTTACCCAAGTCAAATGGGTAACTGCTTCACTATCTGTCTGGGTGTGATTGTGCAGAATAAATCTTAGGAATTTCATCCAGTTTTAAGTAAAGAAAAATCTGCTTACACTACTCATGTTGAACAGAGGACTGGCAACTTTAAAGGAAATATTTTTATTGTTTAAAGTTTGGGCTCATTTTCTATATAATAAATAAATGTTGACAATAGAAAAATAAACATTTATTGATAATACAAATAGAATGGGGCAGATGTTTGCAACAGAGTAATTTTGTCTTTGTATGTGGGTCCACTATCATCCCAGTGAGAAGGAAAAGATATTTGTCTAAATGTAATGAGCTTTCTTTGAAATGATTTCAAAATTCATTGTAGCAAATTCACTAATCATAATTTGTAACCAGAACTCTACTTTTTCCAGGGTAATATAAGGGGATGGAGGATCTGGCTCTAGAGGTTAACTTCTTTTTAGGAGGTTTGCTGAATGATGCAGAGTTGCTGCAGTTATTGTAGCAATTCTGTTACTTTGGAAATCAGCTTGCACAGAAATGCCTTTGATTTGCCAACAAGCAAAGAACAAAACTGGCTCATTTTTTGGTTTTGCTTTTTTGCAGTTATTTTACGCATTCCAAGATGACCGATACCTGTACATGGTGATGGAATACATGCCTGGTGGGGACCTGGTGAATTTAATGAGTAATTACGATGTTCCAGAGAAGTGGGCGAGGTTTTATACTGCTGAGGTTGTACTTGCATTAGATGCAATTCACTCAATGGGTTTTATACACAGGTGAGAAAGAAAAAGATATTACACAGGGTTGTTTATTTCCTGATGCTGCCAGAATTACTTCAGTTTAGGCAGTTTTAAAATTTAGGATACTACTTCTTTATCATTATTCCATAATTACTCTGTCTTAGAAATTGAAAAATTGTTGCCATCAGAAACTGTAAGTCTGAGGTAATGCAGTCAAAGAAAAGGTTTTCAGGGGACTGATGTTCCTCTTTTTGGGGAGCAATAAAATTGTCCCGCTTTACCAAGAGGTAACGAACAAAAATGGTGTGAGCATGTTGGCCCCAAAACGGTTCTTTTCTTTTGATTAGAAAAAGCTGTTTAGGGAATTTGATCACAGTAGTATCCACTGTTAGGAATTAATTCTCTGCTAGGCATTTGAAGCCTCACTGACCCATTAAACAAGAATCTGTGAACAATGTGAAGAAAATCTCCCAGCCATATGTTTTCTTGTGAGGGGCAAGATGGAAAATTGAGATGCAGAGCAAAGGGACTTGGATTAGTTTCATATTATGTACTTGCCCTAAAGTGAAATGTAGTTTTTTGTTGGATAGGTTGAGAAGTTTTCTTTTTGATATTTGAACTTGTATCTGTTTCTAGCTTTTAATTATATTAACTGGGAGCAGAAGAATAAATTTTTCAACAGAAAATACAGGAAGAATTTGAGTAGTGTGTGGTATACACTATAGTATATACATTTTCAGTTTGTAATTTGTTCACAAGATCAGTGTTAACACATAAGCTTTTGCAAAAAAGGCTAACACAAAGCAACATAAACTACTAATCCATTGCTTGAGTAGGATCTAGAGCATCATTAATTATGGAGCTATGCTGCATCTAATGGGTAAATTATCTGGCTGAATGAACCATTTGTATGTGTGTATTGCAAGCTTTAGAAAGCAGGCATTAGAAGATGCCAGCAGCACAGAGAGGTTTTTTTCATGAAAATTTAGATTATTTTGACACCAGGAGATTTTTTTTAAAATTTGTTTTCCCCGGCAGTTAACCTGTTCAACTCTGATGAATGAAAAGGAACTAAAGAAAATATGGGCCTACTGCTTAATGGGTCAGGGCCTGAGTGACAAAGGACATGGGAATGGCTGAGGCTGCTGCCTTTGCCCAGCCTTCTTTGATAAGGTCTGCTTTCTGGCCCCTTGGGTCCTGTGCCCAGTGGCAGAGCTTGGGAGAGGAAAGCATTGCTCTGGCAGAGGAAGGCCAAGCTGAGTCCAGTTGTGCAAACTGCATATGCACATATCTGGGGCACACGGTGGGACATGCCATGGGTGGTGAGGAAGCTGCCAAGTAGCATTATGATACTGCTCTCTGTCACCTTGGAGGGTGTATTGGAATTAGGAGATTCCAGATGACTGGAAGGAAACAAATGGCACACTTGTCTCACCCCAAGAAGGGCTGGGAGGAGGGAGTCAGAGGAGCTGAAGGCTAGGCAGCCTGAGGGCAGTTGGATTAAATTGTCAGGAAACAGTTTCCAAGCATGTGGGTGGAGAGGTGATGGTGAGCAGCCTGCATGGATTTATGAAGGGCAATACATGCCTTCCCAAAGCAATTACCTTCTGTGTTGAGATGATGGGCTTCACTGATGAGGCAGAGTACGTTTGTCTTGACTTCATCCAGGTTGTAGATACAGCTGGGTTAGAAAGGCACAGTTTGAACAGGCAAAACTGTCTAGAGTAGATTGTGCTGTCCAGCAGCAGTCAGCTACCAGCAGTTCCCCCGAGGTTTGGTGCCAGGATCAGCACTGTCTCTGTTCACAACTTGAACAGTGTTCAGGAGGACAGGAAGCAGGAATTAATAAAAAAAGTGGACCAGGCTTGAAGTTGCATGATGAAAAGATGAAAGGCAATGGATGACACAAGTTGCAATAGGGGAATACCTAGCTATTCATTAGGAGTTGTTTTTTCCACTATGAGGGAGGTCAAACAGTAAAAGAGAAAGGTTATGGATTCTTCATCCTCAAAAAAAGAAAACTTGCCTGGATTTGGCCCTGAGTAATGTAATGTAACTTTGAAGTCCAATCTGACGTTGCAGCTATACTTTGATCAGGCGGCTAACTGAGAGTCTTATAAAAATCTCTTCCAACCAAAATTATTCTGTGAATGTACTGGTACATTTGCACTACATTTCATCTGACAGTTATGGCCAGAGTTCTCCTTTGAGATCTCTGAAATATACTTTCTCCTGAAATTTGTGTTATGCTATCTTGGTAATTGTTTCTTACTGCTATTCTGCTTCTGTATGTTCAATGACATCAACATGCTACACTTGACCAGTTACTTTATGAAAATTCTATAGTGGAAGTACTTGGAGAGTGCTGTAAGTTAATATTCCTCTTCAGTCATGGGAAAATATTTGAATAATAGAATTTTGAAAATTATATTCAGTTGTTCCCTTGAAATAGAAGGGGTACAGAAATGAAGCTATATTTTCAATGCCTGTTTGACATAATCAGTGAATGGTTTTTAGGAACTTGAAGTTCAAGATTAGTGTCCAGATCTATTAAATTTGGTAACTTAAGTGTTCTAATTTTAAAAAATGTTGTTGTTCAGCAGTCTCTGTTGGTCATGATACTTAGGGAAAGCAAAAAAAGTGGAGGCAATAGTGGTGCTGTAATGTTGCTGTTTTTCCATAAAATGTTGCATCTGAAAAGCAGTTGACTTCCATTGTGTTCATAAGTTAAATTTGATAAATTGAATGTTTACTTTTTAAAATACGTATTTTTCTTTCAGAGATGTGAAGCCTGATAATATGCTGCTAGATAAAGCTGGTCATTTAAAATTAGCAGATTTTGGTACTTGTATGAAGATGAACAAGGTAAATATATTTTTTTATAAGGTTAATGTATTTTAAATAATATGTTTGTGATTTGACTTTTATGTTTGTGAAAGGAAAACAACTTAAAAGTGAAAAGAAAAGATACTGAAAAGTTTTAAGCTAGATGAGAAGAGAGTACTCTGTTCTCTTATTGTTCTTCATGGCCTAGTGAAAGGAACTAGATGATCTTTAAGGTCCCTTCTAACCCAAATCATTCTGTGATTCTGTGGTTCGTGCATCTTATTCAGTGACAGTGCAAAGTGCAGAAATGGTTCTTCTGTTTTTTAGAGAAGAATTTTTCCGAAGTTTTTTTCTTTTCTGAAGTCAAGCTTTTGATTGTATTTAGATACTCAGGGTTATTTTTAAAGTATTTTGGTATGAAAAGTTAATGCAAAGAAATGAGATGATTTTTACATAGTGTGCCAGAAATGAAAGAATCAAAACTGACATGCCAGTTGCTTAATACCAATTTTATTAGCCATTGCTGACATAGCCTGAGGACAAATCTGAGGGAAACCGATGTCATGGAAGTATTTATTTTTAAAAATGCATTCTGAGGTCATTAAAAAAAAAAAATTCAGCAACAGTATTCATGTCCTGTGTAGCTCTGTTGTTCCCTACACAAAACTGCTTGGTTTGTTAGCCTGCACATATATTTGAGGAAAACATATTTGGAAATCTGAAATACGTGGTAGGTAGTAGAGTTGGTGTAATACATACAATCCTATTCCAGGAGATCTGAGTAAGTTACTGTACTTAGCTGCTAAATAAAAGGCACCAATGAAAACCAAGTGCAGGCTATGTGTAAAAACCCTGGTAGTTTTGAGCCTAGTCTGGGTTCCTCTAGTCTTTTGAAAGCGAAAGGTTATTCTCTAGAAGAAAAACTGCTCAGCATAGGAGCTTAATTTAGGATTTGCTGCATATGCAGCACTAAATTTTATTTGCTTAATTATGTATTTTTATGCCAGTTTTTCCACTGATCCATTTCTAGGAATAGCATGGGATTATTTCAGAAGTGCCTGAATGGCACTGGAAAAGGGTGTGTGGTTACACCTTCAGCATTTTGCATGTCAGCTCCAGTGTGACTGATCTCAGTTCTGCAAGCACATTCTCAAGGGTGTGAGGAACATCAAATGTTCTTCTCATGTTACCTGTTTTGAGGTCTCTCTACATAGATTTTCAAAGCCTTATCTACCTTTAGTCTTCCTAGCATTCAGTCTCTTGGGTCAGAGGCCAGAAACTTGCAGTTCAGCTGTTCCTGTTATCAAAATCCCTGATGTTGACCCATTTATGCTAACAGAGGAGCTTTCACTGTTTACAGTACATCCTGTCAGCAAATGACAAATTTTTACTGGCATGAGTGGCTGTGTGGTGTGTGCAGGGCCTAGATGCAATTCTGATTACTTCTTGGATACTAACTGAGGTTTTTAAAGCAACTTCCATTGTGTTTGACAGATCTAGTGCTTTGTTGTAGCTTAGCAGCTTAGACTTCAAAAATATATTTAAAAAAATTTAAAAAAGAATGCTTGTTGACAGAATTTTAGGTGGATCTGTTGATGTTGCTTAGGCTGCATAAGCTCATGGAACTTACTGGGAATTTTGGAACTTATATTTGGGCCTGGCTGTTTTCCTGTGTTTTGTAGGAAGGAATGGTACGATGTGACACGGCTGTGGGAACACCAGACTACATCTCTCCTGAAGTATTGAAGTCCCAGGGAGGGGATGGTTACTATGGGCGGGAATGTGACTGGTGGTCAGTTGGAGTCTTCTTGTATGAGATGCTTGTAGGTGAGTAGTAGGATCATCAGATTTGACTGCACTACTTAACTGGACTCCCATGTTAAAATCACTCTTGTTTTTTTAACATTACAGCTCTTCTAGCGTGAGCTGTGGTTTACAGATCCTGACATTTACAGAATATATTTTAGAAAAATTCTGGCAGAATTCTCAAACATTTGTCCTTGCCTCTTTTTCACTTGGTTGCATACATTGTTGTATATGTAATTCAGATATTTAATTCAAAATACAATAATTTTGATCTGCTTTTTAATGTTTGTTCTGCCTTTTCAGGTGATACACCTTTTTATGCAGATTCCTTGGTTGGAACGTACAGTAAGATTATGAACCATAAGAACTCACTTACTTTCCCTGATGACAGTGACATTTCTAAAGAGGCAAAAAACCTCATTTGTGCCTTTTTAACTGATAGGTAAGGTTTATATTTTATTCATAATGAAAATAAGCCTTCATTAAGAGTATTTCTTGTCATGTTGGAAAAAAAAAGTATTTGCTTTGTGTGCATTTTTAAACTGCTCAGGAGAGGTGAAGTTCTTAGGGCCTGGGCATGAGTGCAGTGTAACAACTTGGCAATTGCCTGGGCTGTCCATGATAGTGGAAACAGAAACAGCAGAGCTTCTGATAGACAAAAGTTAAAACCAAGCTGTGTCTGAAATGTAGCTGCTCTGCTCATATAGAGATCTTATGAAAACATTTGAGTTACATGTACATTTTACTTTAGCTTGAGAGGTATTTTATTGTCTCTGTTGTTAGATTATGCTTTAAGTGAGTCATTCCTTCAAAATAATGTATGGAATCTCATGTGTTTAACCAAAACACTCTTCAACAGGGAAGTGAGGCTAGGACGAAATGGTGTAGAAGAAATTAAACGGCACCTTTTCTTCAAAAATGATCAGTGGGCTTGGGAAACACTCAGAGACAGTAAGTATAGTGCTTTTTTGAGAAATAATAGTCTGGTTTACCTATGTATCATGTTAGCAAAAGGACTGGTGTATTTTGTTTAAAGGAGTTTACAGTTTTATTTACTCTGTACCGAGCAAAATTTTCTTAGTGACTTGAGTGATGAACTGATTATTATCGTACTGTTTTGCATTTTTTCTAGCTGTAGCACCAGTTGTGCCTGACTTAAGTAGTGACATTGACACTAGTAATTTTGATGATCTGGAAGAAGACAAAGGAGAGGAAGAAACATTTCCCATACCAAAAGCATTTGTGGGCAACCAGCTTCCTTTTGTAGGATTTACGTACTACAGCAACCGTCGGTATGTGTGCAGAAAGCAAATTAATGCTATATTCTTTGTGTGGCACTCTTTCTGACTCTTACCAACCAATATCTAGGTTTAAATCTCTTAAGATACTTACTAATCATTCAGAATACTAAAAATTACACTCTTTTAATACTTTAACAATGATAAAGTACTGCTAGACATCATTACCTTAAAATATTCCATTGTGTTGTTGAGTGTCCTATTCTGCATTGGGAAGATGCTGCAGAAGTGATGCTGCAGAAGCTAAGCAAGAAAATCCACTGTTGCCACTACCAGGCAGAGCTGCCTGCAGAGCACTGAATTGTGTGTAGACTCATGAATCAAGGTTTGAAAGTCCATTTGTTTTACTGCATATTACTGTCC
Source organism: Melozone crissalis (assembly GCF_028551555.1). Lineage (NCBI taxonomy): Eukaryota > Metazoa > Chordata > Aves > Passeriformes > Passerellidae > Melozone > Melozone crissalis. The sequence continues at coordinate 18,126,801 of NW_026535820.1, forward strand.
CTGAGCTGAATATGAAGTTTCCATACTTTCCATCAGTGTTTCAGTGTGTAGTAAATTAAACCTTGGCTTACTAGAAATATTTCCTACTTGCCTGCTTTCTGCTTCATAATTTTTCTTTTTTTTAAGTACATGTCCACTGACAGAGTGAGATCGTGATGCTGTACGTCTTTCACTATTGCTTAAAAGACTTTTAAATTACATCAGTTAAACTGTATTAATTAATGCTTTCAACAGTCATTATTATTGTAGGCCCTGTGGATAGGTGCATCTACATTCAAAATATCTTTTTAATGCTTGGAAAGCTGCTTTTAATTGTGGTGTCAGTCAGGCTTAAAATGGGCTAAAACTTCTAGTCAAAGTGTCAGAGAGAGACTGTTAGTTTTAATAGCATTTCTCGATAGGAAAATCTTAAAGGAAATAAATCTGGTATTCGTCCTTGCATGGGAGAGGAAGCACTTTTCCAAGCCTGTGGTGAAATTCTTTCCATCTCTGCAAAGAGTTGGATTTATTGTTACTTTTTGCCATGCTGAGGTGTAGAAGGACATGTAGGCTTTCCATACACTTTGGGTGAGTTCAGCAGTTCAAGAGTTTCACCTATTGTTCTCACTTTAGTCTGTAATTTTGAAAAGTTTCCATTTTTGCCTTGCAGGAATATTTTGGAATATATTGTCAAGAAGTAGCATATTAGGAGCATGTTAATAACAGAATTTCTTCCTTCCCTTTTGGGGGACAGTATCAGGAATTTGGAGAGCTAAGTGACTGTGTTCTTGCTGTCATTGAAGAGTTCTGCTGCTCTCTGCTACTATTGTGACTTTGTAGGCCTACTAGAACTATGATGCTGGCCTAGAATGAATTTGGTCCTGTAATATTCTGCTGGTGTGATTGTCTTGAAAAATCTGAAATGACTATTCATGCTTGCTAAACTTGTATTCCTAACTTTTGTTTTCTTTTTGTACTGGAAATAGTTCAAGCATTACAACAAAAATAAGTCTGTATCTGGACATGTTAACACAGATTCTGGAATACCAGCTGAGAACACTTTGTAGCCCTATCTGGCTTATGAGTTCTCTTCTAGATCTGATGGAGCTGGTGCTGTGCCTAAGTATCACATTCTTACTGCTCAACAACCCTGGTGTGTAAAATAGGGTGGCTTCTTGTACTGCAAACAGCAAGCTTGTTTCCATAGGAAACTTTCATTTCCACTTTGTCATTTGGTTGTCTGAAAGCCAGATTGATGTTTAATTTCACCATGGTTTGGAGATGCCTTTATTTTACTCTCCTTGATCTTTTGGAGAGGTTTTTTATATCTGGAAATATCCACGTGAAACAAAAAGGACGTGTCCATCTTTCTCAGTTCATGTGTTGGAGTGTTATTTCTCATAATCTGATGCACTTAATAGATGCTTTATGTCTCTTTAGATCAGTTAGCAGGCCAAGAATATCACATCAAATAGCAAAGGAATTTGAAAGCAGTAATTTGTATTTATTTACCTAACTCTCCACATTCATTGCAACTAGAAATTTATGGTATTTTTAGAAAATATTTATATAAAATAAGAACACTGGCTTCAGGGCAAACTTTTTGTGTGTAGAACTCTTAGTAACTTTGTTGAAAGTTACACAATCTCTGCAGACTTTGCTTCATTACTGCTACTTGCTGCATAAGTGCCTGAGTAAATATTTATGGGATGGAAGCCAATGAGAGTGTTGTAACTAAGGAAAGCAAAGATTTTTTTAATGGTTATTAAAAAAAAGAAAAGTGGTTGTATTGTATTTGGCAGAAATCCTTTTTTTCTGGAGGCCTTCTATTGCAGCTTTGTACTTTAACCTTTCAATAAATTGAATTTTTCAATTAAATGTGCTTAAATCTGATTATGTTGCTATTTGATTATCCACATTTTGGAGCAATAAATCTGGGAGTTATATTTTAGGATGTCTCTATTATCTTAATCTTTTTTTAATCATCTTACTTTTAACAACTCTTGAAATATAACTTTAAAAATGTTTTTGCAGGTATTTAGGTGGGTCTGCAGAAAATTCCAATGACAACAGAACAGGCTCCAGTGTGGACAAAAGTGTGGTATGTCTTCATCTTTATTGTATTCTAATAAAGAGTCTGCTGCATATTTAAATATATACTGCATATATGCCATAAACTGTTTGAGTTAGAAATGTCTCAAATTATCTCAGTATTTGGCATCAATGAAATCAATGCATGAGTTTTAGCTCTTTAGTATGGCCTCCCTAAGAAAGTTAGTGGAAAAGCAGAATTTCACTTCTTAATATAACATTGGTTGCCCTGAATTGAATAAAATAGCCAAAACTTTTTGTGGAAAAGGATTCACAATTTTTATCATTAGAAATATCAAAGTACTTGTGCCGTGTTTCTAGAGTGCCTCATTGATCCTGGGTTGCTTTGTGGCAACCATGGAGTCTGGACTTCCAGTGAACTCAGTGGAAGGTGGAAGACAATGTACCAAACATGGGCATTCTGCTCCTTCACAGGCCTTCCCCACAGGCTGTTGGGAGTTGGGGCACTGATGATCTGCATTTCTAGAGCAGCTCACCTAGCAAGAAATGCTCTGGAATGCTTTCAGTTACATATTCCCAAACATCTCAGCAGTCAGGTTTCCAGGAAGATATGCTAAGGTGTTTGAGACTTGGTTGAGTGCTTGGATTCTATGTAAGTTCTGATATAAATCAAACTATTCCCTGAAAATGGTTTGATATGTTACAAATTACATTATTTCCAGAAGAAAACATGGTCAAAAATTGATAATTAACTTTAAAATAAATCTTAGCTTTGACTATGATTTACTGTGTTAGTATTTTGTTCTGTTTTCTGTTGAGAGTAGAAAAGATACTGATCTATGTTCCCTTTTCTCTTAAACTAGCAATGAAAAGGTTTAATGACACGTGGCACTACCCAGAGAAAATTTGTACAGGGCAGGGGAACTGGTTATGTCCTTTACTGGGCAAGTGAATTTAATCACTGAAATATCTTGATTTTTTTATGTATATTGATGTGTTTGATATACTTTCTTTTCTTTATAAGTGTTTGACTGTTGATACAGTAAAATTTTAAAACAAAGCGAGACTTACCAGTATTTGAAAGTACTTAAAACTGTGTGCTGGCTTTTGGCTGACTTTGAAGAGAGTTACCAAGTGGACTTGGCATACTCATTGGAATACTACTCAGTGTGTAGTTGAAAAATCCTCAATAGTCCTGTCCATGTTGTCAGACATATTCAAATGTATTGTGACTTTAGAAGTTTTGGGAGGTGAAGGTCTGGAAGAATTTGAGTGATATAGGAAGGTTTAAATTGATGTTAAGTCCTTATTACAAGGTATGTTTCCCCCACAGTTCTTTCTCAGCTGTTTTTCTTTCATTACATGCTGCAATGAAAATGGTAATGTTGCCACACAGTTAGCAAATCAGTTAGTTCCAGAAATATAACGCAAGATGCTACCTGGTCTCTCTGCATTTTGATGTCTGTGTTTTGAATGTCTTTGGAGAAAGACATGAGTGCTACAAATTTCCAAGAAATTAATTGTTTTGCAAGTGTGTAAAACTTAACAGAATTAGGCCACGGTGTTGTGCGAAAATAGAATTCTATATCCTTTTACTGAATATCAAACCTCTTTGAAGATCTGATTGCTTACTTTGGTTTAGTGCTGCCATAACCACCTGTAAACAGTTTAGATTTTAAGAAAAAGGAGATTAAGAGATTCTTTTGCACTGAATCTTAGGTTTTCTTCATTGCTCAGGGTATAGAACCAGACTCACTATGCTGAAGTGAGTAAGAAAAAAAAATTACAGTTCCAGAGAGATTTTTCTTTACTTCTCTGTTGCCAACAGACTTTTCTTCAGTCCTTTCCTCCCCTTCTTCCTACTCAAAATGGAAACCAGGAGCAAACTAAAGCTTAAAGGCGTGCTTTTATACTGAGTTAATTGTAACTCAGGATTTTCTGGAGGTATTCTTTAGTCTATTGATAGCAGATTGTGCAGAGCTTTGCCCGGAAGCCTGTTGTCTCTACTGATATAATTAGACTGCTCCGCAAGCTCAGATGGGTCCCTGGGGTCCAGCCTGATGTGAGAACATGCAGAGACGCAGAGGCGCAGGAGGATGCGATAGCAGCCCGGGCGAGCCGGGGGCAGTACAGAAATGCCTCGGTCGCCAGATGTCTTTGTAGACCTGTTTCTCATCTATCCCATTTTGTTCCTCTGTGCACCCTGTCTGGAAGGGCTATAACATGAGTGAAAGGAAATGGAAGAGCAATCAAATCACCCTGAACCTTTGTTATCCTCTGTTTTGGGGCATTTGCTGTGGTCCTTTCTTATTACAGTGAGGGCCTTTAAATAGTCTTGCTTCTTGCTTTATTTCTCAGTGGTTCATACCAAGGAGATAAATGTGTTGTGTAGTGGTCTTTTCTTTGTCCTCAAAGTCTAGATTTAGAAGCCATCCCTTGTTTTTAACTACAAGCATTGTCTGATCCACATAGTGTTATGTTCTATGTCACACCAGTAATTTGTTTTCCAGAGCTGCTCTGTTAAGTGTTGAAATGTCTAATTTTTGGAAGTTTTTTGAGATTTTGGATTTAAAACGGGAAACAACAAAGCAAAGCATCAGAAGCACTTGAAAATGTTGCTTTGAAGAGAGTCTAGATTAGGAATCTAGTACTTCTCTGTGCAGTTCCAAGAGCATTGAGGGAAATATGTAAAAATTAAATCGGCTGAAATTTTTACAATATCAGTGGAAAGGTTTATAAAGAATCAACCAACATGAGGTTGACTTGATGAGCTCCTTCATCATGTTAAATGAGGATTTTGATTTTGGAATGGGATTATTATGCCTAGATATTCAATAGAAGGTGGTAGATACTTTGAGACTATGTGAAAGGAATTAATTTCTGAGTTTATCCTGCTGGCAAACAGTACATGCTATGCAGTAATGTGCCATATTAACATCTGAAGTTTGTTACTGTCTTTCAAACCTTAGTACAGTTCTAGCTGTAAAAATGACCTCTGACTAAAAAGGTGAGAGCACTTTCTCCCATTGCAGTAACTGGCTGGCCTGATTCTACTTCCTGAACTTGTTGGGAGCTTGAAGATGCATTGCGAAATACACGTGGTGGTCATGCTAGAAGAAATTTTGAGACTTACTAAAGTTCTTCTTACATTTTTGCAGTAATATATTTAGCCAGGTACTGAAGATATGTCAAACAAGGAAGATTTGATTTAGCTTAGTCCTGTGAATTTTGAAGATACCTAAAATTTCATATGCATTCAAATGAAAAAAACTGTCTTAGTTTTTGTAATTAAATTGTGGGAGGGCAGGGAGGAAGGGACATGCATCACATTTTAATAAGGTAAAATGTCTTATTTTGGTAGAAGAAAGTAATCTGTGATACAATGTAAGCAGAACTGAGTATTATGAAATACTTTTTAAAGTTTCTAAATTTAATGCATGTTCTTTCATGTACAAATATATATTTAAAGCTGGAAAATATGCAGAAGATGATCTATGAGTTAGAAGAACAGCTACATAATGAAATGCAGTTGAAAGATGAAATGGAGCAAAAGTGCAGGTGAGACTTTGAACTTCAATTGTTTACATAATTTAAGTATATCTAACACTTCAGTTCTGTGGTACTGCTTTAGGGATTACCAGGATAACACTAAGAATAGTGTTGTAGTTCTCCAGGAGAGTTCCAGGCATAGATCTAAGTAATTCTAAAATTTTCTTGAGTATGGTATAGAGAATTTTTTTCTTTTCGTTGACAGCCCTGTAACACATGTTCTTTCTGAGCACTTAATTGTTTCAGTTTACCTGATATCTCCGTATTCAGATGTTTTATTGGACTAAGGTACATGATCACCATACTGATTTTTTTTTTGAAAATGTGAAATTCTGTATATATGGCATATATTGGATTATTAAAATTAATCAGGTGTTTTCTAAATACAGGGTACTTGTTGGAAAACCACCTTTTTTTCCTATGGTTGACATATAAGAGCAACAGTTTGCTTTCTGAAGTTTTGTTTCTACCACGCTGAAGTAGCAGCTATGTGAGAATTGGCATTTTTCCTGCAGTCACATGAACAAACAGTTGAGATTCCCCTTTTCTGATAATCAGACATTTCTACTGAGAGTCATGCAAATGAAATTCCCCTTCAGTTAGCTTCTCCTTTTGAAGTCTTTTCCTGAAGAATTTAATAATCCCAGGAGGCAGCACTAGGTATATGATGCAGGAAGAATTTGGACTTGTGAATCAGAACCATAGTGTGTAGCTGTACAAGCTCCTTAGGTGTAAACTGGTAACTGTAATGGTCTAGTGGGAATTTAGGCTGTGTGCCTCTGTTGCTTACTTAAACACAAGCTCACTGTTGGCACATTCTGATTGCTCTCCACAAGCAGAACATACATTCTTGAAGGATATTCAGTAGATGTCTTCATGTCTTACTACTGAAGCTGTCTGAGCACAACTGTGTCTTCTGGCTTGTCATGCCATTCACTGCAGAGTTAAGAGATATCCCTAACTATTGTAACTGCCTCTTCTTTTACCTGCCAGGCAGCCTTGTCTGGATCCTCTTTGTTGGTTCTTTGAAGAGGGATGGCTGCCTGCAGGAATGCAATGGATGTGTCAATGCTGTTGCCAGTTAAATGATTCACTGTCCATTTCACCACACTCTCTGTACTTCAGTCTTCTAATACATTGCTTCAACAGAGAGACTTTCAAATAATATTATTCATGTACCTTTATCTGTAGTAGGGAGCTGTCTCCTGTGGAATTAATGAGCTATTTTAGATATTTGAAGGTCATAACTAGAGGAAGTTTTAGCAGTTTACCAGGGTATTCTAACCTTTAGGATAGCCTGTTGTGCACATACACTGTTTTTTGCAGATTAAGGGATAAAGTGGGGCACCTAAAGTTTCGCATCTTTAATCTGTAACAAAGCTGATAAATACTTAGTGATGTATTTTACAAATTATTTGCAATGGTTGATTGTCTTCCTCAGCTTTAAATGTTCATTACAAAATAACTTTAGTCAAAATATTAACATTCACTTTAGTAATGGTCATGAATCAGTTCACTAGAAAAACAGTATGTATAATTTATCTGTTAAATGATCTTGTTTTATTTTTAGATCTTCAAACATAAAGCTAGACAAGATAATGAAAGAACTGGATGAAGAGGTAATATTTTTCTCCCGTGAAGATGCCTTAATTGGGTAAAGGGTGGAGTTAGGAATAGTACTTTCATGATTCTAAGATATTTTTTCTGTGACTAATAAAAAATTGTTCTGTGTTCAAGTTTGAGACCTAACGATCATGTTTCAATACATAACATTGGGAGATTACATTTTATTTGTAGTCATTTACAAAGACTTTTCTTTCTGTTAATTATGCTGATTTATGTTTACTTTGATGAATGTTTTACTTAGTCTTGCTTGTTGCAAGTTTTCTGGAGTTTATCAAAGTCAATTACTACAAAAATTAAGATGATTTTCTGTTGAGTCCTTGTCTCTTAATAATTTTAGTAGTTAGTTTAGATATAATTGTACTAACAACAATTTTTCTAGTAATTGTATAAATTTGTCATGTGGAAGTTAAAAAAGCTGTCTTTTCTGAAAACCTTTCCAAGGAAGCCAGAAATTCATTCATTTGAAACAATCAGTTTCCATGTGTAATTAGTTGCAGAGATCATGCAACTGGTTTAGCGATCACTCCTTAAAATGTAAGTATAAAATACCAATTCTTTGAATTTTAGGGAAATCAAAGGAAGAACTTGGAAACAGCAGTGTCTCAGATTGAGAAGGAAAAGGTGGTATTGCAACATAAAATAAATGAGTACCAAAGAAAATTTGAACAAGAGAATGAAAAAAGACGTAATGTGGAAAATGAAGGTATGCACTGTTGTCCAAACGTTGACACTGAGGACATACATGATGTGTTTTGGGGAGTAATTTAGTGTCATAGTATCTTAAGTGCTGTGGAACTTTAGGGTTTGAAAAGGGATCTTTTCAAATTATGAACACAGATTTTGAGTTAATTTTTTTATTTATTTTCAAATTCTGTACTCTGCAGCACTGTGCTGTGTTGTTGGTCTGCAAGCACAAAATTCGACATAAAAATATATATAAGAAGCAAAAAGTCAACAAAAACCTATCAGTGCAAAACAATATTTTGGAGCATGTTTATGTGAAAAAACAAGAATAAAACCCTAAGGTTTTTATAGTATGCTGTATTAATGGTGCAATTTCTCTTTAGTGTCCACACTAAAAGATCAGATGGAAGACTTGAAAAAAATCAGCCAGCATTCACAAATTACAAATGAGAAGATAACACAGTTACAAAAACAAGTACGTTGTTTGTGCTCCTTGTCTTCATTATTTCTTAGATTTGAGCATTCAAATGTAGCAAAACTGGCTCCTTAATCTTTATATTTGAGAATCTTTGTCTGGTTTATTTTTACAGCTAGAAGAAGCAAATGATTTGCTGAGGACAGAATCTGACACAGCTGCAAGACTGAGAAAGGGCAACACAGAAATGAGCAAGTCATTAAGTCAGGTAGAATCACTGAATAGAGAACTGCAGGAAAGGTGCAGAGTTCTGGAAAGCACAAAACTGCAGGTGGAGAAAGATTATTATCAACTACAAGCAGCTTTGGAGTCAGAACGAAGGGATAGAAGTCATGGATCTGAATTGATTGGAGAACTACAGGGTAATTATTCTGAATTTATACCTTACCAAAAAAAGTTGTGATAACCTTTTTTAAGTGAAGTAGAGTTTGGTCACGGGAGGAAAGCCAACCTGCAAAAAAGGTGTGACTGAACAATTTCTGAGGATTGGATCTGGGTTCCTGGTCATGTTGAGCAGCTCTTGGGAGAGAGAGAGAATATCGAAATCAGAGTGTCAAACACTGATAGTGAGTCTGGGGCTGTCCTGACCAAAAGTCTGAGTCCAGTGGTGCAAAAATATGAAGAGCTGATACAGTGCTAGAGAAGATGCAGCACTGTCTTACTGCCTTGTGCAATAGCCAAGTTGGTATATCTTGGACTTGCTCTTCTTTCATGTGTGAAGAAGGCTATTATTTTGTTAAATTGCATTTGTTTTCTTTTATGATGATTCTACATTACTTTTACAAGTAAGGTTAAGAGCACAATAAGGGATGCAGATACAGAATCCTTTTTTTCAGGATGATTAAAACTTTCTACTATTTGTCTTGATTCTTCCAGAGTAGAAACTATTCAGATGCATTAGTTCATGCCTGTGGCTGTGCTAATGTACCCTGACTCTTAACTTGCCACTTTGAACCATCTGTCTGCAGTATTCAGTTTCCATGAGGTCCTTTTGATGAGGACTCTCCTTTCCCTACTAAAAGAGAGTGTGTAAGACAGAGACTTTTTACCAGGGTCTGCAGTGACAGGACAAGGGGCAATGGTTTTAAATTGAAGGAGAGTATGTTTACATTAGATATAGGAAGAAATTTTTACAGTAAGGGTGGTGAGACCCTGGGACAGGTTGCCCAGAGAAACTGTTGTTGCCTTGTCCCTGGAAGTGTTTCAGGCTAGGTTGGATGGGGCTTTGAGCAGCAGGGTCTAGTGAGACGTGTTCCTGCATGTGATAGGGAGATTGGACTAGATGATTTTCAGAGATCCCTTCCAAACCACTAAGTATTTATATGAAATACTTAGTATTTCATATAAACTCTTATGCCACACAAGGGTAGATGCTGTGGGGTTTAAGGAATAATTACTTTTTCCATGTCATAACGCTTAAAATCATGGGATGGTTTTCTTTGGAAAAGACCTCTAAGATCGTTGACGCCAACTATCAACCCAGAATTGCCAAATCCTCCACTAAACCACATCCCTAACTGCCACATTTACACATCTTTTGAACGCTTTTGGGGTGGTGATTCCACACCTTCCATGGGGAGCCTTTTTCAGTGCCTGACTTCCCCATGGTCTGAGTCACACTTAAGTGAATACATGTTGTTAGTACCCAAAAGTCCATTTGAAACTGACTTTCTGTGTAATGTGCCTTATCTACCCGTTAATTCAGTTAGCATCACTTATAGGTGCTTGTTCCATAGCCTACCAGAATTTGGGTTAATGAAAGAAATTCTGAATATTAGATAATGGAAGTGATGGAAGGCAGGAACCATTTTTGCATGATTAGTTTTTGTGAATTGTTACTGATGATGTGCATAAAGAGTGTCTAAAAAGGTCAGTTTGCTCTACAATGTATGGCCTTTGCATGCCTGAACAATTTGAAGTATTTGAAATATTTTATGGGCCCAGAAATCACTAAAAGTTGCAAAGACAATTGATCTAAGTAATGTGACTAATATTGAGTGATACTTAATTTTTTGTGGCAGTTCGGATTACAGCTTTACAAGAAGAAGTAAAAAACATTAAAAACAATCTTGAAAGAGTGGAAGCAGAAAGAAAACAAGCACAGGATATGCTTAATCATTCAGAAAAGGTATGGTGAAATGATGTTGAGGCTGATGCTCTTTGTCAGCTTTTGACTGTATTTTTAAATGTTATTGATGTTTTCAAGTCCTCAGGTAGTTCTTACTTGTAGCATTGTGCAAGAAAATTGTGTTTGTCATTCATTATCACTGATTCAAGGATCCAATCCCACTGCCAGTAGCAAGGAATTTTTTTCTGCCTGCCTGACTATGACTGCAAAGACTTGCTTCTGAAAATCTATAAACTTTTTAAAAATCTGGTTTTGTTTTTGTGGGGTTTTTTGGGTTTTTTGGGTTTTTTTTGTTTTTGTTTTTTGTTTCTTTTTGGTGTGGGGGGGTGTTTTTTCTTTTTTAATCTTTACTGGATTTTAATTTGACTGGATCAGTGCCAGGCAGGCTTTTTAATCAACTTTGGTGCAGAATTTTTTCTGTCCTTCCTTCTAAATGTTCCTCTAACATCTCTGATCCCTTCCATATGATGGAAAAACAAGTTAACAGTAAGAGGAAATCCTACACCCTTTCTCCAGACAGACTGCAGAGTTAACTCTGTCTGGTGAGGTCAGGTAAAGACTTTCTGTGCTGTGTGGTCTGTGTGAATAAACCAGAGATAGAACAGTCGGTCAGGGAAGGGGACAAGCAATTCTAATTTGTTGTTATGTGAAGCCATTCAAAGCCCAGTGCTTGTCTCTCAAAGCACATCTCCAGTGCTTGTTTGGTCAATTACTGTTAATGCCTGGCAATCCTAGAAATGGAATAACCCAAATTCATCCAGGTAACAATAATTCAGATTCCTCTGTGCTCGAGGATGTCCGTTTGTTAGTTGTATGTTCCCAGTTTAGGTGACTACCGATTATACAAATGGAGAAGTTTCCGTTTTCTTGCAAATTTGTAGACTACTGAAAAAAAGTTAGTGAAATTTTTTCCAGAGCGCTGAGTACAGTTTTGGTCTGTTACTGTTCTTTGCTAAGCATGGAAAACAACATTGATAATCTCTTGATAACAGAAATGTAATACTAAAAAAGGGAATAAAAATGTGATTCTTCAGGTATTACAGCAATCTGATCACTTTTTCCTTATCTTTAGGAAAAGAATAATTTAGAGATAGATTTGAACTACAAGCTGAAATCCTTACAAGACCGGTTAGAACAGGAAGTGAATGAGCACAAAGTGACAAAAGCGCGGTTAACTGACAAACACCAGTCGATAGAGGAGGCAAGATCAGTCGCAATGTGTGGTAAGTGTTTCCTGCAAGTTTCAGGTGAATACATAATAAAACATGTTCTGATTATGATATTTCAATACACATTGTGGTACACTGTAGTACTCTTGCACCAGTGTTTGATCCCTTCTATAAAGAAAATGTGTATTAAAATCTTAAAACGTCAAAACTACACATTTTAAATTATTTTCTCTAACATGCTATTTCATAAAAATTCTATTGTTTCTTAATGTTTTACATACCTTACTTTAAAGCCTTCCTTGGCTTCTAAAATGCTATATTGAATCTTGAGATTCTGTCTAATGCTAAACAGAATTGAAAGAATGCATTATCAAGAGAAATGTCCTAGGGCATTCATTCCTGTGTAACTGCATTAAAAATACCAGTGTTGTATTAGGCTTGTCTGAAGTGAAATGAGATTTTTTTTTATAGATGTATTTCCATGAATCAAAGGTGTGTCTTGATTTTGTAATTGAGTATGTCAGCTTTTCCTGCGAAGGTCATCAGTACCTAAATGTGGCTTTTAGAGGTAACAGTAATGGTAGCATTTGTTTTCTTTTGCTGCTATCCATTCATGGAAATGAAACTTTGCCTTACGTCAAAATAATTACTTCAAGAATCTGTGCTTTTTATTTCTTTCACTGTTTATCTTTCAGTTGTCATGATAATATTCCAGTGCTTTGAATGCAGAATGGAATTATTTTTATTTTTTAGTGTTCCTTGTAATAATGCCAGGATCTTTTTTCTTTCAAAAAAAAAAAAAAAAGAAAAACAAACAGTAGAAAAGCTGAAAATCAAACAGCAGAAAAGCTTATATAGCTGAACAAAAAGGTCTGAAAAATATTAGGATATTTATTACTGTTTTTACAAATGCATGCTTGCAGATGCTATGTAATAATTTTTGTTATTTTTATTTCCTTAATCTTTTTTAGAAATGGAAAAAAAGATAAGGGAAGAACGGGCAGCAAGAGAAAAGGCAGAAAATAGAATAGTTCAAGCTGAAAAACAGTGTTCCATGTTGGACTTCGACCTGAAGCAATCTCAGCAGAAACTGGAACATCTTCTTCAGCAAAAGGAGAGACTGGAAGATGAAGTAAGTAAAAGGTTCATCACTAATAACTTTCTATATAAATAAGAAGTTAGAGTTGAACTGAGAAATAGAAAATTAAATTCACTTATACTGAGCTCCTTATGCAATACAACTCTCAGTAGAATTGAGGATAGTTGTTGGCCTAAGTAGGTTTAGGTAATTTCTGCTTGTTTCATAACTCTAGAATGTCTTCCATATTTGAACTTCAATTCAATATAACACTTTTTTTTGTGTGTTTTCTCTTTTTCTAAAGAAAAAATTTGCTTGTGAATTTGACTGTGCAGTCAGATTGATGTGGATGATTTACAGGTCTGAGTTTGTGTTGTCTAGTTTGCATTCTTTCCTTTTGTTCAAGGAAATGCAATTAGAATATTGAGTGTGAAAACTAGGTACTAAGAATAATAGCTTCATTCTTACTTTTTCTTTACAGGACAGTGGGAATGAAGTTTATATCACCTTTCTTAGGGGTCACAACTCATGTAAATTAGTTTTTATGTACTTGATAAGCTGCATTTTTTTTCTAGGGTGAGAGATTTTTAAGATCTGAAATCCATGGAGAGGTTTGCAGACAATTTAGGTTCCTTCACTTGTTGTCTTTCAGATAAGTTAAATTAGGGACTTTGAAATAACTAAAAATGGGAAAGCTTTATCATTCTGCAGCATCATAGCCATACGTTCTAAGGGCAGCAGCTTTGTGTGAGATTATTACACTGAAGTGTTTGGAGATTCAGGAATACTTTGACATGTGTTACACGGTGTAGCATCTAGTCAGTGGTTTTTAATATAAAATAATCCATAGGTGAAATCTCTTAAGCCACTGCAATTGGTTATTTAGCAAAGGCTCCTAAATGGAAATATTTCTCATTTAGGTAAGGAATCTGACACTTAAGCTAGAACAAGAGACGAATAAGCGAATAATGGCACAGAATGAATTAAAGGCACAAGCTTTTGAAGCTGATAACTTGAAGGGTTCTGAGAAGCAGCTGAAACAGGAAATCAATACCTTGTTGGAAGCAAAGAGATTACTGGAATTTGAGTTGGCTCAACTTGCAAAGTAAGTAAAAACGTGAAGTAAAATGGAAAAAATTGCTTAATTATACATGTACTATTTTGCCTGTTCCTGCTAGTGAATAAAGTTCTCTGGAGCATAGGCATTTTTTCCTAAACTGAAAGAGTATTTTTAGCTGCATGTTATGATTCCTATGTAGCTGCCTGTTATGATTTCCATATAGCCTTCAGTGTTGGAATATTTTTGTTATGAGCTACAATTCAGAACAGTTCTTGGCTCACCATTCTATGTTAAGGCACACACACATATACATGATTGTGTGTGTATATATATGTATATGTGTATATATATGTGTATATATATATATATATATATGCCTTTTTTATTTGAATGACTTTTTTATGGATTGACTCTGATGCTACTTACTAAATCATATGGGGGCTTTTAGTGCATGGGAGTCAATAGTTCCCTTTCATTGCCTGATTCATTTTCTTAATGTTTCTTTATCTTAAAATGAAGACATTTTTCATTAATTAGACTTCTATCATATATTCTTTCAGCTGGCTTAATGTTTCTCCATTTAGAGTACTTCTTGGCTTCTAAATTACATACTGAAAGGATCATTGTTTTAAAATAAGAACTGTGTTAAATCAGAATTCTAAGATACAGCAAACTGTTGCTCTTTGTGAAGTCATTTGTATGCAAATGGGAGATCATTGTAGAGTGCTAGGCTGTTTAGAAATTGTCTTTGTCTTTTGTTAGTAGCTGACTTTTTAAATGTTTCCCTTTTTTTTAATTTCTTCAAAGACAGTACAGAGGAAATGAAGGTCAGATGCGAGAGCTTCAGGATCAGCTTGAAGCTGAGCAGTATTTTTCGGTAAGACTTGTAAGGAATTGTGTGTAAGAAATTTTGACATAAAATCATTGAACAGTAAATAGTTGAAACTAAAATTGTTTTAATGTAAGTAACAGCCTTGCATTAATCAGCAGTTCAGAAAATCCTGCTTGAAATACAAATGAGGAACAAAATATTAGAGAACATTAGATGTATCTAAAATGTTGTTTTCTTGTTTGTCAAAACTGATATTACATTGAGTAACTCTTACCTGAATTTTTCATCAGAGTTGTTCCAATCCTGAGATTAGAAAGGAGATACTTTTCTGATTCAATTGCAAACTTTACAGAGAGTTGAAAATCTCCAAACTTACTGGAAAATAGCTCATGCTATTCATCTACCACACAGACATTTAAGAACCATAGACCCAGTAGCATTCTGTATGTATTCCCTGTTCTAAAAATCTACCTTCTCTGCACCTGAATCGCTGAAGGACCTTACTGGGTACTCCAGGTAGCCAAAATGTGTATTTCATAGATGTAGTTTGATCTGTTTCGTCTCTGTGAAAAGAAGCAATAGGGTAAAATTCTCTGTAACACCTGAATGTCAGATACATTTGTGAGTACGGACAGACTCATTTCACTTTGGGAAATACTTTTAAATTTGGGTTTTCCTGGGAGAGGCAGTAAAAAATTTTGTTTACTAAACTGCATATGATTATTATTTCATTATCTGTTACAGAGCCTTTTTCTGCATTTCTCCATGACATACTGCTTATAAGAAGATGCAGAGCATTGTGTTTCTCAGTTTCTTCTTTTTTCGCTAATTTGTAGTTTAAATAAGACATTCATAATTCAGTCTGAATATGTACAAAAGTAGTTTACTGTAGAAGATCAGATTTTAACTTTCAAAATTACAGGTGATGGTAATAATAAAAATATAATAATAATAATAAAACCCAGAAGTAATTCACAGCAGTAAGTAATTTATATAAATCAGATCTCAGCTGAATCACTTATTAAGTTTGTACAGAAAAAGCTTAAGATTCTAAGAGAAAAAGTACATGGACACAAAGAGAATGCAACAGGTGAAAGCACAGAATGATGTTGGGCTTGTTGGATGAACATTTTGAGACAAGTGATGCTTCAAGATGCAGTTTTGTCCTGTTGTGTCTGGGAGACCTGTTCTGCTGTGTCACAGTGCCTTCTCTCTTTTGCAACACCTGTATTTGTGCAGCTATGTAGGGAAACACACTAGAAAATTGAAAACTAATTTGATCAGATCAGTTCCCTACCCAACAGAAACTGTAACAAAGCATCTGGGAGAGGAAGGAAGGAGGAAATTTCACTAATGACAGTATTGGCATGTGTTGGGGTTTGACAAGTTCAAACTAAGTAGTCTGAAAATGAGGAATTTCAGTATGGAATTTGAATAATGATTTTTTGTTATGCTTTCTTTTACAGACACTTTACAAAACTCAGGTTAAGGAACTGAAAGAGGAAATTGATGAAAGGAATAAAGAAACACAAAGAAAAATGCAGGATTTGCAAAATGAAAAGTATGCCCATTATGTTTCTCACACACACCTAAGTTTTTTCTTGTAATACTTTGAATCAGATCTAAGATGTTTTAATTCCTTTAGAAAAAGGCCTCAAAAGTGTTCCATAACACCTTGTAAGTGGCAAATACATAGGATGTTACCTATACTGACTCACAAAGCCAAATATGGTTATTAATATTTGCTTTGGATATTATCATGTCTGTAAGAAGAATAATGACTTCTCTGAAAATTTACTAAGATTCAAAAATTTTTAAAAACATTCCAATTTTGGTTATCATCTCACCAACTTTTAAAATTTGATTATATTATCCTGATAATTACTTAATATATTTCTATAGTCGGTAAAATAATTTGAGAAAAAGGTAACAAAGTCTTTAAAATTTAGTATATTTCTGATTACAGCTAAACCAGTTATTATTAACAACCATGAATTGTGATGTACTATTTTCTAAGCTATCAAATAAGAAAAATAAAATTTAGGCTTGTTTTTCCAGTGTCTTAATTTATTTTATGTTCTGAAGAAGGAGACTGTGGCCTTACGCATCAAGTACAGTTTCTTCTAAAGTCTGTGTCTCTTGTTCTGCCTGAGGATTGGCATTGGAAAGCAGTCTGAAGGGCAGAGGATTATGTACAGTGTTCATTTTGTACAGCAGTTTGGTAGGCTAAGAAAGGGAGAAAGAAAAGATGTTGTGCTAATAAATATGGTGTAGGAGGAAAATATATGTGTCTCTGCAAGTTGTTCACGAGTGGTAACCAACATAAAGAAATGGGGAGGGAGGAGAAGGTAGGCAAGACCTCCCTTATTCTTCTTGTGGTTATTTATTTTCCTACTTCTTTTTATAGATGCTGTGTATTCTATTCCCTCTCTATTCTCTGCAATCTTATGTTCATCCTAAACGTTTCTCACTTGGATATAACTATGGGAATTATGATAATGGGCAAATGTGGATTAAGTATCTTTTGTTGGTCCATTCTGTACATATAATTTAGTTTTATTTTCTGTTCCTCGAAGACAGGAGAATCCATATTGGTGTTTCATGGATGATTGAAATGTTAATGAAAATCACAGTAAGCTTGCTGCTGTAGCTTGTGTGGACCATCAAAAGATACAAGTGTACAGAATGCAGTTTTGTAGCTCTTCCTTTTCTTAAGAAACTAAGATAATGACCATTAGCTGAGTGGTATAATTCAGATTTGATAGTTTTCCTGAAAATTTGGAATGTTTTGCATAGGAAAAGGAAATCTTATGTCCTTTTTACAGAGAAACACTCGCTGCCCAGTTGGATTTAGCTGAAACCAAAGCTGAGTCAGAACGGTTGGCACGGGCGCTCGCTGAAGAACAGTATTATGAACTGAATCAGGAGAGTAAAAAAGCTGCATCAAGGCACAGACAAGAATTGACTGATAAGGACATCATCATAAGAAGGGTAAATTAACTGTTATACCGGTATACATCTCTTCTGGCTGGAAACCAAAATTCATGGTTTTAATTAATGAAGTCCTGTTGTGATCAGAAGTGATAACTAATTAAGTATCTTAAGTTTTGGGCTCACTTGGAACCTTTGCATTTCATCATGTGACAAAATTCACATGATGAATGTGAATTCATCAAAACAAAATTTATTAATCTGAGCTGAAGCCAGAATGAAAGTCAAGTGAATGTCTATAATTCAGTTATTAAGCCTTTTGTATTTACTTCTTGTCATTGCCAAGTGTATTATTTAAATCTTGCAAATTTGTAGAGCTGTGTATTAGAGACTCTTATTGCAAAGTAACTTAGTCTTTAAAGAAAAAGCCACTTGAGATTCTCAAGTTTCACAACCCAAACCCCAAAATGTAATTTTTGAAGACGCATTATAGCATACCTTTTGGATGTTAATATGAGCTTGATAAATGTCTTTAACTGAAAAGTCTCAAACAGCAAGCCATAGGTAGCATAGTTATTTTTTCATTGTTTTTTCCCATTTAGCATCAGCTGTGCATGTATTCTTAAAAATTCTGGGGGTGTAAAGTTCCAGGTGTAACTGAGCTTGGCTCAGTTGCTCAAAGCTTTCTGTTAATGCTACCATGGATATTCCATCTCTGTGAAAAGATAGTGCAAATAGTGTTTATTTCATGAATTTGCTTTTTTAAGCTTGAGATTTACAGAATACCACTATTTCTTAAGCAGCATTTAGATGACTATGTCTGTGGCATCAAAGGAATGCCTTCTTGCCTATGTGTTTTTGGTTTCAAGTTCCTGATCAATTTTGTCAGACAGCTTCATACACAATTATTTGTATTGGCTTCAAACAAAACCTTTATTTAGGAATACAGTTATGTCTGGTTTTTCATAGGTATTTGTCAAGTGATTCTGGCTGTGGCAATGAACATGGTCACATATTCAAAGTTGTTGAGGTTTTCCTTTCCAACTTTTTTCTTATTTTTTGCAAGCTCTGTACATATTTACCTATGTCTGCTTTGTCTTAATCCAAATTTAGTTTTGTTTTTATCCCGATTTCATGATTCATGCAGTAAATTGCATAAATATGCAGATTTTCATGATTAGCAGTGAATGCCTTGTATCTACTCTAAATTTAATGCTGGAGTTATAGCATCTGTCAGCTACTTTTTTGTCTGGATTCATGGTATCAGGCCTCTAATTACTAGTTTTTCCAAAGTACAACAAATTAAAATTGCCACATTCCATAACTGACAATCTAACTCTGCTTAAGTTGATTTTTGTTTCCACACGACAGTGTTGTCAGTTCTGCAGTGATAATTTTTTTGTCTGGGACAGGTGCATTTTGAGCCTTCTGGTAAATCAAAACAGCACAAGAATAGTAGCATTTTTTACAAGTTCACGTAGGCAGAAGGTGTTCTAAGTAAATGGTTGTTATAGAATTAAGGGTATTTAAAATAATAGTAATATAGATAGTTTTAGAATTTATGTCAAATTCTTTATTCTAAAATGTGTTTCTTTTCATGTAGCTGGAAGAAACTAATAACACTTTAACCAAAGATGTTGATTTAATAACAAAGGAAAATACAGAAATCAGTGAAAAATTTAAGAAACAAGAGGAAGGTATGTCATATTTGGAGTTTTAACTTACCTGTTCTGAAGCATGCCTGAATCTGAAGCATATGTGAAGAAATGGGAAATGGAAGAAGACATTGCTATTTATCTTCCATATTATTTTGGGCTTGATGTTGGCTTTAGTATTTCAGCTTTTTGCCTTTCTGCTATATCCTTCTGGTCATTTTCTGTCATTGCAGTAGTGTTAAACTGGTAATTTTTGTCTTTGTAAATTGTATTTTGCTCAAAAAGGGAAGCAACAGGACAACAGAATGGAAAAAAAGATGCACTTACTGAAGTTTAAAAGTTTAAACTTTATAGAAGTTTAAATTAAGTTTAAAAATAATTACCTTGTACTAAAATACCTCAAAATTGAATATTATTTTAACAGATTACAGAATGAAAAAAGAGGAGGAAATCAGTAATATTAGAATGCAATATGAGAAGAGCATAAGCACTGAAAGAACTCTGAAGACACAGGTACAACTTTTTATGCAATTTCATAGCAATTGTTACTTTGCATTAGCAGAAGTATTTCAGGTTTTTTGCTTTTGTGAACTAACTCTTAGTTCCTTTGAAACCAAGTTTATAGTCACCATGATGTAGAATATGCATTGTTAAATTTACTTTTGAAAGAACAAGTTGTGATGCTGTATACTTTTCAGTATTACTTCAGTTGTGAGTAAGGGCCATTTGTGTTGGTGAAGGGATTTTTTTTTAAATCAGATCCTGTAACTAGAGGAACTGAGAAGTTTTTTATTAAACATGCTGCATATGTAATTTTTCTTACTGGTTCTCCTTTTTCTTAACAGGCCGTCAACAAACTGGCTGAGATAATGAATCGGAAAGATTTTAAAATAGACAGAAAGAAAGCTAACATGCAAGATTTGAGAAAGAAGGAGAAGGAAAACCGAAAGCTCCAATTAGAACTTAATCAAGAAAAAGAGAAATTCAATCAGATGGTTGTGAAATACCAAAAAGAGCTTAATGAAATGCAAGCGGTAAAATAATTTAATATTTTAATCATACTGTGGAATATATATATACACACACACACACACATATATATATACACACATATGTGTGTGTGTGTGTACATGTGTATGTATAGGTGTATATACATATATAGATATATATAGAGACATAGATAGGAGTTTTGTTTTCAAAATACTTGGCGGCCATGTTTTTGGTAACACAGTAACTATGTGTGTGTGTATAAATACAGCAACTAGCAGAGGAATCTACGTACAGGAATGAGCTCCAGATGCAGCTGGACAGTAAAGAGAGTGACATAGAACAACTACGAAGGAAAATCATGGACCTCCAGCAAGGAATGGATTCTACCAGTGTTGCCAGTCTTCCGACAGATGAAACAGATGGAAATCTTTCAGGTATGAGAAAAGCAGATTTGAACCACTTAGCTGTGTTGCATACACATAGTTCTGCAAGATATTGTTTCAAACAATTACTTGTTATTGCTTCTTAAAGTCTTCTGGCTGTCTACTTCTGTATCACATCTCCACTTCCTTTCTTTCTTTGTTTCTTTTTTTTACATTTCATACCTAGGTTGCTTATATTTAAGACTTAATTTTTTCTCACATCACACTTCCCACTGTATGGCTTGGTATTAGCATTTTTTATATGCACTTTTGAGGAAGGAGTGTCTTTACATCTCTTGTTTTCCAAATACAGTGATTACAATATGCAGTATTTGGTGAATAGAAGATAGGGCCAACACTTCTACAACATTATGATTATATTTGATATCTTGAATGCAAAATTGTCTTGATCGTATCTCTTCTTCTTCAGTCATGTAGCACCTCTGTGACAACTGGCAGTAATTGCTGTTGTGAAAAATAATTGGAGGAATTTCCATAATAAATTTATGGTTGTATGGTACTCTGATCTAGCAGATGAAAATAAGAACATGTAATACAGCATAGCCAGCCATTTCCATGTATCAGTACCAAGCACTGTACTTTGAGACCCACTGTTAGACTGGTTAGTTATTTACCTCTCCCCTTCCCCAGAGTTTGAAAAGTGTAATCAGTTAGTACTTCCACATGATCCACTTCTGTGTCTCTCAATACAGGAAAAAAAATTGGTGTAATCAGGTGTGCTTGGCAATTTCTGCACATCGTAGCTAGGTATATCTTTTTTCTATATGCTTAAGTAATTTTTAGAATTCATTGTGAAATTTTTAATATAATTTTGATAAGTCTGAATTTCATTGTAGAAAAATATTTTTAGACATACAAAACCAGAATACTCTTTTGGGTATTTTATGACTTCAGTGGATGAGTAGTCAGATAAAAGTACATAGAATAATTTTAGATGTGTCTTTTCCTGTTAATGCACTTCATGCTACTCAATTGCCACATTCTAGAGTTTTTCCAGGAGTCTTAGAGTGATTGAAATTTCAGGTAGGTTATCAGTCTTAGTACATGTTTTGATGTAGTTACTCCTTTCTGTGTCTATTTATGTTTCCTATCTTCCCCTAGTTATTTTTAGATTTTTATTTTTAGTTAATATTGTAATGAATTTCATTTTAGAATAGATTTTTGTTCAGATAATAGTATAGTCTTTTTCTCCACACCTTCCATTTTGTTCAAGAAGCCTTTGCATTCTGGAGTTTGATCTTGTAAATTGTCATCTTGTAAGGATTTTGTCTTTTGACAACATCTTCAAGGCAAACTCCCATTTGAAATTCTTAGAATTTTTAGATCGGTTAAGGAACATTTTTTTTCTTAGCTGTCACCTGCTAGGAATTTCTTCTGGTATTTCTGAATTATCAGTACTTCTCAGGAATTTTTCTCATAGATTCTCATTTTCAGTGTATTCCATTTAACAGGGATAAAAAGGAAATCAGAGGGATTTTGCTTATTAAAGTGGTTTTTTTTCTCCCTTCAAATTACAAATTGGAATCGAGCCTTATTGTTTTCAAGTGTCTTGTAATTGAAGAAGATTGTGGCTCATAATTTTACTAGAAAATTTCTGAACTCTCTTCAATTGAGAGCTTTAGGGTTTTTTTCCTACAGCAAAACAGACCAGATTTATTCTACTGAAAAGAGTAGTTTTGAACTTCCTCACTTCTCAGCCATTTTCATTTGATGGCTGTTGTGTATTACATGGAAAACATAAATGCTTCCATCTGGCCGTAGATACCTTCCCTATTTTTTTCTTAAGGGCAGTAGTGTGTCAGTATGACCCCACTGTGTCCCAGATCTTGGATGGACTGTAGGAAAAAGCTCTTTCTTTGTCTGCCTCAGTAATGAAGGTTATTTTCAGTTTTACCTCTGGAGATGTGTGCAGTCAGGCTTTTGGCTGCATAATTGCTTCCATTTTGGGGCAGAAATTTCAGTCTGTACAAGATCTTTTCAAGTCAGCTGGTAATTCCCATTGTTAATTAGAACATGGCAGTTCTGGTGTTCTTGGGTGAGGTGTCTACTTGTTAGCCCTCAACTATTTCTTTTTTGCTAGCTTTTCAATTCTCTTCTCTTTTTCACCCTTTTTTCTACACATGCCTCTGATTTTTACTACAGTTGTCCTGCTGGTTTGATACAGGTAGGACCTCTAATACATATTATTAGGACTTATCTAGATTTAGATCATGTCCCTACATGCTGCTTTGGTTTTGTTTTTGTTTTTTTTGACTGAGTTTCTGGGTTGATCAGGATCTGAATAAGAAGCAGTTTGGTAATTAAAGGAGGTTAAGTGACATTAGTGTAGTCACATTTCACACACTTGTCAAAGAGCTAAGCAGAGGGTGAAAAAGGAGTGCAGGAGCATTGTAAAGATGACAAAGAACCCAGCCAGACTTCAGAATAGAAATAACCCATGCCACAGAAAGAGGAAATTATCCAGCACATAGGTTTTTTCCTGCCAACCAGGTAATTAGTGTACAAGCAAGAAGGTGACACATTACAGCAGCTCATTTGCTACAGTTTTGTTGTGTGATGTTGATTGTCTTCAGCTGTGTGCCAAGTTCCCATCACTCCCACAGCCCAAACATGGCCATTCCTTCAGAGCACCTTGAATAGCATCTTGTTTTTAAGGGCTGGATGGGATGAGTGGTCAATAGCTGGTGCACCAGTTCTAAATGCAAAGACCCTATTAAAAATTTTTTTAGCAAACAAATGGTTGAATTCTATAATAAGTAATTATAGTATGATTTATTCATTTCCTTTTCAAAATAAAAACATCAGCAGGGGGTAAAAAAAAGATACAAAATAATAGAAGCATGTATAAAAGAATGATTCCATGGTCATGATTCTGGCAATGGGCAGTTTTTGGTTTAATTGAGAAAAATTTTTATACTTTAAAAATTAAAAAAAAAAACTCTATTTAGAAATAGACACAGAGAAATCACATGATAGCATACTTTACAGCTGCATTTCTCTTGGAGCTGTTTTCTGTCTGCCATTGGCTTAAATATTCCCTCAAATTTTGGTAGCTGCTAGGACAATTTATACTCTCCCAAGGTGGGGATTGGCCCCTTTTGCACAATCCAGGCTATTCTCAGGCTCTTGCTCACTTACATGGGAAAGATTATGTGGATGAAATTTTTTCCTTGTATTCAGTTCTAGGCATGTTTTGTAACTCTCACTTCTGATTATTGATTCAGATAGCAGCTCATATCTCAGTTGGTGTCCCCAGTGTTAACAGAGCCCTTGCTGAAACAACTGAGGTATTTGCTTTTAAATTATGCCTTTGGAATGACTCTTCCTCCTGGCTGGATTTAGGGAGTCTTTATACTTGCATGATTGTAAACAAAATTCTTTTTTGCCAAGACAGAACACAGTCAGGAACATGAGGGTTTTTTCTCCTAATTCTTACAGGCACTTAACCTGTTGTGAATTGCTCCTTTTCATCTGATTGGCAAGATCATTTAAGCAATTAAGCTGCCCTACAGGTTTAGCTGCAGCACATAATATTTTACAGCATATGTTGTTATGTTTTGCACAAAGATAAGGTGAAATAATAAATGTGTGGGGCACTTAAGCAGCAGTTTTATTGGACTCAGATAAGACTTCCTGAAGCAGCCTGAATAAACTTAAATAAACCCCAAAAGAGATCCAGTCAGAAATCCTTGGTGCAATCCACATGAAATTGTAGTAGGACAATCTGCAAAAGGAAAAATCCAAATTGGAAGAATGGAAAGAATTAGCAAGATAGTATCTACAGGTTTTTGGTTGCTGTGGAAGACTCTTAGGAGTAGGAATTCTTGAGCACTGGAAAGAGATGTTCTGCTGTTCCTGAAAGCACCCACATTACTTAGCTCCAGAGCAACAAAAAGTCTCATAAACACGTACAGTCATGGTTGTCTTGTGTGATTTTATTGAAGTCTTACTGTTAGCACTCCTGTCATACTGAATCCCTATGAATCCTGGTAGTCTGGATACTAGCCATGAAGGTGTTTGGAATAGAAATCTAAATTTAAAATATATTCAGAGATAACTACAAGATCTGTAGCCTTTATAGAATTCTTTCTTCATATCCTAGTCAGGTCCAGCTAACCATCAGATATTTTTGAGGCCTATCTTAGACTTTCTGGATTGCAAATATGAGGTATCAATTCTGGTGTTTTTTCCAAAATACAGGGGAGTTGTCAGGCAATAGTTTCAAGCCTATTTTTAAAGACAGGAATGGAAGATTCTTTTTTTAAGTCTAGATAGCCCATATTTTCTTAATTACTTAATCAGAACACTCATAAATATTAGTCTTCTGGATCAAATATTTGTGAAATGGCCAGATGAGCATTTGCAGTTATGCTAAGTCTGTCAAGAGAAATGAAAATGCACTATAAATATTACTTGAGAGGAACCTTTGTGGTGAGGTTGGAATGAAGGAGCTCATCTATCCTTTCAAGAGTACATTTGGTTCCAGACAGATTTTGGCTTTGTTGAAAAGATGGTCAGAAACTGTTACTTTCAACTGCAAGATGTTATTCACAGCTCAGAAATCGTCTCTTATTAAAATAGAATTTGCTCCCTAAAATAGATTTGTTGTAGACAGAAAAGAATGTCGGCAGATTCATTTGAAATACCTCATTTACTTCCTACTTCTTTTGAAATTGTTTTCAGAACATGCTGAAGCAGAAGGAAACCTAGAAAAACTTATACTGTCCCTATAAGCATCTTTTAAAAATCATCATCATTGGATCTTTTCAGATTTTCATATGCCACAATTTCAACAGAAGCTTTCTTTTCTTTTTTTAACAAGTCATCCTTCCTATATTCCTTTTGAGTTACACTTTTCCATACTTTGTTTTTTATTAGCAATTCATCACTTTGTTTTGCAATGAAAACCTGAGTTCTAGGATGTTTCTATAATTTCTAAAAATGGAAGAATCTTCTCTTAATGTAAAAATTAATCACAGTATTCAAAACAAGGTAAACATATCTGTGAGACCTGTAGACATGAAGGAAATAGGTTTTCTTTTCCAAAGCTACTGAATATCAATAAGTGGGGAGAGTCTGGGATAGCAGAGGAGGTAGGGTTGGGAGGTGTGTGGACCCTTACCCCCCAGTCCCCACAGTTCTTATGCAGATGTGAGAAAGCAGGGAGGTACAAATTTCCTTCATTTTTCTGGGAAGTTTTCTTACAGGAATGAGTTCTGCTAACATGCTTTTATTGCAGTTGATATCAGTAGTTCAGTGGCCCTCCAGTATTTTGAAGCTGTTCTCTGTGGAGAAATGATGGGAAATGATTCCATATGCCTAAGTGTAGTCCATTTCTAAATATTGCCTGCTGTAAGGTAATGTGGGAAGGGCTTTTACATGCCTCATTATAATGCCTTGCTAGGCCGTCAGACCCATTGTAATTCTATATAGCTAAGCATATGGACAGTAACTTTCATACATTTGAATGCATTTCAGAACTTGCTGGGTTACACCTCACACAGAGTAATTCTGGAAGGACAAAAGGAACCAGTAGCTCCTCAGGACATAAATAGTTGTGGAGAATGTTTCAGAAAAGTTTAACTTAAAGTTTTTGAAGTTTTCACTGCCACTATTACCTTGCTTCATAATTTTAAATTTTAGAAGCCACTCTCAGTTAGCTGGAAGGGCTTTCTAAATCAGCAGTGCACATTAGGCAGAATGCTAATGTTCCTGTGGCCCTTTTTTGTATCATGCTAAATTATTTCAGTAGTTTAATGGTGGGAAAATAGGGTATTACATTTCTCTTTGGATAATTTTTCACTGAAAATTTGAGTAAAACACTTGTCTCTTATTCTTTATATCTAGTTGATTCTTCCTGCATTCCTTATTTAATTATCTCCTATGCTTATCTTCTGTGAGTAATGGGACACCCATGTAGCTTTGCTTGCTCTTGTGCTGTCTCTCCTTTTTTTGTTTCCTGTGGAAAATGTGGATCTGATTTATTTTACTTCTTGCATCTTCCTGCTGAGTATTTTCATACAGCCCCTCTGAATGTTAAATTATGTTTACATTGAAAATCTCCTAATTTAAACTGTAATATATTTTCAAAGCAAAGTCTTTCCTGCCTGGCTCTTTGCAAACTATTTACATACAGTGTTAGATGTTGGCATCAAGGAAAACAGCTTTACTTTTATTGTGCAGTAACTGTGTAATCAGATGTTGGCTTGTGATGAAGCATGAATTAAATGCTCATATCTTCATTTTATTTAGCTGTGCTTTTTATTCTGCATTGCTGAATAGGTAATTGCCCATTACTGCATGTAGTACATCTTCCTTTCTAGTGGTAGTTTGCTTTTGTGCTATTCTGCTTTATTATTATAAATACACAAAATTATTAAATATGCATTTTTTAAAACCAGAATCAAGACTTGAAGGTTGGCTTTCAGTACCAAACAAAGGAAATATAAGGCGGCATGGCTGGAAGAAACAGGTACAGATGCCTTTTTTTCTTTCTTCCTCAGTTTCCTTGGAAAAGTTTCTAGGCATGTGGTGAATTGTTTTTACAACTCGTATTTAAGAAACAAACAAAATAATTAAGAGTAATTTAGTGTATGTACATTATTGAAGAAAAAATACCCCAAGAAAATTCAAGTTCAGTATGAAACCTTTAGTGATGACATTGTGCAAATTTGCAAGAGGGGAGGAAATGCTTTACAATGAGCATGTTGGAACCATTAAAAATCACGTTTCTTCTTTGAGTAAGCATCTTTATAATTCTGTTACTGAAAAAGAACCTCTTTGTGCAACTTGGCAGCACAGAGTAGGGAATACCACACTTAAATGTTCTGAAGGTCATGGAAGAGTGCATCACACTCTGACTTGCTACATATGATTTCCAAGGATGTTTCTGTCTCCCTTACCTTTAAAATGATAGGTTTCTCTTAAAAATAATTGATTTACTCTCAGAAATGGGATCTCTGTGACAGAATTCCCACTCCAAGCAAAGCAATCTTGTTGTGCTTCTGCAAAGGTTATGATCTGTTTCTTGAAACATCCAATATTCAAATTGAGGTACTTAGAACCAGTTTCTGATTATCTTTTCTGGCTTTTCAGTTCCACCCCTTTTATAATCTTTTAGAACAACTAAATACAAAAGTGAACGTGGTCTCTTGAATTTTTTTCAATTTTAAAAGCTAATTGTATTAAACAGTTTCTTTTCCTTCATCTTCTTTATATTCAAAGACTGCTACTGGGAACTACTGAGTTATTAATCACACTTTTGAAGTAACTTTCTAATTCTTGTTGAAAGGTATTTCTTAAGTGCTTGTATTTATATTCACATTCTACAGCAGCCGGAAATGATTCCTATAAAATTTAAAGGAGAAGGGATTCATTCCTGTCAGAGAAGCACTTGAGGGTTTGTATTGAGTCTTTAGCTGCTATGCTCCTTCTTTGAAGTAATGCTATTTTCAGTGGGCTTCCATGGCCTTCTTTACACACTCCAAGTGTTGGAGTTCCAGACCTGCTTATTTTTACATCAATATCAGACCTTGGTGATTTGTCTGTAAGTTAAAACCACCGCCTATTCTGGCTTGCTGGGAGTGAGTGATAAGTTCTGCCCTAGTTCAACTAATGGCCAGTCCCCTTTCCCCCACTCCTTTGAGTAAGGGAGAAACAAAAGCAGAATTTATGGCTTAACAGTTTACTAAAAGCACAAAGCGGGACTAAGACAAGCACAATAAAACCAGCAATATTAATAGCAAAAGTATACAGAAAGAAATGGTGCTTTACCCACAAAAAAGGTGTTCACCACCAGGAGCAAAACCAAATAGCAGATGTTCCTGTAGGTCTGTCTGGTTGCTAGGGCTGCTTGAATCCTCTTGTTATAGAATTGATGATGCCTGGCACAAATGAGGTAACTTTATTCTGTTCTGGATTATATAAAATACTGTGTCATTTTTTTGTCAGGATGCTTCTAAGTACCCTTTTGTGGTTTTTTTGTAAAAATGGAGATTATTTTTGCATTCTCTGACAAATGAAATTCTAAACTGCTGATAAATGCAGCTTCTCCAGTGAAAGACTATCAGAATTTCTTCAGGCATGCCCAGTATAGGCATATTTACTTGCCTCAGGATATTTTAGGCAGTTAATCCATTCCTTTCCAACACTTCCCTAGTTTGAATGTGCTCACACTTGGGAGGAATTTGAGCTGCAGATGGATGGCTCAGTCATGAAATAAATTGTACTGATAAGGTTCCTTAACTAGCTGAGGCTCATATCAGTGAGTCACAGTAGTTGAGGGACTGTGTTCACTCAGATGTGCTTCTGTTGCCTGGACTGAACTGCACTTATTTCAGCTGCTGTTGGAACTGAACTGCACTTGTTTCAGCTGCTGTTGGAACTGAACTGCACTTGTTTCAGCTGCTGTTGTAGCTGAAACAAGCTGGCAAGTGGTCAGCCTCCTCAGGTGCTTCTCTTCCTAATTCTCCTGCAGTTGCAGTTTTGTGCAAGTGAGAGGTATATGCAACCTCAAATATAGGCATGCCCAGATTAAATTAAAGGAAAAGCAAAATCATATTACGTGTGTAATTGGATTGATGCCTGAGTTGTTGCAACTTGAGCTGCTGCATTTCTGTCTCAAATGTCAGTAGTACTGATGTTTTTCCCCAGTGCCCTCTGACTTATTTAGCTTAAGTTAGAAGGGGGTGAGTGTGGAAAACTTACTTGAGAATAAACATTTGTTACACCTAAAGCTAGCACTGAAATTGATTACCCTTATTTTTATCTGGAGTTTCATTTCATCCCCAGTGAAGGTAATAAAATATCCTTCAAAAACCATTGTAGAACAGAACTACTGTCAGAATATTTTTTTATATGTTCACAACAGGATATTGACGCTGTTGTAGATAACTTTTTTTTGTGAGGTTAAGTTGTTCTTTCACCAAGGCTTATCTATAGTGTGATAATTGAATTCCTTTACAGCCAGAACTTGCATTTGTGACAGTTGTCATCTGAAGGGCTTGCTCTGATCTCTGAAAGGTGAAGTGCACACTTCAAAGATGAAAAAGGCATTAGTTTTCTATTGGAGTGGTTAAAGGAATTGAAGTACAATCTTTTTCTTCAATGGGAAAAATCACAAGAGGTTCACACTTAGTGCTTACTGAAGCTGATCAGGCTTTCTATTAAGGAATTGTGACAAAACGCCCTTTCATGGCTTTTTTTAGATGCATTTCAGTAATTGAGGTTTACAACTGTAGCTCACACCTTGCACAGCACATTTTAAAAATGCTGTTGTATAAACTTAAGGTGACTTTCATACTCAGGTTTTGAGGTCAGCTGCAATGCTGTGTACAATGAGGTTGAAGCCTCCCTTTGTAGAAGGAGTAGACATTTATTCAAATTATCAGTATCTGCATTGTGCAGAAACCCATCCAGTTACCTGCCAGTACTTGGACTCGAGATGAACTAGTGGTGCATTCACTCTCATGCTTTTCTGTCCTTCTGGGTTATATTATATGTGAATCTGGAGATCAGTGTAGACAGAGCTGCCAGTTTCTCTCCTTTTAATCCTCCTTAGTATCTTGTATCTTACAGTTCCTTCTAAAACATTTGAAACTGCAGGGGAGGGAGCAGCCACGGCTGTCACTGAGCTTATGCTTGTGGACAGTTCCAGCAAAGATCTTAGACTAGCAACTC
Organism: Melozone crissalis; assembly: GCF_028551555.1. Taxonomy (NCBI): domain Eukaryota; kingdom Metazoa; phylum Chordata; class Aves; order Passeriformes; family Passerellidae; genus Melozone; species Melozone crissalis. The sequence continues at coordinate 18,157,130 of NW_026535820.1, forward strand.
CCAGTGAAGAGCAGCAGGCAGTGAATTCCAGACTTGAACTTACTGGGACAGGCTTAGGTTAGAGGTGTTTGTTCTTCACTATCTTAGTGTATTTATGAGTACCAGACCTCTGTTTCTGCTGATTCATTTGGGCTCTTTATTTTACCAGTCCATTAAATTGGGAGTGTAGGAAATAGCAGGAGCCATGGGACTCTGTTTTAACCAGCAGTTTGGTGTGAAGTACCAGTGAGTCCTGCAGGCCTGTAGAACTGGAGAAGTTTTTGACAACATTGTCAATAAGTGATAGCTTTTGCTTTGTGTCACACTCAGTGATACAGTAAATTTTCTAGTGACCTGCCAGTGGCAGCTGACATTTGTGAGTTTGTGTACAGATGGACTTGCAGAGTCATCACAAGCATTTTAGAGTGATCCAGGGACAATACAGTCACTGCAGCTGTAGCACTGCACAGCTGTCTGTAGTCTAGCTGCCTTCAGGGTGATTTGAATATCTCCTGATGTTAATTTGAAACCTTTCATTTATTCTGGCTTTTTATGTGCATGTGGGAGTATATTAGGATAAATTATTGCTTTTTAAAATGCAATTTCAACTATTTTACCCTTTCTTTCCACAGTATGTGGTGGTGAGTAGTAAAAAGATACTGTTCTACAATGATGAAAAGGACAAGGACCAGTCTAATCCATCTATGGTACTAGATATAGAGTAAGTAAAGTCATTGTTAGTTTTGGATACAAATTGACAAAAGAGTGTTGTGTGTGAAATAGCAGATAGCAAATCCAGAAGCTTGAAATAAAAATTCCATAAATAATTTTTAATTTCCCATACTAGTTGGAAAATGTCTATGTGTATTTTAGTGTACCATTAACAGAACTTTGACAGTACTTGCTCTTTGTCCTGTGATTGCTATAAGTTAGAGAAAAAGAGAAAGGATCATTGCTGTTCTAGTCCAAAGCATTTCTAATTTTTCCAGCTGTTTTCTGTTTGAAGTGGTAAAATATATTAATTGTGATTCCCTTATATTGGTTATACATGAGGAAAATTGTATCAAATATCACTGAAGCCCCTCACTGGTACATGACTGTGATGTTTGAACAGCTGATTGACATTATGGGATCTTACAGAATAGTAATTGAAAAAAGGTTTTAGAATTCGTGAATAGATGTATCAGGGGCTACAGTGGTCTGGAAGGACTCTCAAACTCAGGAAGTGCTTCAGCTGCCAATTGCTCATAACCAGGAAAAGAGTTATTTTTCCTTAGAACTGTTTCGTACTCTGTTTTCATAAACATCTGCTACAGCCACTGTTGAAAACAGGATCTTGGGAGAGGTGGACTTAGAGTCTTGACTCACATGATGTTTGTTACAATTTAAATAGTTTTTTCAACAGCTGGTGCCCCAGATTTCCTTTTGTGGTGTTTTGGCATAGATTGTTCATCAATGTGATTTAGTAAAAAACTACTGGATAGTATTCTACTTAATATGGTTACTTTCATCCAGGTTTTCACAAATTTTTTCTAGCAATAATGTTAGACTTCCTAGTGTTTTGAGGAAGTATTTTAATGCCTTTATCTTAAGTAAATTTACTGTGATGGATCTTGAATCCCTTGTAAGATAATCCTCTTTCCATGCTGTGAAGTATTTTGATCTTATGTGGGTAGACAAAATCTGTATGGTTTATGAATTAGTTCCCAAAACCATATTGCAGTGTTGAAGTAGGTCGTGTTGCTTGCATAATTTCTGAGAACTTCAAAGCAGTTTGGTAATTGTTCTGAACCATACATAACTTTTTAGCATTTTCTGATTCATGTTTCTTCTAATCTAGTAAGCTGTTTCATGTCCGGCCTGTAACTCAAGGAGATGTATATAGAGCCGAAACTGAAGAAATTCCTAAAATATTCCAGGTAAAAAGATATATATTCTCCTGTCTATTTAACTCTCTTGAAAAAGTGGTGGCTTCTTTGAAGAGGATGTAAAAGTACTTAGTGCTTCAACAGTAACACAGCAGTGTTCTTTTTCAGATTCTCTATGCTAATGAGGGGGAATGCAGGAAGGATTTGGAGGTAGAACCAGTACAGCCGGCAGAGAAGACAAATTTTCTAAATCACAAAGGCCATGAATTTATTCCCACGTTATACCACTTCCCAGCCAACTGTGAGGCCTGTGCCAAACCTCTCTGGCATGTCTTTAAACCCCCTGCTGCCCTAGAATGTCGAAGATGCCATGTGAAGTGCCACAGAGACCACTTGGATAAAAAGGAGGAATTAATTGCACCATGCAAAGGTATACTCATGGTTTTTTCTGTTCTGTATTCTCCATGTGTTTAAGCCAAACCTGCTGAACTACTGGAGGTGAATAAAAGCACTTCAGTTTAAAATTAAACTTAAAACTGAAGTGATTTTAGATGTGGAAGTTGTTAAAGCAATAGGCTGTTACAGTGTTTATGAACAGGCAGCTGTGGCAAACCTCTGTAGGGAGGTCTGTGGTGTAGCTGATGGAGCTCTGCTGAGGGCCCTGAGAGCACAAGGTTCCCTAGAGGTTTGTTCCCAAGTACTGGGCAGCTCCTTGGTGCCCTCACTATTCCCTCTGCACTTACACCTGACCCATACCAGGGACAATTGCAGTGGCTGCATCAGCAAGCTCTGCTGAGATGCTGAGACCTTGCAGAGTGGTTCTTCAGCCACCTCACAGACTGGAGGAAAAGTTTCTCCTCTGTGCTGCTGTGAAGTGGAGCATTCAGGGTATGTACTCTGGAACATGGCCACAAGCTCTCACACAACTTTCCAGATTATTAAAATTGTAATTAGTGTAAGTTTTTAATTTCTCGAATGCTCATGTTAGACTCAAGAATCTTAATGCAGAATGACAAATCGTGAAAAACATTATATTCATAATCCTCCCCGCTGTTTGCTGTCTTCAAAAAATATATAAACAAATGCAATACAAGAATGTATATAGGTTCCATTGTTCCTTCCAGTGACACAGTTGGTATGTCATAACTCTTACTTTGAAAAGGAGCCTGGGTTTTCACTGAATCATCTTCCTCCTTTTTCCTTGTAGTGAGTTATGATGTAACTTCAGCAAGAGATATGCTCCTGTTGGCATCCTGTCAAGATGAACAGAAGAAGTGGGTGACACATTTAGTAAAAAAGATCCCTAAGACACCACCATCTACTTTTGTTCGTGCTTCTCCTAGAACTTTGTCTACAAGATCCTCAGCAAACCAGTCATTCCGAAAAGCTGTTAAAAATACTTCTGGAAAAACTAGGTGAGAAATAAGCTACAAAAACTACAGAACTTCTTGGCTAAAAACCCCTCAGTTTATAAGTCCTACTTGTGAAATAATTCCATAGTTATGGCTGTTGAGGTGCTGATACTTAGCTCAAATTCCAAAGGAAGGAGCAGAATTCTCCTCTTATTATGGCAAATTTATCAGCTCTTCACATTTGGAAAGGTACCATGGAGGTGGTACCTGGCCTGCCAATGCTTGGGAGGGAGCTGCTTTCATTTTTCTTCGTGTGTAAAGGCAAGGCTCAGTGGATATGTCAGTAATGGCATTTAGCAGCAAGGGTGATCCACAGTCATCCCATCCATGGATTGACTCAGAGCTTGCCTACACTAGAAGTGTTCTGCAAAAGGGGCTGAAATGAGAAATTTACCGATTCTGTTTGTTGTTGGGCCAGTTCTTTTGTTGTGAGGCCAGTTAAGTATTAATTCTATTCTTCCTCCCTGCAAACTCATTCCCAGTTGTCTTCTGTCCCAGCAGTTGTTTTTGTAAACTATTTGTTACCCTGTGCATAATGGACATTTTACATCCTGTCCATTAACCAGGACATGATGTAAAATACACTTTTTTAATGCTTAGGTTGCTGTAATCTGATTTTAACCTTTATTAGCTTCCTGATACAGTATATGTGTTGTTTTCTCCCCAAATAACTGAATGAATTGACAGTATGGAGTAGAAACTAGTGTCTCAGTAAGGAAAGAGTCTTCCCAGATTGGCAGGTCTACCAAACATACCTGACAATAAATGCAATGGAAGCAGACCTTTATTATATGTTATACCCCATGTCTCCTTACATTATTGTATAAGGAGACATGGGGTATATCATGAGACATCCTTCTTGAAGGGAACAGATGAGAAAAAATATGAAAGACAAAAGGGACATCGATTTTCTTGTTCCTAAGACTTCCATCCTAAAACATAAGTGATGATAGAATGGTTTGGGTGGGAAGGGACCTTAAGGATCATCTAGTTCCAACCCACTCTGCCATGGTGGATCAGGTTGCTCAGGGCCCCATCCAGCCAGGCCTTGAACACTCCCAGGGATCATAGTTTTGAGATCATAATATATTCAGTGAAGGCCTTCAAGATAATCCCATACTTCTTTATTTCACATTTAGATGTTTAGAGTTGTAGACTTTTTCTTCCAAAAACTCTTAAAATTGATTCTGAGTATGCTCTCCATTTATCCTTGAGAGGTCCTCTGGTAGCTGTAATAACCAGCTTTCATGCATGTTCTTATGTGAGAAAAATCCATTTTCTTGAATCAATTAATTGATTCTTTTTCACTCTCTCTTAATAGAAGCCCTGGTTTGAAGTTACCTTTAGCAAGGATAAGTGGGCTGCAAATCTGTTATAGAAGGAACAGATTGGGATATTTGAAAGTTTGCAGTAACTGTTATAGGAATGGGTATGTTTGGGGACATCAGTTACCCAGACTATTGCTGTTATTAATCCTGTTTGCATTGTCCTGTTGAGAGCGTTACAGAATCACAGAAATGCACAACTAGGGAGTGGAACTTCTTTAAAAAATGAGAAACACCATTATTAAAGCTCTGTTTTTAAGATCCTAAAGGTACAATGAGTCTAATAGCTCCCCAGCACCAGAAGGAGGACAGCTGCACATTCCTGAACTTTGTCTTGTGTCAGTTCATGCTTCACAGATTACCAGAGTGAGCTGATCTATTTTTCAGCAGAAAATTAATCCAGGAATGTTTTGCCTAAAGGAAAGCCAAAAAACCCAAAGCATGACAACAAATACAATCCAACCCTAACTCCACAAAAGAAAAGCTTGTGATTTTCTGTTGGGTTCAGAAGTTACAGAGGTTTGGGGCAGAGTCTCAAGAACAAAAGGAGGAAGGATGATGGTGATGGTCTTGCACAAGTGGATGTCAGGTCAGATCAGCTATTCCAAATACTGCAGCCTTGCGTTTTTCCCAGCTGCCCTGGTGTACAACCTCTGCTCACACCTTTTTCCTTCACCCAAGGAGATCTTCCAAGTTCTTAGGAAGAAATAAAGCTCTTAGGTTTTCTGTCAATTCAGAAGTTAATACCTGCATGATGTCTTACTTCTTTAGCTTCTTGAATTTATCTGACAAGCTGTGACATGGATCAAACAGTTAACATTTACATTACTCTTCTAGACTGACCCCAAATCCATCAGTGAACTTGATGACATAACTGATATCTTCCTTCTTGATGATATCAAATACTGACAGAGCTTCTAGAACATGTAATTAATTACAAGAAACTCTGTTTCAATGCTGCATATTGTAGTTGCTGATTGTGGAGAAAGAGTCCTGTTGAGCACAAGCCATTTAGAGAGGCACAGCACTTGAGCAGCAGGGGTGCTGGGTGTGTGTGTGCTCCTGCCTGTCGTGGTGCCTGGAGATGTCTGCAGGAGGCAGGTGGGGCCCTTGGAGGGGCTCCCTGGGTGTCTTTGTGACACTCTGTCCCCATCAGACTGCTGGCACTGGGTTGACTGGAGTGCAGTGGGTCCTGCATGGCACCTGCAGAGCAGTGAGAGCCAACAATGAAAAGATTCAGAGTTCCACTGAGCAAAGAAGCATTAGGAAAAGGCCAGGCTGGAATTCTTCATTCTGGCAGCTACACTGTGGACATTTTTGTGGTTTCCTCAGACAAATATTTTGTGAGTTGTATCTATGAACTAGACAAGTACTGCTCTGATGGACTGTGCCCAGCCTGTGCCCTGATACCACTTCATATTCTGTCCTGTGTGTTTAAAAAGAAGAGGTGATGGATTTATTTTAGGAAAATTCCCTTCTAATGTACCAATATTTAAATTTGGCTTATTAAATAAATTCACAGTGTGGCTTATATACTGAGCAGTTAACTTGTAGCTCAGCACAGTAGCTGAGCTGATTTGACAGCCTGTTGCTACTTAAAGGGGGGGATTTTCCCTCTCTGTCTTCTTTTCCTTCTTTTCTGTCCTTGGATCCTAGATAAGTGTTCAAAATGATCCATTTTGGACCCTTCCATGAAGGTACACAATTCAGTTTCCTGACTGTCAAAAAAATGTAGACTAACTGTGCCAAGCTAGTGAGTAGATCAGTGCACTGAGAAGTGCAGGGATGGCCAAAGCTGAGGGACAGGTAAGTTGGAGGATGCTCTGCTGGGGTCAGGGATAAAGCAGAGGAACACCAGGCTGTTCTCCTCTCAGGAGGCAGTCAGTTATTGGATCAGCCTCTATGGACTCATGCATCCTGCAGTTCTCCTCCTCCCTCACCACTTTACCTAGGTGTGGGAATAAAAGAAGCAGTAATGATTTTTTATGGGATATACATATCTGGCTTTTACTGAGTATCTGAAAATTGTTCTCTTGTCAGACAGTATAGCAGAACTTGCCCTCGGTGATGGAGTCCTACCATGTAAGCAGGCATTAACTGTTTTGTTGAATGGATACAGACTTGAACACATGCTTGAAGACCTTTCAGTACATTTCATTCAGGGTCTGACCCACCTCTCTTTGCAGTCAGTAGGCAGTGCTTCCTTGACTTCATGGAGAGGTGTCTCAGACCCATTGAAAAGAGCTTTGCATATAAAAGTTCATCCTAAGTTCTATTCCGCATTTTAAGAACTTATCACTAATGACAATGAATCAGAACTTCATGATGAACTTGCTGGCATTTGCAGTACTGCTTCGAGATCAGAACCTACACTTTATAGCTTCCAGTCTGCTGATTTATTCACATTGTATTAGCACAGCTGAGATCTTTTGTTTTAATACAGTTGGACTTGGGCACTTGGTCAAGTTAATGCATGTTTGAAGAGGAAAACAACCAACCAGCAAAATGTCTGTGCATCAGATGAGCTCTGCAACTGCATGTGCGTGCTCTTAGCCTAGAGAGCCTTTTCTTGTCCTGCAAGTGAAAGAGGGTCACCTTGCATTTGCCATGAATACACCCATGATTGTTGACTCTTAATTGCTTACTTGTAAAGCTACAGTAATACTATCATCTGTTTGATCTCTGTGTTTGCTTAATGTTGTTTGAAACTGAGAACAGTTTGTGGAGGATGATGTAGGTATGATTTTAGTATTGTACCTTGTCAGTTGAAAAAGAATTCTGTTAAAATCAAGTATTTTCTTCACTGAGGCTCTTGGCAAACACGCACTAGTGTTACAAAGCTAATTTTTATATTTGTTATTAATTGTCTGTTTTCTTTTTTGTTCCAGCTAACCACATGTTCAGTGCTTAATGGAACCTCATGGGATGCAGTCAGAGAAACAGGGCTTTTTTTAACCACACAGAGCAGTGCAGACGGGCTGTTGTTCCTTTCAACATAACTATCACAGGCTTCAGGGTTAAGATTGCTATTACTGTCTACTCCTTGCTTTGGCACAAAAGCACGCTGAGGGTGTTTAATTGCGGGTTTGCCTCAAGGTAGATTAGATTAATTATTACTATGTAATGCAAGTTAAAGCAAATAAAGCTTAGCTAGGTATATAAAAAAGGTGCTGCCTTTTGGATTTTTTCAAAAAAGCCTGTCAGTCACAATGAAACGCAGCCAACTTTCTTCGTACCAGTGAAAGAAAAAGACTGTTAACCCTGTGAAGGGGATATTTATGTCAAGATGAGCATATGGAACGGAGTAGAAGAGGAAGGTTTCTCAGTGAGAAGGACTGCAATTGCTTTCAAGACTCTTAAGTTGTGCTCTTGAAGACTGCAGAACTAGCTTAAAATGAAGCCTTATCACTTGAACTTCAGTGCCTTCACTGCAGAGTTCTTTACAGCCTTAATGCTAACCACCCACTATGGAATGGATCAAAGTGTTAAATATTTTGCATTACGCTTTACAAAATACTGGTGCAGCAGGTTTGTAAAGGGGGGAAAACAAGCAATTGCCTTTAATCTATGCATTTTTGCCAAGCCATACTGAATCATTTTATTGTTAGAGGCATTAGAAACTAACAATAAAAAGAACCACCGAGTTTGGAAGCATATTTTGGGGTACATCATTTTTATTACTGTATAATGTATTGCCTTACAATTTTAAGTGATAACATACATTAAGTTAACAAACATTTAAGAATTATATGCACTGTTTGAACTGTAAATTATTCTTAGAACACTTTTACTTGGTTTTACATTGTTCTTTTAGTGCCTTAATTTGAGATAATTGTATTATTGCCATGTCAATAAATGTAGAAACCTAAAACTAAACAAAAGAAACCTCTAAAAAGCTGTTGCATATCAGTAGTTTTTACTGAACTATAATTGGTTGAAGTATTGTAGATGCTAGATACATTTCTAAATTAAGTACAATCTTTGAGTGAGAATTCCTCTTACAAAGAAAGACTGATTCTTTTTCATAAGCCAAGAGATGAGTAGGCAATGCAGAAAAAAAAAGACAAAAAAGCTCTGGGTGAAATTCAGGAATTTCAGTAAATGCTGTCAGACTCTTGCTTTGTAGCAGGAATACATTCATGGTATGGGCAGTATGGTTTTATTTTATTTTATTTCTTAACCAAATACCTCCTCAATAATTTATATGGCTTTGCAGTTGTGTATTAAATAAGAAGCACTGGAAAACTGATTCGTCCTTAGGACGATTTGCATGTTTCAAGTGGTATTGAAAGCCGCACTGATGGATATGTAATAATAAACATATCTGTTATTAATATGGTAATGACTCTGTGCTCATTTAATGAGAAATAAAGTAATTTATGGAAAGACCCATTTGAAAATGACTGGCATGGTGTTTTCTCCTGACTGCAGCTTATACATCTTTCTAAGCATTCAGACATTGCAACAGTTTCCAAGTACAAGGTGCATTTGCATCATAATGCCCAGGGCAATCTGGAAGGTTTTGTTTTCTTCTTTTACTATTCCTCATGAATAAGTAAATACCATATTAAATGTTTTAATTTCCTTATTCTCATGGCCTGCTGTAGTAGCCTAATTTGTATTTATTATTCAATCACCACCCTTAGCTGGCCTTGTGATTGCTTCATCCTTCATGATGCAGGTTTGGAGTTTCAGAAATTCCACTTATTTGTGGGAGGGAACACTGTTGAAAAGACAGGGCAGTTTTTGTTGGTGGGGGGTTTTGGGATTAGGCTTGTTTGGGCTTTTTTGGAACAGCCATGTGCATCCCATGAAGCTAGCTGTCCATAAATCTCCCTGGGGAATCCACCAAGGCCTGCAGAACAATAGAGCAGTAAGGCCAAATTACATGTGAATCATTGTGCGTCCTTTGAAGGTCACAGAGCGGGGAAGTACAGATAAATTGAAGGCATTGATGTAACTTCAGCAAGTTCCTCTGTGTTGAGCTCGCTGTATCTGAAATGTCAGCAATATCAAAGCTGTGGCTGGAGCTCACTGAAGACAGCCTTCCAGATCACCACTCACATTGACAGTGAGCTTGTCAAGCAATATGAGGGATAATTGGGACCTGCTTTAATCTCCTGTCACATACTGGGAAGGGAAAAATATAGTAAGATGATCAAATACATCTACTTAAATATGTATATTATAATAGGAATTTGGAAGAGTTGGAAAGGCCTGTGGTCTCTCCACACTCAGATTAGGTTGTGGATTACTTTTCTGCTTTCCTTTATGTGTAACTGGCTACCTCTGCAGGCTCAAAATCTTTTGCTTGAGTAATTTATTAATAAATGTAGTATAGTGTAATTTTGTATTTCATTAATCTGAAAAATAGCATAAGCCCTGTTATGAATAGCTAGTGACTAGTGAGAAGAGGAATTGTAGAAAAATGGTTTTTGCTCTACAGACTGGCACCTACTGTCATTTCCAGAGTGTTTTAGTAATGCTGAAGTTCTGCAGGTTTTTTTTTTAATGCTGATTTTGTTTGAGAAAACAGCAGCAGACATAATGAAGTGTGAAATTACATTGACTTGTGTGTCTGGGATAAATTGCAACTGAAATGCTGTAATAATAAAGTCTAGACGTGCAAATTACAGTTTGTGTGTTCTGGTACACTGATGTTGGCACTTATTTACTGTAAGCAAGGTGCCTATCTACAGGAATAGCTACACTTTGAATAAAAAAAGCAGCCAAATTAGGAAATGTAATGCTTACAATCTCAACTGAAAGTCATCAAGATAGCTGAAACATGTAAGCTGTGAAGAGCCAGCATAAAACACCATGACTGCCTTTATGCTGGTGAAGCTGTAATTTTACAAGCTGCTTGAGAAATCAAAAAGTTCAGATTCTTACATGATCTTTGTTGTTGCTGTTGATTTGCCTTCACCTTTTAATTTTTTTATGACTGTATTAGGTTCACTGATATTAACAGAATGCAAAAAATCTGATTCTCTCTTCAAGCCTCCCTATTCCCGCTGAAGGCAACAGGAAAAAAAATGGAAAGAGTAGCTAACTGTAGCTAAACAGCCTGGTAATAAAAAGATAGGGCCTCCTCCACAGGTGGGATTTTCCTACAGTAGCCACTGAGGCTGTAGCCAGAAGCAAACTGGGAATTATTCAGCAAGAGGAGGGGGGTAGCAGCTGAGCTTCTCTCTGAGCTTGTGAACGCTGCTGGGATTTTTCTAATGTATTTTAAAAAATGCAGGTAGAGTTTTGTTCTTGTTCCTTCCCCTGGATGTACACTTGTGACTCAGAATGTAAAACGGTTGAAAACTGCTGAAATGGAAGATGTAACACAAAATGGAAGCAGGGGTTGTTGGTACTCTAAACACCTCCTGGATTGCTACATTTTCTTTACTGAAGATACACAGAAGATACACTGGAGTGTGGCTGCCTCATCCCCAGAGGTGTTCAAGGCCAGGTTGGATGGGGCCCTGGGCAACAGGATCTAGTAAATGGCATCCCTGCTGTGGTCCCTTCCAACCCAAACCATTCTGTGGTAGACAGGTTCCCAAGAAGATGATGCTCCCTACAGAAAATAAAATATACGTTAAATGCACCTGCCAATACGTTGAATGAGGGTAACTCATCTTGACCTTCAGAGAAACAAGAAATGTAAATGCAGCATTTTAAATATGCACTGTTATTTGAAGTGAATCTGTTCTGTCCCAGGCACCACACAAGTGCCTAAAGCACCTGTGAGCCCTTGACCCCTTGTCAAGGGGTTTGGTTTCCTTCCCCACACCTCCTGCTGGATGGCAGCACCTGCTTGTACTGTCTGAGGATTCACCTACCACTTGTGCTCCTTGGAACTGAGCCACGGGAGCTTCCCCAGCATAAAAAACCTTTTCTAAACAGATCTGGACTTGCTCTGAGCAATCCTCCAGCACCATAAATCCTGCCAGGCCTGTTGGCCGATGTGCACTACAGTGCTGAAGACACAGCCCCAGCTTTTGGATCCAAGCTGGCCTGGATCCAACCAGCTCAGGATGGGAAGGAGTCCTGCTCAGATGGCCCTGTCACAGGCCACAGCGACACAGCATTGCAAGCACTTCTGGTGTCCCCCACCCAAGGTTGCCCTGGGGCTTGCCTTTAAAAGATGCATTTAATAATGTTCAACCAATCTTTTACCATTTGACTGTCATCAGGTTCATATTTATACATCAGGCTGCACTCTTTGTCTCCTGATCTCAGCACTCCTTATGTGAGTTTGTGTAAGCTTCAGGAAAACCAGTGTCTATCGATCCCCTCCTTTAGGAAAAAGGCACACGGCTGTTACTGCAGGAAGGGGCCTACACGGTCTCAGAGGAAAAAAGATGGAGACAGTGGCTCTTCACCTTGCAGAGGTCAGGATGGTTTTTCCTGCTGATACAAATCCCGTTTCTTCTCCTTCAGCACAGCACCCTCTAGTGCCTTTCCCAAATTCTGGAAATGCCCGGTCTGTGACTGCCTGAGTCCTGATCAGCTAAGGGTTTCCCTAAAGGGAAGGATTCAGTGCAGCTTCAGACCCCAGAGCACTTCCATTGAGCTGGCACGAGTAAACGTGACTCTACGTATGTCACTTTTGGTACAAAGAGCAAAACATCCGACTGGAGTTATCCCACATGTAAATTCATAGGCAGGCAGCTGGGATCTGCTCTCTCTTGAATAGATGGTCTGCAGGATCTCACCCTAGGATTGGACCAAAGCTTTTCTAGAAAGCTTCTTTCAGCAGGTCCAAGTAACATAAGATTCACCACTTTTGCTGGTCAATTTTAACAATTAAATCACTTTAGTAATGGTAAACTCCATCTTTATTCAAGATCCAGCATAATCCAGCAAAATCTCAGCATAACACCCTTTGAAGCTTCTCTGTGAAATGTAATCCTTGCTTCCCCAAACCTCCATGTCCCATCTAGGAGCCTACACTGAACAATAAAATCAACTTTTGCTCTTCTTCTCCATGACAAACTGAAAAGACAGAAATTTCTAAGTCTTTCAAGTTAAGGCTTACATTCAAACCCTTACTTTTATGGCCATTTTATATTTCATTCTTCTACTGTTTCAAACTGAAAATCACATTTGGGGGACAGCAAGGAAAAGATCCTTCTTGTTGAGGATTTCAACTCTGGCAAAAGTGTGGCCAGAAGTGCACATGCCAACAACCAGGCAGGGGTTAAGCTGTGGCAGAAGCTCTTCACAGCTGCACCTGTAAGCAGCAGAGGAGTGTTGGGAGCTAGGAGGGATCCAAGGAAGGGACACTTCTCTCTTGTCTCATTCTCTCCCTTGCATCTCAAAGCACTGCTTTGGTTTCTTTAAGCATATCTGAATACCAAGAGTTTTTGTAGAAGCAGTTGAGATTTGGGTCTCCATGTCTACTGGTTTTAATGTTTACAACTTGGGGTTTATCACACTGAAGGCTCCTGGCTGTTGCCATCACGCCCATCCTTCAGTGTTTCTTATCTATCACCTGAGCCTAAAAAATATTGCTGGTTGATTACTCATCTCCTCTCCTCCCGATGAAGTTCTTCTGTTGGTAATTTTAGCTCCTACTTCACCCTTCCCTATAAACCTATTTCATCCACAAGAGCCTTTTTATTTTTTCTGCCTGCCTTCCCCTGCCTTGTGCAATCACAGCTTTTGGGCAGGCCCCTGGGGGTGCAAAAGCCCAGCTCAGGTCCCACAGAATCGCAGCGTCACAAAATGGGTCTCCAGGCTGGGAGGGAGCAGAGCGGGTAAAACCTCCAATCTCATCCAACCTCCCTTCTCGAGCAGGGTCATCCTGAAGCACATTGCACAGAACTGCATGCAGGTGGCTCTTGAGTATCTCCAGTGAGAGAGACTCCACGACTGCCTGTGAAATCTGTTCCAGTGCAGGGTCACCCACACAATAAAGACGTTCTTCTTGTGTTCAGGTGGAATTTTCTGCGCACTAGCCGCCACTAGTTGCCTCTTGCCCTATTGCTTGCCACCTCTGAGGAGAGCCTGGCTCCACCCTCCCTTTAGATATTTATACACATTGACGAGGTCCTCTCTCAGTCCTCTCTTATCGAGGCTGAACGGGCACAGCTCTCAGCGTGTCATTGTGACAGAGATGCTCCTGTCCCTTCATTGTCTTTGTTGCCCTTCTCTAGACCCAGGAGCTCCAGGAGCTCCCTGTCTTTGTTGCACTCGCTCCAGCCCTGCGCCTTCCACACCGACGTTCCTTGCCCGCGGCACCAGCCCCGCCTGCTCCTCATTCTGGCGGTCGGGCCCGCTCCAGACCCCACCCCGACCCGCTCGGCCCAGGGCTCGCAGCACTGACGGGATCCAGCCCGGCCCGCTCTGCCCAAGGCTCGCAGGAACAAGGGGATCCAGGCCGGGTCCGCTCCCAGCCCAGCCCGCTCTGCCCAGGGCTCGCATGACGAACGGGATCCAGCCCAGCCCAGCCCAGCCCAGCCCAGTCCGCTTTGCCCAGGGCTCGCGGGACTGACAGGATCCAGCCCAGCCCGACCCGCTCCCGGCCCGGCCCAGCCCTGCCCAGGGCTCGCAGCACTGACGGGACCCGGGCCGGGCCCGCTCCCGCCGCCGGCCCCGCCCGTTCCGGCGGTGCGCGCGCACTGCTCCCGCCCCGCTTCCGCCGCCCGGCCGCGCTTGCAGCGTCATCCCGGGGGCTGGTTTGAATGAGACCCCGAGCGGGGCCGGGACCCGCCGCTGCCGCCGCCGCTCGCCCGCGCCCGCCCGCCCGCGCCGCGCCCCGCCGCCCTGCGCCCGCCCGCCCCGCCGTGCGCCCGGGCCGCGCCGCTCCGCCATGCCGCTCTTCTCAGGTGAGCGCGGCGCCCGCCCCTCCCGCCGGGCCCGGTTCGGGGGCGCTGCCCCGGCCCCGGCGGCGGCGGCGGGAGGCGCCTCGCCTCGCACGTGCGCGCCCATCCCGGCCGGGCCGGCGGCGGGAGCGCCCCGGGAGGCGCGGCCCGGGCCGTGAGGAGGGAGGCAGGGAGGGAGGGAAGGGAAGCGGGGAGGCAGCGCTGGCCTGGCCCTGCTGGCGGCAGGGCGGGTGTCAATCGCGGGCCGCCGTGCCTCGGCATTGCCCTGACTCGGTTTGCTCTGGGTTCCTGCTAAAAGCGAAGTGGTGCTGTCCTTGCGGTGAGCCAGAGCGCGCCATCTGCGCCTTCCAGGTGTGTCTGCCTCCGCTCTTTGAAATCCATTCCATCCTACAGCCTCCGATGGGTTGGAAAACCCAAGTCCAACCTTTGGCCAGGCACCACCATGTCAACTAGACCAGGGCATTGAATAGCACATCCAGCCCTCTCTTTAACACCGCCAGGCATGGTGACTCCACCGCCTCCCTGGGCAGAATATTCCAGTGTCTAATCTCCCCTTCTGTGAAGAAATTCTTCCTAATGTCTAGCCGAAACCTAAAATTAACGCTTTCTTAAATTGTACTTCATCCTGCTGGCCCTTCTTGCTGTGAGGAAAGGTTTCCGTGGAAGACTTCAAGAACAAAGCCGCCAGTGACACTTCTGGGACCGGTTACTGCCTTGATGATATCTCACAGATATGGCCTGTTTGGGCCTTCAGCTTTTTAGGTAGTATGCAGCCTTAGTACATAGCTTGTCCACTGTTTTGGCTGTGGTTAGCAAATTGGGATCCTTATGTCAGTGTAATAATTTTTCCTGAATTCATCCAAATCTTGTGGAGTCTCCCTCACTGGAGATACTCAGGAATGGTTTGGGCACAGTCCTGTGGCTTGTGCTCTGGGATGGCCCCCTCAAGCAGCGAGGTCGGATGAGATGAGCCTCTGTGTTCCCTTCCAACCTGACCTGTTCTGTGAAGTCTATGTACTGTGTTTTCTGATCAGCAGGTAAATACGTCCTTCCTCTTTCTTACTTAACATTGTTTTCAAATTAACGAGTTTCTCTTTTGTTTTGCACGAAGTCTTGGTTGCAGTCTCTGAAGACAGTCATGATCTTCCATTCTTCCTCTTGAGTGCTGCATTGTCAAAACCAGCGACACTACAGATTAATAATTGCTAACTCTTCTGCATATTTAGCAGTGGAAGCATGACTGTTCAAAAATTCAAAACCCAAAAGTCTGTGCAGCTGACTTGTTCAGTGACTGAGTGGGTTGTCTTCCTGGAAAATGGGAAAAGCCTTGTGCTTCGTAGGTCTTAAATATGCAAAATAATAAATGTGTTTTTTAAAAAAATGAGAACATTGGGCGAAATATAAGATGCTTTCTATTAGAAATACTGAAAAGTTGGTCATTTGAGTTCCTTTGTAGACTAATTTAGTCCAACTCATTTAGACTTGCTTTTGATTATTCTGTAATACTACACATCACAAGCATTGCATACATCTGAAATCTGAACCTTTTTGAAAGGGTTTTTAAAATTATGACTTCTAAGAGTTTTGTGTTTTGAAAAGGTATGGTTGCTGTAATATATTTATGTAAAACCAAAGCAGAGGTAGAAGGATGTGGCTTTCCTAAAGTCTGGTATTTCAGCCACTTACTATGCCCTGAGGATATTGGTGTGTGCTCTCTTTTACACGTTTTCAGTAAAATCTCAGCTTGCTAAGGAAGCCTTATGTACCTGTGTTAGTTCTTGGAAGTGGTCAAAGGTGTGTTCTGTAGAGGCACACAGCTTATTCCATGCATTTTCTGTCTGCTCTTGGTCATTACCACAGTGAAGTTAACATTCCATTGTGCCATTCTGCCTCCTGTTTCTGCTAATGGTCTCATTTCCAGCATCGAGGTTTACATTTTCTGTGACCAAATTTCACTTTGCTTCTTAATTCCAGTCCTGCACCTTACTGGGGTCAATAGCCCTGCTTTTAAAGAGTGCTGTATTGTTTTCCTCTGGAGGAGGACGGAAGTGCTACGGATAACTGAGCTGGAATTGCACCTCTGAACTTCCCTCAGAAAGTTCAGTTGTTTGCAACAAGCAGTGAGAGAGAGTGGGAGAGTTAGTTCCAAACTGCTTTTCTGAAGACCTGCAGAAGGATTTCTCATGCTGTTAGACAAACTTACTGTTTACAGGGTTTCTCTGTATTTTACTTTTCACTTGTTTTGTAGGATTTTTTTAGACCTGCTGGAGGTGCTGTGCTCTGATGGATGAGGTGCTGTATAGTAAAGGTGTTCCCTACCTTCATTATTGACAATTTTAAGAGCTGAAAACAGAATGTTTTGAGACTGTGTGAAGTCTTGGTAATCTTGGTAATTGCATTCTTGAGTATTAGGAAATAATCAAGTTTCAAAACATTTTGTTTGCAGTGAATGTGAAATGGGGAAAAGAGAAATTCGATGGCGTGGAGCTGAACACTGACGAACCTCCAATGGTCTTCAAAGCCCAGTTATTTGCACTGACCGGAGTTCAGCCAGCCAGACAGAAGGTTATGGTTAAAGGAGGAACTCTGAAGGTAGAAATCAGTTTTTTATATTATGTCTAACTTTGTTATGAGTTAACATGAACAATGATGGTGCTTCTGGGTGTTCCTTCCGAAGATCTTTGGTTGTATGTGTTAAACTGACTGCACTTTACTCATTTATACAAAACAGCTTGGTGGGACACCTTTTGTCACTTTTTTTATGTTCATAATCTGAATGCAAATTTTTTCTTTCTAGCTTGTGTAAGAGAAGTCTATTGGGTGCTTCTCTATCGGAGAGTTACTGGTTTAATGAGACGTAGGCAGTTTTGCTGCAAAAAGTTGTTTACATTTAAGCAGTGTTGAACAATGCATGGGAAACCTAATTGAAAACACAGCTTGGTTGCTTTTTATTTTAGTCAGATGAGACTTGATAACATGTAAATAGTTAATATTGTGTAACCTTGGATGAAACACAATTGTATATTTAGAAATGTGATTAATATTAATGAAAATACTTGCTACAAGTATCTTGCTACAAGATAACTAACTTGTATTTTATTTTATTTCACAGGATGATGACTGGGGAAACCTAAAAATAAAGAATGTAAGTTCTGAGCAGTAAATTTTACTATTCTGATTTTTTATTTTGGCATTCAAAGAGAGGCTTGAAAGTGCTTGCTGTTTCTGTGTCAATGGGCAGTGCTATCTTAAAAAGTTATACCTTGATGAAAAATAATTTTATAGATGTCATATGTAAGCATGCTTAGAAAGATCTCACCATTGATTTATGAAAAAACTTTTTTTTTTTTTTTTTGCATCAGTAGGGAGCACATGCTATCTTTTCTGGAGTAGTTGAGTGCATATATTTATTTATTCCATACAAGAAATGTTCTGGATCAGAGCAGTGCTGTCTTATCTGTGATCATAAAAATAAGTGGTGTTGTTTAGAGAGATCTGGTGAACCTGGGTACTGTCTGCAGACCCTTGTCCTTGCACATCCCCAGCTTGGACAGATGTGCTGGTGATGCCAAAGTTACACCTCTGCTTATGTCCTTTTTTACCAACCTGCTGAAATGTGCTCTCCTGTGTTAAATAGCTGCTGTTTTTAAAGAAAGCATTAGTAATGGTAATTCATACATTTGGCTAGTTTAAAAAGAAAACAGAAAGTGTTTGTGTTGCTTGCCTGTATAATATTGCATCAGCGATTCCCACAGATTTTTGTTGGGGGTTTTTTTGTGTGATTTTTGTTACTGTGCATCTCTTGTAACCTCTTGTAACAGCTTTACTCCAGTTCTTCACTGGGCAGATTGAATTCGGTAGCATTGCTCTTACCCTTGTAACTAGTTAGCAGCCTGTAGCTGCAGCTATTGTAGCAAAATTATGCAGCAAAAATGCAGTACATAATATTCTTGTCTTTTTCTGCATGTGGTTGTGCTAATAGCTGCTTTTTTTCACTTTAATAATGTTATATACAATTTCTAGGGATTTATTTACACTGTCAAAACAGTTTCTCTTCATTCTGTTGTTCATCCTTTTCCTTGGCACTGTATGTTTCAAGACTCCAGATAGTCATTTTCTCCTCCTTTAACAGATCTTACTGTGTAGATGTGCTCCTGTTGAATGCTGAAAGATTCCTTTTCATATTATGCTAGTTCAGCAAGCATGGAAACCTGATTGACTTTTTTTTTTTACCCCTTAAGTGTTAGTTCTCATGTCTAAGCTGATGTGGTAGTTTAGGTTATTTTTCACTTTTCAACTAGTTTAACCCAGAACTCAGTGGAAATATTTAGCATGGATAATTCTAGGTGCTTCCTAGATAAGAGGAATTGAGGTACACCCTAAAGTCACAGTAGTGCAGTATTGGTTCTGTTAAACTAGGAGATAAATAAATAAACACAGAAACTGTGTTTATTTTTGGGGAAATAGCTGAAGTGTGTTAAGAGCTTGAGGGTTTGAGTGGAGATAAGTGTCCCTAGACATGGATTGCTGTTTTTGCTGTGTTTCCAGGGGATGACCTTGCTAATGATGGGTTCTGCCGACGCGCTTCCAGAAGAGCCGGTTGCTCGCCCCATCTTTGTGGAGGACATGACAGAGGAGCAGTTGGCCTCAGCTGTAAGCATGTTTCCAACTTCAGTCTCTTGTAAACCTTAGCAATGGCAAGTTCTTAAATGCTTGCAGTTGCTTAAAAGTGGGTTTTGAAACTGTAGTGTCTGTTTAGCATCTTCACCAAGAATCACAAATTTACATCAATGACCAAACTGGGAGCAGTAAAAAGAAATCTGGGATTTAATTTAAAAATCATACAATTAGTGCTGTTTTTCCTTTGAGCACGCAGCTTAGTAGATTTTCTAAAAATAGCATTGTGATGTTTGTAAAGGTGAAGTTGTATTGCCCTTACTGCATCAGTGTCCTGTATTTTGCCTAAACAAGGCCTCTTAGATATGCAAAGTTATTTCCTGCCTCTTTCATATCTGTGAGGAGAAACTAGGATTTGTTTTAGGGTGGGGTGTATTTGGGGATTTGTTACTAGTATTAGGTCAACTTTGTGAAAAATGAAAATAAGTTTGACACATGTGTTTTGCTTTGTGGAAGTAAAGTCTGAAAGAGCATAAATAATCTATTATTTTCTTAATGAAGAAACTCCTGAGTTTCCTTTTTTACAGCTTGAAAGGCTTCATTTTCTCACCAATCATTTGAACTGCAAGCTTTTTCATATTTAACAGGCAAGATTGTTGTCAACTGTGCATGCAGAATAGAAACACTTTGGTGCATGTCTGTATGAAAAAGGATCTGTAGTTCATGACTGGGTTTGTGTGCTTCAGGATTTAGTGCTTTCCAGGCCACCTGCAGGTGGAGGGTATTTAT
The DNA here is from genome assembly GCF_028551555.1 of Melozone crissalis. Taxonomy (NCBI): domain Eukaryota; kingdom Metazoa; phylum Chordata; class Aves; order Passeriformes; family Passerellidae; genus Melozone; species Melozone crissalis. Next base: position 18,176,941 of record NW_026535820.1, read on the forward strand.
GGATTTTGGAGTAACCCCATACTGAGAGGCAAGCAAGGAGGTGATTTCACTATCAGATAACATTTTGAAAAAGTTGGTCACATGGGAATTTTGTTACACATCAAGATTCAGTTGTTTGCAGTGCATGTGTTCACTTCTGAGATATGCTGAATGAGTTCTCTCTTCCTAAAATAATCTATTTGTATTGGTATGCAGTATCACTTCAGTTTCATTAAACTGTGTTTTTCCCTGACAAATACCGAAGTATTCAGGATTACAGAAAAAGAAAGAAAAATTCTATTAGGTGGTGATTTATAGTTGTTTCTGAAGCTGGCTAGCTTACTATTAGTTGGCCTTTACATTGGTCAAAACGTCAGAAATTCACAAGTTGTCTGAAAAGATCAAGTTAATGATCTGTTGCAGATTTCTGGAGAGAAGTTTAAACAATGCTTTTGTTTCCAACTATGAACTCCATCATTTTCAGAGTTTTACTGAAAACTGATTTTAATTAAAACATCAGTGTTTTGTACAAATGTATTCATGTGGAAATTTCACGGAAATAGAATTTTAAGGTCAAAACTTGAATGGGATTATAGTTGAACTTTCTGAATAATTGCATGCTTGAAGAATATATTCATTAAACTAAACATGCACAGAAAACCCCCAAAGCATTCCTGAATGTTCCCTAAAAGTATCAAATTGTGTGATGATAAATATAATCATAAAGTGGATCTAGAAAGCCTCATAACATTTGATGGAATATTCCCAGTTTTATGCATAATTCATGTGCTCAGAAGGTGATGTCACATTATAGTGTTTGTACAAAAATGGTTGCCACTTCTCTCTGACCTTCAAGCACCCTTGTGAATTTTTTTGGTAGATGGAATTGCCATGTGGATTGACAAACCTTGGCAACACTTGCTACATGAATGCTACGGTTCAGTGTATCCGATCCGTGCCAGAAGTGAAAGAGGCCCTTAAAAGGTAGGACAAAAGTACTGTGACTAAAATGTTTCCTTTAGCTTATGAAGATATTTTGCAGAATAGTCATCTTAATACTGGTATGGATTATCATGACAATCTATTACTCTTCAGGTCTATTCAAGATTAACAGAATGATCAATTAAAGTTTATCCTATGGCTGTGTTAGTCTGTACTTTAATTAAAAAGTTAAGACTGTGTTTCTTGGAACTGGCTTTTAATAGAGAGAATGTGTTTTGCTCAGCTAGAAAGTAGTTCCTGTCAAGACCAGTTTAAAATTCTAAAATAAGCTACTGAACTCTTAACCCTGTTTTTTTGCTGTTAGTTTTTATGGTCCTGTTCTGGATAAAAGAATCATATGGGAGTCCTGTTCCTTTGAGGAATATTTCCTGCAATGGTTCCATTGCACAGTATTTTCAGCTGTGAAATTCTGAGATTTGCTACTTGGAGGTACTGCAGGAAGTTCTAAGACATGTCTTCATGGAATTTTGTTTTTGCTAATTTGTTCTCAATGTAGGATAACTTTTCTGATTTTTGTTTGTTTTTGTTATTCTAGATTGAAATGTGAAAATGGCTAGTGGTTTTTTGTGGTTGGTTGGTTATTTTTTTTTTGTAAGAAATACACAAGAAACTTGAAAGTCATAAATGTTGAAGGAAAAAAGAATACCTGCCAATGTGGCTTGAATATGTCCTCCAGATGAATTGTAATGAGAAAACAATGAGTATTTATAAAAAAGTGAGAATTAGGTAGAGCATTATTGCCATCTTAGGGTTAATTTAATTCCTTGTCCCCTGCTTTCTCGATTCCCAGCTGGATATTCTGTGTTACTGTAATCACTTGTTATTTAAGTAGTTATAAACAGTTTTTCATTCTGTTAGCAGGTGAACCTTTATTATTGAGCACTGAGAACTACTTGTGAAGTACAGAAATTTGGTTTCAGGGTTTTTATTGGCTATCAGTGTTATCATTTTAGGCAAGTCTTTATTTCCATGTGAAGGACTCTTGAGTTATGACGCTGAATCTGAATATTGGACAAATTTACCATAGCAAAAAGCAAAATGGAGCCCATGAAACTGGCAGACTGCAATACAAGATGTGGCCGTATTGTCTGTGGGAAGTCAGATTCACACTCTGGTTCAAACTCTGTTTTTCTCTGGAGATTTAGCCTTTTTTTGGTCTTCCTTGCTTGATGACTGCGTGGCAGGCTGTAGGGTGCATGGCAGTGGGAAGGTGTGACAGGACTCACTTGGGAAAGCTGTTACAGCTTCTTCCCTGAGGCCTGCTCTGTTGATCTCCCCAAGGAACTCCTCCCTGTTCTGTAGCATGCCCGGGGAAAGTTTCCTGCTTGTCATCTAGCAATGGTCAGAATTTCAAGAGTCCAGTCTGAGATTAGAGAATGTGTGAGTCCCTCCTTTTGCTTGAAGGCTTTGGGGAGTCCATCTGTTCCTCATCCAGCTGCTAAATTAGGAATTTAAAGAAGAGTGGTAGGTTCTTGTCATATAGGTGGATTCCCATTCCTTTTCAGTCTAGGAAATACTTCCCCAAGAAAACATCTCACTTCTCACTGTTTTGCTTCTGCTGTGGAGGGAGGAAGCAAGCTTGCCCTCCATCTCTGTGCATTTTATCTGACATCTATCCCTGAAGGTGTTTTTTTTCACATGTATCTGAAGAAGCCATGGCAAATGTTTCAGAAATGGGATAGCTTTTGTTCAGACTTTCTCAGTTTCTTTAAAAATAAAACAAGTCTTTGAGGCAAAAGGATTAGAGAAGCAGCAGTGATGTAGCCAGACTTCTTGGTCTGCCTTTACTTACTGTCTGAAACATGCCAGTTTTCCTTTGCTTCCATGCTTGCAAAATAGCTGAAACGTTGAGGTAAATGTGAGTGAATCTTACCTTTGGTTACTTCTGGCTTGGTGATAGATTTCCTTTAAATGAATCCAGCCTGCTTCAAAAACCCAACTGTCCTTCCTGTTTGTGTTTAATTGCATGCAAATTATTTTTCTTCCCTTTTAGGTATGGTGGTGCCTTAAGAGCTTCAGGAGAAATGGCCTCTGCTCAATACATTACTGCAGGTTGGTGTTTAGAGTAGAAAACAGGGGTTTAGGCAAGTGTGTGATTTATTGATAACTGCAGATGAAATTTGCAGTTAAAACTCTGTGTATTGTTCTTTAGTGCATATGCCTTAGGAATGTCAGATCTGCTGGCACTGGAGGATTCATTTTGTCTTTAAAGGCTATTCTGCCCCTGCCTGCAAGGTGTTTATCTCTGCACATTGTCAGGCTGCAGGCTAAGGGAAAGATACTTCAGAGTCATCTAGGCTTAGATAGAAGCAACTTGTATCTCTAAATTGTTTTACATGTAGGCATGAAGTAATTGGAACTTCCTAAAGCAAATTCCATCCATCCATCCATCCATCTATTGGTTTGATCCCTTTGTGCAGAAATACTTTAGCTCTTTGTTTCACATAGTGGTAGGCTAACACCATACTCCTGGGATATGTGTGTCACTGGTGGTTTTTAATATGATTTATTGCCTGAGCATTATTGTTACAATGGAAACTGATGCTTTATCAGTGATCTTAGCCTTTGCCCTAAAGAGCCATATTTCATAGCTGGAGTGGAAAGGAGAGTCTTCAAAACAGAAGTTACTCTTTGTTGTGGTGGTGTGGGTGCTCACACTGTGGGAGCCCACGGTGGCCCTGTGTCTTCAAGCTCTAACTAGAGTCCTAGTTAGACCCCTTACACTTGAACAAGGGTACTACTTGTCCACTTTTTCTTTTTTTACTCTATTTCATTGCCCCACTAAGATGCTGGGCCAGGACACTGGGATTTCTACCAGTCCATTTAAGGAAAAACAAAACAATATAAGGAAGGAAAGGTCCAGTTTGTGGGTATGCCTGCTGATCGAATTTTGGGGTGGTAAGTTCAATGGTTACTCTATACAGCCATGCCTGCCCCTCCCCTTTTCACTGCCTTTACTTCGTGTCCCTTGTTTTCTTTTTAAGGTGACAGCTCTGCTTCTTAGGAATTTTAATAGTTTAAGTAATTTGTAGTTAATTCTTGGGTGCTGAGCTGTTCAGGAACTCCTGCATGACACTTATGGCATTTTTTTTAAAATTGCTGTGTCATATCAGTTGCACCTCTTATCAAGGTCAGTGAAGACATTTCTGAAAGAGGAAGCAACTGACCTTGGTTCCCTGTAATCTTGCCTATGTTCACTTACTGGAGAGAACAATTCATTAGTCTCTTCACTTGTAAATTAGTGACCATGCAGATTGTTGCCTACCTCACAGGGTTGTTGTGAGGATTAACAGGTACCTTTGGAGTGATCTGTGGATTTAAAATGCTGTAACTTGGGTAGATAAAACGTATGCCAGAGTATGGAACAAAAAAGAAAGCCATGTGTGTTGTCATGCAGTCAGTATCATTCATTGGATTGCACATAGTTATGAGCTCTCTGCACATATGCATACACATACTTGTTTTCCTGGGTCTTAAGCATGGGTTTTTCCTAGATATTTTATTAAAGTTTTTTTTCCTTGTAGCTGGTGAAACTTAAGTTGCTCTAGAGGATAGATTGTGAATGCCTCCTGGTTTCTCTTGTGAAAGCATTGTTCCTCAGATGTGTTCCAAACGAAATCCTAATTGCTCAATTTTTTTTCCCTGCTGTTAGTGGCCAGGAAAGACAAGGCAATATGTGCCAAATTCTCAGAATTGCCATCTTTATGCTTTCAAAGTTGTGTTCAGAAAGGAGATCATAGGTGCACCTGTTATGCCACCTGGAAAATTTGGTCCTGCTTTGGAAAGATCAAATTGGACGCTGTTAAATGATCAGTCTTTAAATGTTGTTGCTGTTTTACTGTTCTTTTTACACTTCCTGCCATGTTTGAATTGTTTTTTCGCTTCTCAAAGCATTCACTTTTTCTTCAAGCTCTTAGAGACTTGTTTGATTCCATGGATAAAACCTCCTCCAGTATCCCACCTATCATTCTCCTGCAGTTTTTACATATGGCCTTCCCACAGTTTGCAGAGAAAGGTGATCAAGGCCAGTACCTTCAACAGGTAAAGACCAATTATTAGCTTATTTTTTAAAATTCTATAGTATGTTGGAAGTTGAGAACAAGAACATTTTAAGACTTTCCTTCTCCTGTGAAAATAATGACTCCCAGTAAAGTGGGGTGGTTTTTCTGTAGAAAAGTTGTATAGAAGTTGAATGTAGTATCAAGTGCTAGTTTTGAGAATGGAATTGGGAGAAATTCTTAGTTAAGGAATCCTCATGTTTGGCTTTATAATTGATGGGTTTAATGTTACTAAATCATAATGCTTGTAGTCAGATTTAATCCTGTGCTCCCTTCCTAGGATGCCAATGAGTGCTGGGTGCAGATGATGAGGGTACTACAGCAGAAGCTGGAAGGCATAGAAGGTGATACAATTATGGAGGTAATTGTAGTCTTACTCTAACCAGAATAAGGATTTATAGTATTTCACATATGTTTTGTTAAGTATTATCTGTTTGTGAGTTCTTTAACATGTGTCTGGAATTGTGAAGTTGCTTTCTGATGTTTCTGATCAGCATAATGCTGCTGTGGTCCTGTCAGTGATGCTGTGGAGTGTGCTAAAGGAAACCCTTCCCTTTGGGCTGTGTAAGGCAGTGTTGCACCAAGCTGGTGGTGACACCTTCTCATGTATGTGGTAGTTGGCCCTGATAACCTGTGAATTCAGCACGAAGAACTTTTTTTCTGAAAAAAGTGTGCTACAGTTTTAACTTGAATGGTTAATCTGATACAAGAAATTGCTGAAAGTTTTTCCCAAGATTTTACTTTCTCTTTTCTCTGTAAACTGTTTTCTGGAGACTCTTGGCAGGGCCTTGAAAAACTATGCTGAAACTTAAGACAGATTTAAGTTGGAGGGCTAGGGATTTATGTTTTTTTTTTTTTTCCTTGCTTGTTAATGGGCTTCAGGTTGGATTTAACAGCATGTTATAAGCATATTTGTTTTGAAACTTCTATGCTGTGTAAGATTGACTGACCAGAAGAAAATGGACGTATAGAAAGATGAAGGAATGGGCTTTAAAGAATTTAAATAAATGGGGTAATTTTGTCAGTAGAGAAGACTGTATTTACATTCTGTTTAAAGTTACATCATCAAGAGATTTTGTTTTACAGACAGACTCTGGAGCTACAGCAGCATCCTCTAAAAAGAAGAGTTTAATTGATCAATTCTTCAGCATTGAATTTGAAACAGCGTATCCTAAAGACTAAGGCAAGACATAAACAATGGTGATTTCACTCTTAACAGTTGAGTTCAGGGAGAATGAAAAGCATTGTTCAGAATACTATGGAAAGTGAAGGTGTAGGTTGGGGAATGGGTCATGATGTTGTGCAGGAGTACGCAGAACTTAACTTTAAGATTGGATGTGCTTTGAGAGAGAGGATGATGTGGGGAGAAGGAATGGTAATGAAAATCTACGGAGGAAAAAAACCCTTGTTGAATTTCAATAGCACATTTCCTCCCCAGAGAAGATTGGTCCTTACCAGCTTCAAGGATGCTCACATGCTTTATCCAACTAAAAGTAATTGTTGCCCTAAATAGGCTTTTTTGGCTTGTAAGAGTGTGTTGCTGACAAACCTGGTGTACTAAAGATGCACAAAAGGTAGCTTGATTGATTTCTTAAGAAATAAATTAGGTGTCCACAGTTGTATGAGTAAGAAACAAATGCAGCTGACAACTTTCTAGTGGGTTCTTTATAGCAAGAAAAAGAGGATATGACCACATGGGGCACACATCTCATGGCAAGTATTGCTCTTTTCCCATTTCTCCACCCGAAAATCCTGTCTGTCATCAAACTGAGCACCACTTTCAGAAAGAATTATACACTGTGCATTTTGCTTGTCTGAAATAAGGAAACATCTCCTTAGATGAGGTACTGTATCTCATGGTTTGGTAGTAATGAGGAATAAAGGCCTTTTTTAGGTATAGGCCTTTTTCTCTCCCTCTTCTGTGACGTTTGTTGACCTTAAAATAGTTGGGAGTCTTGGAATGTGTAGCTAAGAGGAATGATGCATAGGCCAGTATCAGCAAGAAGACTTGTTAGAACAGTTGCAGGCTTTCAAAGTGTGATTACAGCAGCATTTGTAGAGTAGCTGCAGTCAGAAAAATACCTGGTTGGAAGGAGATATTTGAGAGAAAAGCATTGGGCTAGAACTATGAAAAGAGGAGAGGACAGACAGAACAATTAAAAGAAATGTGTAGAAAATAATGAAGGAATTAATTTCATTTCAGTGAAGGGGACAGATACAAGGCAGAGAAAGGAGGCTCTGCATGTTGGAAGAAGCAGGAAGTCTGGCCAGCAGCAGCAGTAGAAGAACTTTATTAATCATAAGCAACAATGGAGTGCAGTGTTGCAGGAGGGCTTTGTAACTGTGTGTTGGCAGCCAGTTAGTGTGTTCTGTGTCCTGGGGGTTGGGTGGTGATGGAGGAGAAGGAAGAAAAAGCGGGCCTCAGGTTGAATGGTGATCAAAGACTTATTTTCCTTTTTTTTTTTGGTGTGCTGTCTGCCCCTGCTGCCCCTTGTCCTCAGCCACGAAGGAACAGATTGCTCTGAAGGAAGGGCTCCTTCAAATCTTTTTTGTACTATGAGAAGTAAAGGTACTTTCTGCACAAGCGCAGAATTACCTGAATTGCTGTGTGCTTGGCATGTTCTTTTCACTAGAGCAGTAGTTCAGCTCTTGGTGCATGATGGTTTTCCTTAATTTTGTGAAGCATGAAATGTACAGAAGCCGAAGAAGAAGAAGTAACTAAAGGAAAGGAGAATCTCCTTCAGCTTAGCTGCTTTATCAATCAAGAAGTGAAATACCTGTTTACAGGACTAAAATTGGTAAGCTATTGCAACTTTTATTGAATTGAAATTCTAAATGGCCTGTGTATTTCTCAGTTGAAATTCTAAGTGACCTAAATGCACTTAGTTCTAAGTGCATTTAATCTGTGACTTGGAATTGATGTCTGCTGTCCAAACATGAAGTTTCAGGAATCTTTTTGGTGTTCATTGGGAAGATGGCTGTGAAAAGGAATTGCATGTTAATGTCAAACAGACTTCAGCAGAGCATTATCTTGACCCTGACATGGTGTTCCCCATGTAGGTAACCAAGTGCAAGGCAGTTTCCTCTTTGTCTCTTCAGCTGGGTTTCACTCCAGACTGAGCAGTATCATGATTTATGCAGCAATCAGTTCCCAGAAGGTCCAAAAGTCAACTTGGAAGTGGGCTGGCATTTTGGTTCCTAATTAAAACCCCACCAGATGATGTAACAACTAAATTTGATATGGCAGATTTTAAAGGGGGCGTAATTTTCCACCAGACAACATCATTCTCAAACTTAAAGTAGAACTCCTTAAGGTTGTCTGTGATTTTTAGGTGTGTATGTATTTTCAAATTGTAAGGGCTTTTTGGGGAGTCTGAAGTAGAAAAGAGAGGAGCTACTGCAAAACCTTTGTAGTAACTGTGTAAGACTAGGGCAGTGATCTGGTTTGTACAGGACTAAAACCAAGTTGTATGATTCTCAGATAATCTTTGTGTATCTCTGTCTTCTTTTTTTCTTTTTCCTAACAGAATTTAGAAGGAAAAGTAGGATAAAATAGCTAATGCTCACAAATGGAAAAACACTATAAAAAAAGAAACTTCACTTTCAGGCCAAAAAAAATCTACAACTTATGCTAGATTGCCTGGAGCAAGAGAATTGCAACACTAAGAACCAAGCTAGTCTTTCCCAGAATTTTGTTAGGAGACACCAGCTGTCAATTTAGATGCAGCTCTGGCTGCTTGAGACTGAGAGCTGAGAAATGTGCAAATATTCTTCTCACAGGAAACTCCAGATTTTCTTCAGTTGTGTTCCAAGCATACGATACATTTGTAACCAAGTCCAGATACAATTCATAATAAAATCCAATTGTGAGTTCTACTCCTGTGGAGCAAAATTTTCTGCAGAGAAAAACTCAGTGTTGTCAGGGCTCAGGAATGAGCCTGGAGCTGAAGGAATGAATGGGCATAGTCCTTTCTGCCAAGGAATTTCAAAATCTTATGTGTTGTAATGGCTGACAGCAACACAAGAGACTGGCAGAACAAGATTTAGTTTATGGTTTGTTTACCCCTGTTGTGCTTTTCTCTAAGCTGTGTTTTCTGATGAACATGTGTTCCTTCTTTCTCTTGCAACAGCGTCTTCAGGAGGAAATCACCAAACTCTCTCCAACACTGCAGAGAAATGCACTCTATATCAAATCTGTGAGTGATACTTCCCTTGCTCTTTACAATTCTTTTCATTGTCAGTTTTCTGTTCCAAACCACGAAGTTATTGCCGCAACACCATGTGATTTATGTTTATAAAGCATCTGAGTATCCACTACCAAGAAATTTAAGACAGAGCTTCAGAAAAGGAGACCTTCTTTTATTCCTGTGGGTTTGTGTACAAATACATTCCCAGAATAAACAGTAATTTAGGATGAGCAGTGTTTAAGGTAAAAAAGATCTGTGAATATTTAAAGTAATAGCTTTTTCTAATTTTTTTTTTTGTAGTCCAAAATTAGTCGCTTGCCAGCGTACCTGACTATTCAGATGGTTAGATTTTTTTACAAAGAGAAAGAATCTGTGAATGCAAAAGTTCTTAAGGTAAGTTTTTTGCATATTGAACTTCAATTCCTCTTTATGTTTTCTGTGAGTTTTTATTAAAGGTAGACGATGAGGACTTGAAGACTACTTTCTTAATTGTTCACCTTTAAATTGCATTTAAAAACATTAAAGAGTGCAGTTTCTTTGCTCAAGTGCCAAGTAGTTTTGTTCCCAGTTGTGATGGTGTGTGGCAAACTACACTACCCAAAATAGACCGAGGAAGGAGGTGAGGGGCAAAAGTGAATTTCTCCCAGTACTGCTAATATTACATCATGACAAAAACCAAGATGTTTTTTGGTCTTTTCTCACCAGTGGTTCTGAGAAGAATGTTTAACTAAGGAGGGGGCCATGCTTTCAAGCTCTGAACAGTGTTCTAATGTTGATGGGAGATGTTTATGCTGTCAGACATTTCCTGTATTAGTTATTTTAATTGTCTGGCTTTCTGATGGACAAATGCAGGAACCAGCTGGAAACAGCTGAATGTTCTGTTTTGCTTTCTGTTGGCCGTGGCTGACAAACCTCCCAGGCTGCCCAGGAGCATCATGATAGATGAGATGCTCCTTCCTTACAAGAGGAGGAAATGAAATAAGGATTGAAGGTACATGTTAACTATTTCAGAAGATAGTTTGGATAGCACAAAACAACATTTTTGCCAGGGTACAGTCATTCTACATGCTTGCCTCTTTTTTCCCTTAGGCCTGTATAGGTATTTCCATAGTGTGAAAGTATGACAGCTAGCAATAAAGAATCTGAATTATTGTTAGTCTATGCTGAATGGAATAATTTATAGTGGTTTGTTTGTACTGAATTAGACATTCTTCAGTGAAAGCATTGTAGCTCTTTTGGTAAATACTAAAAGAATCCCAGTAGGTCAGGTTGCCATCAATTTGAAGAGGGTTTAATTTCATTTGATTGTGTTGTCTTCCCATGGGAGAATGCTTTAATGTGGAGTACCAATCCTACTAATAAACCTTTGTCTTTTACTTCCTAGGATGTCAAATTTCCTCTTATGTTGGATGTGTATGAGCTGTGTACTCCAGACCTGCAGGAAAAAATGGTTTCTTATCGATCAAAATTCAAAGATCTAGAGGACAAAAAAGTAAATCAACAGCCAAAGAACGTAAGTCTGCTGACACTTTCACTAATTCATACATCTGAAACTGGGCTTCTAGTAAGGACTAGAGAAAACTTGATGTCCCTAAATATATTATTTTCTTACATAGCAAACTCCTTGGTATTGAGCTTTAGATCTTTTTATCCTGTATTTTCATGAAAATGGTGTGTTTGCTTGATGAGAAATGTTAAATGCTGTAGTCAGACAGCATGTATTAAATACATTACAATGTAGTGCTTCTGTTTATCAGTGCTGTGCCTAAAAGTTTGCTGTAAGTTACACAGAATGATTCTCTTCAAATATTGCTGTTTGGTGGCTGCTCCCTGCTTCAGTGGAGTGTAGCAAGCTGTTCCCTGCTCAGCAGCTGGAAAGGGTTGCACAAGGCACTGTCATGTGCCTGACTGGTAAAAATTAGAGTATGTGTACTAGTGAGCTTAAAGTCAGCACTGTAACAACTTGAAAAGTGGTCTCATGTCTTATCCTGTCTACATAATTCTGACTTCCCTGTCTTTATTGAAGACAGAAGTAAATGAGCTAAAACTGTCATGTTTTAGGCATTTTTTAAAGTTTGCTGGTATTTTTCCTTGCCTAACTCATGACAAATTCTTGTAAGCATTTGGATAAGGCTTGCATCCCCTCTTACACAGATGGGAGCAAGAAAAGAGTGCTATTTTTGGACAGAATGTATTGGCACTGAGAGTCTGTCTCTGCTATTTTCTTATTGTCACTTCTGCTGCTAGCAAGCCCCCACCAAGGAATAAATCTGCAATTGCAGAATTGTTTCATAAACAAACCCATAAATCTCATGGGTGAACACTGCAGGCAGTATGTGCTAAAATATTTGCTTTAAAACTGATCTTCTTCAGATAAGGGTTTTGTATGTCCACCTATAAAATACAATAATGAATTTCTTTCAATTTGAACAAAAATGTTTAGACTTAGAAATATACTTAAATTAATGGAGACTTGGGATTTGATGTGATTGTGCTAGAGCTTTTATTAAACTGCTCCACATTAATTCAACTTAATCTCTTTTTTAGTCTAGTAAAAGTGATGGTGCACAGAAAGAAGTTAAATATGAACCATTTTCTTTTCCTGATGGTGAGTACAGGGAAGCAAATCTACACTAAAGTAACTTCCTATTTACTTGTGCTTAAGTGTACCTGATGGTAGCACTGTTTTGAGTACTCTGTCTCTTTAATGCTTTTGAAAATTAATCTTCAGAGACTGACAGGAATGGAAAGATTAGGTAAACCAAAACATTGAGATAGTGAAAGGCATAATTGCCATCCATCTGACAAGCTGGTGATAATAGGAGACAGGCACATCAAAAGACATTTGCGTGTAATGTGCACGCTGACTGGTCAGTGTGTGGTGGAAGGCTGAAATCCAAACAAAAACTTAAACTGGACTTCTAAAAGTGCTCTGGTGGTGGTGGTGTTGCCTCAGTTTTGGGGAGGCTTGGAGCCTGAAGGCTCAAAGCACTCAGCCTGTGCATTAATTACATCAGTAATACTTTGGGGTACATATTTATTTCATAAGAATGCACACCATCTTCAGTTTCCTGAGACTCTCCTGGCTGAGAGCTGCTGCTTTCGTTCACAGTGGTTTTGTACTGTAGCTGGGCTTTGGCACACACGCCTGCGGTGCTGTGGCCTGGCTGCTGCATCAAGCAGGACTCAAGGTTACTTTTTCTCTCCCCTTCAGATATTGGCTCTAACAATTGCGGCTATTATGACCTGCAGGCAGTGCTAACTCATCAAGGCAGATCAAGTTCCTCTGGGCATTATGTGTCTTGGGTTAAAAGGAAACAAGGTAAAAAATAATAAACAAATTGCAGCCCTGTTAACCATCTGCACAGCTCCTTTCAGCAAAGGGGCTGTTCAGCAAGCTTAGATTTTATGCACCTAAGTTACAAATGATGCACTTGTTCTCCTTGCAGATGAATGGATTAAATTTGATGACGACAAAGTCAGCATTGTTACACCTGAAGACATTTTGAGGTTATCTGGGGGTGGGGACTGGCATATAGCTTATGTTCTGCTCTACGGGCCTCGCAGGATTGAAGTCGTCGAAGAAGCAGCTGAACAATAGTCTTCCGTTCTAGCCATTCTGCCTAGGTGTGAAATAAATGTTGATTACTGATCACTTCTTTAACCCCAGAGCTTTAGCAAGTGGATAAATAATTTGTTCAAACCTTCTCATGTGCAGAGGGATATTGGTTTAAAACTGATCCATGTACCAATTAGTCACTATGGGACTGGACTGCCCACTGTGGTGGTGACAATACTTAAAATAGCTTTAATGTCTTGCAGAAGATAATTTTTTTTTAATGAGCCTCTCCTCCTCCTTCTTCTCTAATGTCATCAAGTATTTATTACACACCTACTCTCACATTTGTTACTCTTGCATGGTTTATACCACAGTTCAGTAGCTGTCCATCATTTGCCTTACCTGGCAGTTCTGTTAGGAAGGTAGAAGAGAAACTGTTGCCTTGTTGTGTAACTCAGTGCTGCTGCCCGTAGCCAACAGCTGTGGCTACAATCAAGTATTTGTCCAGCCTGACCTGCTGATTCAGTCTGTTCTGTTGCTGGCATCTCATGATTTCAGAATAAATTGTGATCAACAATGTGTCTCCATTAAAAACAGCTCCTGTCCTGGTACTGTAGTCAGTATGCGTTTGTTTTCACTTCTTGGGCCACCACTGCTGAATGTCTCAAAGCAGTCATGGAATAAAGTACCTTTTTTTTTTAAGCTGTAGGGATGTGTCTCCTGTCCTGTTACTCATTATTCAGTAGCTAAGTCCAGTGTGGTGGCTGCAAAACTGGGCTTTGCTTATTTACAGGACCTTCTGCAGTAATGGGATGTGTGTGACTGCTGTAAAAAAATCATTTCAGGCTACAGCCTAAAAAGCACTTCAGGCTTTCAGGCTACAGCCTGAAAAAAAAAGCCTTTAGGGTACAGCCTAAAAAGCACTAGCAAGGTCATCAACCCCCTCCCCCCTCGATGTACGGGTTCCCAGTGCTGATGTGTCCCAGTGCCTTCTGAAGAGCTGGTCCATGTTCATATGAAATACTCTCACTTCTCTTGGCAGGGTGGTGAGTTTGCCTGTGCCTCACTTGATCAGAAAGGGTCCTTTTACCCTTCCCTGGGGACACTAGCATCAGCTGTGGCTCTCACACTCAGCTCTTCTGCCTTGCAATTGTTACTCCAGTGCCACTGTCCCTGCACACCTTCACCTGGGAGCACACCAAAAGCCTGGGGCCCTATTTTAAGTGAATGCCTCAAGGCAAGCATCCACTTAAAATAGAGCCCATTAAAGAAGCCCCCAAGGCAGTACTGGCTCTGTTCCTGCAGGCCCCACAGAAACACCTCCAGGGTTAAGTTCTTGTTCTGCATCCTGTTGCAGGGAAAGGCAGGATGGTGTTGGTGCCTGGTTACTGCTTTAGGGAACTACATCCTCCCACTGTCATCCTCAGTTTTCCCAGCACTGAAGTTGTCAGTCACGCCTGCACAGCTCCACTCCCAATATGCTCAAGTCCCTTTATCAGTTGAAACTGTTGAAGTTCATGCCTTCTACCAGCCCCTACCTGCAGCAGGAGCCGTTTTCTGTATCTCTGCCCCTACCAACCTTCACTGAAGCACCCTAATCAAATTCCTAATCACATTTAAGTCTGAAGTGGGGCAGACACAAAATCAATGACTCTGCAGGCAGGAACTCTCCTTTGAGGTAGTAGCTAATCATGCTGGAAATTCACAGCTATGAGTGAATAGCTGAAGAAATACAGAGAAGAGTTCAGTGACAGAAGCACTACACAAACTAGCCACAGACCAAGTTGTAGCCAGCTGCCACTTAACACCACACAAATCTCACAATTTGAGGGAAAGTAGCTTGTACCCAGACAACCATGGCCTTAAAATGAAACCTTCAAAATTACCTGTGACAAAAAAACTTTGTTTACCAGTACTCAGGGGTGTTCCTACACAGCCAAAGAATGAGAAGCTAGAAGTAATCACTAACAAAAACCAGCATGGAAATCCCATGATCATTGACTGAACCAGTGCTTCAGTGGGAGAGCAGGACAGCACTTCTTCCCTGGAAGGCAGTGCTGTGCCTTGGAGTGCCATCTCAATTCTCTCATTTTACCTCTTTTGACAGTCCCCAGCTCCCACGGCCCCAAAGAGTGACTCCAAAGTCCTTCACACAGAGTCCTTCCCTGCTGTGAGGAACAAGCTTGCCAATTCTCTGTCCAGCGGGAGCAACCTTAGTTCTGCTGGTACCAAACTCCCACAGCCTGCCCCAAAAGCTGCCAGGACTCTCCATCCTCCCTTTCATGTTCTACCACCAAAGATGAAGCTTCCTAGTTCCAGGCCACGGCGACTAATCCTTTTCTCAGACACTCTGGACAATCCCACAGTAATATTAAAAAGCTTTATATCATTTACCGAACATAAAATACCTATCAAAAATCTGTTACCTAGTGACAAAAGTAACAATTATCAATGGCAAGCACCAGAAGAGTCACAATTACCAACCCCCCAGCCCCAAGTCAGTCAGTTGGCGTCCGAGGCGAGTTAGCTGCTGCCCTCGGTGTCGTTGGTGAGGCTCTCGGCCAGCTCCCCGAGGCCGGCCTTGGTCAGCGCCGTGATCAGGTTCTCAGGGGTGGCCTGAGAGCCCTCCTGATCCTGCCAGGCCACCAGCAGCTGCTTGGCTCTCATCTTCACGTCCTCGCTGTCCAGCTCGATCTGCCGGATGTCAGACTCCTTCATCTCCAGGTAGGGGGCCAAGGCCTTCCACTGCTCCCCCAGCCTGCTGGCGAAGGACTCGATCTGCTCGCCCGTCATGGCTTTGTCCCGTTGCACCTCTGGGCCTGGGGAAAACACAGAAGGCAGCAGTGAGACACAGGGAGCACCTCCAGACACTGCAAATGAACCCTCCCCATTTTAAATCCTCTGCTGATTTACTGACAGACTGACTTACACCTACTTAAGCTCCAAGAGCGGATTTTTACAGGTGTTTACCTGGGTTTCAAAAGCTATGTCCCTTAATGCCCATAAATAAGGAAAATTTTGATTTTTATTTTATCTCCTTTTTCTTGCTTTTTATTTTATCTCCTTTTATATTGAGAGAAGTGCCTAAGTCTTAAATACATCAGAACTGCCTCCTCCAAATGAAAACAAGGATTTTGACAGACTTCAACACAAGTCAGTTATAGCATTAAAATACAGAGTGATCTTTAAAATTTAGCTGCATTTTGGAATTTTTTAGTCACCTTACTCAAAGTCAAGCCAAGTAAAAAACCCCAAACAAACAAACCCAGTTTCATTTCCTTTTTTCTCCTGTTCCTATTGGCAGAAGGGCTGTGACAGTAAATTTCAAGTGCAGTCAGTACTTTAAGGAATTTTCTATCATTCTGGCATTGACATAAAACCCATGGAACACTGGGCTCTGCTGGGAAGCCAAGTGCTATAGTCATTACAGATGGGTTTGCACATTCACAGCTTATTGTGGTCTACAATCTACAGCTTACCACCCGTGTTTGTTTCACAATTTTAAAGAAAAAACACCAAAAATTCAAATACATAGAGAAATTAATCATACTCCTATTTTTTTTAAAAAATATATATATTTTAAAAGTAATATCTTATCAAAAATTAGTCCCTTCTTGTGCCACCTGAAGAGAGGTGGCACGGAGTAGAAATTTCAAGTCTCTCCAGCCCTTATCAGTCACAGTCATTTATCTGACCTAAAGTCACATCCAGAAAAAGGACAAAAGATGCAGAACAACAAAACAATAAAAGCCCTCAGATCATTTCTCTTATGTCTAAGCACAGCAGACCATGGCTCTGCCATCATTGCTTTAAGACAAGATTTAAAGAAAGATGTAAATCCCCCACAGTGACACCACAAAGGCTGTGTGAATTAGCATTAAGCTGAAGAGGAAAGAATTTTTCTACTATTGCAAAGGAGACTGTGGAGAAGGTCAAGTGCTGGATGGAAAAGGGCAACATGAGAGAGATTCACAGAAGCCCACAGGTAGCTTTCCACTGACAGAAAACAGCTTGCAACAGAGGTACCCAGTGTTTGGCTTCTATGCCCTGTGCATCCCATCTGCCCGTGCTGGATCCAGGAGCTGGGACACAAGGTTACAACCCACAAGGGTGAGATGAAGGCATGAATGAGGATGGAAGATGGCAGATTCACAGACAAAGGAGATGGGGAAGGAGACCTAGGAGCAGGACATGCCAGGATTAAAGGCAAGAGACAGACACAGATTGTGGAGAACAATGAGTGAGATGAGGTTTGCCAGGAAGGTTGCTCTTCTTCCAGAGAAACTTTTGCCTCTAAGGTATTTTAAATGAAGAATTAAAGATGTCAGAGGTGGAATATATCCATTTCTGAAAGTTCCAGTTACTACCCCAGGAGGGGCCAGGGGAAAGTGCTTACCCCAGTGATTAAAGAGCAGAGAGAACAGGAAAGTGGGTGAGGAGCACTCACACAGCTGACATGTCAGCCCTGAACACCCAGTGACACTGGCAACACAGACTAGATAGCAGAAAAGGTGAAAGAGGCTCCTAGTGAAAGTGCTAATCCAACAGGCTGGAAGCTTTCAGCACTGCAGGCCAGGACACTGGGAGGCTGCTCCTGTGTCCCAAAAAGGCTGTGCTTGCTGGTGCTAATGCACTGGGCTAAGCAGGACTGACGGCCCTCAGTGGAAACTATGTTAAAACACAGATTCTGCAACACACATCAAGAGAAAAACTGGTAAGACTGAGAATATGCAAATCTTACTTTCATTGTTTTCCTTTAATAAAGCATCATTATCTTCCTCATCTTCATCTTCACCTGTTTTTATTTCTTCAGAAGGAGGCTACAATGAAAGAACTAAACATCACTGGATGAATTTTGTGTTCAAAGAGAAATTCTACAGCTCTGTGCTTGTCTCTGGAATGTGTGTTAGAATGGAAAGCCTGACACAATCCCACATGAGAATCAAAAATCCCCAAGAGTCTGCTAAACACCAGTAAGTTCTAATAAAATATATTACTAACTAAAAAAAAACTCATCAAAGCATCCACTGATTTAATAGGATTCTTCCTTTTCATAGTAACAACAACTAAGCATTCCATAGCGAGCTTTATCACTTGCTTAAAAAAAAAACAACCCAGCCAACCAAATTTAAGATCACTACTGATGATCTTTTTTTTAAAAAAATTATTATTATTGTTATTCACTAATTTTATTCCACACTTGGGATTTCCCCAAAGTTTATGTACTTTCAGACTTCTGGAAGGTGGCAATCAAATACGCAAACAACAAACTTTTCACTCCCTCATTCAGGTACTGATCAGCCAGTAGGTTTCATCTTTTTCTATATTTCAGCCATGGGCCTTAGGTACACAGTTGTTTCTTGCCATTGCTTTTGGCACATGACAGTACCACCAGGAATATTGCATGCAGCCACACCTTAATACATTCAACAAATTACAATCTTCACATTTTTTGTGAACTTGCTCTTAGCTTACAGTTAACTCTGATGGCTGGACACACAAAACAGCCATTTATTAAACTCCAGCTTTTAGACCTCACATCACAGAGAAGGAAGGTCTCGGTAGAGAAGCAGGGGTTTGTATCTGCAAGACATTGCTGAGTTGTGTGCCAATTCAGAGGTGCAGAAAGTGCCCTTTCCCCACTGGCAGCCTCTCTGATCACTGTGTATAAAGCCATCTGAAAGGCCCCACCTGGACTCAAATTTGTACTGTTGAACAAGCAAAGAGTTAATGCCTTAATCTTACAGCTCCACAAGATTTATTCTTGTTTTGCTTATTTTAGAAGTCAGGGAGCTGACAGAAGAACTCTGGCAAACCTTGCTGTAAAGTTCTGGTAACACTTAGCACAGCACCATCAGCTGCACACGCTGCCTCTTTTCCTGCCATCCCTGTATATTCAGGAGCCATGATTCCAGCTTATACCTTCCATAAGAAATTACACTAATTTTATTTGCAATTTTTACTTCAGTGTACAAACTTTTTTCCTGTTTTTTTTTCTCCCCCTCTGTCCCCATGTACCAAATGGACTGCAGAGGGACAACCAGAAAGTGAATGAATTCAGCATTTATTATTATAGGATAATATTACTTACAGGCAGCTCCTTGGCTAGTTTGATTACCATGTTTTCTAGATATTCAGGTAAACTCTTGAACTGTTGGTTTGTTGGCTGGAAGAAGTGGGGACTTCTGCGTGCCAGAAGCCTCAGTGCTCTCCAGCCATAGTTAGAATTGTTCACAGCCCTACAACAAAACACAAGTTTGATTATTAAAGTATGGCATCTATAAAAACACAGAGAAAGATTTGAGACATTTAGTAATATAATTCTGTCCAAATTTAATCAGTTTTAGTACATTTCTGGAGTCCTACACAGATACTAGTAATGCTGAGAACAGTCTGTTTTCTTTAACAATACAAACATGAAACAGATTAAAATCAAGTGAAACACAGCAGAGATGAACATACTTATACTTATTTTCAACCATGTTTTCAGGGTCTGCTTGTTCAATAGCTTCCTCAAAAAATTCCTCCAGTGTTGGCATATATTCCCTACCAAAAAAAAAATAAAAATCAAATAAGGAGCTTAATATGCTTCACAAACTGCTCTAAAATAGATAATCTTTGTTCCTGCAGACACATCTCAAACTCATCTACTGAGGACAAAAATACAAATCCCAAACCAACTCACTCAAATTCAACAATTTTAAATAAGCAAAGAAACTGTTTGATACATGTTGCTATAAAATTATTAACTGCATAATCACTAGAGTGTGCCAGCAGTTGCTAGCACTGCCTATTATATACATTTAAACCTCCTGCCATACAAAGAGGTGATATCAACATCTGTCAGCAGCATTTGCACAGCTCACAAGCACTCAGGAGTCTAAAATGGTTGCTAGTTTTGTGCCATTTGACAGCAGCAAAACATGGCTGTCGCTGCCACCCCCCACCTCAGCTCCATCTGCTCTCAGAACCTCTTGTGGTGGGTTCTGACAGGTACCCAAAGCAGCACAAAAGGAAGCCTGACCTAAAAACAGAACAGAAATGAAATTTCACACCATCAGGATGGTTTGCTGCTGAGAAGACTCTACCCAAGAAACACAGATTGTGTGGGAGCTGTAGGTTACTGAGAGCCAAGACTCTCAGTGGTGCAAAGCAAGCTCATAATGATCTGTATTTCTCCTACCCAATGCTGACAGAGACACACCTGCTTCTGGAAGGGAGTCTAGCAAAGGGCTGGAGCAGGGGGTAAGCACACTGGTCTATAAATTCACTTCAATTTTGTTCTGAAAAAGGCATTTTGCCCAGGGCAGCAGCGCTCCATGGATTATCACTGACTACTGGAAAAAGCCAGCACCTTGAAAACCCATCTGAGTCCTGCCACATTATCCCCAGAACAACCATCTAAAAGGGGGACAGCTAAGGAAACATTACCCCATTTGAATGGAGAAGTGAAGAACCAAAGCAAAAAGCTACACTTGACCACATACAGTCACAAAAAGCCCGTAACAAAAACCTGCAACTGAATCTGGATGCCATGGCATCTATTTTGTGTTTACCATGCATTTTTTTTGTTTATCTACATCTGTTAAGGGCCTTATTTATTTTTATTTAAAGGCATTGCAGCACAATACAATCACATACATAGAACCAAAAGCTTTGGTTCCAAGCACAACTCCACCTTCATCCTTTGGACTAGTAAAGGCAAGTATCCTGTCAAAGGCCTTCCCGTACATCCCAGCCTCACAAGAAAGGAGAGCACTTCCTCTGCAAAGCTCTGAACCTCTAGGAAAGCAATTCCTCCACCCAGGAAATCTGCACAGCTTGCACCTCTCCCCACACAACCAGACTTTACAGCCACTATTAGCAGAGTTCTCTTTGGGAACTGTCCCATTCCTTCTCCAAATTTTCTTACTCTGTATCATGTCTGCACAGTAAAAGAGATTTTGGTATCTGTAACAAAGAAAGTTGTGTAGCAGAGTATATTTTAAGCATTTCCTACAATTGTGCAAGCATAAGGGACAAGCAATAATTACATTTTTCTGTATCTGCCCCACAAACAGACACAGTATGTGCTGGAACAATGGCTGATAGCAAATTTCCTCTTATCTAGCATTGTTTAAAGCACAGGCCTGCTCGAAAATCATAGCCAAGCAGCATGCTAACTTCATCAGAGCCAGACTTGGCAATCTTCCTTCATTATATAGGGTAATTAATTATACAATCATGTTCTACAAAAGGGGACTCTTCATCTGGTTTTCAGCTTAGATTTTACTTTAGCAAGCAATGAAAATTACTGGCAGCATAAACACTCGAAGAAGTGAGGAAAACTGTAAAGAGGTTTCAGGGCAAAGACTGATACAACCACCTTCTCTGAAAGTGTAAAATGCACATCTCCTGAGATCATCTTGTACATCTTCCTTATGCCAATTCTGTAACTCTTTAATTAGAATGCTAATTAGTTAGCTTTAAACAATGACACACCCATTTTTTACCTACCTACTCTCAGATTTACAGGCTTCCATGTTATCAGGACATAAATTCCAAAGGCGGGTCAGCTCCTCACTGAAAAGAAAAGCATAAGCACACATTGTTTATGTTCATCATCCTACCATGCCACACTCATGGACTGTTTTAAAGGGATCTGTAAAAGATGGTTATAAGGAAAGAAAGCCTACTGCAAGTTTTAAAAGAGTGATATATCCTTTGGCTGTTCGTTGGCAGTTCCAAAGTAAGGATGTTTGAAAATTGGTGTACAGAAAAAACAGTGCGGGGAGAAAAACCCCAAATACAAAATCCCTCCAATCAATTAACTAAGCCAAATCCAGAAATTTTGTAAAGGAAAGAGAAACCAACATACTTCCCCATAAGGATTTTTTTGTTTGATCCTTTTCCTAGGAAGTCCTCTGGAGCTGGCCTCTTCCTCACAGGCCTCATTGGCTTAGAATCAGCAGGTCTAAAGAAAAAAAAAAAAGATGCTCCTTAGTGTCAAACCAGTAACATCTCAAGAACAAAAAAAGCTGTTTCACCTTCACCTTTCACCTTGAGATGGTGCCAAGTTAAATCATAATGAAAGGACTGAGGGACAGTGAGTCTAAGGGTGGAAGGAGGCAGTGGGGAAAAGGAGAGAGAAGGCAAAGTAGAGATATAGGATTCTGCCAGACACCAAAATTAGTTCACTCAAAAATGTAAAGGTCTACCAGAATCCCAATAAACAGAAGAAAAAAAATCACAATTGTGCCAGCAGGACGTGATCTACCCTGCTGCTGGTATCATGGTTGCAAGGTCTCTTTCCCCAGCTGCACCTGATTTCATGGGATTAGAGAATGGAGGTCCCAGAGCACTGAGGTTAGGGCAAGACCTACCCAAGCTGAAACTCTGGATGAGATCTAAAGGAGACAGAATATTTATAAAAGTCAAATTTCATAATTTTACTTCCCCACAATCCCCCTGAAACAGTAATTTCTCTCTTCTAACAGCCCCCCATCCTTTCATTTACAAACAGCTAAAGTCATGAAGAGGTGGCTGCACATCATCTCTCCAATAAAAGGGAATCTCCAAAGATATAACGACCCACATGCTTCTTACCACAAAGAGGCCAGTCTGTGTGTACAATGAAGAAGGGTGGAAGACAAATGTTTGGTCATCCCCTCAAGACAGTCAAGTAGACACACGGAGTCAAAGTTCAAGTTTTGCCACTAGTTAGTAACACAGGAAACTTTCAGTGGTGAAAGCCATCTAATTGTCATTCTCTTTAAGGTAAGTGATCACCATCAAGTGGCAAACTAATAAATAAATTGTGTAACAGAACTGTTACACAAACTCCAGGTATGCTGCCCTGCCCAAAGCCATAATGCCAAAGGCTTCATTAGAGGCAGTCCAAAGGGATAAATGGAAAAGTCAGGCACTAACCACTTCAACCTAGGGTCTGCTGAAAGCAGGAGGCAGCAAAACCTGCTCCAGTCCCCTGGACCACTGGATCCCAGTACCACAAAACACTGCTCTGAGACAATGAAGAATCCTCTCCTGAGAGCAGACACACTCAGAAGCACCTCCTCCCTGACACACTGCAAGCCTTATGACTTTTGGCAGACATCTAAGAGCCTGCACTCACTGAAGGGACAGGCAGCTGTACAGATCTCCAAGTTGTGTGAGTGGTTAATGCTCATATACACCACGGGTACCGAATTCTGAAGTGGAACAACCATTTCAAACAAGCAGCAGAAAGCTTCTGCTCCATAAGTTCTGCACAGTAACCTGCACAGTTACCTTTCTTTCACAAAGCTTGGGCAGCCCTCATTTTTCCACGAGTTCCAGTTCTCTTCAGTATTTAATATATGCTGTAGAAAGACAGAAAGTATTGCACATTGTTAGGGTCATAAGCACTTTCAGAGCTGACCCCAAAGTTTTAAATGGAGTTATTAAAATTAAGGGGAAAACTTTGTTCTAGGTTGTGTGGTTCAGTCACTGTCTTGAAGATCATCAGTATAATCTTAGGCTATAAACTGGACTGATTTACGCAAAAATAGTGTAACTCCTCTCTTCAAAAATTGTGGGAAAAGCTTTATCTCCCCTGGTCTAGTCAAGAAAACAGATGCAGTCAAAGTAAAGGGAAAAAGGAAAGCAAAAAGACAATTTCTAGGGTTTTGATTAATTTCATTTGTATTTCATTTCCATGTCTTTTGGCACAGGACTCCTATCTGCAAAAACTTTGAAATGTTTTTTGCTTTCCAATAACCCACCATCCTGTATGTACACATGCACATACAGGCACATCTCTGTTTCTCCCCCAAAGAAGAAAGAAAGAGTATTAATGAAAACATGGGATAAAATATGACTACAAAATAAAAAGACACTTTTTTAAAGACCATTTTTTAGTAGGATGAGGTAAAAGTTTTCTCAGATATAACAGGTGTGTTACAAAAGCTAGTATAAGCTGAAACTGCTTTTTTATGTGCTATATAGACTTTGTTCAGGCAGGCATCAAAATACTCACCTCTACCATTTTTGAGAATCTTTCCCCATCTGGAGGATTTTCTGAAAGAAGCTATGAATGAGAGAAAAGAAGGTGAACTTTTTGCATTGTATCTGTTGCAGAACATGTAGGAAAAGAACTCCAGAGAAAATGGTGGCTACTGCTTTAAAGGTGGTTGATACAATATTACCTGCTTAATATTCTTCCATGTAATTTTAATGAAAGTAGATACTGTACCAACCTGGTAGACTGCTTTTGTAGTATCTTCAATCCAAAGAGACTGTTCATCTGTTAGAACATAGTTTGAACTGGAATTGAAAAAAAACCAGCACATCAGAAAGTGTGCTGAGGACACAGAAGTTATACTACATACCTTCTGAGGGGTGTTAAGAGGAGATCTGAGGAAAGTGCTTTGAATGTGAACTGCTCTGGTCCCAGGGCACTTATTAGTTTGTGGAATTAATTAGATGTGCTTGGGGACTACACTTTCAAGGTGTAGATTCGCCCAACAGGAAGCCCATTGAGTGATTCAAGATCAAAACTCAATATTGGACCCAAAATACAGCAAATGGGCATAATGAAAAGATTTACCTCAAAAACACTCAGCAAGTGTTATACTACACCATCTGTACCTCATGCCATCCTTGACCACCAATAAGTGACCATTTATAATGAACATTTTAATGCAATGACATTGAAATGACTGTCACCTCAAAAGGACTGAACTGGAATTCAGAAGACTTGAATTTCATTCCTTCTCAGCCACTAGACTGCCTTGATAAATGATCTGTAGAATTAGGATAATGATCCTAGCTTACAAAGTTCTTTGAGAAGTGTTTACAAAAAGCAATATATAGCAGGTGGGAGACAGCTGCCTTGTTAAGGATGTTAATTATTATGTGCACATACAGCCCAGGGCACAGGAAATGAGAGAGATGGGTTTTTCTTCAGAATAATGTTAGAGACTAGGAACAGATGGGGTTTGGTTCTATCCCATGAATTGATAAAAGCAATAATCACCATTGCTATTTCTTGCCATTTTAGACAGAGTTGTGCAGTGCACTAAGGAAAAACAAATCAGCAACCAGTGCCACATTGCAGAGTCAGTATAGATTCAAAATGATGCCACACACAAGTACCTTGCTCTGCTCTTAACAACTGGGTGCTGCCAAGGAGAGTCTCCTTCCCTCTCATGGCTGGCACTCACTGTAAGCAAATTTTAATGGCCTCTACTTCTCTGAGACCCCACAACTCACCAACTTGGCAGAAAACTTACTCTGCAAAGATGAGCAGATTGCATTTCTGCCTGTAGAGTAAATGGCACAATTTTGAGCAAGTCCAACCAACATGAGAGCACAAGAGGGCAAAGAATCAGGCAGAGGACCAGAGAAATTAATTGAGACCTCTGCTTTCCTGCTGTAAAATAACTTCAGCCATATCCTGTATTTACCAATCCAAGGCTCCAAGTTCCACAAACTCAGAATAAGCAGGCAAACTATTTTAAAATATTTTGGTTTATCTCCAAGTTCTTAGTTCCCCATCCCCAAAACACAAAGTATTTTCACATTACCTCTTAAATTTGACTTGTCCCTTTAGATACTGAAATAGTATTAGGTACTGCAACAAGATGTGACGACGGAAGTTACTGTCACTCAGCTGTAAATCCATCAGCTAAACAACAATAAAAAAGCAAAAGATCTTTCAATATTTACTCTCTTTTAATTTATCTTTGTAAAGGCAACATTAGAAATGAAATCCAATAAACAAATGGCAGTGTTACTGAAGACACTTATTCCAGAAATAGAAGCCCTTGAGTCATTAATTAACAGAGGCAACCCACAAAGAATAAAATAGAAAAAGGAACAGAATAAATCTATCTAAATAAAGCAGCCAAACAGTGTAATGGGATATCCAGAGAAACTGCGGAGTCTCAACTGGGCATAGTGCTGATCAACTGCTCCAGCTGAGAGGTTTGAGCAGGGAAGCTGAACCAGACATAGGTTCCTTCCAACCTCAATTGGCCTGGAATTCTGGAATTGGCCTGGAAGGGAAGCCACGTACCTTTTCACTAGTTAGGAACTTTGCAAAATACACATGTTCTCCTCCTGTTTTTAGTTCTTCCAACTTTTTTCGGGAAGCCTGAGTGTCATCCAATTTGTAACTTTTGAAAACAGCCAAAACTTCTTCTGAGTACTATAAAACAGAGTTATTTACCACATGAAAACAATACTGAACCTTAGCAGATGTAAAGCCAAGTAGTAAAATACTTGGTAGATCTGCTATCAGCCCATTGAAACAACCCATTTGTTACTGATGTGCAGGACTGCTCTGAACACCACAAATGAAGTGAAAATGTTATCACATCAGAACATTTAATCATGTAGAATATTTAAAGTATGCTAAGAAAAACAACATTTTACATTCTGAACAATGATTTGTTGTTTAGACATCATGAAGAAAAAAGATTCACATGATGACAGTGCTACAGTAAAAAATTTCATCTGAAAGACCAAAGTCTGGCCTTGATCAGTTTCTGAACTGCACCTGTGGTGGTTTTTGTGGGTATTTTTTTTTTGGCCCCATTAGTAATGTCATAAATTAGATTTATATTAGGATGTCACAGCAGATGTCAGCTCTTATTTCCAGAACACAGAGAATGAAGATTAAAAAATATCTAAGCTTCTTTGAACTAAATAAATACGGAGTGACAAATTTTGAAGAAACAGGACCTCAGCAATAAATCCTCATCAACATTCATACTAAGCAAAACTGAAACAGCTGGCTGAAAGGGACATTCAAATCATTGCTTCTACAAAGAGATTTGCTTTGTTAGAAACCAGTAATCTTTAGGATGCCACTGGCATCAGTATGACTACTCAAAAATAACAGCAATGACTACATAGAGCTATTTATCTTCTTGGGGTAAAAAAACCCACCCCAACCCACAACTTCTGCTTTTTGCAGCTAATAAACCACAAAAGAAGAAAAAAAAAAAAAAAAAAAAAAAAAAAAAAAGAAAGGGTACTTCTGGCACTGTTGCAACATATGAAGTATTTCTGGTATTGACATACAGTAGGAAATTTATTGTACATTTCAACACAATATATTCATTTACTGTAAAAGGCTCACTTAAGAAAACAACAAAATGCATTCCCTCATGCACTATCATTTTCCAGCAGCCTGAGCCTTTGAACTGCTCCATGCTCATGCAGTCACTGCTACTCATGTAAACAATGACCTTTACTTAGGCTGAATGGTTGAAGCATGAACTCAGATTACCTTAAGAAATGTTTTCCATGACACCTTCTCATAGCACTGCACAGGATTTCTAAAATAATCTTGAAGTGACCAGAATTTTCTATACAGGTTATAATCTATTGGAATGGAACTGTGGAAGAAATAATGAAAAAAAAAGAACATATTGAAAAGCAATATACTATATTCAAATTCACTCAGGAATGTACAACCCCAGAAAACATTATTCACTTTGGAAGTAAATTAGTGAGTCAGTAATGAACCATCACAGAGGAATCTGTAACTCAAAATTTGTCCTTGTAAGAGTTTTCCATTCAGTCTGTTGTTACTTTCTCACCATAAAAGCAAAAAAGTAAACAAAAGGGATCTTAGGAGTTTTTCACCATCTGTGGCATGAAGGGGAACACAGCTTTTTCTCCTTAAGCATCTACTCAAAATCCCTGAATACATCTTATCACGAGTTTTGTGAAAGGAATTTGTAAAACTCTCAAAACCGGAGTGGTTCTCAGCCAGGGTATACAACTTTTTCAAATCTGTACATTTCTGTTTTCCAGACAACTTAAACAATTAAGACATTGCCAGGAGGCTTCACTGATTAGATACATCTAATCTTCAGAGGGCAGAAGATGAGGAGAATTTGGATCTCAACATTTAAAGATATTTCCCAAACAGCATTTCTCCTTTCACTTTATAAAGCTTTGCTTCAGCTTTTAAACTTCTGTCAGCTCACCAACTTGTTGGTGCTTCATCATCTCCCATTTCACCTTCTTCCACATCCATTCCTTCTTCCCTCTCCTCGGTGTGCTAAATAGGAAAAAAATATTTAAGATTTATAAAAATGCCACTACAGTTTACACAGAGCTCTCACAGTGTTTTTTATTGTAAACATTCAATTTGGGAATGCCTATTCCCAAAACAAGAGCTTCGTCTGGCAGAGGGACAACCAAATTATGACCTTACAGTCCTAAACACTTTTTGTGCAAACAATCTTACACATTAACTGCAGAATCAGTGAAAAATTACATAGGAATTTTCACCTTCTGTCCCAGAGTGCTCTCATGTTCATTGGTATTGAAAACAGTGACATTTTCCAGGTTAAACTGACTCTGTAGGTTAAGCCCTGTGAAAAACAAAGAGAAAGTCTTAGAAGCTGTGAAGTTCCCAACTCTGTTATGAAATACTGATATTCAATTCTCAGAGCAAAAACTTACATCTGAAACCAAAGCAAATAAAAGTCACAACATCAAGGAAAGACACAAGAACTAGGATGCAAATGCAAAGTGATTTGGTCCAACTGGAATTGGTCTGCAACCATCACAGACTTGAAAGGTTCAGCTTATTTAGTCTCAATGCTAAGTGTGATGAAATGCAAAAAATCTCACCTGACTTTTCTGAAAGTGGAAATAACCTAGCCAAGAAGAGCTGAATTCTTCCACAAAAGACTGTGTTTTGTGACTTAGACAATCTTCTTAGGAGATCTAAATATTGTAAAAAGTAAATAATATTAGTATTTATCCCTCTTTTAATTTCTCATGCAACAGAATTCAAGACTTGCTAATTACATGACCTACAGAGCTAAGGAAGCTCATAATTGTAAATTCAAATGCCAATGACTCCCTCTGATCAGACACACTTCTTCCAAATGCATTCTGCCAATTCTCCTAACACCTTCAACACCAATAAAAAATAAATCTGAATGAATCCTACTCAAATATAGCCTTGGATACAGGCGTTGTCATGGCTGAGGAATGACATTCTTTTAAAATGATCTCCACTGATGAAAAGTTCCCTGAGGCCTGAATGACTTTTACATTTATAACCAAGAATAGGTATCTGTTCAGAGCGATGCACCTTTTAACTTCATTACTTACTGAGCACATCTGAATTTAAATCAAATTATTAAACTAATTTTCATTTCCTGAGATAGGAAGCTCTTTAGTACTGCTCTTCCCTCCCCAAAAAACTACCACTCACCGTTGCACATGCGCAGCAAGTAATTCTTCCCCGCAGAGTAAAATGTGTTCTGAAACAGAGTAAAAGTATTTAGAACATTAAAAGATCATAAAACCTTCTTGAGCAGATTTAATCCAATCACAAGACATGAGTAAGTATGAGTCACTCCTACAGATAACTCTAAATTTGAGTCTTCCCTTACATAACAGGCAGGTTTCACAAAAAGGCAAGTCCCACAAATTGCAAGAAAGCATGAAACACATTTACATGCAGCCTTCATGAAGAAAAACCACGTGTGACAATGAACTGCAAGAACACCAGCCACTTTTTTTTCTTGGAATGCACTAATTTTTACACTCATTTCCTTTATTACTCCATGTGTGATTTATACAAATAAGCAAAGATCACACACAAAAGATTCACAGTGTTCACAATACTGGTGATCTGGAAGAAGAAATTGGTAGACACTTGGATTAACAAGTTTGTGAATATTTCAGGGGCCATAATGTAATCGGAAACAAATCAACCTGAATGACTATGGGAGGAGGTTCTAGTTAGAAAATCCAGATTAGGAAAACACTGAGACATTAGAATGCTTTTCAGGTGCTGTCTCTGGAGTTCCTGACACTTAAGTGTCAGCCACAAAGACAGTTAAATTCTGTTCATTAAAATGGTTCTTGTAGACAAAAGCTCTGGCCAAACAATGCAACATTCTGCAAAAATACCCACCGATTTCCATGTAGCAACATTTTTCTCCACAAAAGTAAAAATTTTGTCACACTGATCCAAAGGGAGGCAATCCAGAACATCCCCCAAAAGCACAAAAGGAGTTGATGCAGTGCAGATACCTATAAGGAACAGGGAATTTTTTATTCAACAAATTTGAACTGAAATACAAAACAAAGAGATGAATTACACTTGAGGGACATTTTATTAAAAAAAGGTAGAAGAAAGAAGTTCTTCTGGGTTCTTACAAATCCTAACAGAAAACTTAGGCTAAAATGTGAACTTTCATTAAAGTTATTTCTACACATATTCAAATGAGATTTGCAAAAGCTTTGCACTAACATAAAACAAATATAAAAAAAAATCACCGTTATAACGACCTCAAAATCTGAAACAATGTCCCATCTTTCTGCAGACTGCAAGCGAACTTTTTCAGACTTCTATACCCACAGTTAGTCCCTCTACACACATCCATGAAGGCTGAGAGCCTTTTCAAGCACCACTAAAACAGTGCTCCAAGTCCATCCACCCATGCTCTGCAGGCAGTGCCTGCATTCCTCACAGCACAGCTCTTGTTATTCTACAGCTCATAAAACACACATGTAACTGACCTGTACTTACTGAAACAAACAATTCTTGATGAATAATGTGAACAAATAAACTAAAGGAAGAGAGCAAAAGTCACTTCAGAGGAGAACAGCACACTGATTTCTGACACAATCTGTTATTGAAACAGATTCAGGTATCTAAAAACCAGCCATATCCTGACAGGAGATGAGCTCAGATACACAGGAGATGTTATTTCTGCCTCTGCCAAGTCATTTTACCTCTCTGCCTCACTGGTCTCATCTCTGAAATTATGATAGGAAACTTCTATCATTTTAGAGTGCTGGACAAAGAAACTGCTAATCATGCTGCAACCAAATCCATTCATCTTTCTTTCTTAACAAAGAAAAAAAAAAAGAAAAAGATTCCAACACAAATGTCACATATATAATCAAATTGAATTATATTATACTTAATTTCTCTTCTGAAACTAAACACTAGCATAAGAGCCATATATCTCCAAAGATAACCACAGTAGATGATTTACAGAAATCAAGATTTAAAAATTCCCCTAAATGGTCCCTAAAACTGCCAATAAATTTGAAAGAGAGATGTCCTTTCAATGCTCACCTTCTGTGACTCCATTAATAGCAAGAGAAATAATTGCCAGGAGATTCTCACATGGAGCTTTGTTTATCTAGAGAAAGAAAACACTGTTGAAATTCTCCAGTCTGACCATAATGTATCTAACAAAACTGAAATTCTTGTTTCCAAGTAGGTATATTTAAAACAAATACTGACATTCAATTTCCCAAAACAATCTCTGAAATCTGACCTATCAGTTAAGTGTAGTAAGCTTTTATTGAGAATTAAACTGTTCCTGACTGCTTCCAGCCACTAAAGACCCAAATGCACAGTCATTTGCCTCTGAAAATTAATATCCCACATCCAGACTTCATTCAAATATTATTTGATCAGACACTATTTGACTCCTTTCATCAGTCTTTTCAGCTGACAGGGCAGCTTTGTTACATAAGTAACAAATCACAAAATAGTTTTGATTTGGGGAGGTCAAAATATCTCATTGTTCAAACCCCCCTTCCAGGGGCAGAGACACCTTTCACCAGCCCAGGTAGCTGAAAGCCCCATCCAGCCTGACCTTGATCACTTCCAGGGATGGGGCATCCACAACATCTTGGGACAACTTGTTCCAGTGCCTCACCACCCCCACAGTGAAGAATTTGTTTCTGACATCTACTCCAATCCTACCTCTTCCACCCACTTTTTAAGTACAGTTATTGAACAATGCATGTTTATGAACTGAACTGCTAGAAAAGGCTCAGACAACAGGTCTCACTACAGTGTGATGTCTGTAAAATACAAGGTTCTACCTACCTCCTTGAATCATCTGTATTTAATCTCAATTACCTCACCATTACATAGCTCCTGTTTTTAATAAAGTTTTCTTACACTAAAGGAAGTTGCTGCTACATTAATCTACTAGCCTGCTAATAGAAATGTGAGCTTCAACAAGAGATAAGCTTCAGCAATTTAAAATACTTACTATTTCTTCTTCTACAACAACTCTAAAAGCTTGATCCAACGTACACTTCTTTTCATTTTCACTGCAAATGCAAACATTCCACCTTAGTTAGTAACAGCCCTCAGGCACAAGATTCCTAAAACTTATCTAAACAGGCAATTTAAAAAAAAACAAGTGACCTTTACTTACCTTCCAGGAACCTGGTTAAATGCATTCAACAATGGCTTGATGCTTTTGTTAATCAGAGCCTCTCTGGTGGATGTCTACCAAAATGCAAAGAGAGAAAAGTTACAACATCAGTACAAAAGTAAAAGGATCTTCCTCCTTCTTCTGGCATTGGACAGAAATAACAAGGAATCTTTCTGCCACACACCATGCGTTAGTTTATAGAGAGACCTTTGTAACAAGAAGGGCAAATAACAAGCACATAGGAAATTGGGCACATGAGCTAGTAGAGCATCTCACCTCAAACGGGGGCTAACAGCCTGGTGAAAACAGCATTTCTAAAGGACACACAGAGGATCAGGCTCTTGTGACCAACACTGGACCTATCATTGTCTCAGCTGGCACATTCACAGCTTCAGGTGGTTATGATGCTTTGGGACACAGATCAGGGAACACTGAGTCCAAGGGACCCACACGGATCACAGAGCCTAACTCCTGGCCCTGCATGGACAGCCCCAAGAACGGCATCGTGCGCCTCAGAGCCTCTCCCTGTCTTCAAGGGAGTTAACAGCTCCTCCCAATTTCCTACCAGCTGCAAACTCGCATGGGATCCCTGCGAGTCCTGCGTTTATGAAGATGTTAAAAAGCACACGACTCCTGCTAAGAAGGTGGTCTAAAAATGACTACTTCCTGTTACAAAATCGCTCTAAGGGATCGAGTGCTTGTGCCTCGAGCACTCCTGTGCAAATCCCACCCTCTCATCTGACAACCTGAGGGGCTCCAGAGACCGGGAACACACGGAGCCCCCCAACTCTGGGAAAGGAAAAGCATCCTTCAGCAGAGGCAGCAAGTGCAATACTCCCGGACGTTTTGCTGCTGGGGGCACGCTCCACTTTCATTGTCTTGCACATTAATTTTTGCTAACCTGAAGACTGATCCCCCCACCCTTGGCCGAGCTGGGGCGCAGCCCGCCCTCATTCCCACTCCCACCCCGCCGTACCCCGGCCGCACTCCGCGCTCCATAAAGCAGCGCCCGGGCCGCTCCCGGCAGCAGCTTCGGCCGGGCCGCGGGCCCAGAGGCGCCGAGGCACAGCCCGGCCCCGCAGCTTCCCGTCCTAGCGGCAGGGACGGAGGGAAGGCTGGAAGGACGGAGGGAAGGCAGGGGGGAGGCGGGGGAGGCTCACCGTGAAGCGGAGCCGCGCCTCGGGCAGGCTGAAGAGCGGCGGCGACATGATCCCGGCGGGCGGGAGGGGGGACGGCGCTGGGCTGCGGGCGCGCGCCGATGACGCCGTGGCCCCGCCTCCCGGCGGGAAGAGGGAGGGATGCGGGCGCCGGCGGCTCTGGGAGCGGGACGGTGCTGGGAATACCGGGTTGTGCCAGGGTTTGGGTCGGGAAATACCTCCGTGATGGCCGGCTCCAGCCGGTAACCCGGCACTGCCAGGCCCGCCACCCAAACACGTCCCCAAGGGCCGCATCCGCACCCTTCCAGGGATGGTGGCTCCACCGCTCCCCTGGGCAGGCTGTTCCAATGCTCGGCAGCCCTTCCTGTGGGGCGATTGTTCCTGATATCCGGCCTGAAGCATCCCCGGCACAACCTGAGGGCATTGCTCCTGTGCTGTCACTTGTTGCCGGGAGGAGAGGCCGACCCCAGCTGGCCACAGCCTCTGAGGTGCTGCAGGGGTGATGAGGGCGTCCCTCGGTGTGCAGCTGTTAAAAGGATAAATATTTGCATTTAATACTTGTCGGTAGAATCGGGTCGATAAAGTTCAGTATTTGACATGTTTCAATGATCTCGGATGCGGGGATGTTAAAGCTTGGGGAGAAGGAGATAGCACTGAGAGTGGATGTGGAAAAATGCGTATTATATGATTGTCTTTTCGCAAAAATTAAAATGAATATTACATGTGTTATGTTAGAAAGTTATGCCGTATTAATTTTTTAAAGTAGTGCGTTAAATATAGCTTTAGGTTATAACATAATGTTAAAATAGAAACTGTGTATGTGAGATATTTTTTAAAGAAAGGAATTAGGTACTCGCACCAGATAGCAGCCACAGGACACCTAAATCTTTCAGAGAAAAAAGAATTTATTGCTCCATTTTCAGAAGAAACAAACTCTTCCCACCTCGCTCAGCTCTGAAGATGCCGTCAGGATTAAGAGGAAGAAGTTGATACTGACTAGACAGAATCCTGTGTGTGAATGGAATTTATGCATCATGTATGAGGTGTATGAATATGCAACAGGCTATTTTTTTTAAGGGTTAATCCTCTGTTAATGTGTGTCCTTTTTCAGGCTTATTTTGCCCAGAAAAGGTACCTGGACCATCTGTAACTCTTCGTTCTTATTATCTCGTATTGTCCTAATCACAATTGTCCACATTTTTATTACTCTAATTATATTACTAATTTTATAATAATTTTATTACAATTAAACTTTTAAAATTTTAAAAGCAAGTGATTGGCAGTTTTCACAGTGGACACAATAGGATGCAGAATTTACAGGCCACCAAAATGTTTGGCAGAACTCCTGAGATAAGGATGGAATTAACAAAGCCAGCTCTGCAGCTGTGCTGGAATCAGCTGGAGCTGGGTAAAAGGTAATTCTGACAGGGAGATTGTGATTTACGGGCTCAAGAAACCCACCAGCTTAGGAGAAGGCCTGACCATACAGACTAATTAGGATGAGAATAAGGGAATTATTTAACCAACAGAAGATAGAATACAAATTAATAAGAGAACTATGTAACTTGTAGCCAGTGAGCATTAATACCTTTGTTTGCTAAAATGTATAAATACTGAAACATCCTGGTAGTCAGCATGCAGGCTTTGTGGATTTGCCCCTCAGCAGCCCTGTCTGCTTGGGGCTGCAAATAAATAAAATACCTCGACTCAGCTTGTGGCTTGGCTTCTTGAATATCAGGTGAAATAAACTATTTTGAACAACAACCTGAGCCTCCTTTTCTGCAGGCTAAGCAACCCCAGCTCCCTCAGCCTCTCCTCATCAGACTTGTGCCCAGACCTTTCACATTTCACTATTGCTAAAGTGGAAATGACTCTTCAGCTGTAGGTGTTGGTTAATTTTTTTCCTGATAAACAGCCCTGGACCACAGTCCGCCACCATTTTCAGAGTATCACTGAAGTAAAAATGATTAGGGACTTATTTATATCATCAGTAAAATCACCTATGTGCTGACAATATACAGGTTGAACAATATCCTACAGATACCTCCTGGGCGACAGAAATATTTCCAGCAGAAATTACATTTATCATGACATAGAATCATGGAATTGTTTGGGTTAGAAAGGATGTTGGTGTCTGGCCAAAAGCACAGGCGCTGCCAGACTCTTGTTCGAAGATGGGAAAAAGCTCAAACATCCAATATCCCGTTCGTGTGGGAATAGGCGAGTAATATTAAAATTAAATGTATTAAATTAAATGCAAATATTTAGAGTAACGCATGAAAGGATAGACGGGAATACGTGGGGGTTTTTTAATGGTGTGGTGTGGCTGTAGTTAGCTGTTGTACCGGGAGAGGGAAGTGTTTGCCCAGAAAAGGAAGGTGCAGCGGGAGGGGCAGCCTGAGCCGCGCTTGGGGAGCTGGTTCTTGGGGTGGTGGAGGCGCCCTGCCAGCCCAGCGTTTGTCACCTCCTCTGTAGCTGAAACCATTGTTTGACACGGCCTGGAAAATGTGGGCTATGCCAGAGCCGTGCCAATTCATGTCAGACCATGGGGAAAGGGGCTTCATAACTGAAAACAGGCTCCACACGATCTGTCTGTCTGTCTGTCTGAATGAGTCACCTGCGTGTGCTGTGCAACTTGCTGAATGTCGATCATTCAGGCTTGGGAGAAAGTTGACTTCCCCCCTCACCCCATTTCTCATCTCTTACTTTATATAAATTAAATCGTATTATCAGCTGAATAAAGGGACACTCTAAATGAATAATTTGAGATTATTCTAGCCCCCATCTCTTGCTGTAAGAAAGAGAACCAAAGAAGAGCTCTCTGAATTGATTTTTAAAAAAGCTTTAAAAAGATGGTAGAAAGTGAAAATAGAAGTGTTCTAAGGAGATACTGCTAAAGAAAATTGAGTCTCTCTTTGACTAGAAATATTCCTTAAGCCAAAACTAACGTTTTAGATAGAGAGAAGAACTGCCAACATACTAAAAAAAGCAGCGCAGTATGTTTGTTAATGAGTACAATATGACTGAGGAGTTTTTTTTTTCTTGGGGTAGGAACAGATAAAGGGTAAGAACAGTGTGATTTAATAGTGATTTATAGCCATCCCTTTTTCTGTACCGAATTTTCCCTGTTTGGAATGGTGTTGCTTTCTCACAGAGAGGGGATGAACGCTGAGCTGTTAGTGCCCGTGTTGGGCTGTGGGCAGATGAGGCTGCGGTGCCTGAAGAAGTTCTCGTCCCAGCAGCTGCTGCACACCCCGGGCAGAGACCGCCCCTTCCACTGCAATTTACAGTCAAAGAGAAGCTCAGCAGCGTGGCAGCTCTGCTTGCCACGTGGTGGAGTCACCGTGCAGCATCTGACAGCATCCCTTGGGGCCGTCCTCATCACCTCCTTAACAGAGGTGCCAAACCCTGCTCTGGGCTGGCATACGAAATCTGGTTTTGGGGGTCAGAAACTCAATCAGAGGAGTAGTGCTGCGTACCTGTAAATTAAAATGCTGCAATAATCCTGGATACAGAGAGGAGCCAGTGATATTATTAATGTAGCTAATTATAAATTAGATAGCAGTATGTTAGAAAAAGCTGTGTCTTCTAGTATTTGCTAGGTGGGAAGCGAAGGGGGGGAAAAATAAGTAAATATTGCTTTCTGTAGAAGTATTATAAGCAAAATAATTTTTCAGCCCAGATTTAAAGCTATCAGCAGCTGAAAGCTCAGATGGATGAAAGCAATCAACAGCAGCAGTATCTCAGGACACCTCTGTAGTCAGAGGTCAGTTGATAGAACAGGTGTTCTATCATCTTATGTCAAGAGGCTGAGTAGATGGAATTACAAATCTTCACCCAGATGCTGTCTTTTGGAGCAAAATCCTGTTCCAAGACCAATCTGAGTTTCCATTTTAATTTCTGTTACTCTGAAGCCTCCCACCTCTGAGGGCACTGGGGCTTAGTGCTTTGTTCTCACTCCTTGGTGCCAACCCTCATGTTTGTGTTGTTCTTCTCAACCCACTTCCTTCCCCACCACCTTGCACACCCTCCAGTGTAGAACTAGAGGCATGAAAGGTGGATAAATTGCCTTAGGAACCGGGTTTAAATAGCTTACCTGTTATTTCCACAGCAGTCATGGGAAGTTGCACAAGGCAGTTTTATCTTTTAAACATTGATGAATACAAGGTGTCCCACCTTAGGCAATTAATTTTAAGGTGGCATCCTGCCAGCAACTGTAGCTTGTTACTGACTGTGAGATACAATTAATAATGTGTGGACTGATGAAGGAGAAGCTAGATTAACACAAAGCACATCCCCTCAGGAAAATTTAAATAACATTTTAATAAAGTGAATAATAGAGAATCTTTCTGCATTTTATTAGTGTATTACACTTTTCACCAGAATATACATATAAGTTTTATATTTGTTGAATCTCATGGTGATTTTCTGGTGCATTTAATACTTTCAGGATTTCCTCTTGATTTATTGAATGAATTGCTGGGGATTATATACCATACGATTCCGTTCTCTCATACCAGTTACAGCAGAAATGTTTTACTGATATATTTTGTATTTTGGTGGCATTTTTCAAATAATTTGGTAAGAGTGCCTAAGAAGGGTTCATTTACCTGGTTTCACCTAGAAGACTGCTTCACATGTGAATCTAGGAATGACTGATTTTTCTGCTTCTCATCTTTTATCTGGGACATGGGACTTGCTGGCATACAATACCTGGAATATTGCCAGGTATTATACTTTATTTATATCAATTTATAACTGCAGATAGGTGGAAGTATGGTCACAAACAGCAATGATTGTCAAATGGCCCACTAAGGATGTAAAGGACCAAGACCAGGGATTTGACCTTAGAGTCAAAAACTTGCAAAAGTGTTTACTGTATATTGTTTTTTTTATCCCAGTGTAGAGAATGTGGGGTGTTGCTGAAAGAATTTTCTAAAATTCCTATCTGTGTGCTACTAGGACTATGGAAATCTGGCATTTTTTTCAAGAGCAGGGTCTTACAATATGGTTGCTACTTACAAAAACCATGCTATCAACAACCCTTCCCATCACGTAGCAATATTTTTTGGATTCTAACCTAACAATACTACTGTGATTTCAGCAGAGAACTTGGATTAGTTGGACATTTTTAAGCTAGAATTTCCTTACAATGTGCCTCTCATTTTGAGCATACTCTGACATGGAACCCCTTTAATTGAATTCATGAGGGCATTATAATGTCAAACTTAGTTATTAAAGAATGCAGGAAGACATCTTCTGGACCAGATATCTATGCTTCTATACCACAAGTGCCTGGGGTTGCTTTCACATCTGCCAATGGTAAGAATTCTGAATGAATTCTGGTATGAATGTTGTTTTGTGATTATGCTACTGAAAAATGATACCATTTTTGCAAATTCAGTTCCTGTGGGTTGCACTACTGAAGCTCATTACTTCCTCCTTGTCATCTTCTTTTTGACCTTCCTTGTTAATATTCAGAAAAAATACAGCTCCGCCCCAAAGAACTTCTAGTTCAAACATACACATAAAAAACCATACAAAAGCCAGTGGAAGAGGTAGGCAACTAATTCTGATCATAAACTTTTGAAAACAAGCTTTTCTTTGACTATAAATTTGAAAAGAGAGAGCAAAGATACCCAGAAATCCAGGACTGGGGTAATAAGGAGGAAGTCAAGAAAGTAAGAATAAGAAGACAAGAGAGGGAGAATCCCGGAAAGATAGGTGAATGGAGGGAGTGTGATGACCCACTTTTAAGGGGAAGGAAGTGGGAGTAAGGGGTAAGAAGGGGTCAGAGTTACGAGTGCTGGAGGGTGAGCTTGGTCTCAATGGAAAGGGAGAGAAGGAACCCTTGGAGGAATGAAATAAGCTAAAGCAGGGAGAGCCTATCTTAACTCAAATGTTCAGCCTGCTTTGGAAGAAATCCACCACGCTGCAAATGTTTCAATTTGGGTGCCCAATAGTTCTCTGTGTGGGGCTTGGTTAATGAGGAAATGGTCCCCACCAGTGTTTAGTCCAGTCCAAATAACCTCTGACATGCATAGGCAAGAGGAAAAGAAGGAATCAACTCTTGTATTTCAAGCTACAGAGATGCAATCAGGAAAAGCCCTGCTGAGGCTGCATAGCAGGAATTCATCCAAAAATCTCCCCAGATGAGGAAAACTATCTGGGTGAAGTTTTTATATCAGAAGTTTTTGCTCTCTGCTATATCTCTTCTGTACTTCAGCACAGGGTATAATTTACAAGAGGGGATCCTCTAGAGCAGTTGCTGCATGATCACTATACGCTGTTGTCATATGTTGGTTCTCCTTGACAAAGAATAAAGAAAGAACGGGAAAATGTTTTTAAAATGTAGTGAAATTCAGTATAGTATCT
The DNA here is from genome assembly GCF_028551555.1 of Melozone crissalis. Taxonomy (NCBI): domain Eukaryota; kingdom Metazoa; phylum Chordata; class Aves; order Passeriformes; family Passerellidae; genus Melozone; species Melozone crissalis. The sequence continues at coordinate 18,216,442 of NW_026535820.1, forward strand.
TAGAATATGTAAGGTCAACAGGTAACAATTCTATTAAGATACTTGAAAAAAAACCCAAAAAGCATAGGGAGGACCAGCAGCAAATTGTACATGTTACATCTCCCAGCTCACTTTATGAATATGTTCCTTTTTAGTAAATCTGTGTTTGGGTTTTGCTTTGGGTTGGTTTTTTTCAACACTGCAAAACCCATAAGTTCTCCATACCCACATGGAAGTTTGCAAAGTACCTTGCTCTTTGGGACCTGTGTTTCACCTCAGCCTCCTGCTCTCTAAATGTCATTTTAGATTGTCCATGCATGGGGGTTTTGTGTCCCCCTCTTAGATGGATTGTGGCTGGAAACTGCCAGCCTACGGCAACTGATGACATTCTTTAAGAGCCATCTGAAAACAAAGTGAAAAAATCCAGCCATGTCCATGTGTAAATTCTAACTAAGGCATGTGTCATTGATAAACTTTGCTATTGGGACTCTCTGTTATACTTTATTTATATCAACTTAAAGCCTGAAAGAATGTTGCTTTGGCTGCCTTTCAAAACCTGAGAACTGAGCATATGTGGATTCATTGAAAGGGAAATTAGTCACTCTTATTGCTTTAGAGAAACCAGTCACTTTAAAATTCCTGCAATATCAATATGCCTCCCCATGATATAAATGCCCCAGAGGTTTTCTTGTTTTGAACATTCCCTTACTGCAACTATCTAACTCCAAAAACACAGTTCACCTACCGAAGTATGGAAAGGCATTTGGAAGTATAGCTTGTTCAATCAAAACATCTGAACAGACTTGGAATCAGTGGAGTGTTTACATTTTTGTCAGTTATCTCCAAGTGCTTGCTGCTATTAGAAGCTATCTTTTTCCAGGCAGCCTTGCTTGTCATTCATTACTGGAGAAAGCTCATGGAGAGATCCAGTGTTCTTGAACATTGCAATTTGTAGAAAACCTAAAGCTGTTTACCCTCACTCTCACACGCATATTCATCCACACTTTTGCCAAGGTGAGCTGTTTCTCTAGGTGGAAGAAGACAGTGCAAGTCCAGAAGATCAAGTGTTATTGCCATGGTGCAACCCACTACAGTGATGCAATCAAACTCCTTTCCAAGGACTCCTCATATCCTGTGTGACCATAATGTGTGGCAAGCAGGTTGCTGTGACTCTGTCATGGAAAGTCCTCTCTAGTCTCCCAGGAGGAGAAACAACCCGAGTGACAACAAACGAAAAAAGGAAACGCTAATACCCATGATGGCAAAATGGTATTGGTTGATAGCAGAGCCCTCTTAGGCTCTGAGACTGCTCAAAAGATGTCCCTAGTCATTGCTGGGCAGAAGGGTAAGGCTGCTTTTTTCTTGGGTCCCTCCTGGATGAAGAGCCTTGAAGCTAAGCTCTGGAACATCACTCCTGCAAAAGATGTAGGAATGGCAGGCTCCGATGCGTTGAGATGAAAGGTGAGGGGTAGAAGACCTACTAATTTGTATTAAAATTTAGGTCTCATAAATAGTATTCATTTGTATTCAATTTTTAGGTCTCATAAATAGCTGTGTTCCTTCAACAAAGCCAGATCCCTGTCATGTGTGGAACTAAGTGAGGATTCCAGCCTTCATAAACACATCTTCTGGCAAAATAAAGGGGTCTTTCAGGATTTAGGCGAGAAAGTGACACTGTGGTGGTCTGTTGCCCTTACAGAGGGCCTAGGAGAAGTATGCTTATCTGTTAGGCACTCAATTAAGTACCATAAACTACATGAGATGGATCTCAATGACAGAAATAACTTAATGAACTCCTCTACTTCACTTGTGCTGTGTTCTGGCAAGTGGAGCACACCAGCACACTGGCAGGATGCTTGCACACACCCCACCCTTCAGCAGGCTGCAGCCTAGGAGTAATGGCTAAATTGAATTGCTCAAGATAATCTCAGATCTGTTGCTTTTCCAGATATCTGCTGACCTTAGATGCTTCTTACAAAACTGAAGAAAAATTTTATCAACCTTCTCACTTTTTCTGGGACTTGGTTATGGTCCTGGGACAGACAACCATGAAACCTGATTGCAAACTGCATGTATCAAGAGATACATCTAACACTGTTGAACCTGCAATGTCACTGTGATTCCTCTCCTTAGTTAGCTGGTTCCTCAGACTCTCACAAGTCTGGATTCTTTGTGTATTCACAATCATTATATTAAAAATTTCAGTTTCTTCACTACATTTGGTATTGAATTATTCATAATGAGACTTAAATTCTCTAACTATTCTAATAGTTTGGCACAGTTACTGGCCACTGGCCTTTTTATTGTTGAGGAATTTCACAATTATGTGATTAAAACAAGAATGTTTGTATGGCAGCGTAAGAAACTGAGCCCCTGAGCTATGGTTTTGGATTTTAAACCAGAGGTTGGAGCTTGTGCTCAGAGGTGTGACAGCAACAGATTTGTAAAAACAATTCAGGAACAAGGTTTCACTAGGTCATTGTTAAGAATACAGTCTGCCAGCATATATTTGAAGCATGGAGATAGCTCCAAAGAAAAATTCCTAGACAAGTTCCTGTGCTTTCCTTGGGATCTGTGCAAACAGCTGAAGGAGAGCATTCGCTACCGCACAAGAAAGTTCCCCTGGCTCTTGGGGAAGAAGTTGAAGGGGAAGGAGACTCTGGAATTAGTTTCACTTTCTCTACTTTCCCTTGACTCTAAGTGCCAGTTTAAGTGACATTGGGGTACATTTTCTCCTTGTTTTCATGTTGTTTTGCCCTCCTTAAGAGCAGGTGGGAGGAAAAAAAAAGAGAACTCATTTCATGGAGAAATATGTGCAAAGAGTTGCCTAACACACAAAGTCAGTCCACCAAGCAAAATATATTTCCCCCTGAATTTTTAGGTAGGATTAGTAATCTGAGGTGCCACAGCAGTAGGGATGCTCAGGTAACAGTGTGGTTTCTAACCTGAAGATAAAATACCCAAATGACAAAATAAAACACCTGACTACAGCTTTCTATCAATCACATTGTTTCATGTTATATATAACTCACTACTTAAGTTTCATATATAAATTACTTCCCTGGGTTACCCAAGGGAACAGTAACAATTTTCCAAAGTATTCACCTGAAGGTTCCTAAGATTATTCAGGTATCTATTAGACTCTAGAGAGACTAAATATAACCACATGGAGTCTTCCTTTAAGATCCATGTCTGGAAGAATAATTTCTGCTTCAAGAGCAGGCAGCAGGGCCATTTTCTTGGTGAAGCTGTAGATCTAAAAAATGTTTTAAAACTTCTGTGGCTTCTTCACATGAGAAAAGTGTAAATCAGAGAAAGATGTGTTGCAAGAAAGGCCATCTGAAGCAGAGCAAGCAGTACACACAAATCTTATCCCAGTTTTTTGAGCTGGGGCCATTTGGTGAAGGGGAAATTGGGAAATTGCTGCTGGTGGGATCAATCTTCCTGGAGCAGTGGTGATGCTGTTTGCAGCCAGTCAGTGTTGCCATATCTCACTACTTCTGTGCCCCTGTTCTCACAGGTAGGGGCTGGTAGACCTTAGTTTCATAGTATATATAGCAACAATGCAAGCTCATATTTTTCTCTACAGATACAGCACAACATTTTTGCTATTTTTACAAAAGGAGAGATAGAGTCGACCTCAGAGAGTCCTATTCTTAAATCCTACCCCCTAAATTCTGTCTACCTACTCAGTATAGGCCTTTCATGTAAGGAGAAGCAGTAATTGCTTTGGCCAGCTGCTGTCTGTTTTGTAAATGAGGCAAAGGGTTGTTTTCCTTAGTCAGTTACAAATATCTTGTGAACTAGTGCATCTTTTCTGTGTGTTTATATTTCTACTCCATCTTTCAGCCAACTTTTTAAAAATATTTTGCAGGTGTTTCTGTGGGAATACTCACAAACCTGTTCTTTGGTTGAAAAAATTCACCAGCATCTGCAGTGAATAGTGAGAGAAAATGGAGTGAAGAGTCTTTTAGACATTGATGAATAGGACCAATGATCTGTTTAAAGCCAAGCAAAAATTTAAGTGATTTACCACACCAGGTCTTTAGATCTTTGCCAAATGTCATCAAGAAAACTGATGGTAGTACTCATATCTCCTACAACTCTGCCAGCCTCAGACTTTATGGCAAACTACTGTTTTATTTAGTAAAAAAGAAATCTGACAAGCAAGAAAGAAAAATGAACTATTTTTGTGACAGACTGCTGTACATAGAAATCTTGTGTGACAGTGGCAGGATTTAATCTGGTTGAGTCCCCTGGAGAAAGGACTCTATAGCCTGAGTGTGTTTGCAGAGAATCTGTGAATAGAGGGATGGACATCTGCTGGGTAAATCCTCTGTTGCCAGGCTATTGAGTTTTTAAAGCACAGGGCAAATTCCACCTAATTTCCTGGAAAAACATTGAGATACCTCTAACTTCTGTAACCTAAACTACAATGGCATTCAGACAGGGGCATGGGACAGTCCATTTTAAACCTCATGACCATGGTATGAGCACTACTAGAAAAAACTGCTCCATTAAATTCAATTCTGAAGTTAAGTGTTATACTCACCACAGTGCTCTCCAAGATTTTTCCTTCTCTCTCTGGATGGTATGTAAATGACAATTTACATGAGAATTTGCTCTGATATATATCTTTGCTCTGCAACGATATATAGTAGCAGGATTAGAAGGCAACTCAAAATATCCTTTAGCTGATGTTTCAATTAATGTATAATTTCAAGTGCACACACCTCATGCTCTAGAATTTCATGTTTGTGCCATTGCATAGTTGCTATTATATGAACCACACCAAATGAGGTCCAGGTTGTACGTGGTGCTGGATGGCATTAGGGATGTGTTTGGTGAGCCCTCTCTGCTGTCACCTAATGGTGCCACAGGTTCTGTGGGGTGGCTGAGATGTTCACACAGGATGGCATATCTGACACAGCTGGCAACCATGCCCTTGGCAGTGGGAGAAGATAGCCCTGAGCAGTAAATCACCAGGGAGTAAATGTCTGAATAAATCCCTTCCTCTTGGATTTTCATTCTCAGGCAGCAATCCCTTTTGAACAGAAGCAATGGGTCTGATTCTGTCCTCCCACAGGTATTATATTTGTGTCTTCTCAGGTGTGTCATCTCATGTGAAAGAGAAGCATGTGGTGTGCACTCCCTCCCAGTGCCTGACAGCCCAGGTCACACTGACAATAAATTACAACAAATACTTTGTTTTCCCTAATCTCTACTTATCACATATTTTAGCTAATGATAAAATAATTTACCTGTTCTAAGTTTGGTGTAGTTTCTATTTTTGTTTTTGTTTTCCCAGCAAAACTTCAGCTTCTTCACCTGATTTCTTCAACTTCTTTTTCAAAATGTTCAATAATTAGGGCTGTACCTTGCAAGATGCTGCATGTGCATTGGAAAAAAGCTGACCCAGTGTTATCTGGGGTCTTTGAGCATGGGAACACCTCTGGCTGCAGCATCAGCAGTGAAGGGAGAGAGCTGCCTCCATCCACTGTGGTACAAGAGCCATGTACTTCTCAAATGGTGACTGAAGTGTCAAAACAAGGCTTGCCTGGGCTCCAGGAAGCTCGTTCTTGGCGCTCCATGTGGAAGGACTGTCATTCCTCATCCCATACTCATGGTGTGAGTAGCCCAGAACATGGCCAGAGTGCTATGGGAGCCAGTTCCAGATGGGTTTGTGCAGCCTATTACATGGTGTACACTCATTTTCACTGTCTCTCTGTGCTTGGAAAGAGAGTAGTATTTCTGGCTCTTTTTCCTGCTTTCACAGCCGCATATTCATACAAAGTTTTTACCCTGGCTGGTATGATCACAAAGGAAATAGTGCAGTAGCCTCTCAGATTAAGGGAAAAGAGCAAATCAAAACACATCAGTGTCCTGAGCCAGAGTCCCAACTACCAGAGGGTTGGGAAAAATGCCATGCACGTGATTTTGCTGCATGCTAGAATAAAGGGAAGGGAAATGAAAAAATATATCACCATGTCCTTTAAAAAATTGTACCTACAGAGTTGAAGCAACCACAAACTATGCTGTACAGATGGTTTTTCTCTTGCCAGGGAGAAGTGCAGTGAGGCCAGAGTCTTTTAATCTGTCATATATATAACTGAAGATTTGCAGTTGGAATCAGACTTGAAAATGTAAATGGCTTTTCAATTGCAGAGTCTGGTCCTTCATAATGGCTTTAATTCAAAGCTTTGTCTGGGTAGAACAACAGCTGTTCTGCCTGTGGTTTTCCTTGCCTTATTTTATTTTTAGAATTTCCTCATATGTAAGATGCCACAAGATGGACGCAGACTGGGAGACCTCATAAGACCTGAAATAAATAAAGTGCTCTCCTTCTCCACAAAAAGATTTAATTTACCTAGTGGAGAGTCCTGGCCTGGACTTTTGACCACCTTCCCTCTCCTAACATGGCTAATCTGGATAAAATGATATCCAGAGATCCGATCTGCCTTTGAAATTAGGGGTTTTTCCATTGAATCATCAGCTGGTGACTGCTGAGAGTCCCCAACTTTTGCAGCTTAAAGTTAAAAATTGGGGAAAGTCAGTGATTGGTCATTTAAAAATGCTACCATTAAAGCAAATTCAAGGGTATTTAGAATTGAAGTGTTTAAATTCAGCAACTGTCTGTTTTTAAAAATGAAGGTATCTTCTCTTTGTATCCTCCTTTTCAGCATGTGTACATTTCTGCAGCTCTTGTTTATTAAAGATCCATGTTTGATTTCATAAAGTGCATCTGTTCAAATGTTGACACCAATGAGAATTTAGTATAAAAATGGGAGCTGCAAGTCCAAATACTGCTGTGGACATATTTTCCACTGCAGACAGTGTTTTGTTGCTTGGAGACCTACTGTAGGTTCTTGCTTCTGTTCTTTCTTCCAAAGTTGAGTTTTGTACTTCTAATACAGATGGAAAACTAGAAAATATTCTGTGTTTCAAAACTTGTGTAGGAGGAAAAGGACACGTAGGAAAAACCAACCAACCACCAAAACAAAAGCCTCAGCCCAGCTCCCAGAAGATCTGGAGCCACCAGGAATTTTTGTTTGTGCTGGGAAAGTATGACATGACTTCAGGCACCAACTGAATGACATGCCTCTCTTGCAAGGCAGAGATGTGTTCTTTTTACAGCTGAGAATGGGAATTACGAGAACCAGGGCACTGCCCCTGTTTTGCTGTTTCTGAGAGGAGAGCTCCTCTGTGGTTGATCTTACTAGAAACCACAATCAGGGCTCATTATGCTCCTCAATCATTCTCTGTATTTTTTTCTTCCACTCCCTGAGATGTCCCTTTCTATTTTTCTCTGTTCCCCTTCTGTCATCAGCTCTTCTCACTTGACCTTTTCTCTTTCTTATCTCCTGCAGTTTCTTTGAAGCACAGCAGGAAAGCAGGGTTGCCCCAGTCTGTCAGATGAAGGGCCAGTGACAAGGCTGTGCCTGTAGGTAAGTTTGCTTCTGCCAGCAGATAGCATGAAGCTGTCTGTTGTTCAGATAGCAGTTTGTGCTGTTCTCACAGGCAATAATCCAGGAACATTATTTGCCTGATTTGCCTGCTACAGGGGGATACTGCAGTGCCAAGGATGCTTTGTCGGATTTTAATTTCCAGGCTTTTATTTTGGCATAATAAACCAAACTGGATAAAAATACATTGTTGCCATTCAGAAAAATGATTCATCATCTGTTTTATATGAGTGTGGGTAATAGAGATGGAATTGAAGAAATGTCATCTTTGCAATATGCCCAGATTTCTGAATGAGAAGGATTCCTAAACAAAATCCTTCCAAAGTCACATTTCAGACTTGTAGCTTCCATCAGCAGGACCTCTGGCAGGGCTGACAGGAGCATGACTGCAAACATGGAAAGTTTGGAAGCAATCCTTTGAGCCTGGAATCACACTGATGCCTGAGCTGGGGATTTGTGCCTTGGCAGGACAGATAGAAAAAGTAGAAGTCACACGTTAATCTCTGAATTGGAGATTTTAATCTGTTGAAGAACAAGGACCTAGGTATAACTTGAACTTAGATTCTGCTCTGGTGTAAACCCAGAATAAGTGTGCTTAAGCTCAGATACACAGACTGATCTTTCAAATGCCTTATAAAATGTGTTACTGCCTTATAAAAAGCCAGGCACTTGTAACCTGCTCTAATTCAGCAGGAAACCACCCTTTATAACCGTGTTGTTGCTCTCTGCTCTCCTGCAACACTAACAAAAATGAGTACGGAAACTTCCACCATTCATCAAGATGCCCAGAGTGTCCTCAAATAATCCCTTGTGGGGCTGGATGGTGGGATCAGAGCCAGGCTCTGTCATCAGGGCTCCCCAGCTGGTCAGAGGGATGTGTTTGTTCCCAACTACCCCTTACTGTGTCTCAAGATGAATGGCTCCACACTGACCACTACAATTACTTGACAGTCCCAGGAGAGATGCTGTTTAAGCTGAAGGACAGCACTGGAACCAGAACAAATGTGTCTAAACTGGACATAATTGCATTCACACTGGTTATTAAAAGAAGATTCCTAATAAAGTTTTTGAAGAGCAGCCAAAATTATTAAAGGGAAAAAGCAACCCATAATTATTTTTAAAATATAAGTTGGTATGGTTTTGGGAAGATTTATTGAAGTTGCAGAGGAGTCAGAGGTCTCAGCAGTCCTTTAACCTTCTTGTTTCTGACCAAGGGGTCTCTTGGTAATTTAGTGTCAGGTGTTAACTCTTACCCACACAGGACATTGCTCTGCTCTGCTGCTATTCTTCTGCTGTGATCACACTGAGCTCTGCTCTCCAAAACAGCCCCAGAAATGGCTGCCTCCCGTGTGCAGGGTGATGGGGGAAGGACACCCCCCTGTTTAATTTAACATTGAAAAGCCCACTCCCCTTACTAAGGTGTATGAAAAATAATTTGCTGTATGTCAATGTTGGTTTCACTGGAAAAAGTCACTTTTAAAAATCACCTACCTGATAAACAAAACCAAAATCTCTAAAATGAGACCTCAAAATGAATCACATTCTTGAAAATCTACTTTTTCTTCCAGTCATAAAATGGGGCTGGCAATACTTACATGCCTCTGGGAAGTTCTCTGGGTAAGAAAATCATCATGGCATGCAAGATCTTCTCCAAAAAGGGCATTATTTGCCTGGTAATTTGCTTTTATTGTTTTGGTCTAAAAAAATCCCAAAACATCTCCACACAAACTTCGTAGTGTTACACTGAGTTTATTTTGAAAAAGAAATCAAAGAATGTTTTTTCATCTCTGAGCCAGATGGGAAGAAAAAACAAATGTATTCCACCATATGAAAGAAAACAGATGAGAACTTTAAAAAAAAATTTTAGCCAAGTTTTTTTAGAATTTTTTTCCAGTAAACAACATGGAAAAAATGCAGTGGAGATGGTGAATGAACAAATAGGCTCTGATTTTAGGAAGGCCTGGTTTCTGACGAGCAAGGGTTTTGTCTGTAAGGCAGTTTACTGTCCCATTTATAGATGCCCAAGGTATCTCTGAGTGTGGGTAAGCGCTGGGAACTTCCTCCTCAGCTCCTGCCCAAGCCCTGGGGAGACCATGGTGTCCCAGCTGGGGCAGTGCCAGGCATGGGCAGCTGTCCCACTGCTGGCCTCTCACCTGGGTGAGCCCAGCACCTGCACAGGGCAGTGCAGAGCCTGCTCTGGGGACCGCTCATGGAAGAGCCATGGAAGAGCTCTGGGGAACACAGGCACCCACAGAAGTGAGGGAGGAAAAGCAAAGCAAGGCTGGAGACTGCGTGTTCCCTTTGGATGCTACAGATGTGTGAGCTGCTGTGCTCTTGGGCAAGGAGCCTGCACTGGGGAAAAATGGTTTTGTTTTCTCACATGTGAGTGGACTCAGCCACCCTGCTCCTTGCAGATCAGTTTGTTCCCACAGCCAGTGGCTGTCCTCTGACCAGCTCCTTGCCTTGCCACTGATCAGACACCAGTTCCTGCTACTTGCTAAAAGCAGGGTAGCTACTTGCCAGGAACAGAAAGTTAAAAGAGGAGGTCAGCTGTCTGAGAGAGAGAGGAATAGCAAGACCAGATCAGCCATTATAAACAGATAATTTAAGTCATCATAATGGCTAATGTGGGGGCTGATGTGACTTAGTTCAGGACATCCCTCACCTGGAGGCTCATATGAGGTGTTTGGTGTGCTAGGACACAGTAAGCAGCAAAGCGCTTCAGCCCTTCTTAAAGGTCTTGTTCAGATTAGACCTTCCAAACCATGTTCCTATCCCCTATGTGCTGCAAGAACAAGGCAGTAAACCTGCAATTGCAGGATAAGATAGCCCCAGACATGCTCAGAACCAGGGTGGTGTAAGTGAAAAAGAAGGCTTTACTGGAAAAAAGCTTCATCAGTTTGATTTTTAATACCTGTGAATGCTCTGGGTCCACATCCCTCTGATTTCCACATCCCTCTTGGTTACACACACATGCACAGAGTTAACAACATTAATTCCTGTGTTTTCACTTAGTGATTCCTTTATTGGAACATTTGCAAGTATTAATTATAGACAACAAAGGAAATGAGAGTTGAGATTTATAAGCTCTAATCAGCTGAAGGCATTTCCAAATAAATTAATGAAACAAGTTAGAAATGACATTAAGAAATCCAGAACTTAATGTAAATCACAATGACTTTGTACCTTCTCTGCCTTTCCCTCTTTTTCTTCCAACAGTCCAGTGCTTGTCAGAGTATATGAACTTGTATTTAATTTTTATGTAAAACAAGAAGGATGATGGGAATGTGTGCTCAAAATGACAAGTTACAATACTTGTGTATAAGAAGGAAAGCAAAACTCAAGCTGGGGCATAATAATTTGCTATCACTCAAAAATTTCTATAAAATCTGCATTATTACTGAAACCATACAGAAAGATTTGATGAAGATGTTTTCCCATTAGGGAGTGGCAGTGACTTTCATGACAATTTCTTGGCCCATTCTGGTGTCCTGCTTGTGCTCCTGCCAATCTGTCCTTTCTGTGACGTGTTCCTGAGCTGTCTTAACACTCTTGGTCCTCTCAGTGATTTCAATTCTTGTTGCCATTGGACACCTCTGTTTCCTTCCTGCAGGAATACTAGGTCAAAAGGATGGTCTGTCTCAGCATGTCTGGCTGCTCAGGCCATGTTTTGAGGATGACTGGCCATGTCAGGCACGCACCTGCAGCATGCCTCTTCATCCAGTTTTGTCTAACAGCTGCAGTGTTTGATTCAAGTGTGTGAACAGAGGGTGTGAGCCCAGTCACGTCTCATTTCTCAGTGTCCTCAGCTTGTCATTCCTCTGGCTGGGGGACACTAAATAACTCTTGGATAATCTGATCTCGTGTATGTACCATCACTGCTGTTGCTGAAGGAAGAGAAGAATGAAATCTGGGCAAGGAAGCAATACAGCTTGGGCTTAAACAGACATTTCTCATTCACTTCTTTTGGTGACAGAAGTCTGTGACATCAATAGAAAGCATAAGGAATGTAATTTAATGTGGTAGGTGCTCAAAACAGGCTTATTTCACCCAAATAAGACAACATTCAAAACAAAGGTAGCAGTCCTTCCACTTCAGTGTGGCTCTTCAAGGCTCCAATCACCAGGGTTTGTGAGGCTCTCTGGGCACACAAAATACTAGTTTTGTACCCCATTATCCAAAAATAGCAGTTTAACATTATCTCCACAGACAATGTGTAAATATATATGTAAACACTGCAGCATGTGTCTACACACAACTCCTTGGTACAGCATGACAGTGCATGGCAGAATCAAGTTGTATTCAAAATCTTGTGAAAAAGAAAAGGATCACAAAATCCAGACAAGCCCTGCCTCCAGAATGGTGACACAGGGTTTCTGCAGCTGCAGTACATAAACCTTTTTATGTAATACATATACCAATTTTCTTGTTGTTCCCATCTCATATCTAATTTGTAGTCACAGGACAGATTCCCAAATGTATCATTTTGTGTATTTTGAAAAAAAATTATAATTGAAATTTAAAACACTTGAGGGAGTGAGAGATGTAGGGAAACAGCAGTCTTTAGTTGATTGATCTTAGGAGCAGTATTTGAAAATCTGAAGTACGGAATCTTGTCTCTGTTTCCAACAGAGCTGGAGTATTTCACCAAACATATCTGCATTCAGCCAAGGTAAATGGCAGGTCAGGAGGCAATGGAAAAACAGCTCTCCTTCCCAAGAAGCCAAAACAACTTCCTTCATTGTAGAGCATGTGGCCATGAGAAGGGTATAAAAATTGGAAACCAATACCAAGGTTTCTGCTAATGAATTAACCCGCTAATTTTTAAAATTCCTGATAAGCTGCCTAGACAATGGCTCATGGGACTGTGGAAGAAACTGGCTGGGTAATGGTATAATCTCTTTCTGCTTTGCAGCATATTTTCTGTTTTGTTTGGGAGAGAAGTACCAGTCCAAGAAAACAGACAGATTGATTTACAAAGCACTTTGGAGAAGTGCAAGTTTATTAGATTTTTCTGAGTATGGCATGTTTTTCTCACCAAATCTTGAAATCTGTCTTAAAAACAAACATATTTCAGTGTGTGCAGCTTCTTTGTTTCTCTTTTCATAAAGTCTCTCATCTGGGCTTGACCTGCAGTATGTGTGGCAACTACTGGGGTAGAATTCCTTACAAGAAGGGAGAAGGAATGAAAATATTTCAAAATGATTATTAAAAATTGGAGATTTACTTCCGTGGAATTTTCTCCTAAGAGGGAAGTAGGGAGGGAGGGAGGAGGGAAGGAGGGAAGGAGGGAAGGAAGGAAGGGCTGGCTTTTATTAAAATGGTCTTTCCATAGTACCCCAATGAAACACTGGCTGTGATCAGAGCTATAATGAGTATCTAGTCCTTAGTCAACTTAATTGTTACACATGCAGACTAGACTGCTTACAGTAAGGAAAACACTATCTAAAATCTGCTTTAAAAGTTATTTAACCAGAACAAATCATCTGGGAAAGTAAAAATATTTCTAACTGGAAAAATATTTCTCTATAGCTGAGCTAGGCCTGATAGCAAACCTTAATGAATTATTAGTACCTTTATTGTTTTCTTTGGCCCCTGTGCACTATATTTGTAAAAAAAGTCAGTAAAAAAGAGAACAATTGTAAAAAGCAAATATTTTGTACAAAAATACAAAGTTTTAAAAGCTCTTAAAAGTATATTCCATATTACTGATAAGAGTTGGACTATATATATATATTTATATAAAATCTATATATTCGTGTATCTGTATAATTTTCCTACATTTGGGATTTTAGCAAATTAAGCAACTGTTTACACAGTTGCTTTATATGTTTTTCTATGTGAGTGACCAACAGTCTTACTCAGATTTATAGAATGTCTTTTCTCAGAAGACACAAGCTGGTTATGGATGTGGTTACTGGTTGGGAAGAAAATCTAAAACAGAATTAGTCCAACAGTATTTCCTGATGCTGAGGGTCGAAAGGCCTTAAATAATTACAGGATGCTGGAGAAGAGTTATTGCTGAATTCCTTGATGCTTTTAAATCAGTTTTCAGTGCTTGCTTTTTTTCTGTTTTCATTTTTTTTTTTTTTAGTTTTGGAAGTCAGTGTTGCTCTTTCCCAGGATTTTCTTCTTCTTTACATAAATTTCCTTAATATGAAGGTATCTGTAAAGTTACAGCCTATTACACTCCAAGAATTTGCCCTACAGTATGAGAGAAAACAAGAAAAACAAAGAGAAAAAGAAATGCTGTAAAAAGCCTGTGAAGATTAAACAAATTTCAAAAGAGAAAACTTACAGAGATCAAGGTATGGAAAAAATTTGAGCAGACTCACACTCAGATCTTGAAAATCCTGGAGGATAAATATTTGTAAACCTTTAAGTTTTCTTAAAATAACAAATGTATGTAGGAAAACCAGGGTAAATTATATTGTTACTTACACATGGTCCTTCACTCTGGACATCTAAACAGAATTGTACATACAAAGCTTGTTCAGCACTTAGTTGTGTCTTAGGGGACCATGGATGGGATGCAATTTTGGCTCTAGCTGACATTTATGTCTGCCTTCACTGAAATCCAACCAACAAGTTTCCAGTTGGAGGAGCCAGGCACCCTTGGCACAGCAATGTTTAAACAGGTTGTATGGAGGAGATAATGTTTCAGGCAGAGCCCCAGCATGAACACAAACACTTTTGTGCCACGTTTGACCACATTCTGTGGTGATGGGGCCGGGCTCTAAGCGGCCATGGGAACCACCTGCCCTCTGCTCCTGCAGAAATGCCTGTGTCAACAGAGAGAGATGCCCTGTGGCAAACACCTGGCTGACTGCTGGCCACACAGCAGCTTATGAGCCCTTCACTCCAGCTGCAGGATAAGCTGCTGATGGCCTATGGACCCAGCTTCTCAGTCCCATGGGACATCTCCTGGTAGTGACAGGAATTTTAAGATCTCCTCAGCAGCCACCAAGTTTGTGCCTCCTATTGCACAAACTTTCAAAAGAAATATTTTCTGGTTTTTGAAGACTGGCTCCTGAGCCACTCTAAGGCCAGCTTTCCCTGTTGTGTGGCCACTGAGCCTATAAAGGCAGCTTCCAGCATGGGTAGGATCTGGAGCATGTGCCAAATAATGCCCAAAATTTTAGGCATGTGTAAAGCCTACAGGAAATGGTCAAGATTCTGGGCATTCCATGGCTATAGTCAGCTTCGAGGCTGCTTTTTCCAAGTGCAAAAAATCCAGCACTTGCATCTGGATCTGAGTAGAAGTGCCTCACATGTGATTTCCCCTCTTCCTCAACAAGGCACTGCTGTAGCATTCAGCTAAGATCTCACCTCTAGCTGCGGGACATTTACTAAGAGCAAGAGGGAATAATCAAACCAAGGGCCTTGCTTACCTTTGTCCATGTCTTTTTCACAAATGAAATTGTTAGCATCTTCACAGTGGAAGTCATTCCAGAGCCCAGCATAGATCAACCCAGCACAATCTTCCCCCGGCCCGTGATTGTGATCCCAGTTATCAGGCTGCCCAGGTTTCCAGTTTCTTTCCACAAAAAAGTAAGAGATATGATTGCACAACACAGCACACATGGCAGGTTTTCACCACAAGAAATTAACGAAAACATCATGAGATCTGTTCTGAACGGGAAACACACATTGAAACAAACAATACATGACTCTTGCTGAAAATGGAAAACAGATGTATTACAGAGAAGGGAATCTATTCGGCCTCAGGCTGCCAAAACTCAGAGACCTAAATTTAGACCAATGAACTTTATTTTAGTTTCTGAGCGTACATGCACACACAGTGGGAGTGCTCCGTGCTCCAAGTGCATTGCTCCAAGCCTGTGAAACCTGCACACTGCATTCCCGCTGGCAGATGGGGCTCAGAAGAGCCCACGGGCTCAGAGGTAATGCCAAGATGGCATCAGCCTGCCCTCACTCACTCCAAAGCTCTCTGACTGCACCAAAGGTGGGCATCTTGGGAGAAACAGCGAAGATCCATGTGTTTTAGGGACACGTGCTCAGATGGGAAGGGAATTCTATTGAGTTTTAAGAAATCCACACACAGTATATTTACACGCATCTTTTGAGATCGTTAGCTTTGATGGTGAAATTGAAGGTAGCAAGTAAAAAATCTTGCAGTGTTTCCTCATCCTGTTTTTGTTTAACAAGTGAGAAATGCTTCCAAACTCAGGATTTAAAAGCTCAGTTTTCCTGCAGAAACAGGTTGTTGAAGGGAGCTTGTGATTGCTGGCTGACACAGTCCATGCTCAGCTAAAAAACATGCCTGCCTGACATAGAGCGTCCAACCAGGCACCTGGGAGGACACACAGCTTTCCAGAAGTAATGAAATACTCCAAAAACCTGTAACCAACAGCTCTGAGGTTATGACAGAGCACCTAAAACCACGGTGCAGTGGGAATCTACTAAAAGCAGCACCTTAAGTAGGATCAGTCACAGTGCTGCCATGAAGAGGAAGAAAGATGAAAATGGGAAAGGATAAAAAGGGGAAAATTTTACAGCTCATTTGAAATGAATGTGACTTTTTCCATGTTTTTCATCTAAATGAACACCAATGAGATCATAGCTAATCATTTCGTAACATCTGACTGACTGTGTAGCCTGTTTTTCTGAAGCACAGCATGTTAACATCTATAAACTCTTTAGTCTACTTCTCAGTATTAAAAATTTGGGTGGTTGCAATCTGTTCCATTTAGGACAAATTAGGTGTAGCCCTAGGATTCCTGGAAAGCTGCCAATTCAGTTCTCAGCTGGCCAAAGCATAGACATCCTCATTTCATGCATTTTCCTTATGCTGAATGCTTTCCACTTGGATTTGGGCTTTATCTAAAGACTGGTCATTTTTTATTAGAACGAGTACTCTATTTATAGCCAGTTGTAATGCAAATAAGGAAAATTCAAACCAAAACAGTAAAACTGTGCTTTCCATCTCAACTTTGTAATAAAAGTCAGAAGCAAAAGTTTTGGCAAGAAACACTGGGCTGCATAGTTATGTGATTCTTTCATTCAACATTCAGTTTTCTTTCTGGCAAGGAAAGGAATCCTTGTGCATGGGGAAAGCAGAGAGAAAAAACCCCAGCACCCTCAGTAACAAATTAAATTATTGGCATCTACAACCATCTGGATTCATTAGATAATTTCTAGATGCTGCTTTTAGAAGTGTCAGCAAGAGCGACAGCATTGCTTTTTATTTACGTACGTGTAAACTGGTAAAGATCCATCCAACCATCTCCATTCATTTTCCTTCTCTGTATCTGTTAGTCCAATCCAGAAGCTGCCTTTCCCAATAATCTGCCTTTTTATCCATTGCTGTGAAAGAAAGAGCTTAGTCCATAACAAGGACAACGGTTTTTGGCACCAATAAACTACACTGGTTTCATAAGCCTCTTGTTATGAGAATATGGTGGGCCAGAGAAATGTTTCTTAGCTGAAGATATGTTTCAGGAGTTGGCCTTGAGAGCCCTTGCCCAGACTAGAATTCCTTTCATTGTTTGCAATGAGGTAGAGAGAACTAGGCATGAAAATTGGGCTGACATAAAGCCACAGCTAATATCTTACAGACACAAATTGAAAAAACCCCTAAGAGTAAGGAATTGTATTTTGACATCTCCACTACCATGTTGAATAGTATTTAAAATATAGTTAGATTAAATATACTTTTGGGTCATACTAGTCTTAGGCTGCATGTATTAAATCAGATAATTTAAAATTACATTACATTCACTGCTGTGAAAAATACTCTGATAGTACACAAGGCGTAATGGATTCCATCTTTAAAGGTTGAAAACTCCTACAGTTCTCAGCAGCTTTTCTGACTGCTCTGTCCCCACCACCTTCAGGGTCAGCATCAGCTCTGCTCACACTACCCTTCTGCACAGGGAGAAGCTGCTGATCAGGCACAACAGGGTGGACAAAATTCTAATGAGTCAATGTGTTTATTTCTACTACATGAATTCATGGTGCTCGCAGCTTCCCACTATCTTGTGGTTTCTGCATGTTAAACAGCTTCAAACTTCCTCCTTGAAAACCAGCAAGAGAAGGTAATTACCTGCTCCTCTTTGTCATTGATGATAACCAAGCGTGATGCTTTCTCTTCACAGAATAACTTTGCGTCTTCAAAAATTTCTCTTTCAGTTGAAAAGTAGTAGCACTTTTCTGTATAGTTCTTCCAACGGGGGGAACAACCTGTGATGTGAATTTTTTTTGTGTTAAGCCAGTTATTGGTAACTCAAGGGAGCAGTGATAGGGCCAGTAATAAATGGAGGAACCCATTCCCTTGCACAGCATGCAGTGTGTAGATGGCTTACCATTAGCCTCGGGCATGGGCGTAGGCTGGCTCTGTAGCGCCATTGGCATCCCTGGGCCTGGTGGCCCCGGTGGGCCAGGCGGGCCCTTCGGACCAGGCAGCCCAGGGACCCCAGGGAGCCCAGTTATTCCTCGTGGTCCTGGTAACCCTGGGCTTCCCACCGTTCCTTGCAGGCCTTGAAATCCAGGTGGGCCTTGGGGCCCTGGTGGACCATCCTTGCCTGGTGGCCCTGGTGGCCCTGGGTCTCCATTTGGTCCAGGCAGACCGGTCTTGCCAGGAGAACCTCTCTGACCTTTGGAGCCAGGCGATCCTCTTGAACCTTTCCCTCCTTTTTCTCCTGGTGGCCCGGCTGGCCCAGGTGGGCCCTTCTCACCTGCAGGTCCTGGTGGTCCAGGTTCTCCTTTCTCTCCTTTTTGTCCTTTTAGGCCAGCGGGGCCAAGAGGACCAGGAGGGCCTCTGTCACCTTTAGCTCCCCTTGGACCAGGAGGGCCTGAAACAATGCAAGCGTACAAAGTGGGGATATGCACAGAAAACAAAACAAAAAGCCCTCGTGGGGTGGGCTTGTTTAATACATCTCAGACCAGCGCCACTGGATATTTAAAAATACAGAAACCGGGCTAACAGCTGCTTTCATCAGTGCTTGTAATAGTGCAGCTGCTTTCCAGATCCTGTATACTGTTGTCCTTTCCTTGACCTCCACAAAATTCAAGATACAGAAAATACTCTGATACACCCAGCCATGTGAACTGGACAGTGACACCGCACCCCAGGTGACCAGGCAAGGTGCCAGTGTCTGCAAAACTCTGTGCACTTGTCTATACTAGTTTATGCACTAGTGCTGTGTGTTGTTGGTCCTGTTCCCTCACTCTGCCATGCTCCCTTGTCCTTCTAGTCTCATCACTCTGCTCTTAGTTCCAGGACTCTTTCTCCTGATCCTCGTTGTTTGTCTGTCAATAACAGGATGTCAAAAAGAGACAAAATGATGGATAGTGAGCAAAAGGCCAACTATGGGAAAGACCAGAAGTTGCAAATTGGCCAGCTCTAACAAGACAGGGGACGATAACTCACAACAGGAAATGGCAATACTGTGACAGCAATAAACAAAACAGTTTGGGATTCTGTTCATGGATGAGCAAATCCCTTGTCACTACCTTCCCACCCCTGGCACTAATCTACATAATTCAAACTCCTCCAGAGATAGATCACCAAGCTGGAATAATTTAGGCCTGGTTGAAATGAGAATGGTTAAGGTTACTGACATGTAATCTTGGCTCTAATGCAGCCTTAGTTTATTTGGAGCAATGGATTTATATTTGTGATTAGAGGTTTAGGCTGATTCACATCTGATTGGAAATATGAGTGGTTTTTTCATTTGGGATAATATTTGGCTGGGAGAAACCTTTTAAACCTGATGCTATTTATTTCTGGAGAAAATAAAGTATCCCAGGGTTAAAAACTAAGCAAAGTAGGATGTTTTCTGGCAGACTAACAACTGGCTTAAAGTGAAATAGTAACTTGTTTTTCAGTAAGGGTGGACCTTTCTGGGAATAGTCCAACATATATTTTTTAGCCATTTCCTCCTTACTGAGGATTGGTTTCTTGAGGTTCCACACCTTCACTCACTTATTTTAGAAACTAAATCAAAAGCAGATCCAGTCGGTCAGTCAGTCAGACAGAATAAAATTCTGCTAAGTCAGAACCTTCTTTCATAACATCGCCATTTTAGCTAGAAAAATTAGTACGGAAAATTCAAGCTACATGTTCATTTCCAAAGTTTAGGATTAGATAATGGAAAACCTCAGGACTCTGTACCAGCACACACTAACTTCCACAGAACTAAAGAAGTAATGCAAGCAGGAATTCAGCACACACACCATCATTAGGGAAGCTGCATACCTTGTAGGATAGTGAAGTTCTTGATGAGCTGGCCATGTTTGGAATCCACCAGCTTCATTTCTTCCATGATTACTGACAAATTGGCGACTTCAACATCTAATCTTGACCTCATCAAATCCTGTTGCACCTTGAGAGATGCAGAGTCTATGCGAATATTGGCTAGTGTGCTGTTCATAAAAATCAGCTCATCCGAGTGTTTACTTAAGGTGTCTGTACAAGTTGTCCTGACCTCATTGAGATTGCTCGTCAGTGTCCGTAGGTGATGAGCAGTGTAGCTGATGTTGTTGATGATATTGACTATATCAGTCTCAAAGACCTGGAACCTTTCTTCTAGATTGGTGAATTTGGCAGCAGTTCTGTTTTCATCTCCTTTATGCTGTTCCTGGAGATCCTTTAGACTTTGTTCATTGGCTTGGGCAATTGTGGTGATGTTCTCCATTTGCCCACTGAAGGAGCTGAGCTGACTGTTCATGTCTTCAAGTGTATCATTGTTGGCTTTTGTCATTGCTGAGTTGTTGGCAGCCAAGGCCTGTAAATTGTGCACTTTTTCCTTAAGCCAGTCAGTGTCCTTCCGGGCCTGAAGGACAACCTGCTGCAGATTTTGAAAGTCATTCTTGATTCTTAGAATAGCCGAGCTTGTATCTTCCATTGACTTCTGTAAGACACTGATAAGATTTCTTTGCTGTATTTGAGTCAGGTTTAAGTTGTTAAGGCTCATGATGACCACACTGTGAGAATGCTCTTGGCTTTGCAGGGTTGCTTGTATATTACTTGTGTCTTGTTGGAGATTGTTGATATAGCCAGTATATGCCTGAAGTGTCTTATTGACACTGATGATCGTGAAAGTGTTACTATCTAAGGCACTTTTCATTTGGTTCTGCCTATCATCTAATAAATTTCCAGACTCTTGCAGCTTCTCCAGTGTGTCTTTGTTTCTGCTAGTTTTCTCTGCAATGTCATGAAGTTGCTGACGAAGAGCCAGAATGTCAGATCTGAAGCTGGACAGTTCAATGTTAGTATTCAAGGCTTTTTGTCCAGCTTGGTCATCTGTTGTACAGGAAAAAAGAAAAAAAAAAAAAAAAAAAAAAAAAAAAAGGAAAGGCTTTAGGTTTTTTTTAACACAGTATGAAACAACACAGTGTATTGTAAGAACAGTCAGGTTGTCAAACTATTCAGTAGGATTTTTATGCTATCTTTTCCAGAAAAGAGAAACGACTAAACAAAGTTCTGCCTCTAGACAGAGAAAACAAGCAAAGAGGAATTGATGGAGACCTTGTGTCTTGCTGAGGAGAACAAAACGGTGATTCTGTCATCACAAATGGGAAAAACTGTGGTTAGAAACTGATGAGTATATGCAGTCAAGAATGCTGTGTTCTGAATGAAAACTGAATGGGAAACAGAATTCAAAACATTAAATAGGTACCAGCAAGTGTAGGTTTTGAAGTTACAACTGGATTTTGCTGAAAGACCAGAAGTTTATTTTATCTGTTCATGTTTTCTTCTTTCTTTTCATTGCAAGTGGAATACCTTCATTGTGATTTAGTACATATAATTCTAATTTTTAAAATCTTGGGTTTAGCTTTCAGTAAGTTCTCATACTTATTTTAAAGCAATCTGGATTAGAGACAAAACTTTTGCCAGCAGACTACTTCAGATATGTCAGGATAAAATATATTTCTGGTTTTCTCTCTAATACATTAGTATTGGTTTTAATGACATTTATTTTGCCATTATTGTTGCCTCATGTTCTGAGTTTGAGGAAGGCAAAACCTTTAATCTTTGAGGAACATCTCTGCCTGTGCTTACATTGCCCTGTGGAATACTTCTGGAAGCTTGTCCAAGTATGATGAAGCATTTGAGACAGCACAGCCTATCATCCAGGACATAGAAACCAAGGAAATAAGCAGTCAACACTTGCTCTCAGGGAAGACTCCCTTGCTTGACCTCAATCACTTCACTATCCTGCTCACAGTCCATATATTTTTGTCCTCATCTACATGCAGCTATATTTATGAATTAGATAGTCTCAAGTCCATAATTTCAGATGATGCCAAGAGAGAGCAGTATGGTTTTCATAAATTACAGTGAATACAGCTGTGTATGGTGCTTTTGTCTGGTGTGATTGAATGAGTCATGATGCAAATGTCAAAGGATAGCTTGTGAGACTTCAGCCTGAAGTGTTTATGGAGTCTTTTGTGGATGGATATCTTCCTGAGCACAGTTCCTCTCCCTGCCATTTCTCTCACTCCCAGATCTTCTCAGCTCTGACTCCATGTTTACCTCTTGGCTGTAGCTCAAATTATACAGTGTTCCTCACACAGCTCTGACAACTGCCAGGTCCTCATACAGCTAATCCCTGAAGGCCTGTCTTCCATTCACCACACGCTTTTATCCTTCTGGCCCTACGGCACTTCTCTTACTTTTATGTCTCCTACTCAAACTGCTCCAGAACTTTCCTAACTTCCTCCATGGCAAGGCCACCTAAATGGGAATGGATGATCCTGAGCATCTCACTGAGCATCCATCCAGCAGTGTGCAAAAATGTGTGGCCATGAAAGAAGCAAAGGTGCTCCAAGTCATGAAAATTTAATCAGCATAATATAATAACCCAAATAGAATCCAAAAGGTTGCACAAGCAACCTTTACAGAAGTGTAGCATTTACTTCTGTAGATGTGTCAGTAAAAGAACATCTCACTGAATTACCCCATGTTTTTGAACTAAATGTAATGTACAAATACTTTAGAAGCCAGCTCCTTTTTGAGAGAAAAAAGTTGTAAAAATTTTACAATCAAGCTGCAAGCAAAGATGTTTTCCTAGAAATACATGTCTCAATATATGATTTACAAAACTAGACCAAATTTATCTCAAGAATCACATGCATGTATATGTATATTAATACTTCTACAATAAAAACTGTATGTATAGGAAGAAAAGTAAAAATGTACACTTAGAGAGTAGAATCTTTATCCATGATTTTTTTTGCATCTTCCTGAAAATTGAGAACTTTGATAGTGCTTGGGATACCCAAACACATAACAATCTTACCTCCTGTATTCCCTGAGATGATCAAGAAATAATTTATGGAAGTAATACACTTGCCTCAGACATAAGAATTTTGAATAGCTGATTATTGTGTACCTTGCAAAATGAATCTTAATTGCTAAGCAGCTTCAAGATGACTGGGTGACAGGTGCTCATTTTATGTAGAAGCTTTTGTGCTGTAGAACAACTTCTGTTATGTTTTAGATCTCTACCTCAGAGAAGATTCTCTCCTGGGGACAACATTTAAGTGTCTGTTTATTTAAATATAAATGCTTTCAGAGTGACTTCAGTGGGAACTGTAAATTTTGAAGTATTCTTAAAATGCTCTTCTAAGTAGAGCAAATCTGAACTATTTTTAAGTGCTTTCCCAAGTACTTGAGAAACTGGAATGGAAGTGCTGTATCTTGTCAGAGGCAGAGATTTTTCAGACAAATTTCCTGTCTCAATCTGCCAGGAGAACACCCCAGGTCCATAATACAAAGGGGCTTTGCTTGTGGGTAGATTACCTAATTTCTTCAGATCACTCTCCACTTCTGTGAGCTTTTCTGTGTATCTTCTGTGGGATGTTTCCAGGCCACCTGTCACATTGTCCATTTTTTCTACAACTAGGGGAGAGAGAACAGTGTGTTATGAAAAGAAGAAAAGGGAAATTATGAAAAAAGACTAGTAAACAATAAAGCAAACAAAACCCCATACCATTATCACCAAACAGTAAAAAAAGAAAACATCTTAAAATTGCCTTGCTTGCCATTACACACTGCTGTTGCTCTGTGAAATCTTGGAAGGATGAGCTCCTATTTGCTGGTGGACCCAGAATTCTTCTACTTCTTCAGTCTGCCAGCAGTCCCTAATGATTTTTTTTTGCCCATGAGAAATCTCTCTCCTGAATGAGGAAATCCCTCTTTGTGGGTTTTCCTCACAAACAAAGTAATTTTCTTTTAACAGTATTTCCATGCTTCCAGCACAGCGCTGTGTAGCAAAGGAAAATTGATTGCTAAAGGCTCAGATGTGTGAATGAAACTTCCTTTAATTTTGCTACGAGCCATTTCTCCTTAAAAAGAATTCTTTTTTTTCCTTCTGCCTTTTCATCAGTAAAAGGCACCACCTGGATAGTAAACTTAGGACTGAGATAGGAATTACTAAATGTTTTGGGGGGTTTAAACATATTGATAATGGTACAGATCACTCAAAGCAGTCTTGAAATGATTCTGCCTCATTAAGATTGAAAGGATGGTCATTCAGGAAGTGCAGATTTATGACTGATGTGCCCTTTATTTTGTAATGCCAGAGTACTTTTATTGTCACTGAGATATTCAATTATTTGATGAAATTAATATGGGAATGGAAAAAGCAGAGCAACAAATAAGCCCAGGGTGGCTTCCAGTGGCAAAAATGTGAAATTCTTGCAAGGCTAGAGGTAGCCTACAGATTTCACAGTAGACTTTGTCTAACAGCCTTTTGCATTCAAGCCACAACTAGGAGAGAAATTGCTTCTCATCATGAGATTATTTAGTCCTTTTGCTACAATGGGAGCAGAATGGGTCTGTAACAACCCTGGGAGAGGCTACACAAGTTATTGTGCCAGCTCCTTTTTTTCAAACAGGAGAAATAAAGTGTTTCCCATCTTTTCAGGTTCTGTAAACATGTGTGGGATAGAGGTACCTCTAACTCTTTCTGTCTGTGAAATGATCTGCAGCTAGGAAAGAATCTCATAAAAATGTTGCTATGTAAAGGTTTGGGTTTTCCCAAGAAGTGAAATTTAGGAATCTTTTGCTGCTCATGAGCAACCACATGAATCCCAGACCTTTAAAGTGTAGTCTATCAGGTGCTCCTTCTTTATTAACATTTACATTTGTTTTTCTGATTCTGGGTACCACAGTTACACTGGAGGCTTTTACTGCTTCCCCAAAACCAACATAAGAAAAACAGACCAAGACTATCTGATGGAACATCACTGAGGAGTTACAACAGAGAAAAAGTCTCAGGGTCTTCAGAGAGACCATACAGCCTTTGGTGAATTATCTGCCTGCTCCTTTCTAGGCTGCTAAAAAGCCAGTAAAAGAGAGACTCTACTGCTTGTGCAGAGTGTGGCTTTCTGTATTTGAGATGATGACAGATTGCTTGCTAAACACCAGACCCAGACTACAATAAAGGCTTTGCTTTTTCAGAGAGACAGTTGCTCAATATCTTCAGCTTTAGAAAGCATTTTTCTCCCCATTATAGCACTAATTTTTCACTGGTTCTTCTGCCCATTAAAGTTGTCAAAATGCTATATGCCATTTTTCCTAAATGAAACCAGAGTTGATTCTCTGTTTGTCCTGCCCTGCTGTCTTCCAGGCTGGAGCCCAGATCAACGAAGGTCCTTCAGCTACTTCTGACACTCCACTGATGCATATATATGCCTATGCATCACATGCAGAGAGAGTGAGGACTTGGCTTTTCCTTCTGGCTCCTTGTTCAGTCTGTGGTGTTCTCCTTTGTCTACAGAGAGTCACTGCCACGGCATGGCTCACTCTGGGCACTTAGAGGGACCTTATGAAATCATCTGTATTTAAAAAGCAGGCCTAATTCAAGTGTTTCTGCTGAACCTGTGCCTTGACTAGCAATGTCACATTGCTTATGGTTCTTGTTAATTCAGTTTTAGTGTAATATTCAACTGTTTCCCCAGTTATACAACACACTTGGAGTTGGAAAATGAAGATATATTATCAGTAATTAAAAGAAAAATGTAATTTCTTCCTTTTGCTGTCCAAATGAATGCTAGTTTTGATGTAGAAAAATGTAATTTCTTCCTTTTGCTGTCCAAATGAATGCTAGATCTGAAGTTTGTAAAACAAAACTATCATATAACAAGTATGTTTTCATGGCTGAATGAAATCTAACACTGGAAGCTTGAGTTAAAATTTAACCCCGAAGAGTCCAAAGCAAATGTAAACAAAACAGTAGTAATCCTATCAATAAGTAGTTGTCTGGCAGTTAAATGAGACTGAACAGAAGTAATTATACAACAGCATATGGTATTTTCATTGTTCAAAGTGAAAAAACCCGAAGCCACTGAACTCCAGCAGCAGAAACAAACCTGCTGGTCTCTGCAAACCTGACTGCAAGGTTAGCTCAAGGGCTAAGCTGCCATCCCATAGATAAACCAATGCATGTATTTGCTCTACATTGGGGTGGGATCTTATGGTCAAATAAATCATGGGTGTGGGGAACTTGATCCTCTGCCCAAACTCCTTCCCAAAGCAAGTTGTAGCTTATTTGCTTTTCTTGCTATTGCCCTGCAAGTGGGAAGGATGAATTTAGGAGAGACTGAGTAGCGAGAGGCCATGTTGTGTTTTTTTGCTCTTGGTGTCAAAAGAGGTCATGTGGACTAAAGGTCCTGTTACTGGGAATGTCTTTCCTTCCCTGGTAATAACTCCCACCACCATCTCTGGATGGAGCCTTCAGTGATATGTGAGCGTGTGGAACACTCTCAGAAGTGGAAGTCAGCCTCTAGTGAGTGTCCCAGACTTGAACATCCACTTTCCACCTTCTCCAGAAAAAGGCAAACAGGCAGAACAGCTGTAATATCCCACACAAAAGGCCACTCTGCTGCTCCCAACAATCTGCCCGCTCTTAAAAAGGCAAAGCTGTGTATGTCTTAACTTGCTTTTGGTTAACTTCACCTTAACTCACAGCTTGGTTTCTCTGGATTGTCATCTCAATTCCTGACAAGATCACAGTGGAAAATGTGGCAAAGATCCTCTAAAGGAAGCCAAAATTTCAAGTAGTTGCTGACCAGAACAGTGAGGAGTGTCTGCATCTAAGCCACCATGACAAAATGTGCCATTTCACCAGGATGTGTTGGCCCCAGGTAATGGCAGGCAAACTATGTCTGGGAGAGAGATAAAAGAAGCAGATGAAAGTCATGGTGGGCATTACTCAAGAAATTTAAAAACAAGGACTGACTAGAGAATAAAAACTACCAGAAATTCAGCCTGCAAGCATTCCCTTACCGGAACGAGCCACAGGAAGATCATTCATCTTCAATAGACTAATCTGACACCAGCTGGTGCCAGAAAAATTATAACTTTGTATTTTAAATTTAATTTAATAAAGTATGCGCAAAAATTGCAGATTGCTTTATTACTGTTTTAAACAACAATTTGTCTTCTCAAAGCAGAAGAATACTAAACTTGCCTAGTTATTCCTTCATGTTTTGTTTCCTTGTTATTCATTCATGTTTTGGTTTCAGGGTTCTCCAACATACTATATAATTTTTACCACTAGTTTGGAGGTTTGTTCTGTGTTGACTTTGCCTCCCATTGAGTTATTTTTTTGCTTGCCATATTTAATCCACTGATTAGTAGTTTTAACGTTTTAAATCACAAAGGATATTTAAATGCGACGTAGGAAATGAAAGTTTTAAAAGTAGTTTTGGGCTTTATAAACATAAGTGTGGGAGGCAAATTTAATGGAAACTTAGCTAAGAGACTGAAAGAATCCCTGATGCCAGCAGAATTCCTTCTTCCAGTGTAATGTTGCAGTAAAAAAGAGGAGAGTTCAAGGACAATATACTTTTATTCTGAATTTTGTTCTTCCTTTAAGGCCTAATCCCTTCTCAACAATCAAAACTGTTGCAGTAATTAATTTGAATGTGTACTTTCAGCTGGGGTTTTATCTACCTTATGTTTATCTAACTTATGTTTTCTGCAAATGAGCATGTAGGTACACTGAAGACAAAGCTCTGAAACTGCAGGTACAAAGGGCAGAATTAATGTCTGACATTTGCTGCTTGGTGTTACAGAAGGAATACTTGGATTCAACAAGACTTTTGTCTCTTTTCCTCTTTTCCTTGGCATTCAAATGTTGCAATCACTAAGCTGGTGAGCAGTGGTCACCAAAATGTCGTAGGGTCTGCAAGCAAGAGATGCATTATCCACCCTCCTACAATCCCCTTTCCATTTATTTTTTGAAGAGGGAATTCTTTTGTCCTTGTCCTGGATAGCTGTGATTTGGTACTGCTGTGGCAGAAAGACTCATCCCCGATGAATGACTGCTCATTCAAAGAAGGAAGTTTAGAAATGAGTGAAGCAAAGTTTGGGCCTCAAGTAAAGAGCAAAGTCTGGGGAAAAGATGGTGCTAGCAGCCCCCATAGAGAAAGAAGCTTGAAAACCAGATTGAAATGAGGAAGACAAAATTTTTCTCCCAAAGTCTGCTGGACAGTTTCCTTATGGATACTGCTTCCTCCACACATGTAAATCATTTGCCAAAGCAAGATAAAGAACAGTAGTCTCTCCAACTTGATATGCTGCATCTGATGCTGAGTGAGGGCTCTGAGAAGCCCCAGAAATGATAGTTTTATGTAAAACTCTTGAGGGAAATTCTGCTAAATTCCAGTCGTTTAGTGGCTGGGTTAAGTTGGGAAAGACCCCATTCTCATCTGATGTAAGCAGATTTCTGCCAATTTATATCTGCAAAAGGCCTCCCCTAATCCATTTGACCAAATCATCTTAGATCAAGAATAGGTTTTTGAATCCTGGAAGGCTTTTTGTCCCTCAAAATCTGACTTCCAGAGACCAGTTATTTCAGGAGACGTATCCACATAGATGTACTGCATTTTTTTTACATTTGATGTTAATTTGCCACCTTCTGTCTGCTTTATCATGAAACAAGATTACCTAAGTCTCTCTATCTGTTCCTCACATTCTCTCTTTTCCCTGGATAAATCTTCCATCTAAACAAAACAGTTTTAATTTTCTCCCACTCAAAACTGTGCCAAACCCTCTTAAATAATTATTTATCCTTTCTATTTCTACAATTTCCTTTTCTTTCCCTGGCAAAGGACCAGAGGTGATGTCAGCTCTGCTATGAGTGCAGCTGTTGGCAGCACAGGACACACTGCATGCTAATCACATGAATATTTACTCAGCTCCTTGGAGGGGTTTTGAAGCTACTCTCAGAGCCATGCTCAGACAGGTAATTTAGAACTAGCTTGGTTTTCTCTGCAACAAGCTGTGAAGCCCTGTTATAATGCTCACAATGATGTTGTTCACTTTCCTTTCCATGCCAGAAATTCACATCTTATTTATTTAACTTATTATAGATGTAACTGCACAGTAAGCAGGTGTTTACATCAAAACATTTTTATAAATGCTCAAGTGGCTACAGTTAATTCGTGATAAGGATTTATGGGAATTTTAAGCCATGTTTCCCAGTGTGCCCAACCAATGACTTGCATAAATGAAATTCTCTCCATTACTGGGTTGCTCAACTACCAGAATCTTTGAAATTACTGTTAAAAGCATCTAAGTGTCTTTGTTCATCACAATTATTGTGAATAGTCAATACACTCGTACCTCCTGGTTTAATTTTTCTTCTTCTAGATATTTCAAATTAATATTGATACTACATTTTGTTCCTGTGATAAATATTATATTAGTAAGATATTCCTGGCTGTTGCACATGTTATACAGCTTTGTGTCTTCCAGTACTCCTTGGTGGAGGAATGATCATTTTGTTTCAACTTCCCTTTCAAATGTCTAATCTGGTTTCAAAAATTCATAGTTATTTGAAAGTCAAATTCTAAGGTTGCAGTTTGTTGTTATGTACATACAAAAAGCCAACACTGCCCAAGTACTGATATTTAGGCTAAAATGTGACAAATTGCCCGGCTAGCTAATAAGTGACAATGTGTTTGGACACTTGTCTGAAAGTGCAATGTTGGTCTCAATGCATACATACCTTTGTATCCCAGAATGGCTACTGTGATTGTTAACAGGGCACACAAAATGTATAATAAGATGATGGAGAACTTCAGTGCCCAGTTATTTTTACACTTGGTACATTGGCTCCCCTCCTGAATACCTGCAACAGAAAATTTAAAGAAATTTAAAACAATGGCAAAGAACACACTGCTGGGTTTGTCTCTCCATCTCCTTTCCTCTGTTTTCTAAAGAGCAAATTATTTATCTCAGCAGGTGATGTTTACATATGGAGTGCCTATTTGCCTGTGCTGCCAGGATAAAAAAAATCACAGTGGTTAGAACATCTGCTCAGTGAAACAATCACTTTGGGATTTTAGCATGTGTAAGAAAAGTAGGTTCTGCTTCACTGGACAACCTCTGGCTTTCCTGTGAAGGTGGCTATTTTCTGATTGTGCTAACAAGATTCTGGTGAGTTTTGGAAATAAAACCTTTATTAGCATCTCCTCTGTCAGGCATCACACTGCAGGAGCTTTTTCTTAGCATTTGGTATCCCTATGGGGGCAATAGGACACAACAAATGTTCTGGCAGAAAAAAACCACAGGAAAAAAAGAGCATTGTGAAAGACTGGTAGGAGTAGTTCTGCTTTGTGACAATCACCACAGACAGTTACCATGCAAACACTTTCTTTCCACAATGAGACTTCTTGCATATTTTTGGGGGGTTTTGGAGAACACTATTTCCACAGAAAGAAGAGATGCTTTACTGATACAGTGATCTGTTCATCCACAGAAAAAGTGCTGGTGAATTTCTCTTTGTGGACAAGCTTAAGAAAAATGGCCTCAAATTGATGAAAGAAAACAGAGCTATACTAGTCTATATTTAAACTTTTTTCCAGAACAGCTTGGTATCTTTGAGTCTATTATGGAAGCAATTTTCCTATTTTCCTCTTTTGTGCTCCTTGGGAATAGCTCAAGAGTGTTGGGAGCATGGGTTATTAATCAGAAGCACAAATGTGTAAAAACCTGAAAACTGGAGCTATGTGCTGGAAGAAACAGACGGGATTTATCCATCTTTCCAAGGTGCACTAAGCAGGCCAGGATTAACCTAACTTTCTGTGTCTGTCAGAAAATGCATTTCTTTGATATTCACTCTATTTGTGTACTATTAGGGGAGTCCCACAGGAAAGCTTTAAGCTCTAATAAATTCTATGTACCAGATTACTTAACTAATCAAAACTTGCTCTGCAGCTTTTTATGAATAACTTATATTTCCCCCGAGGCCTAACACACAGATGATTTTACTTTTCCAAACTCATAACCTTCTACAGAGTGCTTTTTTATTTTTCTTTTTTTTTTTTTTTTTTTTTTTTTTTTTTTAAGAGAAAAGCACAGGCCACTTCCCCTGGGTTCAAGAAGGATGGGTGACCAACATAATGAGTTAAGTCAATTGCATTTCTCTCTCCAATGACATTTTCCAATGGCTTCCTTTAAAGCTAAGGTACTTGAAGAAAGAAGGATTACCATATTGGAGCAACTGAGGAAGAGGATTTACACAAATTTATTTGACAAGGCATTTTCTTCAATCTTCTCTGCACAAATATACTCGCTGTGGTTATGATGGAAATGCATCTTTTTCAGGTCTTTTCCACATTACATCATCACATGTTTTTTCTAAACTTTTCAGGTGTGACATCACATTCTGTTGCCATGTGATGAAAGTGATGCCATGATTTGGGTTCCTTGTGGTTTAGGCATAAGACCAGCTGGGAACATCTGGTTCTTTTTTCAGGAACATTATGGGAAAATGAGACAAAGGCTTGTAAGCATTAACTCAAGAACAGAAATTCCAGAGGGTAAAGGCTTCTCTTCTGCCCATGGGGTGAGAAGGGAGGGAGCTGGCACAGAGACAGGCAGCTCCATAGCCCATTTATTGGTGACTTGGATTTGGAAGGGGGGTAACTCCTGCACCACAAACGAAAAGGTGAAGGGCCCATATTTCAGTAGTCAGGTTTGCTTATGGATCCTGATGCATGGGCTGACTTGTTTGCTTTGGTCTCAAGGAGTTTGCTGGTGAAGAAGCTCTAACTGTAGAAAAAGCAGGAAAGGGAAAGTGCAGTTTTCTAAAGGTTTGCAATAGGTATTTAGAGACTGAAATGATCTCACAGTGGGAACTTGGTGGTGTCTGGAGCACCATATTGCTGGCCTTAGCCAGTACTAATGGGCTCATTGAGCCCCTGTGCCCTAAATGCAAGGCACCTTCTCATGGAAGGATTTAAAATTCCAATCTAGTTGTCTTTAAGAGTTCACATATCCAAAAACAAGTTTGGGGCAAAACTCACATCACATTCACTTTCTAAATACACAGACAAACAGAAAGCTTGATCCTCCTTATTTTAATGTTAATTGAAGCAGGCCTAGATCCTAATCTGGGAAAAATGATGGACTGCAGAGGTACAAAACACAGAGAAAGGCAGAAGTAAAAACAAAGCCTTTGGCAGCAATTGCCAATGAAAAGTTTCACTTGATAAGTGTCTCATAGTCAGATTACTCATTTTATGACATGATCTGCTTTCTGTCACTGTACTCCAGCTTCCTGGGTAGTGTAATGAGCTGAAACTTCACCGATGTCTCTGAGTGTATTGCAGTTCAGCATCAAGCATCATCTATGTTCCAGTGCTTCACAGGGATCCAGTTTCACTTGTCTCAACCCACTCTACTTCTGGTTCAATAAAACAGCACTTCAGCTTTTCAGAACTTTTTGTTTCTGTGTGTTTCAAACTGACACCAGAACAGCACCCCAACAAAAGCCAGACCTCTCCATCCTTTTACAGCCCAGCACGGTTGGTATCAATAACACAGGCACATCATACTAAAACAATCATACAGGCTGGAGTGATTCCATTAACTAACTGGCCTGGAACTCTGCACTGCATTCCTCACTGGGGCTTTCTGCCTGTCAGCCTAAAACTACTTCTGATTGCCATGAACCCCTGCTACCCTCATCTAACATGACCCAGGTCCAGGGCTGGAGTGAAAAGCCAGGGAGCTCTAACAGGCTCCTTTGTTTTCTTTTACCTGGGATGCAGTAAAATCTTTCAGAGCAATTATCTTTGCTCTTTATTACAAACATTTTGTGCTTAACTCTGCTGCTAGTAACACGAGACTTTCTAGTTTACTAAACATATAAAACTACTTCAAAAATACCAAAGATATAGGTACCCCTTGAGGAAAAGATTTGGAAGACTCATTCTGATGTCTTTCTAAGCAATTAAATACATCAGGCTACATGCAAAAGCCATGAATGTAAACCTCTCTGTATAGGGATAAACTACAGTATAATCAGAGCTCCCCAAATTCCCAAGCACACACCCTGACTTCAGCTTGCCCTGTTATTCTTCTCCACTACCTCACTTAATGATGATGCCCAAATAAGATTGTTCTGATATAGGAGATGCATTTAGTCCATGTTGTGGGGACACATTTTTATTCAAAGGTTGTTCTCAAAAGATGTGATAGCCAAAATATTAAGCAACAGCAAATGTGAGTCAATTAAAAATGCTTACTGTGATTACACAAAACCCAGCAGGCTGGCATAACATCATGCAGGTTTACCACAAAAGCTATGAGTTGAGCCTTGAAGGGTCCCATGCTTGGGCTTTTATTTGGCAGAAGTTCCCCAGTTTTATCCACTAGACTGCTTGCTGTTATGACTGACAGATAAAAATGCAGAATTCTTCCAGGAGATGTATCACATTTCATCTAGAAAGCTGCAGACTAAATGGAAAGGGAAAGGCCCTACACACACATCCCATTGACAGAACAAATGTAAACCTGCAAGAGGGCATTCTCAGCTCAAGTGAGCTCTTCCCCATCTGTTAGTGATGCTCCTAGTGCAGCACACTCCTCTCTGTGTCCTGTACACATGTTTCCAATGCTGCTCTGCTCCCAGACATTTGTCACTGCCTTCCAAACCCAGGGAGCTGGGGTCACTTCCGCATGACGTGCATTTCTCACTGCTGATTTGATCAATGTTTAATAAATATCAGATGGGACACAATGTGCCTCGTTTCACTGGACATATGCTTTTTTCCATTCCTTTCTCTGACTTATTTTAATAAGAGCTCTGGTTTTTCTGCCTCACTGTTGGGAAGACATCTGGCCAAACAGACAGCAACCTAGTACAAAGAGATCCTGCTGGCTCACATGCTTTGGGGACCCCCTTCTCTGCAAACCAAAATGCTCACAAAAAAATATGCAAGTGAGACATCCCCCTGTTACCAGGCTTTGTAGTATTTGTTTTTATAGCATTGCATTCCAGTGACTGAAGACTTTGTTCTCACGCAGGGGGTATACATCTGCAGATTCCTTTTGGGCTACAAGAAGAGGTTTTGCTGAAGGTGGACCTGGGATTTTTGGGTTTTATTTGTTCGGGGGATTTTTGTTGTTGTTGTTGTTTTGTTCCATGGTTTTAATGGGACACTAGATAGCTTTGCTCTTTGTAACCACCTTACAAAATGCCTGACTCCTCAACTGTATTGCAATTCAGGAGCACATCTTTGAACACTGGAATAAGGCATGTACATGCTTTTTTTTTTTTTCTCTGAATAATTCTTTTACAAGTATTTGCCTCTCTGTTCTTTTCTTGGCTCTGGCTGCAGGATCATAGGTGGCCTCATAATATTTCTGCTAGCAAATCAATTTTCACAAAGATGCAAGGTTTCCTTCATAACCCCGACGAGAAATGAGAATAATAATGATAAGATAAAGAAATGTAGTGCAGGAAATGAAAATACATTAGTTTGGAGGGGGCTTCCCCAGTGTGATTCACTGAAAATAACAAAAGGAAGACTGCAAGCCTACTTTGCAGCCTTCAAATGATTGTTTTCTCAAAGTTAATGTTTTCAAAACAGCAGTGGATCTAATACCTATATTTAAAGGGACCTGAGCAAACTATATACATCTAATTCAGGACTCCTGCCCTAGAAGGTGGCACTGCTCATGGCAGGGAGGCAGAAATTACATGATCTTTGGGTTACCTTCCAGCATGAACCATTCTGTGATTCAGTGTGTAACTAGGAGTCAAATACTGAGACATAATTAATGTTGCAGAGTTGCAACAAGCTCCCAGTGGTATCTATCTCATAGCAAAAAGTAGGTGATCCCATGAGGAATCCATCTCTAGGTTTACATACCTAAATGTTTTGAAAAACCTGGTTTAAAGTGCTTAAATCCAGGCACCCAAGTGTAAAATGGTAGTTTACTAATATGCATGACTAGCAATTATGAAAGTAAGTTTGTCTCACAGGACAGAGAGGATTTTAAGTTCAGGCATATAAGTGTTTTC
The DNA here is from genome assembly GCF_028551555.1 of Melozone crissalis. Lineage (NCBI taxonomy): Eukaryota > Metazoa > Chordata > Aves > Passeriformes > Passerellidae > Melozone > Melozone crissalis. The sequence goes on from NW_026535820.1 coordinate 18,251,177, forward strand.
ATATATACATACACATAAACACAATTATGTTCAAATATATGGAAAAATGAGTGTATTTTTTTTACAGAGAAGCTTTGGTAATGATAAAACCCCAGCATATTATATCAGCACACTAAGAAAAAGCAGGCAACAGCATCTTTGACAACAATAACTTTGTATAGGTTTGAGATTACAGGATCCAGCCAGCCACAAAATTCACAGTGAGATTTTTGTCTTCTCTTTTGTACTGTGTCACAGGTTATTAACCTACCCCTCACAAAAACAATTCCCATGATCCTTCAGGACTGGTTCTGTTGCAGTGAACAAAACTGATGGTTTGATAGTTCCATATGCTGGCCTACTTCAGACAGCAATTGTTCTTTATAATGGCAAAAATTGAAACTGCTTCATGCCTTTTTAAATTATTGCTTTGAGATAAAACTAACTTCTTCAGTTTAGAGTCTATTCTCACACTGTAAAAGCTGCAATTTGAGCTACATGTAAATAGATGCCCTACATATTTCCTAGCTAATGTGTAAAGATCCACACCTCCTCCTGTTCCACGGTTTTGGCAAGCCCTGTCTCCACAATGGCAATGTTCCTGCTCACCCCAATAGTGCAGTGCTGGCTTGTGGGCAGGTGGATTGCAACAGCCTGCTTAACTTAATCATCAGATTTTTACAATGCCATTGGAAAAAATATCTAGCACAAACATGCTGTCATTTGTTCCGGAATTTGCTAGTTTTGCTTCTGGTTTTGTAATCAAATAGGGATAAATGCAAGCATGCTTGCTTTGAAAAAGTTTCTGGTTATTTATTAGGAAGCAATTAAAGCAGCTAAACTGGAAATCCAAGCAGTGGGTACGTACCCACCTAACTCGTGCCAGTTTTCCTGTGCCAGGTGGAAAATTATGAAGCATGGCAGCAAGACACAGGCTGAAACACCCACTCTATATTCCAAGTAAACACTGCAAGACACAGAGCTTCTTTCTTCCAAAATGAATAAATAAATGGACCCAACCCAAATCACTCCATCTCCACAGGTTTCTACAGTATTCAGCATAATCTGATTGCCCTGCTACACAGCTGGCAGAAGGCAATAACCTCTGGAGAGAAGAAATCACACCTCAAAAGCCCGGTCTGAGAATTTGTGCTTTGCGAGGCTGTACAACCCCTGCCACAGACAGTGGTACCAGTTCCTATGATTATATCCTGAACTTCACATTCGAGATTTCCTATTCACCTGGTGCCCCTTTCTTTCCAAGTACAAGGTTGGGGCAATCCCTGGTATCACTACAGGTCGGGGCATGAACAGATCAAGAGCAGCACTGCCAAGAAGGACTTGAGGATGCTGGTGTACAAAAGCTGGACATGGGTTGGCAATGTGCTCTTGCAGCTCAGAAAGCCAAACACATCCTGGGCTGTGTCAAAAGCAGTGTGGCCAGCAGAGGAAGGAGGCAATCTGCCCCTCTATTCTGCTCTGGTGAGACCCCACCTGTGTACAGTTCTGGGGTCCCCCAGCACAGAAAAGACATGGACCTGCTGGGGTGGGTGCAGGGGAGGAACATGAAGATGATCAGAAGGGCTGGACCATCTCTTCTATGAAGACAGGATGACTGAGTTGGGACTGTTCAACCTGGAGAAGAGAAGGCTTCAAAAGAACTTTATTGTGGCCTTTCAGTACTTAAAGGGGGCTGCTAAGAAAGATGAGGACAAACTTTTTAGCAGGCTTCTTGTCCTAACAAGAGGAAATGGCTTTAAACCAAAAGAAGGTGGATTCAGATTAAATAAAATGAAGACTTTTTTACAATGAGGGTGGTGAAACAGGAACAGGTTGCTCAAAGAGATGGGAGATATCCCATCCCTGGTAACATTCAAGGTCAGGGTGAGCAGGGCTCTGAGCAAACTGATCTTGATGAACATGCAGAGCATTTGGACTAGATGACTAACTTTAAGGGTCCCTTGCAACCCAAACTGTTCCACGATTCTTGCAGCTATGTAATTATGTGGGACTTTCAGCTTGCATTCTAGGAGAACAGATTCCCAGACTCCTAAAAAATAGAAGTGGGGACGACTTGTTCATTAATGCTTAAGAGAATTGAAGACTCCACTGGGACTTTTATAATCCCACCTCTGGAGAGCAATTCTCAACACTGAGGGGGCAATGCTGGGGCTGGCAGGGCTCACCCTGTCCCTGCACCCCCTGAAGTGGAAGGGGTGCATTTTGTCCCAAAAGCCCAGGGTATTTCAGTAAACACGAGGGATTTCCTTCTCTGGGACACTTTGGGAAAACCCAGCCCTTAATGATCTGCACACTTCAGCCCAAAGCTCTGCACAAAGGGGCCATCAAGCAAATTCTCCTCCACACACCAGATTGAGCCTGTTGGAGGCAGGGGCCACTTCCCATAAATTAGAATCCCACATCTGACATAATAAAGAGTCTCAGAGGGCCAACACTATTATCTCTGGAAAGCTTTCAGCCTAAGAAATACTTTATTCTATGTAATGTACACAAACCCTTTCATTAAAGGAGGGGAGAACCCTCATTTTCAGCCTGACCATCATCTCTCACTTATTTATATAACCCAGGCAGCATTTTCTCTCTGGCTTTGTTCTTCTTTGCAGCAGTCCAGAGAATCACAATGAATTGTCAGAAATCCTAATTATACACTTCAACAACCACCACCATTTAATTATATAGTATTACCAAACAATGTCCTACTGTGATTAAACACTAAATATTTTAATTGAAAGGACACAAAAAGCTCAACCACAACACAGGGTAAGCAAAGACTGCTGCATATCCAAACTGTATGTTAGGCAAATATTACAAACAGAGCCGAAGAACCAGTGTGGTAAATTTTATGAAAAATCACGGATTTGCAATAGCTTAAGGTCCAGCCATAACAATGTGGTAAGAATATCACACCAGCAGAGGGTCCAGCATCCCTCAGGCTATTAGATTTAAAGACAAACTCAAACCAGAACAAACCTCAGAAAGTGCTGGTGCTTTTAAATAACTGTCTGGAATAAGAGAGATGTGTCTGTCCTCAGTTACGGAAAATCAAGTAACGGATCACTCAGTGCATGTCTCTGGAACTAAACCCAGAAATCTAATTAGGCTGTTCAAAAGATGAGAGAAAAACTAGAGCAGTTAAAGGAAGATAGAAATTATGTATGAATTAATGACAGGCAAGACAGCCATGATACATGACAATAAAGAGCCTCTCTCAAACTCTGTCTCAATACAGGAGAATTTAGACTGACTTGCAAGAAGAAATATAGCCAGACCTATAAGGAGATCAAAGCCAGGTTTCTTGTTTGTGAATCAGTTTCCTAAGACAACCTGAAGATATTCCATTCAATGATTTATATAAAACCAGAGGTAACAAAGCATTAGCAAAGTCAAGGAAGGGATCTGTCCCTCAGAGTTGTGGCAGGCCATTTTTGTCAAAGTCCAGGCCTTCCATTCTGAAATAAATATGCTTCCCAAAGAAACATAGATCCTAACTAAGATTATATAATTTGATGACTAATGTACATGATTTTCCACCCTATTTCAATTTACATTCAACTGAAAGGATGAAAAGAGGTAACATATAATATACACCCAAAATGTATACTTTCCCTAAGATTCTCTAACTTTATAACTTTTAGATATTAGTGACCCTAGTAATGGTGCTAAATGGTAGGCAGAAAAAGTGGTTAATTCCATGTTTTGTGGCTTTTGATACATTTCTTGAGGAGGGCAGCATGATCCCCTCCATGGCTGAGTGTGGTAGGTGCCAAAACCATGGCAGTGCCACCTGTGCTGCAGGGCCACTCACCAAGGACATGATGAAGTCATCCAGGGCACAGATGCAAAGATGATGCTCTTCACAGAAAGCTTTCACCTGTTCTTTTACCAGTTCTGCAACTTTTAAATTTAAGGGCAATGCTAAAAACATTGGATCACTGTTTTAAAGAACAAGAAACAAAGGGAACTCCAGCCATGCACAACAAAACAACATTTCTGTATCCGCTGATGTTGCCACAAAAGCTATTCCATTTAACTACAGAAATTAAATTTTTTATGTGCCTTCACAAGTTAGATGGACGTATTTGGCAGCCATCTGTTCCATGTAAGTTTCTGTGCAGACATGCACCCCTGACATGGCTGAGGCAGGTCATTCATTTAAGAGCATTGTAAAATACCATGTGTTACAGCAAAGTGTGCTTTTAAACTCTTGTAGCTCATACGAATCTAAACCAATTTTCACTCAGTAGTCAGAAGCACAACCAGCATGCCCTTCTCATCAGGATTTTTTCTCTCATCTAGTACCTGGTGGAATTGAACAAAACAGAGTTTCAACCATATTTGATAGCATAGAAACCATATTTACATTTTTCTGTTAGGGAAAAATGCAGAGATACTTTTGATGAGGTTTTCAGGGGGGAAAAAATTGTTGCCTGAGACTGAACAAGTATACCCAGAAAATCAAACCTGCAGGTATATCTGTAACTACAGGTTTTGTTATGTTCCATCTGAAATGTTGCAATAAATGCTGACATTACCAGGATTGAAAAAAATTAACCAAGATTTGATGCCTCAAATTAATATATGTACCTTTATACACTCTTTTCTGGATTTAGTGGTAATGGTCCTGTCGCCTTCATTAAGAACGACTCTAATATAAAAATTACCTCTTTTCCAAATGGAAAGTCTCTCTGAGGACATTATTTGGAATTTAAAAGATTCATGTGCATGAAAAAAGAAGAGGTAAAAGTGTTTCTGTCCATCCTGGGTACTTAGCAGTTTCATAGAACTGTTATTTGGAAGGTGACCCCAAAAATGAAGAGGGCCACAAGGAAGAATGCAGTAGGACCCCCCTCCCCCCCCCAAAAAAAAAAGTGAGTTCAGAAAACAGTAGGTATAAAGAAGCCTACTCTACTCTTTTAATTATGCAAACTGCCACTTCTGATTAGCCTTTTCCCTGTGATATCAAGAGTCTTGGCTGAGGTACCAATACTGAACTGAGAAGAAAGGATCCCCATAGGCACTGCACTGAACATAGCTCATGGTCACAAATCCACTGGCTGTAAATTCATTCCTAATCTCCTGAGGCTACATGCTCAACTACAGGAGAGAAATTATGTCGAGGTATAAGCACTGTTCCTCTAGAAGTGTGCTGCCTTACTCCCCTCAGCTGAATTGAGACTCTCCATTAAATCACCTCCAAAGGAGAGGAGCTGTCAGGGCCTGGATTTATTTTCCACCTCACTGCCCTTCTAAAACCACTTTCTAAAGGTAGGGCTTTTTCTACAGAAATATTGCAGGCTTGATGGCAGACACAATAAATCTTGTTTCCACCCTCCAATATAACCAACCTCCCCCTCTGCCTCCTTTTCCAGAATCTTATATTTTCAAAGGGGAAGTGTTCCCCTGTGAAGCTGGATCTCTAAGTTAAGGAATGATTATTTCTCAATGCAGCTCCCATCTTTCAGTTTTCTCATTCTGTTCTTCCCTTTTCCCCCTCTCCTGTCTCCTTGTGTCCTGCAGCATCTCCGACTTCTGAGGTCTCCCTAACCCTGGTTCATTCACACCTCACTAGCATCCAATTTCCTGGATAAAAAGCAGACTTAGAATGAATTCCTCAGGCAACCAGAACATTTTTTTCAAATGCCCGTGCCAATGTGTAATGACTGTGCAATGAAAGGAGCAAATAGCCCTGATAAATGGATTTTTTCCACCTAATATCATCACAATTTCTGGGATTTTCCCCTGGTTAATATTTACTCTTATCTAGAGAGGAAATTTTTATTCTGTAAACTACTACAAGAAATTTTCTGTACAGAGGTGGGGGCGTGGTTGGTGAACAGAATTTTTGTTTTCCCTCCTAATAAAACACTAAGCAAATCTGCACTTTCTTGACAAATGCTGGGAAATGATGCATTAAATGTGTTTGTTACAAGTGAGGAAAAGCGATGCAGAAGGACATCCAGAGCACTGCAGTCAGAAAGATAACGAATTAGCCAACAATTAGACAACAAACATGTTACCTGCCTACATAGCACCCACCCTGCTGTCAATGCAATCACTGTGGTAAGGAGGTGAAAACTCTACTGCAATCACGAAAATACATAAGCTGACAAATCCATTAAACATGAAAAATTTGCTACACTTTCAACAGCAACAACAATAATAATACTTGCAAAAGTAATCATCTTCCTGAAACACACATTCCTTGCTATAATCCTTTCCCTGATAGCTTATGAAATCATGAAGAACCAAGTCTTTGCAAAATATTTTTAACAAAGCCTGGCAGTTTTAGGATCCCTGTCTTCAGAGCAGTACAAGGGGAAGGCTGTTGTCATGAGGCCAGGTTCTCCTGAGATTCCACATCTGCAGATGGAGGACTAAGAATCTCAGAATCACAGAATCATTTTGGTTGGAAAAAACCTCCAAGTTCATTGAGTCCAGCCTTTGACCATCTCCACTTTGTCACCTACACCATGGCACTGAGTGCCACATCCAGTTGTTTCGTGAGGACTTCCAGGGATAGTGACTCCACTACCTCCCTTGGCAGTACATTTCAATACTTGACAACCCTTTCCATTAAGAAATTCCTCCTGATGTCCAGCCTAAACCTCCCTTGGCAGGGGTCATAGCTTGAGGCTATGTCCTCTGGTCCTGTCACTCATTGTCTGGGAGAAGAGGCTGAGCCCCAGCTGCCTCTAGCCTCCTTTCAGGTGGTTTTAGAGAGTGATAAGGTCACCCCTGAGCCTCCTTTTCTCCAGGATAAACAACTCCAGCTCCCTCAGCCATGCCTCATAGGACTTACAAGCCTTTTAAGTTTGACTTAAGTCAAACTTACCAGTCTTTAGTCTGGTAAGACTCAAATCTTACCATGCATTTCAGACTCATTGCTACAAGCTTTATCAGGGGATTTAGGCTGACAGTAAAAGGCTTAAACTGAAGAAAATAATTTTCTTACCCAAAAGACTAAATGAAAAACTTAGAACTTTTCACTATAAAATGTATGTGCTTCAATGGAGAGAAAATCCCAGAGCACTTTAATTAAGAGGCAGAAGGCATAATATAAATCTATATATGTTACAAGTGGGAATTGGTGAATTTTAATTCAGACAAAAAATTGTAAAAGAGACCTTGGGGTTTTTTTTCCCTAGTTGACACATAAATATATTATTAAAAGTTCTTGTGAAAGGTCCAACCCTGTGCAATAAAAAACCCCCAACCCAAATATTAGCTTGCGTTTCAGTGAAAGCAATCCCAGGGTAACTAAAACTTTGGAGGACAACTATTCAGGGAAGAGGGAAGAAGGAAGCTGAGTGAACTCAGTCAAGATGTCTAAGCTCATTTTGAAAAATTATTCTGCCTGAAGTTAATGCCAAAGACTTTTGGACTGCAAACCTACATATCTGCTGTAGAACTTTCTCACTGGTTTCCGATGTTCTTCTACACTTGTAACTTTACCACACTTTTAACTCTCTGAGGAATGCTGAAGTTCTCAAATAATGGCTGTAATAATCAGTTTCCTTGTTTTGATATGATATACCACTAAAAATACAAAGAAAATAGTCCCTTTCTGTAAAAGATGGCAAGAACTTAGAAAGCGACTAGAATTGATCATATTTGTGTCCAACCTGAATTTGCATTTCCATTCTTGGGGTTTTTTGCCAAATACCAAGATTTATTGGTCCTTGAAGAGAAAAAAAAAAAGACTGAAACAAATCTGGGGTCAATATTTGACTTCAGGGTCAATATATCTTGCCTTTTCACTCTCAAAGAGGTCAATATCTGCTGTTATTTATGCCATACTCTGCAGCTGCTCTTTTGAACTCCAGCAGAGAAATACATCACACCCTTGACCCACAGCCTTTCCAACTAAGTGTGGAGACACTGTAATTTATTTGTTCAAAGCAAGTGTCAAATGTTTTTAGCACTAAACTGCACTAAACACTCTTGTTCCTTATCACAGCTCCAGTTACACAAGTGCAACCTCTCTGGCTTCCACAGACTTACATGCAATTTACACCAGTGCAGGTGTATCACTCAGCCAGGGAGCTGGAAAATGGTTTTTGTTCCATGACAAGCTAAAAGCATAAAACAGAAGAGCAGGTGAAGCAGTCAAATTGGCAACTCAGTGGAAACTCTGCATTAAAAAAATTAACACACGGTACTATAACCTATTTAGGGAAAATCCAATAAAATACAAAATAACTCTTCCTTGTGTCTTTGGAATCCACAGGCACCAAGTCCCAGTAGTGCTCTGAGGTTTATATGTAATAGGCTGAAGAATAATTTTCACGTATTAAGAGTAAAAATAGTTTCTAAAAATTCTGTTTCTCTGCAGTTTTATTGACTTAGTACATTTATTTCTTGGCTAGTTTCTACTACAGTAAGTTTCAGTCCAGTACAAATTTTTTCCATGGCTGAACTATATCCTCCTGAAAAGCAGAGCCGGAAATGTTGAAAACCATAAACTATAGCTAAAGGCACACATCACAAAAAGCAGAGTTCTCAGTGTGAGCAGAACCTTATTTTTCAATGAAATATGGACTTTGTTTGTTAAGCACACTTCGTACCTCCTCATACTTTGAATCTTACCCCAGTCTCCAAAAGGAAGAATTATTTGAACATATTTGGTGTAGCCTTTTCACTTAAGAGACTAAGAGCTTTCACTACTTTTCATGTTCCTCCTGTTCTGCACTTCTTTCCTGATCCACAAGAAAAGATGGCATCTTGTTTGCCATCTCATCTGAACAGTGCATTACTCTATTTAAATAGCTTAGACAGACTTCAAAGCTGTTAAAACTAAGAGTTCCAAAAATATTTTTAAGGAGAATTAATGTAGTAATTCAGTAATTCAGTTTCTTCATATCCTACTATATGAATACTATTTTTTACTGATGAGATCAATGTCTGTAAATTTTTAGATGAACTTTGTTGCACAGTTAAAATAGATTAAACTGCTTGATAAATGTCCTGGTAGTTCTTGTGCCAAAAGATGAGAGAGGATATGCCCAGCAGAAAGTGTTACACTCCTGCAGAAACTGGGTAGTACAATTTGTTATGCAGCTTCTTCTCTCTTCCACTCCTTGTTTTACTGAGTGCTTTGTTAAAGAAATTTAAATGAACTCACAGAAATTTCCTCTAAGTGTTCTGCCAAGGTGCATGAGCAAACTCAGGTCAAATTTTTACTGTACATGGACAGAAGCCAGAGGACAGAAGAGCACTTAATTTTTAATCATTATTTCATTAGTTAGTAAACTGCTTAGCTGCTCCATAATATTTTGGATTGTCTGAAAATGGCACACAGCTTTGCAGGAAATCCTTCTTTGGCCACTCTCAGTCGCAGACACAAACCTTACAGGTTTCCCAAGGGAGCACAAAACTTAGTGCATAACTAAAACATAATGATGAGTACAGGGCAGCCATTCAAGCAAGCTGAGTCACAGGATAAGCTGGGACCACATACAGGAAAGTGAACATCAGGGTATTTGGGAGAATGGTGGAAACAAAATCACGAATCCTGTGTGCTGTGTGTGGAGAGCAGTGGCTCCAAAGAAGATAACGAGTGAGATGACAAGAAGGCCACTGTGATGGTGAGGACAAAAGGGCAGAGCCAGCTCCTTGGCTTGCTGCAGTGAGCTGGCAGCTGGACCAGCCTTGGGCATCACAGCACTGATGAGAACTCAGCTCCACACAGGGACTGGGAAAGCCCAACTCACTGCTGCAGCTTCCAGCTTCTCGTGCTGCAGACAGCACTTGGAGGCTGGACAGCCTTGGACCAGCTCTACAGCTCCAGGGCCACACCAGTCACTCAAAGGCTGAGAGAAAAGGTCTCCTGGAGCTGGTGGCCAAGGGCAGCTTCTGATGGGGTCAGGAGTCTTGAGAGCCACTGGCTCCAAGGCAGCACACACTGGAGGGAGCTGCCACTGAGCTCATGACCCTGGGGTCCCTTTGTGGGGAGGCTGCAAGCCACACCAGGTGTTTCCACCACTATGAGTCTTACCAGGAGTCTGGGGTTTACAGCGAGAGCCTTAAATTGAGCCAGATGCTTTTCATACTTGGAAGAAAACAGTAATTAAAAGAAAACCAGAGGACTTGGCTGCAAACTTGGGTTCTTTAATGGAGCACTGTCACTAAAGGGCACTCTGATGTAGAGGTAGGAGTAATATATGTTCCTGGCTACAAGCTGGAGGTAGAGACTCTTCTTGGAAAAAAAGCAGAAATTGAAGCAGTGGAGGTGATTACAACTGGAACAAATTACCATCACAGGGGATTCCCTGTACTTTAATGCCTTTAGATCAGGCTTGACTCCTCATTTAAAAGATATGCTTCAGCCAAAAACAAAGTCATTGGACTTTGTACAGGAGTAACTGGATAGAAGTGCACAGCCTATCACACACAAGAGGTCAGAGTAGTTAAGTGCCTTGGCTCTAATCCCTACAGATGGAAATACGTGTGGCTGTGCTCTGGCCTGCTGCACAGAAAACACATGTCTCTAGGGGAAGTTCATGGTGATGACAAGATGCCTCACTGCCCCAAGGGGGATGTGTCTTTCAGATCCAGCTGAGCTCAGAATTAAAACAGATAACCCTCCCAGATGTTTTATGGCACTGGATGGAGACAGCAGGTGATAAGGCTCAGTGTATGCTGGAACACAAGGGGGTTTAGTTTTTTTCTTACAAATCCGGCAATAAGTCTGTTGAAGAAACAAAATAAAATTAATCCAAAGGTATAAAGACTGGAAGCTAATTAAAAGCCTACTTGTATTAATAGAGGGGGAGAAACTACTCCAGAATAGTTCATTATGTTGAATAATGGACCTCTAATACTGCCAGAAAATGCTAAGAGCTTTGGTGAGTTATCTTTGACCTGGTTTGTTAGACAAAACTACCGTGTTGTTGCTTTTCCCCAGAGAGGGGAAAGAGATACCCACATTGGGAGGCAACAACCAAGTCAAGTATATGTCCCTTATGTAGGGGTGAAAGGACGCGTTTCCCATCTTGACTTTTTTTTTTTTTCTTTTAAAGCTGGTTCTTCCAGTCTGCCAGACCTTCTTTAGAGCTCTCAGCCAAATTCTGGAGGAAAACTCTTTTTGCTGAAGTCCAACTTTTTCCTTGAAGAGCACAGAAGTGAGTATGGAAAAGTACAAGTATTTCAGTCAATTAATACAGCTTTGGAAAACATAATAATACTAAATTTTTACTACTTTTACTAGTATGATTTACTCTTTAAACCAATGAAAATTTGCTGATAATGCTAGGGACTACTAAAAAAAGACAGTATGGAAAGTAAGGATTTAGGACCAGGATATGAAAGAGAAGAATTATCTATAAAACTGAAAAGGGCTAGCTTGGACAGGCTTGTAGAAGCTGTTTACAGAAGTACTACAGAAGATGAAACTCACTTGACATTCACAGAAAACTTCTGAGATGCAGCTGATCCCTGCAGTCCCTATCCTTAGCATCCCTTCTGTTGTATTTGCACCATTACTTTGAGGAATAAATTAAACGTTGCATTTTGGGACAATTTAGTTACAACCAAAAAAGGATGATGAATGACACAATAAATCAAACCCTGGAAGATTTGTAGAAGTACTGGACAACCGTGCACAAAAGCTTAAGCATTAAAACTTGTTTTCTTGCAAACTTTCCTTAATCCACACGTGCTGGGAAGGCTCCCGGAACTTGCAAGAGAACAGAGACAGAAATGGGGGACTTTTGTCAGCTTTTCATGGCATTACAGGCAATCAACACATCAGCCTTTCACAGCCAAGAAAACTGCCTCCCTGTGTGCTGAGCCTTGAATCATTCCCTGTGTAAGTCACAGCTGGGGGCGGCTTTGCTCTGCTTCCAGCCACGGCTGCTGCACTGGGGAAAGGGTAAGGGAATCTCTAGGGAAGCTTTTGGGAACTGCAGTGACTCTGTCACAGAAGGGGACAGCCATTGCAGGGAATGTGTGGCCACCTTCGTGTCAGGGCACTGCTTCAGGGATGTTCACACTCACACTGGGTTTCTCTGCAGCCTGGAGGTGTGTTTGTGTTTTAGCACCTTTTTCCAGCAGGCAGCAAACTGTGGAAGGCTGAGCCCCCAGATATCCTATATTGTCCAGTCTGACACTTATTAACAGGGAAAATGCCACTGTAATACTGAGGGTGCTTCTTAAATGAGCACTGTTAAACTTCAACAAGGATGCTTAATGTATTGCAAAAAGGAAGAATGAGGGCCTGTGTCTTTTTGATTCATCTGAACAGTACCTGGCAATCTTACAAAGTGAAAAAAACCCATTGCCTTGAATTTTCATTAAGGCTCAGTGTTTGGATTCAGTGCCAGTTGTCATTGACTCACCCCGTCTTCAAGATAAGTTGCAGACTAATCTATTTTACTTTCACACAACACTGAGGCCAAGTTACCCTTGTACTTGCTCTGGTGGAGCCTCAGAGTTACTGTCATCACACAGATAAAACTCAGCCCAAAATCTGCTGAGCTGATTGATGTCCATTCCCTGGTTTTCCACCCTTTGCAGCAAAGGAAAACAGCTCATCCTTCAGCTGTGTGTGAAAACTAGCAAAGACACAAGTTCCAAAATTTGTATTTTTTATTTAGCTTGACTGGAGACTCTTTAGTGAATGTACATTCATTTTAACAGATTGAATTTGCTTAGCAGCTATTACAGACTGAAATTCAGCTCTAAAAGACTATTACCATAAATTGAGACAATTTTCTGTAGTGGAAATTCACCTCATAAATCAAGTCTGGTATTCATATGGCAGCACAGATGCGCAAACTCAACTTGCAGCTGCAGGCACTCAGAAAGCAGCAGAATTTGTCCCTAAATCTGCAATTGTTTGATGACAAAATGAATATATTTTGACTTTCAAGTGAACAGACTATTGGAAGATGTTTTCTAATACAGAATTTCAGGATATCTAGTCCAAAACACCACTGCTGGTAAAAACAAGGAGACAGTGGAAATTAAAGGGTTTTCCTAGTTCTGTCTGTACTGCAGTTTTTCAAATACATGTTCCTCTGCCTCCAATGTGCTGGTCAGCAGGACAAGCATTTCTTCAGTATTGACACACCATTCAGCTCTATGTCAAACATGGAAAAGGGTTGGTTTTGCCCCACAGGAATGCAAAGCACTTCCAGGTCCAGGGGAGTTACTAAATAAACAGCTTACATTTCAAAATTACCTGGGAACTCCTGCTGAAATTGGGACCATTCATCAAAGAGAGTTCAAAATGAAATACCTGGGTAGGAGGTTAACTGAAGTTGCTGGTGGTTCAGCTCTTCTGAAATTTGGTTTATTATTACTATAAAGCCAAATGTCCCTGTTTTGAAGACTCTAGACTAATTCCACTTGCTTACTTATTTTTGTCAATCAAAAAGTGGCTGAGATCCTGATTTTGGCTGACCAGACAGAATAAAACCAAAAACTCTAGAAAAAGAAGTTTGTCCCCTACATGTCTGGGACAAACACAGAACTCACAAGAAAAAAAATTCTGTGTTTCAGCTACCACAGAAAGCAGAAGATATTTTTCTATAATTATGACATTTTTTCCCAACTGAAAATTCTTTATTCACAATAACTCATTTCCTCAGATTTTGATTCTTAGCATAATCCAATTTTCAACCCTAAAATATGCCACACTGGCCATTTTGTTAAGCTTGATGTCAAAATTTTGACTATTTTATTTTGTATTTACACCTTTATCCCTAAATACAAACTGCCAGTCATGCTGTCCACCTTAAATTGCACAGAAAAAAAAAATTTGACTCCCATCAGGTAAGAGTTTGAAATATGTGGTCACTCCAGTGCTGAGATACACTGAAAAAAGTTCTAATTGCAGGTTTTCATGGAACTTGCTGTCTTTCTGAGCAAATTTTTTTATTTCTTAGCCAAAATTTCAACTCTTACATGAGTGTAAATCCAGGATAAGTTCAGTGTAGTAACTCTAGGTCTAAATTAGTCCAAGTGAAAACAGAACAGCCCTAGAATATGATACTGCAATTAAAATGTTACTTGTTGAAATAGACTGTAGAAGCCATGTCCAAAATTTCTGGTTTTGTTGCTTTAATATATTTCGTGGGATATTCAAAAGGACTTCAAAAAAGGGGTCACCAATTCAGAACAAGAACTGTGTTAAAAATCAGCTTATATCTTCCCAGGACCCAGGCTTTCTGTAGCCCTTCCTGCTTCCCTGTCAAGGCAGTGCTTCCAGGAACACCCTAAGAAACTCTGAAAACATCAATATAAAGCCTGGGCCGTGGGGAATAATATCATTAGGACAAACTAAAGCAAAAAGGCATCTTTTTGCAAATTCAACACACACAACTGGAATATCTCCTGCACATAAAATTCCTGCTTTATGAAAGTGGTATATGAGGAAAATCTAAAAGCTCATTTAACAGTTTTAGGAAGTGATCTGCATTCAGAACATCTCATAATTAACACCACATCATTTACCCCCATGAGGTTTAAGAATAATGGGATTCTGGCTCACATGCCTCTATCCTGACTTATCTTCCCTGCTTCTCCTGTCCCAGGCCTCTCTTCTAATTCAGCTAGTCAGCTTGGTAGATACCAGACACTTAAGAACCAGGCTGGGATAAATCAGCCCTCTGAAACCAATTTAAATTTTAGCCAGACGAGGTAAAACCATGTGACTCGTGTTGTGCAAGAAGTCACTATTCAGTTATCTCCAGCCTTCTCCATACATCCCTATCTCCCCTCTCACAAACACCTTGAGATATTTGCAGGCCTCACTTTACCTGCCGTGCCTATCACACACCAAAGCTCCCCTGGATGAACACATACACAGCTAGATATTACCCAGTTCCTGCTGGTATCCCACCTGCTCAGCAGTTCCAGCTGTCCCTGTGAAAACTTATGGAATGTGAGGTTAAAACTGCCAGAAAGCCTTCCTATAGGCACTTAAAACAAAGTGTTAATTTCCCACATTGTTTCAAAAGGGTGCATAGCAACAGTTCATTCCTTGCTGGTTTATAAATACATCTCAGACTTGTAACTCAGGCTGAAGCTCTCATTAAGTCACACAGGTTCTTTCTTTAGAAGTTTCTACAGTTAGCTTTCTCCACATTTTTACTACTGAAATTTTGAACCCAGGGTTGGCCACCCCTAGACTCAATGATTAAAATCCCTTTGCCCCTGGATTCCTTACATTTTTTTTCTGACCTCTTCCAGAAGAGCTCCACAGCAGCTGCTACCTCCCTTTCCCCCACGTGACTCCTTCATATTTCCTGCATCCCTCTGCTATGTCCCACTTCCCCACTCCACAGCACACACATGGGTCTGGCAGTAACTCCAGATGTCCCGGGGAGTCACCCTCCCCTAATGTCTCTCTTTTCACACCCTGGCCTTCCCTTCCCTCCTCTCACTTGTAAAACTTATGCACAAGGGAATCTCTCCATTTCTCAAGAGCCAAGCAGCACCTGGTCCTTGTGCAAAGAGCGCAGACCTGTTCCATCACATTCTTCTCCTTCTGACTCCCCTGCAGAAATCCCTGGTGGCCTCAGGATTCAGTGGCTGCACTACACATGAGTCTGGCACCTGGTTGCCTGATGGGTCAGCTTATGTCCTTACAGCCCTGTCCTCAACCTGGAAGTGATTTTGGACAGGGACTGCACTGAATATGTTACTGTTTGAATGGTGTGACATAAAATGTATTACAAATGACTTGGTAGTACAATATTTATAGCTACTTTGCCTGGAGTCTGGCAGTGAGGGCTGTTGAAACATTACAGAGCAAAGTTTGCAACAAACCCACCCCTCTAAACTTCCTCCTCTCTCAATCCCCCCAAAAAGCAGGAGATACAGTTAATCCACCCATTTTCATGGCAACACCACTTCAACAAAGGTTCAGAGGAGTATCTGCCTTCCCCACATAACATTTTGTTATGTAGGGAGGCTCTGACAGAAACAGATGTTGACTGTGTATCAGAAGGAGGTTGCCACCATGCTGATTCACTTGTTATCTGAGGGCTGCAGCTGTCAGAAGTTTTGTGCAGAGTGCAAGCCCACCTGGCCATTGAATGAGGACACACCAAAGAGGTGCCGAGCCAGAAACAGCCTGACACGGTGCCCTTATTCAGCACCACATCCTTGCAAATGGCAATATAATCTCCAAAAAGATGCATGAGGGTATGGAGAGTATGTGTGTACAGCATAAAAATGTCTGGCATTTATAGTGCATTCACCAGTCTGTGGATGATGGCTGGTAGCCCCACCAGAGGACACAAACTTTGGAAAACACAGCGGGGTCAGAACTACAAAGCCATTGTGAGGCAATTGGACTTGCTCATTCTTCTTCATTCCTGTCTTCTTTTAAAATATTGCAAGCTAAATGTAAAAGGCAAGAGCCCAGCCACATAGGAGGGATAGGTGACTGTGTTTTAGCAAGCAGGGAAGGCAGTGTGGGTAACCACCAGAGCCTGACAGTAGGAAACCCTGTAACTGAGGAGAGGGTAAATGAGGAGAGAGAAAATGCAATGGCTAAGTCTGTAAGCAAAATTAGAGGTGTGGTATAACTGTGTCTGGTGATGGTACTAGAATAGTTTATGCTGTTTCTGCATCCATTTATTGAGCAACTGAGATGCAATAAAGAATTGGACAGTACAGATGAAAGGATGATAAAAACTTTCCTTAAAATGAGGGGTTAAAGAAAACATAATTTTACTGAGTTTAGCAAAGATGAGACTAAGATGACTTATTCTTGTTTTGTTCATAAATGAAACCCTTTCTGACAATACATGGCTTTCAAATAAACAAAACATGATAAAAGCCAATGTGGCGGCCAGTGAAGTTAAACATATTCCAAGTAGACACAAGCTGAAATTCTTGTAAGAGATGATGATTAACAATGGGAAACAGAGAAAATATATAAAAGGGATTTTCTGCTCTATGAAATGTTAAAATTAGATCTCATGTCTTTTATTCAGATTTGCTTTAGCTACGGGAAAAAAGAATGATGTGCATTGTCCAGCAATTCTGCTGTATTGTATTTTGTAAAAAGTCAGGTTTCATTATCATGATGGTCCCCTCTAATTGTAAAGTTCTGAGCCTATGCATTTTTAAAGCATTCTATGCTCTTGAAAACCATTAATTGCACCAAACTATATGACCATAAAAAGGAGTTTTGATGGACAGGCTGAAGAGGGTAGCTCACAACAGCCAGTAACTGTGCTTGTGCTTATGGAAACCAACTCAACAGCAAAGAGCAAACATACAGATGCCCCATGGATAACTTTCTGAGTACACAGAGGATCCCATGCTGGGTTCTCCTTTGTGTAGAAGATCAGAGAGGAAAGTAGTAATAATACGCCATGCCTGTTCCCTTACTGCATTTGAAGAGATGTTTATCAGAATTCAGTTTTCCTGTTGCACCAGGAAAGTCACCCCAGGTACCTCTCTCTTGCTTGTAGTACCCGTGCTTCAGCTGGGATGTGTGCCTGTGAAACGAGGGGTGTCAGACCAGCCATGTCCAAACTGTGCCCCACAGTGCCTGAAGACCTGGCTCCTTCCACCCTCAGACACAGCCTGAGCTCCCACACAGGCATGTGCATCCCCAGGGGACACCTTCAGCTTTTGGGCTCGCATCACAGGAGGAACAAGTGCATTTCTGCTGGGAAATCTGGGACACAGCAGAAACTGAAGAGGCACCAGGCATGTATGGCAACTGATGAGCCCCAGTAGGCTTTGGTGATCTGTTTTCATTTCTCTCCCTCTCTGGCCCCTCAAGAAGGGTAGGAACAAACTTTTCCTCTTCTACTGCTGTTTCAGGAAAAAACAAGGGGTTTTAAAGTATTGTCAGCCATTTAAAAGGAAACTCCTAAACATACAGAAAAAATAGTTTTTAAAAAAATCCAACCCCACAACTATTCCAACATGTTTCAAAGAAGTCATTGTGGATTAATGATGTCTGCAAACACTTTTCTAACTAAATAGTTCATTCTCTCCTTGAACACTGAAACAGCTTTCATCTCACCTTTCAGTTTGCTCTGAACTCTTGTAATTAAGGAAAGAATATTGACATGGTCTTTGGCTTTTAAAATAATGCCAAGAGACGCAGATTCTTTATATTACTCCACTTGTGCGGAATTAGCAAAACTCCAAACGTCCCTGAGAAAGAATGGAGAACCTGACTGGGGAGACTGACAGATTTCCTTTGATGCCTCACAAATACACTGTTCTAGTGCTCATGTTTCACTGCTGGTGATGTGAAACACAGGGCTGGGAGCCCCAGGTTAGCACTGAGCCTCTCCCTGCACTCCCAGCACCACAGCATTACTGCACCTGTCCCACTGAGTACAGCCACATCAGCTCAGCACCTTTCTTCTGTGTCCTCCTGCCTGGAAGGATGAAATACATCCTTCAACACTTGGGCACCCTCAAATAAAAACCAAACCAAACCAAAGAAAAGACTTATCCATATGCAACCTTTGAAAAAGCTTTCAGAAAGGCACTGGCAAAATGTAAAATAGATTTTGAAATTATACAACATTCCTAATCCTGAAAGGTGAGGCGCCACTTTTGTCTTTGGGTTTAAATTCAGAGAAAGCTTTGTCTACAGCTATCCCACTAGCCCTGACAAGATCTGGTTTAAAACAGCATTACCTTTATCAGATACAACTGAGTTCCTCCTCTGAGGAAAAAAAAAGGCTTTAATGATGTTCAAATATCAGGCTTTCTGAGGTCCATAAGCCAAAACCTATTTGACTTTCCCCCTCAGCCTCCCTGTCTTGAAAAGCAACTTCACATCTGCTTGTTATCAGTAGTTATCTCACAGCATGCCTCTGAATCATTTAGAAAACTCAAAGCACATGTTTATCCCTGCTGAGGAACCAGTCATTATGATGCTATTTACAGGCCCTTGGTGACCCAAGCTCACTACATGGTGTAGAAAACTGCCAAAGATTTTGTCTCAGGGGTTCTCACTGCTGCTAGGTTTAATTACTTACCATCAGCTTTCAGCCAGGAGGCTGCACTCCCTCCTTTCAAGCTGCATTGAGGCATGCCTGTGTGAGGACATGTGGGAAAGCTGAGATAAATCAATTAGACATATGAAGCACGTTGCATGTGACTTAAAGCACGTTAAGTCCTCATGTGGTTACTCTTATTCAGAAGAATAAAAAGGCTTTCACTTTCCTGTGCAGGCAACTTCAGAGCTGCACCATTTTACAGTTGTGGAGTGTAGTTAAAAGCAATGAGGGGCTAGGAAGAGATGCCAACAGTCTGGGCAAATGCATTTAAATCTGAAAATGCAAACACTGATTGTTTAGTAATGTGGAAGGATGATATGTCCTTCTGAGACCAAATGTGCTTCTTCCAAGACGTTGTGCACTCAAACCTCTCCAGAGCCTTTCTGCTTAGATGGCCAGGCAAACCTTACATTTGTCTTAGCACAAGGATAAATAACTATTTCACTACAAGATACTCAAAATAAGCCTACTGTTTTGTGGGACATGAAGGTTCATGCAAGTCTGCACTTCCCCTGTCTGTTGAGAGTCAGCAGTTTTGCTCAGTACTTTCAAAATTCAAGAAAACCATTTAAAGGTCTGATCCTACAGCCAGCGTCCAGTTTGCAAGCACTCCTCAAAACACCATAGGGGAAATATGCAACATCAAACCCAGACCTTTGCCACTCTGGTACAAAAGGCTAAGAATAGTGGTTTCCTTGTGCAAAGAGCAGAAATCTCTTCATACTATTCTTCTTAACCCTCTTGAAAATCTGTGCAGGGCTAGCCCCAAATGTCATTTTCCACAATTTTGAGTGAAAACAGAGCCCTATGTTTTTTGCTTTTCATTTAGTAATTTCATCAGTGAGCCATATTTTAAATTTTTTTTGGCTACAGCTGTTTCAACAAGTTAAAAAAGTTCTTTCTAAAGTCTTCACAGCACTTCAGAAACAGAAGAATCCCAATACAGTGTCCTCATCTCATTTTGCTAAAGAATCTTTTGGAAAGGTAACAACATCAGAAAGGGATGCTCCAGCTTTGGCTGCTTTCAGAGAATGTCTCTGTGAGGGGACACACAGAGAAGTGACCTACAATGCCAAACTCCAAATCTTACATGTGAAAACTTGTCTGAAGCTACTTGCTGCGGCAAATCTGTGTGAAGTACCAAGTCCAGACAGAGCCATCCATTATAAATTCTGTGCAGAAGTTGTACGGTGTCTGTCATCTTCTTAATTAAACTAAACCCAAAACCAATAATAAAATACCCCAACCCCAAACAAAAATACCTCAGCAGACCAAAACCAGCTGAATGTCACTAGTATTTCCATTCCTGCATGTGGGTAAGTATCTGCAGCTGACAACTTCAACCGCACGTTCTGCAGGCTGCCTTGTTCCATGCTGTTGGGGGGATGTTTATATATCCACTCACATGCCTTATGCTCTTTAATGACATAATATACACAATGGGGAAAATTTAAAGAGAAAGCACTTGGCTACAGCTAAGTCCAAACCAAAGCTATGTCTAACCTAACTATGCCTCAATTCCTTGTGTTGCTGTCACCAAACTAGCATAAAATTTGATTAGACTTAACATTTCTGGCTTTATCTTGAGAAAACCATGGAAACTTGGGGTTGAAAAAAAAAAGGCTTCAAATGCACTGCAATGTGACCCTGGAAAAAAAATCTAGAGGCTATAAGGGTATACAAAATATCTGTTCTGCCCTCTAAATAGATATTAAAAGCTTAGTTAATATTTCACAGTGGTATGACAGAATCTTCGAAGAAATCAAATCAGAAGTGAAAAATACAGATGCCATTTATTTTCAACACCTTAGTGCCATAGGTACAGTTCACTAAGTGTGAAGAGCCTGCTACATTACTCAGAGGTGAAATGTGTATTTCAAATCTGCCTTCATTTAAGCAGTGCAGCTCAGTTTCCTCTGCTTCTCCAGTTTCTGGCTCACATTTGGACTGGACTGACTCTTTTTGCTGAAGCGTAGCTTGACTTGGGACTCAGCTCCAGATGTCTACATCACTGACACTCAGGAGGGAAAGACAGTGATGCACTGGAAGGGGGTGTTTCTGCTGTTGTTGAAGACTACCATTCTCTTCTCATGCAAGAAACTCATGATTCTGAGGTGACACTAATCTCCTGAATAGGTCCCAACACAGCACTTGCTTCACTGAAGGCTTTAGAACCTTTGTTCAGGCCTGGCACAGTTAGCAAAAGCTTTCCACTTCCATTTAATTTTTCTTCAAGATGTAATTACTGCAATGCTCTCAGGCTTGGAGCTACCCTTGAAGATCAGTCAGAGGCAACAGCTGCCACACACTGTGGCTTCCCACTTGCTAGGAATTGCTCACCACAGGCGACATGTCACAACAACTCTTTCAACACACTGTACAGATTTTCATTTCTCATGTTCAAAGTTGCATTCATCTGGATTAGCAGAGACATGGGGAAGCTGGCACCACTGTGCTAGCTTGCTGAGGCTGGGAAACCAAGGGCTTGGCTCACACAAAGATTAGGCACTTTTGGGTCCAATATATTTCCAGGCCTTTTAAAGATGGACCTCACTGCTTTTGTCCAGTCCTTTGCTGGTTCTTTACTCCAGGATCATCTTGGTGTCCCCTCATCAGCAATCTCCTCTGGTACCCTGTGCCTTGCCCCTGTGTGCCTTGCTGTATCCCTGCCACACCAGGAGGAACTACAAGCCAATGCCCCTGCAGAGCTGGCTATCTGTGCAGTGCTCTGCTTGCTGCTGTGTGTCCTTGGACTGGGCAGGAGCTGGCAGCCTGTAACCCAGGCTGGGCATGTTACTCACCTTGGGAAATCAGGATACAGCTCAGAGAAGGCACTGGACTGAGCAGAGCCTCAGGTATTCAGTTACCACCTCAAGAGGTGGGATGTGGTTATCTGTAAGGTGCTGTGCCAGAACCAGAGAGCCAAAGCAGAGCCACAGATTCTCAGGGCTGCACTCTAACCTCCAGGTCACCTTAACTGCAGGTCCCAACAGTAAACACCATAATGGAAAGGCTGGCATAACCACGCAGGGATAGGGTCATTCAGACTACAAACCAACCTCTTTTGCATGAGAATGCAACCATAACTGAATTTAGCTAGCCCTTGTTTTGATCAGGACACAGCCTGTTTATACTGCTTAATTGTAGTCATTCCTGTGGCTTTGTTTATTTGTTTACAGCAGTACTCCAAAGTTTGGGAAAATGTTGCAAAAGTTTCAAATAGCAAACATGGCAGTCATTCTTTAAACTAGTGTTTATAGTTTCTAGGAGGACTTCAACATGCATTATAATATTGCAAAACCCCAGCATGTCTTTGCATAGTTTGTCAGTACAAATCTGGGGACAATTTATGCAGTGCTGAGAAACAGCTACTTCTGGTACAGCTGTAAGTTTTTGCAGACACACAAGATAAATCACCTACTCAAAGATGATGGAAACACTCCCAGGAGTTTCAAACAAGTTCACAATTAATATCTACCATCATCAAAAATCCATAAACACAATTCTGAAAATAATAATAAAAAAAAGGATGTGACACCACCCTCCTGTTATGTCCCCACATATTTATTTGCATAAATAAAGGACTTACAGCAGCATTACATTCTCTTTTTTCCCCAACACAAATGGGCTATCTGAAAATATGTTGTGTTTCTCATGCTTTAGTACATATATTCCAAAAGTGTCCCTTTTCCCAGGATTTGTCAGTCTTACCGATACATCAAGCTAAAGAATCTCAATCTTTTCATAGTCTGGTTGGTGCTAGACCCGTTCACTTGAAGAAGCAAAGGTCTGGCACCTAATTTAGCAAGAATCAGTAGGACAGTTTAGGAACAGGGAGTTTGAGGAGCTCTGTGAGAGTCAGGAACTTCAGTCCAGCAGAATTTGAAGAGGGTATTTTGTTTCTACATTCACTAGGTACATAAACTTGAAAATTTTCCTTGCCTTCTGATGCAGGGCCCTAAAATGTATAATTCTGGTACCATGAAACTGAGAGAATTCTTGAAGTGGGACATGTTTCTTTTAACAGCAGATAAGTGCTCTGAGACATACCAAACCCCAGGATCTTTCAAAATAACCTCCTTGTGAATTCTTTCAGGTGAGATGCTCTCTCCATAGCCTTTGATCCAGCCTAAATTCTATATTTACACAGTGCAGACAACTTTTTGCTGTGACACTGATGACATTAGCTTAGTATGCATGGTGTACTTTTTACAAGGCATGAATATTTAATTTATGATATCTGTTCTCTGTTGCCTGAACCCGGAATTTTAACTCAGAATTGCACAGGGTTTTGCCTTGCCTCCTTTTGCCCTTTATTTTGTAGAACCTCAGGGTGTTGAGATTTGCAGCTTCATGTTCCTCCTCAGAATCGAGGACTTCACTGGCTTGTGGGGAAATATCCATCTTATACTTTCTTTCCTCTCTGTTCACATCTGGAGCGAGGCATGATGTCATCAGTATAGCATGTCATCTGCCTCATCTCCCCTGGTAAAAATGAGAAAATTTGCTTGATTTTCAAGCATTCATTGAGGAATCTGAATGCAACATGAAGCTGCTCGGAGTGGCCTACTCATTCTGGCCAGTCTGATTAATCTGCACCATCACACAGCTCTCTGGGAGCATCTGAACAGCCATTGCCTTGTTCTGAGGAAAAAAAATAACTCACAAATTCTTATTCCTCTCTGCCCTTCCCCTAGCCTCGAATCCCATTTCTGTGCCTTTAAAGGTGAATTATTTTTTTGTTTCCTTTTCATTCCAGCAGAAAGATGGCCCCTTTTCTGTTTCAATGGGACCCGGGCCTTCCTGCCGCAGCTGCTCCCTCCTGGCCAGCGGCCGACTGCCTCATCTGAGCTCAATCTTAATGTAGTTTATTTTTCTCTGTCTTAGTTGTTTTGTTCTTTGCCTTTTCTCCGGGTTGGACCTCTCTTAATCAATCTCAGTCTTAGCCCTTTTCCCTTTCAATTCAGCCTTTCTTGCTCTGCTGGGTTTGGGGTAAAAGAAACAAGGCTTCCTTAGAGTGATTTGCTTACTCTCTTTTTTCCTGATTTCCTTACCCTTCTCTTCCTCTGCCAGGGAGGTCAGGTGGGCTCTGACCTTGGGTAACAGCGCAAACTGGGACATTTGTGATTGCAACAGAAACACTTTTTAAATCAATTTAACAATCCAGCAGTTGCAGAGGGAAGCCAGCAGGGTTCTCCTGCCTGCTGGGCTCTGCTACACGATGTCTTACATTGCCTTCCACGCTGAAGTTCACTCTCACGGAATGAAGTCATGACTCTGATACATCCCTCCTTGTCAGTCAGCAGCAATACAAGGCAAACATCTTTATTTATGTATATTTGTTTTTACCTCTAAAAAAAATTCACTAAAATTACCACTTAAAACTCAAGTTGTGTCATTGTGAACCCTTACTTTGCTTCATGTGGCTTTTGTTTATACAGCTGAAGAGTCACAAAGTCGATGAACTTGAAATATCTGAAGAATTCTGTAAGAAGTTATTATATGAAATCCTAATTGGAAAGAAGCAGTGTGTTTGCTTGCTGCTATGGATGGATGGCAGCAGGGCACGTACCATTGAGTCCTATGAAACAGAATGCAACCCTACAGTTTCCAACTGGGATGTTTAAAACCATATAGGCCTGAATGGGTTCTGAAAATTTCTCCTATGCATAAGAGAAGGAAATTGTCTTTAGGAGGCTTTTTCATCTGTTTAACAGATGTTCATAGAGATCAAGCCATGCTTTCTAGGAGGGTCGGGGCCACTGAACCAAGTAAATGTGGGGGTATGGGGAAAATACAGGACAATGTCAAAACACCATTTCATTATGGTGGAGGGTTATCTCACCAGCTCTCAAGCATCTAAGCCAAAATTTTCAGCAATGCCAGCTGACATAAAATTTAGGGCTGAACATTCTGATATAAAAACACTTTGACTGGAAATTGTAAATAATCCATGGAGAAATCCATGGTCCTTAACTTATAATCACATTGCTTTAGATCCTCAAGTTTGCCATGTGGTGTTCGGTAGTCTCCTTTTATGAGTAGCCACACTTCATCATGCCATCTGCAGAAGAAAATAACTGCATTTAACAGAAGCCTCTCTTTATTTAGAGCTGCAGGGGGAACTAATTAAAGGTAACTGAAACCACAGCTGCTAAAATAATTATATGGCATGTAAACTATTTTGGAAAGCTCTCATTGCTTCTCAGTGTGACAAAGTGGAGTACGATTGAAAACCTACCATCACCTTAAGCAATACATTTGTGGTAAATTATGTACCTAGAACTCCATAGGATACTCTCTAACATAGGCATGTGAAACAGCCATGCATGTTTTAAGTGTATGTATACACAAACACACACACATATTCTATAAATGGACCTTTTTTAGTGCTCTTACTAGCTGCATATAGTCTTGAAGACTTAGGAAAGAAACAGGTACTGGCATTATAAAACTGTAATAAAGAGATGCCCACACTATTTTGGAAAGAAAAGCATTTTATAATCACACATGGAACTGATTGTTTGGAATTAAACACACTAAACATTATTCAACCAGTCATCAGTGAAAAAAACATTTCTTTCAATCATTATCATGTAAGAAAAAGACTTGAACTTCATATATATACACATACACACACAGAGAATGGCAGTACTGAAGCTTGGATAAAGAGTTTCAGATGAGGTTTGAATTATTCCAAACTCAGGGCTCAGTGGGGAGCTCAGATTTTACATTTGCACAGGGATGCAGCTGTCAAAAAGAAGTAAAATCAATTGACAAAAAGCACCAGCAAACGAATCTGATTGATTGTGTAATTTGGAACTTATTCATAAGAAGTTCTTTAAAATGAAGAAGAGGAAGGATGTGCATTTGAACTCCCTTCTACTTTAATTTGTTTCTCTCCAAATGATGTTCATCATCACAGCATTTCAGCCTCTTTTGAAACTGATTAATACAAGCAAGCCTGAAAAAGGCAGGCATTATCATAGAGTGACTCAAAGCTGGACCTGGCTTTAATTTTACAAGCACACTCTTCTAACACCCTTTCCAATGTTTATTACAGATCACACTAAATGTTTTGGGACAACAGTGTTTCCCCAAAAAAGCCACGACAGAGTGCAAAGCGGGGCACACTCCCCTGATAGTGCACACACTCCCCAGCCCCGCTAAAACCCAGATCCTTGGCTCTTTCTAGAGCAAAATCCCTGTATCCATCTCCATTTGTTGACTTGTACTCAGTTTCGAGGAAAGAGAAATGTGGTGGTCTACCATAAAGTTACCACAAAGTTTATCACCAGTTAAGCTGAGTTTGCTGATAGTCTTTCTCTTTTAAGTGACAGCCCAGCCAGTATGCAAGTGAAGCATTCAGCTTCACAAAACCAAAGTACTAATAGTCTGTCATGAAAAAACCTCAACAAAGTAAAGTTATCCTCAGTGACATTTTAGTGCCAATACTGCTTGGAAGTAAGCATGAATACCAGATATTAAATAATTTCCATACCTTGGAAACAACATATTATCCCCCTGGAGATGCAGAAAAGGAGATGAAGCCAACTTCTTTGACAGGATATCAATTGACAGGGCAACAGCCACATTTACCATCTCAAATAATATTTGGTCAGCAAACATCTATTACTAAAAGACCAGAGTACAAATCTCCAACTCAGACATTACTTTTGTCATCGTATGTGGATGTGCAAGAGGGAAATCTATCAAAATCATAGGCAGACTCTGAATGATTCAAAGAAAAATGCTTCAAAAAAATACTAGGCACTAAATGGATTTCAAGGATAATATATAACAGGATATACCAGAGCATCCAACAACTGGTTATGTCTTGAGTGAACTAGAAAAAGCCCCTTATGAACAATGACAGGACAATGGTGAGGAAATATGTAAAGAATGAAGCTGATTTGTTTGCCATAACAGACATTGCATAGGTCAGTGGGTAAACCCTCAGAAGGCCTGACTGAAAGAATTCCCTCCTTCAAGCCTGCTGAAGGAAGGGGATTGCACTTAGGAACATGCTCAGCATGAAAGCAGGAATTGCAGTTAGTCAGGGACTGACATGACTCTTAAGTGCCCTAAGAAAAGTTGGGTGGCTTAAGGAAAGATTGAGACCCAGGTGTGACAATTTTCACAAATTCATTTGCCTCATTAATTTTTTTTCATAGAAAGTTTAAGTTGTCCCATTGACCTCTTGTACCCTACCTATCTTCCTTGACATAGTCAAGGAAAAAAGAGTCCAGGAGCCAGGATGTTGGTCTGGAATGGACAATGTCCTTTCATTGGCTGTTACTGGGGCTCAGAGCAAGTCATGCAGGCATAGGCTACTTTAGGGCACAATATCATCTAAAGATGCAGGTGCAAACCTCCTGTGACTTTAAAAAGGGCCTTAGCAACTAAATCTTGTTGAACTCAAAGAGGGACTAAAGGGCAAACAAAACCCACCACCCTGCGATTCTGAAAGCAAGCATGAATTAAAAATGAAAAATTTCTTCAGAGTCCTGTAGTCAAATAGTCTGTCAAAGCAAAATGTATTCTGCACATTTTCTTTATTTTTCCCCAAACTTCTCTCTTGTTGCTATTCTAATGGACCCTGTGTGAAAGCAGGAAGCACACAGGCCTAAAAGTATATGGAAGCTATAGATAAACTGCATGAGGCTGCTCTCAATTACAGCCAAGCTGGAAAGAGCACAAATGAAAACCAGATTGACAGTCTGGCTATTTTATGTCTCAATGAGACCTGAAAATTTAGATAGTTTCAAGAATATCCCATATGAAGAATATCATATATTTGATTGATAAGCAGCTCAGAGACTGAATGGTCCCAGCTTGTAGTCATCTTCATTTTGACCTGATTGAAAACATCCTTCCCTGTCTTGGATGGTATGTGGGTCACATCAGTGGAAGGATATTAAGTTCACCCTGTTGGTGCCCTTTCACATCTAATGTGTTAAGAATGACCCTGGCGTGCCAGAAGTGTTGACTGACAGTTGTTTTCGTGCAGATGCTGGAGAGGTTATGCAAATCATGGTGTTTATGAGCTGCTACACAGGACCCGAGCCAAGTTTGGTAGAAACCATCCCTTCATTTTGCTGGCTCGTGAGCCCACCCAGAGTAGCTGAAAACCTCAGACAGTGTTCCTTTCTTATGGAATGAGAAAATGCCGCACTGAACTGAGAAACTAAGATTGACTTGGGCTTCTGCGCCAAGATCTTCATGTTTGTTTCAATTGCTTTTTTAATGGAAGAGCAGATAGTTTCCATTTTCCTCGAGGCCATTTGCTAAAAGGAGAAAGGGTCTGAAGAGTGAGTTACAGCCTGTGCCAGCAGAGAAGATTAAAGTTGTCAAGACACTATGATAAAAATGATGTTACTTTTACACTAGGATTTGGGTTTTAAAGTATTAAAAGAAGGCCCTTACAGAGAAACTTGGGGCCTCCCCTCATTTTCCCTGCTACACACTGTTCACAGCTGCCCCCCTTTGTAATACAGTAATGATTAGAATAGAGAAGCTGTTGGTTTTAGTTTGGAAACCAAACAAATATCAACAAAATACCAAGAAGATGTAGTTGAATACATTCTCTAAAGTCCTAAATGTGGAGAAAAATTTCCAGTAAGAGTGATAGCACTGAAATGAATGCATACCCCTTGTGCAGAGGTAAGGACTGGCACCACTCAGAAAATGTCTGTCAGAGGACACACGTTTGTTGTACAAAATATTTCATCACTCAGCGCTGTGCTCTCTCCATCTCATTTCATCTCCTCTCATCTGATCATCTAATCTCATCCATCTTTGCTTGTATTTCAGCTACAGCCATAGCAATGCTGATCATTGTAAATTCTCACTTCAAGTGATCGAGTGATAGCAAACAGTCCTATTTATGTGTCACTACGTGAGAGTGACATGGAACTGTCTGGGCATTCTCCATGCTACATTAGCCATGCCCACAGGCTAATGGACAAACAAACTGAGGCACTGGAACAGACTCTGGCCTCAACCAAACTCAGACCCTATGAATCACAGTAAGTGAGAATGATGCTTCTAATCTACCTAAATGACAAAATAATTTTGAAGTCTTTAGAAAATCATCTACCAACAAAAAAGTTTCTTCCTGTTGAATATCACACTATGAAGTTGGGATCCTGCATGTGTGGGTAAATTATTAAAACAATCAAAAGGAACTGAAAAATTCAATTATGGAGTCAATCATACATGTTGAGTAACAAATGCCTTCAGAGAGAAATATTTCTGAATAAGGAGTAAAAATATTTTCAATATTTCTGAGTAGAGAATCTTTAATAAATAACTTAACCTGTAAATTAATTCCATCAAAAAAGTGACTTGGCCAAGCTTGGACATCAAAGGAAGTAAAAGAAGGACACAGAAGTTTGACATTTAAGCAGATTCATAAATGGAAGACATGTGGCCTTAGATGAACAACAACCTTCCTTAACATGCTGGTTTTCTAAAGAGAAAATAGCTGCAAGTATTTTAGATTATTTCAGGACAGGCTGCTATGGTTAGGGTCTTCATTTTTGCAAAGTGAAAAAAAAAAAGCAAAAAAAAAACCCAAGACATTGTTCATAAACACTGCATTATGCAGATTTAGGAGTGAAAATTCCTCTTGCTATCAAAACTATTAGTGTCTTGAACACCAAGGAGAATATAATAATCAAAAAGCATAACCTCCCTGCAATGCAAAAGGTGCAAAACAGCTGGTAGGATGCCCCAGGTTTATTTGCCTCCCTAGGCTCCACACCCCATGCCCTCACCCTCAGGCCAGAAGCACCAACAAGCCAAATCCTGGGCCCCTCATGATGGCACCACCTCACAGCCAGCCTTGCACTGATGAATTCCAGGCTGGCCCTTCCCAGTGGCTGTCTGTAGCCATGGGCTTGCTGGGGGGCACAGTCAGTGCCTGCATGTGTGCTGAGCCCCAGGGGCCCAAGGAAGATGGGTCTTGCCCAGCCAGATGAGCAGTAGGGCTAGAATGGGAATCTTGAAAACTTGGCCCTTCCCAGCTTAAATAAGAGAGCTAATGAAGAAAGCAACATGGCTCTAATGTATGGTAATAATTAAGACATATTCAGATGGTGGCAAATGAAAAGGGTTGTTGAAGACTAAAGAAGTAAAATTGTAATTGTAAGTAGCTGAGCTTCCACTTCATACAAAAACAAGAGAGACACTATGAAGGATGCCATATTGCACTTGGCTCCCATCCTAAAATAATTCCACATTATAAATATTTGACACAGCACTTAAGACTATTGCCTCTACAGGATTTAAGGCAGTATAATGTAACACATCTGTTAGCTACCCACATGGAATGAAAAGAGTGAATGGGGAAGATAGGAACAAAAAGTTCAAAAACATATTGTACACTATTACTTCTGTGTTGGTGCTGATCATGCTGCATTCATTACCCAGTGAACTAGGACGACAGAAAATGTTTCACAATTCCTAAACAGCACAATCTTGTCCATTGGTTTTTTGACTTGAGCGACTACATAAACCCAGCTCCTGACTTAACTTCCTGCACTCCTGAAAAGTACCACGAGAAGTCATGACTTGCATGGATACTAGATACAATGTGAAAAACTGGAGTACCTGTATGAAAATGCAGAAGCATAAGACACATAAGCTCAAGTAACCTGGGGAAATGCACCTGCTTTTTATATCTTCAATTTATGTACTAAAAATCTATTGTCATCAGTTTACACTACCTGAAAAATTGTAAATTGAAGAGATGTGTTAACTAAGTTAATAAATCTTTTTGTCAACCACATGGTAGCTAAGTAACACTCTTGCTCTGCTTTGAAGAGTTGCAGGATTGCCATTTGACAGTTATCTCTTGTGTGAGTTCCTCGCTCAGCATCCTTCCTGCTTGCAGGGAAACTTTTCTTAAGGGTATCTTTCTCAGGAGAAACTCACAGAGTATCTTTCTTAAACTGTAAGTGCTATAGTCAAAGAAAAATGTTAAAAGCCACAGGTCATACTAACAAGCAAACAAACTAATGTGCAAACAACACTTAAGGGCTGGCATTCACTTTCATCACTGCAGGTCTACCAGTCTGCTGGTAACAAACTCCATACCAGCTTTTTGTTCTTCTGAGAGCAGCTTAGATTGATTTTGGAGTGACCATGCATTGGAACAGATTGCCTTGAAAGGCTGTGGAGTCTCCCTAACTGAATATATTCAAGAATCATATGGATGCAACCCTGTGCCATGTTCTCTAGCATGGCCCTGCTTGAGCAGGGAAGTTGGACCAGATGTGGTCCTCTCCAATCTTACCCATCCTGTAATTCTGTGAAAAGAAAGCTACACTGAAAAAGTAATTACAGAACAAACCTTTGGTTTTCTCATGGTTCCATAATAGAAGTGCCAATCTCTGCTCTATTCCCAAATTTAACAGTTAAAAAACGAAACATAACAAAACGAACAAAAAACCCCAACAAACAAACAAAAAACCCAAATAAAGTCTTACTGTGGGATAGAGTTTAAAATCTTTCCAGAGGTTGGAGTCCTGTCTTTATTCAGGTTTTATTTTCATCAAAGCATTTTCATGTGGTGCTGGACCCAACCAGGATTTTCAAAGCTGCAAACCAGCTTAGCTGTCCTTTGTTCATTTGAAAAGGTCAGTGTTGATCTGCAGAGAGACCACGCACAGCCTGGGCACTGCTCTATGTGCCTGTGGCCCAGCACACAGCAGAAAGCAGGAGGTGGCCAGGAGATGGCTCAGACAGGAGCTACAACAGTGCCAGGTGCCACCAACACCGAGTGACCTCTTTCTGAGGGCTCTCAGAACTCATAGTGGGTGCACTTTGGTAAGCTCAGTATCTCTGTGATACTCTCTGATCTCTTATTCCCCATGTCTAAACCACAACATTTTGTTTTCTCTGAAAGCTGCTGATGAAGCAAACATTAGCTTTTTTGGGAAATTGCTTTGGCGTTTGTCAGACTATCAAAATGAGTAAATCATTTAGCAGAGAAAAACAAATCCAGGCACAACTTTGCATACCATTATCTTGACTCCTCTACTGTATAACTTTTCATAACTGTGCCTCATCTGGGAAAAGTCACAAATCTGTTGTTTGTGGGAAGCTAGATAATTAGACACTCTAAATGACAACTTACAAACTATAGCTAAAAGCTAACCAGCCTGGTAAACAGGAAACGCAAGACTGATTTTTTGCTTCTTTACTCAGAGATTCACACAGATTAAATAAATGTTTAATTCAGCCCTTCTCTAGCAGAAGTTCACAAACCAGGGGTGGTTTGTGAAACCACAGAGCTTGCTTGTGGAGCCATGTTAAATTCGTAACACTTCCCAGTTTTGATTGCCTGCAATAGTCATCCCTCCCAGAAACTTGCTACGTGCTGGTTCATTCATCCACAGCTTGGAGATCCCTAGGTTTCAGTCAGGTCTAATGACCAGAAATTTAGCCAGTTATTCATAAACAATTTCCCACTCAAAAGCACAAGAGCCTGACTAGGCAGCCCCTTGAGATAACAGCAAAACTCCTAAAAGAGCTAAGAAATCAAGGTAACAGCATCTTGAATAAAGTATTAATTTTTTTTTACACTGGTAAATGTTCACGTTTCCCACAAATAACCCACGCATACGTACTTGGCTATGAATTTCTGATTCAACAAACACTGTGGGCAAACCCTGTGGTCAGAGGTTGCTAGGAGCATAAATGTGTATAGCTGTTTGTCATCATGTCCTCCTGCCTCTGCAGAGGACAAAATTAAGAGTATATAATTCATCTCTTTTGTTTGAACTATGGAAGGACCTGGCTGAGAGCAGCAGGAATGAACTCAAAACTTGGGTCACGAATGTGAATGATTAGAAGAAGGATCTCAGCTAGCATATTTGATCTCCTGAGCTTGAAGGACAATTAGAGCAAAACTGAACAGCTTAAGTTTTCTTTAATTAGCCTCCAGTCTGCAGTGTATGGAGGTTCAGAGCTTAAAAAAATTCTTACATAACTCAAGGTCCTCTTTTCTTTTTCCATCAATATTACTATTTCCATTGAAAAATATTTAGGTTTTAGAAGGAGGGAAATGTGATAGTCATTTATTGCCCCCACACTGCTAAGAAATTCCATGCTTTTATGTGCAGGAAGCATTGTGTTGATGTTGGCTTCCCCATGAGTTAAAAATCTTGTTTAAATGTTGCAGAATCTAAATGCTCTTTGAGGTTTTTCTGTGTTGTTTTATGGAAAGGCTTCTGCCTGATTATTTACAGATGCTGTCTCTGAGAAAGCCAAAAATAGTTATTTACTAATTCAAATTTTAAACTAGCCTTTTTATTATTTTATTGTGTAACCAAGGAACTTTGCTCCGGGGTCCTCAGTTCAAAGAGGAGAACGAGCCCTCAGGCTCTGCGTTGGCATCACAGGCAGCGACATTCCCGCTCAGCCAACAGCAGTGCCAAGCCCTGGCAGACCACAGGGTCCTCCCCAGCAGAAATGCAGCCTCCAGAACATTTTGCAGCACAGGCTCCCTAGGTAACATGACCACGAGGGACTCGCATTATTTCGAAAGTTGCTTCTCCCACAGTAGCACAGGGTGTTTAAAGCAATTTTAGGAATTACGACAGCCCTTCAAGCCATGCTGCTTTTCCATGGCCACCTTGGCTGAGCATCAGTAAGGGATTTTTTTTCAATAGTTCATGAAGTGCTAAGATGTATCTTGAGCTTAACAAGCAAGAAATATTGCTCAGCCAGCTCAGCGAGCAAGCATTTCGTCAGATGGAACACTCATTCTAAGTTCTCTTCACTTCTCCAAGGCTAAGGAGAATTGTGAACACCAAAAAATAGGGGGAGTACCCTTGTTAAAGAGAAGCCAAGGAGCTCAGATCTCATTCTTGCCAGTCTAAAGACAGATTTTACTCTATATTCTCTCAGCAACCGGGGCCAGAACGAGTTGCACTTCCCTTGCTGCCTGAAGCTATGGCTTTTCAATCGTGTATATACCTTCTTGGTGGGTGGTTCCACTGATCTGAGTGTTAGACTACTCCCATCCTATGGATATTGTAGTCTCAGCAATCCTGGGAAGGGACTGGGGGTCAGCACAAACTAGCAATATGAGAGAGGTGGGTTACTAGACATTATTTCTGCCTCACCAAGAGCATTTCCTGACCCACGTGAACGCAGCTCCTCCAAATCCAGGAATTGTGATATGGTCAGGAGGGAGGGTGATGTATCAAAAATTCAGCATTGCAGTAAACAAGTATTACAGCATATTACTGTTTTCATTACAAAAGGTTCTACATAAAATATTGTTGATAAAACATTTGCAAATGTAATTTTCTGCCTGTCAGCAGGTACTCATACCAGCTGAAAGCTCCCCCTAACTCAGTTTGCACAAACACTTGCCTACCACAATGTGGCTTTGAAAACAAAACAGGAGCTGTTTGTGAGCCACTACTTGTCTCAACCCCCAGGTAAAGTACCACACAGATACAGGACAAATCTGTGGGCTTCCATGGTAGATCTGTCTTCTAACAGACTGGCCTTCAATTTGGATACCTCTCAAACACATGGCTTGGGAGGCTTGTGTTTATTTCCTATAGTTTTACTTCTTATCTAAAAATGGCATTATAGATTTTGTGAAAACAACAGCAAACACCCCTCGGGTGATTTCTTTACAGACTTCTGTAGTTGGTGTAGCATTTGTATTTAGTTGTTCTGCAGTTTCCTTAAAAAAAATAAAAAAAGAAAAGCAAAAGATGAGCCAGCTACATTTGCTTCCTCCAGTAGAAAATTTCCTTCATTTCAGAGCTACCAGAGAAGATTGGAAAACTTGACATTGCAACAAATAAATTAGGTTCTTATTTACATGGTCCAAAATATTCTCATTTGCTTTGAATGGAAGAAACCTCCTGACCACAATTACCATTTTAAGGTCTTAACTTTTTACAAACTATAGATTTCTCCCAGACATGAAACCACTTGAGAACCAAGATCACATAGTCAAATTTGACCTAAAATTGAATTTTCATCTTTCTTTTCTGAAACATATTGGAGCTTGCATTCTTACTGGTTCTGGCTGGATGCAACACATCTCTGGCACTGATAACAACTGGCATCTGCTCTTTCTAAATGTGGAATTCTTCTACAGG
Source organism: Melozone crissalis (assembly GCF_028551555.1). NCBI lineage: Eukaryota > Metazoa > Chordata > Aves > Passeriformes > Passerellidae > Melozone > Melozone crissalis. Next base: position 18,286,296 of record NW_026535820.1, read on the forward strand.
GAAAGTAGTATGATTTGTTTAGTTATGTCAAGTTTCTTAGCCATACCACAACCTGGCCACATAGTTACTTCTCTCATTCCTTACATCTACATGTGGAAAGAGAATTTATATGACCGATAATTTGTGCTTGCAACTGAGTTTGCATAGCCTTGCTACTTTTTATTCAATAATTTTAGGTGCTCTAGAAACGTCTATAAATTTTCCTAACAGTGCCACTTCCATTGCTGCAATTTAAGAATCTCCCACAGTAACACTAAACTTTTAAGAAGTGTCAGAAATAATTTTGGCACTTACCTCTTTGGTTATAAATCACTTGTTGAATGTATTTTGCATTTTTTTTCCATGCTGGGATCATGGATCTGAAATGCATTTGGGTAAAGTTACCTAGGTGTCCCCCACCAGCCCTGCTTTGTCTCCACTCCCTCACTTTCTCCTGATGCCTGTGCTCTGCTGTTCTCAGAGGCAAAGAACCACACCATCTGTAAAGCATGTTTTCTCCTTCTCCATCTCCATTTTTCAAATGGAGAACATGAGAATTTTCCAGCACAACACAGGCATTTGCACTAGAGCTGGAAGACCATTAGGACTTTCCTCCTGTGTCGTATCAGAGCACAAATTAATTGCTAATTTCTCTACATGTTCCTCAGAAATGTTGATCTTTATGACCACAAAGCAAATTTCTTACCTTGGTTTCAGCCTCACCTCCTGTACCAAAAGAATGATGACAAATATTTCCCTTGTTGAAAAGATCAGTGATGATTGAGAATTGACCAGTGAATTCCTACTGTTGTTAAGCAAAATACTTTCATATAAACTCTTCACCTCTTCTCACTTTGTTGATGAATATGCAGCTTATCCATGACATGATACACAAGAAACCAACATAATTGTGCTGAAGAGAGTGTGATTTCTCTTTTTCTAATAAAAAAGAGAAGTGACTAGCAAAATTTTTCTTTGGCCTCAGACGTCTTTAATAAATCAAATGGATGTACAAGATGTAACTGAGTGTCTTCCTCTGGTGAGAATTTTCTGAAATACGGTTGGATAAAGAAAATTTCTTAATCAGTTTTGAAATCCAGTTCCGAAAGAAAAGTTGTAGGGTAATGGCCTCTGATGAAACAGTAATAACAAAATTAATAATAATCCATGTATTTCCCTAATTCTACCAGTATTATTTCCATCATCATCACATTCAGTACTTGTGTCTGTTGGTCTTAATTCCTACAACATTTTGCTGTGTTGGAACACATGAGGTGCAAACTAAAGTCCACAGCTGTTTCTTGCTTATTGTGCTGGTTTGCAATGGGGTAGAGTTAATTTTCTTCCTAGTAGCTGATATGGGGCTATGCTGTGGATTTGTGCTGGAGACAGTGCTGATAACACAGGGACATTTCATTATTGCTGAACAGCTCTTATGCAGAGTCGAGGCCTTTTCTGCTCTTCACATCCCCCCACCAGTGAGCAGGCTGGGGCTGCACAAGGAGCTGGGAGAGAACACAGCTCAGGAGAGCTGATCCCAACTGCCCACTGGGATATTCCATAACATATGGCATCATGCTCAGCATACAGAGCTGGGGAAGATGGGGGCATTTAGAGTGATGGTGCTTGTCTTCCCAAGTCACAGATGTGATGGAGCTCACCTTTTCTGGAGATGGTTGAATACTTGCCTGACCAAGGGAAATAAATTATCTCCCAGATATTTCACAGAATATTCCAAGTTGGAAGGCACCTGCAAGGATCATTGAGTCCAGCTCTCAAGGGAATGGCCTGGATAGTGATCAAACATGCAACATTGGTGCTATCAGCACCATGCTGTAACCTACTGAGCTAGTATCAGGTGGTGCATGAATTCCTCATTTTGCTTTGCTTGTGCACAGCTTCTGCTTTCCCTATTAAACTGTCTTTATCTCCACTCACAAATCTTTTCACTTTTACTTTTCTGATTCTCTACCTGATCCTGCTAGTGGGGAAGTGAATGAGTGGCTGTGTGGGGTTTAGCTGCCACCTGGGTTAAGCCATGACATTAACTAAAAATAACAGGAAGCTTCTTTTAACAATCATATCAACAAGGAAAGCTCACACAATTGACTGAAAGATACCTGAAAACTGCATCCTTTTCATCATTGTCATGGTGGAATAAAACTGCTACATTTCACCCAGTGCATTGCACTGATATCAAGTGCCGAATGTAGTGTTGAGTTTCTGAAGTATTTTCTCTGGATTTCAGCTTACACATTTAAAGGTTTCCAGGTGCTAAGAGGAAATCTGTCTAAAATTAAGTACTTGAGCATGGTTACGTTGGCAAGACTCACACCTAGCTAGAGCCTAAAAACTGATCCCTTATTAGAGCACCTCAGTGGACTGAATTTATTGGCAATCTGAGCCAGAGTGCAAGCCACACACTGAATGCAAGTCAGTCAGAACACAGGCTTGCTGCTTGGTAGGGTTGGGGATTACTCAGGCTGCAGAAATGGAGCATCTCTGCCCTGGATGCTGATGGTATTGTTCACCATGTGCTCATGTGTCTCTGCTCTGCACCACAGTTACACAAGCAGACTTGTGAGTGCAGCATCAGCCACCTGTAGCACAAGGAGATCCTACTGGGGTCTGCTAATAGTGGTCTGTCTGGCTCCTGTTGTTTTGTTACACAGGGTCAGCCGATTCCCCAGGACTTCACATCCATTCCAGTGACAAAGCAGAAGCACCACCCTGAAATATTTTCTGTCTTCTCTTATATTGGGCATATGCTCACTATAGACTACAAAAATCTGTTCTTCCGTGCCAGGCCAGGTTTTATTTGTCATTAGTAAATGCCTGCATAACCTCAGCACTTCCCTCTCATACCTGGAGATGGTTAAGCCAGAATTAATGACACATGGCTAACAGGCATTGTGGCTAATATATCACCAAGGCTGTATCTCCCAGAGCAGCAGTCTCTGCTGAGTATCAGTCCTTGCCTTCGTGACTCTGCTGTACTCCTCCATGTACCTTACTAATTCAGATTACGTGGAACATCTTTTGTTATTTAACACTAATAGGATTCAGTTGAACAATGCTTAATTACATCCAGGTCTCCTTCAATGGATGGCTTGTTCCCCCTGTCAATGATCCAATAAGTACTGAGACATACCACAAAATGCAGAATGAGTAATGCACACGGAGGTGATTATTATGCTGTGGTGCTCATGATAACAGCTGGAACGGATCGCTGGATTACTGAAGCTACATGGACTTTGGGATAGCCCCGGCAAAACATTTTCAAGAATCTAGAGTTTCTCTCAGTGCCCTGGTTAACATACCCATCCAGGCTGCTCTATCCTTCTTTCCAAAATGGTGTTTCCTTTACACCATTTACTGCATCCTGATTTAATCTCATCATGGATTTAACCTCATGAAAACTGGGGAAGACAGGATGAAGTTTGCAGCTCACTTTCATTCTTAAGTAATAGTTAATAGTAGATCCAGGACACCAAATTCTCTTCCATCAACACCTACACAGTTTGGTTAGCCATGACAGAAGTTGTCAATAGGCATAAAAAGTGTGATACCTTTTAGATTGGTGAAATGGATCAAGTGAAAACTCCCCAGTTTGACAGAGCTGGGGTCAAATGTGGGGGCAGCCCCAAAAACACAGCTTCAAGGCCACTGCTGTTGAACCCAGGCATGGCAGACAGCAGTCTGCTGCCCACCCTGTCACCTCACTGTCCTGGGCAGTGGGCCATAAGTCAGGATGCCTGAGGTACACACAGGGAAGTCTGAAGTGCTGTGACCACCCCAAAAACGCTCTGGATAGAAAAGGAAATGGTGCATGCCACCCACCCAAACCCATGAGGTGTCAACAAGGGCTTAATTTACACAGAATTGGACCATGGGCTACATAACTCAGTGTCACCCCTCGGCATGCACAGCCAAGGACTGCTTTGCTTCATTAGTGCTCAGCAGTGAGCACACACTGAACTCCACTATCCTTCCTTATGATTCAACCCCTTGAGAATCCTTGGGGATTCTCTAGCTCCTCTAAGTCATCCAAAATATTTTGGAGAGGAACACAACAGGTCAGCCAGACTCTTTCCACACTCGACCAGAAAAAGCAAAACACTCATCCTGTTTACATCACATGTTTTGGGAGCTGGGGTACACACCACCTCAGCCAGAACACTGCAGCTCATGGACAGTTTGCAGCCAATTCCTGGACCATTTTCTAATGTGGAGCCCTCAATGCTGAGAGAAAGTGAATGCAGTCAGCTTCCACCTGAAAACACCCAGCAGGGTGGGCTGCAATTCTCAAAAAGCCTTCTGAAAACAGTATGAAAAATTCTGCATCATACAGAAGCATGATCTGTCCAGTGGGCTGTCTTACACTCCTCCACATCACATTCAACCCAACTCGGACAAAAAACACCCCAAACTAGGCAGAGCTGATGGATTCAGTTGCCAGAATAATCCAACGGAAAACTTTCATCAGATTGAGTGGGCAGCCTGCCTTTCTCCACAGTGACAAGACAAAGATTTAATTGCTTATCATGGATTTCTGTCAGGAAAATCTCTTGCTCCTTCTCTTTGCTTATTTCTGCTGAAAAGAGTCTAATTAAATGAGACTTGGTAAATGTACTACAGTAATAAAAGATGGTCTGTGCCATCATTTCAGATGACAAACAGAATAAGTTAAATATCAGAAAACACTACAACTTCAAGGTTGTTTTTCATCACAAATACATTTTCAGCAGATTCCATCCTCCTTGTCCTTAGAGTGTTTCAGGAAGAAACAGTCCCCCTTTGTTCTGGACACGTCACACTCCTGTTTTGTCACAGCTGTGAGCACTGGTTCCACCCCTGGAATTTGTACAACCTGAACTGGTCTGTTTATATTTGCTTACAAGGAACTGAGTTAACTCTCACAAATGCTGATGTGGAAGCACAGTGGTACCACAGAAGCCTCAAACCTGCCCAACTCCTGCCAGAGACATGTTGAATTAGCTGCAATACCTTCCGTGATGCTGCTGCAGCAAGGAGTCTGTCAACAAGTCCTTTTCCAGCACAGAACACTCCAGGCAAATACAGCCCTGATCTGTGTGGGACACTGAGCAGTTTTATAGCCACAACACATCACTCGGTGATAAACCTCTGCTGAACTGAGCAGAAGACTGGGAGTGCTACATCCCTCCCATCCTTCATCTCTGTGCCCTATTCTGCAAGTTTTAGAGAGGTTTTTATTCTCTAAAGCATAATCTGGATGCATCTAGAAATTGTAATTTGAGCTCTACTACATATTCTCTTGGTGATTTTTTAGACTGTGTTCATTAAACTCACATTGCATTCTGATACTCAAAGTGAAAAAAACCCCAAACAACTGGAAATCCCTTAGTAAAATGTTCCTGTGGTAGTTCCAGATTAAGAAGTTGAAATGAGATAAAGATGATTGACATATAAAGACGCTCCCTGCCCTGTACCAAAAGATCCAGAGGTGTTAAGATGAGATAACTTAAAAAAGGAAAAAACAGCATTTATGAATTGGAGAAGAGTTCAGCCTCATGTTTACTAGCTGGTTATAAACAGGGCTAGAAACCCTTGCCTGTTCTTAATAATTTTTGTGGAAGGCAATATAGATGAAAATATGCTTTTATATGACAGCTAACAGATGAACTAATTTATTTATTGCTCATAAAGACTTGAGGACTTAGTCATCCAGTGGGGAAGGTTCTCCTGGAATCACGGATGCTCCTAAAATGCTACTACTATCTATTATTTTTACTCTCTGGATCTCAAGTCTAGAACAGAGCAGATGTGTGAATTCCTGCTGTCACATCCTCCCCTTGGCCTGCAGGTTGTTACCCACTCTTTGCTCATCTCACCTGCTGAGACCACAAGATCTTGCACGATTCTTACTATGAATTTTTTTGTTGATGAATTTCAGATGCTATGAAATAAGCACCATGAGTAACAGCAGCAGCCCATCATTTAGACACTGGAAAGGGAGCAGTTGTTCACAGCAAGCACGAAACATTTTGGTCAGATCTCCTCAGATTTTCTGCAGATAATAAATACATAGTTTCTATAAATGGAGGAGTAGTCTGCAATATATTTTTGAGTAGGGCACTGCTGAAGAAACCACAGTGAAGAATCTGACACTTTTTTTGGAAATTAAACACAGCAGAAATTTTTACTAGATTAATGTGTCTCTGGAAGAAGGCAGTTCCATTTGAAAGATTTAATATTTACAAACACTTTCAGATTTTTCTTTAATGAAAGCTAAAATAAGCTGTGGTCAGTGTTTAGATTCGGGATAAAGCATAATGAACAAGCATCAAAACATTCTGCAAAAGTGAAAAATTGCACTACTCAATTGAAATGTGTTTATTTTGAGGTAGCAAAAAGGAAACACTGGACAGTATTCCTAAATAAACCACTGTGATACCCGATGCATTTCTCGCTTGGGAGTCCAGCCTCCTTGTGAAAACTAATTTATCTGATCTATTTTCCCCATAAAACAAAAGAACAAAATTTAAAATCACACAAGAATAAAGTAGAACAACTCAGTTGCTCAGGAATTCTGAAGCTGCTCTTCAGCTGAAGACCTCAAAATAAAGCTGGATAAGCTTTTCCAAGATGATCCTTTCTGCAACTGTCCCTTGTTGGGGGGGGAAGGTGGGTGGGAATCATATGGTGCCTTTATTCAGAGCAAGAAAACAAAAAAATGAAATGCCAGAACTTTTTTCTGGGACAAAAGAGTCAAAAGTTTTTGACAAGCTCTAATGTTAGAGCAATACATCAGCACTGCACTAATTCTGAACAGAGGTATTTCCGTATAAAAACAAACTTATATACTTGGAATTTAACACCAAATTCAGCCTCATGCAATGCAGCTGTATTTGCAGTATGCAATCCCACATGTGAAATCTAAATGAAAGAAGCATTTCATGTTTTGAAACTTCCATATCACAAATAGATGGGCCATGAATCATGGTGACAACAGACAGAAAAAATATATTTGCTGCCTAGTCTTTCAATAAACTCCTAATTCACTGCTAGACATGGTTACCAACCAGTCAGCCTCCCCTCCATGCCTGGTAAGAACTGATCATCCTGGAAGTTACACTGAAATATAAGGAAGAGAGGGAGGTGATTAGAGACAACCAGCATGCCTTCACCAAGGGCAAATCATGCCTGATAATCTGGTGGAATTCTATGATGGAATGCCTGCATTGGTGGTCCCTCATCATAGGGAAGGGATGCCATCCAGAGGGACCTTGACAAAGTCTAAGGAACAGACCCACGTCTGATTCTGTCTGCTCTCTCTAGAACATGTCATAAATACATGCATTTTGTTTACAGATAGTCTGAGAGCATAGAGACCCTCCAAAACAAGACCTGAGTTGCCTGATGGGTGTCTGATGAAGACATCAGCCTATATGCCTTCATTTGTGAAACCCTGATGACAAGAAGGTGAAAAATGCAAATCTCCTTGGAGAAACTGTGGTAAACTGAAAGAATTTACCAGCAGTTGCCTCTGAAAAGCTTATGCATTTACAAGCACAGTTTTCCCATTTGTTACAGCACTCTCTACCACAGTTCGCTGACCCCAAGTTACGCTCAAATGGCCCGATTGTAAAAAATGTGTGGTGTTTATGAGAAAAACTTGGTGAAGGATTCACCCTTTTAGTAGCATGCTATGAATAGAGGCTATTGAGGACCCAAATTGGTAGGCATGCACGAACATGGAGGTGTCTTCCCACAAGTATGGTGTGGCAAGGGCATCCACAGAGCAGTGGGCATGAGGATGAATGGGCATCCTGCTGTGTATGCAGCAGGATGAGCAGCTGACACCGAATCTTCTTTGCCCCATTCTCACCAACCATTTGCAGGTTGTGCTCTGGGGTTGTGAATTTGGACCAAAACAAACGGGAAGAAAAAAAAGCAATCCACATTTTGGGATGGGGGACAAGGGAGATAAAATTTCCCTAGACATCTTCTCTTTTCATTGGCAGGCACTGCACACTGCTCACAGGTTTGGTGTGTCAGACATGGTCCCAGCAGAGACTGCCCAGCCCAGAGGCTGCAGGTGAGGCAGCTGCTTCAGCCAGGGCTGTTACCACTACAAACATGCTGCTCTTTTGCAATCTATTTGGTACTTATCCTCGTCTCACCAAACACAGGAAATATTACCAAAAAAACCCTAACAAAATCATATTATTATTATTATATTTTCCAAACCCAGTGATATATTGTGACAAAGATTCTATTTGGCCAGTGCTGTCTTCATAGTTTCTTTAATTGCAGTATCACTAGAGGAAGGCACGTCACACTTCCTATATTCTTCTTACATAACAGAGGAAAACAAGCTCAGGCTCCAAATAACCCAAGAACCCCATGCCAGAGGGAAGAAACCAACAGAAAAATTAACATTCCACATGTTTCAAAAATGTAAACAACGCCATCACACAGACATGCAGAAAACTGGTGTTACTCAAACCAGGCACTGCCAATTCTCCATCTAATAAGTTGTTGAATCCCGAGACAATCAGAAACCACTCATGAGAGCTTAGTGAACAACAGCATTTGTTTCCCCTTCTAATTTCTCCTTATTAAAAGCTACAGGGAAAGCACTGGGCTAGAAAGACTACCTCAATTACTCTTAATTGCTGTCCATAATGATCAGTTCAGGCCATAGTGATGCTGCAGCAGCCAGCACAGGATACAAAGCAGGTGCTCTGTCTCCTCCTGGTCACTCCTTCTGCCTGGAGTGGAAATGCCATTGAGGGAATGGTATGAGCTCGTCCTCCACAGAGGCTGGTGATACCCATGACTGAATTTCGTGATAAAAGGAATGCTTGGCCTTCCTCTTTTGCTCTTTTGCTCAACTGTCTTTTTTTTTTTTTTTGTCTCTGTGTTTTAGGCAGTGTTCCAAGTAATCTCATGAATGAAACCCTACCTCTCAGAGCAAGAGGGCTGCTTCTGCTTGGATGGGAGGGTGAAGATGGCTGTGGCAGGCAGCTGATCTACAGAGCAGGGACATGTGTACGGCCCAGTGGGCCAGATACATAAAAACAGCAAGAAACCCTTTTCCAGAATCAAGATGAGGACAGAGGACTGCCTCAAGGGAGCTGAAGGAACATTGAAGCTTTTTTGAACAAAACAGAGGAAGTAAGATATTGCTTATTCCTGGTCCTTGCTATTTCTCCTTTGGCATAAATCTGCAGGACAGCTGGGGCATGACTCTGAGTTTTCAGTCTGCTTCTGACAAGGTTTTCTGCCTTAAAAGATAAGAAAATACCAGAAACATAGATACTGGGATAATATATATTCTATATATGGAGGAGGTGGATATGGCTTCAGAACATAAATTATGATAAAATCAAATTTAACTATTAGCTGTTTTATCACCCAGTCATCTAGGACCCCATTCAACATCTCTATGGTTCACTAAAAAATTAAGAATACAGCAATGAGAATGTTAGAATGTCCATCTCTAATCAACCTGTAGTAAAGACCAACTTACAAGTTTGGTAGAAGGAAACTAAGAGTCTTTTAATACTGTCAGTCAGTGAGGAGACCCAGTACTGAACAAAATGTTATTTTTATAAATCCCATACCAACCTGATGCAAAACTTCATGGCAGGACTAACTTTACTACTGCAAAACTTTAAAAACTTCACAGTGAGATGCAATAATTCTTTGATGTTAACAAACTTCCTTATGCTCCTCTGGCAAGTGTTAAAGAACTGCATGGTGCAAGCAACTACAGAGGAAACTAGTCTTGCTCACTGAGATCCTGGCTCTAATTCACTAAATACAATGAAAATAAATGATGGGTTTCATTGTGATTTAAAGCAATATACTTATTTAGGCCTTTCAGCTGCCTGCACAAGTATTGTTTAACTCTGTCTTTTAACAGTGGGATGACACAAATCTACCCAAATAATTTCACACTTCAACACTGTCAGGGACAACACTGCTTTAATCAGTGGAACTGTACTTATTTGCAACAAAATTGTCTGTGACCTAAGAATGTAACTCCTGAGAGATAGCCACAAAATTCTCCACTCTCCTCAGATTTCTAAAAGACATATAAAATTATTATAAGAAAATTATGTTACAGATAGCTTCCATGAATTTCAAAAAGAGCCTGAAGCAAGAAATCCCAGAAAAAATGCACAATATTTTGCTTACTGTACTACAAAATGAATAATCAGAATTTTAAGGCCTGGGAAATCAGCAGAGATAATCCCAAATCCTTGTAACAAACCATAATCTGAGGAGAATGACGGTCTGCTGTGAATATCTCATCTGCACCAGGTAACGCTGCAGACAAATTACAGATCATCCTCCCCCCAGCTCTGTCTTTCACCTAAGCTTTCCTCATGCTACTGTTCAAATATTTCTAATAAGCCACTTTGACTAAAGTGTCTAATTTACTGGAAATCTGCTGGCAACATCTTATGAGTTGGCTGAAAAACAAGCAAAGTAATCTGCAAAGCTTTAAAACCAGCACAGTTTTAAATGGGGATGTTTGCTGATTGCCTTTTCTCTCTCTCAGTAGTGGTCAGCTCTGGCAGTGAAATGCTTCGAAAAACATACAGCCCGTGCTAGAAAAAGATCAAAAACGGATCAGATGGCAGCTCCAGCTCATGCCAGTCGTGCAAGAAAGAGGAAAAAACAAAGTGAGAAGACGATTTTTCTTGCCATGCATCACTCTATGTTCCTCATCTGCACACAAGGGCTCCTGGGCACAGCACAGCATTTCTGCCAGGAGACCTGGACCCACAGCATGACTGGGATTGTGCTGTCCAGCACTGCCCCACCCCTGTCCCCAAAGGACTGATCAGCCTTTATCCTGGCAGCACCAGGACTTTCTTCCCAGCGCTCCTCCTCACTGGGCTGGCAGTCCTGGAGAAGGCAAGGAATCCTGGGTGCTGGTTTGACTTGACAGCAAACAGTGAAAGGGTTCAGGGTGAGGGCAGCTCACAGGCAGGCAGTGTTGCCCACGCAGGGCCTGGCTCTCTCTGGGATTGGGAGGTGAAACTCCCTGGATTTGTGAGCAGTGCCAGGTCATGGCACCATCTCCTTCCCTGCCCTCGCTATGCTACATCCCATTTTACCTGTTTGCACTTGCAAGATTACACACACTGTGCTGGGCTAAAAATGTGCAGATAGTGCTCTATTTTCTTCAAGAACATAAAGTCTTTTAAACATTTTGGAGGTCGACATCAAAGAAGAGTCCTGACCCAAGAGTCTTAAATGCCGTACCCATTTTCTGTGGGATTTTCCTAAAGGGCTGTGTTGGGACCCATATAAGAGCAGGGGGTTGGGTTCATAGCCCTGGATATCCCTTCTGGACAGGCACACAATGGCAGCTGACTGGGGACCACTGCCTACACCCTGCCTGCCTCCTCTGTGGTCTGTTTGATGCTTGGGGGTGAAGGTGGTGAGCACCCATTGATTTTGGGGCAGGATTAACCCGAAAACCTGCCAGGGATTTTGGAGGCTGGCTGTGCTGACGTGAGGGGAGCAGCAGCAGCCCATGCCCTGCTGACTTAGTTGGCCGGGCTCGCTCAGGCTGCTTGGTGGGCGAGATTGGGTTACATGGCAGAAATCATAACAAAGGCAGGAAACAGATCAGGACTCCCTGGGTTTAACTCCCTCTCTGGGGACTCTGCTGGTTTCCAGACTGCAGATTGTTTTAACCCTGTCCTGAAACCTGCCTGTGTGGCATGCTCTGCTCTGGTGAATGGGCACAGAAATATGAACCCTGCTGAGCAGTGGTCATATCAGAGTAACCAGACTGCAACAACAGAGTCCCTTGGCAGAGTTTTGGGATGACCCCCTCCCTGCTGATCCCTGCCAGCTCTGTGTGGCTTTGCCTCCCCACAGCCACAGAGCATCTCTGTCATCTTGAGCCTGCCTCTCCTGCTCTTGCTCTCAGCACTGCACTTCCAGCACAGGACAGGAGGAAAACCCCATCTGACTTCATGCAGCTTTAGTAATTCCAGTATCAAAATAGCTGTGCCATCAACTGCATAGTTTGGGTGGCTGAGTTGATGCAATGTGTCCTTTAGAAAAGGGATGTGTTTCATAAAGCCAGTCAACTCTGCAGGACTGTATTTTATTTTAAGAAGCTCAAAGGAAATTATACGAACACATTGCTGATTCTCTCAAGTACTGATCTGATTTCAAGTGATGTTTTTTTCACTTTGAGGCAGGATGCTTAAGAACAAGTCCTACCTGTGAATGTGAAGTGGTGAAGTGTTGCTCAGAGCAGAGGAACAGGAAATCAAGCTTTGCAATCTCCAAACTGAAGGTGTTTGAGGGAAAAGAAGACATTTCTCATGAGATCATAATGACCACAGCACTACCTTTGGTTCCCTCTTGGAACTCTGATGTTCTAGAAACAGCAGTCTTGAAAGGTGAAACATGGTCACCTGGAGGCTGTGAAACCTTTTGATATACAGATCTGATAGCAAAAGGACAGAGAAGTGATTACCAAAAAATTCCTTGCTGGGAATTTGCCTGAGAGAGGGTTGCAGGACTAGGGTGGTATCATGGCTTCCCTCCATCAGGACTACAAAGAGGGTAATAGTCCCATAACACATTGTCCTGCAAAGCTCCCAAAAGTGGTGGAATAAGGAAGAGTTTCTCAATTTAGTTTCCCCTGTATTAAAAGCTTATGAAAACTATTAAAAAAATAACCACATAGGGGTAGAGTAATACAAAAACCCAAACAAACCTCAAAACACTCCCACCCTGGAAATGTCTCCCATTCACAGCTTCACCAAGTATTTTCTTTTAACTCACCACAAGACTTCCCAGAAGAACAACTGAAAAGACATTAGCCATTATTTATTTTTCTTTTAAAAATATTGTTTTAGAAACCTCCCAGAAGGGAGAAAAATAAAGTAAATTATTATAGTGCCACATCAGCACAATTGCCAAGCTCAAAATGAAGAAGGCTACAGTGATCTAAGTATTCCTTTGACGTAAAATGCTTTTTAATTTCACAGTCAGCTGTTCTGCTTCCTTTTACAAAGACACTTCCACTTAATGTCTTCTAAGTCACCTTGAATACCCACATATACAAATTCTTGGTATCTCTTTTGCTCATTTGGTGGGTTTGTTTTGGTAATCTGGTTTCATGCATGGGAAAGTTCATTCTTTGCAGTAAATGAAAGGCTTTCATAAGGGGTCTTCTTTTCATGTGAGACATGATTAGAGGCCAATTGCTATTCAAACCAGCTGTAATAAAAAGGGCTTGTTGCGAAGAACACAGCTCTATTTCTTTTTATTAAAGCACAGAACTACTCACAGTAACCTTTTGCAAGACAACTGAGAATAAAAACAGCTTCACCATGTTGTATTTCACACAGCAGCTTGCCAAGAGCACGAGTTTCTCAGGAGTCAGAGCTGCAGCAGAGGAGCAGATGTGGCTATTGCTGCAGAGGTGGGCCCCTGCCAGAACCCTCCTGTCCTGTGGGTCAGCACACATGGTGGTCACAAAGGGGCAAAGGGGCTCAAACTCATGCTGAGTTTGGCCCAGAGTCAAGGCCTGCTGGAGCAAGAGGCAGCTGTGAAGTTTATGGGGTGCCAATCACCCTCTGACAAGGGCAGGCATTTCCTGCAGCTACCAAATTTCCCTCCTGCATCCCCTCCATGGGCTCAGTATTGAAATGAGCTTTCTACCTTCTGCTGGACCACTCCAGACCTAACTGATACGGGCAGGGGGAATAATGGACAGAGTTTCAGCTAAACATGGAAAGGACAGGAGCCACATATGCCTTGCTTCTATCACCTCTTAAAAAGCCAAAGCAGACCACGGCACTACAAACCAGCATCTCCACAGAGCCTGCAGTTTTCTGAAGCATGATGAACTTGAGCTGTGACCACCACACAAAGCACAGAGATCTTTCACAGATGTGGCTTCTCGTTTTGCTTTGGACCTTTGCAGAAAGGATGGTTCTGATCTGAGACCAGCAGAGATGGTCTCCGAGGGTTGAATGACAGGTCTCTGAAAAATGACCTTTACTTTGGTTCTCTTTGATGAGGCAAGAGAAAGACAATGAAGACATGTTTACTCTTCTTCTTCCGTCTGCAGTATTTCAGCTGATTCAGACCATTACACATATCAAACTCATTCCTTTGAGTCCCCCAATTTTAGCTACCCTTGATTAACTATTTAAACCCACATTAGTATTAAAACTGTCAATATTATGGAAAGTTTTTTTGGCTCCTGTGTAATGAGCAGAAGAACATGATGTTGGTTTATTTGCCTTCCCTTAAAACCGAGCTATGCTGCTGCTTTCTGCAAGGCACCTTGAGTAAAGAAATATTATAAAAATCAGAAATCTGCACATGGTTATTTTTATAAATTTGCTAAAGAGGTTGACATGTAGTATCATTAAACAAGAAGAAGCCTGTTTTTTTAAGGAGACAAGTTACTTTGTTTGAGGCAGCCAGAATACTCATGAATGGGGCCTTGGAATACAGTGAGCACAAGAGCCACACCTCAGATTTTTGGCTTTCCAGACCTAGGAAACAATGCTTGGAGCACGAATTTCCAGATGGAACCTACATGCAATCTAGTCCTACAGATCTGTTTCTTTAGTTGTGCTGTGAGGTAGTCCTACACACTGAGCCAAATCCAGTCTGGATGTATTCACACAAAGCACACAGGTTTAAATATAAACATCTGTGCATGCAAGAAGGGACAGGTGGTAACTTCTGAGGACAAGTGAGTTTAGCTGTGAACAGCTGCTGTGCTGAAACCTGGACAGTGTGTGTCTGGATTAATTGGCTTCAGACTGTGCAGTCTTAATTAAAGACAAGATCTCTCCCACTCCCAACTCAAGACTCACAGGTTAGATTTAAAATGAAATCACCAGTTTTGTGGGGAATTATACATCAGATTTCCACCTGAAGCAAATAACTTCTAGAAACAAATGAAGAAGGAAGAAAAATATCTTTTGGCTCTATGTATTATTATTTCTTGTAACCAGACTGTCCCCTATCATATGACAAAGCAGAAATTTATGTAAGGAATCTTTCAGGCAATGGTTGTCACTATATACACAGATGGTTTGAAATCATAACTTCACCCACTAACAAAACACAAAAGGGAAGGTTTTTTCTGCCATTGAACATGACCAAATGTAGGGTATATTGATCATAACAAGCCTGGTAAGTAAAATCTTCCAGGTCCATTCCTGGACTAATTAAAAATATAAAATTTGGTGGAATTCTCCATCTTCCCTGACCAAGACCTTGAAAAACAAGCTCACAGATACATGCTATGTAATGCAAATCAATAAGCATTTTCCAAATATTTAGAATTTCAGGTTTTGAAAAATATGCAGTGGAGCCCTGTTAAGCAGACCCTCATGCTCAGATATCCTTAAGGGAAAACAATTCTGCTCTGCCTCTTTGTGGCATTATGAAGGAGCTGCCAGAGAAGACATAAAGTCCTGCTATGCAAGGTGTGAATGTCTGCACACAACTTCAAATACAAAATCTCCTCACAAGCCTCAGCTGGGCTGAAGCAAAGTGGATCCCTTCTATCAAGAGTCACAAGCTGAATCACAAAAACACATTCACATCTTATTTATTTAAGGCATCAATCTCTCTCTCTGGCTGAGTGGGTGGATTTTCCAGATGCATTCCTGACTGAGCTGGAGTGTCTGCAGGACACAAACCTCTCCACACCTCCACTGCACAACTCCTGTCCGGGCACCGAGCAAGACTCCTTCCAACTCACGCCTCTCTTCCAACCTCTCTCCACTTTCCAGAGTCTCAGCCCACTCACTTAACCCAGGCTGCAACAGGAGAAACGGAAATTTTTTGGCTCTTGGCTGCTTCACCTAAGATTTACCCATAGAAGGCTAATTGAGACTGGGTAAAATTTTAATCCAAGCTTTATTTTGGCTAATATTCTGTAGTCCACAACAGTGGAATTTGGATTGGTTTTGACTTAGCAAAGCAGCATACTGTTTCCTTGTTAGTGTCTGTAACAGGACAAATAATCCTCAAACACTTACCCTGTTCTTCATTTGTGCTATCCCTTATACTGTTCTCTCTCACAGGCTTCTTTAGGCTTTTCCCAGCCTTTATACAAGACATATTACAGAGGTATGGAGTTGACAATATTATCTATGTCGTAGCTCAAAATTATCAGGATGGTGATGCCCTTGCTCAGCATGGAAATCTTTCATGCATCATTGGCCTCTCCTTGCTATTGCTAGTTTAAGGACAGGTATCTTCAAAGAGGTAGTTGCCACAGATCCCTAAAAGTAGATGACATAACTCCTACCCTAAATCCTATATTCAGATTTTATATGGAAGTCAATCTTCAGGCAGAAAATTTTCTCTCTGAAAATTATCAAGAAATTTGTCAAGTACAGCAATGTCACATAGCTGCATTCAGTGTTACCTTGCCAGGACACTGGCCAGGCTCGGGGCTGCTGAGTGTGATGGTAGAGGACAGCAGAGATATTTAGGTCTGGGTCTAGGTCCAGGTCCCACATTCAGGTCTGGGTGAAGCTGGTTATGTTTTCACACCCTCCCTGCAGTGGCTCCCACAGGAGCATGGAAAACCCAGCACCAACCACGCACAGAGCTACAGTACAAGTTGAAGAAATTTCTAAGAAATAAAAAAATCCAGGATATTAAAGTAAGCAGCACATGACAGGTATGTGATTAATTTGTGTGTGTTGTTAGGTTCACCCAAAAAAATAGCCTCAAGGGACCCCAGTGTCCCTGTGTCACTTTCAGATATAATCATTATGAAGAAGGTACAGAAAAGCCAAAGACCAACTGCAGACATGTGAGCACTTGAAAGCTAAAGTTCAGCTGGCTGTAGTAGCAGCTGGCTACAAATGCAGAATTGTATTTGGAATAAAGCTTTAGAGGAGCTCAAGAGTAATGCTGGTGCATTCTACAATCACACGGCAGTGCTGGGAGAGTCCACTATTGTCTCCTTCCATCTCGTGATGGCTTCATATCTGAAGTTTTCATTTCTGCCAGTTTTCCTGTGATACTCCTCTGCATGGAAACATAATGGTACCAAGCACTGAAAACACAGCGCAGAGTTTCCTTCCAAGACAGTAATTTCACAGGTAATTTTGCTACAAAGTTGAACAGCCCAAAATGCAGCCTAGGTGTTCTGGCAGCAAGCTGATGTTACCAAACATCATTATTTGTCCAGCTAGTTTACAGGGAAATAAAAACAAAATCCCCAGGTGTCGCTTACAGTGTAGCCAATGTTTTTCATTCCTCTCGTAAATACAACGTGCTGTTCAGCCCACACACCTATTTTACAGCTCTAATGAAAAAGACAGAGCAAAATTCACACATCATGGTGACCACACTGCCTTTCAATTCACCCCTGTAAAAGACAGAGATTGATCAAACAGGTATTGCTGCAAGCATGCGAATGCAATATATGAAGAAGCATGTCAAGAATTTTAATTGTACTAAATAGGAAAAACCCGTAACTAAGAGAAAATAGATTGCCTACATAACAACACACAGCTGGAATGACTTTAGTCCCCACAGCACTGCTAAGAGGCCTCTTTATGGGCTTGGATTAGAAGTGCCTTTAGCTAGGCACAGCAGGACAGATTGGATGGGGCAGCCCCAAACCCACAGACCTGAACATCTCGGCTCTTTCAGCTCCCAATTAAGTTAGCACAGGGCACATAGTCCCGATAACTTTTTGGATCTTGCTATTACTGCCTGACACTGATGGATTTCTCAGGGTCCACCAACTATTCTCTATCTTTATGAAGACAGGTGGTTTCAAATTTGTTGTTTTGATATCCCATCTATCACATGTGCCACGACACTGCAAAAGGCAGAAGGTACTGACAGAGGAGGGACACACACTGGTGGCACAGGGGCACCTTGACAGTTCCTGAGCACATTCCTCTGCAGTGGAAATACATGTCAGCATTCTTTATTTATTTATTGAGACTTCAATTCCCTGCCAACTGCTCCAGTACTGGGAGTATCTACTGGAAAAGAAAAGAAAAGAAAAGAAAGACAAAGAAACTGTATATAGGTGGTCCCTCCCTGTGCAGCCCCTGATGCTGGGATTGAAGCCCCAGCACAAACCAGGACCCCTGAGGGTGCTGGATTCTCTCATCTGCTCAGGGCTCACCCTAGGAGGGGGCAGGCTCGACCCCCTTCCACCTTACTGGCCATGGCAATTAAAAGGGTCATTTCAAATGAAATTTCTTGGCCTGAAATGAACAGCCACACGGGCACCACCATTCAGTGGGGATTTTATACCCCAGGACACACACAGGCAAAATCCTCATCTGTCAAATATGGCCAGATCAGTGAACTGGAAGCAACAGCGCCTGATTTTCCTCTGCCTTTGTGAGTGTGAGTGACCCTGTGACTTTTTATTAAGCCATATGATTACACACTGCAGGCACACAAGTGAAAGAATGCCCAGGGAGGTATGTGGTTGTGGCACCTGAAATCCCTCACTGGTCGTTTACAAACCATAAAGAAAAGTCGATAAGTTCCTAAAGCTTAGAATTTACTTTTTTTTTTCATAGGGGCTTAAGGTTTGTGTGCATATAGCAAACCACCAGGCTGATGCCAGACATTGTTTTGGTGCTTGTTATTAGAGATATGAACAATGGCCTGGATTTATTCAGAGACAAGGACTAAAATTATTCCATCTGTGCAGTGTTAATGAATAAATGCTGTTCTTGAACTATCACAAAATTCTGAGCCATGAATTTTGATCATGTTTGAGCAGTTATTTATAGGCACAAATTCCTCTGTATGTTTTAAAATCCTTTTCAGAAAAAGCTTTGTATCTTAAAGTTTTCAGTTTTGCTGTAACCCATTCGCAATTCTTTTGTCAGTTGTACACTCCTAAAACTCCATAGTTATATGTTATCAAAGGTGAAGAAAGAATATATAACTTCTTACCATACAAAATTCTATAAAAAGTGCACAGCAAGAAAACAGTTAAATGGATCTTGTTCAGCTGTTCCCAGGCCACTCATCAAGGGGGAAAAAAAGCCCTATTTTACAAATATGTTTTTAAACATATTTTTCCCCCTCACCTTTTTTTTTTAGTATGGCAGATTTCATTACTGCATGGCAGGATGATTCATCCATTCCTGGTCCACAAATTCCTAGACTTTATTCTTACACCTGGAATCATGCTTAGGAGCTAGATGGTTGTAACTGCATGGAAGAGGTATCCTAACTCAGTCATATCTTACATATCCTACAAAAGATATCTAAAGAAGCACCTGCCTTCCTTCAGGGGGCCCCCTGGTAATTTTTATCCCTCCTTCCCTGGCAGCTCTTGACCTAGGGGGTGTGGGGAAGGTTGGAGGATCAGTGGCTTGGTGTGCACTGGACTTCCCTGGGGACATGAGAGACTGTCCCCTCCTGACAGCTCAGCAGGGAAGAGGGGAGGGGATGGTGAGGAGTACCCTGACTCACCATCTAGAGCATGGAGGTGGCCAAGATGGGTGTTTCTGTGGAGAACAGCCTCACAGTCTGTAATTCTGGCTGTGTTTGTCAAGGGCAAAGGGTAATTATCTTGCACAAGCTGTTTAGTCTTCCACTTATCTATAGTGTTCTGGTCCTATCTTCTGATTCCATGGAAAGATTCTCTTCAGCAGCAGGGCTTTCAGCTCATTTATTTGAAGCCTGTTTTCTAAAACAGTACAAGTGTGCTTTGCAACAGGTCAAAGACCATCTTCTCTGCTTTCAGCAATCCCATATTGTACTGTAGCTTTGCACTATGCAATCAGTAACTTAACAGGAAATTTCTACTTCAAATATTCTATTTATTAAAGCAGAGATATTAAGTTCTTAAACATTACCATAAAGAAAAAAAAAAAAAAACCCACAATGAATTCTACATCTATTACCTCAGAATGCCATGAGTTAGGAAGATCAGATCTTCTACCTTGGAGTCGATTTGATCCCTCCAATTCCCTTGCCTAGGGAGATGCCCAGAGCCCAAATCTCAGAGGAAAGAGTCAAACCCTGCCAGAAAGAGGTCTCATCGTTCTGTCTACATTTAGAAACTAGTCTTAGCTCTCATGCTTGAGATTTAGCATCCCCAAAGTGTATCATATTGGAAAGGAAGTTTTGCCCTTTCCTCGTTCATTGTTTCCCAAAGTGAGTTGTGCATGAGGTGGTACAAACCAGTGACACTGATTGACCAAACAGTTAATATTGGTGGCAATCTGGTAGAGGAAAGCCAGTGGAGAGGCTTAGCTTCCATCTGGAGCAGATAACTTTAGGACAGCCTGAGAAATGGGATTGAAAATGAAGTAACTGGAATAAGAAACACACTTCCTCCCTTTTCAGTGCAGCAATCTGGAGGCATTGCAGCTGAGCAACTTCTGGCAGCATCCCTGCACATCTGTAGCATTCATTGAAAAGAAGTAAACAGCATCAGTGAGCTGGAAAGACTGTTTTTCTTACTGACCCCCTGCAGCAAATCTAGCCCAACCTCAAAGGAGAAAAAAATCTGATGTGTATTTTCCTAGGAGTTGTCTGCATCTGTATTCATTATTCTTTAATATGTTAGTGTGTTATGCTTAGTATGTTTGGCTTACTATGACCAGTTAATGTTCTATTGACTAAAAATACAGTAGCTTGACAAATTCTCACAAATTAACTTATTTGAGAAGGAAGGACAGAATGATTCAGAAAAAGGGGAAGTGGTGCAAGACAGTGCGTATTCCATCCTCTTCTCAAAAACTTCTTCCCCAAAATGAAATTTGCTGGAGAATGCCTCCCTCCTTCCCTCCTTCTGCTGATCTCTTCCTTCCTTGAACCAAACTACAGGCTCTGGGAACAAGGCAGCTAATAATAAACTCCTCAGCTGAACTCTAGGAAAGCAGCTTGGTCAAGGCTTTGCCTGCCAAATGCTGACCAACACATGTTTCCAGCTGCCAGCAGTGACTGACTGCTAGCCACGATTTTTAAAACAGTTACACTTTAGCCTTCTGCCCCTCAGAACACATTTTGCTCCAAACAAGACCTCCCAATTCCAAATAATGGAGTCAAAGGTACTTGACTCATGGTCCACCTACCATGTCTCATGTCCGTGGAGCATACAGGGAGTTCTCCAATCATAATATATTAACACAACTGCTCTTGCATCATGAATCCTGAAACAAAAACCCCACTGCTGGTTTTTATCCCTGCCCACACCAACAGGCTGTACAGGAACAGGGCTGGCATTTCTACAGGGCCAGCCAGCAGACAGACTTCTTTCAAAATTACCTTTTATCAAGGTTTGCATAATAAAACACAAATAAAACTTGGTTCTTGCCTTGGGATTCCCCCTTACTGCCTTCTTTTACCAGGAAGAACACGGGGCCAAGAGGAAACACCAGGACAGCAGGAGTAACATTTCCTACTGGTCAGGCAGGAGCTCAGCTGCATTTTGGCCCCAAGAGCAACCTCTGGTGCTTCACTTGAAATGTTGACCCAGCTGTCCACTGAGTTTGGAGCCTTTAAAAGTCGTGCAGGTCCCCTCTCTGTCTGGAGGAGCCCAGTGCCAGGAGAGGAAGCAGCCAGCACTGCTGAAGGTATGAGGCTCCCACTCTCTCCAGAGGCTGCTCAGAGGCTGCCTGGAAATGCAACAGAGACTGTAGAGGTGGGAACTCACTCAGTCAGGTTTTCTGAAGAAGGGGAAATAAACCCTTTAAGGCACACAAAAGCATGAGCACCTATATTCAAACAACATGGATGCTGGTGCAGGGGTGTGTGGAAACCAGGCCAGCCTAGCTCCTCCCTGAGATGCCTCATGGTGCTGGGAAAGATGAGGAGGTTATGGGAGGAAGTTTGGGCTCCAAAATAGTATGGACAAAGGTGT
Organism: Melozone crissalis; assembly: GCF_028551555.1. NCBI lineage: Eukaryota > Metazoa > Chordata > Aves > Passeriformes > Passerellidae > Melozone > Melozone crissalis. Next base: position 18,308,146 of record NW_026535820.1, read on the forward strand.
CTCCTTGGATTGGGACCCTACTGAATTACACAGCTCTCACCAGTGTCAATGCTATGGCTTCATGATCCCATCTCCCCTTTAGTCAAGGCTCTTCTGTACTGTAGATATTTGGGATACCTTCCTGACCACAGCAATGTTGCCTTCCCGAGGCGTAAGGCACTTAGGGTTGGTTTCTAAGGGTGGAACTACCCTGACTCCTCCTCTTGTGGTGAAATCTCCTCCTACCACTTCCAGGCTGTAAGTCCTCTCCTCCCTCCATGCTGCCCCACCAAGCACAACAGCACAAGCATTTCTGGAAATGGTCTGTATTTCTAAGGGGAGAAATAACTCACCTTGGTAGCATCACAATACCCAGGAGAAAGAAAGAAATGACAGCAAGTTAGTAGGCAAAAATCCCATCCTGTCACAACAGTGCACTTTTTGTTGGGACAGTAAGGATAATTAAGTGCCCACTCCTCCCTAAAATCTTGTTTACTGCAAAAGTGCTGATCAGGGGTAGCCAGGTAGAGGATAACACCAAAGGAACCTATATTTATAGCTGTTAATGAATAGCAATATTTTTTACTCATTTGGAGGTTACAGAAATGAACAGTTAGCATTTCTTCCTATTTCTCAAGATTTGTTTTGCTTTTTTGCTATTCCAGGGCTTAATGCAGAACAACAACAACAAATGGAAACAAACAAAAGGAAAACAACAAACAAGAAAGGAAAAAACCCTATGTGCAGCCTTATGGAGGACTTTCCAAGCCACAGATGCTGGCTCTGTGGTTGGCTGGTCTATCCAAAATAAAGCTCAGCAGCAGGGAGCAGTGGAGTAGTTCAGGGGGTAGAAAAGGTCATGTGAATGTGATCCCCACCTCCCAAACTCCACATCTCCTTACGCTGCCTCCTCCTGCTCCTTTTGGGATGGAAGGAATTTTTTACTTACTTTTCATTTTTATTTTCAGCCTGCCTTTTTTATCTATTTGCCAACTGGGGTCATTGAAAGTGACTCTTGCTGCAGCTACTTTCCCATGACAGAAAAAATGAGGTGAACTATTCTGATGGCTCATAGGTGAAAAGGCACCAGCAGCTTTGATGATGAGCCCCTTTGGCTGTGCCAAGACAGAGCTGGCACTGTGGAAGCTCAGAGGCCACCATGTCACCTTCCCCTTGCCACAGGGACAGGCATTCTCCTGCCCTGGGTGAAACTGTTGACTGCAGAGACTGTTTTCCCAACAGAAAGAGATCACAAGAGCCTTGAAAACAGGGGCCCAGAAGGCCGCTAACCCCTGTGCACAGATGTGTGGTACTACCCTCCTCACAGGAGAAGGCCATTTTGGGTGAACAAACATAAAAAAAAGAGGAAAGTGGAAAAAGGAAAGAAAGTGAGCAACCTCGTTTTAATAATTTTTGACATCAGAATGCACTCATACCATATACCTTTCCTTTGAGAGGAGTGCACAGCCTGTGTCGTGGCTCAGGTATCGGTACAACTGAGCCATGTCTACAGGAGATGCCATGAAGCCACTCTGGGGAAAACCTACAAACTCTGCTGCACATCAGTCTGGGGGCTGAAGCAATGCCCAGCTGGGCAGAGAACATGTAAGAGGCATGGCTCCTTTTCACAGCCAGCACATTCATTTCTCTTCAGGTGTGGGCTTCAATTCCCGAATGAAAGAACTGTTTCGGAAGCCTTATGCTGGCCAAGAAAATAAACCAAGTCTAAACATCACACCTTCCTCTGGGAGGACATTGGATGTGGATGATGGGACTGTACCTGTATGTTTCAATGCTGCCAACAGGAAAGTTTTTCATAGCAAGTGTTTGATTTACCCTGAGCACTATGCAAAAGCAAGCTGAAAGGCTGCTTTTGGTCAGGTCACTTACCAAACCTCTTGTAGCCGAAGGACTGCACCTCCTCCTCCTCTGCAAAGTCGTCTGGAGAAAGAAAGACACAGCAGCAGATTATTACTACTACCACTGGAAAAAGATGAGAAGAAGTTTTTACAGGTGCATGTTCAAATAATGTAAGTTTACTTGGTTTGTTAGGCACGCTACAGCTCTTCCCCTCTGCTGCTCCTATCCCACCTCTGTCTCCAAGTGCAGAAGGCAGTTCAGAGCCTTTCCCCCAATAAGAATCCCCAGCAGAACTCTGGATTACAAACTGTGCAGATTTATCACCTGGCAGCCTGAGGCCTGCTTGGCCAGCTAAGAGCAGACCAGAGCAGATATGAGCTCCATCACAATGACAGCCACAATTGTCATCAGTGTGCCACCTGATCAAGCTTGCCTGGGATACAGGAGTCTGAGGGGATGGTTGTCCGTCCATCCATCCATCCATCCATCCATCCATCCATCCATCCATCCATTACCTCCCATGCACACTAGCTTGGCCTGAAAATGATCCCATAAAACATGGGAAACAGAACTGGGAAACTCAGGTGAGATGGTGAAGACTGTGAAAGGTCTAGAGGGGAATGGCTGAGGGCACTTGGTTTGTTCAGCCTGGAGAAGAGGAGACTGCAGGGACACCTCATGACAGTCTACACTTCCTCGTGAGGGGAAGTGGAGGGGCAAACCCTGATGATGGGACCTGAGGGAAGGGAAGTTGTGGGGAGGTCTAGGTTGGCTGTTAGGAGAATATCAGGCTCCCCAGAGAAGAGGTCACAGCACCAGCCTGCCTGAGTTCTAGAAGTGTTAGGACGATGCGTTCACACACACAGTGTGATTCTTGGGGCTGGCCTGTGCAGGGACAGGAGTTTGATGATCCTTGAGGGTCCCTTCCAACTCAGGATATTCTATCATTTGATGATTCCATCATGCCCTTTGTTCTCATCTTTACAGTAAGCAAGCAGTAATATGCTAATAATCACAAGGTTATTTTGTCGGAAGCTGAATTTCTCTCCATTTCCTTCCGTCAGCAAAGGAAAAGGCTGGCATCAGCAAAAAAGAAATACACTCATGACTCTTTATTAAAAAAAGAATATGTTTGTGTTCGTGTGTTCAGCCTCCTTCCACCAAGACAACCTCTCATCCTGCTGAGCCAGGAAAGGCAAAAGCTCTGCCTTGTCACCAGCCCCAGCCTCTGCATCAATTGCTGGGAGGGCAGCACAGCCCAGGCTGTTCTTCTCCCGCCTCTGTATTTCCCAGAGGGAACATTTAATGACTGGTGGAGGAAAAGCAAGCTCAAAGCTGATAAACATGTATGATGGTGTGAGAAGTCTGTGTTTAGTTAGATCTTTTTTGCCCACAGACTTGCTGCACATGATTGGGCTGCTCTGCATCACGAAATTGGGCTAACTGGTGCCACAGCTACCTTGGGACAGCACATAGCCTTGGGGGGATGAATTCAAAGGCAAAGATACAGTCTGCATCCAGCTTCAACAAAGCCTAAACTATTTGTGTGCTTGTCTCCAGCAGGAAATCTGACTTGTTCTTCCTTCTGACCTGTGAGGTGCCACAGACAGAAGTCTCTGAAGGACACTTTGCCTGAAGCAGCAGCAGGGTCCATGAAATGCATAATTTTGCAGAACATCACCCTTTACTCAGACAGAACAATTGATTAAACAGCTAAAAACATATTCTTCACCAGGTGAGACATTTTGCCTACTGCCAGCAGTGCTCCTGTCCATATGTTTAACTAGACCCCCAATTCAGATGTGCATTTAAGAAATGGAAGTGCCAGTGGATGCTCCTTAGGCAAAACAAACACATCCTGGTTTTGAAGACAGAAAGAAACCTTTAAAAGACCAAGCCAAACAAACCCTCACAATTGTCCCAAATGTTATCTGAAGACAAGGCCTCCCAGCTAAACATGACAAATACTAATAAACCATAAACAGTCAGCAACCAACTTCTTATCCCAGCAGTGAACTACTCAGGAAAGATCTTCCCCTCTTGCATGAAAGATAAAATGCTGCACAAAATAAGATTACAGCTCCAGAGACCTTAGCTTCCTGCCCTCTCCTGCTATCAGTCTGCAACACAATTGCCTCCTTTGTTTCTCAGGAGTGGAACCTGGCTTATCTGATCTGCAGCTGATCTATACAGCCAGGCCACCTTTAAATCCTGCAGCTTCATCCCATACCACATCTCCACATCCTTCCTCCCAGGCTGACAGCCCCTTCTCTACTTTTCTTGTTTTTCATGCTTAGACCAACAGCATTGCCTTTTACAACTTTAATTACATTTTTGTTTCTTTGGGCATTTCAGTATATGCAACATGTTTATATATGTACATATTATACATTTCTATACACACATATACTTTTAAATATATATATATATTATATATATATATATATATGGTTTTCAGTATTTGCAATGTTGCATGTTATTCTTTCTGGGGATGGGCTTTTTCCTTAAGCTTTGGATACATTATAATTATTTATTCACCTCCTAATTTTGAAGAGCACTTGTGATATTTGAAACAAAGATGTGGAGATGAGCAAGGATGGTTATGTCAAAAGGTGACTCATCTCCCTGATCAGTAAAATCTCAAACATCACCTCTGTGAGTTGATCCTGCAAGGGGCAGTCAATGTAATTTTAGGGGAAATCTTTAAAAATTATTTAACAGACAAAGCTCAATGTTCTTTCAGTCACAACTGCAACTTTGCTGAAATCACGTGCAAATATAGTACTTTAAAATATTAACTGTAATGTAACAAGTTTAAGGAAAAAAAAGATGGAGGAAATTAATAAAGCAAGCTTAGACTAAACACTCAGAAATTACAGCACTTTGGAACAAGAGACTAAGATGGGTTGAAAGTCCTACCTCAGAAGAAGTCTATGCTTGAAATATTAAAAATTAAGTTGACAAACAAGCTTATAAATTTAAGTCCCCAGGCAAAGCCCTACACCCAGCCTGCTCCTCTCATGTCTTTTGTGCAGTGTTGTCCTCACTGGAGGCAGCAGAAACAATCCTCAGCTCCCTGTTACAGTGCTGGAAATATTAAAATTTTTTCACAAGTTCTACAAAAATCTCAAAGCTTCCTGATATCTTCAAATCAGCAAAGTACAGGAGAATCTAAGTTTTCATTTAGAAGGTAACAGCTTTTCTAGTGAAAACTATGAAAATGTGATCTGTTATGAATTACAGAGGTTAAGAAAATATACACCAAGTAAGAAGTCAAATACTAGGAACACCTCTAGTGTGTTTTAATGACTTATGGTTTTAAAGGCAGTATCAGAAATTGTTGTGGCAGAAATTCATGAGCTTTGAGCACCAGTGACTGATCTTAGAAATGGAAATTCTGCATTTTCACATCAGCGGTGCCCACACTTGAATGAGGCTGCAACTGGTGCAGGAGGGGTTTGCTGGACATTGTGAAAGCCTTAAGTTAGAAATAGTTTACTTTAGTTTAAATCCAGTCCCCAGTTACAAAGAGGACAGGAATGAACGCAGTGTTTCTGTTACATACACATGTATTAATATGCAGGCAAGGCTTATTTTCATAGGTGAAAAATATCAAGGGTAGACTCCTCCTTGAAGCAGACAATCAAGTAGAATTTGTTGTTATGTCCTGGTCACAAGAATTAACTCTTTAGTAGGGGGAAGACCAGCCCTAACTCAGTTATAAGACACTCAACTGAGCTCTCAGCTGTGAACCAAAATTTAGAATAAGAAAGATGAAGAAACATGAAAAGCTGGTCTCTTATTTCCCTGACTTGTACAGAACTCTGGCAGCAGGAAGGTCCATAAAAAAAGGTGAACTTTGGGCAGAACAGAAACATATGTGAGCAACCAATTGTATTTAACCATGTAAGGGAAGGGCCACCAGAGATCTCCTGTTTTATTGGGTTTACAAGAGACTCCTTGGATGCTAGAACAGATTGTCATGGGGAGATTACAGCAAACTGCTACAAATCACTGTCTCACTGGGGCTGAACAGCACTACATCAAATATTCTACGGAGTCAGTGCAAAGTAAGAGTTCTGGTCCAAAAAAGTAAAAAAACCTCCTTTGAGATATTTTGGCAATATCCATGCCCAATTGAGTAGCAATGCCAAATTCCACTTGCCCTCCAGTTATAAGCCATTACTGCAACACCTCTAGTAAATACAGTTGTAGAGTTAAATAAGTTACAGTACAATGCTTCAAGGCAGTGGGAATTATGAAAAGGCAGTTCAGCTGGGGATTAGCACAGCGAACAGAGGGAATTCATTTAATCTAAAACAAATTAGACTCTCATTTGATTAATTTGCTAGTGGCAAAGCAAATCTGTGGAGTAGAACTGTTTAATTTCTTGTTCTTAAACCTTAAATAAATTAATCATGGATCACTTATGAGTCACTCTGAGGTCAAGAAAGAAAGAGCTGGCATGGAGCCAAAATGGATGCTAAATCTGCCCCTGAGACAATACAGGGCATAAAACCACAGCACCAGATCTGAGGAGCCTTTGGTGCAAGGTGATTTTAGGGAAGTTGTTTCCATTTTAGCTCCTTCCTTTCATGGGTGTCATTGTTGGCATACGGAAGGCGTTAAAGAAAGCTGCTAATGTACGTGTCCAGCTGTCTCCTTTTAACAGTACACCTTGCTCAGCCATTTAAACCTAATTAACTAACGAGGCAAACAAGACCTCAGAACCATTAGAGATGCTGGGTCGTATGGGGGCTGCAGACATGTGGTATCCAGTAATTTCCAGAGCACTTGTGTGCTGCAAACATGGATAAAAAGTCCTTGTTTAAAGACCTCATCTGAAGTCTTAAATAAAGAAAACAAACCAATATTCTACATTGCATTTCAAAATCTGGGAAAATCTATTCCAGGAGAGAATGAGGCATCTGGGCTGAAAATGGTCATGCCAAGTTTCACCTCAGATTTTAGAAGTTCCTTTAAAACCCCCTGATAACTCAAATTACAGTACATTAGAACTTACCCCTAAGTGCCAGGCTGGGAACTCAGACCGTAAGATTAATTTGTAGTAAAAATGACATCCAGTGTAAGAGTTTCCTCTAAAATAAATCTCCCTTTCAAAGGGCTTTAATGGTTAGAGCCCTGCCTTTCCTGCTGACTTAACGGGAACTGTAGAGCTACATCTCAGTGTAACTCTGTAAAGCTCATTCTATTATCAAGGAGAGATTTTTACTTGTACCGTTAGGAAAGAAGGTGTGCCCATTAGTTGAAAATCACAATATTCCACTCTTTAACCCGTCAGCATGGATGAAGAACTCTACTAAGAACTGTGTAACAAGTGCCTCTCCTTCATGAGAGATTGCCTGCAGTGTCAAAAAGCTGCTTCTGCCTGCTCTCTCCCTCTCAGCACTTTCACTGAAAGGCAAAACCCATCCACTTGTGAGGTTTCTGTAATATTAACAACTGTTCAGGCAGACAAGAACAGCGACACCAATATCTTTCTCATATCACATTTCAAAAGCTTTTTGAGCTGCTACCAGATTTATATGCATTTCTGCTCACTATTAACTGGGTCTACATTCAAACTGCTGACCTAGAGGTGAAATGGAGCCAGCAGAAGCCCAGCAAGCAGCTGTGGCCTTCAGATGTTGATGACTTCATCAGTCTAATTGGTTTCCACTGGTTTTCATAGCTTTTATTCTGGACAGTCTCCTGCTTGTGCTAATGGGCTGCTCATTCCCAGTTCTCTTCACAGATGCTTTATTTCACTTGTCCTCTTGTTCTGCCTTTCTCCACTACTTTTCCCTCATAGGCCCTCTTCATAGTCAAGTCTCTCTCTCAGCCTACCTCACAAAATCCTACCCCCCACTTGAAGCACTTCCTGACTGAGAGGATCCCAAGCTGACATGTCACACTAACAGTCACTGCTGTTGGCTGTGTTGTGCCCATATTATCCAACCCTTCCTTTGTCTGGCTTGTCACGCAGTAAACTCCTTTGCACAGGGATTACATGGATTCTGCACTTGCAGAGTACCTGGTCTCTAGGGCAGCCATGACTGAAGTTCAGCTGAGGCTGTCCTGGAAGAGAGACCACCTCCCTGCATTGCAAAGCATCCTTTGGGATGTTGTTTGAGCTTGGATTCTGGCAAACTGAGGCTTTTCCTCAGCTCTGTCCAACCGAGACTGCTGATCTGGGAATTTTTCTGCTTATCTTAGTGAGTGAAAGAGGCAATGTCCTAGATCAGAGATCCTCCCTTGGTACTATCCTGTGACTTGGATAGTGTCTCCCATCACTTAACACTTGCATAAAACAAACAAAACCAATAATTGTGACAAATGGGTGCACTTTAATGTCTTGGTCTTCATCTGTTCCCCTACTGCTGTGCCCAAAAAATGTGAGCAATTACATTAGGAACACACACAAAATGACAGAAGATTGTGAAATTTAGAGGTACAAAAACAATCACTCTAGTTTTGCTTTTTAGGTACAAGATGAAGACAGTAAATAGGGAGTTTTGAACAAAACTTGTTAGCCTGTAAGTGCCACATTACCGTACTGGGGTCAGGAGCAGCTGCATGGTGTGGAGGATCAACCTTAGAAGTTAAAAGTTTAAATCATATCATATTTCAGAATAATGATTTAAGGGCAAACAGATATGTTCTCATTAGTGCACTGAAAAATCGTGCCTCCCTGTCTGTATGTCAGAGGAGGCAATTAACAGCGGTATTAAAATGGCATACACATTCCTAACAACACATGTCTCTATTACCTCCCATAACTCATTCACTTTTTGTTCCCCAGTGATGTCCCAGTCTGCACCTCAAATTTATGCACCGAAAGGGATTGCAGTTTTAGGTGAAAGCGGTCAAACTCCAAAGACAATTCATCTTAGGTTGCTCCCTCGCTCTCACAGACCACACTCACATTATGAGGAGGATCAGGTTCACTTTCCATGCCTTGTAAAAAGTGTCTTTATTTTGCTTTCCAAGGGGGAGGGCTGGAAGGAGAGATTCTCTGTTCTGACATACAGAACCTCAGGATAAGGAAAGTTTTGTGAAGCTGAAGATAACTGGGCATGCATCTTTTGCAGTACTGAGGTGCTTTCATCCTTGACATTTGTCCCAGCTCTCTTTATTTTACTCTGTTTTATCTCTGCAAGGCCTGATCAGCTCTATCTCTCTGCAAGATTACCTTTCCTTCCTTATCCTAGCAGACAGAAGTGTCTGAACCTCTGGGCACAACAGTCTTTCAGTGTGGATCTAAGTAAACTGTTTAGTGGTTGTGACAAAAAAAGGGCTCTGTTCAGCCCTCAGCTGTAGCAAAATCAGTCTAAAATGAATCTACGTTATCCAAAGTAAGAGAAAAAGGATATTTTAAACAACTCCCTTCTTCATAGGGAGTTTTTTTTGTGCTATTCTTAGTTGCTATTCTTAGTCCTGTGTGGCTGGGAAAAGTAGAATTGAAGCAATAACAAACAATTACAAGTTCTTCCTGAAAATGCTCCTGTCATAAATTGGTTATATGCTAATTTTGCTCAATATCCTTTGCAGTTTTATACTAATATTTATATCTGTACAAGAACAGATTTCTCTTATAATTTCATAGCTCTGTTTTCCTCTGTATTAGTAAGACCATGCTTTGACACACACTTGCATCTTTCTCATCCATATGTTTAAAATCCTCTGTGCTACCAATCAATTCAGGACACACACTGACTGTATAGTAGCGTTGCTCAGGATTTGTTCTGTGTTTTATCACACATTTATTATAACTGCTCGTGCCTTTGAACTTCTGCTGTAGGGTCCTGTGACATGTCCAACACACACCACTCAGACCTCCTCCATATGTTTCATGTTTATGTCACTATATTCATATAAGCTCTGTTATAAATGGACTAAGGAAAGGTTACTGGATCACTCCACTTCTAATCTTGGTTTTCAGATGCTTTCTGGCTTCTGCAAAATGCTCTGGACTGGATTTTTAAAAAAATTCTTGGTTTGAAGTTTCTATCCAGGAAAGACCTATTTGCAGATGACTGTTCATTGGATTTTGTGCACACAAAGAAAAAAGAGAGAGAGAGAGAGCGTCTTTTCTGCAGTGTTACAAAATTATAACTTTTATTCCTTTATTCTTTAAAATTAGCAATGGCATCAAAACTGAGAGAAAGACAAAACCTGTCAAGAAGGTAACCATCATATAAATAAATTTTTAAAAATGTTTCAAGGTAGTCAAGAAAGAAGTGAGCTTGCATAAGCAGTCAGCTTTTGCTACTGTAGGCATTATTTGCAAATTACATCCTGGCTCTAAGTCCCACAGAAGGGACAATTTTAGCAACACAGGCTGATATGGTAATTAATTGTCTGCTAAAGTGCTCACTGTGTAAGGCAAACTTGGGGCCAGCTGAACTGGCACATCCCGAGGGAGCTGGGTGTGCTCTCCTCTCCTGTGCATGGAGCGCATGGAGCGCACAGAGCGCCTCTGAGGCAGAGGACTCAAGGCTAAGCAGGACAGGAGTTCAGGCCAGGCTGGTCCCCAGGCACCAAGGGCTTCACTGCTCCAGTGCAACACAACCAAGGCCACACCTGCTTCTCCCCCATGCTTCCTCTTGTATAGAATGAGAGCAACAGCACGAGACAGAATATTTGGCCCACAGGATCCCAGATGATTTGTCCTCCAGCAGCGCTATACAAGTGCATTGCTCCTCCAGCATTGCTATACAAGTGGTACACAGCAAGGTGCTTGTGGTGGCAGAAAGGGAGGAGAAGGAAGAAGAGGAATGAAAAGAAGCAGCTAAGCTACTTTAAGCATCATTAATTAAGAGCTTCTCTGTCATCCTGGAGCAACAGTCCCAAAATGACCACTTTGGCTTTGAAGCCAAATGACCACATTGCCTGATTTTGGGCATTAGTATTAAGTGGTTATCCAAAAAGTATCGATATTTCAGAGGGAAATACTTATCACCAGCACTGCCATTGACAATAGTGATTACAGGTAGAGTTTAAAGTAGCAGTTACAAAATATATTGCAGCTATATGGAAAGAAGCTCTCAGTTTTAACAATGCTTGTCCCTGTCTTAAATTAGGGCCAATGGTTTTGAACATGTGGTGGTGTTTGACTATGAGGAAGCTGTTTTCATTTGTTTCCCAGGCAACAAGTGCTCCTTCATACCCCAATAAATAACTATAACTTAGAAGTATCATTTGATAAAGATATATCTGACCCTAAAGCAGACAAATTCCTATATAAATCACATGAATTATTGCTAAAAAATATGGCAAAGTTTGTGAGCTCAGTGTTGTTTGCTGGAAATAAAACTGCTAGCATATTGAACATAAACTTCAATTTGTTTTACTGATTTAAAACATAACACATTACAAATACCAGCAATGGAAATATAATTTATTCCTTACAGATATTTAGTGATGTAATTATTTAGATATTCCTCCATTCTCTAGAGAGGATAGATACAGAGACAGCTGCAATCAACAGATCTTTTTGTTTTTATTGAGAACAAAAACAAGTACAAAACTATAAAAAACTATACTACAGTCCTACAATTATCACTACCATCAAGTTTAAAGAGAAAACATGAAAATCCAAGTCCATACCCAGAAAAGGAAATCACTGAGTCAAAATCTGATTTGACTCTCTGACTTCTCTAACACTGGCAGAAGCACTTGATGTGATGTTTTGTTTGACTCTTTTCTTTTGCTATTAGCAGAGTCCTTCAAGTGTTCTTCTTTGCATGTTTTATGACTGATTTCTGTAACTCTCTGGGGGAAAGAAATAAGATGGCTGTGATCACTCTTAGGGAAGCCAAATGGTAAGGACTAGCACTCCCTCTTGATGGAGTGTGGGGCAGCAGGGAGTGCTCCCAGGAGCAGGAATTACATCCTCCCTTTGAACGCCACTGCTCTGCTTTGCAAAGAGTGATGTAAGTAGAATGGAAGGAGACACAAATTGCATTATATGTTATTCCCATCCTTCTTCCTTTGCATCCCACCTCTCCCCAAAACCCCAAAGAATGGAGTGTAAGGCTTTCAGTGGTAACAGGTTTGTTCTATCTACTGTCAGATCCCCATTATTTTGGTTTGTTCTTGTCCTTACACTTATGCTGATAATGACAAAATGATGACAAAAATTTTGGCATGATCAGCCTATAAATAAAGAACATTGTAAATACATTATTTGTCATATGTTGCATGGCTCTGGAGAGGCACCATGACACAGTGTCAGAAGTAACTTAAATTGTGTGTGTGTGGGCTTGCAAAATGAATGCCCCCCAAAAGTTTTTCCTCCCTTCAGGCAGCTACTCCGGCAAGTGAATAAATAATCACATCATTTGGTGTCCTAGACTCTGGAAATTCAGTGTAACTATCATGATGTTTACTGGCCTCCTGGCATCTGGAATAAAACTCTGCATTCCAAGAACAGGCACAGTGGTGCCCAAAAGCAATTTTCATGTATGTATGTCTTTTCCTTAAGCTTATTTTTGCCTCTGAAGAAAAACTGAATTCAACTCTCACAACGTCCCAACTAACTCCTAAACTTTCCATAATGTCCTTTGATGTTTTCATTGTAAGTATTCCCCAATGTGTAAAGCCTCTGCCTTTTGCTGTAAGGCTATCAATTTTCATAAACAGAAGGCTTTCTTGCACCTCCCATACATCTTTACTAGGTTGCAGAGTAGCAATTCGGCAATCCGCTTCTTTATTTCAATTTAAAGTATGTGATACCTCTCTGTCACGGCTATGCAGGACAGAGACATTTCACTCATTTAAAACAGAGGAGGAAGGGAGGAAAAGAGAGAAAAAGGAAAAGAAACAAAGTTTTAGTTTGAACAGATGCAAAGTAAAGACCAAAAATTTTCCAGGCGGTGGATGCAGAGAAGAAATACGCCAAATACATTTCACAAGCCAGTTAGGCTTCTACTGGCACCTAATCACTGCCAGATGTTTAGAAGCAACACCAAGAACATCGCAAAACGCTGGCAAAAAATAAACAAATCAACCAGGGAGAAACACAACTCTTCTTCTCGGGGTACTGGCGAGGGGGAAGATAAAAGTTGGGTGCCGAGAGAGACCGTGCCGGGGGCAGAGCACTCATGCCGGGACACCCTCACTCACACACTCGCAGGGACAGCCCGCTCCCGGAGCGGGACTGACGGACACACGGCGCAGACCCCGCACCCGGGGTGGCGGTCAGACCCCGCTCTGCCTCTCCCGGCACCGGCAGCCCGTGTCCTGCCCGCCACCTGTGTCCCGCGGGCACTGTCCCCAAGACCGCCCTGCCCGCAGTGTCCCCTTGCTGAGACTGTCCGCGCTCCCGCCCCGTTCCCGCACGGCATTCCCGCACGGCGTTCCCGCACGGCGTTCCCGCACGGCATTCCCGCACGGCGTTCCCGCACGCCCCGGTCCATCCGCGCTGCCCGGTGCCCGGTGCACGTGTGCGGGCTCCCCGCTCCGTGCCTACCTTTCATCTTGGCGCCGGGGCGGCTCGCATAGGACGGTCGGGGCGCGGCGGGGCTGCCGCCGGAGCGGCGGGCGGCGGGGCGCTCCCTGCCTACTGCCGGGCCATGACCGCCGCGGGCCCCGCTGCGCAGCCCCGGCCGCTCGCCTCGCTGCTCGCCCGCCGCCGGCACCCAGCCCTCGCCGCCAGCCCCGCCGAGCCCGCCCGGCCCCGCCTCCCTCCCTCCGCCCCGGGGAAGGGGCCGCGGCCGGGGGCGGGCTCGGGGTCCCGCCGCAGGATGGGGCTGCGGGTGTCGCGCCCCGGGGCTGTCACAGCCCGCCCGCCGCGTCCTAAGGGACCGCGAGGTTCCCGGGATGCGGGGCCGTGGGCAGCCCGGGATGCCCGTGGGGAGCAGCCCCGGACGGGAGGTACAGGGCACCCGTCAGGGACCGGGGAGCTCAAGCGGGATGTGATGCTCCCGGCAGGAGAACGGTCCTGGCCCCGTACTCCCCACGGCCCTGCAGGCACCCAGAGGATTCCTCGCGAGTGCGGTGCCTCCAGGCTCCCCGCAGCAGCGTGCCTCACTCGCGGCGCGCCGATGGAGGGATCCTGGAGCGGGGGTGCGTGGTTATCTGCTGCAGGATGTGCCAAATTCACCCTGGTGCTGAATGAAGGGCCACGAGTAGTCCTGTTGGATTCAATGGGACTGCGTGCACTTCAGTGGCACTGGAGAGTGTGTGTAAATATTTGTGGGATTAGGGATATACCGGCCAGTCATCTTTTTATTTTTCTAGTTCTGGATGTTGCCAGGAATAAGGGATCGTTTCCAGGCTCCTGTTTTCATGAAAGGCATGGCTTGTTTTCCTGCAAAGCTACCAGTTTTTAGGCAATTGAAGACGGTGATAAATGTTTATGATCCAGCTTTGAGTGTTCCCATCAGTGCTGATGCGGCAGGGCAGGTGCAGTGTGCCCCAGTTCGTTCTGGGAATGAACAAAGTAGTGGAGGCAGATAGTAGTGGAGGCACCAGAGTCACTCCTGATGCAGTGAGAAGATGTACATGATTTTGCCTTTGCAGTTAGAGGTACCACAACTGGTGGGATGTGGGGTTTCCCAAAGAAATGATTATACTACATGGTCTTTCCAGAGGTTCTATACCTCCATTAAGGACCACAGTGTACCAGAAAGGTCATGGCTCAGGGTCACAGCATTAATTTAACACCAGGTCAAAAAGCACTGGAAACATATCAAGTAGGATCTCATATCAGCAAGGATTGGAGGATTAAATCCACCAAAAGTAGTCATTCTAGAGCAAAAATGAAAGAACAGATTCAGAAATCTGAATTCCTTCAGTTGGTCTGCTTACTTGAGTTGACATCTGCTTGAGCAAGTTTCACTGAATTGGAGGCAGTACCTTTACTTTGGGACTGATGAAAATATTGGAATACCAGCTGCAGTAGCCATTTGCTGCTTTAAAGCAGGGCTCAGATATCAAAGAGACTTGACTCAGCTTTTAGTTTACACTCTAGCCGTTGGAATATCAGGAGTAAAACACTTAAATCTGAATACAGTCATCAGGTAATTACAGGGTCCCTGTAGTGCTGTGTTGGATTAGGACTGCAGTGTATATGAGACACACTTGTGCTTACTTGGCGCGAGGCTCCTAAGTTAATTTGCAATTTTTATTTTAAAGAATCAATAAAATTCTGTTTTCAAAACTGAAAGCCATCGAAACTCTGATCCAAAGCCCATGAGTATGTTTCCGAAAAGAAACCTTTCCATCACTTTCATTGACTGTATGAAAGCAGTAAATGAAGCCCCATTTCTCCATAGGAGGGTACCTCTGTTTGAAAACACTGTGCAGAAGGAGTGCTTTAAAAAAAGATGGGGAAAGAAGAATATGACCTTAAACCTGTGTCATCAGGTGATGTGCAAGGAGCAGGACTGTGCAGGAATTTAGAAAATTCCTCAAAAGCAGTAAAAGATAACACTTTTCTAATTTTTTATACAGTAACCTTAATGAACTGAAAAGTAGCAACCAAACCTGCAGAGCCTGATGAGTTAACTTCTGCATCTGAGGAAAATATGTTCCTTATTAATCGAAAGAAAAATTATTAGTATTTTGAATTCATACAGAGCTTATGATTGATTTAGTAGGCCTGGGGTCTACCTTCATTCTTGTGACTTGAAAATATTTATTAATTTGTGAACACAGTGGGACACTTCATATTTCTGGAGTAAGCTTCCATATGGGCTTTTAATCATGTAGGTTGTATTCCATACTGAATTTCCTATACATATGTTAGGAATGTGTGAGAAAGTATAGGTAAAAATACCTTAATTTAAATGGCTGATGAGCTTCTGCTAACACTGCTATAAAAATCTAGTTTTAGTAAAGAAGTGCAGGAAACTCATGAACTGTTTTACATGTCAAATCTTTCCTTTAAACCCAAGTATTTTATGTTTTAGTTTCTAAAGTGAGCATTCTTCTCTCCTTCTCACCAATCCATGTCTGTCCACCAGAGGAGGGTGTAGGTGTTAGACACCATCACCGCCCTTAGCAATCCTGGGACTAACAGAGGGGAAGACAGATTGTTGGTGGATCATGGAGATGGGGTAATTGATCAAGCACACTTAACAAACATCAGTGGATAATTGATATCATGCAGCATATACATTATTGTATATGTTCAGCTGCATACATTCATATTTAGGGTGCAGTACACTGCATAATACAGGTTTGTATTATGCTAGGAAACATAATACTGTGTTGCTCAGTCACAGGCCTTCACAAACTTTAGCTTTTTATACACTCTTTCATATTTTTCAAGTTTCATTTAAATCTATGGTGAAATTTGCCAAACACGGTTACTTTGCTTTTCCGCAGAAAACCACGGATCTTCTCAGAAAAAGTTTCAAGTGTATTTTCATAGTCTTTTATTTTTAGGAAACTTTAGACCACATTCTAGGGAAACTAATTTCACAGAAATGCTTCATTTTAGGGGCTTCTTTGTTACCCTAGTTCAGGACATAAATTATGAGGCCTGTTTTTTCATCCAACAATAACAATATAACAGCAGCTTACTGCCACAACGGGCTGCCTGTCACAAAGCCATGCCATGTTGCAGCCAGATTCAGACTCAGAGAAGGGCTAAAGGATCTAAACAAATCATCCTTCTTCAGAAATGTTTACATATTGCCTTAATATGGCCTGTTTATATGGAACTATTACAATTTATTCATCAAATGCTGAAATAAGGTACCCAAGTGAGTGCTTTGCAGTTGCTGTGGCACGGTGTGACTTTAAGCACTTACCAACCACATGTGCATTGCTTATTTTTTTTTTCTTGCTACAGTCTCCTCTTGAATATAAAGGAAGTTTGTTTATAATGGGTCTCACTCATTTTGCTTAGCAAAATGTATTGAAATTCAGCAGTAATCCAAAAGAGAAAGATGTCAGTGTTTAATTTCCCCGTGTGCACTTTAGAATAAATTGTGCAGGCTGTGCTAAAGTGATTGAGCCAAGGTAATGGGCTCAGTTCTTGCTCACTTTGATTCTACTTCATAACGAACCATTACCCTCACCTGGCTCATTCCCAGAGCCTAACCTACAAAATTTGTGCTCTTTGGCAAATCTTGGAGACCCTGGAAGCCTTGCTCCTTGCACATGGAGGCATGTGTGGCATTCTTTTTTGATCGGCAGCTTTCTCATAGCCCGAACTCGCATACAATACAAAGGGCAGCAATTGAATTTAAAAATGTCTCAAAAAATAATTGCATGCATCATTGAGGAGAACTGCATGTGACACGGGAACCATATGTGGAGGATCATTTGTCTGAAGTAAGTACCATTTGGGTTCCATACAAAATGTTCATTTGAAAAGTAAGAGTTGAGTATTATAACATATTTTAATGATAAATCTTTTTCTGCGCAACAATTTCATATTGTTGTTAATGACCATTTTGGAGCTGTGCCCAGAGTGAAGACATTATCCTTGGATCTGGGTAATGAGTTTGTAAATGATCCTGAACAAATGGTGAAGCTATTTGCTAAAATTTTTTGTTAAATCTACAGATGAGCCTTTTCTTAATCTGGGTAATTAGCATCATAATTTGAAAGTATTTAGTTATCTAGACTTGTCCCTGGCAAGTGAGGTTGATTTTTGTTTTTCCTTTCCTATTTTTTGATTAACTGTGAGACTGAGGGGGATTCTGAAAGCAGCAAAACACCTGGTTGTCTTTTCGGTATGCCAGAATTACTTAGAGATACAGACTTGTTCTAGCTATGGTTTGGATGTTGATCCTGCAAAGGCTCATGTGCCAGTTCTCTTGTCTTTCAATTGCTGTGAACTTTTTATCTTGGAAGGAAAAAAAAGGAAGATAGCTCTAGAATAGGCTGGACAGTCACATTGCACTAAATTTAAATAAAAGCAAAATGCAAGTAAAAGTACAGCTATTACGATAATGTGCGGGTGAGATTGAAGGACCACTGTTTAATATTTTTTATATTTGGTAAAACACATTGTTGTGGTGTTTTTTCATATTTTGCATGAAGAGAGATTGTTTACAGTTCAGAAAGTTTGTGAAATTTTATTCTGGCAATTTACAGACCAATTTCCTTGCACAGTTTTTTGTCAAAGTTGTCTAAAACAATTGTAGCCGTTGTGTCTGCTGAATATCCAAATCAATGAAATATTTGACATTTGCACTCCAAAATTTCCATAATGAAAAGCAATTCCATTACTGCTAGAGTGCTAAAATGCTGAAGACACTAAAACCAAGACCAAATAATTTGTGCCAATTTTATTAGGATCCTTGCAGAAGCAGATTTTTATACATTACTTATGACATTTTGTTTGCTCATAGAATGTGTTTCTTTCAACACACAGAAAAATAATTCTGATTGCCTCAGGAATAGATTGTTATTGCCTGAGGTCTAACCAGGTCAGCTCTCTCTTTAGCTGGAGTATATAAAAATGATACTGGCCAGAGTTTGATTTATGTGGATGGAAAGCAGCAAAGGTCTCTCCATGTTTTGAGACTGTCCAAATGCCAATGACATTCAGTTTATGGCTATCTTTAGTGGGAGCAAGCCAGCAGGAACCCAGAACTGGGCTGTGTCAGCCCAGAGAAGCATCAGTGTGCTGTCATTACATGCCATACATCTGGGTTTGAGCTGGGTGTGTTCTGCATGCCCCAGTCTGGCTGTGCAACTTCTCCCAGAGGCAAAGTGGTGCACAGAGCTGTCTCTGTAAGGGCACCTGGCACTAGAGGGAGTGGAAGCCGGTGTAAA
This sequence comes from Melozone crissalis, assembly GCF_028551555.1. Classification (NCBI taxonomy): domain Eukaryota; kingdom Metazoa; phylum Chordata; class Aves; order Passeriformes; family Passerellidae; genus Melozone; species Melozone crissalis. The sequence goes on from NW_026535820.1 coordinate 18,326,725, forward strand.
TTACTTACAGACACCAACACAGTGTGGTTCAGCTGTGTCCACTCCCCAGATTTGTTGGTTATGTCAATAGAGATTCACATGGTTAGTCCAAATGCATGATACAATCATACAATCATAGAATGGCCTGGGTTGGAAGGAACTTCCAAGATCTTCTAGTTCCACCCCCCTCCTGTGGACAAGGACATCTTCCACTGGATCAGGTTCCTCCGAGCTCTGACCAACATGGCCTTAAACACTTCCAGGGATGGGACATCCACCACTTCTCTGGGAAATCTGTTGCAGTGCCTCACCACCCTCACAGTAAGGAATTATTTCCTATTATCTAATCTAAACCTATTGTCTTTCAGTTTGAACCCCTTCCTACTTGTCCAGCCACTGTGTGCTCCTGTGAAAAGTCCCTCTCCATCTTTCTTGTAGGATGTCTTCCTGATCCCTTGCCTGGCAGTGCAGATCTCAGAGTCAAACAGGGACTGAGTGTGGCTTGTATATTGCTTGGTCACAGGAGAGGATCCTAGCAAGAAAAAAGCAAATAAAAATACAGTGAATCCTCCCTATATTAAGTTAACATTATTGCAATGTATTTTGGCTCCTTAGCCTGTGAGTTCCACCCACTAGGACTCCCTGACGCTTCAACAAGTGGGTGTAAGTAGGTCCAGGGGAATATTAAATTACAACTCTTCAGCTCTGACTTTGGCCCAAAAAGAAGAGAAAAAAACCCTTTGAAAATCAGGGAACATCATGACTGCAATTGTAAAGTATTTTGCACGCTATGTAGAACACATCTGTAAATTATGTAAATTAATATTTATGGAGAGTGTTGAACCTTTGAAGTTTTGCTTTTTGGAACATACTGAAAATAAAAGATGGCCACTCTGATTAGTATTTTTAGTAGAATTTACCAGGTTTACATAGATTTTTTTTTTTACAGCAAATGGACTTCAAAAGGAACAGATGTACCAAAAGATAGGAAGCGATTGCTTCTGAGACCATATTATCAACAATGTGCAACCAATATTGTGCTTCTGTCTTCTTTCAGGTAGATTACAGAGCATGAGATACTCACTGGAAATATTAATGAAGGCTATAAAGAGATAAGAGATATTGTGGCTTTTTCATTTTGTAAGGCATGCACAAATAGTTGTGGTCCAAAAACATTATTGAGGTGCCGAAATTGAGCACTCACAATAGGAAATGCCATGAGAAAGATTTCCCATGGGACTTCAGCTCACTTGCCTATGTTTGGAATTACTGACAAGACATACATTCCTACTGACAAAAGGTATCAATATGAATACTAGTTTATAATGGTGTGTTAATTTTTTTCTCTCGTAATTCAATTTATCTGGTACAGAGGAGGGACTGAACTCATTTAGGGGGCACCCCTTCAATATTTTATCTTTTCTTCATTCTTCCTATAGGTCCCATTCACTGCAATGTTCATGCTCCTCTCTGAAGATAAAATTATTGATTTCCTCTATGTCTGTCATCAGGGTAGCATTGCCCAAATCTTAATTCAACTTTGCAAGCAATAAGTAGTATTAATACCTCTGTTTTATAGGACTGAGACACAGTAAGATTAAAGCCATTCTCTCCTAAGTGAATCCCTTGAAGTGCAATGATTTCTTGAGCTACCCAATGTTGTTGTCGATGCTTACACTATACACCTGAGGCCACCTTCCACTTTCCAAGCCTGGCTGAAAGTCCTAGTGACAGCCCCACAAGGCTCAGCTACACACAGTGCTGCCTCTGACCTTTCTCTCCCATCTTTCCATGCGTATGAAACCTGCAAAGAGCAGCCCTGGCAGGCTCTGATTGAATCCCCACGAGTGGATCACTGGGACATGAGGGGTGCTGCTGATTGCAGAGGACCAGCAATCCAGCTACAGCCATGCCCAGTGTTTCCATGCTTGAAGGCTACATCCCATTGTCTTTCATGTCAGGGGGCAGTGCTCAGCCCTTCTGCAAATGAAGCCATAGGCTCCTGTCAGGATTGTTGAGAAAAACATGGGTAGTGACAGACAGGGCTGAGCTGGATGTTGTTGAGTGGCTGGGATGGGTGAAGGCCAGCTGCTGGCAGCTCAGCCCCCACCCCGTTGCTCACTCACTTTCCCCCAGAGAGACGGGGGAGAGAGCTGGAAAGCCAAAAGTGAGAGAAACTCGTGGGTCAAGATGAAAGCAGTTTAATAAATGCATGGGGAAAAGAAGATCCCAGCTGATGCAAAGGCAATCACTCATCACATCCCACCAGCAGTCCTGTGCCCAGTCAGTCTTCAAGCAGCAGCTGAGCACAAAAAGTCCCAGTTTTATTGATGAGCACACTGTATCCGGTGTGAAACATCCCTGGGCAGTTTGGGTCAGCTGTCCCCTTCCAGCCTCTTGCCTACTCAAACTAGAAACAGAGAAGGCCTTGGTGCTGTGAAAGCACTGCAACAGCAAAAACATGGATGTGTTACCTGCACTCTTTTGGTCACAAATCTAAACCACAGCACTGGGTTGGCCACTTGAAGAAAGTCACATCCACTCCACCCAGACCCAGCGTAGCTGCTCCCATCACACAGGCACTGCCTGGCAGAGTCAGAGTCCTGTTCTCTAGTTTCAGCTCTGAAAATCAGAAATTTCTTTTTCCCTGCCTCTTCTCTGACCTTTACAATAAGTGAGGTAGAACCCTTAAAAGACTTAAAGTTTTCCTCACTGTACAAACCTGGGGTTGACATCTTGCTTCTATGCTGTGCAGACTCCCACTGGGAAAGAGAAAATATTATTCCAGGCACAAAGATCACCTACCCACCAGATTTCAGGATTTTGATGCAAAGCCTGGGAAATGAGAGTTTTTAAAGGAAAACATCCACAGGCTTTTGACACAGACAACAATATATACATTTTCCCTTAGGTTCTTTCTTGGAAATGACTGAAAATTTTCCAAAAAAATTATCAAAAGAAGTCCAAACAAAATCAGCCAGAGGCATCCAGCCAGCAGGAGAAATTACAGCTAGGATGACTGAATTTTGGCAAGGCTATAAGGTCCTTATAATGGAAAGTATTGGGTAACTTTAAAGAAAGGCCAAAACCAGTTCAGGAATGAAGAAAGAATGACCATGGTGGCCAGTGATTTTAATCTTTCATCTACTATGCAACCTTATAAAGAGAAGACATAACCCAAAATGTGTTTGGAGGTATCTGTGGAGAGGACACAGGGGAACAAGCTGATTTTGATCTTTCTTGTGTCAATCCAGGCTGTCAGGTCTTTTGAAAGTTCTACAAAGCTTTCTCCCACAATAGAAAAGTCAATTTCTCTACTTGAGATATTTGTGAGGAATGAAACACATTGCCTGAGAGAGGCATCTATACCTCTCTCAGATCCACATAAAACTACCTATAAACCCAGCCGAGCAATGAGTTACAGGCCTTGGCTTTCAGACTCAGCATCAGCCGCTCACACACCCTCAGGTAGAGTATAGACCTCTTTTCTCTACTTTAAGGATGGCTGCTCAGCACGCAGCTGGCTTCCAGAGTATTGTGTAAAGGGTATTCCAAGCATTTCAGGTTAAAGTTCAGGAAAGAAGTGGTGCTATTAGCCCATTTCAGTGCAGGTGCTAGGGCAGAGTATGGAGACTGGGAAAAACTCCTTCCTGCTCTGGCAGAAGCTCATCTGCTGTGGCTGACAGAGCTCAGTGAGGTTTCCAGCTCTGCCTCCCAGAAAGGGAGCAGCACAGAGATCAGGAGCAAAGCTCTGCACTATTCACCAGCTTTGTTGTTCCTGCAGGGGCACTTGGGATGGAGAGGAAAGAGTTCTGTCTCACACTTACAAAATAACCCTTTGAAGTGCAGAGTTTTCATGCTGTCATTTGTCATGATGTTTTCTTCATGGAAAGAGACCAGGCATGCCTGCTGACAGTCAAAATCTGTCAAAATCAGCATGAACTGCAGAACAAGTATATACATACACCTGTTTGTTCAAACTGTTCCCTTAGGACCTGGAGATCTCTCGGGGGTTTCTTGGGCAATGGATGACTGCAAGGGCAGGGAGAGCTGTGAAGCATGGAGCAGCACTGTGTTAAGTCCATGTGCCACTTGCAATACATGCAAAAAACATTTTCATAGGGAATGAAAATGAAGCAAGGCACCAGAGGCACCACCTGACCATTGTTCCTGGGGGATGTTCATAAGTTCAAGTATGGAAGAGTTTGCTTCTTCTGTTACCATGTATTTTTCTGAGTTTTGGAGTGTTACTGGTTTTGCTTTGTATTAGATTTCAGAAAATAGACTTCAAAATTGGTAACAGGCAGCTAGTCTGCTCATAACGTTCCTTTTTTCCCCCTTTGAGATATTTGCCTGTGTGATAAATTCCTTTTTTAAAAATTTATTAAATGAACATAGTTAAGGTACTTGCAAAGAAATGAATATCCAAATATATGCAGAAGTAGCAGAGAACAAAATTCACTGGCATAGCAAAATTGCAACACAGAGTCATTTATACTGGAGGGAACCATGAGGAGGTGTCTGGTCCAGCCTCCTGTTCCAAGTAGGGTCAGGTGTGAGACCAGACCAGGTTGCTGAGTGCTTTTCCCCTTTGGATCTTGGAAGCTCCAAAGGCAGAGACTGCACAGCCTCTCTGGGCAGCCTGCACCCCTGCCTGGGTGGGACTGATCACTCAGGCTGAGCAAGTTTCTTCTTGTGTCGTGTCTGAACCTCCCTTGTGTCAATGCGTGCTTGTCTCTCATCCTCCCAGCGTGGAGCACTGTGTAGAGCCCAGCTCCATCTCCTCCCCAGCCTCCCAGCAGGAAGCTGCTGTCACCTGCTGGGCTGCACCTCTGCTTCATGCTCAGCTTGCTGTCCTTCCTGTGGAGCTGCTCCCCACGCTCCCAGCCTGTCCCATTGCAGTAAGCTGGTCCATCCCAGGAGCAGAAAATTGAACTTGCTCTTCAATTCAAAACATTTGTTTTGGCCCAGTCCTCCAGCCTGCCTAGATCCAGGGCTGCTTCCTAGCCCAGTGAATGCACTCCCCAATTTTGTTTCATCTGCAGGGTATAAGACAGGACAGATCTTGCTTGTAACTAGTCACCAGACAAGGTGGCAGGAATCATTAACCACTATCCTTTGAACCTTTTGGAACCCTTGCACAAACCCTATCTAGTTCCATTGACATAGATCAAAGTTTCCCCACGAACCTCTGACTCAGTTATTTCTCCTTTTTTTTTTTTTAGTTTCTGTCTCTCTGACCATCACTTCTAGGCAAAAAGGTCTGAGACATCTTGTTGCTGAAGACCAAGGCACAGAAGCCATTGCTCAGCCTTGCAGCTGCTGGTGCTGCTGCATTTAGCAGTGGAGCGTACAAGCTGCTCCTGGCAGTGGTCTTCTCCCCCTTGACCTTTCCAGACAAGTCCCAAGAAGAACCTGCTGTCCACCCCTTCAAGCCTCCATAGACCCAACCAAGCAGCCTAACTTTATGTTATTATCTTTCATTTTACACATTGATAATATTTGTGCTTGCAATTAAAGAAACCTGAACTTGTAACCAATTTTCCTGTTCTTTTGGCCCAGATACTACTTTTTTCACAGAACTAAAATGCAGAGTGCAAAATTTTGCTGCTGGTTGATGTGGCCCCTCGGTCTCACAGGAAAAGGGAGGGAAAAGTTTTGAGTCATTCAGCAACAACCACAGGGAAATATAGTCCCATCCACATTCATTTCCAGAGAGGAATTTGAGGTTTGGATGACACAGAAGAGGAATTACTGTGGGGAAAGGACTTCTCAGGCTTTGCTGGTAGAAGGACGTTCCAAAGCGCAGAGGATTTTTATAGTTTCTGTAATTCCTCTAACTCTGTGTTTCTCATTTTATGAGTGTGAGCTGTCTCCATTTCCCTGCCCTTTCCCGTTGGGCTCGTTCGCCTTTGTGCAGCCCTGATTCAGCAGCAGCAGCAGCTCGGTGCCTCGGGATGAGGGTGAGAACTGGCTGCCTTTGCTGGAACAAGCATTACCTTGCCTCAGAGAGACTGGCTGAGCTGCTGCCAGAAACCAGACTCGGCTAGCAGAGCCTTGGCCGTGACTGCAGCCACCTCTCACTTCCCCCTCCTACAGGGAATGAGCTCCTTGTGACTAAGAGAGTTTTCTGGTAACTCTTCCTAACCTCTTTGCAGCCTTGGGGTGAAGAAAAGGGATGTGAAAGTGCAGCCTCTAATTTCAGAAAAAGTGTTCAACATAGAGTTATAGAATCACAGAACAGTCTGGGTTGGAGGGGACATCAAAGATCATCCCATTCCAACCCTCCAGTCATGGGCAGGGACATCTTCCACTGGACCAGGCTGCCCAAAGCCCCATCCAACCTGGCCTTGAACACTTCCAGGGATGGGACATGCACAGTTTCTCTGGGCAAGCTGTTCCAGCACCTCACCACTCTCACAGTAAAGAATTTATTCCTAATATCTAATATAAACTTACCCTCTGTCAGTTTAAAAGCATTCCCCTTTGTCCTATCACTACATGTGCATGTAGAAAGTCCCTCTCCATCTCTTCTGTAGCCCCCTTCAGGCACTGGAAGGCTGCTATGAGGTCTTCCCAGAGCCTTCTCTTCTCCAGGCTGAGCAACCCCAGCTCAGCCTGTCTTCACAGCAGAGGTGCTCCAGCTCTGTGGTCTTCTATATCACCCTCCTCTTGTGCCTGTGGTGAATTACTGGGGCTAAGATAAAGCACAAACAAGAAATTTGCATAAGTTATTTGGGAAAATATGAAGTCTATAACCCTCATTATGTCTTCTCAAAATGTATTCCAGTCCCACTTCAACTTTGAATGCATGAAATATGAAATATTTCATGAATATTGTACCTCCTATCCTCCACACTGATAGGAGGTACAATACATGGTCCTGTGTTAAATGGCATGGCCACGTTCAAGCTTCTTTCATCCAGTTGGAAGCAAAGTGCTCCTGTGAGCCCTTCATTTGCTGCCCTTTGGAGCTTCTTTTCTGACTTTGGTGGTTGCCCCAGAAAAACAACTGCTGTAGAAGGTGATAATGCAGGAGATGAATTCATCCACTGCCATAGCTGTGTAGGCATCTGGTCACCAGGGAAGAAATCTTGAATTGCATTTCTTTTATGGTGGAGTTGAAATGTGAAGAATGAAACCCTGGGACATGATCTGCTCTGCTAACTAAGTAGGCAGCAGCATTTTATACCACTGGAAGCTTTTTTCAGGGTGGTGGCAGTTCTTGTAATGGATTGCTCTTACCAAAACTTTGAATTGTAAGAGTCATGTGAAATAAGACTGCAACTAATAATTGCAAAGAATGAAGGAGAAAGCTGAAAGTTCACAACCTGTATGTGTCCAGGTGAGCCCTATTGAGTGGATTGTTTTGTCACATTTTAAACCCAGGGAATTGGTGGAATCTCCATCCCTGAAGGTGTTTAAAAGTTGTGTTGATGTGGCTCTTGGGGACATGGGTTAGTGGTGGACTTGGCAGTGCTGGGTTAATGGCTGGACTCGATGATCTTGGAGGTCTTTTCCAACCTGAGCGATTCTTTACAAAAGTAAATTCTAAATTATACATTAGAGTCTCTGTTGCTTGTTTTATGGCAAGTTCATTCTGGTCAGGCAAAACACGGTTACAAAGGATACATTCAGAAGCGTTCACTCAGTTGTAGACCCCTGTATTACCAAGTATTGCAGGTGAAGAGCCTCATGCATGGCCTGATGCTCTAAGCCTTCTGCAGGCATTAATTGTTCATGCAGACAACGCTTCTGTTGATGTTTTTTCTTGGCAAGGATGAGCTGAAATGGTTTGAATATAATTGCATAGCTTTACTTGGACTTGTGCTTCCTGGTTATGCTGATGGGCAGCATTTCTGGCTAATAAGAAATCTATATATAATCTTACACTGTATGTGGTGATGATATATGGATTGATATGGGAACAATGACTGAATTCCTTCATGGTTTATGAATACCACTCCAAATTTAAACAGTTTTGATTAAATGATCACTCGGGCTCATGCTGTTCTATAACATGTGGCACTTTTTGGAAAGAGGAATTTTCTTTTAACTTGTCAGTCTAAGTATCAGTCCTGATCAAAACATGGGATGCATGTGCTCAGGAAATTTTGCTGTTGAAAATTTGTTTTTATTCTGAATTAAAGGAGAAATGACATTTGAACTTATTTTTCCTACACTCCACAGTGCAAAAAAATTTTTTTAAAAATTCTCTTTACTTAGAACACTGTAAATTATGAGTTGGATTTTGAAATTCTGGGTTAAAGACTTTTAAATGTTTGCTGTATTTATTTTTTGTGTTTTTACATTTTGATATTACTTTATGCCACTTTCATTGCTTTGAAATCAGTTTGTGACTTCAGAACAGCTATATTTCATTATATTACTTTAAATAATTTTAAAGTCTGGCTTCTGTTTATTGCACATTAAAGCATTTTATCTTCTCAATGTAGCTGTCTCCAATTTCTGTTGTGTTGAAAGAATTCATCAGACTCTTTAGTTCCAAAACAAACAGGAAATACTTGGATAGGAGTGACATGCCAAATCTTCGCAAAAAACAGGAGACACTGTGATCAAGGAAAGAAGTTTCATTCAGTGATAGAAAGCAGCACACAGTAATGATTTTAAAAGATAGTAAAACCCAGGAAGGGAATAAAATATTTCAGCTGTGATGATAGTTTTTATTGCATTGTGCTCTGTTGTCATCTGCTAACTGCAGTATTGTATAAATTGCCATAAGTTATAAAATTTATTTTAAAATTAACACAAGACAAATAGAAACATAATTTCAGAATGCTGAAATGAAGTTTCATAATGTATGCTGAAATCTGCTTTCTTGAAATAGTGTTTTTCTTGAAACATTTGCGCTGAAAGACTTTGGGGTGGAGTTGATTTGTATCATCAACATATTTTAAAATTTTTCAGATTTTGATGAAGAGAGCACTACTGCATTGGCAAATATTTTGATGAAAAAGTCAGCCTGTGTTTTAGGTACTGTTCTAAGTCAGGATGGTAGTTTATTAAAACCTGCATAGGAAGGAAATAAACACATTTCAAGGACATGTGCAGGCGTAGATGTAAATATTGCTGCTTGTTTCCTGAGGGATGGAGCATGCTGCCATTAACCTTAATGGGAAAGATACTATTTACTTTTCATCTCATACAGGAGTGGGTATTGTTTAGTTCTTTAAAAGCCATTAAATATCTGCTTGAACTTCAAATGATCATTGGATGTGCTCATTTTAGAGTATCCTACTGCTTTTGCTCTTTCTGATGGTGCTAGCTCTAGAGAGCCTGGTAAGGAGGAACCTTTACAGACGTCCTTTGCCTTCAGCTTTCACATTCAACAGCTTGGAAGACCAGAAGTCATCGCTGAAAACTTGGCCTTCCTGAAATCAATGGGATACATGCCACTGGCTTCAGCAGAGTCAGGATTTCATTGCATGTTGAGAAGATTATCATTTTAATTTATTTATTTTATTGGCAGACAGGAAAGCTGTGCAAAACCAATCCAGTTAAACAAACTTCTGATGGGTTTGGATGTGTAACTCCTATTTTATGCTATTAGAGGCAAATTGTGCTGGAACCTGCCCGTGCTCTCACTGCAAACAGGCAGCAGAGCAATCGCTGATCATAACAACACACAAAGTTCTTTGAAAGCCAGAATTCCCCATACATCTGTAAGAAATAATATTGCAACACTACTCTGATCTATCAAAGATCACTTTAGAGAGGAGAAGGTATTTTATTGGTAAAATGGAGTAAATTTCATTCACACTCTTATGCCCATATGCTGTCAAGCACCAGGAGGGGTGTATACCCAAATAAATGCATTCAGGCATCCAGATATGAGTACCCAGCCAGTCTGCCTGGGCAGGTAGGACAAGGGATGCCCCCTGTGAGGTTCTCCCCACATGTCCTGGTTTCTCCTTAGCTTGGTGGCAGTGATGTGGGTTTGTATGTGCCTCTTTTGTACCATCTAGAAATCAGGTCATCATTATTCAGCCTGGGCACCTCCGTGTCTCCCAGTCTGGGTGGGAGCTGCACGCAGTCCATGGGTTCTTCATGTGCCACCAATCCAGGTACTGTCAGCAGATATTGCACTCATAAACCTTCCCCTGCTGCTTCTTTGGGTGGATGCCCACCCTGACTTTTCCACTCCTGCTCCACTCGTAACACTCCTAAGGTTTTTACTGCAGTTCTCTACATGTTGATGCAAAATTCAACAGACTTATTTTTTGTTTGCAATTTTCTCAAGGTCTGTACAAAATTGAACTACTTGTGAACAGATACAACCCCCTTTCACTTATGTTACTTTGAAAGTGACTATGTTCTGATGCTAAGAATAACTTTCCCTTTCAGGGAAAAGATCCATCTTTTAATGGGTCGTTTGTCAAGATTGCAAAACCTCTCTGAATAATTCCTGTGTTTATATATATTTTTTATATTACATCATATTGAGAGGTCTCAACAAGACATATTTTTGTGAGTTTATGCTAGAAAGAATCATCTCTTTGAGCCTAAATACTTGGCTTTGTAATCAAGAGACACTCATTTGATGAGGCCCCTGGTGCTAAGCCCTCCAAGATGAGTAAAAGGCATTACTTTTGGTCAAACTGTAAACATCACATACTTTTAAAAAATATATTGGATAAAGAAACAAGACAGTAAAGAGGTATCTTATATCTGTTGCATGTGAAGAACTGTGTGAAGCTGACCAAATTAAAAACAAAACAGATAGCATTCTATTGCAGGAATGAATGAAGGCTTAAAAATGAAATATAAGAACAACCTTCCACCCACAGAACCCAGTCCAAAAGCAGGATTTTGATTTATTTGATTCTACACATATTTTTGTCATTAAGCTTTGTAGCATATTCTAAACTTTTGCCGTGCTGTTATGCATGCTAAAACACTGATTCCCACATGGTGAGCTAATGGCAAAGAAAGCACTTGTGTCACCAGGAAAAAGAGAAAGTCTTCAGCATGGACACAGAAGATTTAAATACTCTCTCAGACACATTCCTCTACATGAAGATGACACCACACAGGATTTCTGAACTCTTCTCCCCTGTTTTAGGACACCTACATGAGCTCCTTTCAGTCATAACAGCAGAAAGGAGGACATTTTGTAATGAAACCACATTAAAAGAAGAAAGAGGAAAAAAAAGGGAAAGCAAATTAAGATCTTTAATTTTAGATAGCTGGGCAGACTTAGCTGCACAGTTTTGGAATAAATGAGTCAAAACTACAGATGGGCATGAAAAAGAAGAAGAAAAGCTGTTGACAGTATCAGCAGAGTTGCATTAGCTGAGCATGTGTGTGTGCACGCAAAGATCAGGACTTTGAGGAAAAGAGCCCATACTCTGCTGCAGAGCCCATTCACATCTGCTGGAGTCCCACCACTGCTGGTGCCTGCCCCAGCTCCTCTCTTGGAAGGCAAGAGGCTCCTTGGAACTCTTTTTTTTTAGAAACAGAAAAAACATAATGCAATTTCCAATGAATATGCCAAACTCTTGTCATCTTTTGAGAGGCTCAAATGATAATTTTTGGGTGCTATATAAAAATTAGGAGTTAATTATATCAATATTTTATTTATTTATTTATTTATTTATTTATTTATTTATCTCACTTAAAGCTTGGCCATCCTATGGATTTGCTTACTCAGCTGTGCTTGTCCTGAAGAGGTGCAGAGATCAGGACAGCTGCCCTGCAGGAGCTCTTCTGAGTTTTCTTCTATCTGGCACCTGCAGTTTCTGTCAGTGGTGGGAGAGGAGAGACAAAGGGATCTGCAGCAGCACAAGACCTTGGCCATTGCCCATATTTTCTGTGCCCCCAAGAGGGAGAGTTTCTTGTATAATATACCAGACAGGGACCAGCTTCTGGAGGACAATCCAAGAGAGATGCAATTCCCTCTTAACTAAATAAGTTGCAGCAACAGAGATGCCCATCTTCACTTCCAAGCAGAGCTATCTCACCAAATCCATCCTGCCTCCCTGTGGTGGAAGGGCCAGAGCCATTGTGTTGGCCTATGGCTTTACAGAAAGCAGCATGAAAGTAAACGCTCCCAAACTGACAGGCCTGTCTATACAAACTCTGTGTCTATTTGTGAGATTTTTACTGTGAAGTCCTTTTGCTGTGTGAGCACAAACTCCATTCATTGGTGAAATTTGTGCCTTAACTAAAGGTGTTTGCCAGTGTTACCACTCCTCCTTACTGAAGTACCACCTAATGGGGTGGGGGGAGGAAAAAAAATCCAAGGATCACCTTGCCAAGATAGTTTTCATTATGGTCAAACACTAAGGCTAGAGTCCATACAGGATTCTTATTTAGTTTTATATTTTTAGTTTTATTTTCTCCTGCTTTTCCTGCTGGCTTGTTTGAATCTGTGGGAATATGTGTGCATGTGTGTGTTTTTTAAATTTTTTTCGCAATCATTTCACAGTGTCCCTTCTGATGTCTTGGAGACCACACATTAAGGAAGACTGGGTGTAGACTAATTTTAAGACTTTCCCAGTAGCATGAATCTAAGCTTGAAATCCCTTCTGCTCTTTTCTTTTTCTTCCCACAAGCAATATCAAAATGCCAACAAGCAGGGAGACATTTCTAATAGTTTCATTTTTCATATTTATCTTGCATCATCCAATACACTCACAAGCAAAAACCCATTATGGGACAAGCCAATGAGTTACTCTGAAGCGACTTAAGGGCTGAGTCCTGGTGATAACTCCAGTTCCTTCTATTTTCCCTTTGTGTGGAGTAGTTTATCTGCAGTCCCAGCTGGACAAGGTGCCTTCTGCTGGGCTGCAAGGTAGGAGCCCACACCGAGTGGAACAGCAAGATCATGGCTTTGAGAATTGCTTTCTGATTTTTTAAGGTGCACCACACTGGAGCCAAGATCACTGAAACACAGGCAAAGAAGGAATGAAATGCCACATAAAAGAAAAAGGAAGATGTATGCTTGGTTCAATAAATGCATCTTTGTGTTGTGCTTCTTCAAAGTGCAGTAAATGAACACGGCACAGAAATAGTGCTTCTTGTTTCTTTTAGATGTGGGATATTTGTTAACATTGTTAGATGGACACAAAGCCAGATGGCTTCATTTTGAATTGTTATATGGTGTTCTTTTTCCACTGTGTCTTACAAAAAATCATTTATGAAGCAAAAGCAAAAAAAAAAACCTCCTTATATTACGTAACTGTTAATTCAGCCTCAAAAAGAAGAAAAGAAAAAAAAAAGAAGCCATTTGGGATCCCAGGGAAATATTATTGGATTGTTGCTGAAAATTTATTGCTTAAGACAAACATTGGATTAAATGACAACTATTATAACGGCACCTTCGTGGCCAGTACATGTATTCATGGGAAAGAGGTTAATATTCCCTACAAAGCTGCTGAACTTTTCAGAGAGACAAAAAAATGTACAGTTTTTTTTTTTTTCAGAGGCAGTCGATGTTTTCTGAAAATTCACGCTGCTGTATGTGCCCAGGAGTCCTGTGAACATCTTCTGCTACCAGAGCTTTTCCAATGGTCCCCAGCACCAGGAGCCCAGAGTCCATCAGGAACAGGAATGTTGTGTGGGAAATAATGAAAACGAAGCAGAGAGGAGCTGTTCATCCATCATGTAATGTGATGGTGGCAGGGCCAGGAATAAAGCTAGACCTCCTGGCTCCCTACCTTGTGATCTCCCTGCTAGACATCTTCCTGTTTTCCTTTGAAAATGTTGACAGCTTACTGGAGAGGAAAATCTACAAACATTACACATTCCACTGTCCAAAAGGGGCTTTGTTATTTGATATAGGAACTCTTTTAATTATTGAGGTAACTTCACAGCATGAGGTCACAAAGGGCAAATTTGTTAGCAGCATTTATGAGTGATCTGCCCATGAGCAGCACACAAGTCCAGAAGAACTGGCTTGACATGCTGGAGCTTTTTATGCAGTCCCATTCAAGAACATTTTAAGAAAAAGTATCATAACTTCTTTGACTGGAAATAGTGAAATTGGTACTGATACAGTAAGAAGACTGACTTGAATTCTCATGCACCACTTGAATCAACACCAAAAACTGTTCCAGCTCCTGATTCTTTGGATTTTAGTTTCAGACAGAAACAGATGCACACAAATCCAAAGAGACAGTTTTCCCTGTAGGAGCCAAAAATTTAAACAAAACTTTATATGCTTCCATCACACTGACTGTACTCCAATAGTTTAACTTTTCAGACAAATACAAACTAGTTATTAGCAGGACCTTTTAAACAACTGGATAGCTAATTTGAATGCTTTCATTAGTCACAGAACATTTTCGTTGTTTCTTATGAATATTTCTATTAAATTAGTTCACAATAAGCCAGTTTTGTCTCTTCATTATAATGGGAATATTGAAGGGATTAGAACTAAAATGTGTCACAGGCTAAAATTCTTCACTCCATGTATGCCAAACACAGTAAAAAAAAAAAAAGTATTCAGCCGTGTAAAAAATATGATATGAAAACCTGATTGCTCTTGATCTGTCACCTTTTTATCTTATAACACTTAATGGTACAAGGCACATTGAATTCAGCACAGTGACAGACTGGGAGAACCTGGAAAGTGTTCTTCTTAAAAAACCTCAAACATCAGCCTGCACCTAACAAGCCAAAGCATACATCTTTGGGAATTCTGCATCACGCTCAGAATTTGGTTTGGGCCTCAATAAAGCTCATGGGTTTAATGGGGTATTGTGCTCTGGAATCACTGGAACTTGTAAGGAGCTCTGCACCCCTTTTCAAGCAGGTTATACAGTGACTGTGATATTACAGTGGCTGTGCTAAAAAGGATGCAATGATGACATCATAAATATCAGCTCTTAAAGAATTCCACAAAGGGAGGTATAGATCTGTATCTGGTGATGGAAAAACCCCCAACACACCATGTAGCTTCTTTTGTTCAGTCAAAGAATGATAGATGGAAATTCAGTGCAGCATCCTTCCCATTTCTGGCCACAATATTCAATATATGCATGTGGGTGTGTAATTCCTGGGGATGATCCTGCACTTCAGATTCCCCTCATCATCTGCCTTGTCCTGGAAGTTTTTAGCTCTGGGCAAGGCTCCGAGCTGGCAGGGCTGGGGCTCCCAGGCACCACAGGCCATGCATTCTGCTGTGCCCATGGTGCCGCTGTTGTGTCATCACCCAAGATCATAGTGAGCTCTTCAGAGCTTGCTCATATGCCAGGTTACCAGGTCCTGGCTTGTATGGATAGAGAAGGAGAGTTGTGACATCTCAGCCAAGAAAACCCTTCTCTACAGGCACTTGTGGTAGTGCCACCACTACAGCTACCACTATGGCATTGCATTCAAGAGAAGTGGGGCATTGGTGCTCGAGTCCCTGTGCTATCCCAGCTGGCCCTGAAAGGGTCTCAGAAGAACAGTGGTGGGTCACACTCAAGCTGACCATTCCAGGCTTTTAGACTAGATTTCATGGCTTCATCTTCCCTTGAATACAGAGGATGCTAGGATTTGGCAGCCTCAGGTTGTAGGTGGTCCACAGGACTCGTGAGGCTCTTGAACTTTGACACCACAGTGGCACCAGCATCCCCATTTACCACTTCACAGCAGCTCTGAGCGTGGCCAGCATGTCCTTTCCTAGCAACATGATCTCTAAGGGTAGACCTTTAAAATCAACCTTAGACATTCCCCAAGAAGGTATGGGGGGGCTGCACGTGAGCCCAAGAGGCCGAGCTTGAAATACCTCACCCTTGTAAACCTTCACGGTGCTGGCGGATGTTTGTGCGAACACAATACCGCACCTTCAGGAGCAGGGCTTGTTTTCTGCCTCCACTGACCTGGACCTGTGAAATACTTTGGATCTTCTATATCATATAGCAGGGTCAAGCATTTTAATTTATAGAGGGTCACAGTTGCTACTCCCCTTAAACAGCAATGGAATTTTTCAATATCCTTGAAGTAAATCCCTTTTGCAAAACAGTAAATGCTAGTATGTCAAACATGGATTTGTTCTGAGATTATTTACTTACAATTAGACAACTGTTCTGGCTCTCAGAGAGACTAGTCAGCAAAATCAACATAATTTGAAAGAGCAGCGGGATGGCCAGTGTTTTAGAATCTGAGGAATGTGGTTTTCATAAATTCCACAGCCTGGTGAGATGCCACAGAACCAGCTAATTTGTTCTTCAAAGTTTTTTCGGGGAGGCTTTTTTACACGTATCTACATTTTAAAGGGTTTCCATTTTGTAAGTAAAAAAGCTCTCCATTTTAAACCTTGTGAGATGGATATTTTCCCATTAAGAACAAAGTATTTTTCATCCTTCTTTTTTTTCCTTTGACATTAGTGTATGTATACACCTACACAGCTCTTGGGCAGGGCAGGGAAGAACAGGGAATCAGCTGTAGCTGAAGCAGCTGCCAGGAGTGAAATTACTGAACATGAAGGGGCAGTATATTTGCAGCTCCAACCTGCTTCAGGTCTCCACCAGTAATTTTGCATCTCTCAGTTCAGACTCTTCTTTGAAACTGCTTTTTCTTAATAAGCATTCCTTGTAAATCCTAGCTGTGTGGTTTGTTCATTCCTGAGCTGAAAACAAAAAGGTAAAGCCTATAGTTACATGCAGAGAGGCAGCTTTCAAGCAGACATTCTTCCTGGTGTATATTCTTCCTGTTTTCAATAAAATTTTAATTATCTTCTTTGCTAAACTGGCATGTTTGTCTTTGTGGACACAGTGTAGTTCAGCACATACTTGTAAAGAAGGGCAGGGACAGCAGAGAAGTTGCAAAGCCCACTTGGGAGTTAAAAAATGGGTGTTTGGGCATCTTTTACACACACATTGAGGGGCTGGCTTTTGATTTAGCACAACCCAAGAGAGCAAAGGCAAAGCAGATGTGGAGAGCTCTTTTCCAGGGCCAGGGAGAGCAGCAGACAGCAAATGGAGATCTACTGGGGCAGAGCATCTGCATGGGGAAATGACAGGGACCTGGGTGCCTCCCTTGCCTGGGCCACTGCTCAGGACACACAGACTCACTGCTGCTTCTGCTACTGCCACCAGAGCAGCAGTTTTGGCAGGGCCAACCCTCCCAGGGGTACCTGGTGAGACCTTTGTCCCTGCCCTCCTCTGCCCTGCTGTCCCCTTGCTCCCCACAGCAGCCCTGCTTCTCCTGCCACCTCTTTGAGACCTTCTCTGCAGAGTCGGGAGTCTGTATTTGTTGTATGAGAGGCTCCATATATAAGCAATATTCTGGGCATTGCCACTATTTTTCAGCTTCATTGAAAATACTCCTTGAAATTTCCCAAGATTAATTACAATATCCCAGTAAGTTTTACTTGATCTTTTCAAAATTTGCCTGACATTTAAAATCTAACTTCAAGACAGTTTTAGTATTTCTCATTTACCTCCTAGTGATGAATTCTGTGAGGAACCTCATTCCCTCCCTTTCTCTATCCATCACAATCAATGAGGACTTGGCTCCAAATGGAGGAGAGCAGATAAATGTATCAGAAAGCAATGCTTCACATCAGGTGTGTCAGGTAAGGAAGTGCAAAAGGAAGAGGAAATCAGAATTTTTTCATGTATGTTACAAAGCCCTTTTCAAGTTGATCATGAAGGGTAAAAGCGTGGGTGAAAAAGACAGCAGATTTTCTTACCCATTTACACATTTGTATTCACTTGATAAGCAAGGTACAGTCTTGCTGAAACATTAAAGACATTTTTTGCACTCTGTGTTCGCATAATGATGTAGAAATACATGCCAGAAATAGTCTCAAGGGAGGAAAAAGAAACAGTGAACTAGGAAACCAGGCTCCTGTTAGGGCAGATAATTAGAATATCTGAAGAATGACAAGATTCCAATGCCAAAACAGCTTCATTTCACAACACGGAGGAGGTTTCAGGAAGATGGAATATAATAAAAGCCTAAGACAATTTCTCCTAGTTTCTAGCTTTTTGCAAAGAGCCCATGTGCCATGAACTTTGCTTCACCAGCATACTCCCTCCTTTCTAATCTTCCCCATTTGAGTGGTTGGTGCCTCCACTACTTTATTGTCTATTCTTCAGAATTTGCAAGTAGATGTTGTCTACCACCTTGAGCATGTGAAATTTCAGGTGCATGCACCAGAACCAAACCACACACAACAACCAGACCCAGACCAGCACCAGAGCTGGCTGTACATGAGGGGGGCTCAACACTGAGATCCATTCACACAAGCCAGCTCCATTTCACATGAGGAGATCTGAGGGTACAATAACCATCAGGAGTTATTTTCCCTGCAGGAAAGGAGAAGCCTGTTAGTGCAGATCTCTTCTTTACACTTGCTTGTGTGAGGGAAGGGGGAGAAGGAGGCAGCAAGGATCTGGAAAGCAGGAAAGTACAGGGGATGTGCTTTGCTCTGCTCCATCAGATGGAGCAGACCAGCCCTGCCCTGGTCCATTTGTTGTGCAATTTAAAACTGCCTGTCAGCAACATTATTTATGGGACTGCACAGGCTGAGTCTCAGAATCAGGAAGCCAAATCCAGCTTCCCTGATATCATTCTCCACCCAGGCTATTACATTGTTAGCCCTATTTCTTAAGAAAACGATTCCTACGTGACTTTTGCAGCCTGTTTGTACAAGAGTCTGTGTGTCAACTCTCAAGACCAGTGTGTCATCTCTCCTTAGAACTTTGCCCTGCAATTCACCCATTTCACAGATTTAGCTGAAAGACATGGGCTCAAAGTTGCTTGGCTCCCAAACTTTTGATTGAACCATTTGTCCACAAAGGAAAACAAGAGCCAGAGGAGCATCTGTTCCTGATGGGAATCCAGACAGAGCTCAGCCTTTGTTCAGGCTGGAAGTGGCCATCCAGCCCATGCCCACGTGCACGTTAGGCTGGCCAGCTGGCATGCAGGCACATCCCAGCCAGCCACAACTTCTGCTGCCCAGAAGATTTAGGGACACTGAAACAGGCTGGAGGGGGTATCCATATTGCAGTGGTGGAAGCATGTGGGATGTGGGGGGAATGGAAACATCCTGTTCATGAAGACACAAAGAGGAATTGGGGTGATTCACCAAGAGGCATGGAGGCTATGGGGTGCAAATCTGAGTTGAGGCACTTCCAGAGTGTGCAGATCTGAGGTGAGGCTCCCCACAGAGCACCTCAGTCATTCCATGGCTCCTGGGCTCAGCACGACTTGGCACACATCCAGCTCAAGTGTGAGACTAGTGGTGATCCCTCCAGAGCAGAACTGAGCACATTTTTTGCTATTTTGTGCCAAAATGGCCTGGATATACTGGCAATAAACCAGACGATGCACAAATTCACAGATCAAAGTTCAAGAAGATTTAGGAAACAGGACTTTTGATAAAACGAGGACCCAAAGGAACCTTCAGATTGGAAATAGTAATAGGAAGGGTCCAGAGACATGTTGATAGCAGTAAGGGCTGCATTCTTATAATAAACCAAGGGGCTCTGATTTAATCTATGGAATGACCAGACACAAAAGGAATTCAAGAGGAATTTTCTGCCTGCAGAGCAGTGGACAGAGCATGCAGGAAAAACAGGGAAAGAAGAAAAAGGTGTAGTATGCAAGCATGGACTGAAAGTGGTTGTGGAATTTATCTAGAGACTCAGAAAGGGGCACACTTAATTAGAAAGGACTCCTAGCTTCCTTCTGTCCCAAAACATCTCTCATTTGCCATTAGCAGCTCAGCAGGCGCTGTATGATACAATTACTCATTAAGTAAAGGAATTTCAAACCTTTGCCCTAAGAGGAGGCTAAACTTGTCACTCAAACTCAATCCTGCGTCTTTTGATGAGCCTGAGGAATACTCAAACAAGGATCACACAGCTGGGCTTTATTTTTGTTTTGCTGCAAGTGCTCAGGGATTGAAATGGAGAGTTTGCCCCTGGTAAGTCAGTGTTACTCTGCAGCTGTCCTGCACACACCATCCTCCTGCATGCTCCGTGGGCTGAGACAGGCTACTCTTATCTGCCTAAACTCATTTCCCTCATGAAATGCATCAAATACAGCCTCCTCTTTTCTAACAAAATCATTAGCTCTGAGTATAGCAACCATATTTTATATTTGGGCAGAAGGGAGGATGTGGACAATGAGGTTACAGAGGTTTGTGGCCATGTCTGCATAAATGATTCATCTTTTGTATTATCATACTGGTGTTGCTGTAACTTTTGTGGTTCAAGGGTACTGTTTTATTTTATAAGCCTGAAGGACCTTATTAGAAAAACGAGCAGAGGTTTTAGATTTCTCTCCTTTTTCCCCCACTCTGGCAGCTAGGCCAATAAAAGATACTTCCTCCCTCTACAAATCTAAGTTTTTTGATTAAATCTCTACAAGATAAATACTACACTGATTTACAGCACATTCAACATTATCCCTGTGTGCCACTCTTTTCATTCAATAACTAATAAATAAAAATACCAAGTTAATGTACAATCCAAGGCATTTAGAATAAAGTCTTGGGATTAAACAGGAACACATGTAGCTCGCATATCTTTATTTGAATAAAGTATATGGAAAAACTAACAAAGGTTACAATTTCATTGGATCTGTTTTCCTCAGAAAACTTTGCTGAGTAAGACACTGAAATGTTAAACTTTGTTTCTTTTTCCACTTCTGTTGCTTAAGGAATTTTCTACAATACTGTGGGGGGTGTGTGTGTTGGGAAAAAATGCTGCTTTAACATTTCTTTGTAAGTCACTCTGATTCTCTTTTGTTATGCCAGAGATTTACTGTTTCTTTTGACATCACAGTGGCTGTTTTTGCAAGGACTGCTTGGGACAGCAGCAAAGCAATCCTTCTCACTTCCATCCCCATGTACAGAACAAAAAGCTGAGAGACACAAAGTAGTTTTGACAATTGTTTGGTTGTTTGGTGAATAATAAGGAATTAGCAAAATCGTACAAAATTCTCAAGAAAGGATTAAAAAAAAAAAAAAAAGAAGCAAAGTTATCCAGGAGAAACATCACTTAGTTTGTGACCAAACCTAAGAGCAGCATCTCAGGTTTCTTTGGGAGGCCACTGCCTGGGATCAGGTGGTCCTACAGGATGTACTCTTCAAGCCAAGTTTTCTCCCCAAAGCTTGTCGGTGGGACTGTTTGCTTTCCTCAATGGAAATACCACCCAAATCATCCAAAAACAGACTGAACTTACCACATCTGATTTTTCCTGGGATCCCTTAGTGGGCAGAAGTACTATCTCCCCTAGCAAAGCAGGTTATCTGTCGGCAGGTGAGCCATCACTCTGCAAACATCTGCCCTTTTACAGCAGGGCTACTTTTGTGCAACTCCATGGTTTCAGACAAATCCCACAGAAATCTCCATCAGGAGATTCCCCAGACTCTGAACCAATAACATTCATTGCTCAATATATTGAAATCCAAGCCTGAGCCTGGAGAATGGCTACTTCCCATCTCTAAATACTCCCTTTTGTACAACTGGTTACAGAGGATTAAAGTCCCTGAGACTTGCCTAAGAGACTGCAGCGTATAATGAGATATACGCTGAAAAGATGGAAAAGCAGATGCTAGTTTTTGGAAAAGCAGCCCAAAAGCTTTCAGAAAACATATATTAAACATATATTAAACATGATCTAAATAGATGGAAAGAAAGCACATTCAGAAAACATGATGAGGAAAGCAGTGAAGCAGGTGGCCTTAGACTTGGAGTTATGGAAAACGTAACAATGAGCAGAAATACCTTTATTTCTGGCATGTTAGGCAATGTAAATTTTCCTGTCCTGACTAACTAGGAAGAAGCTAATATTAAGTGTGATCTGGGTGTACCAAGCAGTTTTTGCTGTATTAGAGCCAATACCCCAGGGAAAGCACAGCAGGCCTCATCTCTGCAAATATCCTGGGTTACTTGAAGAAGAAACTAGAGAATACAGTGAATGGCTCTGTTCTTCTCCAGTTTAGGCTTGGTACATCATCAGATAGGAGGAGGCATTTACTTAGAACAGGCACTTGCTGGTGGGTAAATTGCTCTAGTTCTTTCTCAGATTTGTTGTGCTTGGTGTTTTGATGGTGTAGGATTAAATAAAATTAAAATGCAAGATAATGCACCATATACCAAGTGCTCTCAAGGAATAAAAAGCACCTACCTTATTGTGATTTCGTTTGCAATATGCAGACATTGACTGCAGTTTCCTATTATCAACACAAAAGAATTTAGAGACTGGCTGGTGAACAAAACACACTGTTTTGTGAAAAAAACTGAAAGAGCTAGGCAAGAGGGATAGACTTACCTCTATGATGGCATGTGGTCAAAACTCTTTACCCTGTGTGAAGACAGAGTGCTCCTTCAGGGGTGGGAGCATGGCAGTGTCTCAGCAGCGGGTAATGTCACTATTGAGCCAATGCCATTCACTACCATGCTGCCACCTTGACCCAAAGCATTCCAAAAGAGATAGAAAAGGTAGAAAATCCCATGAACACTTCTCCTAGCCCTAGGATTTTCCCAGGGAAGACTTTCTCCCTGGGCAGTTCCACCTTTGCCATACAGACAGGGCCAACACAGCTTCCTTTGGCATGGAGGGGTCAGCTGCAGGGCCTGCGGTGAATAATGCTGCAAGATGGTTTATAGAAAACATTTGTGAAAAGCTTTTGATTGGAGAGGCTCTGGGGATGTCTTGGAAAACTTGGAGTGAAAAAAGCAGCCACATAACTGGGTTCCTAATATAAATGCCCTCAGCTGCATATGCAAATAGGGTTTTCATATAATCACAAAATGGCACCTGTCTAGTAATAATTCTCTTTCATTTCACTGTCAGTTTCTTGGCTACTTGGAACACAATGAATAAGAAATGGAAGAGCAAGACCTTGGAGGATCCAGTTACAAAGTAAGAAATAAAAAACAAAATTAAAATAAATATGTGCTAAGGACACAGACTTGGTATTTCTGACAAATGTCCTCATTTAAATGGACTTTTTATATGATATGAATAAATGTTTTGAGTTGACAAAAGTAATTTTTTGTTTTATCCACAACAAAAAAAAATCCCTTTCCTATTTCTGCAGTAGGTCCAGATACCAAGGATAGCAGATGCTCTTTAACCACAAGCAAACAATACAAACATTGAGTAAAGCATACCGCTTTGTTTGTTTGGGGTTTCTTTGTGCAAAGAGCAACTACCTTAAGTGCACATAACAGAGTGAATACAACTCCTTGGTTGCTTCCACTTGGAAGACTGTTGCTATTACTTCTCTTTAACATTGACTAGTGCTGAAATAAGTAGATCCTAAGGCTTTTTTCTCTAAACTGCTTCCTGCTCTGACAACAGGTGTAAGTCAAGATGTATGAGGGATAAGAGAGCACTCTCCATGGCTATTTCAGTCCTTGATAATGTTTGCTGGATTGCCAGAAGAGGATACTTCTGATGAGGTTACACATGTGGAGATTCTTCTGGCAACCACTCATATTGGTTGCTCACAGCAGAAGTGAAAGCATTCCATTGAAGAAGTTTCAGTTGAATTGTACCTATACTCAATGTCTCTGAACAAAAAAAGAAAATATCATGTTTCCTTCATGTTTCTGAAGCTAGAACAGTAAGGAAGCACATTCTTGAGCTGAAAGGAATGGAAAGAATACTTCCCCATGTGAAATTACAAGGAGGGAATGAAGACAGTAGCTATCAGCAAAACTAAGCACATATCGTTCATTTGCAAACCCACTTCCGTTCCTCAAGACAACTGGAAGTGGGTTTTGGACACAATCTGACAATTAAAACAACCACTATTATCTATTGCTGCTGTGTCACCGAACAGGACTTTTTATCATCATTTCTTTGGAAGACGTTCCATTCTGAATTACATGGGAGTGTGTGCACTTCCCAAGTGACAAGAGGTCCTAAATCTGTTTGCATATGTGAGAACTGAAGCCTGACTTAGACACCACAATCCTTGTCATGTGTAGCAAGAACAGAGATTAGCTGTGATTGCAGCAGTGTAAGGCCTTTGTTAACACAATGACCTGTAAGAAAAGTAGGGACCCCTGCTATTTGCATACATGAGAGCATCTTATTAATCTGCTGTGCCCTTTCACATGCAGCTCTTTTAACACACACATTTCAGGCAGATGGGGAATTGCAGTGTATTTTTTTTCCCTCAATGCCCCCATAAATTATGGGACAGATTTGATTTTCTCCAGATCTCAAGCCATGGCTATTTACACCTGTAAGAAACCATTGCAGTAGAAGATTATACTTCTTATGAGAAAGTAAAGATGCCATGAGATGGCAACAAAGGACTGTGGCAGCTCTATTAAATGATTTTATTGAAACAGTGAGATCTGACTGCTCTATAGCTCCACAGTATTATGACAATTGTAGAGGAAATAGGGATCATTTGTCCATTTGCTGCTTTCACTTTCCTAACATGAGAAAAATTCTTCATTGATATTACTAATATTTCAGAGGTATGCAAGCTAAACCACAGGTTTTCCTTTTAGACCCTTGTACTCTGGGTGGCTCACACAGCTCTTATCTAAAATCCAGATACTTGGGACCTTGGGAATGCTTCTCTTAGTTGCTTATCTGTATGGTTCCAGCAGGATACAGATAGCAGCTTTCAGCTGCAGTTTGTTGCTTTGGCTGGTGGCTAAAAGCAATGTCTAAAATTAATGTTAGGCCTTTTCTCTTAGGTAAAGATTTTGTTGCATTTTTGTTTGTTGGGCTAAAGATTCAGAGATGGAAACAGTTTCTTAGGAGAGCTCAGAGGTAAAAACTTCTGCTAGGGAAGTTTTCATGAATAAGTGCCTGGATTTCTCAGTACTGCTGACTATCACCAGGAGAAAATATATGCAGAAATATCTAAACTGACTCCCTCTTGGAGCCATTGATGCCTTGTCAAGGCTGACCTGGTACAGAGGCTAGATGGAGGTAAAGAATAAAGTAGGTATTTATTAGAAGGCCTCAATGGATACACCATGGGCAGTGCAAGAGCCCAGCCAGGGCTACATCCAAGGTTAACCCAAAATGGTCACAAAATGGACAACCAGGCACAGGGTCCCTCACTTTTATAAGTTCTGGCCCATTAGCATATTGGAGTTAATTGTCCAATTACAGCTTTAGTTTATGAAGTCCCATCCTTCTTATTTTTCTCTCTTCAGCCCACAATGTTTATGCTCTTTGGGCTGAAATTTGGGTCAGTTGTCCTTGGTCCCAAGCTAGAAAAGGAATTGTTTTGACTAGCTGCTCTGTGAAGAGAGCTTACTATCCCCTAATATGAAACTCAGAACTACACATTAAAGCAGCATAGAATTTGAAAAATATAAAAGCTGAAACTTCAGGCATCATCATAGACAAACATCCATTAGAGCTGGAGAGGAATCCATCACAGAAAAAGAAAATTAGATTCAAATGCTGTCAGTGAATGCTTTAAGTGGACTTAGCTTCTTTACACAAGGCACTGTAAGATTAAGAGACTCATGCTATGGCTGTAGGAAATGGTGAATAATGGCAAAGTGTGAGTTCCCATCAGTCATGGTTTGGATGAGGCTGATAAATTTGCATTTAGTTAACCTATGTTAATGTAACACCTGACTGTACCTCTTTTGTAATTTTATATCCTACCACAGGACTGACAGAAATCAAAAATGCATCGGTGTTTCCCAGAAATCTTAATTGCATCGGATTGCATTTAATGTCTCCACTGGCAGAGAGTTTAACTACATTTGTGGCCATATTCCATGAGAATGTCAACATCACTTCAAACTCCACCTAATCAATCCATAATGAATTTTTCTGAAAAAATCTCAATTTCATTTATCCTTACTTTTTTTAGTCAGGCACAATACTCCTTCCCAGACTGAAGAAATAGAGAGTAAATGACCATTACTGTATTTTCATTTTGGAAAGATTAATCTGATTTAATGTCTTCTATATGTACCTGCCCCCAATATTCCAGACAAAATTTAATGGAATAATGATGCCACCTTGGCTATTAATAGAATGAGTTCAGCTGATTAGTCAAGCTTAACCTACTTATTTTGACAAGGTCTTTGAGTTTACTTCTGTTTAAACAAGCATAGAAAGCTTCTAACTGATGTTTATTAAGTATAAACCCATATTTTTTCTGTAATTGCAGTGAAAAGAAATAAATAGCTCAAAGGAGCAAAATAAACATTTTAAAGTATACTTTGCAAAGCAGGTGACCCCTGTTTGGTTTGTTTCCTCAGATGTTGTGAAAGTATTCACCACATTTAATAACAGGAGACAATCCAGCATCAAATTCCAAAAAATTGTTGCAAGTGAGCAAGAAATACTTTTTTATATATTTATAGATAAAAGGATGGGAGTTATTTAGTCTTAAAAATGCAATTTAATGGAAGGAGCTGCATTACTACTAGGAAACTATGAGTTGCAACTCTACATAGTGAACTTAATTAAATTCTAGATATTAAATTCAATTAAATAATCTTGAAGAAACTGAAAGTCTAAATGTTAGCCCAGGTCAGATGCACAGAAGGCATTTAAGAAATCCAACTTTACTGAACTTAACTAGTGAATTAAATGTGCTGGCTAGATACCTTGTTTTCCACCACTTTCCCTAGGACTCTTTCTCTGCTATATCCCCCTCCCTGGGACTGTGACAGCCAAGGGGACAATTAAGCCCTTAATGGAGGAATGTCACCGAGGCAGGAGAGTTCAGGAGCCCTTTTATTTGGTAATGCATAACAGTGGCTGGCAGAACAACAGGTCCCCTGGAGCTATGGCTCTTAAAAAGCTGCAGATGAGTTCCTGTACAGCTCCTACAGCTGTTCTTCATCTCTCTTGGTCTCATCACCCAATTAGTGAAAGATACATCAAGTCATGCTTCCCCTTGTGTGTTTGCACCTATGCCTGGATGCTCAGAGCCAGTACCTCGGCTGTGTAGGCTGAGTAGGTTGTGCAGGGTTGGGTGGACAGGGGAGATACCTGGCTGGTGCACATCAGTGCCTAACATCAATCTGGAAACAGAGCACAGCCTGGACACAGACTGTGGAAGTGAAGACAGCTCTGATAACTTACACGTTGCCTAAGCATCCTCATCTGAATGAAATCATTAGTTATGAGTCTGAAAGACACACAGCTCCTTAATTATCCAGTCCTCTTCCAGCCATAGCTCTGAACTCTCAGACTGAATCTTACCTGTCCTGGCTTGTAGTGACAACCAGGCCTGTGAGGTGGCACAGAGGAGCAGGGGGTGGCACTGACCATCTTTCAGGTCTGCTGGTGCGGGGAGGAGGGCAGAGGAGGAGATGTCTCTGCAATCACCCACAGGCAGCCCAGCTCCTGGGAGAAGCTTGCTGGAGGCACTGTCTAACATCTGGATCAAGAAACAGCCGTGATTTGCTGATCTACATAATTGAGATGTCTCCCTGGAACTGTCTCCAGAGGAAACTCAGCATCTAAGCAAGTAAGACAACCAGGAAGGATGTGGTATTGAGATATATGGAAGTCAGGTCTCCCATCTCTCTGTCCATGTGTTAAACATCTTTCTCATCTTTCTTGGGTACCCTGCTTCTTCACAGGGGATTTATAGCAGGCAGTGTGAGTGCTGCAGCCTCATGGTATCACCATGTGGAAGCTGCTAGCTCATGACCAGTCCTGTGTCTCTGGTTCTGGTATTTGAGCTGATGGACATGCATCCATTTCTCTGTCACTGCAGTGTTCTTGCCCAGGAGGTATTTCAGATTCGATGTCCAGTCTCTGTCTTCAAACACCAAGCTCGCCCTTTGGACTCTATTCCAATCCAACAGTGTGAGGATATTACATTTAGGCTAATTTTTTGTTATTTTGACCTCTTTTTGGTACCCCACACTGTTCTGTTCTCTGCTTGGCTCTCAGCCCCTATGGCAATGCTCCAGAATTTCTCTCCACAGTCCTGTATCAAATGCTCAATATCCCCTGCTGAGCCTGTTCTTGAAAAAACCTGTTCCCCCTTCCTCTAATCAATATCTATTTTCTGTGAAACTCCATGGGAATGCTTGTGAATTCCTGATAAATGTCTCTCCCCTCCCAAATATTACTTTGGGGAAAGGAGAGACAGAGGAGGCAGGGATAAGCAGAAAAACAAGAAATGATAATGGAAATATTTTACATTCCTCCAAATGCCTGAAACTGTGCCTATCATTTCACAATTAAAAGTGAGATTCAGCTGTCTTTCCCCAGAGTGTTGTGAAATGACAGGCAGCATTTTTGTAGTTTAGAGATTTCTAAGGCATTTCTAAAATATACCATATAAAAAAGGCAGCCTTCACTGGATTTTTTTTTTTTTTTTTGCCAAGATAATTTTCATCTGCATGTGCCAAAGTTATAACTTTTCAGGAAAATACGACAATTACAAATAATAGAATTGAAAACAAATGCAAATAAAGCATAACTCACAAACAAGCAGAGGAAAAAATCTCTGTTTTATGAAAACAGGTTGTTTTATCAGCCACAAGTAAAGGTTAGTCATCTCTCTCAAACACACACAGTCCTGACCTGCTACCACATTTTTTGCTCACATGTACATAATTAGTGCTTCATGTTTTCTAATGCTTCTTTATCACACCCAGTGTCCAGGAATGTAGTCTCCTCTGCCTGACAGTGCTTGAGGCTGAGCCATACCTTGGGCTCTCACTTGTGCTCTGCAAGGGGTCTTTGTCATCATGCCTGGCTAACCGTCTACCTCCCTAATTTAATATACCCACTTTGAGAAAACACACCCTAATCTTTATACTCTTTAAAATTTTTGGTCTCATGTGGGAATTTTGAATTGCCAAGTAGAACAGGGTTATGTCTCAAATTACCTTTGTCTCATACAGTCCTGAGCTTTTATATTCCACAGATGGAAGGTGTAGAAGGCAAATCTACTCACAAAGAAACAAACCTACCATATGCAAATCTCCCTTACTGTGACTATAATAAAGATAATAATAATGCCAAGCTGAAAAGGTGTGTTATTGTAACTTGTACAAAGTGAAATATTCCTTATTACCCAACTAACATTCCTAAATATTTTATTATATAAGTGAGGTTATTTTAATGGCACACAGATAACTGCTTTATAAACACCTCTCTTAAGACCATGATGACTTCCATTTATCTGCAAAGATGCATCAATCTCTCAATGGTTCTATACCACTGCATAAAGAAGAACAGGAAAATCACTGCTCAGTATTTAACAAAAAGCCCAACATTTTAACTGGGATCACCTCTCTGCCATGAGAGATGTAGGCATATTTAACTTTGGGATTTAGGGTAAAAGTGCACAGTTAATTGCTCCCAGCACTCTGCCATGTCTTAGGTCTAAAGCTAAGAGCTTTCACAGTGAAACCTGCAGAAGCTCTGGCTTAAAACTGCAGAAAAATATTACTGCTATGAACTAGATCCTTAGGGCTATACCAGATATGCTTCTGGACTAAAGCTTAAGTCTTTTCTCATTTAAAACACTTTAAATTATGTGGGCTGATGTCGGTTTCATTTTGGGAAATAGACAAACAGTGGTGAAACAGCTTTTCTCCAGTGGCTGAATCCTGTAGGGTCCTATAGTCCATCCTAAATTTTTGCCCCATAAGTAAGTATAAATACTTTTAACTTCAGCAGGCCTTTCATAGAGAAAACTGAGAAGACTATCTTCTGCTGATATCTGTAGCTAATTGAGCTTTCACACGTTAAATTTCTGTGAGGATGCTGTTACTAGTCCTTTCTGAATAGCTCTGCTTGTGGTCATTTAGGTGTACATATTTACTGCAAGCTGAGCCACATTCTTTTTGGACCCCTGTTGACTCAGGCATAGTCTGTACATTGAGTTGAAGTCTTGTTCATGCAGAGTGAAGTCAATACAAGTATTTCCAGGGGCTCAGATGGGCTTTGATGGGCTCTAGCCCAGGACAAGAGTTTACAGCATTTGAAGCCAGAAAAAACTGAGTGAGGTCATCTGGTCTGGTCTCTAGCTAACCACAGGATATGCAAGTTTTATCCAGATATGACAGTATTGAAATAACATTTTTTTTTGCCTTAGGAGATTAGAAAGCGTGTGCCATGGAGCTGAGAAATGGACGTGCCTCTGCAACAGTGTGGCACCCTGGCTGCTGGGACTTGCTCAGGAGAGAAGCTCCCAGATGACTCCAGCTCCATTGAGAGCCACTGAGTCACACACAACTGTGCAGCACAGCACTCACTTCCTTCCCAAATCCTGAAGGAAGCCCAGAATTGTCAAACAGCACCAGGAGATCTAATCAATGCTGTTTCCTATCAAACTCATGAACAAAGGGGGTAAGCACAAGTCAGACTGACATACTGTAGGGCTAGAAAAGACTGGAAATACCAGCCAGCTTAATCCTCTCATGATGTGTGTGTATGCATAGTGCAGTATTGAAAAGAAATATGGTTGTACTAGGTTAAATCAGAAATATGTCCAGCCAAGTAGTACTTCCAAAAGCAGCAGATGCTTACAAGAGATACAAAAAGCAGAGCAATATAAAATCATCTGTCTCATAATCAGTGGTTTAGGAATCTTTTGGGCTGGAGGCTGGATGCGGACCAGGATGCTGCAATAAACTGGTGGAGGTGTCTCTTCTCCAGGAACTGCGCAACTTAATTTTTTTTTAACTCCTTGAGTTTACTCTCAGAATCTGGATTAATCCCCTTCTTCTTTTAATATGTTTAACTCCACCATAAAAACTCTATGTGAGGGTAAATCCACTCCCTTCTCATAAGCCGTCTCAATATCCTCCTCACAGCTACAAGGAAATGTCTTATTTCAAGGCTGGATTTTTCCAACTCTAACTTCCTAGTGCTTGATCTTATCATGCCTTTGTCAGTACACTTGAAACTGAGGTTGGAAAAGAGATTTTTCTCCTTTCCTTGCTCTGTTGTACTGTATCCATTTTTAAGTAACAGCCATGCAGATTTTTAAAATCCCGATCCACTGGACCACTTAATCACATGATTTACTTAAGCACAGAAGTAATCCCATTGACTTCCATGGGACTGCTTTTAGGTTAAAAGTTAAATGCATGGTTAAGTGCTTTGCTTGAATAGTATTTAAGTTGTTTCCAATTTCTCCTTTACTTTCTTTCCTTGCTCATGATACTTGATCTGCACAGTGTTGGAAGAACAGTGTTTCCAGTAAATTATTCAGTATGGGATCACATAGGTTACAACACAGCAATTTCCATGACAGCTTTTGTCTAGCACTGAAGGAATTCTGACTGATGGATACCAAGGGCTTCTCTTGATGTTATTTTCTCTGAGGATGTAATGCTCTTCATTCCTGCTAATTCCCTCTGCTGCCTAGTTTATTTGTTCAGCAGTGCCCTAAACAAGAAAGGTTTCCTTCAAACAATAGGCTGCTTTGCACTCTGAGTGTGTGTGGTTTACTGAATCCAGACCTAGTGAAAATGCACTGGTCTTCAGCTGGTATGAATCAGAGCTGTCTGCAGAGACAAGGGAGCTTTGCTTATTTGCATCAGCTAACAATCTGACCTGTTGTCTACTGTTTTAATATATAAATGTGTCTATGTGTGCAGTTAAATATGCCCAGGCAGAGGAACAGGACTTCAAACATCTGCTCTTGGAATATGAGATACAATATTGGAGCACAAGGGCAAAGGCTGAAATGAAAGTTCGTTTCTTCCTGAGGTCAGGTGTGGAAATGCATAATTTGGTATTGCCCCCCAGTACCAATAGCAAAATACTTCTGAATAATATTTGCAACATAACTATGCCTGTCCCATGGACATTTGAAAGTTTTCTAGCACCTAAGGTTTTTTAAATGCAACTGCATTATTGATGAATTTTAGTAATAGTCACTGACCATTCTTGTGCCCTACATACACGTGACCGGGGGTTCTGTCTGCTTTTGCAAACATTGTGAAGCAGCCATTTCAGATCAGTCAGGCTTGGAAGGTAAGTATTACCCAGCTCATAGTTTCAATTATTTTCTGAATATTTCTATATCTGGTCTGTTGACGAGATTCAGGGCCAAACCCCTGCTATAATGTGAGAATACACAGTGAGATTAATCCTTAGAATAGACTACTACCCCCATACTCCAGATTTGCCTAGCCCAAATATCTTTCCAGCAGGTGAAATTTCATGGATTTCTTCATTTGGAGAGAACATTCTGTCCATTGTGCTACATAGTCACAATGAGCCTAGCTTCTAGGATTTTTTTAAAACATACTTTGTCTGCAGGAACAAAATAAAAACATAAGGAATAAGGAACAAGGAATCCCTACAAACCACTGCCCACAAAGTAGGATTTGTGATACTGTGCTGGACACTATAATGTAGCTGACCCAAAACATAAATGAAAATCTAGCATGACTTTGAAGTGTTAAGAGCCTAATGCTAAGTATATTACTGTGCTCTGTAGGAGTTTGCCTTCATCTTTTATGAGTTTAACACTTTGATTGAAGTTTTCAGAAAGATGATGATTTAAACGTGGTAGCTGCCATCTTAGCTGACTGCAAGTCATGCTAGAAAATGGCAGACTGGATTTTTTATAAGTTGAAATAATTCCTATATTTGTTGTGACATAAGTATGAATGATCAGACCCTGCCAGCTTCCGTGCATGAGAGATGTTGCACAAATCCATATTCAGCAGGATATCCAAATCTCCCATTTTGACCTGTGTCATACATGTCACAGAATCATAGAATCATAGAATGTTTTGGGTTGGAAGGGACCCTAAAAAATCATCTAACTGAACCTCCCTGTCACAGGTAGGGGATATCTTCCTATAGATCAGGTTGCTTCCTGCTAGGTGAGGTGCACACACTCACTGTGCGCACACACATCTGGACTGGTGAATTCCACAATTCTTTCCTTGGTGTTTAGCATTTCACCGTACCTGAAAATGTACTGAAGTGTGGGCAAGTCCCCCCATCTTTCCCAGAATGGCTTCATACCAGAGCCAAAGGAAATATGAGGAGCAATAAAAGATTTCAAGAGTTATCCTGTTCTGCCACATGCATGTCTTCATGGGATTCCTACATTATTTTTGTGTGCAATAACAATTTGGCTGTTGGTAGAGGACATGGATATCAATTAATATACTTCCAATTGGACGTATGTTATTCTTGTCTGTGTCTCCCCTGAAGTTTTGTACTTCGTAGTCTTTCCTATTTCACCTTCCTTTTCCTTTCTGCCTTTTTACTTCATTCATAATTCTCATTTGTTCTGAACTCATTTTTTCTTCTTTTTTTCCTTTTTTTTTTTAATTCTCCTCCCATTTCTCAGGTCTGTGTAACTATTGGGGGTTTTTTTCATAGTGCTTTAAAAAGCTTTGAGTATTGAGGCAGATGCACAGGGCAGGGTACCAGTTATATAAAAGGACAGCTGTAAAAACATGTGCAATAGCAATTAAGCAAGAACTCTTAGAAGCATGAGGTCATTAATCGTAATTGCAATAAGAGTCTTCTTAGAAATTGTCCTTAATATTTGAAATGGAGAAAATGTCAGCTTCAGGCAGCATTCCAGTTTTGCTAGAATCCACTTCTGTGCAACTGCAAGCAAGGGGACTGTGCTTGTCTGATTATCAACTACATGAGGAAGCTTTACATTCAGACATCCTTCTTTGGGCTTGCTGTCCCATAGGCACTGGAGCATGGTCCACTTTAAATGCAGCAGAAAAAGCTACCAGGCAGAGGGTTATTCCCCAACAAAGCAATTTCCAGTTTCTTAATTGAATATTACCAAGGCCCTGTCCTGAGTGCCTCCAATCACTCTCCAGCAGGTTAGGGCAGCTACCATCTTCAGGAGTTGTTCTGCACCTCACAAACTGGTAACTCAGTCCTCCCAATTTCAATAAATTCTGGAGTTGTGTTCAATAATCAGTCACTCTTTTAACTAGGTGATACAAGCTGAATGACAAAAATATGCTTAAGCAAACCAGATGAACATACAGAAGGAACCCTGTTCCTTTCAGTTGCAGCCTGAAAGCTGATATATTACATGTCTGCATGCAATAAAACGTTTTTGTTTGAATGTTCCTAGGGAAGCTTGAAACTAAACCCTTGCAAAACATCTGGTTCAAAACTTCAGAATTTTAATATTAAATGCTTCCTGAAATCTGTTTGTGTAACTGAGCTGCGCAGGTTTGCTTCATAGCTTTCTAATAAATTGTTTCTAGCTCATTTTGTTATCCTTGCACTGACTTTGATATCTCCTGCTGATAACATAATGTCAGTAATGGTGCTTCTCCAAGTTTAATAGTTTGCTGATATCCTCAGCACAGATTCTGAAGACAATTGCAAAGTTTTTAGCTTTCAGCTTCATATCGTCTTTCATTCAACGCTAAGGTTTTAACTTTTTGCTTTGTAAAGTGAATTAAATTTTTGTTACAGTTTTGTCTTCCCACACATAATCTTCGGTATCACCTTCTGCAATGCCTCTGGATAAGGTGGGAAAAAACTTTGTATGGCCCTGTGAAACAACAGCTGTCATGTTACTGCTGGGATTGGTATTCAGAACTTTGTGTCAAAGCCCTGAAGGGCTTTGAAAACAAAAAATTTCAGCAGTGAAGTGGAAGGTTTTTTTTTCCACACCGAATTATCATCCTTATCATCCAGGGATAGATGAGCAAAAGGAAATCAGAAAAGGCTCATGCACTTTAAAGCATGCTAAGCCTTGTGAAGTTGGTCTTGCTGACCCCAAAAGCTGTAGCTCAGTAATTCCAGCTAAAGCCACATTAACTCTCAGTGTGATGCTCCAAGTTTCACGGGCTGATTTCTGCCTTTTGCTGGTTTCACGTTTGTGCTGAGCACAGCGCAGCGTCCTGACCTGGCATTGCCTGACCCTGCTCCAGACAGGGAAACTGTGTCAGCCTGACTCTCAGCTTCAGGGCTCATGAACTTTGGGATCCTGTCATGCTAGCACAGCTGTGCTGCTCTGGGGGTCTGAGCTGGTATTTTTGCAGGATGTGTAGCTTAGACTGACTGTAGCTATTCAGCTTAATGCAGCCTCAGCTCCTCTGTCTGAGGCCTTCCAGCATGACTGAGAGCACCTCAGGAGCGTGCCTCTCCCTCTGGGCTAAAGAGGGAGCCTTGGTTCCTAACTTCAGGCAACCAGGTAGAGCTCAAAGACTGAATACAGAACCTCAGGAGGCCTTTGAGAGCCTTTGAAATACAGGAGAAAGCAGAAGCCACTCAGGGGCTCATGAAGCACTGGGAAGAATCAAAACAAAACAAAACAAACTTTTACAGCACAAAAGTTCAATTCTATACCCTTAAAACCCTTACCAACTTTTAGCAAAGCTTTGTGCATGCTTTAGATTAGCCATGTAATTACACCACAAACCCCCACAAGGATTTAATTTCAATTGAAAGCAGTAGAATTAATAGTGTGCTTACAAATAAAGCTAATTAAGATTTTGTCGAACTAGGGACTATTTCATGCAAATACCAAGAGATTTAATGTCAGTATACAGCACTTTCCATGACTCATAGAGTCTATAAATATGATCAGGTATTTTCAGCCTGATCATTATATGCCTGGCCTAGCTCAGAAAGAAATGCTTAGGAAATGTGTAGCATAGTAGGAAACAACTCTTACAAACAGAAAATAATTGTGTAAATATCTAACTGGAACAAAATCCTATAGCTGATGTACAACACAGGAAATTCCATTTCAACATATTTCTTGATGCTTAATCCTGCCAGGTGGAATGGATCAAGAAAAAGGGAGAAGTCACAGTACATGGTGAAAAAATGTTACACATTTGTGGAGGTCATCCAACGGGACCCAAGAAAAATCCACAAAGCAGCTACAACTCTCATTGCTCAAGTTCAGCTTGGTTCAAGCTCAATGTCTATATATCTTGTTACAATTATTTACTTTTCAATTTATCAGTTTCTTGCAAAAAAAAAATATTTTAACTGAAACTCCTTTTCAAGCTATTTTCCATTTCTTTTTCAATGGATAAATATTATTTCAATTAAAATAGAGTAGTAGTGGAATAACAAGGGTAGGAAGTTGGGGTAGGAAAAAAGACACTTTCGACAATTAGCTCCCAACAGCTTCTTCAGACTGTCTCTAGTAGGATTCAATATTAGAAGAGTACCTTATTAATTTCAGCAGCATTGAATCATCTGCTTGTATAAGAGTGGAATAAATTGAAAATGTCATCACAATGTCATGACATGACACACTATACTATAGCTGATCAAAGCACTCAAATTCAGAGGAAAATAAAATATTAAGAGGAAACTGTTGAACATGGCAGCTGAGATGAAAAATGGAGATCTCCATAATGGGTCACTGCAAATCAGATTTGAAAAGTTAAAAGAAAAGAGAGTGGATATTTCACATGAAACATGAAGGTATTATTGATGAGATTTTTGTTTAATTAAATTCAAAACAGAAATGAGAGAGGAAAAACTTTTCAGAGTAAGCACTATTAAGAGCTGCCTTTCAAGAACAGGGTGCTGGTTTCTTAAGTGCACTTTTAAGGTTAAGTTTAAGCCCAAGATTAAATTTAAGAGACATACTAGCTCTATCAGTTTTGTTCTTGGGTTCCTTACACCTCCTCTCTCAGCCATTAGATATATATGAAAGAACATGAGAGCAAAGAACTAGGATTTCGTGTTTTTGTAAAAAGATATACATAGATACAGTAGTGCCTGTTTCCATGTGGTTACATAATGGTTACAATAAAGTATGAGGAGTAGCACCTAAGGTGATGCAAGACACTTTGCAATGTTCAAAATCAACTGAATTGAGAACAGGAGCTCAACACACAGCAGGACTCTCTGCCTCAGCATCAGCTTGAGGACTGGCTTTGCAAGGTGCAAGTGTGTGCTTGACCAGAGACTCCCCAGGAGACCTTCAGAAAGCAGACAATTCTGGGAGTGAGCTTTTGATTTTATATATGCATTTATAAATGCATTCTCCAGCCCCTTGCCCTGGGGCAGGAGTGCAGCTCTCCCTCCCCACAGGGCTGGGGCCGCCTGCTTTCTCACAAACTCCTGTGAACTATGATTGATGTGTTGAAACCACCCTTTTTAATCTAGGTTGAGTGAAGCTTTCTCTATACAGAGTCAGACTGAGAAAGAACAGAAAATGAATGCTGCTAGTAAATGAATATTAGCAAAGAGAAACGCCAAAAATGACTGGAGAAACCCTTGCAGTGAAAGATTAAAGTCTTTGGTAGGATTCATTATACATGTAGGCTAATAGCACACGTTTCACAAGTGTCTGTAATAGATTGTCTTCCTTTGTGCAAATGCATTTTCCAGTTTCACTCTCTCCTGAGCTGAGTGTGAGGTTCAGAGGGGGAGAGAGAGGGGGGAGAGCCCCTTCTGCTTCAGCCCAAGACCCAGGGATCCTTTACAAACAGTCACAAGGTCTGCAAGGGTGCCTGCTTAGTTTTTCCACAGAAGAGAACTTGAAATGTGATGAGTCTTGGTCAAGGAGTAAGCAGAAACTCAATGAGACAGCAATTCATATAGATTACAACAAAATAAATATTCCATTCCATCCATAATTTTCAGAAAAAAAAGTGGAATTACCCTAATTTTTAGTGCAAATTGGTGACTTGCAGTTCCCAGTAGAGCTGATAGATTCTCCACTCTTTCTGATAATGTGTTTAAAACTAAATCCCTGAAATCTCTTGCCTAAGCAGCATTAATCATGCTAGATCTTAGCCATCAATTGGCCTTTATGAATGATTAGGTAAACAAAATGGAATGTCTTAAAGTTGCTGTTACAGACTGTGGGCTAAAAACACCCACTCTCCCCATCTCTTCTTTGGGTACAAGGGAGTAATATTGCTGAATATCACAAGGTGGGATATGATTTGCTAACAGTACCTGTCCATACTTTATATTAAGCACTTCTTAGTATTTAAATATCTAATTTCAAAGTGTCCAAAACTCAGTACAAGTCAGATCTCAGACATATTTCACAGACATGGAGAAACTGAAGGAAATAGCATTAAGTGGGCAACCCCCCACAACATTGGCAAGTACAATGATGTACAAAATGCCCAAAAAATTGCTTATCTCGTTCCAGAATCTGCTCATGCTAGCCTCCATCTGGGTTCCTGATATTTTTTCAACTCCCATACCTTCAGAAGGTGTACAAAGAAGACCTTTACATAATGAAGTGGTTTTTATAGCAAGCTAAAACCATGCTGAGGAGATTAAATGTTGAAAGCTATTTTTAGCCAAAGTAATAGTATCAATTTCACTAATAACATAAGCTGCAGGTGTCTCCTAAAGTAAGAAGTAAGACGATGGAAGACCTAACGGGACAAAAGGCTACTGACTACAGAAAAATAGCGGTTCCAAATTACTTTAAATAAGGCAATTCTGCCCAGCACTCCCCCTGGTGGTTTTGCCCACAGAGATGAGCATGAAGTCGCACACATGCAAAATCCCCCAGCCTAGTGACTAAATGTCCCTTAATAGGATTAAGTCCCTTCTCATCAGATAAGTAGAAGATGGCAAAATCCCTGACACTCCCAGAAATAAGTCCAGAACACAGCCCAGCCCCTTCCTGACACAAGGAGCAATTTTGCAGAAGAGGTACAAAATATTAATGGTAAATATACTTTTTTACTTTTCTTTGGTTGTGTGTTTGTATTTCTTTGCAGTTAATTGGTCTTTCGGTGTAAATGTGAAGGTGAAATATGCAAGTAACTGTAGAAGTAAATCTTGGCTATAAACAAATCCAGGCTTTTAAGTTACATATGCTCTTGTGGCTGATAATTGCATCTCCAAGAAGGCTATATTGGCTAACTACAAGGCATCTGAATACTGTGTTCACTTAATCAGATGAGAACCATAAAGTGAAGCTGCATGGTTTCTGAAAAATGAACCTTTTGGCTCTGCTCTTAGGAGGGAAATAAAGCAAATGGCATTTCTTTCCCTTGTTTAGGGATTTCTTTCATTTGCTG
Source organism: Melozone crissalis (assembly GCF_028551555.1). NCBI lineage: Eukaryota > Metazoa > Chordata > Aves > Passeriformes > Passerellidae > Melozone > Melozone crissalis. The sequence continues at coordinate 18,365,562 of NW_026535820.1, forward strand.
ATCTGTTTGTTTACAAAATTGATCTAATTACTGATTTTTTGGCACACCTTTGTTGAGTCTCTTATATTAAGTCTTATTCTGAAGGACACTGAAAGGAATTGCATGTTTACAAGAAAGGGAACAACATTCCAGAAACTTCCCTCTTTAAAACCGGCAATAATCTTTAGCATGGATGTATTTACAACATGAACTAAGGACACAATATGAGATTGGTAATTAGTGTGTTTCACAAAGAGGAAAAGGGACAGACTGAACAGCATAAGCTTTTGATTTTATACATACATGTCCTGATTCTGTTAACCACTGTGCAAACTCAGTGGAACTCATCTAATTAATCTAAATAGATAATTACAAAGCAGGTCAAGCTTCTTACTCATGTATTTTCACCAAGAGTAACACCTAGGTGCATGCTATACATATCAGAAACCATCGTTACAGACAAAATTAACGGGATCTTGTAAGATACGTAGTATTATAGTTAGCATTTATATTTACTTAGTATACCTAGACATCTGAGCTTCCTGCCAATGTTTACATGTAACTGCACTGAACTTTTCCTTGAACAGAAAGAACATGAGGTCCTCCTGGATATTTCTGGTCCATGTGCTGTGTCTGAGCGGCCACCAGTGCGCACCAACGAAGCAGGAGGAGATGAATCTCCGGGACAACCTCAAGCGTACGTAAGCTTTTTCTGCCAGGGTGGGCTGGAAGCCCCTGGGCCCGGGTCTCCAGCTAGGCAGGGCATCTTGGCTTCCACACTCACTGCCATCAACAAGTGCCACTTGCATGTATGAAGCTTAGAAAACATAACAAAGTCGATTGCATGCCTACGTGCACACATTAGGAAGATAAGAACAAGCAGGATGAGAAAGCAAAGGGATTAACAGATAAGCATCACCTGCCAAAAGAAAAAAGTACTTACAGGATTTTTATAGGTTATTTGGTTCCTTGTAGATCATCAGAATAGAAACCAAACCCAAAATGAGGTTCAACAGATTTTGAACTATTTTGTTTTTTCAAATAATCTTTGAAAATATTTCCTCTACACTTACATATTTCACTGAAAAGGTGGCTTTTACAAACAACTGAAAAAAATTACTTAATTTAGAAAATACCAGCTATTCTGCACACACACACATACTTCTAAGCATGGATTTATTTTGTGGAGAGAAAGAGGATCAGCCATTAAACAATGCTGTGCTTCAGTCTATGTTGACAGGATTTTTGTAATAAACAAACAGAAAGTTAGAGATGAGGAAGAAAAACACAAAGGAAGAAGTGATTGATGTGTTTTTGGCAGTCTCAAGGTGAGATGGTTTTACTGTTTTCTATAGTTTCAGTGATATTCAGGGTATTTCCACAAAGAAAACAAATGCAGATAAAGGATAGGGAATCATGCAGAGCTTCAAGGTGCAGTGCATGGGCCAGCCCAGGTTTTCACCAAAACTCTATGCTCATTACTTCACAGGAAGTCTACAAATTGTATTTTTATGAAAACAGGTTGAAGGCACTTGTAATCTACATTTTCAAAATGTAGAGGGAAGCTGTCACAGGCTTCTACCAGATCAAAGATAAATATAAAGGTTATGTCATTAGAAAATAGATGAGTGATCCTTGGAGATATTCAAAACCCAGGGTGATGATGTCCTGTGCAACCTGATGTAGTTGACCATGCTTTGAATGGAGGGGGCAGACTCAATGATCTCCAAAGGTACCAGCCCCAATTGCTCTGGGATTCAGTATTCAGCAGTGGGACAGTTGAATCTATCTTTTGAGTTACATACAGCTGATCCTTGCAAAAGCTCTGGGCCGGATTCTTATCTGATGGAAATTGCCTTGGCTCAGTATCATTCAGCATTCGCTATCTCAGATTTGGCTCTGCCAGTGTAGGGAAACACAGAGCTATTTCATTCTCCATCGTCAGTGCATGACAATTTGCAATAGTGTTAAAATCTGATTAAGTCACTGTATCATATGGCTTTTTTTAGAATTATCTGAAGTTGGAGAGAAGTATGTAGATGAAGAGGTAAAGAAAGCTTTGATTGGTATTAAGCAGATGAAAATTATGATGGAAAAAAATGAAGATAAGCACATAGATCTGATGAAAACCTTGAAGAAGAGCAGTGAAGAAAAACAGGTAACATAAATGCATCTGTGGGGGTTTTATGTTTATTCTGGGAAGAATGTAAACCAAACCAAAGCAGTGTACATATTTTCATGCAGTCATGGAATTGAGAGAAAACCTGCTTCTGGCCCTTTGTTTCACTAGCAGAGGAAAATTGCACATACTGCTTGTTTCTAAAAACCCCTGCTTCACTGCATACACACCAAGGCAACTGCAGGCCACTGTAGAACAGTGTTCTGTGCAGAAGGTCCAGCAGCTCTGCCCTCCATGTCTCTATACTCCTGGGGCCACCAGATGTTCTCCAGCTTGCTTGGCAAACTTCAGACCTGCAGGAGAACATCAAAGCCTCAAATGATAATGTGCTCTAAAGAAAGTACAATGAATCAGGGAAATTTCCAATGTCTTAGTGCAATGCCTAGGCTCAGAGCCATATGCTCAGATGATCTGAAGAAACAGAGGTTTACTCTACATTTAAAAAAACACAAATATCCTACCTTTGTTTCAACAAAGTTGAAGGAAAATTCCCTCCTGGCCCAACATCTGGTAGCTAGTTTAAACTAAAAAAGTACCTGATAGCTTTCTAACATCTTAAGGAGCACCAGTGCACTCCCACAGTCAACACTCTTGTTAGATCTTACTGGATGATTTCATTTACACAGGACTCACATCCACAGTGAGAGTTCATAAAACACTGAATAAATGTATTAGAAAGATCAGAAAATAACTGAGCACAGATTACGAAAACTGCAGTTACTGTCTCCATCAAGCACATTCTGATGGAAGTTTTCTTTTATCTGAGTCTCTTCCCTATTGGAATGCTGACAAAAAGGAATAAGCTCCATCAATTAAAATATTTCTGTCATACTTAGAGATAGCTTGGAACATTATTTGGAAACAAAACCTATTGAAATATGTTGCAATTGGAGAGAGAAATTGATGATGTGTAATCTACTTCAATGGGAAGAACTTTCCTCTTTCCATTGTCAAGCCTATATCCAAAAATACTGCTTCATCAGTTAGGGCTCAGCTTTGTGCCCTAACTGATGAAGCAAACAGAAGCAGCATTGTGAAATGCATCTTGTTGCCCTTCAGTATGGAAGGAGTGCCTCACACTTCCACAACAGCAGGAAAAATTTCCCTTTTGATTAGTACACTCACAAACAGCAGAGATGCTAAACTTTTATATATTTCTGCATTAGACAGACTTTATGGCAAGGACCTACCCTCATGAAATATCAATCCCTTAAAGGTAGAGAAAGGCAACAGAAAAGGACTATTTGTGGGACAGATGAGTACTGTTCAGATGATATGGAGCAAAAATAACACGAGTTGAACACATGACCATGGGGGAGGCTGAATTCTTACACAGAATGATGTGTGAGTTTTTTTCTTAACATCAAAAATCCTGGTAGTCTGTAGCGATCCATTTGTTTCTGCAGGCTGTGTCCCCTGAGAGAACAACATCAGAAAAATCCTATAAAGAAAAGGTTTTCAATTTTCAGTTCCCTCCGTATGTAACTGCATCTGAGAAGGCAACCTAGCCTAGTGGTTAGGGATTAGCAAAAAAAGGAGCCATAAATAGCCAAAATGTGTGTGATGAACACTGGGGTAAGTACTTAGAATGCTAATCTGAAAATTGCCCTCAAATGAATCTTTTTCCTTACTTAGCAAGCTTTGCGACTTATGGATGAAGTAAAGGCAAGACTGGAAGAAGAGGAAAGACAATGTCAAGTATCCTTGAAAAATCTATGGGATGAATGTGAATCTTGTTTAGAAAGTACCTGCATGAGATATTATACAACTTGCAAACGTGGTGTGTCAACCTTTAAGAGAAAGGTAGGAGGAAACTTTGCATCCGGAGAATACTCTCGAGCTCACCCAAAGAGACAGCACATCTTATTTCTCAATACCTAGGTCTGCCAGTTATATCAGCTTACTAAAATTAATTTCATTTGGAGAGTCTGGAAGTATGAAGTTATATGGTAGAGATTACATGTGATTATGGGTCATGGAATGCTGAGCCAAAATGAGTTCAGTTGCACCCTGGCAAGATTCCATGGAAACTGATGACTCCCCTAACTCCAACAGACTCATTCCAGATATAACATGTTTTCTCTCACAGTGGGACTTGCACTAAGATGCTTGAACACTGTTTGTGAAAAATACCACATATATTCTTTATGGTCTGTCTGAAAAATCAGCAAAGTTAAAAGCGTAGATGTAGTTAGCAAAATTACATGGGGTAAAAAAAATCACCTAATTATTACACCATTCTTTCCTATATTTTTCTTAAATAAACTCTTTAAGTAACAAACAAAACTTTAAAATGCTTAACCTCTTGTAGTAAAGGAGCCTGTCAGCAAAGGAGATTCCCCTAATTCTACTAGGAAGAAAATATGGTTTCCTGTCTGGAAACCATTATTACTAAACCATTATTACTACAAAATTTAACAATTGTAATCACATTTTTTTGTTTGGGTATACACTTTAAGCGCAACAAACTTCTGAAGCAGAACTGTAATTGCTGCTACTAAAATGTCAGCCAGATTCTCTATCTTTCACCCCTCCCATGTACTGAAAAATACAATAACTTTAACATTAAATGTGGTGTTTCAGGCAGGGTTTAGAGCACAGGTGTTTAATATTTGTGCATATTCTTAAAATAATTCAGGTTAAAACGTGGGAGATATTAAATTTAAAACTATTTGTGATACTTTTAGCTTTTTAGGTATCACTCATGGGTGGCTCATATAAATGTTTTGGGTTTTCAAGAGTCTGTAGATGCTGCAATTACTGCAGTAAAAGTTATACACTGCATTGTCCCCATCTTAGACCCTCTTGGACACATCCCTCATCAGTTACTTGGTTTACTTGAAGCATTCAAAGTAAGAGCTGTGTTATAACCAAAGTTATTTAAAAAAAAAAAAAGAAAGAAAAGAAAAAATGATAGCTGTAGCTGAGGACACACAGACAGCAGGAGCAGTACTTGCTTAGGTTGTTCCTGCAGTGCTGTTTCACACTTCACCTACCCTCTAAGCTGCACTAGTGGTCAGATCAAGCTGAAGATTTGTTTTTAGTTTTTTATTGCTGGAGTTCATAAAGTTAGAGGGTTTTTAGGAAATGGTTAAAAAAGAATAGGCCTCAGACAGAAGGTTTGATAGCATTGCAAATACAGCAAAAAAGTTTTCTAAGCAGTAGAGCATACGTCACAAATAACAATAGGCCTCTGTAGAACTAGCTTAAGGATGGCAACAAGGTTATTTAATGTATATCTTTAGAAGGTTAGCATGAATAGAGCTCTGTTCTTTGTCTCTTATGAACCAGTCTTTGTTTTAACTACCATTGCATGTGTTTTATAAGATTGGATAGAATGCTTGTCAATATGTGTTGTTCTATGACTGGCTGAAATCTAGGCTGAGATGGTTTTATGCTATGCTGTAATGCCCCACCTCCTTGGCATTCCCTGTGGATCAGCGAGCTGTTAACATCCTGTCTCCATTGTCTAACAATGTCCTGAGACTGATGTGCTGAACATAAAAAAAAGCTCATGTCCCTGGTCCAGTTTGTCCTGTGTTGTCCATAGCTGGACGTCGTTGCCTCGGCCAATGATTTCCTTGGTAAACGTGGGCATTTGACATAATTGGACACATTCCCACATTTATAATTAATATATTTAGATGTCTTTATGTATATCTGTCTATAGATATCTATCTATATCTATATATGTGTGTTTTAGCAAGGTGCTTCTTAACCCTTACCCATTTTCTAATGCCATTGGCTCAGGCCAAAGTAGTGCCTCAGAGTGGGGAGCAGGGAATCAGTGGCTGAGACCCAGGAACTGGAACTCTGTGACAGCAGAATTGACACTTGGCCTCTTACACGATAAAACCATGGACTCAGAGCCACTGCTTTATTGATTGTGCTGGTTTCCACTCACACAAGGACATGAGGATTTGCCCAATGGTGAGAGAGGATAGGCTTTTTACAAATCAAGGTGAGAACCTTCTGCTCGCTACACTGCACATAAAGCAGACAGAAATGCATCTCACATCTTCATAACATAAAGCCCAAGCTGTCTGTTGGAAGAAACCCAAATGCTGACAATAACTTTGAGCTCCCACAGATTAAAGGGTGACTGGCAGAAGTTTTACTCCAGATCTGATTTGGAATTAATGATTTAGATTGAATGCACTTCTCCTCTTTGGGGTCTACTCTCTTAAATTATTTCAGAGAATATGCTGTGTTGGCAGTTATTAAGAGGGCATTGTTTCTTTGAGTATTTGAAAAATTAGAGACACTTATCTGAGAGATGAGAAACCAGTAACTTTTCTCTCCTGATCTATATCTTTCTTACACACAGGTTGAAGATTTTTTGAGGAAAATACCTCCACTCATATTTACTTTTCATGAGGAGCAAGGAAGAGACATCCAATCTAATGAAAAGCCTGAGAAAGAAGACACCCAGCTAGTAAAGATGGAAGATTTATTTAGCCAGCTTTTATCGGATGTGGGCTCAATATTTGACAGAAGTTTCATTTTTTTCAAGCACATGCAAAAAGAATTTGACCAGTCTTTTCAGACTTATTTCATGTCTGACCTGGAAATGAGTGAGTCCCCCAGTATGCCAGCTTTACCTGAGGTCACCACCAGAACTGAAGGCTCCCAGAGAGGCTGGGGCGTGCCTGGCTTTTTACAGACAGTTTTTGATTTCAGCAGGACAGTGTTCGAAGGTGTCAGCGAGGTGATCACTGATGTGTTTGATGAATACAGAGATTACAGAAGAGATGTGCCAGAACAAACCAAAGGCAAGTGTTAGAAGATGAAAATTGACTGCTCTGTCAATGACATCAACCCCCTTGGGATGGCTAAACTACAGTGAATTACTCAGTTTCCAGCATGAGTGTGAGATACGTAAGGAAACTCTGGAGGCTGTGGGTCAAGGGTAGCTATCAGTTAAATGCACAGAAAGAAGTTGCCTAGAAATCTCAGAGGAATGTTGCAGGGGGACTTAGGGGTCCTACGCAGCCTGATTTTCATGGCAATTCTTTAAGTGCTCCTCAGGAGCACTTAAATTCAGGGTGGATGCAGGTTTTCATGAGGCTGACTGACAGATTTAATCTCAGCATTTGTCAGGATATGATTTGTATCATTTCTTACTGACATGGTCACCAATTCTAAAAAATTAGGGTAATTTTGTGAGATGTCAAGGCATATCTCTGCCCTTGCCAAATGATGCTAACTTCAGCTTGACAGCTGCAAGTGCTGTTTCAGGCTACAGCAGCAATGTAATTTGACAATCAAATACCAGCTAATCAAAGACCAGCCATCAGGTTTTCCAGTGACCAGAAAATTCTGGGCATACCATTGGTTATGACACTCAGTGAAGGAAAATGACCATGGCTGACTTTTAGAATACAAATAAGCCTAATATTTGACTATTGCTAACAGGACAAATACATGCTGGTCCTTGTCTACAGGGAAATCACAGTGAGCACATGCCATAACTCTGAGTGGCAGGTGACATGAACATTACGTGCTCATCAGGAAATACAAAGTTAAGTGACTCTTGAACATTGTTTTTACATTTTTCTCTATATCATTAGCCCTGTTACCTCAGAAATGGACTTGGTACTGTGTTCTCATGTAACTGTATGTGATTATGAAACATCTTGACTTCTAAGGGTCAAAAAGATCTTACCAGAACTCACATGTTGTAGCAATAACGCATAATAATATTAGCAATTTTTTGGTTATGTCTGGGGAATACACTCCTAAGTCTTTATAAAGGAATATGCTACAGCAAGAATTCCTTGAAAGAAAATATTATTTGAATCTTCTCTTGACTTCTACTTTTTAATAATTTATTCCTTTTACTTTTTTGGAGCGGAGGGGAAGTGGAGGGGTAAGGAAGGGGATTTATGCAAAATACTTTGGATTAAGGACAAGAAATTATATTCTAGCACTCAGGCTCGGTAATGAATGCATACTTATAAAGACTCTAAGTTTAACAGCAGTCTAAAAATACTATGACTTCATTCTAGATCCTGAAAGAAGTGGCATGTTTTCAAAAATTGTGTCAGGGCGCCAGAGACTTCAGTGCAGGGAGCTCCGGGAGAACTCCTCTGGATGCCCGCAGTTCCATGAGAGATGCCAGAAATGTCAAGACAATCTTTTGCATGGTAAATAACTATTCTCTTTTTTTTTTTCCTTTTTCTTTCTGTAATGCATTGATTACTGGTTTATAGATTTTTGAGGTTTTAATTATCTACTGGAATTAACATTTATCATAGTCACCGAGTTTTTACTGTAACCACGGCTACAGTAACCATTCCTCCTCATTCCAGATGATTTCAATTAGCTTTCCCCGCTGTCTCCACAGAGTGTCAGTATAGCTCAGTTCTTAACACACCGCTGGCGCTCCAAAGAGACGTCCCACAGCCTGTAACAGAATACATAGGTGTTTTGTTAGAGCTGCAATCCTGCAGAGAAGCAAGATGTCAGGCAGCAGTCGATCCTGCCTGGGTGCAGCAGTGCTGAGCAGAAACTGAGGAGAAGCTCAAACTCCCGACAGTCGCTTCTCCTGCTGACAAGCAGGGGTAACCACAGGTATCATTCAGCTCCTTGCAATGAAAGCAAGCGCTGAAGAGCCTGTAATTACTTTTTGTTGAACCCTGTCTGCAGATAGAAATGACATGAAGGACAAAAAGGGGACTTCATGTCAGTAAATAAGGAGATGGCAGAGCTCTGTCAGCACTGTCCATGGGCACCTGAAAAACCTTCAGACTGATCACCCAGAACTGCCAATCAGGACTCCTACTGCAGCATAACATACCTGTCTTTCCAGAATTATTTCGATCTTAAAATCTAAAAGCATTTAAGCACTAAACCTAATGCTTAAATTTAAATGTCTTCAGAATATCTCCAGAGGGGCAAACATTAATGAACAATGAAATACTTTTAAAAGTGTTTATCAGTGTGTATCTGACCACTTATCTTTTTATCTACACCCATGTATTAAGGAAAACAGTTTGTTACTGTACCATCAGCTGGAAGGTGCCCCTTGATAATCCAATTTGACAGAACAGAAGCTGAATTTTTACAAAGAAATTATTGCATAGAAATTTTTCTTGTTTAAATCCATATTTTAGTAAAGAAAATACCAGCAGTCTTCAGTTCTGAATTTGTGGCAGATGGTGCTAGTCTACTGTCTAGCTATTGTAAGATAAATATTAGGTTTTAACACTCCACAAGAATACAGGCTTTCTTGTCATAACCTCTATCACAGAATCATATAATAATGTGGGGTTAAAGGGACCTTGGTTTAGATGACCAACTCCCCAGAAATCAGCAGGGACATCTTCATCTAGATCATGTTGGTCAGAGCCCCATACAACCTGACCTTAAATGTTTCCAGGGATGGGACATCTACCTGCTCTCTGGGCGACTTGTTTCACTGTTTCACCACACTTATTGTAAAAACTTCTTGCTTACATGTAATCTAAATCCACCCACTTTCAATTCAAAATCATTACCTCTTGTCCCCATCTTTCTTACAGGCACCCTTCAGTAGCTGATGGTCACAGATTATATTCAAAGGCCACAATAAGCGTCCCCAGGGTCTTCTCTTCTCCAGGCTGAATAACCCCAGCTCTCTCAGCCCATCCTAATAAATAGGAGAGGTGCTCCCAGGCTCTAACAGCTTTTGTGGCACTCCTCTGGACTTGCTCCAACAGGTCCATTCTGTGCTGAGGAGCTGCTGTGGTTTGACACTGGCCCAATGCCAGGCACCCATGAGGGTTGCTTGCTCACCCTCCCCTGCCACGGCTGGGCAAAGGAGGAAAAAGAAAAAAATTAATGAAGGCTTCATGAGTGAGATAAGGACTGGGAGAAAAAACTTCAAGGGCAAAAAAGGCTCAGATTTTGTTACAAAGTGAAATTTATTACTAACAGAACCAGAGGAGGGTAATGAGAAGTAAAATAAGCCCTTAAAACACCTTCTCCCCCAGCCCCTCTTTCCTTCCCACCAACAGTGCAGGGCACGGGGGTTTGGTCAGTCCACCACCAAGATTTTCCTTCTTCTCTGGTAGAGGAGTCCTTCCCCTGTGAGGTTGTGAGGTCCCTTCCATAGCAGACAGTTTTTGGTGAACTTCTCTGGTGTGGGTCCACTCCCACGAGCAGCAGCTGTACTGCACCTGCTGCAACATGAACTCCCCTCATGGGCAGACAGTCCCCCCAAAACTGCTGTGGCATGGCTCTCTTCCCATGGGGTCCTCCAAGGACAGGCCGCTCCAGCCTCTCTCCACCAGATATCCCACTGGATCACAGCCTCCTCCAGGCATCCACCTGCTCCAGCATGGGCACCTCCCCCATGGGCTGTGGGAGGATTCCTGCATCCCTGTGGATCCCCATGGGCTGTGGGTGGATCTCTGCATCCCCCGCTGATCCCCACAGCTGTAGGGGCACAGCTGCCTCACCATGGTCTCACCACGGCCTGCAGAGGAATCTCAGCTCTGGTGCCTGGAGCAGCTCCTCCCCTCCTTCTCCATCCACATGGTGTCTCCATGTTGTTTCCCTCACATATTCTCACCTCCTCCTCTTCTCTGACTAGAAGCAAAATCCCCTGACTTTGTTTTTCTTCTTAAATATGTTATCACAGAGGCATTAACAACTTCTCTCATTGGCCCGGTTTTGGCCGTCTTCACAGCCATCAACTCTGGATCTGCCAGACATGGTGGGAAGCTTCCCGCAGCTTCCCACAGGAGCCATCTTTGTGGGCCCCCTGCTACATAAAACCAGGCTGTGCCAAACCAATACAGGAATCCACACCTGGATGAAGTGCTTCAGGGGTCTTATGAGAGAAGAGTAGGGGGGCAAAATCACCTCCCTCAACCTGCTGGCTGTGATTCTTTTGATGCAGCCCAGGATGTGTTTGGCTTTCTGGGCTGTGAGCACACATGGCCAGTTCATGTCCAGCTTCTCATCCACCAGCACCCCCAAGTCCTTCTTGGCAGGGCTGCTCTCAGCCTGTTCATCTTCCAGCCTGTGTTGATAGCAGGAGTTGCCACGACCCAGGTGCAGCACCTTGCACTTGGCCTTGCTGAACCTCATGAGGTTCACCTGGGCCTACTTCATGACCTGGACCTTGTCCAGGTCCCTCTGCGTGGCATCCCATCCCATCCCCTGGGTGTGTCAACCACACCACTCAGCTTGGTGTCATCTGTGAACCTGCCAAGTTTGCAGGCTTCCCCTCGATCCCCCTGTCCCTGTCACTGATGAAGACCTTAAACAGTACTGGTCCCAGTACGGGCTCCCAAGGGACACCAAACTGTACATGATGTCTATCTGGCATGAAGACATTGACCACCACCCTCTGGGTATGACCATCCATACAATTCCTCATCCACCAAACATTCCACCCATCAAATCCTTATCTCTCCAGTTTAGGGAGAAAGAAGGATGCTGTGGAGGACTGTGTCAATGGCCTTACAGAAGTACAGATAAATGACTTTTCCAACCCTTTCCTTGTCCAGTGATGGAATCACTCCATCATAGGAGGCCACTGACTGGTCAGGCAGGACTTGCCCTTGGTGGAGCTCTGCTGGCTGTCCTGAATCACTTCCCTATCTTCCATGTGCCTAAGCAGAGCTTCTTGAAGGTCTGTTCCACGATTTTTCCAGGCACAGGGGTGAGGCTGACAGAGTGGTAGTCCTTGGGGTCCTTCTTACAATCCTTTTTCAAAAAAATCAGTGAAATATTTCCATTTTCCTCATCACCAGAGACTCCCTTCTCTTCCATGACTTTTCAAATATCATGGAGAGTGGCTACATCAGCCAGTTGCCTCTGAATTCATCAGGTGCCACAGACCTAGACAGGTTAAGGTTCCTCATGTGGACTTAAAACTTCTTTTACAGTGGAAGGAACTTGGCTTCCTCAGCCCCTGCCTTGGAGTCTATATACCTGGGATAGATTCATAACGGAATATGAGCCAATAAAAGAACCCATAACCTATAAGAAGACTATGAAATTGCTATATGTAAAATTTACCAGATCTTATTTAGCATTAACAAAAAATCTATTGTGATGAAATATTATATAAACCTTATGTATTATATGATATAAACTTGCTAAATGACTTTGATACAATAAATGGCATAATACATTCATTTAGTCATTGAGTCTAAACTAAATCTACCATAATCAATAAGCAAAAATTATTCTCCTTTTTTTCAGCATTATTTGAAGACCCATCCAAACCATGCCCCTTTGCTAGGCTTTTTTACAGTTTTCATTTCTTCAGACAGAAAAGACAAAGAACAAGACATAACACTGTCTTTCCTAACAGATTGCCCAAACGTTCCTGAGCTGCACATAAAGTTTGATGAAGCCTTTAAGCTGGTTAATCTCTCAGGGGAGCAGTACGAGCAGATTCTCCAGGTCGTTCGGCATCACACGGAGGACACTTCCTACTTGCTGAACAAAATGAAAGAAAGGTTTGGGTGGGTGTCTGAGCTGTCCAACATGACCATTGGACCAGAAAACATTTTCAACATAGTTAAGGTAAGGGTTGTCTTCTGAAGGGAGCTATTGCTGCCTTTAAACTGCCTTTTGCTCATGTTTACGTTCCTGAGGGCTCTGGATGTTCATACATGTAAAATGTTTAGCTTTACAACATGACTTTCCTACTCATCTTGAATTTGTGTGTGCTTGGTAATCCCTCAATGAGCTGAAACTCCTGAGATTAGAAACTATTTTCCTCTAAATCCCTTTAGTGTGATGGATAGCTGACAGGCTAACCTGAATCACTGTCTGATAAGAGTAAATTGACACTAGCAGCTTTGACTGGCCTCAGATTACCTTCACAGATAAACTGCACTGCACCAGTCACTGACACATCCACATTAGATGGATGAATGTCTAGCTGTGTGTCTGTACCTACATATTCCAAAGTTCAAAGAAGGCAAATGTTATACAGATTTTTGCAGTGGAAGCTGCACATGCTTGACAGCACTGGCCAATATTTCAGTAAATACATAATGATTAATTGTGTCTCACACACAAAGATACATCCAAGGTAAATTCAATCCATTTTCCTGGGCAAGGGACAAATCTTTTTCTCTCTTCTAACTCAGAAATCCACTTATATATAGTGAATTACTACTATTACTATCAGAACTTTATACAAAATAGTGGTACAATTCACCAAAAAAAGCACAAAATAGGAACAGGCGACAGGCACATTTTCCCAACTGAGTCTGAGATATCTGTTCTAGGAAAATAAAGCTACAGAACTAAGTCTGATTTAGAAAAACACACAGAAATGAATAAATTCAATCACACAAATGTTGTATTGAACTTAGTGGGACAGCTCAGAAGTTTTCATTAGGAGAACAGAAGCTCTTTATAGATGTAGCCCATGATACAAATATTAACATGCTGTTCTTTAATATGGTCTTGGCAGTGCCATGTCAGCTCTTTCCACCACCTACATGAATTCAGACACCCACTGTCTTTTGAGAAGAAAGCAATTTAAAGAAAGTAGGCAAGTCTAAAATATTCCCCTATTTAATTTTCCCCTGTTAAAGAGAGTGGGCACAGCAGGTATAAACAAAACTGAAAGCACACAGCAGTTTGTGGTGTCTAAAGTACTGATCTCTCCTAGGTGGTACCTGGAGATCCCTCCAGTAAAGACGAAACTGTGGTAGATGTGAACGTTCTGACTTCACCTACTTTCACCATTAAAGTTCCTCCCAACTTAGATCCCAAGAGTCCTGAGTTCATCGAATACATAGCTGGGAAAGCACTCCAATTGTATAAGCAGAATTTTTAAGTGGTAAGTTCATTCTTTCTGCTTTCACAGAGAACACACTTCTTCATAAGAGGTGTTTACATTGCAATAAACTTTAGTTGGAACAGGATCCATTCATGGTGTATACAAAACTGCCTTCTCAGAAAGGACACATTGAGAAAAACACAAGCATTATGGAAAACACAAACAAACACTCAATGTTCTTGCCTGCAAAACACAGACACGATGATATTAAATGATTTGACTTATATGTCTGTGAAACCCCCAATCTTTAAGTAACAGCTGGGATGAGGTAATGTGATAATAAATATTTCTTCACAAAAGAATTGCCTCACAACCACAGTCCAGTGTCTTGGCATTGAAAACCATGTCTTTGTGTTCATTCATCATGAATGGACTGGAATTACCACTATTCATTATGTTTTTTGGATTTTTTTTTAAATTTTCAGTAGTGTTTGAGAGCATGCTCATATTATTTTTGATGATAAAGGAGGGCAAAGTGAGAATCACCACCAGGACTTGGAAGAGCTGTCTTGCCATAATATCTCTGCATTAGCAGCACACTGCTCAGATTAACAGTGTTTATTAATACAGGCTTCAGTTCATCTTGCAGGATCATGCACAGAAAGATCCTGCTCATGGGCTTCAACCATTTTTGTAAAAAGGACATACAAGAAGGCTCTCTTCTTGTTTATGACATTTCAAGAAGAGGAAGGAAAAACCAGGCAGAGAGGCAGGGAGGACAAATGCTTCATATCCTCTAATCCCACAGGGAATTTCCCAAGAAAGAGGGAATGGTTTTAGGTGGCATCACACTACTGTGAAACTTGTAAACCACCCTTCCCTGTGTTTCCCTTCCAAGGGGACTCTGGGATGCACAGCTGTAGTGGCCTCTGACTCTCAGACTTGTCTCTTCCAGGGGAACAGAGCCACAAGACACATGAGACTTTCAGGCAAATCACTGCAGTGTCCCCAAATCTTCTGAGAAGGACCAGATTTGAACAGTTTCTCTTAGGTCATAGCTGATTGCTCAACTGAGCAACTGAAGCATGACCTGCACACAAGGAAAAGTCTCAGGAGGCAGGGAAAGAGCATTCAATGTTAACAAAGTAGATGAAGAAGATTTCAGCATTTTGTATTAAATCTGCCTATTCTTTTGAGGTCAGAGACACATTTTTTGAGCAGATGAAAGAAATCATTCCCACCAGAGAGGCTGAGGTGGGCTGCAGAATTTAGACAGAATAAACCATGTACTTTGCTTAGGTAAATGTTGGTGAAATTACTTGTTGATATTTTTAAACATCTGAAATAAAATGCTCCAACACTTTCTCTACAATTTTTTCTTCAAAATTCTCTGTAATTTATATGCAGTTGTAAATATAAATGATAAATACTCTTTCAGATTATGGAATAATAATCTTCAGGGCCCGATGATGGCAATAATTATTTCTGTAGTTTGATGATGATTTTTAGCCTGAATCTTAGTCTGATTTTCCTGTGGGCATATCTGTGTACCCATTTAATACCTGGGAAAAGTAAGCAGTGTTGATTTCAAAATCACACCATTCAGTTTGCACAAGGCTTAGAGCACATGAAAATGTAATGGATAAAAACAGAGTCAAAACCCCACAAGAAAACTGGGTGAGAACAGAAAGGGAGAGAAAAAGAAAAGTTTCTGTCTGGTTTTTATGTTATGCATGTTTCTATAGCAGGACACTGGTACATTCCACATATACTTACTTTTCTAACATATTTTTCTCCATTCAAAACCAAAATGTATAATCTTTTTTTTTTTTTTTTTTCTCCTAGGAAAGAAGTGTGAATTCTTTCTTCCTGAAATAAAGTATATGCTCCTCAGTTGAACTACCCCTATGCTCAGCATAGCTAAGTGTTGAATTTCTATGGTTAAAATAGTTGCATATAAATAAAATGTTGCTTAGTAAATACTGTGACATATAAGCTATCAACCAAAGACTGTAGAAATCTTTAAACTCAAACCTCAAACCAAATCCATTTCAGTATTAGTTTATTTAAATAAAATGTTATTTATGTTGCCAGTAAGGTAATCTTTGATAACAAGTCATGGCTCTGGTTATGCAAAGATTTAAGGATATAATCAGCTGTAAGCATAAAAGTAATTTCTATTTGCATTCTTACATTCAAGCACATTCTCAAGCCTTTTCAAGACTGATTCCTACAGATGTTGCACATTCAGCTAAGTCTGAATCAACCAGATTTCCATCTGCATGTAGCATATTATTTTGCAATGAAAATATTCAATTTTTTCTTCCAGTTGCTTTTGATGCTTATTGTGTACATTAAATTACTTATCTGAATATGCACTAATGAGTAAGTCTTCTGCCTTTGGCATTTCTTACAAACAGCAGTCTGCCTCTGGAGTTTATTTCTTAATTAATTAAAAGCCTTTATCAGTAAAGAAGTTTGTTTCTCCCTAAATTATACACATCAGCTTTCAATGGTATTTGTAAATTATAATAAAGTTCTAGAACTGATATATCTCTCAGCTAGAAGCAGACCTCTAGGTGATTTGGTATCATTTGCCATGCAAAGCTTTTATAAGTGTGTTTTGCACACAGGTACACGCACCATTTCTAACTGTAGCTCTGCTAAATGAAGTATGCTAATTTCAAAATGTACAAATTCATCTTTATCAGATATGAGCAGAGAAAAATATCCACACCCTACTTACACTGTATGTTTTCCTTTATTTCTTTACATACAAGTTAAGTATACAAATCTATACAAGAAAAAAGCTATTTCACTCTTTTAATTAGTGGAAGAGATTATTTTCTGCATGCTGCAAAGCAAGGTAGCATTTTCTAATCCACAGTCCTCTGTGGTCCTTAGCTTCCTTCATATATACCTGTATTTCAGGCTCCTAATCGTGAGAGATTATCAGTCATAACATAACATAAACATGTCACTTGTCAGAAAGCTGGGCTTTATCTCAGAGATAAGTGACTCTTAGGAAATTCTTGACTTCCAAGAGATACTAATGATTAAATATTCAGAGAAGAATCAGTTTCTTCTGACTAGCAGAGATTATATGCAGAAAATTTTCAGAGGACACCATGTTGGGAACAGTTGCCATCAGACACGGGTTGGGATGCAAAATGACACTGGGACATGGGAGAAGCTGAGATGAACATGATGAGACACGATAAACCCAAGTGACGAGGACTACCCTTAGTGAGCAGCAAATGTGCCAATAAAATATGAAGCAGGAAGCTCATGGCATGGCATGGCATGGCATGGCATGGCATGGCATGGCATGGCATGAAAGGAACCTGGTTTTGGAAGCTCAGGTCAGAGTGACACTGCTGGACATGGAAGGTGAGCTGTGCATGGGGCATGGCACTGCAGGGCCACCACAGCAGGGGAGACAAGGGAGGCTGGCACAGGGGCTTTGGGATATCCCGGCTGGAGGGATCCAGTGCCAGATGTGTGCAGCCTGCCAGGCCCAGCTGAAGGCTTTGGTCTTGTTCAGCTCCGAAAGGGGGTGCCTGAGGCTGCAGAGAGAGGGAGAGAGATGACGAATGTCAACAGCACTTTCCAGCACGGGATGAGCCTGGAGAACGCTCATGGCGCCACTAGGGCAGAATGAAATCACAGAATCACGCAGTCAATCAAGTACAAAAAGACTGAAGCTCCTCTGAGCTCACTGGGGGCAACCTTGGACGGAACACCACCCTGTCTGCTAGAACATGGCACTACATGCCACCACGTCTTTCCTCAAACACCTCCAGGGATGGTGGCTCCACCACCTCCCAGGGCAGCCCATTCTGATATGTAATCAACCTTTCTGTGAAGAAACTCTTCCTAAAATAAAGCCTAAAGGAGCCGGTATGGTTCGGGGCACTGCCTCGGGCCAGCCCTCCCTGAGGGGCAGCAGCTCCGTGCAGGCCCACAGAGGGCGGGCGGCTGCGGACGCGGCGACGCTGAGGACCCCCGGGCCTGGAAGAGGAAAGAGAGGGGGAAAGGGAAGGGGCCGGGCAGGGGAGGAGGTGGCGGTGGTGCCGCTCCGCCCCGCCCGCCCCTCGGCACTATTTGGCGGGAACTCCGGGCTTGCTTTGGCGGGAACTCCGCGCTTTGGCGGGCTCGGCAGAGGCGCGCAGCCGGAGCCCAGAAGCCGCTCGCCAGCCATGCCCGCCGACGGGGAGCTGCTGAGCGGCCCCGCCGCCTGCCCGGAGCCCGGCGAGCAGCAGTACCTGCAGCAGGTGCGGCACATCCTGCAGCACGGCCACCGGAGAGAGGATCGCACCGGCACCGGCACCATCTCCGTGTTCGGCATGCAGGCGCGGTACAGCCTCAGAGGTGGGCACCGCCGCGACCCCAGCCCCTGAGCTTGCTCCCTGCTCCTGCCCCTGCCCCTGCCCCTGCTCCTGCCCCTGCTCCTGCCCCTGCCCCCGCCCTGAGCCGGGCTATGTGTGGGGGTCTCACACGCCGGGCCTGTCCCGCTCCCTCCCACCCGAGGGGTCTGACCATGGGAGCTACACATCCGAACTCTTTGTTTCATATCCCACCCTCACAATGTCAGGGGTGGCATTGTCCTCTGTGTGGGGAAAAGGCGAAGTCTGCTCACCCTGGCAATGGCTAGTGGAACTCTTTTGCAGATCAGTTTCCGCTGCTGACAACGAAGAGGGTGTTCTGGAAGGGAGTGCTGGAGGAGCTGCTGTGGTTCATCAAGGTTCGGTATTTGGGTGTCTCTGTGGGTGGTGGGCCCGGAGTGGCATGAACAGAACCAACTGCTGGGCAGTGGATTAATGCATTTGGGTAACTGCAGACGCTTCTGTTCCTTTTACAGAAGAAATGCAACCCCCTGATACTGTGACCCCACATGGAAGGTCGTTATCACCAAGACATTCTGCTATTTAGTACAGACTATTGCTACCAGTGCAATCAGAACAGTTTCGCTTCTAGTTCTTCTTAAAGGAGAAAATTTGAAATAGTGAGGGCTTGGACTAATTTGAATATACTCCACAGCTACAACACCTAATGCAGTGTCTTTTCTTTGTGTTTTAATCAGAAATAATAATATGAGACAGCTAGTAAGCAATTTAATGATCTGCTTTTTAATATTGAAGTAGCTTGACTTGAACAGAAACAAGCAGTGTGGAACCACGGGTGAAGTAAGACTGATGTAAATGCTAGACTTTTTAATAGCAAAAAATTGACATCTAATAGAGCAAATAGCTGTACCTAGTATAATAAAATTCAGCTATAGTTAGTTCATTACAATGTAAGTGTTCCTTTCTATGTTGTGATATTGTGCAAGTGTGGGAGAATTTACTAGTCCTACATTTGCTAGATAGCAGGACTCTAATACAAATTGATTTTTTAAAAGCTTTTGGTTTTGTTTTGGGTTTGGTTTTGTTTTTGTTTGTTTGTTTGTTTGTTTGGTTTAGTTTTTGGTTTTTGTTTCTTTTTAATGGAAAAGACTAGACACTCCCCAAACCAGCATAATTTCTGTGTTGGATTTTTGAGTGTGCTGATTTGGACATCTTGCAGGATTCAGTGACATTTTTCTGGGTTATTTTCTCATTTTTCTCATTTTCACAAAAGGATTTTTAAGACCATAATTTTATTATAGGTAGCTTGGAAAAGACCGTGCCTAGGCCATACAGTTTTTGTTGGCCTATTTTCATCAATCTGTAAAGTAACATCTTGTTCTCTGCAAATACGAAATGACGTTCCGCAGCTGACCTTGAGGCTGTTTGTGCATTCACAAAGTGTGAGAATCCTGAGTTAAACAGCAGCAGTGTGGCACTTCAAACTCCATCCCAGTGTGGTGCTCACAAGTTTTGTTCTGTCTGTGTGCAAGGACCTCATGCAGTACATTAATTACACTGTTCATCCCTTATGAGTGGAGAAATTCTGTGCACTAGCAAAGCTTTATACAACTGTTCTAAATCATGCCCTCTGTGTTGGAATTAGGATGCAGACTTCTCACTGTGTTTTGCAGGGTTCTACAAATGCCAAAGAGCTCTCTGCAAAAGGTGTGAAGATTTGGGATGCCAATGGGTCCCGTGAGTTCCTGGATAAGCAGGGCTTCAGCACCAGAGAGGAGGGTGATTTGGGACCAGTGTATGGTTTCCAGTGGAGGCATTTTGGAGCAGAATACAAAGATATGCATACAGGTAATCACATCCGAATACAGTCTTGAGTGCTCAGTGAGACAGCTGTGACACATCACTTCCAGAAGCCTGTGTGGAATGGAATGTTCTTAACCATAGAGAGCAAGCTGATAGCCAGAATAAAGAGTGTTTGAGAGAGTTAATTGAACTTTCTTCCTTCCTCAATCTTAATTATCCTGAAAGATGTAGCTTTGTATACTATAGTTGGTATTTGTGGAACAGATGAGTCACAAGGCACACACTGTTACTCTGTTACCTAGGGCAGATGTGGTTGCTGATAGCTGGAAGGATGTGTGTGCTGCAGTCCAGAAACCTGAGCTAGCTCCATTTGATAACAGAACACAGGCTGCCATCTCTCTATACCAGTGCAGGGTCCATGAAATTGTTGTGCTGGGAAGAACTGGCATCAGTACACTACATTCACTGGAGGCAGTGAAGAGAAAGATTTTTCCATTCTCCATCTGAACAAAGTAGGGTGTTTCCACCGCTGATGATGCTGTGGGCAGAACAGCTGTGACAAGTTGTGATGTGATGCAGTACCTGTTGGTATTTTCAGTGGAACTGGTTTATTAAACTGACTCTCAAATGCATTGATTCCTCTTTTCCAAGTCTCTGCAGGAGAGGCTATAGAAAATGCTTAGAGGACTGCCATTAAGAAAAAGGTGTCAGAAACCAGATTGTCACTATCTGGTGTGATTTTTTTTAATGTGGATTAACAACATGGGTAATTATCTAGATGAGGTTTCTTGGGGTTTTTTTTGTGTGGTTTTTTTTTCATTTTGTTTTGTTTTGTTTTATTTTCAGTACAGCCTCAAACTGCAGCTCACAATGAATTGCTGATATTACTCTTAGTATTGGCATGTTGGCCACTAGCAGGATACATTTTTATGGTAACACAAATGATGCAAATTATGAACTGGCACATCTGAAAACTTACAGTTTCTCATCTTAGAAAGTCTTGAGGTACAGCATAGCATGGAGAAAATGAACAAGATAAATTCCCATGGTTTTCCTTACAAACAGATTTCCTTAAGTTGCATTACTAAAGGATAGGTAAGTAGCTTCAGGAACTAACATGACCATTTGACAAGGCTTCTGGCATGGTACTGCTGGCAAAGAGTTCCCTGAGATGCTAATTGTGTATTGCTACCTTGTTTTGCAGCTTGGGTCTCCCTGTAACCATAATTTGGTGTTGCTGCAAAAAGAGTTATTAGAAAAAAGTAGTTACCAGCCATGCTGATTGACTGGCATGAGTCAGAACAATGATTAACAACTAATGACTTTTTTTTTCTGAAATCCATTCTATGGTCAGTTAATTTCAGAAAATTTCTTACACAACTGGTATTGAGCCTAAAATTCAGCCTGTGTCATTGGGTGAAATGTAATATCCTGTGCTACACATAATTAAAGTTCCTTTCTGGAGCTAAATGCTATGTAAATTTAGTTTTCATACATGACCTTGAGAGTGCTAGATGGATGCATTTATTCATCTGTCAAAAACTCTTCTTTTGAGTGTGTAAAGAATGCTGGCACACTGGTCTGGGCATAATTTTTTTTCTATATAAGAAGGAGCACTGTAGCATGCAAATTAAATGTTTAGAAAGGCATTTTAATCCAGAAATGCAAAAAGCAAATCAGTCTAAATACCATGACTGACTAGGTGATAATATCTTGTCCATTCCAGTACAGCTCTTGCCCTATTTAGGTAACAAGTCATCATGAGGGATAAGATAGCATGCTTTGTCCAGCTAGTTTTTTGCATTGCAACTTCTGTTTCTTGGGGTTTAGTGATTATACAGAATTTTAAGTTCGTCTTAAAATAAATCAAGTGGTTGAAAATGGAATAAATAGGAATGGTCCTATTTCAGTGGGTGCTAAAGGTACTCAAAGCACACAAAATATATGGGGGTGGGCATACAGACATATCATCATGAGAATTTTCCAAGCTCTGGAGCATCCTAAGAAAGACCGAGAACAGCCTATGTTTGGATGGTGCCACCTTATAAATCAGTTTCAAAGTTGCAATAAAATTTTCAGAGGTTGTCATTTGGGTATCACTTTTCAGCGGGACATGGGCTGAGTGATAAAAAAATACCATGGCTTGAATCTGTCCACTTTAGATCTTATTTGTTCTATTTCTCCAGATTACTCCAACCAAGGAGTTGATCAGTTGCAAAAAGTGATTGAAACGATCAAAACCAATCCAGATGACAGAAGAATCATTATGTGTGCTTGGAATCCCAAAGGTATTGAACAGATGGCATAAAGTGAATGGGGTTGCACATTATATTGCTGTGTGCTAAATTATCTTCTGCTCCTGTGTCAGCAGTCAATTCCATTAGGTGTCTTTGTTCATTCTTTAGAAAACTACAATATGTGTAGTAAAAACATTCAGGAGTTATAATCTTGATTCTCTTTCAACTTTATCCTCATGTTTAGACCTCAAAAATAATTTCTTCAAAGTTTTTCTCTCCAGGTTAAAATGAGGGATACACCAGTGTCTTTGACATACAGTCTATTCGAAGACAGTAACTCTTATTCTAAAAAGGTGAAAAACCCAAAACATAAAAATTATATTAAAGGAATATGTCTGGCTTTTAGCCATGTAATGTCTTGTAAACTTAACCCTTAAAGCTAGAGAACAAAAATATTATTTGTGTTGTAATCTTCTCCTTGAACGTGGGATCATATGATGAACCTGTATCACACAAATGATAGGGTCTATTTATACATAGATATCTATTCACTCTGTAGAGACTTCTAAACAAGAGCTACTACAAGTGAATGTTTAACTTTCACCAGTGATAGACTTGTGCGCCAAAAAAATCACACAGCATTTTCCACTGTTATCTGAAAGGGTATGCCACATGCTATTGCTGTTATTTTCAAGGCTAAATATCCTCAGAAAATATCTGGTGAAAGTTTTCTTTGTCAAGCTGTAATTTTACTCTCTGCACTTTTTAAGCGTAGAAAAACACACAGATCTTGTGGTTTCTGATTTTTTTTTACAAATTATCATTACTTTTATATCTCAACAAACACATGGCAATTGGAAGAGAGTAAGATGAAGCAGTTGGAATTTGCTTTAGGGTATATACTTAATTTTAGTCTTAATGTCTTCCTTTAGGGAATTCAGCTGTCTCACCAAGGTGAGTAGAAAGAAACTGCTGTGCAACATTATGGCATAAGTCTGTTCTGTGGAATATCTGTTTATGACTTTCTGGTCATACAGCCCAGGAGACAGCTTGTCATGACCTGGACTTAATTGCTTGGGCAGCACGTGCTCATAAACAAGAGAAAAAGCAACAGAATCACAGAGCAGTTGGCTCTCTACTGTATCTCATTACATGCTTGTTTAAGTTTTGCATCTTCTACATTTATAACATACTAATGCTGTTACTGTTTTCTCCCCTCCCCACCTTCTGTATCTCAATTCCTAGATATCTCACTGATGGCTTTGCCTCCATGCCATGCCCTTTGCCAGTTCTATGTTCTAAATGGTGAATTGTCTTGCCAACTCTATCAGAGGTCTGGAGACATGGGACTAGGAGTGCCTTTTAATATTGCCAGCTATTCACTGCTCACGTACATGATTGCCCATGTCACAGGGCTGAAGGTAGGCTATTTAATAATTTCATTTATTCTTGTCTGAGAAAGGAGGGACTGAAAGATAAGGCTCTTCATGTCATGTCCAAGAAAAACTGGAATGAGCATACTGTTTGAAATCTTACTGATATATGTGTAAAAAAGGGCCCTGCAAATTTGATGTGAATTGCCTCTGGGTTGTATGGGCAGTTAGAATCAGCAAGGTAAGAATTTTAAAATTCAGTTTAAGCAGAAGATTCTTTCATGTCTTGAATCTGTCAAGACTGACCTGTTGTTCATTAGTCTTAGAAATCTGAACTGAGTGCTTGTCCTCATGAGGTAGTAATATACCAATGATGAGATTTTGTAGCATGTGTTTATTACTTATTAGAAGTGAGCAATAGCTCAGCAGTTGCTGTCAGGGTTCTAATTTGGATAATCTGCCCGTCTTAACTTCCAGGTATAATTTCAGCTGTGCATTTCTTTGATTTCTTACTGTAGATGTTTACATGTAGATGAGTGGTATATGTGCTCAAGTAGCTCCTGCCCTGACCTCAGAGCTGTATTTTGTAATTTGGCAGAGAAACTGAAATGCATTACAGTCTTGTACCAGGAAAACCCCCTTTTCTTTAGGGCATGTAAAAAATTATACTAGAAAGGCTTTCAGTGCCTAATCCTCCTGTTGCTGTTGCCACCAGCAACATGAAGTGGAACTTCTTAAAACAGGGCAATAGGGAGGAATCAGACTTCACTGCAACCACAGAAATTAGTCCAAGCTGCTAAAAAAAGTGAAGTTTAACGTTATGTCCAGCTGTTGCCTCTCAGCCACTTCCTCTCATGGCTTTGGTGGTTTTCAGTGTAACATATCTGGGGGCTGATCAACATTGGTCAGAGGCCAGTAAAAGAGCTGATGAAACTTCCCCATGTGAAAGTCCATTGCTCAGGGGTTGGTAAGTCACAGGACCTGCAAGCTCTGGCCTCTTGCCTGTGCCTGACACCTCCACTGCTGTTTAGTAGTGGCTGAGGCAGCTGCTCTGAACCAGCTTTGGCAAGTTTTACTTACTAGAAGAGGAGTGGAAAAGCTGGATGTCACTGCTGCACCTGTTTCTGTGTCAGTGGGCAGATCAGTATGGTTCCGTTCATTTACCAAAGCTACTGTCATAGCAGGATTTGAAAGATAATTTTTTGGTAAGCTAGTGGAAATTTCATTATATTTTCCATTAATTATGCATTAATGGAGAAGCTTGTGCCCTTCACAGCTTTCAAGGATACAGTCCTATACAGAAGTGGCAATTCCATACAAGCCAGGTGCTGGGAATCAATATTGTAAGCACTGTAATGTTTTGCTTTCTTGGAACCTGACTGTTTGAAAACCACATGTATTCTTCATTCTTTTCAGCCTGGAGAGTTCATACACACCTTAGGAGATGCTCACATATATCTGAACCATGTGGAACCTCTAAAAGTCCAAGTAAGTACTTATTCTGTATTCTATCCTTTTATCTTCCACACTGCCTTGATTTAAAATATCAATTGCCTTGATATTTTAAATATCCTTTTGCAGATATTAATTTTTGTGGCTTTTTTTCTAATTTCTATCCTAATTATTATATTAACATCTGTTCAGTTGCATTTCTGTTTGCAAACAGAAATACAATACAAGCATGATTGAAATGTACATCTGTGTACTGCTCTAAAACCAAGTTAGAGAGCAGAATCTGCACTTTTAACTTCAAAAATTATTCCACCTAGTCCAAACAACACAAAATAAAATGTCTTTGTAATATATCAGAAAAGGATCACTTAAAATTCACAGAGTTAATCAGTAATACTGTTTGGCTGAGAAAGGCTACATTTTCTTCAGGAAGTAATTTGTTGCAATAGGATAAAATCAGTGTTTGATTTGATTAGACTAAGCTTGGAATTAATGTCCTCATTATTAGTATGGTTCAAAACCATCCAGAGAAGTAGTTATTGATTCAGACCCTAACGATGAGAAGTGAGAAGCTGTAGAATATTTGATGCATGTTTGGGTCAGATTTTCTAATTTAATTCCCCTGGAAGGAACATAATCTGTAACCACCAGAACTGATTTGCCATCTGAAAGTACTTGCAGTGCATTTGGATGATCAGGGAATTCACCTGAAAATTATGCTACTACTCCCTGTGAAAATACTAAGGTAGATTCTATCTAACTGTCTCGGGATTTTCTTCCATCGCTTTTTTCTTAGTGTAAGTCTTGGTGGGAAGGGAAAGCCTACACAGTGTAATCTGATTTGAGGTTGAGAACAGAGTCTCTGCTTTCAAGTATTAGCTTTATACAGTAAGCTTGCTTTTATTTCAGCTTCAGAGGGAGCCAAGACCTTTCCCCAAACTCAGAATTCTTCATGAGATTAAAGACATCAGCGACTTCAAGGCAGAAGACTTCCAGATTGAAGATTATAATCCTCATCCACCTATTAAAATGGAGATGGCTGTCTGATGCTATAAACCAGCATTAAATATTAACCTGGAAATGTACCTAACCTACTTAGATTCTCTAAAGTGGTGGGGCTTTTGTATACTTCAAAAGGTATTTACTTTATTGTTAAATAGTCACAGACCAGATTTGCCTTCAGTGCTGCTCCCTGTAGTTGTACAGGACAGGTGATTATTCCTGATATGCCATGCAGATGTTAACCCAGTTTTAAGTTGTTAGAGAGCTGCTTTTCTACATATTATTTTAGGTGCCATTGTCCATTTCTGTTACCATTCAGCTACTGTGTGAGTAGCACGGGTTTACATGCTTGATTTGGTGCTGAAAATAAGAATTTGTATGTGTGATTGAGGATTCCTTCAGGGTGGAAGAAATTGTTAAATATATTCTAAGGAGTGTATGTTTAATAAAGCTTTTTTTAAAAAATCTTCTGGGAGGCATGATGCATATTTAATTCTGGTATGATTTTTTATAGTTAGCAGTAAAAAAGCATTGGAAAGCAAAATGTCTTGGACGGTAACATCTGGCCAGGAAAAACAAACTTCCCATAGTCTTCACAGATGAACCATCAGGAAGGCAAAAGATTTTAGTGGAACCTTGCTGGAGCTGCAATCTCTACATCATGTTTCTGTAGCAGCAATTTTTTTTTTTATTCCTCAACCCTACATAAATTACTAATTTGATATAAGTCAAAGATAGTTGCAGTTAAACAGAGGTTACCAGATAATATTAGTAATCAGCTGTCTGTCATTATTTAAAACAGATCCCACAAACATATGGACTAATTCTGCAGCCTGGAGCAGTAAAACCTAGAGATCATAGTATTTTTAGGAATGGAGTTCATGAATTAAATTCTAGCAGAATTCAGCTTTCAAGTCTCCTTATCCTTCTACCTTCTGCAGTAACACATTAAATTCCTCTTCAGCAATTTAATAGTGAGTAGATATGAGGTTAATATTCATAGGATTGGCAATACATATTTGAACATGTAGGAAAATGCATAGTAATTTTTTGAGTTAAATTTTAAAGTAAATAAACTGATAAATATTGGAAAAGTGTACAATTTCAGATAATTCTTAGAATTTAATAATCTGTGTGCTTTCATTCAGGAGCCTGCATAAGAGGACCATTGAACCTTTCTTAAACCAAACTCATTATAACTTTGAAAATATACTTTTAATTAAAATTATTTGCATATGCCATTATGCTCATTTTCCTTCTACTGATCACTGATATTGAGACCAATTTTTTTGTAGCACAAAAAGTGATTCTCCTTTCCTGACATTTAGCCCAACACAAGAAATTACACAAAAAAAAAAATCTTCCTGTTGTAAGCACACCAAATGTTAAAGAGACCACTGCTTATTAGAAAGGTTCTTAATATACAGTGTAGTGCATCGTTTGTGAAGAGAGATGATCAGACAGCTCTTTCAGCTCAGATCCTGTGAGAAGCTTGGAATGGTCAAACCTCATCCTTTTCTGAGGCTGCATTAAATGGATGCTCAGTAGCCAACCTGCAGTAGAACACACACTTGGGTCTTCTCTCAAATTACTGAACTCACAGGTAGCAGCAGCGTTCTTGTTACCACATCTGAGAGCTTTGCCACATGCTCCTCCTAATAAACTTCATCTCAGCTCTACTAGTCTGATATTCTAAAGTCAGACTAGTCTGGTCTTCTTCAGATGGTCCAGGTGTTACCTTTCCATTCATGCCATGTCCCAGCTGTAGGTTGTCAGCCCCTTCTTACCATGTGCACACTTTTATAAATTAAAAATTCTTGAGTGTTCCTACAGCCCTTCAAAGTACAAGGAAACGGATTAAGCTGCACATTCACTTAACAGTTCTGCCTACACTTAGCAAGTCAAGTTCCTTCTGCTGGAATCCACTTTATGTAACACTGCAGATAAGGTGGATTCTGCAGGACATTTTAGCAAGTGTAGCCAGACAGGATGTGAAATAAAGCTGGCCTCAGGGCTTTACTAGTGGGAATTAGCAGTCTCAGTGGTTATCCAGGACAGGAATACCTAGCCAAGAGAAGAATTCAGAATGGGAATCATTTACTTCTCTTCATAAATTGCAGAGGAGTTAGGTGTATGGACATACAAAGCCTACATAAGCAGAGCAGTCTCTATAGCTCTGGAAGAGTTCCTAGTTTTTAGTATAGGAATTAATTACAACTTCACTGTTTCCCTTTATCAGCACAATTTACTAACAATAGCAGTTGGAGTGAAGCTTGTACCTTGAAGACCAAGAAGGTTTATGCTGCTCAAAAGATCAGAAAGATGTAAAAAACATCTCAACAGCACACTTTAATGTGAGTAAAAATAAAAATACATTTTGAAATTTGTAGGTATCAGGATTCTAGAGGCTTTCATGAAGAAATATGAATATTCAAATAATTTTAATATATAGAGCTAAACAGGAGGTATTCAAGGAATTTTGATTTGCAGAATATGGACACTGCTCATGCTGCAATGATGACTACTATGACCACAGGCCATATTCAGAGCTGTATTTTAGACAAAACATGGGACATTGCTTGATACTTTCAAGAGATGTATCCTTGTATCATTTCTCCACTTTCCAAAGGCCATTCAACAACTCAGAGATAGCAATGAAATGTCTTACCACTTTGTTCAAATATCTACTGCATTCCAGCTTCTTAGACGAGTTTTGTAACCCACTCTATTTCTGACATATTATGTCAAAATTTGCCGTACGGCACTACCACAAAGAATATTAGTTATCTGATTATGGTAGATAAAGGGTCAGAAAAGAAAGAACTGCTGAATTTTTGAGACAAACATCCATCAAAAGCAAAGTCTTCTAATGAGCCTGTCTTGGTGAGTTTGTCACCATAGTGACTGGCACCTGCGAAGTGTCTGAATGTGGAATGCAGCCCAGGTTTCAAGTGCTTTTATTAAAACCACAAACAGTTCACATCCACCTGCTAGAAGTTTCACCCACCCTTCTAACTTCCCTTTGCAACCCAGAGGAAGGTGAGCTTGTGGGGTAACAACACCAATACGTGCTGTGGCCACCATGCAGCAAGATATTTTTTAAGAAAAAAAAAAAAGAGTGATCACCACAGTCAGTTCTTACCAGAATTTTTTTTATATAACTAACCTGTTTTCAAGCCTTTCAGGTACTTGGATATGATTAAATGTGATCAAGTTCTGGACTAATTGACAGAGGCCCCCAAATCCAAACTAGAGATGACTGCCACACTGAGACATGCATAACATGATGCATAACATGAAACAACAAAAATTACAGCAGTGCACACAAGCTTATGCTCAGAAATCACAGTCATGACAGCTGAAGAAACTAATCAGACTGCTTTGAAGGATAGGGAGAGAAGATTTTCTCATTGCTGCTGCATTTTGCAGAGCATTTCTCTGGAACTTTTTGGCCATCAGCAGCACAGACAAGCTTTCATTCACACTTCCCAGCCTGCAGCTGTCAATTTGGAGACAACTGAAGGCCCTGGCTTGTAGAAGATATTTAAATATCACTCTGTTGTGGCGGTGGAAGGGAGAAAATGGAAAGTTAAGACCCAGAGACTCCCAAATTAACATATAATAAGAGCTGCTGGCAACTCTTACAAAAGCATTTGTACAGTGTCCCTCCTGTGTGTGTCTCTATAAATCCAAATAATTTAAATTTAAATGAGAGATCACATGATAATTTGAATGAACCTCAAGGATGTTGTCAGTATTAAAAATCAGCTTATACTTGCAATGTCAAAAACACTACACTTGACACAATGAACTGAGGTACACTGAATAAAAATCAGTGTGTGCCAAAGGGCACAGTTGTACTGGACTGAGTTTGGAAGTTACTGCCACTTAGCTGGATGTTGAATCCTGTAAGTGAAAATGAAGTGAAAATGCCAAGTGAAAATGGCTGCTCCATTCCAGGCCATGGACATGGCACAAAGGCACACCGAGCTTGTAGTGAGACAAATACATTGTCTCAAACATTATGTAATGCTCACACAAACTGATTGGGCAGCTCTCCCAGATAATTGCTTCACACATTCCCTTAAAATCTTTTTAGCATTTAGGCTCCTTTGGGACCCAACTCACACCCCTCTGGTCACCTAACTGCGTGCACAGGCAGGAACTAGGAGCACTCTGGGGTCAGGATTCAGCACGCCTGGGACTGCACAGCTTTGGGATGTGCTTGCTTATGTGAATGAGCAGCTATTCCCACTTTGAGGCAGCTAAAGGGAAAACAGCAGTGATTCTGCTGCAGGAAATCATTCTTCCTCCTGGAGACCAGTCCAGCCAGATGAGAGATGGCCTTGTAGCTGAGAGACACTTGGATAAGAGTCAGGATTCAATTTCTAGCTGTGTACAGATTTCCTGTCTGTAGCTGGACTAAGTTTGTATGTCATTTCAGGCCTCATATTAATTTCCTGTGTTTTTAGTACAGATAATTGCATTCCCCTTATTCACATGGGAATTCTCTGGATAAATACATTAAATTCTTATGTGGTTCTCAGATGCTATGGTGAAAAGAAGAGAAAGGCCATAGAAAACATCCAGTAAAGCCAAAATTCAGGACTGGTCTTTAATTTGTAAAGCAGGGCTATGCTAATGGGTAATTCAAACTCATCCTACTAGATATTCATTATAAAACACCCCCCTCTGCAAATGAAGTGTCCTATCTACTGGTAGACAACAGCTGAGAGTGAGAAGTAAAATTAAATATTTTTATAGCAGGGCTTGGCATGAGAAACTGGCAGCAGAGAAATTATGCTAATGTCATCGCTGTTGTTTCCATTGCTGCAGAGAACCAAGAATTTGTTAATTCACATTGTTTGGCTCTGTAGATTTGGTGTCAATACTTGGCAAAAAGATGGGTGCAATAAAAACCAATTTACTTTAATCTGGAGACTGGTATTCTGAAAGGTATCAGCCTGCCTGCTGGCACCTTGCTATTTATGATATATCTGGTAGTTAGTTCTGGTCTTTGGACTCATTAAAAATATTTCATGCAAAAAGTATTTAAATATAGCTGATGGCAGTGACTTACTACTAATGCTTGGGGAAAAGGACAGGTTTCACCCTTTGAAAATAGCTGCAAATGTACCAGACTAATTCCTCCAAAGGCCAGACAGGACACTGAGTGCACTGACAGGCCTCACCATGACCAGTCTCAGCTGGGGGCTCACACCTTCTGCCCCTGGGCCTTAGTTTCTACCTGGGTGGCATGGCAAGTGTACCTGCCTCCAGCTGTGCTACAGCTGTGGACATGTCTGGCCATGGAACTATACCCCATCCTGGCTGGACACACCCTGGGCCATGTCTGACCATGGTTCTCCTCACTCCTGGCCTCTGCTCTCGTCCCCATCCCCAGGGAAAGGAGGCTGGGGCCATCTCATTGTTCGCTGCCACCCCTGGAGATGGGACAAGCTTGGCTGGGAGGGATCTGTTCCCATGGGGCTTCCTGACAGCTCCCAGTCCTTGGGAGCAGCTGGCCCCCATGGCATCCTGCCTGCTGGGCATCTCAGGCTGCCCCAAGCCCTAAGCCAGCAGTGCAGAGCCAGGCCTGAGGCTGCACAAGAGCTGGCCCTACAAACCTGGCCTGACTCTGGGCTCTGACCCTCTCTTGGGGTTTAACCCCAGCCAGCAACCCAGCCCCAAGCAGCCAATGGCTCATTCCCCACCATCGGGGCCAGGGGTGGGATTGGAAGGGGAAAAGCTGGAAAATTCATGGTTTGAGATATAGACAGTTTAATGGGGAAAGCAAAAGTTGTGTACACAAACAAAGCAAAACAAGGAATGAATGAATTCACTGCTTCACATGAGCAGGAAGGCATTCAGCCATCTCCAGGAGAGCAGGGCCCCATTACACATAATGATTACTTGGAAAGACAATCACCACCACTCCAAATATTCCCTTCCTCCTTCTTCTCCCCCTTTATACACTGAGCATGGCACCACATGGTCTGGAATATCCCTTTGGTCAGTCTGGGTCACCTGTCCCAGCTGTGTCTCCTCCCAGACTCCCAGGCACACCCAACTCCCTTGCCAGCATGGCTGTATGAAAACCAGCAAAGGCCTTGGCTTTGCACAAGCCCTGCTCAGCAATAACAAAAACATTTCTATATTATCAACCCTGTGTTCAGCACAAATCCCAAACACATCCCTTCCCTAGCCACTGTGAACAAATGAACTCTAGCCCAGCCAAAACCAGCACACCCTCCCAGCACAGGCCTTGCCCAAACACTGAGTCTGACTGATCCCCTCACAAGGGGGACTTGATGATCTTCAGGGGCCACTGAGGATCCCCACTTTGATCCCCACCCATAAGTCTGCCAAGTCACTGGGGATATAGTCAGCTTGTGCCCTCCACTTGGCTCCAACAATCCTTGTCCCTTTCCCATTTTCATGTCCCTGCCCTGGCTCTGTGTCCCCTACACCCCACAGCAACTGAATTCCCCTTCAAAGGAATCCCATCAGAGCCCTTACTTCTCTGTTGGGTGAGAGGATACATCTGTCTGGGAGGGAGCTCCAGGCAGGAACAACCCTGCTGGCCTTGCCCAGCCTCACTAAAAGCCATCCCTCACCAACACTGCCCTTGGACCCACCTCAGCTCAGGACATGGCCCCACATGGTCCCTGCCTGAGCTACCCAGCTGTGATGGCAGCTGTGCAGAGCCATGGACCTCGCTGCTCTGGGCCCTGAGCCACAGGCTGAGCCCTGCCTGAGCTGGGCCTGACTTCATCACCATGGACAGGCTGGCAGACCCTGGGCTTTGTCTGACCCTGGTCCCTGTCACTGGGACAGAGCTTGCCCTCAGAGCTGTCCTAGGTAGCATAACCTTGTCTGGTAACCTTCCCAGTTCTGGCTGTTCCCTCAAACCTGCCCTGCCAGCCATGCTCCTGGCTCCCCAGCCCTCCTGCACCCCTGGCAGTGCCCCTGGTACCACCGAGAGCATGACATCATGATTTCCTGGAATGCTGATATTTGCAGCTGAGTTAGGGCAGCACAAATAGAGCTGGTGCAGTTAGAGGAGCCTGGAACCTCCCCCCTCTAAACCCCGCTCTTTCATACAGCCACTGCAGAGTCATGTCTACACATGTGCTGCTGTGCAATGTTTTGCTTCAGCCAAACACTGGCTGCAGCACCAAAGCCACAGAGCAAAATGAAGATGGGAGCTGGGTAATCATCCTTGGGCTACAGGGGATATCAGCTTCATCAGACCTTCAGTGCTCTACAGACCACATTGTCCAGCCTGCTCTGCTCTGCCCAGGTGCTATCCAGACTGTCTCATGGACCTGCAGTTTGCTCCACAGAGCAGCATGGACTTCATCTTTGTACCTTGCTTCCCTACCTGTGGGATTTCTCGGCTGTTCAGATGGTCTGGGGAAAAGCCCAAAGATGGCCTTGGGCCCCCGGGTTCGAAAGGACGAGAGGAAACTTCAGATTTGTTCTTGGTCTTGGTGTTTATTAATTGCTTATCTAAAAGATTTTCTCTTGGCCTGACAGAGTTCTGCTCAGCAGTCAGCCATGGGCACACACTGAAAGCCCCTGGGGCGGTCACCTATCTTTATACCCGGAGTTACGTATACAATATTTATCATTTTTCTCCAATACCCTCTACCCTTATTAACCAGTGTTCCCCTAGTAAGGTCCAATCCCGGAGTGCCAACATCACCACAGAAGATGGAGGCCTAGAGGAAGAAGAAGAAGGAGAAGGGCACGCCCCAATCCCTCCATCTTGCCTCTCTAGACCCCCCTGTACAGGGATCTTAAACCCTGTATCTCACACCCCAATTAACTTGTCCCTTCACCATTCACCCCAGTGAAATCCTCCCGTCCTCATACTGATGTCATCTCCCATGTGGGATCAAAGTCCAGTCACCAGACATTTCTGGCAGCATTCCAGGACTCCCGAGCCCCCCAGGGGGGGTCTTGTTCACCCTGCGCCCCAGTTCTGAGAGACTGAGATCCCACACCTACCCTTCATATGGGCAATCACAATCACAGGACGCATTCTTTCATATTTCTCACTGATGTAGAATTATGAAATTTTAGCAATTACTTTCATAATAATAGTGAAAAAAAAACCCTGATATTTCCAGGTTGTTCACAGAAATTGTATGTGGGAAGAAAGAACCAGGGAGATAAGGTGAAGGCAATCTTGGTAGGAAATAGCTGAAATAGAGACCAAGTAATTTTCAGCTTTAGTGTTTAACTTCACACAAAGGAGTTTTGGCACATGCTTCAACAGTTATGCAGTAGATTCATTAAGCAAACAGTAATTAGGAAAAAGCCCAAAGCACTTACACATATACTCACATGTTCTCTGGTTGCTGCACCAATTTCTAGCACTGTTAAGGCCTGCAAGGAAACAAACATTCAAGACTTGCTTCTGGTTCTCTGAATTCCCAGTGGAATTGCTCAGTAGCACAAAGGATGGAATAACAGCACACTCTTTTCTATGTGTTTTATAGAAAATGCAATACATGTTATAAAACTTTTTATTGAATTTTTTTTCTGCTTTCTCTTTTCCACAAGTAATGTAAAGAATTACATAACAGGGTGTGTGCAGCAGTAAAGAAATACACATGCAGTAGATCTGGGGTTTTAATAGTGCTGCTAAGTATAGCATGTTGGGAACACAAATTCTGAATCAGTCTTCCAATTTCACTGGAAACCACACATTTAAAAAAAAAGTCCATTCCCATTTCATACTAAATGTTGTCTGCCTTCCTTATGCAAGCATTGCAGTCCTTCAACATTTTTTAAGAAAGGAGTTATTTATTTAAACTTAAGGGAATACAGGTGCAGAATATGTATTAAGATCCCGTAGGAAACAAAGTATTCTGAATCACTAGTTCAAAATGAACTCTGAATATGTGAAGGAACAGTATCAACATTACATCAGTACTGGAGTCACTGTATTATTATTGAAATAAAATATTTAACCTCAAGGCTTTGAAACAGTTGCATGTCCCATCTGGATATGTATATCCTCATTTGGAAAAGTTGGCTTCTTAATACATGAGGGTTTAAACCCAGCTGGTTCAGTGACCCAATGTATTGCTTCCTTTATTTCCCTCTTTTGCTTTGCATTCAGCATCTGGGATAAGAAAAATAATAATCAAATACAGTGAGGGTTTCTAGAGAGTTATTTTTTCCTGACAAACTGCAAAATTTTTATGAAGTGGTAGAAATTCAGGATATAGAAAGCAAATGAAAAGTTGGAATTGCTGTTCTGTCTGTATTGTAGTTTTGGCTATACTTATGCAGTGTTGCAATGACTATGTCAGTATCCAGACTAGGTTCAAACTAAGCAGATCAGGACCTGTAGGAAGTAGAGCAGTCTTCTGTGGGAATGAGTATATCTTTGGCAGCATATATTTAAGAAAAGCACTCTAAAACATGGTCATGGATGCCTGAAATTTTCAGCAGAAAAGCTTCCTGACAAAAAAAAAAAAAAGTGCAATAGTTTAAATAAGATGAGTTTTTGAAGCAGCATTTCTCTCCCACACAAGGGAAATTTTTTTTCTATAAAAAATGAATCATCTGAAAATTACATCATAATTCCTCTGCAGGCTCTTCAGGTCCTTGCCATTCTATATTGACAGAGTTCGTGGTTCAGCATTCCATATCTTATGGCATCCCATGAAAGCTTTGTGCTGCACTGCAGCACCCAGAGTAGGTCAGCAGCTGTAGTGTCTCAGTGAACATATGGGGCAAAGAATCTGACCCACAGCAGTCAGCAAAGTAACCTTTCAAAGTAAAAATGAGTGACTTCCATCTACTTTTTCATTTTCACTCAAATATTTTAGTTTGAATAACTTATTTTTCAGCTTATTTTTGGCCAAATATCCGTTAAAAATTATTAACAGGCTTTACTCTGGTAGCCTCTCTGGATATAAAAGCCACTTTACATATTTTAGAAGACAATCCTGGTAGTGGGGCTCCCCCACAGACTCAAATTTCTGGCACAAAAATACAGGTTAAAATAGTAATACATCTACTTCAGTCATATCCAATATTGCTGTTCGTTGAAATATATCAACATTTGTTGACATCATTATTCAGGATTTGAAGAAGGAAAAACCCAATATTTGTCAATAAATGCGTGTAAGATCTATTTAATCTAAAGGTTTTAAATAGAAAATAACATAGTATAGTAACAAAAAGCGGTATGCACAGTTTTTATTCTGGCCAATCATTTCTTGCATAGATCTCAATCTGTAAATATCGTCCTGTAATAATCACCCACTTTTACTTTGAACGTATACGCATACTTGGAACATGAAATAGATCACTCCTGAATGATTAATGGGGCCATAAACTGGAACCCATAAAGTAGATTTTACCATTATAGCATGAGTGTCTTACAGAAAGAACTTCCTGGTTACTTCTCCTCCCTTGTGAGTGAGCTTCATCCTGCTCTGACCATAAAGCGGCGATGGTGTTTTGTAAGTCAGCGGGAGCGCGTTAATCTTCATGGTGATCAGCCCTCAGCTTTCCCAAAAGCACCACTCATGTTTTCCTGCAATGCAGCATTATGCAGCAGTGGAAGGGGGGAGTGTCTGGGAGAGATACAGAAGCAAAGTCATCACTGCCCGTGTCACAGACCTGCAAGATTTAGACTAAGCCCAGTTTGTCCTTTCAAAGCATAAAACACAGAAGTAGAATACTCAATTCCAGCATTTACTGTATGTTATCCAGCCTTCCCTCAAGGCCTGTGTGTGCAACTGCAAGCAAAGTTAGGTCACTTGATTATGCATCTCCAAATAACTCCACCACACTGCATCTAGAATAATATTAATTTACATGTAATTAGAATAAGCTTTTTATTTCTTCCTCACAAGTAGCTAGAAGAAACCATCAGAAAATGAGATCAGATATATCAGTAACATACAGCTGAACCAAACTCCTCATCCCAGCTAATTGTAACAAATAATACATTTTTCTAATCCATAACTTGGCAACAGTATTTCTAGGTATACCAAGGTGTATATTTTATGAAGGAAAAATACCCACTATATTAACTTGATCTGACACCCATGAACTGAGACAGGGAGTCAAGCACATGCAGCTCTCTCTGGCAATAGGGATGCTGTTTATGAAGGAAGCCAAGGGAAGCCAAGGGCCCTCTGCTGCTGACAGTTCCAAAGTATCCCTCAAAGAGATGGCAACCATAATTTCTAGATTGAACCAGCATTTATCAAATTTTGAGGTTCATGTTGACTCTGAAGAAGATATCCTCATTTCTCATCCATGAAGTTACTGTGCTTCTCAATGTATCCATCCAAGCACGGATTTTATATATTTTCATTAACACTCCTAATGATCATACTTTTGTAGCACTCCCCTGAGAATCCCTATGTACATAAGCCCCTTGCATAAACCAACAACAGCTGTAGCCATGCAAACTCACTGTTACACACAATATACCAACAAAGAAATTTCCATTTCTATGTTAGTTCCATGGATATATCTTCATTCATGAACATTCAGCCTAACTGGGAAAATCACTGAAATGCTATTAAGCCTACTTTTTTACCTCCCCAAATGGTAATGATAGATTTTCAGTCAGTCCAGCAAAACTTGTAAGTGTTTAGAAGCAAGCAGTGAGAATTGATCGTCATCTGTTAGCATTTCCCACTTCACATACTATTTAAAACCTTATGGCTGTAAAATTGAACATTCAAGCCTGTTTTAACTGCTGATCTGGTTCTAGCCAGGAATAGGATCCTGAATAAGACAGATACCCGTACTTTAACATTTTCTGGTCTGAAGCAGATAAGAATAATTATAAGTCAGGCTGTATTTTAGTCAACAGCATATTATTTTGTTAAATAATGCATCAAAGAACGTTATTTGTGAAAACTGAAGGATTGGAGATGTTTTTACTTCTTTATTTTTTCCCAAAACCTGGCATTTTAATCAAATAGATCAATTTGGCCAAATAAGCCCTTCCCTCTTCTCCCTAGCTATTTTATTGCAAAAGAACTGCAAAGCAGATAAATCCTTAGAAGAAGCTGAGATCAGTGCAAGCTCCTTGCTAACCCAATGCAAAGAGTCACATGGCAAAACATCACCACTGTGGCACAAACCTGGTGTTTGACATTGCACTCCTGGGAAACACAAGAAGATGCCAGCAAACAACAGGCTTTGTCTCACACAGTCCCTTCCCACTCTCTGAGAGATGCAAAGAGACTGTTTCCATCAGGTACAGATGTATTTAAGATCACACCTTTCTTTTTTTCCCAAGCAAACCATTTTGGAATATTTCTGTGGGGAACAAGAATGAATATCAAATTACACATTGGATCAAATTCTCCTCACACTCCAGGTTTCATCATTACCATTGTTCCTCCAGCTTGTCGGTCTCACAGGCTGATGGTGTGCTCCTGACAGAGTTACTCCCATCAAAACTTGGAGACAAGTCCAGGATTGGGAAAATGGAGGGCACCAAAACTCCAGCTTTGAAGGAAAGATGACACCACAAGCTTCCTCCTCTGGTGGCACACCAGTAATCTATCTGTATTCCATGCAGAATAGCAAATGCTGGCAGCCTCCTTCAAGCATGACATATAAAATAAAAAAAAGCCCATAGCATGATAAAACAGTATGATGAAGAAAAGACTGAGTAATGCTAGTCAGTTGGGTATTAGCTGTCAATCTTTTCCCCATTTTTCTGAAGCAAGCAGGGAGTGAAACAGCAGATATTCTAAACCTTCACACCCCTCTCCCTCATCAGCTTGTGTTGCACTGCCAAATGTGAGTTTGCCTAATTTCATGGCTGTGAGTAGTTGATAAAAAGCCCTTTTCAGCTTCTTTTTAAACTCTATCCAAGCAGGAGTAAAAGATTAAACAGGAAAGCCAAGTCACACCATTTTAGCTGTCAAATTAAAACAGAGAAGCACCCCTATTCTCATACCTCCTGCTCTCAGAAAAGGAAATACCTAGTTATTTTAGAACAGGATCTTTTAGATCTTAATACTGAATGGAGTTCCCCCCCAAAACGACTGATCACTTCAGCAAACAGATCAACACATGAAGGCCAAGTGTTTACTAGCAGACCATGGTAGCACAGGCAATTAAATTACCAAATTTGTAGTTTTCAGTGCGAAGTTGTTTTTGTGAAAAAGCGCCCAGCCATTAAAAAAACGAAAACAAACTCCCAATTATCCAGACTGAGAAAAAAGCATCTTCTTGTCCAAACCCTAAACGAGGACCTACAGATTAAAGCACATTCTTTAAGTACTCAGCTTCCTGTAGCTTTAGACATTAGTCCCCACTGCCAGCTGTGACACGAGGGAGCAAAGACAGGCTGTAGAGTCTCCCCAGGAGAGGGGCTGGTTTGCATCTCTGCTCGAGAGCAGACACTGGAAGAGGGTATGTTGGGAGGGAAGGACTTCCCTGTGCAGAAAGCAGCACTCCCTGCCAGTGACACAGCTTCTGTAAGACCATTTTAGTTTGGGTGCCAGGTGAAACATGTACTCTTCTAAAGGGGCCCAGTTCCTTTAGACTTTCTGATCATGTCCACCTCCAACTTTCACATAAACTAGAAAACAAAACAAATTAAATAACTGGAGCCACAGTGATGCCATAACACACAGAGGCTTTTTTCTTCATGATGAAATGTCACAAAATGCAAGTAACATTTACATTTGGCATGCAAAGTTAATTCCTGACACCAAAGCAAATTGGTTCTCAACACCAAGCAAGAACATTTGACACTTTCTCCTGAAAATCATTAAGGATTCAGTATCCTTCTTAACCTGGTTTCATTATGGAAGCAGTATTGGGAGAGTGATTATTAAAAAAGGTGTGGAGAGATAATGACTGTGGGTTTGTGAGGATCTGTAATTCATGAGGACACGAAAACTTTGCCCACTAAATTTCTTTCCTTCATTACAGATTACCACAAATATGACAAATATTGCCACTAGAAAACATATCTATGGTTAATAAAATGAATGAATATATATCAAGTTATTACAAATTTATATCTGCCATCAATAACACATATTATCAAACAAGAGCATGGTATCAATTAATAATTACATAAATTGGTACTGTTGTACAACCAATGACAGCAGCAGCCAATATTATCTATTATGTATGGTATATAGTAAATTATATATACTATTTTAGATTACTGTTTATCACAAGTGAAGCAAATTTATCAATGATACAACAGCAGAAATTTTTATGATTACTTATATTAATATTTATGCTATTGATATGAAGTGAATGAGCCAGAGTTCAAAAGCAGCAAAACCATCTCAAAAGGTGGGAACAACCTGGGGGACCAATCTTTCCTGAAAGAGAGGAGGACAGACCTAGACAGTAAGAGAACTGGTAGAGTCCCATTTTCAAAATGATCCATATCACAGACTCTTTTTCAGCCAGCTGTCCCTGGGGAGAGCCCAAATGCTTATAGGAAGGTTGTGTGGGATTCAACCAAGAAGTTCTCAGGTTCAATTTTGGATAAACATAAGGCGTTTTAATAGCACATTATCATAAAAAGGAGTGGGACATTGATCAGCCAATAGATCCTGTTTAATTTCCATTTTTCACAGACAGTTAGGGATCCTGTTATCTGTTCCTTCAGAGCTATTATTTTTTCAGACTGTTTTCCACCTTCACGTGACAAATTTTTGTTACAGTCTCGTTGTTTGGTGCTTATCAGTGGTATCTGTGGATGTTTCTGGTTTCTAGGTACCTCAGCTGCACTTCAAAGAGGCCATCTGCCCCTTTCAAGGGTGTTTTTCACTAGTTCACAGGCCTGGTCCCCAGGCTCGCAATTCCAGGCAGCTCTTTCTATGTCAGTCTTTTTTTGAGCAGACATATATCTTTTCTTCACTAATTTTCCTTTCTAACCAGGCTGTCTTTATGGCACATCACTGCCTAAAAGGGTATTTTTAATAAACAGTAACATGTTAAGTATGCAAGATTTGGTTCCCAGATCAACAGTATATTCAGCAGAGAAGGGCCTAAAAGGTGAAAATCTCAGATTAAAATATGTGAGGAAGAAAGATGAAATCAAGAGAGGGATATACAAAGAAACAGGACTCAGCAAAAATATTTTCTTCCAGAAATGCTCGAGCTCCACAAAGTTACTCTGTAATGTTCCAACCAATTCCACCACTAAGCACTGTGCAGTGGCCTCAATTTTCCATCCTGCAAAAATGAAGCATGGGCAGAGTCTCCAAGAACTCAGCAATGACTGTATTTTATTTGATATTTTAATGCCAATCGTATGTACAGATTATTTCAAGATCAAGACCACGTGCAAATGAGGGCAACCAGGATCTCTCTGAGTTAATGAACATTCTTACTTTGAGGTCCCATGGGCATCACCTTTCCCTCTTGTTTGGCCCAGAGCACTTTCAGAACAGCAGGTATAGCCAGGTGAACAGTGCCCTTCTCTGGTCCAATCTACTGAACAAAAAGATGTAGAGCCCTCAGTGTCATCCACAGTGGTTTGATACTCAGCTTCTTTTAAATGATATTTTGTTCTCCATGGTTTGAAAGATTGTATTGTTGATAACACAGCAAGGGGAAAAGTCACTGATACTGGGAAAAAAACCCCAAACCAATTAATATTGGTTAAAAATTACAAAAAAAGAGAAGGTGCAGAAATGTGCAACTTGTATTAAAAAAAAAAAATACCTCCCTAGAATTCTGCCTGGTCACTTTCACACTGGCTTGTCTGAGAACCACATGTTCCCAATTTCTAAGAATGCAAATGGAATTATTTTGTGGCAATTCACAACTTACATGTTTGTTACAATCCTTTTCACAACTGCACCCTAAATGTGTCTTACAGCAGAGTTGCCTGTTGCTGGTAAGCTCTCTGGAGAAGCCTTCAAAGTTGTTGACAATTTCTCCCATGTCTCTATTGACCACATGAATAAAGAAAGCCTTGACAGCACATATGACTGCCAAACATAGTCGAATTTGCTGCCTCATTACATCCAAATGCCTATAACAGAAGGACTGTGGGCCCTTTCCTCAGCTAGTACTTTGAGAATTAACCTTTTCAGACAGTCTCTGAATTTGAAGTATCAGCATGGAGCCATTCATTTTGTGCCCAGACCTGGGTGGCCACTGTCGATTTAGTTGAGTGGCCATGTTTCATCTTATACTTCCTGTTTCCAGATGCTTACCTCTTCCTAAAAAAAAACCCGTAATAGTCACAAAGGGCTTTCAAGATGAAAGTTATTTTGTATCACCTCCCACTCCACAGAGGAAGAAAACAGCCACCCTGGAATGGCAGTCCAAAACACTGTTAAGGGGACAGAGGCCACCAGATCCCCTTATCCTGTGAGGAAAACAGCTTTTCTTCAAATTATGCACCCTTTACATACCATCTCTTTCCAGCCACTGCTGCATGTCCCTGAGTTGTTTTGGCACTTGCAGTCACATTCAAGTTCCCATTTCCTCGTAA
The DNA here is from genome assembly GCF_028551555.1 of Melozone crissalis. Lineage (NCBI taxonomy): Eukaryota > Metazoa > Chordata > Aves > Passeriformes > Passerellidae > Melozone > Melozone crissalis. Next base: position 18,408,147 of record NW_026535820.1, read on the forward strand.
GGCATTCTGTTTCTGGCAGTGAGGTAATGGCAGTTGTCCTCAAGCTGTTTCAAGTCCCCAAGACTCAGGGCTATACCAGAATTGTTTCTTTCCAGTCCCACATACTACCACTCAATGTCAACATTTATTCCGAGCAAAGGGTTTTGCCAGGGTAAACCACATGCCAATCTTCTTCAGCAAACTGCAGAGTGTCAGAGAAAGAACAGACAGAGCATAAGCCTTGTGCCAGCCATCATTTTCTTCAGCAGCATGGAATAAATAGTCTTGAGAGTTAAGAGACAGTGACTCCAGTTCTGTGACTTCTCCCCTGTGTAGGGTATTTGCTTGATGTACAAGTAACTGATGTCTGAAACAGTTTTGTGAGAACTCCTTTGCGGGATTCTGGCAAAGACATTTTCCTTGCCTCTGTCTCAGTTCCTCTGCTGTTCCCACCTGCATTGTGGGAACAACATCCCATCCCACTTCTCTTGGATGTGATGAATCATGTATTCCAGTGCCTGAGGTCATTTATGTATCTAGGCAGGTTGTACTATGCACATTTCACCCATGACGACGGGGAGGGATTTCAGCATCTTATAACAAACCAGGTGAAACACAGGCTCCAGTCTTAGGCTGACTAGAGATAATGGTTTGTTCCTGAAGAAGCTTAAAATAACTGAGTACGTACTTGCTAGATCCTAAGTGAATAAAAAAGCCAAACAACAAATGAGACATTCCTGTGAGAAATTATTGCTGTGAGAAATAATTGCAGAGGTAGATTGAAGGAGGAAAAGGCATGATATCACAAAGTCAGAGGTTTTGTGGGTGTTCAGCTGAGTGCTTAGAGGGTTTTAACATATTTGAATTTTTAGTGAAACAGACTGGAATGGCAAAGGAGGAAGTGCTCATTCTATGGGCTAGGGCTGAAAGGGCACTGCTGCAAACCAGTGATGTCTTGAACCTACACCAAGGTGCAAGAAGGGAGCGATGAGAACTGTAGGGGAACTCGTGAATGTGCTCACTGGGCAGTGCTTGTGGAACAGTCACAGAAGCTGTGTCCTGTCCAAACTGCCTAACAAAAGCCTCCTGCCCCCTGGCTGTGTGTCTGAGATGTGGCAGCTCAGAGACCTGGGAAGGCAGATCCCACTAACACATTGTCACTGCCTTTCTCAGAGGCCAAGGTCCAGCACTCACCCACATGTGGGCTGTCTGAAACGTGGCTAGCTGCATCCCAGAACCTCAGGCTAGAGATCCACACTCGACGTATTGGTACACTGGCTTTGTGGCAGCCAAACTGCTGTGCAGGACTGGGCCAACAGGTTTTATGCAAGTTTCTCTCCCTCTTGTTGGATTTTTTTTTTTTTTTTAGTAGCTCAGGAGCCCATTGTGAACAATAATGGGAAATTACTGCAGCTTTTCTTCTCCACCAGGGGTCAAAGTTGGTGGGTGATGCTAAAAGTTGCCCATCTGAAAGGAAATGTTCAATCAGCCAAATGCTAGATTCTGGCTGCTGCTTGATCATGGCCTTCAACTTGACCCTGGATGAGTCAAAACACCCCTTTTCCCCTTGCTAAAGGATAATGACAGAGATAATGACACTGATCTCATTTGTTTGAGAGTGTGTGAGAAATGCTATGTATGAGGCAATAAGGGTTGTTGGCCAAAATGGTAACTGTCTCAGAAACCCTTGGGAGAGATGCTTCCCCTCAGTAGATTTCTGTTTATTGCCTGGCATAACAGTGTCTGTCTTGGAACAAAGAACAAATGAAGCCCAAGCTATTTTGTCAATAGATCAAGAGCATTTCCACAAGATAGGCTGACCTTTCATAGTGGATGTGTATCCCACTATCCTACTGACTGCTCTTTGTCATTACCAGGTTGCAAAAAGGGTCATTCCTTCCTACTTTACTGATCAATTGAAATCAGGGGCATATCTATTGCTAAGTGTATACACACTTGCTCTTCAGAACACTTAGTAGTAGTCTGAACAGGCTGGGGCCATTCTAATGACAGCGGCGCCAGAGCTCATATTTAGCCTCCTTGTAATCTGCTCATTATAACCCTTCACTCACTGAGGCAATTGATTGAACTTCACTTCCATGTGGAAAAAAAAAAAATCCTCTCCTTGCAAATGGCAGTTCTTTGATAAAGATTTCAAGAAAATTCAATGGACAGATTTTGATGCACTTTAACAAGGGACACTAGACTAAAATGTAAATATGGAAATGGTTTCTATTGTACTTCTAGTCTTTTAGCACAATGGAAACAATATACATTTGTGGTAGTCATAAGCCACTTTGAAAAACAGAGTCATTCCAGAAATGAAGAGGGTAATATAGAACAAAATCAAAACTCCAGTGAAAGGGGTACAGATCTAACCTTGCTCTTATAGAGCTGCTTAATTTGCCAGGCACCCTTCTCTTAAAAAAGAGAAAACAACAACCTGTGAATTCTCATATATGTCCATGCTATTACTGCACTGCCAGGATGGAGAAATAAAAGCTGATTGGTTGTAAACACCCTGGCTGGAACTGAGAGGAGAGGAAGGTGGATAGAGGCATTTAAGGAGCCCAAGTCAGCTAGTCACCAGCTTTCACTCTCAGGAATGTGAACCAACACTCTTGCCTTTTCCTGGGAACTCTCTGGAAGGACAGAATCACTGACTTGGCCCCTTGGCAGGACTGAACAGGGGCTGCAATTTAGAACGGTCATTCCCTTTTCCACAGCACACCATGAGCTGCCCTGAGTGGCATTTTCTACCTTTGCTGGAGAAGCAGGGAAAAGTGCTCACTGTTCTCATGAAGAAGCAGTCAAATGAATAGATGCTTTCTTCACGTGTGGTACTTATATCATAGGAGTCATACTGAACTGAGATTTATCATATTCTGGTTTTGAAAGAGCAGAAATACTTCCTTACCCTTCCTTATTTCAGCAAATACACCCCTGGCACTGCTAAACACTGAAGCCAAGAGAAGGATCAAGAGTCATTTAGCCCCTGGAAGACTGCCCCAGATGTGAATAAATGTGTTTAATAAATGTGTGGGGAGAGGCATTGAATGAATGGTGAATCCAGCAGCTGGCACCTGTGGAGGTGCAGGAAAAAAGGTGCATCGTTACCACGCCTGGGATGGATTTTCAGGAGCAAAGGAAAAAAGCCCAGATTTATCCTTTCCCCAGTATGTACTTACCAGCATCCTCAACTAGAGACTCAATAAGCTAGCAGCAGGGCACAAAGGAAGTGCTCCTACTGGCAGTGGCTTTTTGATTAAAGAAAGGAATGCTTTCACAGCAGTCAGCTTTCCAGTTCGTACATGACTAATTCATCAAGACTGCTTGTATTCAGGTTTCCCTTTTGGATTTCCAGTCTGTTTCCAGACCCTGCTGAGTTTAACTGGGTATCTCTCCTGTCTTTAAGAACAAAACAAAAACAACACAATGGCCAACACGTTTCTCCTTGCCTACAGTAAATTAAATTCTAAGAGATGGACAGCGTTCAGTAAAAATACACAAAAAAGAAATACTTTATGCCCCAACAATAGTGGTTGTTACAATTTGACAAAACCTATGCCTTTAAAGAGTATGTTAAAAAAATATTATCAATGTACTACCTACAGAAAGCACGTTTGCATGCAGAATTAACAAAGAAAATAAGCTCAAAGAGCAGGACCAGAGAAGAACATGGGTCCCATGGGTAAAGTCTGAACTCGGTAAAGTTCCTAGGCACACCATATGGAGAGGAGACATGGAGAGGAGGGAAACCTGACAGAAAATCCTACATCCACATATACATTCACTAGGAAAGGAATGCTAAGCTACCTTCCAGAGTTTGATATGCTGTCTATTTGGGATCCAGGGGCCAGTAACTCTCTTGTCAGGCTCTCAGTATATATATATTTTTTTTTTTTAATTTGCTAAGAGCTGATCAAGGTTCATTCTTAGAAATTTCTGAGAGCAAAACAATGCTTGGGACTCCCCAAGTAATATGAAGCTGATCTGCTAGAAACCAGTCAGGGTGAGCTGCCCAGAGTTACCAGAGAGAACAGAAGCAGCACTTGGCATTAGCCTTGCTCCATTTCCACTGTGCACAAGGGAACAGATGCTCTTCAGTTCCCCTGCATTTCTACCTCCTTTTCAAAATATGACAGAGACAAGAACATATGACATCTGCCATGCCACACCCCTCAGCCTGCTTCCCTCTGCCCAGTGATAAAGTGTGGTACTTCAGCTGCTTGTCTCCATCCTTCTATCCCACTCACCCCCTTTTCCTCCCCTATGCTAAGGGAGAAAGAAGCAGGGAAGCTGTTGCTGTTTCTGTAGCTAACACTCGCTCTGTGTCACTAGGAAAAGGTGCTGAAAAAATAATCTGGTCCTTGAGGAAATGCTAAAGTCTGCAGCTGAGGGCGAAGTTCTCTGTGGATTCTGCTTCCAACTCTCAACACCCTCATAACAGTCTCTCACAGCTGACACCCAGCTAGCCAGGATTCTTGATCAGAACCCAGGCTTTACACTCCAGGCTGTTACATCAAAAATAGACACAACCACCTCACTTCCGTCTCCTGACTCTTCCCACCCTATCTTGGAGAGGTGTCTGTCAGAGATGTATATTTGGGAGGATGCTCCCAGCCCCACACTGACAGTCACTCTCCTGCAGTGCCTGGAAGGTCAAAGGCAGTTTTGTTCCTGTACTACAACGAAGTTGAAGTAGGAGCAAGATGTGTGTCTATGAAGGCACCTGCACTTTCAGACATTTGCACAGGGCCCAAATACCTACTGCACAAGGCAATAGTTATTGGGTGAATCAGTTTTGGAGTGAGGCACTTATCCACCCAGACGTGCTTCTGGTGCCCAGATCTGTTGTTCCAATCTAGCCCTAAATTCCTTAAGCCAGGTGTGAGGATTTGAGTCTCCTGCTTGCAATGTACTGCTTGGCTTACGTTGAGTGCTCCTGTGGTTTAAACCCAACCTGACTGTGTAGCTCTATGCGAAGTCGTGTCAGGGGAATGTTGCCACAAATACAAACATCTACAGCATCTCCATGGAAAACTTAAAAACTTAGAAGTTTATTGAACAGTTGAAAATAAATAACAAAAATGGGGGCTCTAAGTTTACTTCTTTATACTCACTCCAGCTGCAGAAAACGTGTTTTAGAACAAACATTAGTATTGTAGATGAGTGTGGGTAAGGCAGCATTCTGCCTTGTTTCTGCCCATCAGCAAACTCTAGAAGTCTTTCTTTAAACAAAACAAAACAAAAAACCCCAACCAACCAAAATAACCCACCAAACACAACAAAAACCCCTCCAATCCTTTCCAAGGCTACTTTTCACTTTTAAGGCCTTCTCACAAGCCTAGTGAAATGACAATTCAGTGGTTGCAAGGATAAGAACACATAAGGTTCTTTTCATAATGCTTTATACTGAAGTAAGAATGTACTTTATCTAAATAGTAGGCTCATACACATGTTTATGTTTGGAAGTTTACTCAAAAATACTATGAAAATATTCTTAAAATACTACAGCCTGAAACAATGCATGACAGAAACAGTCTGCAGGCCTAGCATGCAGAGTGGGAATCACAAGGTTTGGATGGACAACAGGGAGGAGCACAGATTACCAGAAATTACATGATTGTTCTCATTAAAAATAGTAAAACATACATTACATTACAGGAAATACTAAAAATACAGTAAACTTTGCAGTTTGTAGGTTCTGTAAGAAGAATGGTTTTAGTGCTGTGTTAGTTATTATTGAAACTCAAACAGTACTAGCTCCTTGACCTACAGTGGCACTGTAGATACATGCCAGGATCTGCACTTTGAGCGTACTGGTCATTGAGACAGGTAACATTCAATGAGGTTGAGATAAAACATTGGCTGTCACAAGAACAAATGTATAAAATTCCCTGAAAAATTAGACAGAAGTGAACAGTGGCTGTTAATCCCAGAGAAAGCAAGAGGGAGGATATGTGCTTGCCTTACAGCATGACAGTGACTCCAGCTGAGAGTTGACGTTGGACTTGCTCTCACGAGAATCCCAAGTCTGTCTGTCTGTCCACCAGAGGGGTTTGTTTTATGCCCAGGCAGAATTGTTCTAACCCACTCCTGCCAAGGACCTGTGAACTGGTCTAGAAAATGTCTGTTTTAACAGCAATAATGCACAATGAACTCACAATCCTGCATGGAAGTACAATTTACAGAGGATAAAAAGAACCTCATGAATGTTTTATTCCCGTCCTTCTCCCCTCAATTTGAAGGCTACTCTGCTTTTGTCCCCCTCCCACCTTCTCCCCCGCCACCTCAAATAAGCAGATGCAATCAAGGTGAAATTTATTTTGAACCAATTCTGCAAAACAGTTCAACAATGCCATACTTTATAAAAATACTTAGTTACATAATTAAACTTATTACTATTTATATAAAAAGTGTGAATGTGAATTTTAAACTCTGTTAGGGTAAGAACCACATCAAGGTCTTCAGGTGAAACAAATAAATTTTCATAAACATACAAACTCTTTTGGAGAAGTTTTATAATACACAACCATTTACAATGAACACGTTCATTAAGTTAGTGTTTTATTCCTTTACTATACAAGTGTTATTACAATGAACTGTTCCATTCAGTAATTAAAAATCAATACAATGCCAGTGTCATTGTTGGCATTTTTTGTTATGACTATTAATACATAAACTCATATGATTGTGTTATTATTTTAAAATATTTAGAAAAATTAAAATTTCATCATCTTTTTTGGGTTTTTTGTGTATGTGTTTTTTGTTTTGTTTTTTTTTTTCTTACAGAAAGCCCTTTTAAAATTTGATAACCACAGATGTACAGTTGATGAGGGAAAATGAAAAATGATGGCACTGTTCCTACATAGATCTGTTTGGTAGTTGGATTCAATGTAGTGTAAACCCATGAATGTTAAGTTTAGTACCAGAACTATATTACCAGCTCTTCTGAATTCATTTGTTGGATAGCTTTACAATGATAATATGAATTCCAAGCCAGTAACTAAGTAAGAGTGTTTAAAAATTAAAGTACATAAGCTTGATCAGAAATTCAAGAACCTCATGCAAATTGTTGAGTAAAAGACATGACGTTATTGCTTGATATGTCAGTAGCCAAAGAAAATAAATCTAGATGTAGTGTCAGCTGGGCTGAACACCAGCAAATTTCATTACTTGGACAATATTAAATATATTTTATCCCTTTACTTTTTAAACTTTCACATTTTCTTTCGCTTATTTTTAGTTAAATAATTCTGTAGGAAGGGCAGAAGTGGGAAGAGCAATGGTGTGTGTGTCTTAATAGCCAAGAAAAGCAAAAGTGCAATCAAATCCCTGAACTAGTGACAGATAGCACTTGTGGCACCCACCCTCAATAACACTTGCAAGCCACATACAACAGTACCAAACCTGTCTCTGAAAAAGGACTAAAAGGTGGCCATTTACCAGCTTCAGTCTTGCTTTCCTGGTGAACTTTGTAACTTTGTTCAGGTAGTCTTCCCATACAAAAGCTCGCTGTTCCACTGGAGCTTAAAAGATTAAAGGCTTTCCCCCCGTGATTGTATTACATAGCTTCAAGTTCAAATATCATCATACTTTATCAACACAATTTTATAAAATATTACCTCATTTTCTAGTTACCTTCATTATTCTTAATTAGCTATGCAGAAAGAAAAAAGGAAAAATCTCTCATGCTACTTTCCAGTTATATTAACACAAGTATTAACACAGTGCATTATGCTCCCTAATCTCACTATTGAGGTCTACCGTTTAGATCAGGTTTCTCATTCACTGTTCCAATTTCTCTTTTTACCTGCCTACTCTAATTAAGTCCATGAAAGTGGAAGCTTAAAGATTGAGACTATGAATCAAATACAGTGAATCAAATCTTTTGTTTTGCGGGGGTGGGGGCACACACATGTAGTTTTAAACACAGGGAGTTTTACTGAACTGGAATAGAATTGCTTGGTCCCACAAAGTTCTTCTGCTTTAAAAAGGCCTTACCCCAAGATCACAAATTCCAGACAATTCCCTCACTAGTACAATGATTAGCAAATACTGGGAGAATAAAGGATTTGAAACATTGGTTTTTCTGCTATTGTTCACACCAACACTCATTTTTTCTGCCCCATATTTTCAGTAAGCTTCCTTTGGACCCTGAAAATAAGTTGGGAAAGAGGAAAAAATAAAAAAAATGTCATTGGTAAATCAGAGTATAACACTTTAAAAGTGGTTTTGTGCAACTGCATTATGAAATTCCAGTTTGCCATTAAGAGCATGCAAAGTAGCAAAGATTTTCTTTCCTGTGATTCCTTAGAGACTTCAGGAATTCTTTGCAAGTCTTTTACATTTGGCAGATTTGTGCATGTTATATAGACTGTTGGCTTATAAATTGTCTCCAGGCTGGTACTGTGGTTCTGTAGCAGTAAAGTAGTCCTCCAAGAAAGACTGTATATACTCAAATGTTGGTCTCTCATCAGGGTCCTTCTTCCAACACAGTTTCATTAACTCATGAAGAGACTCTGGGCAGCCTTGCGGACAAGGCATCCTATACCCACGTTCCACTTGTTCCAGAACTTCTCGATTCACCATTCCTAAAAGGAAGGCATATTAGCTCTGAATGACATTATGCAAAGAACAGTTTCCCAAAGTTTTTCAAGAACCTCTGCAGCTGCAATGCATGTGGTTCTACCAGAACAGAACCTTTACTGAACACACTTTCTAGGGAATGAAATTTTCACATTTTGCATTAAATATATTTTCTGAAAATTACTTCAGTACACTGGTAATTTCTCAACACATAGTCCTTTTCCCTTTCTCCCTTTCCCATTGCCTTGGACCTGTCCTTTCATAGAGGAAACTCAAGTCCAAATAGCTTTTCCCTGCCTTAGGTTCTGCTCAAGGACAACTTAATCTGAAATCAGGCCAAGAAAAAGGCTTTATATATCCCTAACAGAACTGCCTTACACATTCCAGATCCAGCAAAATATCTGCTGAAAAATGTTTAGTTTCAAAAACTGGTTTAGCAGGTTCAGTGTAGTGGTGCTCTCTGTAGTCTGGGAAAATGTCAAAAGTAGAAATATCAGGAACAGACAGAGAGAAAACATAAGGATACCCACTAATCTGAAATAAACTGTCAGTCACATTTAGAAGTGCTATTATCTTAAAACATTTTAAAATATGCAAGATTTAACCTGAACATAAACCAAAGTATCTTTGTGAACAAAGGAACCAGTAAAGTGTGACTAAGTTTTTGTCTCTGCTTGTCAACTGTGGGTTCTGAATGAAGAGAAAAAGTACAAAAGGTAACTTCAGAGGCAAAGAATACAACAAAGAAAAGAAAAATCTATTAAATCTTCCTGTTACCTGGATATGGCACTCTCCCCTTAGTTACCAGCTCTGTCAGTAAAATTCCAAATGACCACACATCCGACTTGATTGTAAATCGACCATACAACGCTGCTTCTGGAGCGGTCCATTTAATTGGAAATTTAGCTCCTACAAACATTGGAAAGACAGATGCTCAATTTTCTCCTGCTAATCCACAACTTCAAAATATTTTGAAAAGAATAATGCACTAAAAATATTTTTATACTTTACTTTATGATAAAATTCAAGGTGAAATGGTATTTTAATGTTTCTCAAACTAGGACAGCAATCATTGGCTACATATCTGGAAGCACTAAAGACATTTGAGAGTCTTACTTAAATATGTTTCAAAAAGTGAAACTGATGAACAACTTCTCTGGAATCTCATCTCTCTTCAAGCTGTAGCATGTTTGATCCCCCAAAAATAATTAAAAGTGCTTTTTGAAAACACAAACAAACTGCCACATAACTTGGAACAAAGGAAGTTTACTAGGATTACACTTAGGCAAGGGGCTCACCTAAACAGAGCTGTGGAAGCACACTTCCATGCATGATCTTTATCCATGAACAGAAAACACAAAGGCATGTTCTGCTAAATGTAATAGTTCTAAGCAATTGAAAGGCAACCAGTCTTATTAAATAAATTAACTGGCCTTACCTTGTCTTGCAGTATACTCATTGTCCTCTATTAACCTTGCTAAGCCAAAATCTGCTATTTTACACACAAGATTGTCTCCTACAAGAATGTTAGCTGCCCGGAGGTCCCTGTGGATGTAGTTCATTCTTTCAATGTAAGCCATGCCATCTGCAATCTTAAAAAGAAAAGTGTTATAAAAGGTTATTTTTCATGGCTATATACATTTCTCCCAAGCATTAAGCTGCACCCCCTTATTTTAGCTCAATTCCCATTGTATAAGTATAGGAATTACATTATAGCAACCAAAAGCTTGGCACTGATTAGTGTGTCTGGCTGTGCAGTATCTGCTAATTGCAAACCAGACTGTTTCCTTTCTGACAAATTACAAACCCACAACAGAAGGCATAAGAGAGCAGCACACAACAGCCAGAGCATTTGATATTTATGTTTAGTTGCTATGTGATACCTCTTCTCTAGGCACAAAATACAAGTTTACGAAGTTTTTTTGGTACCTGAGCAGCCATGTCGACCAGCTGTGGGAGTTTTAAGTATTTCCCTTCCCCTTCTTTAAGGAAGTCTAGTAAGCTGCCTGCAAAACATAACACATTTTCAGGAAAAAAAAAAAGAGGAAAAAACAAAAACATTAACTTGACCTGAAAACACAAATGAGATTTTCTTCTTAGACATTATGATTGACACATTTATCTCATGAAATCTGTATCTGAAAATCCATCATTTACTAGAATATGTGACCCAATGATCATGTCCATAGTTACCTCTGCACTGGTAACTAGTTAGTGCAAATCTATACAAGTGGTTTGGAATCCACTTCAATAATGCAAATAACTAAATAATAACAAAACAGACTGCTGTTTCTGGCAATACAATGGAATTTTTCCAGTGTTGTTGGTATCAGTGCTCCTCCTAGTTGGACTTTCTTCTGCTGAGAGATTTACAATTGCAAAACAAAAAAACTCTATCCCTTACTTGCATTTTTCTGCCAGCCCCAATCATATACTAGAGAAATTATTCTGAAATTGTTGCTTTTTATTCTTACAGGGAAAACTATCTTCCATTCTTCACAATACCTTATTTTCTCCCATTTATATAATGCAATTGTACCCAGAACATTACATGAGCAGTATCTGAAACCAGTTCCAAGGAGCAGTGCTTCTGTTAACACTCCAACCTCTACTTGTGCAGTAAAGCTTTGTCTCTACATAACAGTTTTCCCTACAGGTGGCATTATGTCACATGGGGTAAGAAATAGGATCTCTTTCCTAAGAAACTGGTAAGATTGGTAACTAATCACTCTTGTCACTGTCCAAATTACAGTAACAAAATTACAAGTGTGGCCAAGTGGGGAAAGAAATTACTTGACTGCATATCCGGAAGTGGATTCAGAGCTGTTCATAGCAGTGACTCTGAATTAGATTTTTTCAACATAACTTTAGTGACTTGCTGTATTTTTGCACAGTGAAAGTAAAAATGTGTCAGGTCAGACCCACACTGCTGCTGCTGTTTGCTCTGTGTGTTTGCACAGACTTTTTCTGACCTTGGTTCATGAGATCAAAGGACTGAAGAGGAGCAAAGATTTCACACTGATCTCTAGTAACCTGTCCACACTGCAAAAAACAGTTGGATACTTTTCAGTTTGTACCTGCTTCTCTTCCTTGTGAAAGGGGAAATAAAAATAAATTGTTCTAGTAGCTTAGAACAAGGAAATTCTGTGGGTTTTGTAAAATTTGAGAATTTTGTCAAAGGAAAGCTATAAAGAGAAGCTTCCAACAACATTTTGAATCCATAATTTAGACAAATTACAATTCTTCTGCTTTAAGGTAACCAAGTTCTGGTAGTGAACTTTGCTATTCTTTAGGCAGTTATAAATATTTTTTTCCTTACTGCCTTGCTGAAATCTGATTTCTGAACAATGAAAACTGACTTTGCATAGTTAGTATTATTTAGGAACAAAAATGCAGAAGGAAGTTTTTACATTTTCTGTTCATTTTTACCTTTTTGATCTTATACAACCCTATAAAACCCATCTAAACAGGAAAAAGTAAACCCATACATTTGTAGTGCACTACTGAACACAACTAGCCACTCCCTTGCTTCTGCAGCTTATGAGGATAGCAAAATTCCTCTCTGAGCTGAACAGAAGTCTCCATTTTATAAAAAATGGAATAATTGACTTGGAAATCTGCTGCTTCTTAACAGTCATATGCTTATGATGTTTATTTCTACATTCTGCCTAAATCTCTAAATCTCTGTTTCAGCAGCAGGGGGAGGGGGAAATGACACAGAGCAAAGGAAGAAGGATCAAAGACTGAAAACAAGGGGATAAAGGAGACAGTCTGGGAAAAAAAAACACTCAACGTTTTTAAAATTTACTATTACACTGCTGGGAAAGAAACACTAAAAAAACCAAAGCACAACATGTTTTGTTGTTAGCATGACCTGTCTACAGGCAGGCATAATCTCCAATAATACTCCCAGCTATGCTGTTCCATTTAAATATGATGGACATGACACACTAAAAATGAGGAGGAAAAACCCCCCAATCTTGTACTTGGAAGATTAGAAAGGGTGACACAGATGTGCAAAAGAATCATGCCTCTGCCCATAATCTAAATCTACTTGGAGGACTGCTCCAAGTAGGTCAAGCATTGCTCATTTTAATTTAATCAAAATTAACACTTATACTCCATTTAGCTTATACCTAACATTAATTAAACATTTGATTTGTTGCTAAGGTCTTAAATAACCTTTTAAAGGTAGTATTTGTAACTATTGTGTCCCACACCTTTTGTCATGAATTCAGTGACGATGTAGATTGGTTCCTCAGAAACGACCGCGTACAGCGGAACAAGCTTGTCGTGTCGTAGCTTCTTCATGATCTGAGCCTCCTGCAGGAAAGCTTCCGGCATCATTGTACCAGGCTTTAGTGTCTTGATTGCTACTTTTGTGGTTCCATTCCATGTTCCTAGAGAAACAGATCAGGTTTTATCCCCCATTGTAATACTGAAGAGATTTTTTGCTGAAATTTTTTTTTGCTTCTGTTTTCTTAGCTTAGATATAATCATAAACTAGAACTATGTTGAATATTAACTTTACCATTATATGCATGATCATAACTGGTATTTTTTCCCTTCATTTCTCTATGATATTATATTTTCAGATCCCATACTGGATTTACTTAAAATAGTATTAAAACATTCACAGGAACAACTGAAATGTGTCACATTAAGCTCTTACCCATCCACACTTCACCAAAACATCCTTGGCCCAACTTAACTTCCAGCCTCAAAGATTCTCTAGGAATTTCCCAAGCATCTTTTGCTAGTCCCTGTGTCTGTGGTTTCACAGTGGGACACACAGTTGTTAGCTTATGACACAGCCCATCTGCATGTTCTGGAAAACAGAAAAAATAGACAACAGCTTCACAGTTAAGCAAGGGTAAGACTGTAACAAAAGTGACATCTTAATGTTGATAAAAAACAATTAGTCCATTTCCTTTCTGTTGAAATCAGAAAGAAATTTTATAGTTGTGAATTTTAAGAATAAGCAGTCCTTCTTTCTCACAGTAGGCACAGGGTAACATTGGGACACTGGAACTTGGGCTTACCTCTGTAGTGCTTCACCAACTTCTGTAGAGATTCAAATTGTGCTCTGGTTGTGATATAGTATCCACCATTGTCAAGTTTCCTGATTTTGTAGTGTTTTACATTATCACCTCTGACCTCATCCCAGTCACGTATAGAAAGGGAATAAGCACCTAGGAAAAAAAATCACATCTGGTTCTTCACCAAAATATAAAAAGGTACTTAATGTTATCTCCCCCAAATGTCATGGCACACATACATGGTGTGCACATTCATGTGTATCATGGGACAGGCAGAAAAATGTTCACCTTGGTGCTGGGGAGAGCAGGGAATGGGAGAGAGAAGAGATACACAGACACATACATACCTTTAGTGGTTTCACTCTCTCTTACTAAGAAAATACCACGCTGGTTCCCAGGATTTAAAAGTAGCCTTTCTGCATCCTTCCTGCCCATCTTACCAAAATACCACCTAGAAAATTTAAAAGGAAATGTGTAAATAAAAGCTTCCTATGATTTGATACTCATATAAGCAAAAGATTTAGAAATCTCAAGCACTGACAGGACTACTAATATACCCAAACAGTTGCTGGGCTAAAAGTATCCCAAAGCAGACAGAGATCAACAAAAGCAATGACATCCTTATAGACAAAAGATTAAGATGACCTATTTCTGTTATTTACAAAACACAAGTAAAGAGGCCTGTATCTGCAGACACTATGGTTTTCTGCTGGTTTAACAACAGACATCAACTGTTCTTAACATTGAAAGGAACATCCTCCTCAGGCTAAGTTTTCAGGCCAAGATGAATCAGATGACACGCTTTGGTAGCACATTCAAAACTGCAGCAACTGAAATACCTTCCTTAAAAAGTTTGAGTTTTATGTTAGAAAACAATATTTAATGCAAAGTGAGTGTGCATAAATATCACTGGATGGCAGGTTTATTCAGGTTGGAAGGACCCTTGGAGTTCTCTAGTGCAGCCTCCTGCTGTAGGCAGGGTCAGCAGTGACATCACACCTAATTGCTCAGGATGTAGTCCACACACTTCAGGCTTGAAAACCCTGAATGACAGATTACCAACCTGGGCAACCTGTACCTCTTCCTGGCTGTCCTCAGGATAAAAATGTTTCTTCTATTCAGCTGGAAACTCTCCTGTTTCAATTTCTGTTGCCTCCCATCTTTCTCTACCTCAGTAGAGAGAGCCCTTTTTTCTACTGATCATTTCGCAACAACCCTATGGTAGATCTCATTTACTTTTTTGTGAGTAACATTACAAATTGCTGAATTATTCTGATACCAAAAAGAACACAGATGTTTTAGAAGACTTGCATTTTTTCTTGCCTTCAGCTCTTTCACATAAGGAGTTTTTTCTTCTATACTCCCACAGTGTGCCCATCCTGATGAACATCCTGCACACAGTGCTGTCCTGAGCCAGTGATAATTTTAAGGTCCATCCTCCCATGAGTCCTCAGACTTTGGATGTATTTATATGTATTTCTAACTATATCTGTTTTAATTAAATGCCTCAGAAGTTACAAATAATGTAAAGTGTAAATTTCAAACATTTTTGTCTGTCACTATCTTATCGTCAAGCTAATTTGGCTTCATGAGTGATGGGAAAAGTAGTACTGGAAACTGCTGCAAAACAATGGCTTTGTGGGTGAAATATTTTCTGGGGAAAAAATGTAGATAAAGAGGGATCACTTTGTTGGCCATGAACAGAACGGCCTGTGCAATCACAGGGGAATTTGAAACTTATTCTTACATTTTGTTGTATGTGCAGTTTGAGTGTTGAAGGAGATGTGCAAAGTTAGAAATGGATATGACAGTATACACACTGGAGACAATTTGGATGTAACCTAAAATCTTACAGAAGCAAACTTGAACCTAGTTCATAACTTCACATAAAAATGCCTCTTCCTCAGACTACAACAATTTACAAACTATATTGTAAAATGCTGTTTTATTTCACTGCCTATAAAATAATAGCTGGGTTTAATTGCTTTCTTTTTTAGAGACAATTAAACATTTATATTATAGTGTCATTAAAAAAAGCACACAAATAATATGGATCCTGTCAAAAGCAGTTTCTGCTATAAATACCTCCAGGCTTAGAAAAGGCCACAGACAAACTCTTAGCAACTTGGGGCTCTGTATGACATTTGCACTTTTATCTCTAATTGCAGTCACTGCACAAAATCTACAAACTATATCAAAGCACAGGGCTAACAAACTCTAAAGCAAATGAGCGGTATTCCAAATGCTGTGGGGATATTTATAAAATTAGCACTGGTTTTTAGAAATAAACAGTTTTTAGAAAGTTCCTCATTTATCACCCTTTACTCTCACCTCTAGTCATCATATAAACCTATGACAAATCCCACCACTTTGTTCTGGCCAGTGTTTAGGAGTTATGCCTTCTTTGTAAAAGGCTATCATTTCCATTTTACCACCACTGTAGTTGTAATAGCCTAAGCTTTTACTGCATAGTTCTAAAAAAAAGAAATCTTTGACTTTTTTCCCCCAAAAAAGAAACAAAAGTTAATAATTTTAAAACCAGATAAAACTCAAGAGTGTAAAATAACAGAGCATCTTTGATGCAATCATTTTTTAATAGCACAGAGCTAAGTGAGAGCAGCAGCAGCAGCAACATGCTAAAGTCTCAGCTTGAGATTTAGCAAACATCTTGAAAATCAGGCACTATTCCCAGACATCCAGTAACAAACAGAGAAGCGCACAGATCACATATCAGTGAACTGTTGATTGGCAGTATCACTGAAACAAGAGCTGTGCAGCTTTATATTTCTAGTACAACAAATACAATCCCTTGGAACGAGGATAACCTAAAACTCTACTCCAACCTACAGGATCCACAGTCATTTTATGTGATTGTCTAACCACTCCAGGATGTTAGTAAATAAATGTAGGAAGTACTAGTACACAAACAAGTATAATTTTCCAAATTCGTAGCAGTCCTTAGCATATCAAATAATTCTGTCATCAAAAAGTTATTACAGATTATTAGATTAACAATAATTGTGCACACAAATGCTTTTTTAGAATGTAAGGTTAGGTAATACCAAGTATATAGCTGACCTTGACTCAGGGTTTGGCAAGCAAAAATAGGGATAAAAACCTAGAATTGATGGTGTGTGAACTCTTTAGCTAAAACCCAAAAATTTTTGCTTTATATGATACACAAGGCATGCCCTCCAATTTTTATCATTATTGAATTCTCCCATCCTTTCCCCTTTAGCCCTGCATGTAGCAAGCAGTCAGAAAACATCTGCGTGAGTGTCCACCCCATGCTTACTAATAATTACACCTTTGACATAATCTAAGTAGCACTGCTATCCTTTCATTAACAGTATTCTCCTACTTTACCCTTAAATGTTACATATAATGACTTTAAAAATCAGTATCACCACAGGGTAGGAAGTGTATAAAATTGACAGGATGCAGTGTCTTACTCTTCTGCTTGAATGGAATCTGCAGGAGCTACATAATTGCTTGGGATGTAGCCTGTCTTTCCCGTAGCAATGGATCTTGCTTCCCACCAGTCTCCTTCCCTGCAATGAAACATCATTACTTCTTCCACACATAAACACAACACATAATCCCATAGCACATAGAAAGACAGGTAAATTTAGGTAACGTGTTATTTTAATTATGATGGCATCTCAAATAGTTTATGCTGCACCTACATACATCTTGTGTTGTGAGCAACACAAATGCCCCTTCGTGGAATTTAATATTTTAAAGATTTGGGGCTTCTTTTTTTAATGTAAAACCAGAATGCTTTATGGCAGAGATGCGCAAGTAAATTTCTGAGTTATCTAGTCTTCATTTGCCTCTCCAGATCAGAGAGTAACTCCAGGTGCAGAGCCTGGGATGGAGCAGTACCTGTCCCCACCTTTGCTGCCCCAAAGGGGGTAGCTGTGCCTTGCTGCTACAGTCCTACACCTGCACCCAAACTCCGATCTCAACCTGAAAAGTTATTGTATTAGCAGTATTCTATATTTTAACCCCATGCTTATTGAATATTGAACATATTTAAAAAAAAAAATATCCTTTGTTGAAATAGGATACGTGGATTTGCAAAAGAACTAAGGATCTAATTATTTCAAACAACCCAGTGAGGTCTGTGAATGAGAACACTTACGTGTTATTTATTATCTGGAACCGTTCACCTTTCTTAAATGAAAGGTCATCTGTAGTTCTAGCTTCATAATCATATAAGGCCACAAATACAGTAACACCACCTTAGGAAAAAGAAAAAAAATCCTGTATAATATAGCAGTAATGTTGCAACACTTGATTTAAGGACTTGTCCATGAAACAAAAAATCAGTTTTGATTTGGAAGCAACTAAACACACTGGGTTGCATCTCATTCTGGAAGACAGATCAATAACCTGCTAACTTCTTAGGAGAGAGCTATGCCTATAAACAGACATTCTGAAAATATGCTTCCACACCACAAAAGGCCACTAGACACATCACTGGAACCACATTAATAATTACAGCACTTATATACAGAAACCTGCATGACGCATCATCAGTAAAAAAACCCAAACCCTTGGCTTCTTTATTAAGCTTGAGAAATGCAATTCTGGAAGAACCTACACCACCACAATAGAGAACCATCAGCCACTAATTTTCACAGAGGTGAAAGTTCCTGCTGCACTTAGCTATAAATACCTGATGCATTCCCAACTTTTTGAGGTTACACATCAAGACCTACCCAAGGAACTGAACCAGAAATTAAAAGTATTCTCTTGGGGACAAAGACATTCCTCTGCTTTAGCACTGATGATTTTTTTGATGCCACCAAGTCTCTTCACCTGTGAAGCAGACCCTTGCTGAGGATGATCCATCAGTGCATTACTCCAGAGAACAAGGACCAAGACAGGTCACATGAGGAACAGCTGCACTCCACCAACCCTAAGAATCTGCTTTCTCATCCCACTGCTGGTATAGTGCATGCTGTTGAACATGTGCCCTAAAGAAGACAGATGTAAGAGAGGTGGATGGTAGGAAGGCTTCTACACTTAGCAACAGAAAACATATTTCTATACTTCAAAGACTTAATCTATAAAACTGGGAAGACAGAGAAGAGGAAGAGGGAAAGGAGGAAAGGCTGTTTGAGATGTACAAGCTACTAGCAAAAATAAAGAAGCATGTACCATAACCATGAGTAAGTTAAAATACAAAACTGCAAATAGACAATTCAGAAAGACTTTTTAAGCCCTAGAAATGCTATTTCTTAGTCTAATTAACATAATGATTGTCCAACCAGTAACATATTTTTAAACATATAATACTACATCTCTAATGTGCACATGTACATATCAGGATATACATGAAAGCCCACCAAAAGAAACATGTTGCTTCTAATTTAGGTCTTAAAATTAGCATGATCATGATCAGAAAGGAAGAATACATAACGCAATGGGAAGTGTCTATATGCAATATTCTTTTGCAATGTGTACTTTCTGACATAAGAGCTCCTAATCATCTAAAATAGTTTGATTTGGAGTCTTCCTGTGGTTACAGTCTCTCAGCAGGCCTCAGCTGGAAATGAATTTACAGTTCCGCTAGGAAAAACAGAACAAAATCCCCACGGGAAGTTAGAGTAATTGAGGGTTTTTTTAAAGTGTGATTTATGAACTCAAAATGAATGAAAACATTCCTTAGAAGTTAGCAGCTCCTAATTTAAGTTAAAAATCAAAATAGTTATACCAATTTTTCTCTTTATTACTACATTATTTTGATGACACAAACTGATAGGTGGAGCAAGAAAATAGTGAGGATAAAACAGTATTCACACAAACAGAAAGCAAGAGTTATGGAAATACACCATCCCCAGAAAGTTCTTCAGAAGATGAACACAATCAATATTCTCAAGTCACAACATCACAAAATGTGATGTTTTTTAACTGCATATAAAGAAACTTGAAAAACTTCAGCTACCATAAAACCTCTTTTTATTCTCAGTCACGAATGTTATTTTTTCATAGCAAAGAATAAAAAAATAATTGAAGACAACATCATCAGCACAGACTGATTTAAACAAAGATACTGTCAAATGATACTTCAAATCTCTTGCAGCTGTTTTCTTTGTGAACCACTGTGAGGTGATGTAGTTTAGTTGCTCAAACTATCTGTAGCCACAAGACTTCCCTTAAAGATTTTCCTTTTATTAGGTCAGTGTGCCATCCTCTAATCTATGACTGGTTTTGGAGAGAAGACTTTACCTTCTTGTTCAGCAAGGGGATTACAGAGCACTATCACAGCTTCATGGAAGACAGGAACAGTAATCCATTTTTCTATTTTGATTTTCAGCAATATTCTATGAATTCAGAGTATCTGAAGACAGACAGTGTGTAATACAGGAGCAGTGTGACTAACTCAGATTTCTTCTTCTTTTCTGCTCTAGAGGAATAAAAGATGGCTCAACTTTTCAGCCTCACTACAGGCCATGATGACAACCATATCATCCTCTTGTCACTCATCACTGATCAACTGGATAAGTACTACTGACATTTACATCCTGTTTGACAAGCCCATCTATTCTCCTCTCTTGTGAAACAAAGGGTGACAGAATGTGATCCAGTGTTTTATTGGTCACAAATACAAAAAGCTTACAGCAGATGAAGGCTATCTCATTTGCTTACAAAACCATCCAATTCTGATTGATCTGAAAGGCAGTACTGAATGTACCAAATAACTGTTAGTGCAATTCTGTTTATGAATGTATGCATTTATGTATGTATGTTTTTTGTGGATGGGCTGGTTTTACAGAACAAGGAGGAATAATTTCATATGCAGTATCATTTTGCCTAATTGCAAAACAATGGAAGCGTTCACACAAATCAGCCTGCCTGCTGATAACTGATTTTACACTGATGAGATATCAGACTCTCTTTTCATGAGAAATCTCTCTTGTTGACTCTGGTTCAAGATATAACATGCTTAACAACCAGCAGGAACAGGAACAGTCAAGAGAGCATCCCTTCTGGTCTCTGCAGCAAAGGATTTGTGGTACCGAGTGGGGGGCTACATCCCTGATGTCTGGTTATGCCCAGGAGTGCCTGCATGCACTGCTGGAAATTCCTACATGACCAAAGAACCAGATCTAGTAAGAAGAAATATTCCAACGTTCTTGGGGGAAATGAAATACAATAAACTTTCCTCAACAGAGCTAATGAATGAATCAGACCCTAATGAAAATAAATAAATGCTGCCCTTATTTAATTTCTGCGTATGTTCATCCAAAAGAGGGATTCACAGTTGACTCATAAATGATACAGGCTAGATGTTCATCTTAATTATTTGGTTTTTAATGTACTCCCAAGAAAAGGACCATGAGTTATCATTACCTGACAATTCATACTTGGTTTCCTGAATTGCTTAATGCCAAGGTCAGAATGTGTTTTCATGGATCTCAGATTTCTTGTGTTTTTAAGAGACTTTAAATGCCACTAGAACAATGCAAACAGTTCAGCACTGTAATTGTGCCAGCATTAGAGGTTTGTGGGAAAACTAGAAAGAGACTATTAAGGAATTATTTACTCTGTTTTCTGAAGTGTCTGTACAGGCTTCTAGAATAAATTAGTCTGTCTTTTCAGTGTCTCTCAAAAAAAAAAAAAAGCACAGCTTCCTCTCAAAAATATCCAACAAAACGATGAAATTAGTTACATGGACAGAATCGGTATTTTTGTAATTTTTAAGATTTTAATATTAAGTGGCTTTATAACATCAAATATGCATATTGCTTTAAAATGCTGTATGTGCTGTGCCTCAGCCAAAAAAGTCTCTGTGTACTGCAAATTCTATCTTTACATTTTCCATTCTGGTTTTCATATGACCACCAAAAATGGGAATTCCACTCTTTCATTTCACACATATTGTTCCCACAGTAAAGTACATAGAATATAATGCAAATCCAGTTTAGCTTTATAAATTCATTCAACGTTGTATTAACGTAACTTAAAAGTAATCAGACTTAAAACCAGTTTAAAAAACCAATTTCCTGAATCTGAAGTGTTTTTCATTTGTACATCTCTCCAAGTTTAAAGCCATTATCCCATACACATCCTTTCAACAGCTTACAACTTCCAATGTAAATTTATCAACTATTCCCATTATTGTCTTTAGTAACTCTTAAATTTCTCTGTTCTGTGATCTTAACTGTCTCCACAAAAATAAAAGCCATAACACCCAACCTTCATCCCCCAGTCACTAGTGAATACAGGCTGAATTTTTACATGAGCAGTAAAGATACTGAAAATCAGGAATCTCTAAAAGGCAATTTATTTTAAATTTGCAATTTATTTCTGTGTGGCAAGGTGTCACAGTATTTTTTTGTGCGTATAATACTAAATAATAGAATCATTTTATGTAACACTCACCTGTTAAAGTACTAGGATATGTACTTGGCACAGCTGAAAATGAAGATGATGCTCCTCCAAAAGGTGTCATTCCTGAAGGCCCTCCAAAAGGAGTCATGGAATGACTATTAAAATTAACTGCTGATCCCTTTATTGATGGTGACTGTGTTGCTTGGCTGGAATCTGATCCATAATGACTGACATGGGAAATAACAGGTTCTGGAGCATTTTCAGTTCTGTATTTCATAGCTGGGCCTTTACCTTCTTTGCTTTTAATGCACCCCATCGTTGCTTCTGTGAGGATGAAAGGGAAAAAAAAGAAAAGGAGCTCACCTTCATGTGGTCTTAGGACAGCTAACAGAGGATATTCCCAAAAAGTTATTCCAAATGTGAATTGATTACTTTTAAACCCCATGCAGAGTGTAAACTCTGATGAAAAAGTGTTCTGCAATAAAACCTAAACTATTACCAGGGAAGCCTTAATTATTTTCCCCTACAACTTCACATCATAACAGCACATTTGAATTATTCTTCATCCTGGTTACTTGACAGACTGTAAATGGCAACAAAGAAAAAAGGGGGAATCAGGCAACAGATGAGGAAAAGACACTGGAGTCATCTACAGCAGGGTGGAGGGGGAAACAGATGTGACAAAACCAGATTCAATTATAGGAAGCAAATCCAAGCAATTCTACAAAGAAAATGCATGGGGCATTCCTGCTTTCTTTTTTAAGCATCTGCCAATGAAGTCTTGACCAACTGCTGACATCTTTATAGACATAGAGAAGTTTTCATCCATTGCCAGCCCCCCAAATACATCTCACAAACAAACTTCAGATATTCACAGCCAGAAGACAGGGTTAAGCTCTAGAGTAACTAAAACTGCAAAACCCCAATAGTAATTACAATATCCTAAGGGACTTAGAACCAGAACCGTGCCTGGCCAGGTGGCAATTGATGGCCCAGGAGTGCCAGCAGCTCCCACTACAGGCAGACAGTGCCTGAGCTCTTTACCGTGGGGGCACCTATTACCTGCTGCTGAAGGGAATCAGAGAGGAGACCTGTCACCAGCAATTAACACCGACTGAGCCTTAAGAAGTCACCACCTGCCATTTATCAGGTGGTGTGACAACTGGTAGCAGGCATTTTCTGGCTTACCCCAGTTAGGAAACAAATCAGGAAGAAAACAGCAGCATCTATTAGATGCAGCACTAGTCTGGCATTAAAATCCCTGTGTTATTCGCAGGAGGGGGTTTAAAAATCTACTTTAACTACAAAAGTAAAACCTCTACAGACACAGGAAATCAACTGCTCGACATTCTCTAATGAATCAATTAAAAAAAATAAACAGCAGGAGAATGAAAGCATGAAAACCACATATTTTGAAAAGTACAAAAACAGTTTCATGGACTCTAACTAACAATTAGGGAAACAAAATATACTTCCCCGTGTGCCTAATTCTTTTTCCTTCTCAATCCCTTCTTACCTCGTTAACTATTAGACACAGAAATATGGAACAAAGTAAATTTTACTAAACAAATACTGCTGTAATCCAGTCACACTGAGAGAAAATAACACCCTCTGTATAACTAACCGTTACAATAATAAAGATACTGTAATTTCCTCAAGAACCATGAATCAGAGTTCCTGGAAGGAACAAGGTCCACAGACAGTGAAACACCCTATAAAATTTAATGCTCAAAAACATAATATTCACCCTGTCATTTCAGCCCCTAATACTGCTATGTAATACAATTACTTATGCAGAAACAAGCAGCAACAAAGTCAAATAACAGCCCTTTTACAAATCACATTTAAGGTTTTCCACAGAATAATGAATCATCACAAAGCACACCTTTTCAATTATTTTTACTTCTTATACTATTATTGCCAACTTATTAACTATGAGCAAATGTTAACAGAGCAAGGCTCAAATATGTGAATAAGAATGCAATGTGCCTAAATACTTTACAAAAACCACATTACTATACACAGTAGAAAAGCCAGTTATAAATTCACAATAGAAGTCAAACATCCAGAATCACATCCTTTTAATTTCTCTACTGCTGCAAACAGACACTATAATCCCAAATATTTTCTTTTGGCCATGTGGCTGCCTATTGTGAATTCTTGTCTTCCTCTGAGGCCTACTTGACTATTTTTAAAAAAACTTAAATTCTGTTTTCTGCTAGCATTGAATAAAAATCCTATCACCTTTACAAAAATGTCTTTTCTAATAGCTCTGATTCCTTGCCTTTGGCTGGAAGTTGAGCACACAATTCAAAAGTCCAGCACACTACTAATGTTAATCAAGTAGATTAAAAGGGAAGCACACGGACATCTGTCCAAATATCCATCACAAATGTATTTCTGTCCTTGTGCCATTTGCCTAACTTGTAGCAGGCTGATAAGACCTCAAGATTAAAAAAAAAAGTAATAAAAAAATAGATAGTAAACAATTTACCAAGTCCAGTAAAACTGCTGGATCCTGCCCAAGGAACTGCTGATTTGATCAAAAGGCTGGTAACTACTATCACCCGTGTGTCACAAAGAAAAGCCCTTACTGAAGACCTGAATTCATTCCAGAAAAACAGAATCAGCCTCTCCCTTGCTTCTCCCCTCCCCAGCCACTTCACTGTTAAGGTAATCTTCTTTCAGGGGTTAAAGAGATTAACAGTAGAGATTCAATCAGCACTTCAAAGAGAAAGACATTCAGAAATAAGCAGACAAAAATGTAAACACTTTTATAACTGCATAACCACAAAAGAAAATTAAGCAAACTCCTTACCTTTCAAAAGCAAAAAAATATAGGTGCAAACTGCAGTAAAATTCTGTATATGCATTTGTGAAGACAAGTTAGAAGCACGAGGGGAGGGAAGATGATATAAACCAAGAGCAAGTAGTAAAAAATCCCTGACTGCCCATCCTGTGGGGGAAAACCCCCAACGACTTAGTACTGTTTAGTCTTATAATAAATTGCTGGATAAAGAACAAAAAAATCCCTAAGCAGCTGGTGTGCAATGCTGGATTTGATTATTCTGGTACTGCATTTGTTATCAAAAATGTATGTAAGTGAAATAACTTTACACC
Organism: Melozone crissalis; assembly: GCF_028551555.1. Lineage (NCBI taxonomy): Eukaryota > Metazoa > Chordata > Aves > Passeriformes > Passerellidae > Melozone > Melozone crissalis. The sequence continues at coordinate 18,433,220 of NW_026535820.1, forward strand.
TATTTTTACCAACCTTTGCCTGGCCAGCAAAAACATATTAAGGAATACATTTCTGTCATAAAAAGCTAACAGCTCTCTATCCGATGCACTGAACTCTTTAAAACAGATTCAGATGGGAAATTCCTATTTTCACTGCAGAAGTCAATCTATTTAAAGCAATGCTGGCCCAAGGTATCTTATTCACAAGTCTCTGACTTCCCACTAATTAGATCATTGTTTCATGCCAGACTGGTGTCTGAGGCAATTTATTTGAGTAACTTCAGCACCTTGTTCTTTCTATTGATTCTGATCACTGTGCCCACACATTTTGGGTGGGAGAGGGTGGCAGTCAGCTTGCTGGAGGTCTATGAGGAAACCATGTTCAGAAAGGCATGGATTATAAGTCCAGCCGTCTTGTTCTGCCTTCTAGATGAAAACAAACCTATGTTAGAACGTTCTCAAGTAGAAACAGAAACTAAAATTATCACTGTTAAGGACAGCTGAAGCTTAACAGGATGCCCGCAGAAATCAACAGAAGAATGAGAGTACCCCAGGAACTTGGAATCAAACGAAGTTTTAGTAGCATCTCACTGGATTTGTGCTTTTTGGAGAAGTACATAAAGAGCAACAGGATAATTGTCATTCAATACCCTACAAACACCTCACACAATGAAGAAGATCTTTAATAAACACTCTGACAAGATGAGAGCTCCAAGAAAGTCAATGCTGCCCTCTTACCTTCCCAACTCCTTTTTAGAGCACAGTGCCAAATGAGAGGAAAGCTTTGTTCAACAACAATCGAAAAGTGTGGCCAGTAAAGTCTTTGTGTTGGCATTTTTCTGCTTTCCTTTAAGGGTGAGCTACCAGACCAAGAAAAACAAGTTCTTCTTCTAAAGCCATTGTATCTTAGCATACTGACAAATTCCCTCAGGGTGTCTGCAGCCTTGTCCATCCAGCCCAGAGAGGTGGGTGTCATAAAGAACCTACTCTTGGATCTAATGTGTCTTTGCTCCTTCCAGTTGATAGTTACAGAAGTTACTCCTTGGTTCCTTGGGACACAGGACTGTCAGGAGTGCTTCAATGAAGGTCTCCTACTGGCATGATGGAAGATTAGATAAAGTTTTCATTGAAAGAAGGGATTTCAACTCGGGTGGATAAACTGTGTTCCAGCCACATGCCTTAGAGCAAAGCAGCCTGCAAATGCCTCTAAACTCTGCACTGCCTTTCCCCCACACTCCACCCATCAGCACAGAGGTTTTGAGGGCTGGGTGTTAGCATCCAAAACCATGAACCAAAGGGCTGGAAGAGGCTCATGTTTGTTTCACTTGCTGTAATGCATTTGATAACAAGAGCCATCACTATTAAAAAAAACTCCAAAAAACCAAAACAACCAAACCAAAACAAAAGACATCCAAAAAAAAACCTGGTGTTTCCTTTTGGGGCCAACTGAATATCTCTCTGATTTTGCTCTTGTGTTACAATGCAGCATGTCCTAGTTGCCTTCTGGAGACTTCACCTTGAGTAAGGCCAGGAGTGACAGTCACATGTAGCAGTTTCAAGGCACCACAAAAGTTAAAGATGCTCTAGGGACTTCCTCTCTTTTTAACCTCTCATATAAACCAGGTACTGTACCATAACTAAGAGGTATAGAAAAAGACAATCACTAAGAGAAGGGCAGTTTGCAACATTTTGATTTCATTACTTCTGATTACTGAAATTGTCCATACAGCTACAAAAGAGCACAGAAGTGATTTTTCACTACAAAAAGTAAGTTAGAACAAGCAAATCAAGTCTCTTTCCAGAAGGATAAGGCAAGACTGCAAATATTTTCCCACCTAAAACATACAAAAAAATAATCTAACTAAAAAGTAACTCCCCATGCTACCTAATACAGAAAAATAATTTGAGGTTCACAAATGGCTAATAAAAAGATGAAAAAAAATCGAAGATTTCCACTGCTACTGTAGCTTCACTTCCCAGTGTTAGCATAAAAAAGAAATTGTTTCTGTCAAGAAAAGACATGCCTTCACTTCTGTGAAACAAATGCCTTACAAAAAGGTCTAACAAAAAGGTCTTCTTAACTTTCAACTAAAGTAATGATTAAAAGTTATTAAAATTTCATGCAGTGATAAACACAGGATATTCTGTGGGAAGTTTGCTAATGGATCCATTAGCTGGCAGCTGTCTATTTGCTCAAACAAGTGTAGAGCTGGTTCCACATGTCAACAGAGACATAGAACCTATACTGGCTTTTTGTACACTGGACAAACAGCATAGAGCATCTGCCAAACAGCTGGCTTCAGCTGGTGGTATTGAAAAATCATTTATTAGATGTGACACAGACTAAAAAAACTGAAAACCACTAGTAAAGAGGCTAACAAGTCTTTAGCCCCTATGATAATATCCAGCTAATTCAGTCCATCTTTAACAGGTCACTGCTTTGGTATGAAAACAAGAGTGGGCTCTCTTGTCTACAAAACAACCTGCTTTGTTTAAAAAGGACAGTGTACTAAAGAATTGCCCTGTGTTCTTTGCAGAGTACATACGCTTTTTAAAAATTACACTGTTTTTATCATGGGATATAATTTATCTTTTATGAGCTGTCATAATTTGCAGGGTTTGCTTATTTTACCATGAACAATCCATGACATTTCAAAAAATGATTTTCTACCATATTCAGTTTTATAATTAGCAGCAACATTAGTGTAATGAGGCCTTAGAGAGTCTGCATCATTATGCATTTAAAGTGCAACTGACATGACCTTGCAATTAACGATCTAATAAGGAACAAAAAGTGAAGATAAAGGAAGAAACATTAAAAAACCCCACTGAAGCAAGCATTCATGTTTCTTGAATTTCAATGTTTACCATACATCTTTGTGGAGTTCTACACCAAAAAACAACTACAAATCAGTACTATTAGACCTCATCTTGCCCATACACTAAAACAGATATTTAAAACCAACCTCTTTATTACTAAGGCAATCTTAAGTTTTGAATCCTAATGGTTGTACAGACCTAGTGCTTCTTTGATCGTGACTACAGAAATATATTAAACAAAAAAATATGGGGCTGCTGTGATAATGATTTTGATTTCACAGCAACAGAACAGACTCCAGATTGTTTTCTAATAAAGCTACAGCTAGCAAACCCATTGTAGCAAACAGGATTCTGTATAGAGAAAAAAACTGAGTGTAAAAATACTTTTTAGGTGAACATTTTGCATTTCAGAGTCAAAAGATATCGGAAATATTACATATTGCTATTCTGGTTTGTGTTTTTTACAGGACTCAGAATTTTGAATTTGCTTTAAATTAATGACTGATACTGATCCTTCTAATGGAGGACCCAGTTAACTGCCTTATAAGATCACAAAGGAATACTGAAGTAACTAGAGATTTCAAAATGCTACCTGAAAAACAAGTAAAAGCAGAAATTGCTAAAAGAAGAAGGACCTTCAATCCTTCATGTCTTTCCCTGATTTCCTGACTTTTTTTTCCAATGGAAGAAGTTCAATGGAAGTTTGTTTCCTCTGAGGTTTGAATGGATTAGAGATGGGAGATTTACCCAGATGTATCAGACTTTGAACATTGTACCTATGCAGGAGTCTAAGGATTTGCAGTCCTCCAATTTGGATTGTCCCACACAAAGGCTTCTCTATTGAAGAAACACTTACTGTCCTTGTTGGAACTAACAGGTAGGAGATGGAACTGCCCCAGCAGGCAATACAATCCTCACAACAGTGCACAACAGGCCCCAGCAATCCAACTGCAAGGTCCCATTGGATGCTAGGTTGCAAAGTTGAAGGAAAAATTGACTATGGCAAAGAAAAGTTCTAAAAACAAAAGCGGAATTATGGGTTATCAGTAAGGCAAAGTTAGGAGAGATGTGAACGCTCTCTTATTTTTTATCTGTTACATTCTTCCTTTTATCTGGGTCAAACACATGCAGGATCTCCTCCCACTTCTGTGTACCTGGACAGCTGAATCTGTAGAGGTACAGATTTGTGTACCCCTAAAGTGCCTTTCAATTTAGAGACAGACAAAGGCTTCAAGAGCATACTGGAGACAATGACCATGTCATGGATGATACCCAGCTCTTTCTGCAAAACATACATATTGATAAATTGGTGCTTATTTATAGTAAGAGTTTCACCTACACTATATCTAGGGTAGTAAGTTTTGCTTCCAATCAGACTAGGAAGTGGGCAAGACTGACAGACTAGAGGTAGAGGAAAGCAAGCCTACTGTAATTTTTAACACACTTCTAGTCGAAGAAGACCTAGCTTATTTATTCTGCCTCCAATAGTGGCCTTTGCCTCTAAGCAGGAGTTCTACCCTACACTGTGGGTCTGGACTCTGACATACAATCAGGCTTTTCTCTTTTTATAAACAGTCATCAGCAGGGGATGCCTTGGAACATGAGACATGCAGGATGAGGGCAGACTGCTCTGACCTCCACCAACCTGTAGCTCAGAAATTCCACTCAAAGACAAGGACTCAGCTACCTGAAGAAAACTCCAACAGCTATGTCCCAGCTTACGAATTTAAACTAATGTAATTATGTTGATGCAACATCTGCACAGGATTTGCATTCTAGTATGTCTTCACTTGAATTGTTTTATGATTACAGGTTAAAGTCAGAATAATCTTATCCAAGAAAACAGAAGTAGTTATTACTATACTAACACTGACTTAAACATCAGAAACATTCTGATCTAGACAAGGCTCAGGAAAACCCACAGGGGGTGAGTGTCACTGCCAGGGCCAGGACTAAGATCTTGCAAGAGCAACTGTGAACAGCCTGACTTTTAGTCTGATACACCAGCGCAAGGCTGCCTCACCCACAATGCTCAACACCAGAAGAAGCACATTCCCACCTTGTCTTCCAGGTGCCTACAGAAGCAATCTCCACTTCAGCTGAAAGCTGCCTACCTTGTGTGCAAGACAATGGAAAGCAAAAAGAAAGAAGTTACTGGATGGGAAAAAGCCCCAAGCAAACAGAAAAGTACCTAACACCCCAAACCCAGCTGCAGCAGGCACAGAGCCTAGCTGGGGTACCTGACTGACATCAAAAGGGAGCTGCTTCTAACTTCCAAAGCAGAGCAGAGAAAATACAGCAAAGTTAAATAGTTAATTTTTAAAACCCCTACCAACTGCCAGATAGAGCTTCTACATAAAGAAAGTTTGTTTTTGAGATGTAAACTGAATTTTGAGTGAAGTCAACATATTTTTCACTTTCAAAAAGAGTGAAAAGGTAGACGATGCAAAATACCTAACACTGGTGGATTAATCTTCTTTATTCCAACAATCAAGATCACAAGGGAGAGACTAACTAAAGTATCAGAATTGCAAAAGCAGTTTTATGTGATGAAATACATAATACATATACATGAGACCACTTCTAAAATTTAGAGTTACAACGTCTAGCCATACAACTTCAAACCCTTACCACACAAAGACATTTTCTCTGACAACAGATGATACTAGAGACAAAACAACCAATATATTGTCTAGACAATATTACTGCTGCAATATTGTCTTGAACATTTAAGTAGATAGTCAATAAATAAATGCAGAAAAGAACAATTCTGCTGTTTGTTTTTTTTAAATAGTGCAATGGCTATTTTTATTGACATGCAAATAATTACAAGTATCTTAAAAGCTAAAAGTTGGGTATGTTTAAAAAGCCTGGTCAAAAGATTGTTTCAGATTTTAAGGCACATCATACCTTGTCAAAGTTATCCAGGATATTTTAGACAGGATGCCAGAATCAATTTATAAATAGAAATATTTTGTTTTCATTGAATTTTATTTGGGAAACAACAAACCTATGCTTGGTATCATAGACCATTTTCGATCAGTTTTCAGACATTCCATTTAAGTATATTAAAAAGAAAGTATCCAAAAGTTATTTAAAAAGCAACATTTAAATTCTGTTTATCAAATTAAACTAACATTGGCTTTCTGGGTCTCACAGCATGAAGCATGCAAAACATGTTCCCAAGGGACGTCTGCCCTACAGAAAAAACAGCATAAAACCTACATGGTAAAAGAACAAATTGCACTTTTGTTCTGAAAAAGATAATTTAAGAAGCAATTTTTTTCAAAGTTCAACTATGAACTACATATGAAAAAGGGATGACAACATTTGCAAGCTCCCAGAATCTCAGAGCCACTGAAATTCTTATGAATAATTTTCATCTTGTCAGATGGGCATACTTTAAGATGATAGAGGAATTCAATATCAGCAAGAATCCTCTTGCAACTTCATTAGTCAACTTAGAAATACAAAGGAAAGGAACAGTTGCAGCAACTTAAAGCGATAAACCAATGAAAGACCCTATAATGTTATATCAATCCAAATTATAGCACATGGTCACTGATAAGAAACCTCATGGAACTTAAGACATGATTTATTTGATGTGTGTTTGATACACTGTATTTTACAGTGTATCAAACACACTGAATTTCCCATCTACTCTTTGCCAAACATCACCCTAAGCAGAATGCAGATTCTCCTTATTCTCAATGCTGTTTTATCCTAATATGCTTGACATGATTATCATGTTAAGAAAAATCAGTAAATAAAGTGTTTAAGTCCAATTATTAACTCAAATTACTGACAAAATGTTGCAGCTCATTTATTCAAGGACCATACACCCAGACCTCCTTCAATTAGCTCTCTGCTGAACAACAGCAAAGATTTCAAGAAGACAGCTGGAAAATATCAACCTTTGAACTAAAACAAAAAGTTAAAGTATGTATAAACAATTACAAATACATATGTACACTGTTCTTCATTAATCAATAGCTTTAATCAATAGTGTTTTTCCTTTGTACATTAAAAAAGTGAAAAGTACAATTAAATTGTAAAGATATTAAAAATTAAACAAAAAAGATGACATCTGCTAAATAACACCCTTATGAAAAGAGCTGGGTGATTTTTAAACAAGAATTATTACCCTAATAGCTATCATTAGTGCTGTTCTATTGTTTCTCTACTGACAGCTATAATAGCGTTCATAGGCAAGAAGACCAGGAGAAATTATCTTAATTAGCTAGTCAGGCATCTTGCACAATAGAGGCCACAGGGCTGCCCTAAATTAATTTTTCCTTTTATGGTCCTGAATGTACACACATGCCCAAACTCATTTGAAATGACTGTTATGGAAAGCTCACCCACAGTCTGGGCAAATCCTTCATTTTGAGCACAGTAACCACTAAAAGTACATGCCTCACATCCCATCTGAATTTAATGGCAACATCCAGAAAACACCTTTGCCTTGGAGCCCTACCTGTCCCTGTTTCCAGTGTAATAAAGATCACAGTTTGCTTAGACCTTCCCTTTGTCAAGACTCATGCAGTCCCACTAGGCTCCAGTCTATCAAGTGGCTCTTCAGTCACTCAATCACCTCATCAAATACCCTCCAAGATCCCTCAGTTTTTTCAGAAACTCCCATTAACAGTGATCATTAGGAACAGACATGGCATTCAAGGTAGGGGATATTCCTTAATCCTTCTTACATATAATCACAGAATGTTTTGGATTGGGAAGGATCTTCTAAGATCATCTAGTTCCAGCCCACATGAGCCTGAGCAGGGATATCTTTCTCATTGAGCAGGACCCCATGCAACCTGGCTGGGGATGGGGCATCCACAACAACTCTGAGTGATTTGCTACAGTGTCTCATCACCCTCACCCTGAAATATTCCTCACTTGCATGGGATACCAAGCTATGGTCTTTCAGTTTAAAACTGCTAAACCCTTGATCTGTCACTACAGGCCCTGGTAAAAGTCCTTCTCTGTGCTTTTTATATACCCAAAGTCCACAATAACTCTTCCTGGAGCCACTTCCCCTCCAGACTGAACAATCCAAACTCTGTCAGTCTGTCCTCATGCCCCAGCCCTCTGCTCATCTTTGTGATTTCCTCTGGACCTGCTCTAACACTTCTACATTGTTCTTATGGTCAGGGCCCCAGAGCAGGACACAGCACCCCAAGTGGGGTCTCACCAGAGCAGAGCAGAGGGGCAGAATCACCTCCCTTGACCTACTGGCCACATTTCTAATGCTGCCCAGGACATGGTCACCTCATGCCCAATTTTTCATCCACCAACACAGATCTTTTTCTTTGCAAGGCTGCTTTCAACTATTTCCTCCTCCAGTCTGTATTGCTACTGGGGATTTTCCTGATCCAGGAGCAGGACTTTGCACTTGACTTTGTGGAAAATCATGATGCTCCCTGGGCCCATTTGAGATCTTTAGTATTTATTTTGACAGCAGCATTATGATTCTTAGGTCTTTTTCAGCATTGCTCTTGAACAGAATTGTCCATACCCTGAAAGCATGGTGCACATCCTTCTTGCTGAAAGTAAATAATAATTTTTCTGTATTAAACAGACATGACTCTCAGTTAATCCAGATAACTCTAATCCTGGAGCTGCAGGACAAATTTGAAAAAAAAAAATTCAAAATTCTATCACTCATCTGAAAGCAGAGACAAAAGGACACAGTAAGAGTCTCACCACTACTCTATACAGAGTTTCTTATGCATATCTCCAAGACTGCATTGCCTTGTTCATCATCTGCCCTGCAAGCACCTGGCACTGTGTTTTGCATTGTGCATGGAGTTCAGCCATGCAGCACTTCTACCTTCCAAGTTCATCTGCTTCTGCAGGATGAAGACATAGCTGCTGCACCTCAGCAAGCACACCACCACAGGAAAGCACTCACATTCTTCCTGTCTTTGTAAGCAAGACTGGCTTATTTGTAGGTTACAGCCACTTGTCCTAAACAAGGGCTGGTTCCTGCAAGTAGGTGTATCCTGTATCTCCAGCAGAAAAGTTTTGCTCCGAATGCAGGCACTTCAACTAGTGATTTCATTAACTTGCTTGAAAAAAAAAAAAATCAATCTTAGCTTTCTAAAACTAGGGTACTACCTTCCCTTACATTCATGTTGTTTCATTTTGCTTTAGGGATCAAAATATTCAACCCTTTCCAGCTCCAGTCTAGCAATCAGAGAGACTTGTACCAAGCATACCAAGCCTGCAATGACGGCATGTAACATGGAACAACATAGTGTTTGCTTCCTGTTTGCTCTTGTTTCAACTCATCTTCTGCTGATTGTCACTCTACCACTTAAAACCACTGAAAGGGCTTTAAACACAGTTCATAAAAGCGTTTCTGCAGAAGATGTCAAAGACTAGCTTTTCCTGAGGGTATTTATTTGATGGAGTGAAACAGAGGGAAACCATCTTAGTATTTCCTGTGATGCAGAGCCTTATCAACATACAGCTCAAAAACAATGTTGAAGTTTTGTAATGATATTTTAGAGATGACATCAGTTTTGTTTCCCTTTTTAAAAGATTTTCCATATTAATGGAAAGGGGCCTTCCCTCTGACATAGTTCCCTCTAATATATGTTCCAAGCATGGACTGGCCAACAACACATAACACACATCACCAGTCACTACTCCCTGAACACGAGCAAAGTGAACAAAACAGATAACTTTCGTAAGTTTTAGTCATGGTACAGGATAGCAAACAAAACAGTAATACAGAAGGGTGAGTAAAGGAGAGAAGAGATGCTGGAACAATTAGAGGGCTGAAAGTTATCTTTAAAAGAGAAACAAACTACTAATAATCAAAGAGCAATAGGAAATAGTTCTGACTTATTTCATGTAAGTAAATACTGTTAACTTCCAAAAGGGTACACCACAGCACAAAGATACCTTTCAGTTTTTATTGACCAGTTCAGGCAATGTTTTTCTAAATAGGTAAGTAAAGCCTTGGCCATTTTGTATTTTCAATCACTCTGGTACCTTGTTTTCAGAAGTAAACAAAGTATGTTTAAGAATTCTCTTTAGGCTAATTAACTGCTGTTTAGTAACAAATTTCCTTGTTCATAACCAGTAAGCAGGGCTTTTAGCAATATTCTTTTGACTCTAGAAGTACTGCCAGAAGGAAGGACAATTTCCATTTCAATTAAATGTTAAATTGAAGGGTGGAAGGAAGTTGTTAGGGATTTAGCAGAAGCATGCATGCCAAACAACTTACTCCTCAGTAACCTGCATGAGTTTTTAAAATTTTGGTCACAGGTCAGAATGATCTCAGTCATGAGTAACAAGGAAACAACAAACTTACACTATTCAAAAAGAACTAATGTTGCCTGATACAGATATTTCAATGACAGAACTGCTGATCTTCAAAAATAAGCAGCATGATTAAAACAGCTTAAATGAAAACCACTTTGCTGCAGATTCCAATGTCTGACTGAAAATTTCAATAAACCCAAGGATTTATTGGAAACAAAATAAAAATATAAGCACTTAAAATAACTTATATAATAATTTTATCATGTCACCATAAAACAAGAAAAAGGAAAAAGTCTTCCCATTGTTCTATGTCTCTTCTGGAATGTGGGGGAGACATATTTTATGTAGCTTTCTCACTTATTTCAGTGTTTTAATTCTTATTATACTGATGGTTTACAGATGTGTAAAAACTTGCATTTGTCACTTCTCATAAATTGAAAAAAACCCAAGATGTATCTGAGAGAAAGTTATGTGTCATCCCTATCTAACAGAAATGGGATTTCCTTGCTAAGCTCCTAAACTTCCAAAATTCCTTAAATCCTTACCAGCTTTATAAACTTAATACTTCTAAACGTCATCTTTCTAGCAGGAAGCAATGCAATACTATCATTCCACAGGTTAGCCTTAGGAATTAATTTTGGATATTTTTGAACACTGTCTTTTGGACTAAACACAAAATGGATCTGCTGAAAAGTGGGTCCAGCTGTTTGGCACAATCTGTGGACTGTTGGCCAGAATCCACTGGCCAGCAGTCCACAGATTCTATTCACAAAGAGTAGTACTAAGAGGTATAACTATGAGCCTGAACAGAATCAGAGGTAAATGCCTGGACCTGCAGCCACCAAAGGAGTGACACAGTTCATTGATGACTGGTCTAAGATAGACACAATACAACAATAAACCCCAACTACACAGTAAGAAGAAAGGAGAAATACACAGAAGGAAGTAACCCCTTTGCAGCTGTCCACAGGGGAGCAGTAGGTAGCACTTCATACTTCTACCAAGTACTGGTAGAAGCACGAAACAGGAAGAAGGGATATTGTCCCCAAGCAAAGTCCTATTCAACATCCAATGGAGAGCTCAGCAATTGCTCCTTATCACACAAACTGACAGGTTTGCATTATCTGCTCATACAACACCCAGCATTAAACTGCCAGGCTAGGAAAAGGAAGAATTACCCAGCCACTCCCAACTGGTAGAGACTAATGGGCTTTTTTATGTCCCAGCTTAGAGGGGATATTGTTTTCTAAAAGTGCCTGGCAATCTCTATTTGATAAATTCTCTGCTAGTGCTAAGGGCTGGTGATTTGTTTTACCTGCCTCATATCTTTCCATAGCTTGACATAGCTACTACTGACTTTTGCTATTTTTGTTCACAAAGTTGAGAACTGCTTTACATACTTGTCAGTACAAGTAAGGAGCCCAAACAATATCTGTACAACATCCATTCTCCCAGTTAGGAACATCAATAACCTTTTGGGTCCAAGTTCCCAGCCTCTGATTTCCTCTAAGCTCTGAGTGAGGAACTCTCCCCACCATGGTTGTACCTGGTGGAGTAAGATGTTCAAAGGATAAATTTTTCTATTATATACATAAGCTCAAATGCTCTTGTGATTTTTTTTAACCCCAATCTACTTTTCTAGAACCCTCAGGCTGATGTAGGAACTAAAAAATTAAAAAAACAAAAACAAAACAAAACAAACAAAAAAAAAACCCAACTCATTTCAATGCAAAAAAAAATCCCCAAACCCAACAGACCTGACAAAATTCTACCATCTTTGATATATAACTGGACATAAGAATAGTAAATGGTATAGGAAAATAAAAGTGGTACAATAGCAACAGGATTGTAATAATTCTTTATATTTGATTCAAGTATTAGGATAGGATCTGATGGCAGGACTTGATCAGTGTGATCAGACGAGGAAAAAGTTGCCACAAATCATGACACAAAAAGCAGTGTTTCCAAAAGGGGAAAAAAAAGGACTAGGAGATTGCCCATGACAGGAAAGGAATCAAGATGTGTAAACAGGAAAAATGAATGGGGGGAGGGGGGTGATTTCTGTGTGTGTAAGCATGGCACAGCATGAAAAGTATTTTAAAAGAATACCAGTCATACCAAGTGTCTGTTGCAGACAAACGGAAACAAAAAAGGTATTTGCACTGCCTACCTTTTCTTCCTGATAATTTGAGGGCTGGATCACCTCATACAAACTTAGAGTACAACCACTGTAGGGACACAGGGTCCTCTAGAGGAGCAATGATTTTAAGGACACTGGATTTTTTGTTTTCTTAAATTCCTAACATTTAGCAGAAAGTTACAAGCAGAAAGACATCTTTCTGATAACAGGGACTAGCATAATGAGAAGAGCAGGGCACATAACCCTGTTGTCATCTCCTTACACCAGGAATCACATCAGTTGTCAGGAAGAGTCAGACAGCCTGGGAGAGTTAGATACTTAGAAATTAAGGAATGTGAATATATCTGACTTGTAACTTTCAAATCTGCTGTAAAGGCAGAGCATCTCCAAACAACACAAAATATGAAACAGGCTTCAGAGTGCTGATTTTAAACCTCTGAAACACAATTCATGTAAGAAAAAAAGACTTCTACTCAATTGTTGTGTCAGTCAAGCTAGTGTCCTTTAAAAATAATTCCCTAGTTTAAACTAATGACATTTATATTCGGTAATGGACTTCAGGTGGAATTCATCTTCCAAATTTAGACATCCATCTGGGGGTGAGATGAATCATGCAGTGAAAGTGCTTATTTCTCTCCACTGACTATAACGGGAGCCTACAGAACCAGCTCATGTACAGGCAGCCAAAGCTGGTGTTAACCAACCTGTCTCCTGACAGCTAATGCACAAGTTTAGGTGGCACTGCATGCCTAATGGTCATCTCCTTCCACAGTCTCAAAAAATTAGGCTAGAAAAGTTGTCCTTCAACAGGGTGAGAAGCAGCACTGCCACAAATAAGCTAATTCCAGTAGCTAAAGTCATGTGTAAATATTAGCACCCATTATTTTCCCCCTGCATCGCAGACAGGAGTTTGTTCATGGAAAAATAATCACACCTTTCAAATAAAATTACACATGCTTCTGACATCTTTGTACAAATCTTGATATTTGCTGAATATAAAATAATTATTTTAAAATAAGGAAACTATACAAGGAAAGTTATCAGGAAATCCATATCTTCAGATAATGATGTGTAACTGGATGAAAATATTTCACGAAGTCTACTAATTCCTTAACCTCAGCCTAAAATTCAAAAATGTTTCTACAGAAAGCAGAAACTAAATAATCAGCTACATAGTAAAGTATACTACTCAATCAAAATAATCCATTATGACTGAACCAAACAGTTAAAACCAGTTATTTGCGGAGCTGCCACCTTCACAAAAAGAACAGGGCAGCTGCACTAAATACCAGTCTCTTGTTTCAAATAGTGCGAAGATTCTCAGGTGGAATATTGCCATCCAACGCATTATTACTACTTCATTTACAAGTAGCAAGATCTCTTGACTATTTCAATAGTCATGAGAGACACAGAGAAGTATATTTTTACCAATAAGCATGTCTGGAGGAGGAAGTGCAATACAAAATCACCGCAACAGAGTCAGAAGGGAGAGCAGAAATAATCTGCCTACAGTCAGCCCAGGCCATGCATTTGTTCGACCTATCCACACACAAAATCACCTCTTCCTTAGAACATCCATTACATGACCAAAATGTTCTATGCACCAGTAAGAGGATAAAGTCTTATGAAATTAAGCCATTGACTGACACGTACCTGCAGTCCTATCCCTGGTCTGAACATGATCAGATTTTATATTTTGGAGATTTTATATTTTGGTTGCACGCACAAGGTCTCACAAAGAAAAGAATATGTAACCAGTGGCCTTAAAACCCTCCTTTAATATCTCAGCACCCCACCGTGGCCCAAAGTTTGAGTACTACTGTTAGAAAGGATTCTGGAAAACCAATAACAGAAATAAAAATAAAAAAGGGGCAGGCTTTGAAACAAAGTGATGGCTATACTAAGTAAGATCCGGAGGTCCATGTCCATTCAAATAGCCTCTCACTAACAGCAGCCAAGAGTGGAGCATGCAAGAATACAGTAATTACACAGCAGTGTTTCCCAAGAATATTCTTTGATCCCCCAATGGTTTGTAGAAGCAGGATTTCCTGAACAAGAATAGGTAGATAATTGATGATTCTTCCACGAAACAGCAGTTTCCCTCTACAGTGATGTAATGTTTAGACTCCTTAAATTCCTGAGGCAAGAAATTCGATAGCCTAATTACACGTTCTGTTGGGAACACCTCCTTTTGTCTGTTTTCAATTCCTAGCTGCTATTTTCATTAGATTCCTCTTAGCGTGCGTGCACTAAAAAAAGACATTGAATAAACACCCCCTATTTTTGTCTCATTAGTTGCTGAACACTTAACAGGATGCTGTCACACCAGTTTTGGTCACCTTTTCCACCTTAACAAATTCATGCTGCTCCTCTTACAGAAACTGTCCCATATTTCAGATTTTTTCTTCCTTGAAACTTCAACTATATTTTTTTTACAGCAATGACAGGGATAGGTGTAAGCAGGGGAAAACTGCATAAGATGATTAAATTTCTTAGAAGTTATAATCATTATTCTCCCTTTCCTTCCTAACCATTTCTAGTGGCAATAGTCAGCTTTGAAGTCATCTTTTTAGATGAGAAGGCAAGCTTGTTCTTCCCCACCTCCAAATAGAACACACGAAGTAATTTATGAGAAATTTCATCTCCCATTTTAATGTCTGGTTGCTGAGCAATGTCAGGTCCCTGTGTAATGCTAGGGTCTGCCTTTGCATCTGCTATCCATCAGTGAAGTCTGTGAGCTCAGTTTTCTTCTATACACCTTATTAACTTGAACATGCTCTATTAACATAACCCTGGAGAATTATTACCTGAGGCCCCTCTCTACTCTATTTACTCCAACCCTTCTCTTATATTTTAGTCATTAATTTAACTGCATAAAATCCTTTCCCCCTATCCTGTGCCCGCTTGTTTCTTCAAAAATTCTTTGGTGGTGGCCCTCGTCAAATGCTTGTTGGACATCCAAGGGAACCACTTCTGTCAGATCCTGCTTATTCATGTACTTGCCTTCAAAAAACCTCCAGCGAGTTTGCAAAACATGACATCCCTTCACAGCAGGCTTCTAACTCTTCCTCAATACATCATGTTTATCCATGTTAGTTTCATGATTATTATTTTCACTGATATACTTCGAGCAGATGTCAGGCTTAGTAATCTGTACTTGCCCAGATCCGTCCTGAAGCCTTTTTTAAAAATAGTGTCACATACAGATGAGGACACTATAGATCACACACACACGGATTTGGATCTCAGCTAGGTGTTATATTTGTTGCTTACTGTCTACAGTACAATGATCCTTGCTTGCTTGCTGTTTGGAAAGCTGTACTTCTAAAGTGCAAAGCAGGCACTGTTCTTAAATATACGAAAGTGGTTTTCATTTTTTCAATAGAAAGTTTAAGCATTATATTTAGGAAGAGCAGTACATGATAAACATTTACTGTAACAGTAATACTACAAATATTTAATTGCATCAAAAAGTCACTCTCATCTTTACAGTCGGTAAATATATGTTCCATAAATATATGCTCCTATGCGGCAGTGGCCATTCAACTATGTAATAGCTGTCCTAATTACCAGAAAATACAAATGAGCTTGTGAAGACACACTTACTCATTTGCAAATGAGACAGCATTTAAAGAGAAGTAAAACTTTTAACATCTTTCTGGATCTGAGAACTTCTGTGGAAATTACAACCAACAAGCAGGCAACTCAAAATAAGGACTAAAAAACGTAGACAAGTGTTTTTAGGCTCAGCGATTTTGTGTGAAGTTGAAGTTTTACAACACAAAGTTTTTAAGTGCCATTTAAGTTTCAGGTTTTCATTCACACAAATTTTCTTCAACATAGTGCCAACTTTCATCTAACTCACATATCCAAAGACAGAGTTGAAAATTAGTCTTACAAACGGATGAAGTGCTTTCTGTGGTGCAAGATCAAATGCTAGGTTCATTGTGACTGTATTTCTACTGGCAGGATGCTACAGCTACACATAACAGAGTGTTTAAATCCATATGCAACTGCTTCATCTCCTTCACCTCTGTATTTTGCATCAGTCTAATAGGAGCTTGTAGCTCTAATATCAACAGAAGAGCAGCATGGGTGAATCAATTCAGTATGTTTAAATCAAATGTAAGGAGAAAAAAAAATTAAAAAACACCATAAAGATTGGTAAAAAGACCATTGGAGCAAGCATAGTGTTCACATCCTATGTTTTTACATTATGAAGAAGAAAAAAAAAAATTACCCCAATTACAGATGTTGAGAAAACATCTTTCCAGATATGAGATGAAAACTCTTCCTTGTCTTAAAGCCTCTGGTGGTGCACAGTGTTCTGGGCAGCAGGAAAGCTAACAGTAGCCTCACTGCTGCTGCTGCAGGAGTGAGAGGACACAGCTGACAATAAAGCCATACACAGCCTTGGTATTAATAGCAGAAAGCTAAGACACCCAACAGAACAACACAGTTGCAAAGAGTTCTCTCCCCTCTTCCCAAGCTGTCAAAAAAAAAGCTGGGAAGAACAAACAAACAAACAAACAAACTTGTCTGTGAATACAAACAAAAATATTCTGCCTTTCAACACCTGTATTTAGTTTCATTTCAACTGCCACATTTATTGGTTTGACCCTCTTAAATAATTTACTGAAAATCACAGAACAGCTGAAAACTGGAAGGGACATCTGGAGGATGCCTACCCCAACCCCCCTGCTCAAAGCATGTCAATGACAGCAACTTGCTCAGGGCTGTGTCCAGCTGGGTTTTGAGTTATTGCCAAGGATGCAGAATCCAAAACATTTTTTGGACCACCTGTTCCAGCAATCTATCACCCTTAACATAAAAAACCTCTCTTTTTTCTGATGTTCAAATGGAATTTCCTGTATTACAATTTGTGCCCATTACTTCATCCACTATCAGTGGAAACTAGGGAGAGCAGCCTGACTCTATCCTCTTTATTCCACCCCATTAGGTTATTTACATACACAGGGTGCCCCTGAGCATTCTTTTCTCCAGGCTGAGTAATCCTAGCTTTCTCAGCTTCTCCCCATAAGAGAAATTCTCCAGACCCTTAGTCATCTTAGTGGCCTTTTGTTGGAGTCTCTCCAGCATATCCATGTTTCCCTTGTACAGGGAAGCCCAGAAGCACACAGCACTTGAAGCGTGGCCTTACCAGTGGTGAGTAGGGGGAAAGGATCACCACCTTAATCTGCTGGTAACTTCTCCTAATGTATCCAGAACACTTCTGGCCTTCTTTGTTGCAAGTGCACATTGATGGCTCACACAAATCTTTCCCACCAGGACCTCTGGGTCCTTTTCTGCACTTTCTTCTCAGCTGATTGGACCCTACCACATACTGGAGCCTGGAGTTGTTCCTCCCCAGGATCGCTGAATTTTCCTTTACCGAATTTCTGGAGGCTCCCATCAGACAATTCTTCTGTCAATGTCCCTCTGGTATCAGCACAACCCTCTTTGGTCTATCAGTTCCTCCTGCAAGCTTGGTGAGGTTGCACCTCTGTGGGACCCCTAGGTCAGTAGCAAAGGTGTTAAACAGAATTGTCCCTGGTACTGAGCCCCAGGGTACACTGTTAGTGACTGGCCACCAGCTTTTGAGCCACTTGTGACATTGTGGCACTGATGCCAACCCTTTGAGCCCATCAGATCAGACAGTTGCCCGTTCCTTTCACTGTTCACCCACCTGGCATGAACTTTATCAGTTTGTTTAAAAGGATGCTATGGGAGACAACGACGAAAGCCTCACTGAAGACAAGATAAACAATGTTCACTGGTCTTCTCTCATCTACCCAGCCAATCTCATCACACAAGGTGGATAAACACGATCTCTTCTCCATGCTATGCTGACAGATCCAAATCAAAATCTTGTCTTTCATATTTGAAAATTATTCTAGCTCCTGTTCCTCATCTTCTCCAATCTAAGCTTTTGTTTTGGTTTTTTTCTTTTGATGTCTACAATACACTTACTAACAGTTGCACATCTACTAATGGATATGTCCCTAAAACAACTAACAATCTCTGCTTAACAAACTGTCCCTAAAACAACTAACAGCACTGCTTAACAAACTATTATTCCAGCCAGGCACTGAAACAACAATGCTTCTTTTTTCTCCACAAATGTATGTCAGCTAGTAGCAATGTTGTTGCAGCTGTAATGGCCTAATGACCTCAGAGAAGCACAGAAAACACCCTCCTCCCTGCCCCCAAATATACTCACTACTTGCTGCCATGCCCCTAAGAAATTTTCTCTCCTTTAAACTGAGTATTTTGTTAACAGTATCCTTTCTACATGTTTAGGATAATAACGACATTTTGTCAGGCTCTTGACAGAAATAACTTACTTTCTCAGATTTCCTGGCCTCCCTGAAAAAGAAACATGAGGAATTTCAGGAAGCATCTTCTCCACACGTTTTTTTCTCAATTTTTTCACCCTCTCTCTTCCCCTCCAAAGTGCAGTGAAGAAATATCAGGACCCAAATTATGCTTAGGAAAAGTCAATCCTTACACTATCAAGCACAGCACTAAACCCTCTGCACTCAAGTGATGGTGTACCTAGAAGGCATACATCATTTCAACCTGCACTAAAACTAAAAATGTATCAAAAAATTTTAGTCACCAAAGCAGCGATGCAATTTTCTTAAATTCTGTCCATTTTCACACAATTCCAGGTAATGGATAATCCAAGTAGCTGGCTTGGCTAAATAGTAGCTCAGCTCTGTAGGCACTACAGTAATGACAGGCTACAGTTGTGGTTTTACACTGTATTATACACCCAACTAAGTGTTTCAAACACATGCTGTGCCATTAAATGGAACTGGAAGAGCAGATTACAACATAAATCCTGTATTCTTGCACCAATTTAGTGAGGTACTGCCAAAAAGGAGTCCATTTTAAAAGCTGTATTGTACATTCAGCCAGGACACGTCTGCTACAGTTCTGACAGGCCACGGGTGACTGTCTGACAACCACTTCTGGGGTACTAATGCTCTCTGCAGCCTAATGATTGACTAAAATATTTTGAACAAATTTTGATGTGAAATCAGATTATAACAATTATCACAATTTTCAAGCAACTAGTGCTCTGGGCCAATGCTAGTTGACAGCACCCTTTTAAAAACTCTTTCACACCCATACCAAGTTAAATCAACTTGGCACTCTCTCTCTGGTAGACAATTGTCTCCTTAAAGTATGAGCACTATTCATCCAAGTGAATTGATGCATTAAGGGGGCAGTTGGCTGGCATGGGGAGGACTGGACTGATTGACAATGCATCTCAGTCACAAAGAAGTTGCAGCAAGAGTTTCTAAAAACCAAAAAGCAGTCAGGACCATGAATAGATGAAGCATGCTGAAGACACAAAAGTACAGGATGTATCCAGGAAGATGCCGGTGCTTCAATAAGCTTCCTAACTATGACTAATCTTAAAACAGTTCTCGTGTCTTGTTTTGTAAATTTAGCATTTCAAGTGTTTCAGAGAGTTTAAGTTTGCTACTTAACCCCTTAAAACCAGCCAAATATTGCAGCGACAGTTATTTGAGGATTTTTTTTCAGAGCTATGTATGCTAAACAGTAAAGAGCCCTGTGAAGCTTCCTAGGGAGCGGATTTTATTAACCTCTGAAATGTTAATAAAGAAATGCGGGGCAGCATTTAAGGGCTCATTCTCAAATTATTCTAAGGAGATTACAATACTCCCATCATCCCCCTTCCCCTTGTGAAATTTCAAAGAGGAATTACAAGAAACCCATACAGAAATTGCTCAGGTCATAATCATCACAAACAGTCGAATTAATTCCTGATTCCAACAGATACCAGAAGCACCAGAAGAAAAACTTGATACGCAAGAGTGCAAATGATACATTTTATGAAAAGTATAAACGTTACTACATACGTAATCACTACATTTGAGTTCATTTGTCAAATATTATTTCTTCACCATTAGGGTACGCAAAGCAGATACTGTTGTGTAAAGCATTAGTGGAAGATGCCAAAGGCACTACTGTCTTCTGTGGGACTCAATGGGATTACTCCAGACACTACCAGTAAACACAGGAGATAACATCCAGTTAAATTTTTGGTGTAAATGAATTATCCACTTCTCACCTCAGCAAGACTACATAAAGACACTCAAGATGCCAGCCTGAGGCTGAAAATACAAACAAGGCTCCCCAGACCTCACACAAATTGTCATATAAAGCCTAGATTTAAACAGCAATTCAAACAGATTCCTTTCATCTACTTAAGGATAAACTCCTCAAAAGTTTGCTTAACATTTACCACGTGATAATTCTTACGCCAAAAAGGTTCATAATTCTTACGCCAAAAAGGTTCATAAACAGATTCTAGTTTCTGTAAAATATTTGTAGTCAAGATTAAGTGACATGTGTTATTCACTGCTCAATGCAGTGAAGTAATATAACTACAATCTAATTGAAAAAGGGCTAAAATCTTTGATTCAACTGCTAAATTAACCTAGCTGTTTGAGCTAACAGATCCAATTTCACTGCCTGTTAAGGCAGGCAACATTTTTTTGTCTTCATTTTATACTCTAATGAAGTCTACTTCAATAGAGTTGCCTCCACTTATCCCAGAGGATGATTTAGTTCTTTTGTGTACAGCTAATCCAGCTCTCCCTGAAGTCAAGGGGAATTTTGCACTTGACTTCAGTGTGAAAAAGGATCACATCCTAGAATAGCAACGCTAAAACATCTGTGAATAAAAACAGGTTCAGATTTTCCAGTTCCTAATTAGACAAAAAATGTCCCAGACAAACAAACAAACTATCCTAAAACAAACCTTTTAAAAATAAAAAAAAAAATCTAATTTTCATTTTAATTTAAAGCACGTGAGAAGTTATTTTACATGGCCGTGTTTTTAAAGACAATGATCCCATTCAGATATTCTGACTGTAAAACTGTATTATCTGCATCTGCTTTGGCTTTCAGTTTCAGGGGAACTCGAGGGAAAAGTAAAAATCCATCAAATCTAGGAATTTTAAGAGAAGCAACAGTTTAATGGCATGGTTTCCAAGATGCAGAAATCCTGCCGCAGTAACACTAACAAAATTTTCAATTTTCCATCAGAGCAATCAGGGTTTCCTCAAGAACTTCTCACGCTGTGATAAATCAACAGGCTCAGAAGTTTTTGCAGGTTACTCTTTGTTGGCCTAAATATGATTTGATTCCATCACATAAATTACCTGGTTACCTGGCTACACGGTATTGCACATAATGTAGCAAACAATGTTTACTTCTATTTGTATAACAGCAAAAATAGAGTACAATAGACATATGGAGCCAAATTAAGTCATACACAGACTGACTACACATCATATATAAGTATAATACTAAGTAAGTTACCCTTCTGATGGCATTTTTTTAATATTTAATGTGGAGGGAAAAAAAATTTAACTGAAATTTCTAGAAAGACACAGGTTTACTTTTAGGAAAACCTATACTGAGTTTTAAAACATACTCAAACTATGTTGCTAGTCACCAAAACTTTAAACAAATTTAAAGCACCAAACTAGCAGAGCTAATACATAACTACCTGAAATCAGAATTTGAATACCCAAATATATAAAGTAACATAAAGCTGTTGCAAGTGTAAAGAATATTCCACCCCTCAATGTTATCTAGATACTGGTTCACTAGAATCTTAGACACATTTAGGGAAGACAAGTTTAACTGACAGAGGAGAAATTTGTTTCTACTTTCGAAGAAAATAAAAACTTAAAAGTACAGGATCTACCTATTCTAATGCCTTAGAGGTGGTAGTGACCAAAAATTATTCACAAACTAAAGCTAATATTCTCTTTTGTAAATAAATCTAGCAGATTTAAAGCAAAATGTGGTTTGCACTAGAATTACTATCCTCTATATCCTTATCTAGGAAGCAACACATTAATCTGTACTTTAAAATGTAACACTGGTTATTTATATGAGTTACAATCAGAACTTCCATTCAAATGCCACTGAAAACACACTAGGAAGAAATAAAAATGTCTTGCATAGAAATTGCAGTGTCATTGCTTAAATAATTATGCATATAGCTTAAGAGAATTATTAAGACACTTTACTATTACATTAAATATACACACAGAGAATCCATGCCCCTGGCAAAAAGCTAACAGGATTAGTGTAAACCTAATATGGAGAGTCAATATAGTTTACTGACTAGTAAGGCTCAACCTCTTTCTTTAGGAAAAAGAACAAAGAAGCCCGAGTGTAAAACTGAGGTAAAATAGTAATTTAAAATAACCATATAAAACAAAGGTGTCATGCTTGTTAATGTAAGTCACATATTATTTGGCTATGACTTCACCATGTATGCACCAGATTTAAATAGTATTCTGATGATATGTCAGACCTAAGCAAAAGGGAAGGGGAGGTAATCAAAGAGCCCTAGATTTCATAACCAATGCAAATGAATTCCAGAATATTTAAATACACCTACTATGCATGAACAAGTCAAACGTTTCCAGGGAAATAAATTTTCATCTATAAACTAACACTTCTCTCATTTTACGTACATCATGATAGCCTGAATCAATCAGTTCTACAATTTCTCCAGCGTACAAGATAGGAAATAATTCCTAAAATGAAAAAGATTGATATCTTTAGCAAATTACATAATGTGCAATTATTCAGCAAGATATTTTGAAAGCTTATCACTTTAAATAGCCTCAATTGCTATGATTTATGAATTGTTTTAAGTGTGTAGCTGTGCTTAAAATACAGTACAGAATTGTACTTGAAAGTAAAAAAAAGGTACCCATATTACTATTGCTTCCTAGCCATATACAGTTAGCATTTAATTTTTGTGTGATCTGAAGCTGAAAATTTTGTACTTGCATTTTGCTCTCTCACTCAGAACCACAGAAAAACAGCAAAAAAAAGCCAAAAAACACCCCTTAAACCACCAACTACAGAATATTAATACAATGCCTACTTCTCAGGCTTGAGAAAACAAATATTACTCAAGAAAATTTCCCCAATCGACTAGTAGTAACATCTCAGGAATTATCCTTGTTTTCCCTTCTCTTTTCTTCATGGATAATTGTTCTCCAAAGTAATAGTATTGTGCTCTATGCTCTAAGTGTTCCTGAACAGAATAACTTTACTATGAAAAAAGAATTCAACATGGATGCCTACAGTGAGACTAATATACCCTTTTCCTCTTACCACTGAATGTTTTTCAGTTAGGTATGGACAAGCTGATGAGGCCAATGCTATCATAACCTTTAATCATCTGCTAAACAAATATTTAACACCAGCATCAGCTAAACAAGCCCATCCTCTCTTTGCTTTAAGGGCTTTGTCATTCTATAATGCAACTTATACTCTAAAATATATGACAGGGAGAATCCCAAAAAAAACAAAACCAAAGAAAATACTTTGGCAAAAATCTCACATATCAATGTCTCAGAAGCCAGAGAGCAGAGTCATATTTTAAAACACTGCTGTTGGAAAAAACCTGAATACTCTTTATTTCGAACAGGCAGAATAAGAAGTACCATCTGTTGCTCAAAGAACCCATTCTGAAAATTAGCCTCTAACTAAACTTCCAAGAACTTCTAGTTGAGACATTAGGAATTTATCCGGAATGAAGTGGATTGAAAAAAAGACAGCAGATATTTGCCTAGATAGACTTCTGGTCTGATTTACAACAACTCCTCCTTCAGTAGGCTTCCGCTAAATAACATGTGCGTCAAAGAGAAGCTTTGTTCAGATTTAGGATAAAAATCCTCAAACAATCAAGAAAACTAAAAGTCTTCCATCCCCATTCAGTAAGGGAGAGTTTCTTTTTTAGAATGTACACAACTCATCTGGACTAGTCTTCACACAGAGCAGAGAATGGTCTTTGCCTTGCAAAACTTATTTAAGCCTTGCATAAATTTGCATTAGGAGAAAAGAAGACAAAAATCTGTATTTTCACATTCACCTGTCAGTGAAGTATTGCAGGATTTTCTATTAGGAGAGATTACCTAGGAGCCCTTAAGATGCATCACTAAGTATGTTCACAGCCTCATCAGAGCATCATTACAAGTTCACACCTCTAAGGAAACGTGAAGTGTTTCAACTGAACTACTGCAATTGGAGCTGGTCACAAACTAAATACCAGGGATCAACAAAACACCAAGAGTCGCAAAATGCTCCACTGGCATGGTCTGTTTTCAGCTCAAGGTACAGGAAGAAGGACACAAACCACTTGCTTTTATCACCATAAGCTTTCCTCCCATTTCATCTCACCCTTACTTAGTCTTCACATGAATATAAATGCCATGACTCTACAGATTTTTAAAATGTGAACTTTGCTACTAGGTTTGGTGCAGATCTGTAATTTTTTAAGATGTTTGGACTCTACTGTTTTATACAAATTTCAGACACAAATGTCACATTAAACTCTGTGTTTTGCACAGACTAAGTCTGATCAACTTCTAACTGAAGCAGTACATATTTTTTCTGTTAATATTCTTCCAAAGACCTCAGTTTGGGAATCAGTAATATAAGGTTTTCATCTCAAACTGCAGACCTCCAGAAAAACAGATCAAAATCAATGCAAAGAAAGGAGGTACAAGAGCACTAAAAAGATGTATGACTAATTGTGGTGATTTGCTTTTAACACTTTACAATGAAATACAGAACTTTCGTATATATTTTTACATTTCCTCCCTCAACCTCAGTTCTGATAATGTTTTCTTTTCTAAGTTTGGCAAACAAATGCTAGTTTCATATAAATGTGCACTTTGAAAACAAGAATATTTTCTAGACGTTAATTCTATATTCATTTCTCAGTGAAGAATACTTTAAAAACCTTAAAAGCATTGTTCATCTGTGAGGCACATGTTAAGTTAAGCCCATTGAAAGGCCAGTTTTCATAAATTAGACCAGAAGCCCATCAAGCCCAAAGACCTCTGAGTCAAACCAGAAGTTCCCCATGGGCCCCCACCATCTGAAATGCTGGGCAATACTGGATGCTCAGGAAGGGAGCCTAAGAATTAGGAAAGCCTGTGGTCATGGGGTCCTTGGTGCAGCCTTTTAGCTTCTGGATTTGGAGTACTATTACTGGCAAAATAAAGTATTTATGTTGAACAGGCTGAGCTGGTAAAAATCAACGAGAAACAGG
Organism: Melozone crissalis; assembly: GCF_028551555.1. Classification (NCBI taxonomy): domain Eukaryota; kingdom Metazoa; phylum Chordata; class Aves; order Passeriformes; family Passerellidae; genus Melozone; species Melozone crissalis. Next base: position 18,458,563 of record NW_026535820.1, read on the forward strand.
AAGAGTATGTAAAGAAAGAGAAGGACTTTGGAGGGTTTTACTTTTACTCTTCTGTGGTTACAAGTGTCAGTAATGATATTACTTTCCAATTAAATGTTCTTGAAAAGCAAGAAGATACACATAACAACTGAGACCTGTTTTTTTCTCTGTCACACTTCAAGCATAAATATTAATGTTGTTATCTAACCATACTTAAAATAACTTATTAAAACTGGATTGTTCACTATTAATTTGTTTTAAGTCTCCCTTTCCTGGCTGACTGCCAAAACAGTTATAATGCTATACAATTGCAATACACAAGAGATCCATAGCACCCTCTAATTACTCTTTAAATACCTCACACAAGCACTGCCTTCTCTTACAATTGTGAGGCCATTAGGTAGGGTGGAAATTTCAAAATCTTTAGCCCAGACACTATTTCTGAAGTTTGCATGCAATATGAAAATGTTTGCCTGAACTATGGGCAAACATTTGGAACATGAACACCATCCTCCACTCCAACCCTTCTTTTCTACCGGGGCTGTCAGTCCTGGGAAGCATACCTGAGGCCTGACTGCATTTATACTCCATAATTCACATCATGAATAAAACACTACTACTGTCTCAGTTTTGCAACACTACAGAGTACTTTGGGCATGTGCAAAGGAACTTAACCCTACTAAATCAAACCCCTCCAATATAAAGACTGAGTTTAAATGTGTGATTAATGCCACAAAGTTCTCCTGAAAGTTTCTCTAAAACAAAGTTAAAGGCCCTGATCTACAAAGATTTACTTGTGTGGGTGTGTTTACTCAACTTCAGTGTCAATGGAATTAAACAAAGTTATTCATTCTTGTAAGCTTGGTCTAGATAACGCTAAAATTTCAACTAAAAGGACTCATCACTTCTGAAGAATCATTTATTTTGCCCAGACTTCTCTAGACCTCTGGTGTGAAGAAAACCACAGAAACATTTTAAGCCATATAAGTTTTTCATCTACCTGAAGTTCAGACAAGTTGAAAGACAAATTATTTGATGTTCAGTATCACCATCAGAATTCAAAATTTACATAAACATTTAAGACATAGGTGCAGTCAATATTGTTACTTATTGAAGTCTCATGTAACATTACTACAAAAGCATTTGCCTTCCAAAAATACAAAGATAAAACACAGCCAGGTTAACAAAAAAAGTTATCCAATTCCCTACTCAACAACTAACAGTGTTCAAGAAGCTAAAATACAAATTATTCCAGTCTGAGGTTTTACTTCCTCAGCATTCTCCAACCATGCCCTATAACATTACCTAATACTACAGTCAAGAAAAATCGAAACAAAACCCCAGTCTTGGCCACAACAGTCAACACAGCCTTAAATGCAGTTAGTGGTGATCTCTACAGCAGTAGCCCACTGAGCTGTGGGGCTGGGATACAAGCCAGGGCTAGCCAGAAGTTCAGCTTGAGGGCTTGATTTCAGCTGTGCATGGCTTTGGTGCACTGACTTAGGGGACACAGCAGGAAACCCAGTGCTCTATGCAGTCCCTATCCAAAATGACAACAGAGAGCGTTTTCTATCCTTTTTCCAGCCACCCTTTACATTTTCAAAGAATATGTGTTTAAAAGGAACAAAACTCATGCATAAGTAATAGTGTTTACTTACTCAATTTCTAGCATTAAAGTTACTATCATCTTGATCTCTGATCCTGCAATCAGCCATGTGTGTTAACTTTACCTAAGGGTGCAGTCCCACTCATTTCAATTACTTTGGTGCCAGTTTCTGTTTTGATGCACTGGCACCATCAAGGATAAACCACCATAAATGCAAAAGGCAGTAAGAACGACCTCTTATTAAGTAAAATTAAACTTGTCCTACAGTTAGTTGACAGCATCTTTTCAGTATTATATTTTCTCTACTAAACTAAGCATACACATGGGAAGTTAACCAGGTTTACCTTCAAAACCTGGCAATTGGTGATACAATCTGGAACCCTACAGCTCTAATCACTGGTGTGAATGCAGCCAGGGACTGTACTGATTGAAAGAAGTTCCCATATGGCAATTGTAAAGCAGATAGTATTTAAAAAAAATATAAAGATAGTGATTATCACATAATAAAATCCATCACTATAAAACAGCCTCCTCCTGGCACTCTCAAGGAGAACAGAAATGAAATAAATCCTGGGACTAGAGTTACCTACTTGTATTTGGAGGTGGCTCCTCCAAGACAAAAATTAACTCATTCTATTACAGTAGGTAGAGAAACTGCAGTTCTCCCTCATGGATCAATCTGTTCCAGCCACAGGCACAGGACTCACACCAGAAGCCTGAAACCTTTCAGGAGGACTTCACAGAAACCACAGGCCGTGTACATATGCACAGAACGTGTCCTACCTGAAAAAGGCTGCTTGATGCGACACAGCAGAGTAAGGACGCGTTCCTAAAGTCATTTTTGTGTTAGTACTGACACCAATTTTTAAATTAACATCAAGGTACCTTACTCAAAGTGTGATCAAACTACGTGGCAAAGCAGTTGGATGCCAAGTAGGGAATATGAATGAAAGAATGTATTTCTTTTAACTAATGTTTTGAACACAAGGAATTATCTGTTGAAAATGTACAGCTTTTGTCCACAGGTAGTGCATATGGAAAAGTAAAACCACGCAGCCAGTTTGTTCATAAAGTAAACTTTGACCACATAATCTGATATGTGCCACACTGCAGACTTTTGCATCGCTGTCACATGACAGCCATGATTTATAGACTGAACAGAGTGACAATTTCATTCTTCAGGAGCTGCAGAAGTGCACAAAGCACAAAATAAAGAGCATTTCTTTGGTGCACAGGAATAGTTCTCTGCTCTGCTGCGTGAATATTGATAAAAATCCCTATAATGTGAAGTTTTTCAATAATTCTATTACAGTAGAATTATTACAGTATGCAGCACGCCAAAAACGTATTAAGTATTTTTCCAGCTATTTCAAAATAATACAGCAATTTAAGTATACTTCCAGTTCCACTCATATGTTTTGTACCCAAAGAACTGTTGTTGAGTAACAAGAATCTCCTTGAAAATCTGTCATGGTAATACAAAATACAGATTAAAGCTACCTTGGGCTCACCAGCCTCATTCCAGATAGAATGGTACAGGGGTTCAGTTATTAAATAACTATTGAAAACTGGACCAGTAGCTCTGCAAGCAGCAAAACCAGGGAGGCCCCATTTCCTGCAGCAATTTCCAGCTTGAGGTAAGCGTTGCTGTGAACTCTCTGGCGTGCAGGTTAAATGCGCCGTTCTACCTGGCTTCCTTACTTCCAGAAATTTTGTAGAAACTGCTCACCTGGGAGACCTCTGCTGCCAAATTTATTTGAAATCTTCTAACAGCCAAAAGAGTTATTAGAGAGACTGAAGGCACACAGAGATTATAGCTCTATTTGAGCTGCACCTGTTAAAGAAATAAAGCTAATAAAGCACGTGGAATAATTAATTACTGGCAATTGCTGTTACTAACTACTGTCACACCTGGTACCACAGGATCTTTTTCTTCGAAATTCAGCGGAAGCACAGTGCCCATGCTGCTGTCCCTGTTGCCATCACAGATGCTACCTTGTCCCAAAATTAACCACAACACCCTGGCTGTGCAGAACACACACAGTCTCCACTCTATGCTTATGCTCAGTAGGAACCTGCTATAACTAAATTTACAGATACACATCAGAAATAAGAGTGGAAGTGCGAGGTTTTGTTGTTTGGAAAGGAAACGTTCTTACTTCTATGAAGACAACAAAAACATCGCTATGGGTGAACTATACCTACAAACAGAGGTACTGCAAAGGTAACTGACAAGGCAATTCTATCCCTCTTCAATGCTTACTTTACAAAAAGGAAAGAAAAAGACTCTAAAGTAAATTTTCGTATCTGGCTCCCGACTTAAGATCAATTTCATTTGCAAAATCTGCCTGAAAAATCATTCAGCTATCTATGAGTTATAGTAATTGAAAATCATTACACTTTCCGTGTGAACGCACTCCAACCTTCAAAACTGGTTTTGGAACATTCTGCCACTTAAAATAAATCCAAACATCCAATTTTTGATTAATGACTGGCCTCTGCCCAGGGTTAAATCCAGCAGGTACATCTGAATATACCTTTACAACATGAGCTTCAGAAATATTTCTGTCCTAGTTTTCCCAGTGCCAAGACGATCATAATCACATGCATACACGACACGTAGTAGCCCATATATTAATATAATAAATAACCATATCATAAACTTCACATATTTGTAATACTGAATATTGGAGAAGTCACACTAGCCTTGGTCTGAGCACACAACTTAAAGCACATCAAGCCTGCGGGTCCACAGAGAGCAGAAAGTTATGTGCAGCCTCCGCAGGAACAGGGGCCTGTGTGCGTCCAACACATTTTTTTTTCTAATTGTAAGGAAGACAAGGAGCCTTGATGAAGTGTGATGATTGAACATTTAAATTAATGACTCAGAAACGTACAGCGGTCATGTTTCAGGCTCGATAATAGCATATAAACCAGAACAGTGGGGCGGGGGGAAGAAAAACTAATAGAATATAAAACCACGCAGGCCAAGCTACAGGCGACTCCTGAATTTTGCCCTTTTACATCCTCCGTCCCCGCGCCCGGGAGCGGCTCACGCCGAGCACCAGCCCGGGCGGTGAACGCCGCCTCCGCCGGGGGCCGAGCAGCCGGCCCGCAGCGCCCGCGGCAGCGCGGCGGGCAGGGGCCGGGAGGGGCCCGGGCCGAGCAGGGGTCACGGGGCCCTCCCCCACAAACTTACTGCCCGCAGCCCGCCCCACGCAGCCCGCCCAGCCCAGCGCGGCTCCCGCCCGCCCGACCCCTCGGCCCCGCGGGCAGGAGCTGGGGCCCGGGAGAAAGTTGCCGAGAAAGTTTCTGCGGAGGAGAAGGGGCCGGGGATGCGGGACGCCCCCCGCCCCCGGGGCGCGGCGGCGGGGCGAGGCCGGGGGCGGGCGGCCGGGGCCTAGCGCCTCCATCGCCGCCGCCATCGCGGCCGCCGCTCCCGTGGGGCGGCGGAGCGGGGACGCGGCCGGGGCCTCACCTGCCTCTCCTCGGCGTGGCGGGTGGGAGAAGGAGGGGGGGAGGGAAGGAAGCGGGGGCCCCCCCGCTCCTCCCGGAGCCGCGGCGACCCGGGGAGGGAAGCGGGGAGGAGGGGAAGGGAGGAGGGACGAGGAGGAGGGAGCCGAGCGCTCCGGTGCGTGCGGGGAGCTGGAGCCTCGCTGCGGGAGGAGGAGGAGGAGGAGGAGACTCCCCGCCCCTATGGCCGGGATCTCCGGTGGGCACCGTGGCCCCTCCTCCGCACCGCGTTTCCCTCCATGCGCTCCGGGTCGGGATCGCCGCGCCTGCCGGCCGGGGCAGCGCCTCCGCGCTCGAACCGGAGGCCGCGGGGAGGAGCTGGGCGGCCCCCGCGGAGCCGGGCTGGCGGCTGCGGTCCCTCCTCCGCGCCGCTGCGCACCGAGACAACATGGTGGAGGCGTGTGGGGCGGCGCGGGGGCGGCGGGGAGGGAGCCGGGGCTTGCCCTGCCCCGCGGCTCGCCCGAGGGCGGCCGCCTACTCCCGGCCTTGAGTCGCGGGGACCCCGGTCGGGGTAGATCCTCCCGCCGTGCCGTGCCGTGCCGGGCTGGTGAGCTCGGTGAGGCTCTCTTGCCAGAGAAGCTGAACGTGAAAGATTCCGGCAGCGGAGCCCTTCGGCGTTGTGCGTGAAAAGCGAACAAAAATAACTTTTAAAACTCCTGGGCTGGGCGTCTTCAGGTGGGCCACGGCTTAGGCTCGGTGCATTTAATTTCCTGTGGGTCAGACCGGAGCAAGATGGCCCTCCGGCAGTGCGGGTGCAGCGCGGCAGATCGGGAGTGCCCAGGGCGGAACAGACCTGCCGCCGAACACCGAGCAATGAACCAGCCTGTAAATTACGCATCAGGAACTCCGGAGAATTCTACGTTACGGGTTTCCCACTCGTCGCGGTTCCATTAGTCAGTGTTTCGTATTTTAAGAAATAAAAAATTAGGTTTCTGTCAAGGTGGGCTTCATGGGAAAAGGTGGTTCAAATGCATCTAGCCTTCAGCAGAGCTGCAGGCTGCAGGAAGGAGTGGAAGAACATTAAAAAAATTAACCTTAAGACCCGAAGTTTATATGGGCAAATCGGCAGTCCTCATTCAGCATTATTTTTTATTTTTCTCAGCTCTCTCATAATCAACTTTACATCTCCCCCCGTTTTATTTTCTTTAAAGGCTGATCAGATAACTAGTTGTGTTGGTCACTAATGATAACTTCATATAGTTTGTTCTTAAGAAAAATAATTGAGTCAGGATGTCCAGTTTATTTTGCAGGCAATGCTGCACAGTAAAGCCATTTGTGTTTTTTAATTTCAGATAAAGAAAATACCTGTATTTGCTCTTAGAGGACCATAAATACACTTAAACAGTTAACAAAATTAAAAAAAAAAAAAGTGTTCTAGATGTGGAGACTCAATACCATAAATTCTTCTCATGTAACCTTCTTTGAGTGGTGGAATTCATCATATCCTGTTCAGTCAAAAATCTAACTCACATTATACAGAATTGATTTTTAATTTAAACAGCAATTGTAAGTTTTACAAATTGACCTTGGCAATGAATTACTTAACAGTTTGCAGCCTGGTTGAAGCTCTGGGTCAGCCACGGCTTCACAACTCCAACTGGGTCTTGAGTGAGAGTGAAGTTTGAATTCCAGTATCATTTGTGGTGTTTTGTATACACAGGCAAGTGTTGCTGATTGGTTCGTTTTACAGCACAATGGTAAAATTTGCATACCTGAAAACCACGAGACTTAGTTGTGTTGTCATCTTCATGACGTTTCAGAATGACTCACATAAGAAATTTTGTGGCATTGGGCTAAAGCTTCATAGTTAGAGACACCCTGGCTCTTGCCAGCTGTCGCTGTAATTTGATGTCTGGGTTTCAGGTTCGGTGTTCAGGGGTGGGATTATATAGTAGTCCTTTCTCACGGCACCTGGCGATGCCCGTGTGGTACCAAAAGGTTTGTTGGGATTCTCAGTTCATCACGCCTCTCCTGTTGCTTTCTCTCCTAAAGACCAATGTAAGGAATGATTTGGTGACTTTCTGAAAGGCTGAGTGACTAACTGTCCTCTGCTGTCTGTCTTACGTGTATGTGTGCTATTGGCTGCCACAGACAGTGCTGGGGCTGCACCAGTGATTGACTCGGTCGGTAGTGGAGAGACCGTCACGCTTAATTTCAAGCGCAGTGTGATTAAAATAGCAGAGCAGTTGGGGAGAAGGCGAGCTGACCAGTCCCATAGCTGAGAGCAGGCTCAGACTCACACCATATGGGTGTGAAAGAATAGATGAGGGTCTGAGTCGGGAGTCTTGGAGGCTAGACATGCTTTCATTGCAGTGGAAAAATTGGCTGCTTCTTAAATTGTCTTGCACTTGTCGCTGATAGTCTGATAGTGTTCCTCACAGCGTTCCTTTTATAAGGAAATGTTGAGCAGGTGACTTAAAATGATCAAACTGTTGGTAGTTCAGCCTGATTAATCCTGCACGGGATGGGACTCGGAGTGTCATTGCCACCTTTTGCCTGCCAGTCAGGCAGCCTGCAAAATGTCTGCCACATGATACCTGGGTAAAGCCCCTTGCCAGGGCTGTTCCTGAGTGGCATCTCTGATGCGTTGCAGTGCAGGTGGACTGACGCTGCTTGGTATTCGCTCAGGAGACTGAGCGGATCAGCCAAAACTACCAGTCTCACCTACTAGTCAGGCAAGGCCAGTGCCAGCTTCTAGGAATTTCCCCTCTCTTTCATTCTTTTGTTTTAAATTAATATTTTTGACCTTGTGAGGGAAGGAGGAGGGAGGAGCTGCCCTTGAATGCTTTAGCATGGCTGGAATATAGTGTAAGAAGCTACTAATGCAGGGGTTCATTGCTGCCATTTGCTGAACACAGTTTCCCAAATAGCCCTTCACACAGGCTCAGCATTCACTAACTCCTCATCTGTGTGTTATTAATTTAATCTTGAAGATTTATGCAAATAGCCTATGTTTAGGTAGGCATTCTCCATGCACTATCCTTGAAAATTCTCATATATTTGAATTACTTTCTAAAGTGATCATTTATACTTATACAATCCTTAATGTGTTTGAGTAATTTGAAAAACCCAAAAATATATGATAGGATCAAATACATATTATGCCAAATAAAGTATTTTTAGGGTGATGTGGGGGAATACAGGTGTAAGAGCAGGAAGAAGGAGGAACAGAGGAATAGAGATGGAGACAGGCAGACTAAAATATTTCAAACACTGATGTGGGTTCAGTGGTTTGTAATTGGGGCATACAGGACTTGCGTCCTGGGATATTGCAGGAGATGGACAGATTGATTTCCTGAAGAGCTTTGCCAGTACATGCCAAAAGTTAATCTATGGTACACATGGTAGTAACCTGAAAACATCAACACATTATTGAAAACACTTGGTGGGATTCTGCAATTCAGAGTAAATAAAAAAGAAAACAAACAAAAAACCATTACAGTGGTTCATGGATAAACAATTTTTTTTCTTTTGAAAGGAAAAAAATATTTCTGGACCTAAATGAATTTCCTCTTTATGAGAAATAACTGAGGTAGTCAAGGCCTCATCGTAGCTATTGCTCTTTGAAAGTGTAGAAAACAATGGTATTTTATAGCAGCACCTCCTAAAATTCATGTCCAAATTTCCCATTGCTCGTTGTACTGTGTGATCATATTACAAAAATGCAGTTCATCTTGGAAATAGTATTAGTTGCTCACTTTGAAGCTCTTGGATCACTATTTTAAGAACATGGTGTTTAGCAAAACATAGGTTTTTCTTTTTAATCCCAAATACATTTTTTTTGAATAGTCTAAGCATTAGTTGAATAAGTGGGTAGTTTTTGTCATGTTAATTTCTATTTAATATTCCAGAAGCTATTAATAAAATCATTGATGCTTAAAAGTGAAAGATCTTCCTTAGATATAATGCAAATTACATACCAGTATAGTAGTTCAGTAAGGAAATGGAGTGCTAAGTCACTGTGTGGTTGGTCTGTAATTATTTCCTATTCTGAAGCAAGTTTCCTATTTAAGCCTCATGTTAAACTTGTCCCATTTTGCCTTAAAATGTATCTGCATGTCCAAATGGCCAGGATTTTTGTGTTTGGTGCCTGCATCTATTTGTGAGGTTAAATATTCCGTTCTTTCTCAAATAGCACTTCTGTTTGATCTTGCATAACATCTCTAATTATTTATGCATATTATACTTCTAGCAAGTATGCGGAGGGTTCTTTTTGAAAAACATTGTTTCAAAGATTGTTTTTGAACTTACTAAAAGTTGTGCTTAAAAGCTTGTTAGACTTTGAAAACCCCGTATTCCCAAACCTGTTGCTATTTACATTTGTGTCACATCCAGTTACATCAGACACGCTGGATTACATTGTATAATGAAAGCCGTATTGCTGTACTCTAATCTTTATCTCTTTATATCCGATCTCCTTTGAATTGCACATGAGTATTGCTTATGGTTACTTAAAATAACTACTGCTTTTGTTTCAAGGGCAGTGCTATATATGATGAACATTTAACTCTCAACCCTGCTTTGGGAGTGACTTCACATCCTGTGTCTTCGGTTCTTACATGATTTAATTGGGAAGCTTGCGCACATTCTTTTTATTTTTCATTTAAATTTCATAGTTGAAAAATCTGAAACCTGTGAAATCATACATGTTCAGAAAAAATTAATATATTTACCTGTGCCACTGTGCTCTTCTGAGAGATTTGGCATGTATGCCTTCCTCTTCACAAAGCAGGTCGTGTACTCTTAGGGAGAGTGGAAAAGGACAAAGAGTAGGAGGAAAAGAAGTTTGTGCAGTAAAGCTGACCTGAAGTGGGGTTGGTTTTGACATCACTGCCAGAGTCATTCATAGCCTGTAAGAGTTTTCTGACCTCATTTGATAGCCAGTAAAAAGCAATTTCTGCTGACTTTGGGAGATTTGCACGTGTACATACTGGTTATATGTATTTTGTTTTTCTTGAAGTGACTACCTAAGACATTATTATGTGAGTAATGTTTAATAATGTTAGTAGCTGCAGAATCCAAGTTAAAATGGCATTTAGGGAGCACTGGAAGGGGATTCTGCATCCAAATTTCCTCTTTTCCAAGGCACCCTGAATTTTTACTGTTGAATACACATGCTGTTGTGATGCTTTTATATATATGACTTCAACAACAAAGCCAGGTGAAATAGAATGAAAAAAAAAAAAAGAAATCTTACTCTCCTGTCATCAGTAGTTAAACCTTACTTGGAACTCTGTATGGTCTTTTCCTCTCAGCTATCACCTTGCTTAAAGATGACCAAATTCCTCAGGCTATGTGAGTGCCCTTCATTATACATTGATGCTTAACAGGTCTTTAGAATTTTCTGTGACAGGTTGTTTTTTCCTGCCCTCTTGCTTGGGGATTATTGTTGGTCACAACCTTGAGGATTAAGAATCCTTCCTCCTTAATTTAGAGATGAATGTGATGAAATTTATCGCTGTGGGAGTTGTTCCAGGAGCAAAATCATTCCCTCAATCTGTGATGTCAAACAAACCCTTAGAATAGAGCTTGGATCAGGATGGGGCTGTCCACCATTTAGAGATCTGAGAAAACTGGACATCTCTCAGATATGTGGGCTTGTTTTCCCAGCATGCCCTCTATTTCTATTGTTTTCCTCATTACTTTAATGTTCGCAATACCATTCCTTCAGGTGGAGGTTACAGTTCCCTCAGGTCTGCTGGTGTATAGGTTTTCCTATAGTTTTATAGTTTTTCAGCTCTGCCAACATGATCTTAGTTTACATCTCCTAATAGTTTTCTACAAGCCAAGAACATGTTGAGGCAATTTTGCTAGGGATATACACATTGTTGTGCTCACTGGCACGAGGAAAGAGGTAATAACATAGGAATACCTATGTTCTTTACGTGTCTTCTTAATCACTTCTTTAGGTGTTTTCTTAGTCACTTCTAAGTGACTTCTTATCCCACCTACAACCAGAATGGTCTGGATTTTTTGAAATTTCAGAATTTAGGAAAATCCAATGTGATTGCATTAATAGATGAAGAGAGAGCATGGTGGTGGGGAATAGGGAAGATTATAGGGCTCTGTTTTCCTGATGTTTAACTGTTCCATGGTTCTGCATGGATGTTTTTCAGTTCCCACCTCACTTTAGGTAAATGTCCTTTGGTTTGCTTATCACTATCTGCCATGTTCCCTCGAAGCAGCCGCAGTCTCTTCCATTCTTCCCTGGAATCTCTGTTGGGGCTGAATGAGTGAGTCATGGAGCCAGCCAAGGTAACAGCTACTCAAGAGGCTGCACCTGTAGAAAGCTTGATTCTTAACATCTGAAGAAGACATGAAGAGATGGAAGAAGGCTGGGTTTATTAAAAGCAGAGCTTGTATCGTTTCCTTGTTGTTAATTGTTATTATTGAGTGTACGAGTTTTCAGTTGCCTATAACTGCCCATCTTCCACTTTTTCTAGGTAAAGATTGTTCTTGGCAATTGCCTGCCTCACTGCTCTGACACTTTCAAAGTGAAAGTCTGCTGCTTTCTCATGTTAGAAGGAAGCAACTTTGCCAGCTAAGTTGCAGAACAATACCTCTGCTTCCAAACTGGACACAGCCCTTTGTAATGTCCCGAGTCTCCCACACAGATGGCAGGGATGTGCATTTTGCAGTAGGTGTGAATAGGACATCCATACCTGACCCAAAGGCAATTAAGCCTCTGGACAGTCTCACTGCTCATGTAGAGGCTTGGTAGATCTAAGGTGAATTCTCCAAAATCTCTGTCTGCATTTCCTCTCACAAGCCAAGGAGGTTGGAGATGCTCTGTTCAAAGGCTTCCAAGGCTAAGCTAGCATTTCTTTGCAATTAGGTAGGAGCACAGAGCTGGAACAGACCTCCCACCATGCAACAGCTATTGTGGGAAAATGTTAGCAGCTTTAACCTTCTCCAACTCTAGCTCAAAAAGAAAAAAAAATACAGGAATTAATAAAGAAGGAAAATACTTTTGTGTTACTCTTCTCTTTTTTCTGCAGGCTCCTGATTTGTCCTGATGTTTTATCACTGTGCTTTTTGGGCATCTGGCTTTCAGGAGAAAAAAAGGAGCAGAACAGAACCAAACCTGAGCCTGCCTTCATGAGTGCTGAAGCTGGTGATGGTATGTCACAGCCACCCAGAAACTTTTTGTTCATATTCTTCAAAAGAAAAAAGAAAACACTGCTATAAAGGTTCAGAAGAACTAAGTATATGCCATGAATTCGGAACTGCAAGCTACAAAAAATGACAAATTTATTTAGAAAGGAGAGGTTTTACCAACATATATTTATACAAATTTTGAGTTATTCTAAGAAAGGCAGCTGGCAAATAGTCCTTTCCCCCGCTCTGCTTCTTTGAATATGCAAGTAATTGATCCTATTGTTTGAGATAACTGTAAAACTTTGGAGGAAATGTGAAAATATTTGGGTTATTTTTTTTCAAAGTAATGTCATATTCAACTATTTAATTTTGTTTCATATATTCCATTAAACAGTTTGTTGTAGCCAGATACCATTGTGTGTTGGTATTTCATTTCTCATGGAATAAGTTGTAAATGATGGGATAAAAAGATGCATTTATAATTCTCATAATGGACAATGCTAGTTAATAGTATGCAGAAAAATGTAGCTAAATGAAAGAAGAAAAAATATCAGCTAAACAAAGATATATGACATTAAGGATTACATTAGTATGGGTCATATGCTGCTTACTTCTGCCTATTTTTCCTTTCACTTTTGGTTAAAGTGGGATTTTCCAAAGCACAAGAATTTCCTACTCCTCTTTCCGTCAAAATGGAGCCTATTGAAAATCAGACAGTATGTTCAAAATTGTCCCACATTTTTGCTTTTGTTTTCTAATTGGGAAGAAAAACAAACCACAGAACGTTCCAAAGTATTTTGGTTTTAAAATGTGGGCTTGGATATCTTTGATGCATCATCATAACAGCTAGAAGGGACATTATTGTTCTTGATGGAAAATGCAATCCATGCAGGAACCCCAGATGATGGGGGAAATGAGGAACCTAAACCATGACAAACTCATGATAAGTAATGATAAACCATCCTGAAGCCAAACATTTAGATTTGCTTGGACAGTTCAAAACATTTTGGATTCTTTTTTTATTTTCCCAAAGGGACATGACATTGTTTTGACACAACCAACTTTTTCCTGTGGAAAAAATATTACAGAAAACACTTTTCTATTAAAAACCATGAATAGAAAATTCTGGAGCAGCAATAGAGGGAAATAGTCAAGCCAAAACCAAGTGCATTTGAAAATGTCCTCTCAGGAGAATCTTATGACTGCTCCAACCTAGCAATAAGGATTTTATTTGAAGGTAAGTTTATTTCCTAGACAACAAACATAACCTCATTAAATCCATGTAGCATTTGGTGTGTTCAACACATTTGAAATATGATGTTTCTCAGAGTTGCTTGAGAACTGTAAAAATTTGAAAGATCTCTGGTGGAAGGCTTGGGCCTTTGACATGAAAAACTGTTTTCCTAGGACTGGGCATTTTTTAAAAACTGAACACTGCTTTTAAAAAAAAAGTCTCAGTCTACCAAGCAAAAATTTGTATGTTTAAAAACATAGTTTTAGCTTTAAAAACATGTAGGTAAATTCATAATTTTTTAATGTTCAGAGGCATACTCCTTAATTTGTTTTTAAAAAATGGGCATAAACCTCTTTTTAATGACAGTGAAGTATTTTCAGGAAATATAAGGGTTGCCATACTCTTACTGAATTTTTAGGATACAGGTAGTTAGGATAACCTGCCAGGACATTTTATATCCTTGTAAAAGTGGCCATGAGTCGCTGACTTGCTAGAACTGATGACTATGTCAATGCTTATTTGTCAAGGGAACCTGTGTTTTAAATGTGACAAACTGTGTGCTGGCTTCTATGTCAGGGCAAGCTCCATCTTGTCAAGAGTGGGTGGGAGACAGAGCCTGTGATTCCCTATTACCCAAGTTAATCACATGCTTTTCTGAGTATAAACAGGTGATTCACCAAGTTTGAGAACAGAAGTGACCAGCAGACCAGCCAGGGTCGAGCACTCTATCTATTCACAGAGTTCACAGAATTCAGAACTCTGAGTATCTATCACCACTTCTCAAATTTCACCCACACTTGGATGCTATTTCTTGTGCCAGGCTGAAGTGTCCCATAAGGATAGAAGACTTTTAGAGATGGGAGTTGCAGAGTTTTGGGTAGAACAGGCTTAAGGGACCAACAAGCAAGGAGAGAAGAGCAACAAACAAAGCCAATGGTTGTTGGCATCATGCCTGTTGGCACATGCATCATTTGGTCAGTGAAATTACGTGAACTTTCACCTGGTTCTTGCAGGAGTGTGTAATTTTTTTGATGTTCTTTGTGAGTGCAGTTTTCACAGTCAGATGCTGGTCCTTACAGCTGGCCTGTTAGGGGCCTTCATAACAAAAGATATAGTAAAATAAATAACTTTTGCTAGTTCAATATGCAAAATGGCCTCTGACAACTCTGAGCTTCACCACAGCATAGTGGTGTGGAATTGAGGGTGAGCTATTGAAGGGCCCAGGATCCTGGTAAAATCAGTAAATGCTCTATTTGCTTCATGATGGGAATGTCTAAGAAGTCACATTAAAATGGAGGAGTGGATTTTATAGCTGGGGGCTTCCCCTTAGAATGCTTGTGGCACTAGCTCAAAGAAAACAAATTACAAATGGATCCCACAGAGTTGTGAAGGGCCAAGTTTTTTATTCAACATCACCTGACAGTGCTGTTTATTAATAAATACAGTGTGTTTCAATATAATTTTTCTCATCTTTCACCACATTTGATGTTTTTATATCTATAATTGTTTCATTAGTCATTTCTGTAGGCAGCCTGGCAGCTGTTGCTGCAATCCGTTTATTAACTGTGGTTGGTTCCGGATTTAACAAAATGCAACTGCACCCTCTTGTGGAAGCTGCTGAGTAGATTATTTTGGTTTCCTGGTGCCACCTGGTTAATTTTTTTTTTGAACTAGTCAAAAGAAAACAAATAGCAGAAGTGTCCTAAGGCCACACTGCAACAAAGCTTCCTGGAGAACTTCAAAAGAATAAGCTGAAACTATGGAATGCCTGAACTCAGAAAACCTTTGAAGACATACTTCTGTGGGGAAGACCTTCAAAGGCACCCTGGGAGACTGTCCTGCCTGTGGCTTTTGTGGGAATC
Source organism: Melozone crissalis (assembly GCF_028551555.1). Taxonomy (NCBI): domain Eukaryota; kingdom Metazoa; phylum Chordata; class Aves; order Passeriformes; family Passerellidae; genus Melozone; species Melozone crissalis. The sequence continues at coordinate 18,473,855 of NW_026535820.1, forward strand.
TCTGTCATAATATATTTTTCAAGAGAAACAGTTGGTATGGCTATATGCATAGAAATGGTACATTTACAAGTCTAAGGACAATAATTAAATATAAGTATCCAGCATGGACCTGAAAAATAGTTTATATTCTTTTTCTGTTTGTACAAATCCATGAATACAGATGTCAATCTGTATGTGCTAATGGAAATAGTGTGTGGTTTTGAAGACAAATACACTTGTGAAGGGAGCGGGTTAGGTAGCACAAAGAAGGTTTAAGTTTGAACTCTTGTGAATATCAATAGGCATTTTTTTCATGCAACAGCTGTGGACACTTTGGATAAAAGAAGCGCCTTTAAACTCATGAATGCATTTGTACTCTGCTCTATGAGGAATAGGGGCAGGGGAAGCCAGAATTCCATTAACTGCTGAAGCAAATATATTGGCATATCCACCTCCCACACTGCATTATGTGGGCTTGTGGGCTTGCACAGAGTATCATACAATATTTACCTTAGTTTAAAAAAAGAAAAATTGTTTACAGGAAATAAGTTTTCCTGAACAAAAAGCCTCAAACTTTTTTTTTGTTTTTCACTGTTAGTGTGGACACAAGGACTTTCTGACTAAAATAAAATGAAGGAAAAACGGTTAAAAAATATCCTTCATAAGCAGAGACACTCACTGACAAAAGAGTAAAAATGCTCCAAAAGTAACAATGTATTTGTGAAATCATCACTTTCCATGTAATTTCTTCTTAAAGAAATTACACTGAAATTTTTTTAATATAGTTTCTAATACACAAGGTATTCAAATGCATTAAAGTCTGATGTAAGCAGCACTGGTTTTTAGGGACCATAGCACAGCTACTCTTTCTCAGAGCAAAGAATTTAGCTATAATCTACCTTGCTGTCAATTAGAAAGATGGAAGCATTTGTCTTGCCCTCTGCAATTGGCTAGTTAAAAAACAAAACAAAACAAAAAAGAAAGAAAGCAACTGTCACACAGCATGTATGTATGTATCTCCTATGCAGAATTTAATGAGGTGAGTTGATTTGCATTTTTATGTCTGAGCACGTTTTCGCACTGGCAGCATGTCCCACTGAGTGGTGGAATACAACCTATAGACAGCTCTGGGCAGGGTAACCCAATTTCAAGATGATGGTCTGAAGCTGAGTTTCATTAAGTCCTGGTCTGATGCTAACATTGTCTCACCTGTGGCAGAAGTTCTCCACTTTTTGAAGTTTCACAGTGTTTAAAATTTGTATTTGTGCTTGTTTCTCTGCTGCACTTTTGCTCTGTGCTTTAAAGGACCCTTTGCCATTACACGTTCCTGCAGTCAGTAATACAGTGCTTTACCCCAGATGAGCGTAAAGCCTCATTTTACTCTCTGTTGGGTGTCTGCTGCACTTTGTGTACTTCTGACAGAACATTCATGAGCCTGACACTATGCCAGCTGACCCAGGAGGAGCAGCTGTGGTTGCAGGTCTCCAGAGGGAGTGGCTCACACAGCCTGGCCGACTTTGGTCTCTGTGGGCTATAACAAAGCAAAAGACATTGGCCAAGTACCCTCATAATTGTTGACATTATGATTTTGTTGCATCTTTCCACAGAGCATGGAAAGGTTGGTGGGAAAAAAAATAAAAATCATCCTCACATATGAAAAAGCTGCTTTTTGGACCTCTTTGTGCACACTTCGTGCCGCCAAACTCAGAAGGAATCCTCTTAGCACACTTCAACCACAGGAGCTTGCTCCTTCTCTAGGGCAAGTATGGATGTGAAGTTTATGCAGCTGCCTCTCCCTTTCAAGTTAATTATATCACTCTGAGCACTTCAGCTATGATCCCACACTGCAGTGCCTTGCTCTTGAACCAGCCTGCCTGATTCCCTGGGTGCCTGCCACGGAGGTTGCTTCCTGCTGAAATCCTGGCACATCACCTAGTGCTCCACAATCCAAGTTTCTTTCAAGCTCACGCACCCAGAATTCACCACTGTAGCCATGCCTCATGTCTCTACATGACTTCAGATGATTTCCCAGTTTCCTTTGGGGAAAGGAGTATATTCAGCCTCATTTAAAAAGAAGCCCATTGCTCAAAACCAAGGATCTACAAACTACATTACAAAGTACTACCTTAAACAGTTCCTGCAGGGCTAGTAAATAATATAAAGCCATTTACAACTCCTGGTGTTGATCCCCCACTTTATAATCCCAAGCATCAGTAACAGCTACAACTCCACACCCCTGGCACTGGCCCCTTGTCCCGCACTTCAAGCGTACTGAAAACAGTGTTGATAACACAGAGATGTCTTGTCTATGGCAACATACAGAGCTGGGGGATCAAGAAGGAAGCGGGGGAGCATTCAGAGGGATGGAGTTTGTGTTTCCAAGTCACTGTTAAGTGTGATAGAGCTTGGCTTTCTTGGAGTTGGCTGGACACCTTCCTACCCACGGGAAATAGTGAATGATTTGCTTTGCTGTTGTGCGAGACTTTTGCTTTACCTATGAAGCTGCCTTTTTTTCTCAGCCTATGAGTTTTCTTACTTTTACTCTTCCAGTTCTCTCCCTCAGCCCACTGGAGGCAAGTGAGAGAGCAGCTGTGTGAGCTTAGTTGCCAGCTAGTGTTCAACCACCACATCTAGTTAAGATAATTGGGTACTCCTAGTATTAAGCTTTGCAAATCACAACAATCAGCAAAACCCTCCCTCAGCTCATTTCTTCTGAAACACTGACTTGAATGTTAAACATTCTCTGCTAGATGCAGCTTACCAAATATTGAAGGCACAACTCATTCCTTACAGCAGAAGCTATTATCTAACACCATGCATTTTGCAGGGACTAGACTGTATGTTCTTCATTAGTTTCAGCATTGCCGGTAAATTTCAGCTCTAATTATAATTGTGCCTTGCATCATGGGCACAAAATCACCAGCACCTTACACCTAAACAATCTCCTTTACAGTAACCTCAGCCCTTCTCCACATGGATGCTGCAGGCTATTGTTGAAATTCTTCATTCCTGCCTGTCACAGAAATTGGATGTGGCTGGAGATGGCAGGCATGAACTGACAAGGTTCAGTTCTGAGCCTAGTGTTAGGATTGGGGTAAAGATTTGTGTTTTACAAAAGAAAGCTTGAAAAAGCTGTTTGTTGTGTATTCCTACCAGAACATTAAAGTTAGGATGGGGGCTAGGGCTGGTAGGGGGCAGTTCAGGGTAACCAGGCAGGACAGGATGTGGGTCCTTTCAGTGAAGGCTGGAGCTGCAGCTAGAGGTTCAGATGGGAAGGGCTGATCCAGAGAGGCAGCAGGGGATAAATATGCTAGTCACAACTGCAGATTAAACTCTGAGTTCTGATTAAAACTAGGGTTAGAGTTTGACCCTAACCCAGGGTTTAAGATGGCTGAAGAGTAAAATGACTGCTGGATTGAAGAGCTGTGTTGAGTCAGGCTGCAGATGACCCTGGTAGGGGAAATTAATTCACTGTTTGGGCTGTTGATGCAGGGATATATGTCAACTCTGTGGTTGGGTTAATGCTAGAGTTTGGTTCACAAGAATCTGAAGATTTCAGGAAAATGCAGGAACTTCTAAGACCTGTAGGATTATGGTGAGGTTTAGTTTCTTGGTGAACCTGGTAAGTGTAGATGCTAAAATGAGGAGAAATATTAGACTAGTTCAAGATTGTTTTGTTTAGCGCTTGCTTCTGGCTATATTGACTCTGTCAAAGGAGGCAGAGACGTCCTAATAAAAGTTCAGCTATGATATTTTTGGGGAAGAATAGGATAGATTATGTTGGACAAAGCCAATTTTGATAAGCTTGAAGTTAGAGCTAGTGCTGAGTAAACATTGTTTGACCCCACCAATAAATGACACTTGAGGGTTCAAAGGTATTTCTCAGGTGTCAGGTGTGCTGGCTAAGACCAGCAGGAAAACAAACACACCTATATAAAAAGTGTATGTACAAATCAAACATTAACTGGTGTTCCCAGTGTCCCATACAGGAAGTGCACACACACGCACACACACACATATGTGGTTAAATGTATGGGCTCTAAGAAAACTGAAGAATTGAGGTATCACTGTGAGAAGGTTCAGAAAAACAGAATACTTCAGCTCAAGGCCTAGCTATCAGTTTTACCAAAGATGGTGGCTATCACTGAAATTCTGAGTCCAGCAGTTATTACCATCATAGAACTCAGATAGTTGTAATTCCAATTTACTTATACCTTTTCTACAGTTAATTTGAAAGTAAACCATTCACACATGTTTCTAAGTTTTTTGGTTACAAATTTTTTTAACAATCACAGAATATTCTGAATTGGAAGGGACTCTCAAGGTTCACCTGGTCCAATGAGTGAATGGCCCATATGGGGATCAAATATGCAACCTTGGTGTTATCAGCACCATGCTCTCATCAACTGAGCTCATCTCAGATTATTCATGATGGATAAGGAGTAACATACATAAATAATAAATTCCATACTGCACATTGCACAGAGAAATGCAGTAGTCTGTGCACTCATACAACAAATTTTGTGGGTACCTTGGTTTGGTATTTATAGAAAACCATAGTGGTTCTTCAAAATTGTTGAATCAATATTTCAAGAATAGAAATTTACAAAAGTGCTTAGAGTGATTTTTCATACTAGAATATTTAATAATATACTTTGGAGGTATTTATTCAATTTCACATGAAAACCTCAAGTCAGTTTATGTATTATACCTCAGAACAGCCTCTGGTATCATTTAGATATCTTATAAATATTTATTCAAAAGCCAGGAGGATTTTCCACTTGTCTTTTTTGGGTTATATTCACGAAGAGGTAAATCCTACAGCCAGAAAAGCAGTCTCACTGACCCCAGTGGAGCTGCTCATGAGAGAAAATGCTGCTGGAAAGAGAATAAACACCCTTTAATAAAAATGAACATGGAGAAAGTACTGAGGTCGAGTTCCACCCTTCTCATTGCAACTGACACTTTTGCCTTCAAATACACCATTACATGTATCCCATGTGCTTCTTCTAAAAGAGCTAAATAGCAGACAAGTGCATGAAAGAGAGGGGACCTTTGGCATCTTTAAATGTGGGGTTAAAAATAAAGCCAATTGCTGGGATGGGTGCTCTGAGTTCCAGGACCTTCAAGGAGGGTAAAAAGTTAGCCTACTGACTGTCTGTCCGTAGTGGCTCTATTTTTAAGCACAGACTTTGGGAGTTAGACTGCAGGATGCCATTCCCAACACCTGCTTATTCCTTAAGGCTTCTTTCCCGCAGAGCTTGCTGCCTGAGGATTTACTGTAACAACCACTCTGACACTGATTTCAGGAGGGAAACCCGATTCAGAAATCTCTGCAGGTCTGTTGGTCTACTACACTGCTGGTAATCCTGAGAGCAGGATTTCCTCAATTTCTGTGATTTGCTTAAGTCTTGGGAGTTCTCCTGTCAATCTGAATAAAGCAATTAATATTACTTAATTTTGTTTTGCATGCCTTTGTGTCTTACAAGTTGCAATTAGAAATTATGAATTAAATTACATACTTACAAGAGTGTATCATTTAGTATGACAGAAACTTTCAATTATAAGCGCTCATTTCAGTATGAGTTTCTTCCAGCAAATGATAATTGATGAGGGCAAAAATATTTGTCAGGAGATTTCTAAAGACTTGTCTGGTTTTTGTTTTTAAATTTCCCAAATTTCAAGCTGAAAAAAATATTGATAGAGAAAATGTTGGGTGGTTTGGGTTTTTTTTTTTTTTTTTTTTTAAACAGTGTACTGAATTTCTAAATACATGACCATTTTCCCCCCTTCCTTTTTAATGAAACGTTTTAGAAATATATATTCTCAAGCATCCTGACTAGCTCTAATTTCCGAGCGGAAAATCCAGTTACATTACGTGTTACAGGTACATTCCTAAAAGAAGAACCAAAACTAGAAGCAGAGCTCTGCAAGGGCAAGTCTGCTCTTTAGTGTGACATTAGAGTATGGATGGAGGAGTGCATTAACCAAAACCTGCCACATGCTGTGGGCCTGCCTGGAAACGAGGGGATCCAATGACTGCAGGCTGCACACGCTGCTGCTCCACTGTGGACTGAGACAATAACCAATGTCGGACAAGCCTGAAAAAAAAGTCTGCGAAAAGTAAAGCCTGAGACTTGCTATGTTTGCCCAAACAAATTCATGATGGTTCTTGAAGCTTCTATCCTGGAAATGATGCAGTTGAAGGAAGCTCTTGTTTCTGTGCACATTGTATTTCACAGACATTTTTCAGCACTTTGTCAGTCTCTTGGTCTCTCCTGGCACAGAGGGTACTTATAAACTGTGAATGTTTACAGGTTGTTCCAGTTAGTCTGTTGCTTCAAGGAGAAGTTTAATCAGATTTTCCTTCTCTTTTCAAAGCTGATCATTTTTCTCTGGGATGCTCTTCTCTTGGGTGGGAGATGGGACGTGCATTGGGAAGCTCCTCTCAGGCGTTTCCTGGAGGCAGCTCCGTTTTTTTTCATACACCTCTTTAGCCTTTCTGCCGGCCTTTTGCTGTTTCCATGGGTTACAGGAGACATCTTGTGGTCATGAAGCAGAATCACGGAGCATGCAGAGTGAAGTCTGCGAGGGCTGAGCAGCGATAGACTACCACTGTCTCACAGGCCTTTACTGTTCCTTTTACCTACAGGGAATAAGGGAAGGAGGAGTCATCCATCTGTCTGAAGGGCCCTTTTGAACTAGGGCAGCCTGGCTGGGCTAGGGCAGGACGAAGATTTGAGGCTGTGGAGGTGACATGTGGGACATCGTCAGCCTTGTATGTGAGTGACCCATGAGATCTGCTGCAGCTGGCCCAGGCAGATGTTTCTTAGCTGAGCCCTTGCTAGCCGTGTGACTCCTTGCTCACCGCCACCTCTCTCCAGGAAGGAATGCTAATGCACTTTGCTGCAGAGCATGGGGAATGAGGAAAAGCACAACAAGTGAGAGCACATTCATATTTAACTTCAGCGCAGTAATATTTCTGTGACACTGTGGAAATGGACATCACTCAGGCAATCACCTGAACCTCACTTATGAGAGTCTGTGGAATTAGGATGCTGTCACTCACCAGATCAATGCAGAGGGAGAGTTCCATTGAGGGAGCCTTTTATTTGAAGGTGTCTGTTCAGAAAAAAAAAAAAGAAGGATTAAAAAAAGTATGAAGAAAAGCAAGAAGGAAAAAAAGAACATGACAGGGAAGCAGAAAGAGAAGGTTATATGTTTTTATGATTAGCAACAGGCATCTGTCTCTGATTATAATTCCAATTATTGGGCAATTATGATACAACATTGCTCAGCTGGCCTGGACTTTTACTGTGGTTGGTGCCATGCTCAAATGTTTGGAAAAGGACAATATATGCCTCAAAGAGAGCATCAGCTATGACACATGCTAGAGCAGATGAAGGGCAAAAATAAGTGTGTTGTGAAAGTGTGATGGACAACATGATACCTACCACTAATAAAAGAATGGTTCAAAACGTACCACCATACCATACTGTGCTATTAAAAACCTTGTGAGAGAGGAGAGAAATAATGAGTACCCATGCTATGTGAGATGGGGACAATAGTAGGAGCAAAAGATAACTCCTAGAAACCAACTCAGAAATCATGCAGTGGAAGTTGTGTCTGGCCAAGCAATCTGGTATTGAGACTGCATAGCAATCATTTGTCCCCAAGCTGCTGTTATCCATGGTGAGGAAATGATTCTTGCAAGTGTGCAATGAAAAAGAACATGAGCTTCCAGACCCCATGGAGTCACAGTTTATTAGCAGAGACTTGCAGAAGATGAAAATTCTATTTGGCAAAAGACTGCCCACTCATCCTCATTAGCTATGGCACCAGTAACTCCACAAGTTCTGTGCAGAAGGATATTTCATAAAGGATTAGTGTCAGGTTGACCTGGACACTTTGTTTTGAGATGCGGAAATATAATATTTTTTATAAAATATAAAATTAAATGAACAGTCCTTTTGAGGCAGAAAATAAAAGAAAGAGAAAAAACCACTTCAGAATGTTTCTATAAGTGACAAAAGAACATGGTGCAAAATTTTCACGCATCTTTTCTTTTCTTTTCTTTTCTTTTCTTTTCTTTTCTTTTCTTTTCTTTTCTTTTCTTTTCTTTTCTTTTCCTTTTCTTTTCTTCCCTTCCCTTCCCTTCCCTTCCCTTCCCTTCCCTTCCCTTCCCTTCCCTTCCCTTCCCTTCCCTTCCCTTCCCTTCCCTTCCCCCTTTGTTGAATGGAATTACTGAGATAATGATGCTATTTTGCAAATGTGTCAATGATAAGGAAAGTGAATTCTCTGTTCTGACATTGTTTTCCCAACAATCTCAATTAACCAGTTCACTTGTCTTTCAAAGGTAAATTTTGTCCCCTTCCTTGGAAATTTTGTACAATTAATGCTTGGCCCAGCTCTGCGCACACTGCCTGAAAATAGAGCAGCCCTTCTGCAAGCAAATGCCAACTACAAATGTGGGGGCCAGTGCATCTCAGGCAGTGTGTCCTCTTGGAGCAAGACTGGGGAAATGGCACAAACACAGTCTGATCCTTCTAATTTCCTTGGAACTTGCAGTGGCCCTTTGTGCAGTGTACACCTGCCCTAATTTAAATCATAAAATCACAGAACCATGGAACAGCCCAGTTGGAAGGGACCTCAGAAGTTCATCTGGCCCAAGTTTTCTTGGGAAAGGGAGCCTCAATGAGATTGCCTAGCAACTTGACTAATCTCAAGTTGAAAACCTTTGGTGATGGGGACCATTTTCCTGGTAAGGTTGTTCCACTGAGTTATTATTCTGACCACAAAAAATTTCTTTCTTAAATCAAGATGAAACATCTCCTAGCATAACTTGTACCCATTGTCTTTTCCATGTATCCCCCTGTGAAGAAAGAGCCTCTGTCCTCCTTTTATCTGCCCTCTAAGTACTGGAATACCATGATGAGATGCCCATAAGCCTTCTCTTCTCCATGGAAGAAAGATCTAACTCCTTCAGCCTTTCCTCATGGAGCATTTCTCCAGCCCTTTGATCATCTTTGCAGCCTTTATTTGAACCCTCTCCAGTCTGCTTCTGCTTTTCTTGAAGTGTAGTAACCAGAACTGGACATGGGTGCAACCTGACCAACCCTGAGTGGAATGATCTCATCTCCATCGCTGCCAGCAATGCCCCTGTGGCTGCAGCCCAGCATCCAGTGTGACTTTGTTGCTGCTGACTCATGTTCAGTCTTTGCTGTGTACCAGGGCCCTTCAGCAGGGCTGCTCCCCAGCCACTCAGATCCTACCCTGTGCTGGGCTCTTTTAAATCTCTGCTGCATTTGCCTTTCTTGGCTGCTGAAATATCTGGGAATGCTTGGCTTAAGAGAAAAACCTGTACAAACCAAAATCTGTGTCTTCTGAAGTGTTCCTTGTGCTTGAGTTCCCAGCAGAGGATGAGATATTGCCTGAGGGCTTTTCATTGGTTTCATTCCATGTGCCTCTTGGCCATGATTTTCTTTCTAGCCAGCACTGGCATTGAAATGGATGGTCCAATACATCTGAAAAATGTTATTCAGCCCTCATCCTTACCTGCACAACAGTGGGTAGATTCACATCAACTCTGGGCTTTCCAAGGACTCTTTATAAATTGCAGGTGGGGAATTCCTGTGTCTCAGAGATGCCTGGATGTGCTCCAGGGTGTCAGACTTGTCAGCATAGAGCAGGCACCATGTATTGCTGTGATGTAAAAACCGAGATGAAGTTCTTTGCCATTTACATAGCTGGCTAGTCCAGAACTAACTTTATAATCTACAATATTGAATGAATTTTGCTTATAAACAGGCATTGCTGATGCAGTATTATCTGAGAATGCTAAGCCTGATCAAACAATTAGCTTATTTCTTCCCCTTGCCTGATAAGGTGAGTGTAGCCACAATCAGTGTGGAATGCTTGGGCATACTGTGCTCTGGTATTTCACATCTGCCTCACTTGCAAAGCTGTAGTTTAAGTTAAACCTGCTTGGTGATAAGTTCTGAGCATGTTTGCCTTCAGGCTCCTGCAGGTACCCTTTTGCAGTCTCCAAACTTCACTGAGGCCTGTGGTTATGCTTGAGGGACAAGTCAGTAATGTTAATATGTAGATGAAGCACATAGCTGCCATCCACAGAGTGCATTTTTGAATTGTCCAGTATACCAGAGTGTCACAGCAAAGGGATGAAATGGGCAGAAGTTCTCATTTATTAACTGTTGAGCTTTGAAATTCTAGTCACGTTTGAAGTAAGGTTTCAGCAGGGCAGCAGGGGCAGGGAGGGGACAGAAACCTTAAAGTCCAGCCCTGAACAGACACTTGGTTTGGCACAACTCCTAATTAAGCTGTGAAACTCGTTTCACATAGCTGATGCAAGTCAAAGGTATAAAACTCTTCAAAATGCAATTAGTCACATTCATAGGGAAAAGTCAAACAAGGACAAAACATCAGAATGAGGATTCACTTAATACCTCAATAATTCCTGAAGTCACAAACAGCCAGTAAGTGCTTGGGGGAAGAGTGTCAGTGCAGGCAGGTGCTGTTCTTGTGGTCTTTCCTAAGCATCTGTTGGCAGCTGCTGTTGAGGTAGGCAAGCAGTTTTGATGGACCACTGGTCGGGACAACACAACAGTTTTTATGCTTTTACATCTACAACTCTTAGATCCTGCAGTCCCAGAGACTTCCATTCGAGTGTCCTGCACTGCAAAAAGACACATCAAATGTGGGGCTGTATGCTTTCTCGTACAAGTATTCTAAGCAGAACAGTTTTCATAAAAGAAAAAACCAAAAACCCACAGAAAGTTATAGCATCTGCAAGGTCTTGTGTATTTCCTCCTGTGTCTGTACAAGCAAATGCCAGAGTGCTCCTAGAAAATCAGAGCAGGGTATCAAACTTACATCTCAGCAAGCTGCTGTTAATGTCTGCTATTGTTTCTGCAATAAATTCCTCTCACCAAAACTTTGGCTTAGAGTAGGGGAAAACCTAGATTTTATCAGCTGCCATTTTCTGTTGATGATTCCTAAACACTTTAATTAGAAACACACCTGATAGTGCCTTTCAAACACATGGTGAACAGCTGTCACATAAGCACAGTAAAATTTCTGCACAGCAGTTTTCTCACAAGAGACCTATTGCTAATATAGCAAAAATACTGCTAAAACTGTGGGCTTTGGGCCATGTAAATTGTACTAATGGTGAAAATTAGTTTTATGGGCTTATGTCTAATAATATCAACAAAAGAGTGAATCCAAAAATGGGATAAACGCTAAATACAAGTCCTGCAAAGTAACAGCAATATGGTATGTGTTATGTGTGCAGGGAGAAGAAGCCAGCTGATTATTGGTATAGTGTCTGAAAAAGAGACTATTGAGGGACTAATTTCTGGTAACATTAATCATATCTTAAGTATATTTGACCCCCACAGATCAATTGCTGTTTTCAGGAACTGAATGCCACGTGACATAAAAGTGTTCCCAAAGGAAATCTATTCTACTCTGCCCAAATGTCATTATCTAAAAGTGGATAAAGATTATTTGCATAGAAAATGTGAAGAAGATATTTTTCAGCTATTACAATGCTTCTGGGATTAGCACTTTTAGAAGAGATGATTCCTTCTTCCTTTTAGTTTTCATTTTAAATGGAAGAATAAGACAAATTCTCATTCTCGATTTTATTTTGTTTTTATTTTCCTGCAGGTAACCACTGGCAAAACCTGCTTTCCACAAATTGTTTTAATGCAAACGTATCAAAGACAGCCTTTTTTTTAGGAGTGGCAGGAGCAAAACATGGTTTTGTTCCTTTCCTTTCTGTTTTTTGGACTACCAGAGCCTCCTGCTGCAAAAGCCACATGTGGTTAGATGCGATATGAAAAATACGGATAAGATACTGTTCTTAACTCTAAAGTACAAAAATCCCTTATTCCTAGCAGTAGTAAAAATTGGAATCATAGAAATTGAATGTGTTAAGGATTTCAAGAAATATTCTAATCTAATTTTTTGCTGAAAGGCATCAAGTGTATCTAGGCCACTGACAAAGATATTTGTCAAATAATTCATGAATGCCTTGAACGAAGGAGGTTACTCAGAATTTCTCTACCCCTTGGTCCTGAGACTCATTGTCTTTACAATGAGAAAGTCCACCACATATCTAACAGAGTTAATCTTTGCTGAAAAACAAAATTATTTCTTTTTCGTCTCCTTCCAGCTGGTCAACAGCACTCTTGTTTCACTGAACAGCAACTCACAGCTTGCCCCACACTTTTGCAAATCACAGAATGGTTTGGTTTGGAGGGGACTTACAAAGTCATCTAGTTCTGACCCCCTGCCATGGCCGGGTTTGTCTTCAAAGTACCAGGCTGCTCAGAGCCCCATCCAACCTGGCCTTGAACACTTCCAGGGATGGGGAATCCCCATTTTCTCTGGGCAACTCTTTCCAGTGCCCCATCACCTTCACAGTAAAGAATATCTTCCTAATATCTAAATTTAAGCATATCCCCTTTAAGTTTAAAGCCATTCCTCCTTGTTCTATCACTACATGGCCGTGTCAAAAGTCTCTCCAGCTCTCCGGTAGTCCCTACTGAAAGGCCACAATAAGGTGTCTCCAAAGCCTTATCTTCTCCAAGAGGAACAATTCCAATTCTCTCAGACTTTCCTCATAGGAGAGGTGTTTCATCCTTTTCGATAAAGCCAGAAATAAGGCTCTGCAGTCACCTCACATCAACACATCAACAACTGACATGTCCTGGTGCCACGAGCACCATGAGGGGTTTTCCAGCTAGGACACTCTTCAGCCCTTGCAGAAGCACCTGTGGGAACCAGACAAACTTCCTGAACTCCTTCCTGAACAGCAGAACATCGCTGCTTCTCACTGATGCAGCCTCAAGATCCCTGTGTGTTTTAATCAAACAGATTGTTCAAGAAGACTTGCAAAAAAAAGTCCAGGAAAAGCTCAAAATGAACTTGTTCAGGAGGATCTGAAAGGGTGGAAGGAGCAGAACTGGGCTTGGATGGGCTCCAGCTGCAGCAGATGTTGTGCTGCTGCTGGGGCACGCTGTTGAAGGGGCAGCACAGGGATGCCTCAAAAGCATGTATCTAGAGTTGTATTACACCTTTTTTCAGGGAAAACTGTTGGAAAATCCAGTGGGATTTTTGCATGTTGGAAAATCCAGCTTATCTGACTGGAGCTGTAAAATTTATATCCCATCCCATCAGGACACTGCCAGGGCTAGGGGCTCCCTGGGGGCTCCCTGGGGGCTCCCTAGGGACCATGAGAGCTCCCTGCTGGCTCTGCCAGGGCAGGTTCTGGCAGCCTGGGCTCATCCCACACCACAGCCAGGAGCACTAGGTGCCTCCCTGGGGCTGGGGACAGGCCAAGATGTGGACCTGTGGGTTGAAGCAGGGCAGTTGGGAGCTGGAGATGGCTCTGCTGTGGTTTTGGGACAAGGGGCTGATGGCTATGGCAAGCTGACATTAATTTCTGGGCTGCAGGCAGGGTATGGGAAGCCCTGGAGGGATGGAGAGGGACAGGCAGGGCTGGCAGAGCTCCAGGGCTATGACACTACCTGAATTTTCAAGCTTGTTCTCCTCTCCATCCTTCTCAACCAGCTGCACTTAAAGCACAAAAATCTGGTGGATATGAGGTGCTGATAAGTCTTTTGAGACTAACCAGTTTGATACAATCCTTTGGTACAAGCTCCATGACCAGTGCACTCTTTTATCTGTGTTTTGCAAGGCAGAGTTGACTTCCATCAAGCAGAATCCTTGTCCTTCTCAGTGCACAGCTATCAATGAATAAACCAAACTTTGAAAAACACAAGGGCAACTTGTTCAAAAGCTGTCCCTAAGTGTCACAAGATATATAGAGCTGAAAAATGTCATGCTGATAAAATAAGTATCTTTATAAGCATATTTTGTCTGAAATGGGTCATGTTCCAGTAGCATGCAAAGTGCCAGAGCAGCAGATGCAAGGGCTGGGCAGCTTAAATTCTATGCACACCTGAAGACTTGACACTTGCCTTCTTCTCTAAGTTGTCTGTGTGCTGCTCAGATGTTGTCACCTCTCCACGTCTCTGCATGAAGAACTGCTGAAACTGATGTCAAATTAAGAGTTCTTCAGGTAGTAAAGAGTGAATTCCATCACGTTTCTCTCTATTGCCTTGAAAAGTTTTAGGTTGTGTCAGATTTCCTTCAAGGTTTTGTCAGGATCTTTGGGACAAGCTGTGACAGAGAGACAAGTTTATGTTCCTGAATATCTTCAAACCAAACTCAGAACTATATCTGTTTTTTTGGCCAAAATGAGGTTTAGTCAACTCAAAAGTTATTTGTTTCAACATTTAGCTAAATGATATTGAATAAGTGAAACTAAGCAAATGAGTTTTCCCCTCTGGTGTGAAACAAAAAAGTTAAAAAACATGGATCAGAACTGCCATAGTTCCTCCTGCTCACTGCTGTGGGCGTGAGTCACAGTGCTTTGTTCCCAAATAAAATGTGGGCTGAAGAAATTCACTCGGGACTACAGAGATGCAGCCCCTGGGTGAAAGCAGAGCCTCTCTCAAATTCTGGTTCTTAAATTTCTGAAGTCACAAGTCAAAGTTAGGCACAATATGCTGTCATCTGAAAATGACACTTTTCTTCTATTTTCTCTGGCTTTTTTAGTTGAAATGAAGTATGACTTGACTAAACCCCAAACTGACTGTTTTTATTTACTTGTAAATAAAGATCTGGCCATTAGAGACTATTATATGTCTGCAAAGAAGTCTATTTTTTTCTGATGTCACAAAAGTAATTTACCAGAAGATTTTTTTTTTTTCTCGGAATGCTGGTGCTTAATCATTTTACGAAAATGTGGGAAAGAACTGTCATGTGTCCTTTGCCTTGTAAAGAACCATTAAGCTTTGGACCTATTAGCTGGTGTTTGGAGGTTTCATTTGTCTCTCTTCATAGTTATATAATGAAATATTTATTGAAAAAGAAGAAGTAACTCCCTTCCATCAGTAAACAAGAGTCTCCTTCACCTTGTGAAAATGTAGGATGGACAACTCTTCGATTAAACTGCAGTGGATACAAGGATTTGCTGAAGACATCTTATTTGGAAAGTGGAACATCTGTTCTGCCTCTCACATTTTTCCTCAAGGAATTCCTCTTTTAAGCTATCACAGTTTTACATTCTGCCAAGGATTTTATTTATCACTCTGAAATGTTCAAAACTACTATCTTGAAGTCCATCCAAACTGTACCAAAGTAATTATGGTAGCTGAAGGATTTTGTACTTGGTTTTCTGTCTTAAAGTTTGTAAGCACCTCTTTTTCTGTATGTGCACAACTTACATAACTTTTGCGCCCTTTTTCATCAGACATATACAGAAGTAATTTGTTAGTAGTGTCTCATGCTGTCTTAGGCATTTCTGTTTTGTGATTCTTTATATAGTTTTTCAATATGTGGCTTCCATTTCAATATTAACTGACACTGCTTATAAAAGTATTTTAGGCTTTTATAATGCAACTAAGATAAAACAGGAAAAAAAAAGGAATGCTAACCCCTGAAGGTTTAGAAGCTTAAGAAAATCACAGATGCTTTTAGTACATTGCCATGCAAAATTATTTCTCTAATAATGTATTATTACTTATCTTTCCTGACATACTGTTTTGAACATATTAATTTTCAACTACTTACTAAGAGACAGATTATCAAAGAGACCCAGCACCCACCTGCTAAGGGTTAATGACTGTCAAGCCCTTAAACACTCACTTTTGCAGTACTTTTAGTTCAGATATTCAGATAAACCAAGAAGTCACTTCCAAGTTTGTGAACATCTGGAAGCTCTTCTGATGCCCAAGCGAGAGATGGATATTTCTGAGAGTCTATTCACATGCACCTTTTCTTTGACACCAGGCTGCTAAAATATTCTGTATAGTCCTGAAAGAAAGTTACCTTGCAATGTTATTAAACATAGTCAAAATAAGTCCTGAATTCCATTTAAAAAAATCTGTTGCCATGCACAGAAATCTCCTAAAGCTCTGACAGTCTAAGCCTATATTACATCTGACTGATTTCTGATACAGGAGTTAATAGCACTAACCTCTCACCAGGCAGGGCAGATGAGTCTATTGCATAAATTGCTACCCTGCCAACACATCTGAGCCTGACCTTCAAAATAGCCAGCCTTCAGCTGTGACTCCCTTTCTCACCAATCCCACTATTTCCTGAATTTCTAAATTTCATCATCCATCTTCATTGCAAGCGTTTTTGCCTTGGGAGGAATGGGAATTGAATAGAGCTGGTGGGGCATTGAAGAAGTGTCTCAACTAGAGGTACTCATGATCACTTTAGGGAATAGCAGTACAATAGCACCAAGCTCTGTTCCTTGCTTTACCTGCTTTACTTGTTGTACTTGATGTCTGAGCACTTTTCTCTTTTCAATTCATATACTTTGGCTAAAATTTCAAGTAATAAAATATAAAATCCAGCATATTGAAATATTTTATTTTTTATTACTTTAGAACCTCAAAATAGATTCCAGGTGGTCTAAATGTGGGAACTGGGACCTCTTCATTTACAAAATGTTCAGAGGAAAATGTTGAATCCTCATTTCTTGTGTTAAACAGAGAATTTTGCAATTTTGCCTGCTTAGCTATTTTTTCCTCTCTCTATATCTTCTGTCAGTAATGAAATCAAGTGCAAATGAAAGTGATATGTCTGATCTTTGAAGTATAATGTATAGAGGAAAAATGTTATTTTAAATTAGAAAGTACTGCACTGTCAGTTCTTCCTCTTCTTCCATCATGTTTAAGGACATCTGATTTCAAATTGCCTTAATCTGTAGTCTCTAAACAATAATTTTCCCAGGAGAATAGGGAAATGGTGGCAAGTATAATGATGTTCATTATTTTGGCAGTATCGGTTAAATAGGACTTTGGTATGCATTCCTATTCATCAGAAATTTGCACTTTGAAAGACTGCATCAGGTATTTACAGTTTCATAAAAGTTGTTCCATTTCATGACCTCTTTTTAACTGCTGGGTCTGATCTTTTATTTTGCTTATCACCATTTAGCCATTCAGCTCCCAAATCTAGTTTCATGTGTCAGTTAAACACAGTATTTGACTTGCCCTAAACATCAGACACTGCAGATCTGAAATGAACCATAAGGGGCTGGATTAAAGCAATTTGAAACAGGATTTCAGTTGTATGGACTTGTTATGGTTTAAGGCCTGGCAAAGCCAAGGCCCCCATAAATATACCTTTTACCTGATATCTGCTGTGAGATGTGGCCAGGAAATAAGCAAAGCAGGCTCCAACTTAAACATAAAGAGAAGTTTATTAACTAAACTACACACACAATTACTAAACTACACACACAATGGAAAAAAAACAAGGAGAATGAAAACTACACAGAAACACTTCCTTATCCTCCTCCCACCAAATTCCCAAACACATTTACATTTCCCAAAAAATTATCCACACTCGGTCTGGCACCACCCTTTGGAAAAAAAATCAAATCTTCAGCTCATAAGGGATAGACGGAGTCCTTCCTTGTGCCATGGACTTCTTGTCACAATCAGCAATCCGCCCGGTATCTTGCTATCTCGTGACATCTCCTTTCCATGCCGAGGTGCTCTCACCACCTGGCATGGGATGGGGCAGGGGCCTGCCTTCAGGGCCTTTTAAGAATGCCTCGTCTCGTTCCAAGCAGAGTACAGTCACAATCCTGGGACCTCTGTCCCCCCCCCCATGTCTTCTATACCCCCTGGGGCCGAGGGGTCTCAAAACCAAACTCTCTTGACGCCGAGCCTCCGCTTCCCCCTGCAATACAGCCTCTGCCTCACCAGGAAACAGTCCATGGAAATACAACAAAAAAGAGTCCAGCAAAAACTGCCACTCCATCTTCCTCCATTCCTTCAACATCTCTCTTCTCCCTTTGCCAGACCCTCCTTACTGGCCTGATTTTCTTCCTTCATCTTCCACTCCTGTCCCTTTCCCAGGAAAGGCAATGTTCTGCGAAGCCTTCATTCCCCAAAGGGTTAAAAGGTCTCCCAGGCGGCCGGACTGCCCGCTGCCCCCCCCTTTCTCCTCCCAGCCGTGCTGCCGGCACATGATATCAAGTTTCAAGATATACAGTTCGAGCACGGGCTGCATTCTCTGGGGGGGGGGGGGGGGGGAATAAACTGGTCGCTCAAGGGTCTGCCACCCTTCCTCCCGGGCCTACCGTAAATGGGCCACGTGGCTCTCCCCTCCCCCAGCCCAGCCAGCAACTGGGCCGGGGGAGAGACTTCTTCACGCCGGAAATCCCAAGAGGGCTCCGAAGGCCAAGAGCCCTGCTTTTAACCCCTTGGGTTCGTAGTCTCAAGAGGCGGATCCAAATGTCCCACTGGTCAAACTAAGTGCCCATCTTAAATTCCAATTACCCATTGGTAATCACAGCAAAACAAAATATCCCAGATGTCCCATTTCCGGTCAAACCACGACAGGACTTCATCCACATGTACTTACCCAGGCACTTCTAGAATCTCCAAGAAGAAATTATCAATTTGCAGAATAAAATGAAGCTTTTATGACAGTTTAAACAAGAAAACTGAGAAGAAATTGTTCATGCTGCCATTCATGCATCTGCAAATGTGTTCCCTTCCTAATTTTGCCCATATGCAGCTGCATGTTCTCCCTAATTAATGAATTGCCCTCAGGTTACTCACCCAGACACATCTAATCTATCTCTGTCCAAAATGACTAAACTCTGTGCTGCATTAAAGATGTAAAAGGCCACAAATTACTTTCTTGATCTTTTCAACTAGATGGCTGCTTACTGAATGGCATTCTCTCCATGTGGCATTCAGGGTGACTTCATCACCTCAGGGCTGAAGCTTTCAGTAGAAGTGAAGTAAAACCTCTGCTTCTAAAAAGCTCCTCAATTCAGATTCCACTTCAACAGAAGCACTGTTCACTTCAGGTTTACCCTCATAATAACATGAATCCAATAAAATGTGTAAGTGTGCACTTCTTCCATGCACTTTAAGCAAAGTTTCTTGAGAAAAATTTCCAACTAAAGTTATATGATTGCGACAAATTTGTTACAGAAAAGTATTTTTATTTTTTCCAGACCTTACAATAAGCAAGTGTGTGCAATTAGCATATAAATCATATAAAGCAAATAAGAATATGTCATATTTGATACCAACTGACCTCCACTGCAGTGTATGGGTGATGCAATAAGAGTGGATGCAATTGCCAAGCGAATTTTATTGTTTTTTCCCCTTACATTTCTTAAACTATTTTCCTCCTTAAGGCCTCTGAGAGCGAAAAAAACCACTTCATGTTCTTCTGCCTGCTATGAAATGAAACATCAACAGTCCTTGGGCTAAGGAATTGAAAATTATAGTGCTGCATGTGAATTCCCTGCAGGAGTCCAAGCAGCAAGCATGATTACTTATCACATTGAAGACAAAAAATTCCCCATACAATTTGACCTCTCTTTCAAGAGAGAACACCACAAGAGATGAAATTATCAGCACAGTAATATTGAGGATTCAGTAGCAGGCACAAATTTGGCTGGAGACTTACCTTTAACAGAACACATACCCCGTGATCTTTAGCTGGAATTTGCCAGTGAGACCAAGGCTTATTGATGCCCAAACCATGAAAAAAAGAAAGAGAAAAAAACCTAGTGTACTTCTTAGTAATGTGCTGAAAGAGAACAGCAGATGTGGAATTTATTTCCCACTTTGAGACCACTTTTCCTGTATAATCACATGGAAGCAGTCTCTCTTGTGCTTACAGTTTCTTATTCATGCCTGTCCTCTCTTTTCAGATTGTGAAGCCTCTGGGTAAGAACCTTTTCCAACAAGTGCACACAGTGCCTGACCTAGTGCACTGCCTGTACTAGCCAGCACATTCTGATTTCACCACAGTATGAACAAAAATGTGAGGGGAACATTGAGGTGCTCTCTGTCAGTATAATGGGGTAATTTTGAAAAAAATTTCTGGTTTAATGTTTGGTTTTATGTAAGTTAGAAATGTGAGTGAAATGAACCCATTATTTAGAATGCTTAAAGGCTTTTGCTGGCTCCAGAAGTTTACTTTTCAAGCACCCTTTGGCTAAATCATGCATGCTAGATAAAACTAGAACTTTTTCTTAAAAATAGATGAGAAGAGAATGGGTTCTGGAGAATGGTACCTGAAGCCAATTGTATGAGATTCAACAAGGCCAAGTGCCAGGTCCTGCGAAGCACCAGGATGAGAGGAAATGGCCTCAAGTTGTTCCAAGGGGGGTTTAGAACAGATATCAGGAAAAAAATCCTCACTGAAAACACAATTAGGCACTGGAAAAAGCTGCCCAGGGAAGTGGTGGAACTATCATCCTTGAAGTGCTCAAAAGGGGTGTGGATGTTGCACTTGGGAGTGTGGTTTAGTGGTGGAATTGTCTGTGCTAGGTTCAAAGCTAGACTCAATGATCTCAGAGGTCTTTTCCGACTTCAGTGAGTTTATGATTCTATGATTTTTTTTTCATTTAACTACAAAATTTGTCAGTTTGGGAAAAACAGATATGATACTGCCATACTTTCCAGTTTTCTGAACTATTTTTTTGCTCCTGTTGGGAAGGGTGCCTTAAAAATCCTGAAGTCAGCAGCTGGCGTGTTATATTCTTGTTTTGCTATCCCTCCTGCTTGGCAATTTTGAACTGTTGTTACTGCAGTGCCACACTGGATACTGACTACCACTGTATGTTTCTGCTTTTCTGATTGTGTTTGGATTCTTGAGGAATAACTTCAGTGTAAAGAATTCTGGACCTCAGACTCTCACACAATATTTAGGACAGTGTAATCAACCCCCTGGGAAGATAATAGAGGAAAGCTTGATTGCTGGTGCCAATAGGGTTTCTTTTCCAGGTCACTGCATGAAGTGAGGCCTGGAAAGTGGTTATTTTCCAATTTTTTTCTTTTTCCAGTCATTAAAGAGGCCAGATTAGTCACCTCCACCTATTAGACCTTTCTGCAGGATCCAGAATTATGGATGCAGATGCAGAATGTTCCATGTGGATCTTTTGTAGTCTTCAAAGTTTAGTACATTGCAGTCTTTGTATAGATCTTCAATATTGACATAGGTCAGTTTTGTTTATTCTTTGGACATGTTGTTTTAATCCTAAAGAAAAAAGAAAAAAGAAAAAATCAAACAAGAAATCAGCACAATTGAATTTAGTATTAAGCATTTTGCATTTTTTATAACCATAAATTGTCCTTACCGAAGGATATTCTTCAGTGACTGCCTCTGAGTTCCTGATATAAGGGCAAATTATTGAAGCTCTGTTGGGATCTGTTCGTTTGCATAGCACTGCAATGTAACTTTTACTGGCAGGTGTCAGGGTTGGCAGTCAATCTGGGCTCCTTGTCTTCAGGGAATTGGTTGTGAATAGCTGAAATTTCATTTTTACTACCTGTCCAGCCAGGCTGGCTAATTTCTGCTGGCCAAGGTATTGACGTAAACTGTAGATTCCCTTCTTAGAAATTGAAAAAGTTTTGCAAAGCAACAAATGACCAGTAGTTTTATCACTTGCATGATTATTTCTGGAAGCAGGATATTTTGGTGCAGAGTGATTAATTTTAGCTGTTAGCATCTTTGATGCTTCCTATTGAATGAACAAATCAAAACCCTTTAAAATTAAAACTAAGTTGCTGTTTGGTACTATTCCAAAACAGTGAACACTTCCTTACTGTAATACTTGTTTCTCTCAGCACAAAAAGCAACTGCAGCACACAATTCCTTCTCAACAGTACCAACATTACGACTTTCTAGCTTTTTTTCCTAGATTTTCTAGGTTTTTTCTTCCTTAATTGCAAGCTGCAATGGCCAGAGCTGTACTTTCCTTCCAAAAATATGGAAGACTCAAAATTTATGAACTAATTGACTGATTTCACTTGCAAATTTCTGTGCCGAAATCGCTCTATAGGAAGCATTTACACAAGTTTTACAGTAATGAGATGATCAGAACGAAATCCAAAGTTGCAGAAGACAGAACTCTGAGTGCCCATCCTATCTGATCAAAAATTCCTTCTCTAATTGCTGAAAAAGGAAAGGGTGAAAGTGGTGGCCCATCCATACCTTTTCCCAGAGACAGCAATGGCAGCAGTGTACTTGAGGTATGTGAGATGGGCATGTTGCTTTCTGTGTGGCAATTTGTCTCTTAACATCATCAGAAGCAGGGGAAAATCTCTGTTAGCAAAACCAGATTTTTGCATCCTATTATCCAGTGCCAGGATGGTGATGCACATGAATGAAGGAGTGCCAGGATGGTGATGCACACGAAAGGACAAGAGAAGAAAAATACAGCAGAAAACTGTGACCACCTGGTGACATGATCTGGGCCATGTGCACCACATGCAAATGGGTCTCGTGGTCCTCTCAATATGTCTGATGAATTTTCCCTACAACAATTTTGTTTTATTACTGAGGCAAAGGTCTATATCTTTTAATATCCATTTTGTGAAGAATACATTTACAAATTGTTTTAATAACAGTTATGTGCATTAATCTCACAA
The DNA here is from genome assembly GCF_028551555.1 of Melozone crissalis. Classification (NCBI taxonomy): domain Eukaryota; kingdom Metazoa; phylum Chordata; class Aves; order Passeriformes; family Passerellidae; genus Melozone; species Melozone crissalis. Next base: position 18,496,351 of record NW_026535820.1, read on the forward strand.
TGCATTTTCTTACTGTAATGCAATTGCAGAAAACATTTCTCTGAAGCCTGGTAGTAGACCGAGTCTGGAAGGTTAAAAAAAAATAAATTAAGAAGAACATTTCAGAGTTTGAAGACTCAAGTACTTTTAAAGGCAACTGCTGTCAATGTTGCTTTTGTGTTGACAGAATCCTTTTAAAAGGTTTTGTGGTGCGAAAAGCACCTTTTAGTGGGTTTTCATAATGCACTGGGAGAGAACAAGAAAATGTTTTTCTCACCGTGGCCGGTCACAGAGCGCACTTAGAACATCGCGTTCCCGGCGCGGGAGGCGATTTTCCATCGGGCTCGCAGGCGCAGCCGGGGACAGCGGCACTCACGCCTGCCCCGCTCGCCCTGGGGACTCTTTGCTGCTTCCAGCGCTCCCCAGCATGACTCAGGCTCCTTAATGCGCCTGCCGGAGATGCTCGGCGAGAGGGATCACACCCGCCCCAAAGCGAGAGATGCACGTCCCTCCCCACAGCCTGCGGGAGGCGAAAGTGCTTTTATTGTAGAGCTGGGAGCGGCAGGGCTGGTGTCCCCGGTGCCAGCTGCCACCCCGCAGCCGCAAGGCGGCACGGAGGGTTTGCGCTTCCCCCGGCCGGTGTCCGCACCGAGCAGCGCCCGCCGCGCTCTCCCGCCGGGAGCTGAGCTCCTGGGACAGCCTTGAGTGAGGCTTGAGCCTTGCTGTGTCCTTGAGGCTGCTGCTTCCCAGGAAACCCAGCCCGTGCCTACATCACTCCTGCACAAATCCTCCCTTCCTGCTGTCGCTCAGGACAGCCATCGCTTCTTGTCCAGCCAGGCTGGCTAATTTCTGCTGGCCAAGGTATTGATTGCCATCTTCTTAGAAATGGTAAAAGTTTTGCAAAGCAACAAATGATCAGTAGTTTTATCACTTGCATGATTATTTCTGGAAGCAGGATATTTTGGTGCAGAGTGATTAATTTTAGCTGTTAGCATCTTTGATGCTTCCTATTGAATGAACAAATCAAAACCCTTTAAAATTAAAACTAAGTTGCTGTTTGGTACTATTCCAAAACAGTGAACACTTCCTTACTGTAATACTTGTTTCTCTCAGCACAAAAAGCAACTGCAGCACACAATTCCTTCTCAACAGTACCAAAATTGTCTTATATGGTCAGAAGATGCCTCTCAAACACATTAATGTCAAGCCCTTGGCTGAGATTGCCAGACCCCCAAGTGCACCCCATGCTCACAGGTCATATGCAACAGGGTCGTCAGAGATCAAACAAACAGCAAATATTCCCAATTTGGCTCTTCTAGTCCTGCTGCTCTCAGCCTGGTCTGTAACAGATCTGACAGCCAGGAAAAGGAGAAAATCACTTACACAGAAGTCTGCTGCAATATTCTGCACTGACACTTTGGTGATGCTATGGTGGGGATAAAATTGGGTTTTCTCTCACAGATGAACCCCACCTTGGTATATTTGTGGCACCTATGTTGTATATGATGCATCTGTGACACTTATGTCTTTCTGGGGGTGGACAGGAAAGGACAGGATGGATGGGTGCATCTCATGCTGCTGTGGCTTTTGATCAAGCAAAAATGAGTGATGAAGATGTGATAGGAAGAGAATCTGGTGCTGGGTTATTAAAAAGCGCACTACAGATTTTCTTTGCAATATATATCTGTGTGAACCTCAGTGATTTCTCTGCAGTACTGCTTCATTCACAGACAGGGTTTTCCTTATAACTTACTTTCAGATGCTTTGTGCAAAAAATGTTTAAGGAATTTCTACCAGAGGTACAGCTTCTGCTGGTCCCGTTGGGAAAATAGTGTGAAAGTGTCACCGCTTAAATTTTTCTTTTTACCCTGCCTTAACATTTTACCTGGAAAATAATCTAAAGATTTAACTGAGTGTGACATTAATTTGCTCTGAAATTGTGAAATAAACAGTTCCTACAACCAGTATTATGCAGGTGTCATTAATAGCCCAGTCCCAAGGAAGGCAGACATTAAGAGCTCCTATTTGTTGTATTCATCTATTTAAAACTTGCTGCTTTTATAAATAGGACTCCAGGCCATGTAAGGAGAATAGTGACATGTAATAGTTCACTGGGAGTTGCAGGTATGCACTGCTCAGCAAAAGTAAGGCAGCAACTGTGAACTAAAGGAACTGTAAGTGCTCAGCACGCAGACCTCTGGGGAGCTAAAAAGCTGTGCCTGACTTCAATCCACCTTTCTTCTTCCAAGAAACCGTCTAAATGGAGATCCCCCACCACCACCCCCTACCTTTTCTCCATTTCTTAGTAGTTAAGAAATCTGGATTTTAATATCTCTGTGACCTTTCAGTTTTTTATTACCTATCTGGCACAGTGAATATGTTTTCTTCTTCAAGTGCAGCTTCCCTTTTATTGCAGGCTCATTTAGGGCTAATTCAGCACAGCACAAGATACCTCCAGGATGTAGTGTTTTGCAACACCTTTCCCACTTAACATCCCTGAATTTTATAATCATGGATCATGCATTCTGGGGTGGTTTGTCTCCCATCCTGTGGAATCTACACAATGGGTGAGAAGTGATCCTGAAAGAGTATTTGCTCTAGGTTTAGCTACTTAAACTAAATGCAGATGTCGAAATCAAGAGGAATCACCATACATTACACTTTTCTTCACATCCTAATACCAAGTTTATACTTTTTGTCTGTGAGTCAATGCTTGGTAACTTTTGCCATCTTTCTAATGCATTTCAGTGACTGTGCTGACTTTACCTGTCGCTGTTTTCCAGAGCAGCTGTGTGCACCATTGTTCAATAAGAAAAAATATGAGGAAAACTTGTGATTCAGCTCTCCTTACTGTCTCTTCTTCCCCCACGAAAATCAAGGAAGAACACCAACTATATTGAGTGTAATGACTAGCAGTATTATTCACTAATCAACACTGGAAGATGGGGAAAGATTTCTTCTGAAGGACAGCTTTTAATCAGGCGCAAAGTCTCCTTTGATTACCCTGTTCTCAGAGGATGAGTAATGTTGTTTTAATTCTTTTTCAGTTTAGTTCAAGGTTATTATCATCTTCAAACTAGTAACCAATACATGAATTCACTAGTGTTTCAAGTCACTGACTGCACATTTTCTTTTTCTTGGAGACATTTTCTTTGCCACCTAAGAGTCGCCGATTTCTACATGCGCTGGTGGAGACCACCATGTGATGACTACAAGTTTGGGGGATGGGAAAGGAATTTCTTTCACTAAAATCACTCTTCATAGGGACTAAATATTAATCTCCCTTGAATTCATGACAGAACACACTGGCAGACAGTTACTTTATAGATTAGTGGCACTGGATATTTGGAGGCACAAGAGGTATTATTCCCAATACTGGCAAAAACTTGGGATTCAGATTAGAAGAGTGACCATCTGACCCCACTAAAGCAATCAGGATCTTTGTCTTTGACATCAGTGGGGTCAGGTATTTGTTTTAAAACTATTCATGTTTTTTAGCTATATGGTCCCAAGAAAGTCACTGAGTTTGTTGTATTTCGTACTTTACTAGATAAAACAGATCTAATATGTTTATGACTTATAAGAATTATGACTTGTAATTCTTACAATAATAACCTGACAAAAGAATATTGTGAGAGTAGTAGTGGTATATGAATTCAGATGAAGCATTGCATAATTGTAGCATATTTTATATGTATAAAGAACCCACATTAAGTAGAGGCTTATACCCCGATCATATGCTGCTCATTTTCATCTAAAATAAAAGACATTTTTTTCTAAATTTGTGATTTTTTTGGGGGGGTGAGGTTTAGCATAATTTTCTCAATACTGAACAAATATTTTTCCCTTTCATAAACAGAATTTTATTCTCCTATTCCAGTATTTATCTTGTAGTAAACAAGGTTTACCTTGTTGTAGCTCTGTGATAATTATATAAAAGTATTCTACATTAGGAATGGGAGATAAAGAAGACAGGCTATGTGGAAATGAACAGTACATCAGAAGCAATCTCTGTCTTAGAACAGAACTGGTAGAACTGGTCTGAAGAGACAAAGGTCAGGAGTTGTATTAAAACCAGACTTCTTTACTTTCCATAGAGGAGATGTTTGAATGAATAAGGTTCTTGACAATGGCTGTCTTTTGAATGGGATAATTTTTTTTATTCCAGAAAGGTATGTGAAACATATAAAGGTATCTCCTTGTAGAGTCCTTACTAAAAAAATCAAACCAGAACCAAATCCAAAAGCCAAAACACATTTAAGTGTTAGCATTAGATGATAAGATGTTATTTCTGCATTTCCTTGCTCAGACTTGTTGTCTATTGTGTTTTATGCAATGGTGAAACATTCTTTAGAGACAGTTATAACCAATATAGATTTTAGAGCAATCTCAAGTGTTACTGAGACCTAGAGGAAAAACTGCATTTGCTGTAGAGTAGAATATGTCAGAACATCACACCAAATTTCTTCTGGTTTTTTTTTTTTTTTTTTTTTTTTTCCCTTGAAAAAACATACTGAAGTCAATAATATACTTGCACTTGAAAGCAAGAAATCCCCAGGAAATGGATTTCCACTACAGTGAAATGCACCATATTTAACTTTCAGGATTTAAACACACCTACAGAGTATCATAGTTTATCATTATGTTGTTGCTATCGGTACGTGCAGTTACCTCTGGAGACTGAACTCAGATTTGGGGGTCAAAAGAGAGAGTTCCAATGTCCTAACGATTTCTGGTTTGTGCTGTACTCTGCAAACTCCTATGAAATTCCAAACTAACTAAAGATATCAGTATTTACATAATGAGCTCAATGGACATGTACCTGGAGTAATGAAATCACATAGGAGTTTCTGCAGACAATCTTCATTCCTAATGAGAAGGGTCAATAAATCCAGTGCAGTTCTGTCTGAAATCAGTGAGTGGCATTACAAGGGTCAGAGACTGATTTTTGACATTAGAAGAGGCCATTACGAACATCCAGTCTGACCTTTGCATAAAGCAGGGCAAAGAATGGCTCGACAGCTTGAGATCTTTTAGAAAGATAGCAAGCCTGACTTTAAAGATTTTCTAGTAATGGAGATTGTAATCCAATTCTGTTTAAGTGATTAATTGCCTTGGCTGTTACAGAAATGCATTTTATTAGCAGATGGAGATGGATCGGACCATAAGGCCACACACAAGAAATCTTTGTGCTCTCTTTAAATATAAAAACTAAGAACCACACATTTTCCTCTAGGCTAGGTAGACTCGAGTACTTTATTTAAGTTATGACAGGAGACAAAGATCATGCGCTGTTTCCCGGCCCCTATGCCTGGCTGGTGGCCCCAGAGTCTGCTGTCCAGCCAAATTGTGGCACAGAGGCCAGAAAACTGAGCTCCCAGTCTCACCCCACACCCTACCCCTCACTTCTGGAGCTGTGCATCTGGTGGAGACAGGCCCTCATGTGCTGCTAAGAGAAGTGGGAGCTCTCCCTGTTGCTCACTGTTGGAACCCAGGAAATTCCTCTGACTGCCCTGGAGGATTTGAGCCCCTGCCTGGGGGGCTCTGAGACCTTGGCACAGAGTCCAAGGCCCCTGTGCCTTTGATCTTGACCCACGGAAAAAATTACCAACCTTATATGAGCATTTACAAGCCACGAAAGTTTAAGTAGAATGATAGTGAATTTATCACAGGGTGAAAAATAGAATTTTGAGTTTTTTAGAATAGGGCTCAGGGTCCCAAGATGGAGAAATTTGGGCGTGCCTTGTCCTTTTTCCTTCTTCTTCCTAGCCTCCATCTTCTGGATGATGTTGGCACTTTTAGATTGGTTTAGAGTAGAAGCTCACTGTCTAACATAGGTGATAGTTTTTGGAAAGTTATTGTAAATATTGTACACATAGTTTTTAGTATAAAAAGGTAACACCGCCCTGGGGGCAGTCAGTGTGCCTCAACCCGACCTGCCAGACAGACCTGCAGCGGGTCAGAAAAAGAATGTAATAGATAAGAAATAATAAACAGCCTTGAGAACGAGAACAGAAGAATTCTGAATCCTTCTTCAGCTGCCAGGCTGGGAAAAAGAAGCTTGTACATATCTCAGAGTCAAACTGACCAGCAGAGATTCTGAGAGCTCACCATGCACAAACCAGGGAGCTAAGCCACGTGAAGGGCTCGAATGCTCAGGGCAATTTTGGCTGTGGCCGGCATGGCCTGCATCCCCACAAGGCAGAAGCTGCACTGCAGGGTGCACAAACCACCAAGGACAGGCTTCTACACCAAACCAAATATCTTTTTTCCTTAATGAGAAAGGCTTTGTTATTGTCTCATCAAAATACGTGTTCTGATTGATATTTACTGGGCTCTGCGTGACCCGTCTCTATCATCCTTAGCGTGGTTAATTGGAATTATTGAGCGGCGCCCGGCTCTGGCAGCCTGGGATTCACCCCTGTTGGGATGCTCCTCACCTGCCCGCCCCGCACGGCCTCTGTGCAGCCTTGCTCCCGTCAGACTGAATTAAGCTGCACTGTCAGGAGCCAGAGACCCTTCAACAGTTTTCCAGCACAAGCAACACTAAATTAGTGTTTGGTAATAGGCTGCACACTGTTTTGTAATAAGAAAATATGGATGGTTCTATTTATTCCCTCTCGCTCCCTGCGATGATAAGAAATGTTCTAATTCATTATTAATTTGTTCCAACTATTTCTGGTAAATGTAAACTATGAATAACTTTAGCTATGCCATTAGCAATACCTCAGAACTATGGATGGATTTTTGGTTCTGGACACAGGCACATGGCAGTCCCACTGTTTCTAAAGGTGTACCCAAAATTCTGTCACATTGGGGAACAAAATCAGAACTTGTCATTCACCTTGGGCTACAGCTGCATCTAAAGCAACCCGGAACACAAAAAAATATTGAGGCTGTTATATGTCTGGTATAAATTATTGTATCTTGGCAGCACTTGTGAAACTTTGTATATTCTATCTGCTTAAGGGTTTACCCTATCCCTGAACACTGGGCCAAATAGAAATGAGAGAGGGGATAGATCTGCTGCCAGTGCTAAAGCCTTGTGTTCTGCCCTGTGGACTAGTGAGGTCTTTAGTGGCATTTTATAGGTTTCTGGCTTTAGTGTAGAATAGGCCTTTGGAATATTAAGTCTTAAAATAAGTCCTTTATTTGTTGTTGCTTTTTGCCTTTCATAATTTGTTTTTCTAGTTTTCATACATAAATGATTGATCAAAGAACCACTGTCAGAAAGCATCAAGGATAATTCTTTTCTTCTCTTGCAGCATACGACTTCATTTGCGTGAAAGATGAGAGATTATAAATAAAGCTATTGGTCATCCGAGGAAATTTTTTGTTCCAGGCATAGCATGGTAGTACCTCCTCGTGAAACCGAGTCTGCCGTTTGGTCATTTATTTATTTAGAAAGTGATTTGCCTTTGTGTTTGGATGGGAATGACTCTCCCTTTGCCTCTGTATTGCGGTAGTCATCTGCCTTCATTTACTGGATAGGGGGAGGAGGACACCCACGGGGTAAGATTGAACACTGAGCTTCTGTGTGGGCAATTATGCAAGACACAGGCAACCCACTGGCCTTGTCTCTCACCGTGAGCTCTGAGCAGCAGCAAGAGCAGAGTGACTGCACTGCTGGTGCTCCTACACCGCTGCCCTGGCAAGTGCTCTTCTGCCTCCTCACTTCAGAGAAGCGAAGAAAAAAAAACCCCAGCCCTTTTTTTTGACTGTTTGCTTGGAAGTAAGGTTATAAAAGGTAGCAAGAAATTATCTTGAAGATTCTCATCACAGAGACTTTGCTAACGCTTTAGGTCTCATGCAAAGAGGTTGGCAAGGGTCCTGGCCACCAAGTGAGGCTGCTCCTATCATCTCTGGAGAGATTTGTAGTCCCAATACTGTCCCTGGTTGTTGCTCTCTGGGATTTTTTGTAGTTTGTACATTCTGCCCAGAACTTCCCTGGGTGACCGAGCTCGTCTGAATTGCAGCTTTGTCCCTTTGGGCATGAGGAAGCACATGGGTGTTTGTGCTTTCTCCAGTGTGCCTGAGCATTTTGCTGCTTTTACCTAAAGAAAGCCTGAGAGGGAATGGCACATTAAAAGAAAAACAACTCTGTGAATGAAATACTTCAGCCCTTTCTGTCCCTGACTGGACTGACATCTAGCCTACAGGAGGAAAGTAGGGCTTTCCCACCTCTGCTGCAGATTCCGCGTCTTGGCTGGAAGTGCTGAAATGCCCTCAAAGCCGTGCTTGAGCTATAATACCCTCTGTTCTGCTGCCAGGCTATCTCTAATCAGCCTTTTTCAGATGACCGCAGCTACAGCTGGATGATTTAATGGATGGGTTAATCTCCCCTCTGACAAGTACATCTTTCCCAGGAGCTGGCCCTTGGGGAGGAAGAGGAGTCAGGAAAGCCAAGAAAGAGTGAAGGCTGGTGTTGTGTTTGTGAAACTGGTGCAGACAAGTATTCATTGGCATACTGGTTAGCAATAGGCTTCCCAAACCACTCCTGTAAGAAAGGAGGCCTGGCAGGGATAGGTACCAGATAGGTGATAAACTCATAATATGTGTGTGTGTGTCAGAGAGAGAGAGACAGCTGGTTTGGCAGGATTGCTTGCTTTTGAGAAAGAAGAATTCCTCCCTTTCTATATTGGCAAAAATACATGCGTCCTTTCATGATAAAATTATGTATTCCATGTACATCAATTCTTCCAGGTTCTTTTAAAAACATGCAGCTAAGTTGGGGCATACTGAAAAAATATGAATATAGTGGCTGGGCATCCAACCAGTGTGTATGAGATATCTGGCTTTAAGGACCAATAGAGTTTCCTGACAGTTTGATAAATTACTCAAAATATATTTTATAAAATATGGATAAATATATAAAGGGGGTTTCTGAGGAGTCAAAAAGATGTCCATTATGGTACATGATGAAATATGTTCCTTTGAATTAGAACTATAGCAGCAAGGTTTCCAGCAGTCAGCTGCAGTCAGGCTTGACAAGGCTTACAGAATGTAAGCTCCCCTAGAAACTTCTATAGAATTATAATGCTCTAGTTAATAAAATAGATATTTAAAATAGAATAGTTAGATAAATTAAAAGGTCTAATTTAAGCTGGTACAGGAAAGATGAAAGAAATTCTGCCAATAAAAAAAACCTGCTTTTCTTTAGATACTGCCTTAGGAATTTGCCCTGGAGGCAAGTATTATATACCTTAAATCCCTCTCAGCCTTGAGATGACAGTTATTGAGAAATTTATTTGTACGCAGAGACCAGATTAGAACCTTTACTTCCTCAGCCTAAACCGCAGTCATGTCCTAATCACATTCACTGTGCACACACACCCCTGTGACGTAGACTGAGATGCTGTGAAACTTTTATTGGTACAAACTGTGTGTGTTACTCACCACAAGTGACAGCTCAGAAGATGCATTTTTTGCAAACCATCCTGACATTGCTGCTGCATGCACCAGGGTGGCACGGGGTCTCTGTGTGGGGTCTGTAGCTTCAGGTTTGTTTTATGGGTATCTCTACCTCTGTGCTGCTAATGCCTGCTATTTCAGGCATCCTCATACTTTCTGTAAGGATCCTGGGGAGTGGGAATGGAGGAGAGGAAATGCAGCTGTATCTATCAAAAGTAGATGAAAGTAGCTTTTTTAAAGTGAAAACAGCCACAGCTTTTAAATGCATTACCTGTGTGTGTCTCGTCTCTTTGGAGAGCAGGAATGTTTTTCCTGTCGTTTAGACGGAGTGTCCGTTCAAGCCTTCATCCTGACGTGATTCACACAGTCCTGTCCACACAGGTTTCTAGAAAAGCCCGTGTTTACCCCTGCTACCGCCGAGCCATGACAAAAGAAACATAAAAACCCCCACCACAAACCCCACCAGCCCCAAGGCCCGGTGCGGGGGGGCAGCGGGCCGCCTTTCCTGCTGGCTGCTCTCACAGCCGGGCGCGGGGGTTCACTCCAGCCCAGCCCAGCCCAGCCCGGCCGGGGCACGGGGCAGCCCCGGCCCGCCCGACGGCGGCTCCGCGGCTTGGCCGCAGGCGCGCAGCTGCCGCGCGGTGGCGCCCTCCGCTCACGGACCGTGCGGCCGCGGGCGCGGCGGGCGGCGGGGAAGCCCCGGCACGGTGCGGGACCGGCGGCGGCCGCGGGGCGCCCCTTTTCCTGCCGGGAGCGGAGGGGGGACCCTGCTCCGGCGGGTCATCTCTCGCTCCCCGCTCCGGCGGGTCACCTATCTCTCCCTGCCCCGGCGGGAACGGCGGGATCCCCCTTTTCCTACCGGGAGCGGTGACCCTTTCCCGAGCGGGAGCGGTGGGATGATCCGTTCCCCAGCGGGAGCGGCGCGGTGACCGCTTCTCCGGCAGCCCCGCCGGGCGCCCTGCCCTGCCCCGTTCCCTCTCCAGCCAGCGGTCCATAGCGGCCCGAAAGGCCTGGCACAGAATGATAACGGGGACAGCGTCCCGCTCCGTCCCTAGTCCCGCATCCCCGCCCGGGATCGCGTCGTTGGGCATTTCTACGGGAATCATTCATTCACGTCAAATTTCCTTTATCTCCGGAAAATATTGAAACCTTAAATGACCGTAATAGGAATGTAATTGTATGGTGTGTTCTTTGTTGTTGTTGTTTTTGAGAAATCGATTTGGGCTCAGATAACCCATCCAAGCACGTTACACCAAACCCATTCAAATAGGAAACAGGAGAACTATATTATTGCTGCTTCCTGAACGATCTGGTTATGATCCCAATAATTAAAATGTCTAGTAATGGCTCCTGAAGCCTGTATTTCTTCGGGTAATTCTCGGAAATGAAGGGCACATTTTCGGTCGCGGAGGGAGGGGAGTGCGGAGACAAGCAGCAATTGCAGCGGCTGGGAGCCCGCCGGTGGCCCGCGCCCGGCCCATCACTTCGGGGGAAAATTATTCCGGCGGCGGGGAAGTCCCCAGAGAAGGGATTTCCTTCCCGGTCCCTCAGGCAAATCAACTTTTTTTTTTTTTTTTTTTTTTTTTTTCCCCTCATGGCGATGCTCTTCCCTCCCTCTCTGCCAAGTGCTGCGAGCCGCACATCTGTCTCTGCACAAGGCGGAGAGACGAAAGGGTCGGGCCACGGGATTGAGGGGAAAAGCCGCCCCCCTCCTCCCCGGGCAGCGCCGGCTGAGCGTGGGACCTTCCCTGCGGCGGGGCCGTGGGGCTTGTCCCTTACGCGGCTTCAATACACGCAGAGCGGTCACCCCGCTGCTGGTTTCCCCGGGAGGGATGCCTTGTGTAATGGGAACAATATTAACAATCCTTAAAGAAAAAAAAAAAAAAGACAAAGAAAAAAGATAAAAGAAAAAAAAAAAGGAAAAAAATAAATGGGGGCCTGGAAAAAAAATTAGGCACTTAAATTCTTAAATCTCCGCGGAAGTGGGGGTTTCCGCGGCGGGGCTGCTCCGCCTGCGCGCTCAGCGCCGGGCGGCTCCGCGGGGGCCTGCGCCCAGAGGCGGCCCCGGGCTGCGTGCGGGCTGAGCTGGCCCCGCGGAAAGACCCGGAGAAAGCCGTGGGGGAGCCCAACAAGCCGGGGGACCCCCACCCCACCCCTCGCTGCTCTCCTCCGCTTCCCTTCCCACGTCAGGTAAAACTTTACTGTGGCGAACATCCTTTTGGGTTTGTGCGGTGAGGCTTTTCTGCGTGTTTGTTTGATTGTTAGGTTTTCTTTTTCTATTTTTTTTTGGGGGGGGGGAGGAAGTGTGAGTTGGTGTTTATGAGAAGCTTTATGACTCCTGATAAGCTCATCTTTGAGGACGACACAGAACTGTGTTCCTTGAGGAATTGGGGTGGTGACGTCTTTTCTGATACCCGATTATTACGTGACTGAGGAAAAAAAAAAAAGGCATTTGATTCATGAATAAAAATCCGGACACCACTACGGGGGCAACAAACAATATTGCCCGTCCTCTAAGGTAACAAGCAGGCAAATGTTTACGAAGAGGGCTCTTGCCGAAGCGGGGTGTTTGCAAAGATTTTCTTGCTAATTGCATATCAGACGGAAGGCTGCGGAAGGCTGGTCAAGTTTGGAGCCACCGAGCAGGAGAAGAAGAGAAGGCTGAAGGCGCTCAGTGAGGAGAGAGATCTGGGGAAGACAACATCGCACGCAGCCAGCCCGCGGCTCCTGCCTCCGCTCCCTCCCGGACTCGCTCGCTCTCTTCCCTCTCCCCCAGCGCTCCGTTCTCCGGCGGCACCTCGCTCCATCCCTCTTTCTCAATTCCCTCGTAGACTCCACTCCAGATCTGTGCTGCTGCCTGCAAACTTTTTTCCTTTATATTTTTTTTTTTTTTCCCTCCTGCCTCTCTTTTTCTTTTTGGAGTGGATAGCCCTAAAACCAGCAAACAACTAACTGCTGCCGCTTCTGCATCTTCTGCATCCCGCCGGTCCCTCGCCCATAGGAGAGGCGATGTCACGAGGGTTTTAACTCTTTTTGGACGCAACTTGGGAGAGAGCTCGATTTCTCTCCCCCTGCCCATTTTGGGTCTTTTTTTTTTTTTTTTTTTTTTGCCGCCCCAAGACCTGCCGTTTTAGTTTCGCAGCCAAACGCTCTCAGTGCCGGGTGTCTAGAGTTTAATGGTAAGGACACGAGCTGGCTCGCCGGGCCTTCCCGCAGCGCTCCCGGGGCGGGCGGGCACCGACGGGGCGGGCGGCGGCCGCAGCTCTCTGCGCCGGGCACCGCACCGCTCCTCTCCGCGCCGGCACCCGCTTGCCCGGGGCGCTTCTTGTCCCCCGGGGCCGCTCTGCCTCATTTTCCGGCAGGCGAGGCCAGGGGGTTGGTGAGCCGTGGGGTGGTTTCTTTGGGTTTTTGTTAGTGGTAGGGCTTTTTGTTGTTATTGGGTTTTTCTTTGTTTGTTTTCGGTTCTTTTTTTTCCCCCCTTTTTTTTTTTTTTTTTTTTTTTTTTTTTTTACAGCAGTTTCCTTTCCCTCCCGCACAGAGTGGCAATGTGTAGCAAAGCGATCTTAGCACTTCTGGTCTATGGCATAATAATGCACTGCAGCGTCTACTGCTCACCTGCGGCCGGACTTCAGTACCCGGCGCTCAGGTAGGTCCGTCAGCTGTCCGGGAGCTCCGTCGGGATCATTTCCGCGCCCCTCAGCCCCACCTTAGCTAAGGGCAGAGGAATCTTACCGGGGAGGAGAATGAGAGGGGATGTGGAGTAGAGTTACCAAAGGACATCCCCTCCACTTGGGCTGTGTGCCCACCCCCTCCTCCATGCAGCAGCGGCACCCCCAGGTCCGCTCCTCGGGACCCCGGCACTGTGACCCGCGGCCTCTTGTCCCCGCTGGAGTCCCCGAGAGAGGGGGACCTGCTCTTGTGCGTGTCGGTGGGAGCGGGCCGAGATCCCGGCTGCATGTCGACGGGGCCCAAAAGCTCCTCTCCCGTCTGCCCCGTGTCCTGCGGGGCCCTTGGCAGCCTCTGGTTGCCCGCAGCTCGCCGGGGGTGAGCGCCGAGCACCGCCTGTCCGGCTCAGGGGAGCGGGGCGCGGGGTCGGGTGCGCCGGTGTCTGCGAGCTGTGGGAGCTGTCACGGTTCGTGCAGCGGGGTTGGAGCTGGTGGGGATTCGGTGTCTTCCCCTGTTTATCTGGCTGTGTATTTCCCTTTCCCAAGAGGGAAAGGGGCTGGCACAAGGTTGTTTGGTTTTCTGTGCTCGGAGTTTTCTTGCTGGGCTCCAGCGCAGGCTGATGCCTGTGCTGTCCCTTTCCAGCTGGGAGCCGTGGGCGTTTGGATTCCTCTGTGTTTGGGGCAGGAGTGGAGAACACCCAGAGGCACCAGCACAAGGGAGTTTCCTGCGCTGGTCTGCGGCTGGGGGCTCGGGGGGCCTGGTCCGGGATGGCCGCTGGCAGCCTGTTCTCACCCTGCTTGTCGCCTGCTCGGGCGACCGGTGCTGCTTGGCTTGGGGGAGTTTTGGGCTCGGTGCTGTTGTCCTGATCCACGGGCGCTTGGCTCTGTTCCGGGGTGCCCTGCGGGGGTCACTGCCGTGCGGAAATGAAGCGGGAGGGGGGGGGGATGCCGGGAGCGCAAGGTTGTCCGAGGTGCGTGTCCTTTCTGGGGCTCCGAGGTGTCCTTGCCGTAACCGGGAGCCCGTCGGAGCTGGCTCGGAGCAGCCCCCGTCATCTTCCTGGGCAGTGCGGCTAGGGGGCAGCGGGCTCGGTGGCCTGAGGGGCCATTAGCCGGCAGCAAGCCGGCTTTCTTCATTCAAGCGCCTGAATTAGCAGGAGTGAAACACTTTAGCGGCATCTATTATTAATACCTCCGCTAAAGCTCACAGACAAAAATAGCTGCCTGTAACGTGCAATGACCTACATCGTACTGCAGAGAGGGAGGCAGAGAGCGGGGGCTGGGGGGGCTGGGACGCGCACAAAACTGGCGAGATCTCAAAGGGCAGAGGCACCATTCAACGAAAAAGAGCAGGCGAAGCCCCCCCGTGCCGGCGGGCGCTGCGGGGAGGAGCGGGGCGCGGTCCCCGCCGCCGGGGCTGCCGCTCACCGCCCCGTCTCGGCCGCGGAGGCTGCTCGGCTCCGGCCCAGCCCCCGGCACACAAACGCGTGTGTGCGCGCACCTGGGCGTGCGCTCCGCTCGGGAAGCGCAGCCACGGCGGCGGCGGAGAGGGGATGGATGCACCCCGGGCCGGGCGTGGGCCGTGGAGGGCGGGGGGAGCGGGGATGTTTGGGGGGTTCTTGGAGCCCGTCTGACGGCGGGTGTGTTCCCTCCTCCGCGCTCCTGCCCCGCACAGGAGAGGGCGGGGATGGGAGCGGGCGGGTGCAGGGAGCGGATGGGGCAGTCGGACGGGGCTCCCGGGGCTCCCGGGGCGGCTTCGCCGAGGGGCGGCCGCCGAGGCAGCCGGAAGCCGGCAGCGGGGAGCGGAGCGGAGCGCCCCGCGGAGCCCGGCTGACTCCTTCTCCTTGCTGCTCTCGTTGCCAGGCTGGAGGATGAAGTCTACGACGAGGACGGGAACACCCTGCAGGACTTCGCCTACGACCAAGAGCCCCTCGGTATAGCGAATCCGTCCTCCGTGATCGGCGAGATGTACACCTTGTATTACCCACCGGAAAAGAGGTGACTGCAACTCGCGGGGTGTCAGGCGTGAATTTGGAGTTGGGACAAAAACGGGTCTGGCAGAACCGATTGGGGGAAAAAATAGTAATGATACCTAACAAGCAAACAGCAACAACATCAAAATAAAAATCCCGAACCCAAACAAACGACCATACTGCCCAGGTCGCGGTGCCCAGTGTAAAGCTCAGAAGGAATGGAAAAGCCACCTTACCTCCAGCAGCGCGGGGGAGGGAGCGGGGGAGCCGCCCGCGCCGAGGAGGGCTGGCGCTACTCCCGCCAACGGAGCAGGAATGCCCGGCCGGCGCGGAACCGAGCGAGCGCGGCGGGGAGGGATCTGGGTGGGGACCAGGGGTCCCGGGGGACGCGGGGAGATGCCGCCCTCCGCTCGCTGGCGGAGAGCGATGGTCACCGCCGCCGCCGGGCTCCCGCGACCCGCCGCAGCCCGCTGCCGGGCCTCGCCGCTCACCCGCGGGCTCTTCCCTCTGCCCAGGCACGCCGATGGGATCTTCAACAAAGCCTACAGGAAACTCCTGGGCCAGTTATCCGCCAGGAAATATCTGCACTCACTGATGGCCAAGCGGGTCGGGTAAGGCTCTCTGCTTGCTCTTTTCCGCGGTGGGCGTTGGTGCTGCTGGAAGGGCCGCGCCTGGGGGGGAACAAAGCTGCCCCGGCCGGGGTCGGGATCGCCCTGCGCCCGCCATGGGGCCGGTGGGGCCCGGCTCCCCGAGCACCGGCTGCCCCCGGCCGCTCCCGGCGCAGCGTGAGCCTGGCTGTCAGCGCGGGCGTTCGCGGAGGTTTGTTTGGGCTACTACGCTCGGGCATAGGGATGTATATGTGTGTATATATATTTAGATATAGATATATACACACATGCATGTGTATGTATCTATATATTTACATCTATATATCTATATCTATATCTATATTTCTACATCTATATATCTATATCTAAATCTATATATCTACATCTATATCTATATTTCTACATCTATATCTATGTCAATCTATATCAATCTAACTACCTATATGTCTCTAGAAATTTTTATAGTCAGCCGATTTAAAATTAGCAAATTGGGCAGCCCTTACGGTTTGCTGGGGGGAGCAGCTTATCGAGAGCGGCGATCGAGGGCTCAGCTGCAGCAGC
Organism: Melozone crissalis; assembly: GCF_028551555.1. NCBI lineage: Eukaryota > Metazoa > Chordata > Aves > Passeriformes > Passerellidae > Melozone > Melozone crissalis. The sequence goes on from NW_026535820.1 coordinate 18,512,545, forward strand.
CGAGGCTCGCTCGAAGCCCTGCGCTCCCCCAGCCGCCGGGCGGGGCTCCCCGGGGCCGCCGGCGGGGCACGGGCGGGCCCGGTGCCACCCGCTACCCCTCGGCAGAAGGTAACACGTTAATGAAGCCCCGGGGAGAGCAGCTTTGGCGGCCGCAATGAATAATTCATGGCCGGGAGATATTGTCGCTCCCGCCGCCGCTTGCGCGCACGGCGTCGGGCGCGGTTTCGGCGCGGCCTTTGTCTCCCCGCGCATCTTGCGCACAACGTGTTGCGCCGGGGGCCGCGGGCTGCGCGGGGCTGCGCGGGGCTGCGCGGGGCTGCGCGGGGCTGCGCGGGGCTGCGCGGGGCAGGGGGCGGCGCGCAGGGGCGCGGAGCGGGGCGGGGCGGCCCCGCCTGATGCAGCTGTGCTTCTCGGTGCTTGCAGCGGTGCCAGCGGCGGCCTGGGGGACGATGCGGAACCGCTGACCAAGCGGCACATAGACGGCATCTTCACGGACAGCTACAGCCGCTACCGGAAACAAATGGCTGTCAAGAAATACTTAGCAGCCGTCCTGGGGAAAAGGTATAAACAAAGAATTAAAAACAAAGGACGCCGAGTAGCGTATTTGTAGCGATGTGAGTAACCAGCCACTCCTGTGTATACAAAGTCCTAAGAGAGAGAGAGAGAGAGAGAGAGAGAGAGAGAGAGAGATAAACCCAACAACAACAACAACAAAATCTAAACAAAAACAAAAGTCATTTCCAAACTGACTGAACAATCACCGCTCCTGTGTTATCTAAACATGTATTTATGTATGAAGTAAAGCCATTAAATGAATATTTTGATAATAATATTGTTTTTCTTTTGTACAAAAAGCACTAGAGAAACGCACAGATCTACTTTGTGGACCAATCATTAAGTTATATATAATATATAAATATATATATATAAATACTACTAAGAATAGTAAAGAACAATTCTTCATGAGAAGCCTGCACAAGAACAAGAATTCGCCTGAGCTGTTTATGTTTTTATATAAAATAAATAGAAAAAAAGAGACAATCATTGTTTTGAATATTACTCCTATTTTTGTAACAGAAATTAAAAGGATAGTATTTTTATCCGAGACAGGGTCGAAGACATTAATTTTCACCATTTGCTACTGTATATAGAGAAGGATGACCTGCTCCCAGGGGGATTATGAGGAAATTGATTTGGGAGAATTGGCAAAGCAGATTCTTCCCCTGGTGAGTCTCAAGGCAGGCTCCTTTGCCACTAGCCTCTCTGAAGGGGCAGCGTCCCCTTTCTTCTAGATTTCAATTACTATTTTTTTTCTCTCCTGCTTTCTTTGATTCCAGTTGTATCTCTATTAGTGTATCCTCAAACAATGAGCTTAGAGGATAATTATCTTGTGAAAACAACAGCTCGATCCAAATTGTGCATCTCTGTTGCCTATTGGAGGGAGAAATAGTTAAAAACCCCAAAACTAAAAATAATAATAACAAAAAAAATTTCAAAACAAAACCAAAAATAGCCAAACTCAAAACCCCTACCCACAAATCCCGAACCAGCAGCAAGGGCAGTAAGTACTAAGCCCCGTGCACTGCCCTTCTGGCTGTCTGGGCAGAGTTGCAGAACAAAGCCAAAGCAGAGACAGGACCCGTTTGGAAAGAGTGGGGAGGTGAGCGGGGGCCGGAGCCTGTGCCGGAGCCGGTGCCGCCAGGGTCGAGGTAAGACGAGGCGATCCCACCTCCGATCCGCTACCCAACTGCCCCGGGCAGCTCGGTACTGGACCTGGATGCAAAGTACAGTGTGTTACTCTCCAGTGCTGTCCATGCTTCTCATCATGTGTAATAATGAGCAGGGTTCTCGCCTTTGCATTTTTCGGTCGGAGTTGCTCTTTTCTTTGATTGCTTTTTCTTGTAGGACCTCCCGCCTCTCATCCTCTCTTCGAACTTTTCCGAGCTCTGTTTAACCCACCTGAGTCACCTTTTTGGGTTATGTTCTTTTTGGGAAAAAAAAAAAAAAAAAAAGATTGTGAACGCTCTCTCACTCCTTTGTTCTGTTTTATGCAAGCTCTTATTGTACAAGTTTAGGAACCCCTGTTGTAGCTACCACTAAAGAATTATGCACTACTACGAAAGTTTTTGTTCCTTGTTTATTGAGTTTGGAGGTAAAATGTATTTTTCTACATTCTGGCTTATTGCTTAGTAAAATTTATTTCATAAAACAAACTTTTGTCATAAAAGAATGTGTAGTGTTCACCTGTGGTCCGGTTTCTAACGAGATAAACCATTTTCACCTCATCTCTCTATGTACGGACTCCTATCTTACCGTGTGCCCGGGGGCTGGTGCCGTCCCCCGCCCGGGCCGGGGGCGAAGGAGGACGCGTAGGTACCCGCTTCCTTCCAGCTCACCACACAAACCTTACAGGAGTCTTTCCAAAGACAAAACCAGCCCCGCATCCAAGACGCCGGAAAGCAACCCCCAACCCCCCCAACAAACCCTCGCGGGTAAACCCTTCCTTCCCCGGCCGAGGAGCGGAGCGGAGCGGGCCGGGCCGGGCCCGTGGGGGCGGGCGGGCGATGCCGGCACCGCCCGCCCCGTCCCGCCCGTCCCGTCCCGCCCGCGCTGCCCCGCCGGCCCCGGCCCGCGGGGCGCTGTGTGCAGCTTTCGTGCCTTCTCTTCACCTTGTAAATCGCCACGAGTTCACGGATGGCATTTAGTGGCCCTACGATGCTGCAACACATCGGCTTGCGTTTTAGTCGTCCTTCTGTTCTTTGGCCATGGGCAGAGTGCGCTGTGTTTGTGTCGGCTGTGGTATAATGACATAGGGCTCTCTTGACGTTTTGTTTATGACCTTATCAGTTAGAGTTCAGTGGCTAGTCGCAAGCATTATGAAGTGATCACCTAGGTTATTATCCTTTGTACGATTTCTTTTTTTTTTTTTTTCCAGAAACGCCAACAGCCTTACCAAAATTTGAGCAGATTTGAGATACAGTCATAGTAGGTAGATGTTAGTCTTGGAGAACTTATTTTGTGTGCAAATGAATATAAAAAGAACTTAAACAAAGTATTATTACACACATGATATCTATAACTAGGACTTTGATAACTGTTATATAAAGTGTGTAAAGTTTGTATTAATAAATTTTTGTAAACAATGCAATTTCGTCTAATGTTTGGGGGAGAGAAATCTAGAACCTAACAGTGAAAGCTGCATTTCATTTAATTTGTTTTTTAATTAGCTCATTATTAAGCAGAATTCTTCTACAGTGTTTCATGCCTGGGATATCTTTTTCATTAAGTTTCCACATCTTATCACCTCTACTCCGTTCGAACCAGCTAAACAGAACTGCTGGAGTAAAGAGCCTAGTCCCACACACATCAGCTCAAAACGCTCTCTAAAATATGCAAATCAAACTAGTCGGCACCTATGGTCCGTTCCTCTAACAATTCCTGTGCTTAGAAGCCGTTTATTTCAAGCGGAATTGGTATGTTTGATGAGATCTTCTCCTAATCCGCTTTTAATGAACATTCTGTATGGAATAATGTGCTTCCAAGTGCCACACGGCTTGGGCAGCATCTTTCTTTGGATTAAAGATGTACTAGGTGTCCTAAAAAAATTACACTGCAACACTACAAAGAATTCCTGAGTTTTTCAGGGTAGTACGTGGCTACACTGAAAAAGCACAGGATAGTTTGTTGGCACAAAGTGGAGGTCAGAACTCAAACCTTCACTTCAGCTTAGCAATAGCTGCTTCTATTAATTATTTTTATTGTATCTCTGGGACTTCACTCAAGCATGCTGAAAAGTAACAGCAATTTAGTTTAAACTAAACTCAATTTCTTTCTAAGACTGTAAAATTCAAAAACAAAGCACGGGAATTTAAATGACAATTTCCTAGCTATTTATTTTTCAAACTCCAAGTCGAGGATTTGAGACAGGCTGGTCATATCCTCTTTGCCATGAATTCACCTGCTAAACAGTATTTTACTGACAAACTGGAAAACACTGAGAGAACTTTGCTGATGATGTCAGTGGCACATGTCAGGAGTTACTGCAAAGTGAGATAAAAGTGTTGATTAAATGCAGAGCAGGTCAGATAAGAATGCCAACCCCCCATGCCCCCCAGAACATACGTGTCCAGGGGAGGGGGAGATGTGAGTGGTTCCCCAGACTCAGAGCATAACAAAATCCAGCCACTGTTTCCCAAAACCGGCATGCAGCAAACACCTGCTCTTAACCTTATTCAGGGCTCATACATATAGTTACACTACATTTCCTGCCCATCAAAACTGACTAAGATAACCAAGCTGGACACCTTCTTCATATTCAAAGAATGAAACTTTCAAAGGATGAAGCTTAGGATTGGTCCACCTGAAAAGTAAGGTCTTCATTAAGTCCTGGTATTTGTTGAAGATGTGCAAAAGATGGAAATTCTGCTGTAAATCACATAAAGATGGTCCTAGCCTCACTCTACTGAAGTTCCTCTTTACCAAATCAAAGACAATGTCATGGAAAAGCTCAGTTCCCAGTGAATTAAAGTGCCATCTTAAATGTTACTCTTGGAAAATATTCGGTACTGAGTCTTACAGTATGAGTTTTGTGGGGATTACTGGAGTTCTGTGTACTGCTGTAGAAATAGGAGAAGAAATGGATAAAACTGGCTGAGGAAACAAGAATGACTAGGCAAGACATGGTTTTGGAGCCTCATATTGTAAAAACTTTGACTGATATTCAGTCAAAGTGATGAAATCCAGTTAGGTAGTAAAGAAGGCTGCTGTAAATTCCATCCCTTGGAAATGTGGTTCAACACCACACCTGTCACAGAGCTACATAGGTCATCAAAAGCAGAAAAGCCAATTTCTTTAGAGCTCTGTTGTGAACTCAGATGCAGCCAGTATTTGCCTTTCACAAGATTTGCTTGTGAGGGTGCTGATCTCCTCTCCACATTCCTACAGGACCTTTCAGTCTTCTTCAAAGCATAAAGTTTGTCTGTTGTCTGTACATGTTTTCACCTAGAATTAAGGAAAATAGGAAGACAAGATGAAATTTTATCTTTTGGGGGCTTGCTACTTCATACCTTTGCAGCTTACTTTTCAGTTATAGGATAAATAATTCAGTCTTCAGGAAAAACCTTCAGGGAAAGCTCATCCTGGAAAATGTAAAGGCCTCATATTTAGCCTTTAGAACTACATGTCCTCTGAACTACACTCATGGATTTTTAAGACCCAAGTGGACTCTTATGATCATCTACTCTGTTTTAGATAATACAGGGCATAGGATTTCATTCAGCATTTCATTTCTGAATGAGCTATTCTGTATGACAGCAGTATTGATTCCAAGGCTAGCAGGGATGCCAAATTTACTGGATAAGTTGTTCCAAATGTGGCAGTTTAGCACTCTGTTCCTTGTCTTATTTTTGAGTCCAAGAGATTTGTAGCCTGCTGAAGAATCTCTAATGCCTGTAGATTTCCCTCTCCACACATGCAGTCTTAGGCAGTGTTTTGCTCTTCTCTGTGCCCTTTCTTTGAGGTGGTGAGGTTGATCTTTAAGCGATCAGCATGAGGGAGATTTTCCTCAGGTGCCACTGTCTCTGAAGCATTTGTATTTATTAACATCCTTGGTAAAGTGTTGAGACTGGAAATGGTTACAATACCTAGCGATGATCACCTTAGGATGTGACAAAAAGTAGCAACTTCTTTAACCCCTCCTTCTGCAGGTGCTGCTCATTGCTAACAAGGATTGCTTTTGCTCTCTTGGCCATTTTGTCATGCTGTGAGATCACGACCTGTTCATAATCCTCTCCCACAGATAGCTTCTTTTCCAGATGATTACTTCACATGCACAGAAGCCACAGTCTGGAAGTGACACCATGGTTCTTGATTCCTATTCTGTACTATTGTTTTATGTTGTGTTAAAGCATTTTTTCCCCAGTTATTTTACCTTACTGAGCTATTACTTCTCAAAACATTAATTTTTTTTCCTGCACAAAGACCATTATGTGCCATCTCATCTGTCACCTGGCACCCCTTTCTGCCACCTTTGGAAAGCTGATCCTTTCTAGCAATGCTGCTTGTGTATTTATGCATTGTGATACATGGGCTCAATCCTGCTGCAGTGCAGATCTGTCTAACTATTCCAGATAGGGATTTGACGCACTTGTAAGTGCAAATCCTGTGACAGAGGAAGTCAGAGTGACTCATAGCGAGTTGCTGGCCAGATCTCCTTTTGCACGTAGGTTCCTAGAGGCAGCCCCATACTTGCATAGCTGAGGTCCCATCCACTCTAAACCTATGTGGGACACCTGAAAGTACTTTTTGATAGAACCATGGCTCAGTTATTCCCCTGGAATACACACACAAGAAAAGTAGTCCATGATGTATTAATGGTAATGTGGTTGAACTGTTGAGGTAGAATAAGTGTAAAACCTAAATTCATCTTTCGAAGTAATTAGTTAATTGGCTGCCGATAAGATTCATCCAAATGTAAAAATGGAATTTAGTTTTGAGCAAGGACATTTGAGCACCAGAAATAGGACAGTTTACAAGCACTGTTACCTATGTTTACCATTTATGCAATAGTGTTTGTTGTGCAACTTCAATAATGAAATATCTACAAGAGATAGAGGTATGGTTCTCTGAAACAGCATAATTTCTTTGTGAGGACCACAGCAAAAAGACTTCTTTCTCTTCAGGCTCTGAGAAGAGTTTCAGACATTCCTTCAGCAAGAACTTCATGGAGGTTCGTGGTAGCATGAATTGGAGGAGTGGGACAGAAAAATGAGAGTCACTTCTGGCTCTTCTATGGTGTTGTCCAGAGTCTCAGTACCAGGATATCATAGAATATCGTAGAGTCATAGAATCATAGAATATACTGTGTTGGAAGGGACCCATCAGAATCATTGAGTCCAACTCCTGGCCTTGTGCAGGACACTTCAAAAATCACATCATGTGCGTGAGAGCATTTTCCATACACTTCTTGAACTCTGTCAGGGTTGGTGCTGTGACCACTCCCCTGCTGAACTTGTTCCAGTGCCTGACCACCCTAGGTAAAGAACCTTTTCTTGATATCCAACCTAAATCTCCCTTGACTCAGCTTCATGACATTTCCTTGTGCCCTGAAACTGGTCACCAGAGCGAAGAGATCAGTATCTGCTCCTCTGCTTCCCCTTGTGAGGATGTTGAAGACTGCAGTGAGGTCTCCCCTCAGTCTCCTCCTCTCCAGGCTGGACAAGCAAAGTGACCTAAGCTACTCCCTGCATGGCTTTTCCTCCAAATCCATCACCATCCTCGTGGCCCTCCTTTGGACACTCTCCAAAAGTATAATGTTATTTCTATCTTGTAGTGCCTGAAACTGCCCCCAGCACTCGAGGTGAGGCTGCCCCAGTGCAGAGCAGGGCAGGACAATCCCCTCCCTTGCCTGGTTGGTGATGCTGTGTCTGATGCCCCCAGGACACGGCTGCCCCTCCTGGCTGCCAGGGCACTGCTGACTCAGATTCAACTTGCCATGGACCAGGACCCCCAGGTCCCTTTCTGCAGCACTGCTTTCCAGTCTCTCATTCACCATCTATACACACAACCAGGGTTGCCCATCCCAGGTGCAGAATATCCGGCACTTTCCCTTGTTAAACTCCACATGGTTGGTGATTGCCCATGTCTATAATTTGTTGACCTCTCTCTGCAGGGCCTCCCTGCCTTCGATGGAGTCAGCTCCTCCTTATTCAGTATCACCGGCAAACTCACTAAGTATTCCTTCCAGTCCTGCCTCCAAGTAATTTATGAAGACGTTGAAGAGCACAGGGCCGAGGATGGAGCCCTGCAGAACTCCACTAGTGACAGGTTGGCAGTCTGATATTACCCAGTTACTCAGTCTTTTGTGCCCAACCTGTAAACCAGTTACTCACCCATCATGTAACATGTTATCCAACTGTGTGCTGGATGTATTATCCAGAAGGATTCTGTGTCAGACAATATAAAAATTTTTTCTGAGGTCCAAAAAGCTCTGGCTTTCCTAGATCAGCTCGGTGGGTTACCCTGTCATGGAGGGAAATCAGATTTCCAAGCAGGACTTTTCCCTCGTGAAGCCGTGCTGGCTGTGACTGATGACGGCGCTGTCCTTGAGGTATTTTTCCATACCTTCCAGGATAACATTTGCTGTGATTTTACTGGGCACCAAAGTGAGACTGACAGGCCTTTAGTTTCTGGGGTCATCCTTCTCATTCTTAAAAATTGTGACAATCATATTCAAGAGGATATGAGGAACTCCATAAGTACAACTTCATGGCAAAGGATGTAGCATAAATAAACACCTTCCTGCTGACGTCTCAAAATGGAAATATGAACTGGAGAAAGGAGAGGCACAATGAGAATTAACAGTTTTATGAGAAAGGAAATTTCCATTGTCATCTTCCACAGACATCCAGATAGCACCCTGTTTGTCTTATTTTTTGGACCACCTACTTGGGACTCGAGGGCCTGCTGATTTCAGGTGCATGTTGAATGATAGAGATATTTTAACAAAAATTAATATATTTTTCCCTCGCTGGTACACATTTCTGAAAGTCTTGTGCTTTGTCCTCTGACTCTTTGCTCGTATCAGAAAGATTGGTCAGCATCATATCCTGTCCACGTTAGCAGGATTAATATGCTCCTCTGATAGCATATATCCATTCTGATATGCATATTTATAGATGGAGAGGGCAGAATGAGGAAATAGTTGCCCAGGCTAAAGGGTTTGCTATTCAAGATTTGACAACAGATCTAAATATATATTCATTTTGGACAGATTAGATTAGACTCAGCCTATGGATGGTCTCTGTTTTGACATTTATCTCCATGGTGAGAAGAATGGTTACTTTTGAGTGGTAGAGTTATGAATAAATGACTGCCTTTCCCCCAGGAGTGAAGATTAGTGTCACAAGAAATCAGCCATCATGTATGTTATATGCCGAATGTGTACTCTCTCAGCTCCCACTGCTTGGATGGGATTGAAACTTTCCTGACAGTTGGAGAGAATGAAGAGTGCTTGGGCGTTGTGGCAGTCAGGCTGCTCTGAAAACAGTTAAACTTCTAATCAGCTGTGAGCTCTTATGTCACCGGCAAAATAACAATATATGCAAATGAAACTGTAAAAATAGTGCAAAGAAGCCTTTCTCTCCCTTGCTATGAGTATATATATATGTATGCATATGTGCATGTATATACACATCTTTCTTAAGCAGACAAGAATGAGAACACATTAAATTTCTGATATTTATGTATTGGCCATAGCTAAACTTAGACACAACATCTAATTTACACTGACGTCTTTCTTTAACAAGTTTTGTAAGAGGAATGATTTAAGTTCAAGGAAGTGCACTGAGTCATCTGCACGGTGGGCCAGTGGCTGAGCTAAGTTTAGAATCAAGGGGAAGTTTTGGATCTTCTGGCTCTAAGTTTTTCCCTTTACATCTCTGCTTTTCTTGTTCTCAGTGCTTAAAAAAAGAGAAACTTTCTTCCGCAAAAAAGAGAAACTTTCTTGCCAATTTCTGTTCTTCTCTTACTTGATTTTTTAAGGTATACTTGGTTCTCTAGTCTTTTATAGTAAATCAGACAGTTTAATTTAATGAGCTATCCGAGATTTTACAGTCAGGTTAGCTGATGACCTTGCAAATAGTACCTTGAGACATTTCTGTCTCAGGAGTGCTGAGATTAAAAAGCACAAATGAAAAACGTGAAGTCTGTTCAAGTGATATCTGAGCAAAGTAGCATTTCCCAGTCTCAAACAAAAAAAACCCCCAACAGATGAAGCTGAGCAAATTCAGTCCAACCCAACCCACTCAGCACAACCTCTGTTCATGTGTGCCCAATATAAAACTACACGCAGTCACTCTCTTCAGCCTTCCTTCCTCCCAAGACTTTCTGTGGGCCGATGAGTTTCCTGGCAGCCCAAGCGTATCATGCAGGTTATGGAACACCATAGCCTGAGGAATCCAGCTCATTCCTCCTCTGAGAGACATATCTGAAACCAGACTCATGGCCAGAACAGGGGAAGACCAGTGCATTCTCTCCATAAATGAGCTGCAGACAGGCTGTTCCCAGGTTATGAGTCTTTTTCCTCTGTGTCAGACCCAGGATGCACTTCTTGCGCCACATGGGTTCATGGGTTAGAACTTCATGGGTTCCCCTCCAGTCTTTTGTCATCTGGGCCCAGCACAGCCCAACAGATAGATTTTACAAGGCACAACTCATCTCTGATACAAATTGAATGGCTAATCTGCTTTTGTACAACTTCTGTAGATTTTATCTATTTTTTTTCCTTGGGTTGATGAATACACAAAAACTAAGAAAGGCTGGCCTGACTCTCAAAGGTTATGCATGTTTAATAATTTCTGGTGCCTCTAGTTGATTTGGTGCATTGCTGTGTTTTGCATCAGGAAAGAGCCATGACACAGCTAAGAGGCGATTAAGCCCAGGACTTTGTGTAGCATGCTGTATGCAGGCAGGTGGAACAATTAGACTGAAAGGAAGCAGTTTTCTGATTGTGTTTCACTTGCTATAATAAAATGTAGTTATGTGTTTTACCAGTTTCATTTTATTCCTTATGCTTCAATGACAGCCTTATTACACCACTGTTTATGTGTTTTTTAAAGCTTAGTCATTGTTTAATCTTATAAACAGAGAGTCAACTTCTTGACTGATAGTTGTTGCACCTCACTTCATTATAAGAGTACTACCAGGGCGACCTCATACAGTTGTTACTTCCCAGTAGAGCTGCTCAGAAAAAACAAAAACATTGCAATCTATTGAATCTATTGAAATCTATTAATTACCAATTATTAGTACGCAACAGGACCACAATTGCATTTGCATTGTATTTAGCTTTATTTTAGTAATAATGACAGTGTTCATGTCAGTGGAGCCAAAACAAGAAGAAGAATGCCTGCCCACTCAACCTGAGTGAGCTTCATCACAATCTGACCCTGTCTCATTGAAAAGGACTTTTCCAACATGTATAGCCTTTTCATATTCCAGATCAGTGGCTCCTAAAGGGTGGGCTTCAGAGCCAGAAAATCACAAAACTCCCTTGTAACATCACAGTGAGCAGCTGTCACTCTGTTAAGATAAATGCTACCTTTTATAAGCTGCAGTTACTGTTCACTTTTCTCCACACTCCTTATATTGCTGCTTTGACCTAGTCTGAGTCATTCCCTGCATGGGAAGCATTTCTTCCTGTGGGCATACATTATGACTGGGGTTGTGTACTGTTAAAAAGGGATAATGCGTCCTCTGACTCCTCAGCAAAATGTTTCTGCCTGGAATTACACACAGGATGCACACACAGTGAAGACAAAAGTCAGCAGGAGTTTGTTAGATTCCCCTGCTATACAGGTAGATGAGAGGTGGAAAAGTAGCTTTTAAATGGCAATGAACAACATGCCTGTGCTCAGGGAGAGGCAGGCATGAGCTGTGAGTACGAGGCAGGAGGAGGGGGTGCCCAAAGGCTCTGCTGCATCTGTGTGCAGAGGCCCTGAGAAGGCACCAAACAAGAAGAACTTTGTTCCACCACCTTCGAATTGTGAGAAATAAGGACAGATTTCTTTCCTGCTCTGTTCTACTAGCAGGACCATCAGAGCTCCCATATGGACCAGGCCAAAGGCTAGCCCAGCAGCCTGTGTCTGATGGTCATCAACAGTTTCAGAAATGTCTCCGAATCTGGGCATGCAGAAGGGCCATCTTTGCCAAAATGAGCATCTGGCCATCAGTAAATTAAGTACTTACTACTCATAAGCTGCCTTTATATGGGTGTCTGACAGACCAGGGGGACATCCATTGATTTAGTGGCTACATTTTAAAGTCCATTTTTATTTTAGCTTTATTTCAACAATGAATATCCTGTTCTAATTAGGCACTATAAATTCTTGTGCTTTGATAAATTAGATTGTTACATGTCTAGCCACCCTCTGAAGACACCTCTATAGTCAAAGTATCATTACTTGTGTATTCCAAAACAGGATACATGTTGGCTGTTGGAGATGACAGAAAAAATCCCAGCTCATTAAAATACAAATCTTATCTGAATTACCATTTCCTGACCATTCTTTCTACCCTGTTCTGTCTATTCTTCCTACCCAACAATTTAGGGATCTTTAAAATTTCTTGCTATGACTTTCAAGCTATTTATAAACGTTTTGTTTATACGCAGTACAGCTTTTTGTGTCTCAGGAGCATTCTGACTTCTCTTTCTCTAACAATGCCTTTAAGAATGAGCACCATGAGAAAGCACTGTATGATATCTTTGTTGTGTTTTCCATATAGCTCCAAAGCCCGAGTTTGAAAGCTAGGAGTGAATTTTGGCAACTAAACTACAAATAAACCCACCAGTGCTTCAGTATGCTTTTGTAATACAAAGCCACATATTTGAACACCAGCTTCAGGTGTTTCCACATCTTGCCCAACAGCTTGTAGTGATTATTGTGAAACATTGGCAAGATCACATATTTTTTGCTCAGTCTGAAACTTTCACCCGCTTGGTCAAAAAATGGAATTGCTTTTCTTCTGAAATTTTATCTTTTTTACATATATATGTACACACCAAATTGTACAGAGACTATAGTGTAGCCATGTGGGCAAAAAGAGATATCCCTAAAACACCTGTTAAGATTCACAATACTCAAAGAATGACATATTCCTTTGAGTCTCACAGAGACGTGCTGCTGGGGCTTGCTGCATTTCATGGCTGAAACCCTTTCAAGTACAGATTCCCTCTGGCTTTCAATGACTTTCTGCATGCAGAGAAACCTGCCCAGGCTCATTGCTGTAGGAATACAAAAGGGGCAGGAAATGTGGCTGCCTTTCTCTGACCACTTGGAACTAAGATACTCTGCATCACAGTGAAAGACAAAAACCAGCAGGACTTTGTTAGAGTCTGGTTGCCTTAATCAGAAAAAAAAAATCTGGTGAGCTGAAGATGTCCAGATGGGTTTATAAAGAAAAAAAATAACAGACTGTGTTCTTTACCCCCATGACAAGAAATAATTCCATGTTGGCGATGCTTCCACAACATACCACCTCTGCTGCCACCAGGGCAGCTTGCCCAGCAAAGAGCCTCCCATGGCCATGAGCAAAGGCAAGTGCAAGTCCATGAATTCAGCAGGAGGCCTACATGTAGCTCAAAAAGGGGAATAGTGCTGCAGAATAAGAAGATATTTACAGGAAAGAGGACTCGACTCAACCAGCAAAGTTGGTTGGTGCCAGCACAGAGGCAACACGGACAGGGAAAACTTCAGGTAATGGTTTGTATTGGCAAGGAGCTGAGCTTCAGCACTGGGGTCCATTCTGACAGGGATGTACACATATCAAATTGTCTTGTGCTGACAGATCTATCACTTTGTTGAGTAACTTATGCTAACCACATGGGAAAAGCCAAGCTGATCAGAGAGTGGCTGTCATTCTATAGTGAATGTTTCATCTTGGTGAAGAAGAGGGTGCAATTAATATCAGATGATTCAAAAGTGACCAGATACACAGAAGTTAGGTTGGGTTCTGAGGTTTTGTTATGTTTCCAAGTCAGCAGAAAGTAATCAGATTGTTTTTTAAGAAGCATTTTCTCAAGAGTTTTAGTAAAGAGAAGAGAGAGTCATGAGTTCCAGTTGTGCTACAAGTAATTGTGATAATGATGGTGAGCTCCAAGTCAGATACTTTTCCACAGTGCCCATGGCTAAGCTGTATGGCTCCATCAGCCTTGGAGCAGTCAGGCCCTCTGCTTTCCTCACTCTGCACATGGAAGAATCTGTGAAGGAAATCTGTCTTTCCACATGTGGTAAAGTTTCAAAAGATTTTTTCACAAACCCTCGTTTTTGCACAGCTTAAAGTTCATGGTCAGTAGAAGAGAGGGGAAGCTGAGTGAGGCTTCCCTCTTATGCTGCTGCCTGGAGGGGGCTGGAAGCCGCTTGGAATTGCAGCAGATAAGCATTTGCAGACAGTGCTTTAATGTGGACACTGATGTAGAACAATATTAAACTCAAATGCTGTACCCTTTAATAAAGTCCCAACAGGGAAACCTAGGAATCAGGGGGGATCAGTTCTGCAGGGCTGGCCCCAATGCTTTTGCCAAAGTGTAGAGGAAGGGTGGGGAGCCCTTTGGTAAGCAATGCTCTGCTCAACCAGAAAGATTGGGAGTAACCCAGCTTACCCTGACAATTCGAGTTATTTTCTATGTAAAACTGATGCAGGAACTCACTTGTATTGATTATTCTAACTCTGAATAGACTGTGCAGATCCTATTTCAAATCTTAATTTTTTAGGCTTTAATGTTTAAATGACACAGATTTGAACATTTGCCACAACTTACCTTCTCAAAATTTGACTCCCTAACCAGCACTGGTTGTTTTGCAGCATTATAAGGATAAAGATATGGAAAAAATGTATTAGGCTTTTCTTTTGCCACACTGTATGCCCTCATTTTCCCCCTTGGTTTTGGATTTTCAATACACAGAAATACTATTTTGGGCAAAAGTTGGCACTAAAAGTGTGCATCAGGTTACTGCTGCTAACAAGCAGCTTGTCTCTTTGATCTGAGGTAAAGCATGGATTGAATGCTCCTGGATCATTGTGCTTGTCATGATAAATTTACTTTGTTCCTTGGTGGTAGATGCACCCTAGGGTATGACATTGAGGGCTGGAGGAGGAAGAGATGGCCTGGTGCCTGAGAGAGCCCTGTGTTCATGTACCTCCCCCCAGATGTACAGATGTTTGAAGTTCACTGGCGTATCTCCTTGTCCTGGCAACACACATCAGTTTTCTGTGGGCAGGCATTTTCTGTGGGCAGACATTTCCACTTGAGTGCCTAATGTCCTGACATGAACAAGTGCTGGGCTGTTTGGCAGGATCCACAAACCAGATGTTACCTCAGCTGCTTGCTGCTCAGGGTGTTGCCTGCTAGGTGTGCCTGTGAGGGATGCCACCCTGTGGGGTACAAATTCAGGCAGAAGCCAGTGATTGTGAGCTGGAGAAATGGGGGTCGCATCCTACTGCTCTCCCCTGTTGCATCTTTGGCCACTTGTTTTCCCATGGCAAAGTCAGAGTGATCTTTCATAACCTGCTGTCTTCAGAAGAGCAGAGTGTCTCTTCGGCTGTGGTTGAATTGCAAGTTAACTTTTCTCACAAGTAATGGCTTCTTTCAAATAATCTTTGTTATGATATAAAGTCATATTACTCTCTGCTGTGCTGCTGTTAAGAAGATGTGAGTTGGAGGAGTGTCTTCTGTAACCAGAGGATTTGGGAGAAGGTAGGATTTTTTTAATTTGCCATTTTTCCCTGCTGAGGCCTGCTATGAAAAAAAATAACAGAAATTGTTACTGCTGTACTTTATTGCTTCAGAAATGTTTTCTATAACTATTGGTCAGTAGAAGAGCTATTTCAGAGTAAGTCACTTTTTAAAAAACTTGCAGTAGTAAGCAACTGCAATTCCCATATGTCTGTGTTACTGCTGATCCTTAGTCTTATGTAGTGCAATATGTTGCAAGGAAGATGCAATTAATTATCAACCTAATTTTTCAAGGTTTGTCTTTAGAAACATGAGCTTTTTTTATATCTGCACAACCTCATCAGGTCCTTATACTATCACGGAGCACTGTAGATTTAACTTTCTGGTCTCTTTGCTAGCCAGCAAGGTTTACTCTTTCTATTTTTAACATTTAATTTTTCATCTATTTTAGAAAGGTGTCAACAGGCAGAAATGTACTTAAACATTTCAATGACTGCTGGAACTACTGGATATTTTAAGGCATATCTGTCACTGTCATAATGAAGGTTTATACTTCCTTATTTTCTAAATACACCGAACAGAAGTTTGTATGTAATCAATACACATGCATATGAGCACAGCTATTCATCTCTGTATGAACTTAATGTATCATTCTTATAGGATTAAATATAATTTTATTTCAATAAAAAACAAATCTGCAGGCACTTCAGATTTTACCAATATTTATTATTTTCCCCCCTAAACAGGAGTAAAAGCAGCTATTTTTCTGCATGGTTTTGATTTCTAAAACTGATGTTCATCTACAATGGAAATGCATGTTATTACACATTCCAAAAAAAAAAAAAAAAAAACAACCAAAAAAAACCCAGAAAGAAGACATTGAAGAGTCTTATAATTTGGAGATTATTCAGGAAAAATAAATGCTGCAGTTCTTTCAAATATAACTCTTGATCTACAGCTTCGTGTTGCATCTTGGCCACATGACCTTAATAATTGTTATTTAATAAATAAAAATATTCTTTAATGGGAGTATAAATATAAATTACAGGTATTTTGTGGCTTTTTTTTTCACAGCTGCAGAAGTGTAAAAAGTTATCATCTGAGTGAGAGTGGACATGTCATGGTATTGTAGAGAAAGAGAAGCCCATGACGTTACTGCTGTCCTTCACATGTGCAGACTCATGGTTTTGGACATGCCTGGCTTTGGCATGTGACTTGCATGTCCACACACACACATCTCCTCTCAGGCACACCTCTGACAACCTGCAGCCATGACCAGCACTGCCAAAATGCTGCAGCATTACATGATAGAGCCACATCACCATTTTCTGGTGTGTACAAGGCATGACAGTTAATAAGTGTTTTGGGGCATTCTAGTCACTCAGAAATGTTGCTCAGAAATGCTAAATTGCAAGTAAGTGCAGTAATTATAATTCTGGAGATCCTGCTTACAAAATCAGACTATTTTATTCCAAAGTATTATTTTTACTATTTATTTATTACTTGTATTGCCATAGCAACTAGGAGCTCAGCCACAGTCAAACTCCCCACTTTGCTAGGAGCTGCACAAACAGGAAAAACAGATGAGGAGCTCACACTTGCATTAATAAGGTGTTCTTAATTTTAAAAGGTCTCTGAGGTCGCATATGCAGCTGCAGACAAAAGATGTAAAGCAAGTTTCAATATAAAGGATAAATAAAACCACAATCAGACCCTCAGTGATAACTTGCCTGTCTGCTGAAACTCCTCAGAGAAATGATGGCATTATCAGCAGCCCCTGAACCATGCCCTTAAGGAAATAAATTCAGGCTCTATCAAGCCAGGAAGGGAGGGCCAACTAAAGGCCTCATGCTGCAGCATCTCCACATTTCCTATGTGGATGGCTGGTGGGAACACCTCTGCTGATCCATCTGAGCATGACCTCCTCACGTGAGGAAAGCTACACAAAACTCTTTGGTACAGAATTCAGGCTTTAATGAACCTGGGATCTGGAAATATTCCTTTCCCATCATCCTGCCATTGACCTGAGGAAACCTTCTTGTTCGTTAAGAAAAAAAGTTGTCAACACTCCATAAGAAACCATCACCCTATGAATCCCAGTGGGGACACCACCGAAAGGACCATGATCACACAAAACAATGACCTTCTTAAATCCTACTACATTTCAGAGCATATTGATTCCTGGCATGGTATTCAGGTGTGTAATACAAATGCTATTTTACATTCCAGAAATGCTAGCCCTGTTAACACCTTGAAATCTTCCTTTTATGCCCTATAAAGACTTCCATTAACTCCTTCCCTCATTCAGTATCTCCTTATTTTAGTTTCCTATTTATTTTTCTCTCTTTCTTGGTCTTGACCATTTTTTCTGCAACATGTTACTCTCACAAATTTCTGCCTGAAAGAAGACACGATTTACTATGTCATTTTTAATGAGGGGAGTTTGTGCGATGCATGTAGTTGGGGTTATTTCAAAAGAAAGAACACAAACATGTACGTGCTAATTAAACACGCCATATTAATGATGAGGTAGCACGTGGCTCTCATAACTCTGGCAGCAATGAGGAGAGTCCTGAGGGAGGCATATTCCTTCAGACTAAATTGCTGTAGAGATCTTTGCAGGGAGGCTCTCCCTTTTGTTTCTGAAGGCGCTATGCTGCTGGGGGGATGTGCTCTTGTCTAACACTGACAGCCCACTGCCCCTGCCCTTTTCCCTCTCTGCATTAAACTGCTGATAAATCTTCCTGGTCATCCTGTAGATTAGAAGAGAGAACTAAAACCGCAGTGTTTCCAGCCAGCAAGACTTTGGAAGGGAGGAGTGTGTGTGATATTGCTGCAGAGGGGGATTCAGCTGGTGGGAAGCCCTGCTGTTTGCAGGCAGCCTCACTCATCACCCTGCAGGAGCGAGGAGTCAGGCTCTGCTCTGGTCCTCCCTTGGGAGCCGTGCTGCCTGGAGCCTGGCTTTGTTCATGGGCACAGCCAGACAGAGCCACAGGCTGCACCCCAGGCTTTGGGAGCTGTCAACAGGGTGCACCTTTGGAAGCTGGAAAGGGGCCCAAGCTTTCTGTGAAGGCATAGGCAGGGGTATTTATTCTCTTCTTTTTGACAAGTATGAATTTATAAACATCTTGATCTGACTGTCTGATTGGATGTAGGGCTTACAGGAACAGAGTGGTTTGAAAAGCATGGTCTTTTGGACATCATAAGGACAATCCTAGTCCTTGTCTATTCTCTCATATGGAAAAATTATACATAGCAGAAAAAAATAAATTCAAAGAAAACCATTTTCATCACAACTGAATCAGGGCAAACTTCTTACTCAGTCCCTATTTGGACAAAATGCCTGTTTCTGAGTGTGAGGCTTTTTAAGCCAAATGCCTAGACAATTTGCTATTAATGGGCAAATGAATGGGAAACCAATTCAGAATTGATGCTAGAAAATGTTCAAGGTCAAATGACGGTATTTAGCTTTCACAATTTTTTGTATCTGCATGCTTCTACAGATTAAGTAGCTTAAGTCCTGAATGCTGTCATTTGTTGGTATAAATGGTTCATGGTCAGATGAGGTAAAGGTGTTCTCAAAACCGGACCCTGAAGTTTCCCCAGATGTGCAGCAGAGATTGAAGCCCAGGCAGGTGAACAGCAGTGATCTAGGAAAGGAGGGATGAGTGAATGGATAGGCTGTGTGCACAGCACAGTTTGGCTCTAATGGGCTGGGATGTAAAGAGCCTTTTTCTTTCAGCTGCTTCATGCATGGTGGCAGCCTGTTGTGAGTACTTTTAAGGGGACAGTTTGAAAGAAAGACTAGGAGGCTCATATACTAGCTGCTTTGGAGACTATTTTTTGCAAGACTTTTTCTGTTGTAGGCATTGACTCTGCTCTGACTCTGGACAAAAATTGCCTGCTAGCTGTACAGAGGTGATGTGTTCAAATATTTGGAGATTGTTTGGCGTAGTCTGCCACAGAGTACTGCATCTGAGCTGTCTGCTACCAGCACATCTTTGAGCTGCTGTCATATCCACCTTTAGCTTTTTAGATATTGTTCTAATGGATATTTTATGACTGGGCACAGAACAAGGCTACCAAAATCAGCCTAGGGGCTCTTTGCCTCTGCTCCTGAGCTCAGTCTTTACCATCACTACTGCCTTATGAGAGGCTGATTCAGGAGTGCTGCCTCTTCCCGCTTTATCCTGCATGGATGAAACTTTCTTTTGCTCCCCAGGCTACAGATGAGTAAATTCCCTTCCTTACCAGAAAAGATAGGACAAGTGGCTCTGTTGGTACTTGGGCACATCCCGCTGGCTTCATGCAAAGGATGTTAATTCACCTCTGCTCTGCTTTTGGCCCTGAATGCCTGTTCCTGCCAAGTGTGCTGTGGGAACCTGTGTTAAATGTTACTGTCACTTTTAGTATATGAGAGATGATAAATACTGTGGAGACAAGCTGTGAAGAATGAAGACAAGAAGCTGATGTTTGGTGTGAATGAAGAGGGGGGAGGCTGTGAAAAGTGAAATCACATGCTCAGAGCAAAAGGCTAGGAAACTTTTCTTCACTGTAATGTTATGAATGGAAATAGGTAGCTATGTTATATTTGACAAATTTGTAGAAGATGATGTTAGTTGAGACAGGAGATGGTGAGAGCCTGGAGGAGGGTTTTATGTTATGAATGAGAATAAATGTGTATAATGTATAACTGTAAAGTAAAAAGATGGAGTAAGAATCATTTGGGAATTCAGCTAAAGGCTGTGCCAAGGCCATGGACCTGAGGAGCTGCAGAAGAGGCAAGATAGTGGAATTTCCATAGTGACAAAAAAAAAGGGAACATGACAGAGGGAAAGATGAAGAGCCCTACTCTGACTGTGCCACTCTTAAGCAGATGGCTGAAACATGAAACATGGAGCAGGTACATTATTTATTTATTTTGAAGATGAGATTATCTGGAATTTGATTATTTGCATAATTATCTGTAAATGAATTATCTGGAGACAACATGAAAAGAAACAGAGACAGAGTCCAGGTGTAGAAGGCTTCTGTGGAAAACCGGAGGGAAGAATGAGAAAAATCCTTTGAAATGTACATTTGAGCGTGGTTAGAGGGAAAAGGGGAGATTCAAGACACAGATGAGTCAAAGTCCATGGAGAACAGCTTTAGAAGAAGAAGAGTCTTGCAGGCAGATTGAAGAGGGTGGCAAGGGGTGTCAGTTCTGGGGTTTGGGAAGAATGATTTGTGAGGCACTTTGAAAATGTGTCTTCTTCTCTGGAGGGCAAAGGGAAAAAGTTAAGAAAAAAGAAGAAAAGAAAGCTTAAGACTGAGCTTAATTGGAAGAGCTCCAGAATGCATTTGGAGACAAAAAAGGTGGGTGGAATGGTTGGTAGAGACGAGAGTGGAGTCAAAGATGGTTTATTTTTAAAAGGACATTTATATTGTGAGGTGGAGCATCTTGAGGAAATTGAGAAATAGAGATACTAAAGAGGGAGTGGAAGAGTGCCAGCGAGATTAAAAGACAAGCTTGAAAGAAGATAAGATGCTTGTCTGCCTAGAATGAATATTGCAGTATACATGTCCTGCATGCTCTGCAGAAGGGAAGGAGTTTTGAAAAACCTGACAATTCTCTTTACAAGGAGAAATGTATGGTTGGGAAGTGGGGAAAAGGAAAAGGGAAAGAAAAGGAAAAGGAAAAGGAAAAGGAAAAGGAAAAGGAAAAGGAAAAGGAAAAGGAAAAGGAAAAGGAAAAGATGACTGAAGGACTACTAGAGGGAGGTGGTTAAGATGTCAGCTCAAAAATTTGGGATCCATTTAAGTATAGAAGCATAGAGATTTTTTTTTAGTAGGGATGTAGTAGAACTAAAGAACTGAAGGGGAAAGGGAGGAGAGGTGAAAGAATCCAGATTGGAGGGTGTTTCCCAGGCTGGGGAGAGAAGGAAGAGAGGAAACAGGAGGAGGACATACCCTGCAGTGGGAAGGTGGGAAAAAAATAAGTGTGAGTGGGGAGACACAAGGTCTGGAGAACTTAATGAACATGTGATAAGAGAGGAGAGAGAAAGAGGGAGCAGGAGACTCTGAAGAGCAGAAGAAAAGGGTGTCTGTGCTTATGATCTGGACATAGGAACAAGGTAAACTGAGGAGACATGTTTAACAGCAGTTTGTCAAGTCAGAGAGATAAATCTTCAAAGCTGGCCAGCAAATCAAATGGAAATGCAAAGATGATTTATGGCAAAAGGAATTAGGTGTACTATTAACACAGTACTCCAAAATATGGAGCATTGGTGAGCAGCTGGAAAGAGAGAGATATGAGTTTGAAATTTTTAGAAAGGATGGAAAAGATTGTAATTTGGAGCACTTGTAACTGGGATAGAGTTTTGTGATAAAGTTGTAACTTCTGAAACTTCTGATAGCACTGTGGCCATTATAATGCTTGATGAGAGAGGCTTGCTTTTTAATGTGAGGCTTAATGTTACTCATTAGTTTTTTGTATTTCCTTTCAAAATTCAAATTTTCCACTCATAATACATTAAAGTTCTTTTCTGTGGGTCCCATTAATATTTTTCCCAGGATGCTATCTCTTTAGTGTGGAGCCTATAATATACCCATTTATATTTAGATGTTCCTTGAAACTTAAAAATATTAAGCTTACTAATCAATGTATTAACTTAAATAGTGTGTCAATGAGTAAGAAATTATGAAGCACTTCCTGCATCAATAGGTACTGTGAATTAACAGGAAAACATGTTATTTCCATTTCTTTGAATAGAGTTCTTATGAATGCCAGAATAATAATGATGAAGGTCAACACCAAACCAGCTGTATATTTTTGGTTTTAAATTTTCATTTGTAGAATTGATGTAGAAAATAAACCAGAATAAAAATATGTAGTACCTCAGATACACACATGCACAGCTATATAATCTCTATCTATATCTATATCATCTATATCTACATCTATATAATCTATATCTGTATCTCAATATCTTTATTTGCACCTATCTATCTATATGCAATCATCTCAAATATAGCTAGTTAGGAGTAGGAGTTACATGATTTCTCAGCAGGTTAGAAATTTTTTCTGTGATCCTGGAAAAGTCTGAAGCACATTTTTAAAAAAATCTTTATTTATCTGATGATGCAGCAGCAAAAAAGTACTTGCTAAGCCAGGCACTTTGTTTATGACGAGTGTCACTGTCATTTTCTAATTAAAAGAGGTTTTTTTCCTCCATTAAAAGAATGAGATTTCACTTCCATTGGAAAGGATGCCCTTAGTCATCTAAAGTTTTCTCATAATCTTGCCCTTAGTCATCTAAAGTTTTCTCATAATCTTGCCATTTATTTACAAAACGGCTTTTCACCTTTATCAGAGGTTTATATAAGGTGCCTTATCTTGATGTTTACTCTTCCAGCTTTCCCACAACAGTTGCTAAAACTTCTTGTGGATGTGGTCCTTATTTCTGGAGGGATTGTTTGATAATGCAATATTACTGCAACTGAGAAATAAATCCCATGTATAGTACTGCTAGCCCCTTCTTAATGGGCAGAAAGCTGGGAAAACCCAAAGCATGGTGTCAGATCTGTGAGCTGTGATGTCTCTTTTAGAGTGGTTTTTTTACTCAAAAAATCCTTAATAACTTTTAAACTTAGGGAAACAGCAGAAACACAAAGAGTTTGAGCCACTGTAAACTACAGAGTTAACTGTTGAAAAACTTCTCTGATTTTCAGAGGTATGAAAAGATTATGGACTCGGGCAATGCTAGACTGAGCAAACGGCTACATCTATGCCAGAAAATTAAGTGGTAACAGGGAAGGCCCCAGGGCACAGGCACCTGGTTGTCTGTACTGTTACTTCTGCAACAGCCCACGAATGGCACACCTGTGACCCACAGAAAATAACAGCTCGCAGCCAACTCAGAGTGATTCAGGAGCCAGCAACTCCCCGAAGGCAGTTTGGCCTCCTGGAGACTAGGAGAGTTTAAAAGCATGGACAGGGTAATCCATGCCTGTAGGTCTCAGTGCCAGACTATAGACCAAGAAAAAATTTAATTAACCAATGTGAAGAAGCCTTGCAACACTGTATATTACATGTGTCAAGAAAATTTGGAAAAGAAGCCATTGGTCTGCTGATTGCTCAGAGTAAAAAGGTGAGCTGAGTCAGTCAGTGATGGAGGTAGGGACAGTACTCTTCACAAAAGGATCTATATTAAGGCAGGCATCATTTCTTGACTCTTCCTTTTTTTTTTTAATGTCCAAATATTTGTTCTAGAGATGAATCATCACTCTTATTGAGCTCCATACAAGCCATAAACTTCTTCATTTTACAGCTCCTGCAGTAAGAAAATATTAGAGTAAATGGGCTTGTGGGTAAAATATAACAACAGATTAATGTCATTTTTTGTCATTTATTTCCTATGGCTAGCCATCTCTAGGAAATAAGCTAAGAAAAGCAGAGAATCAGTGATTCCCTATGTGATGTTTTACAGTCTTATTAGCTTATAAGGACACTTTTCTTTCTAAGCAATGGTCATATCCATTAGAAGGTTATTATTTTTTCAATTTTAATGAACTCTTAAGAGTGCTTGAGGGACAGGTGAATTGGCCTGAATTTTGTCCTCACACTTGGACAAACATTCAATGGAGCCTTAAAAATTTCACTTTATATTTAGTTTTTCTTCTGTCTGAATAGGTTGGAGGAAAGGAACTTTTGCATGATCCTCCCTGCTAAGTGCTTTAGCATGGCCAACACCATCACTGCATTGATCAATAGTCTCATGGTATAAAAAGACCCTCAGGCAATGACTTGAAGCAAAGCGGCTAACTGTCTAAGTACATGAGCAAAAAAAAGCATTTCTAAAATACAAAGGGCAAGGCTGTTCTAACTGTTCTGCTGCAATTATTACTTGGTGTATGCTGATCAGAATGAACAGAATTGGGCATTATATCCAAACACAAATCTGTCCGTGCACACACACAAAAGTAGTTACAGTTCTCGGGCTTAAGGAGAGAACAGAGCAAGAAGTTATATTGTGACCAAGACATTTGGAAATTATTTTGACTTTGGGATCTTCTGTCTGTGAATTTTGATGTAGATGTTTTTATTCATAGGAGAGGAGCTCATCATTCCCCGGAGCTCTGGACATGTCTCAGTCTGGCCAAAACATTGTTATTTGAGAACCTTAGACTGGTAATTTTTCCAGCCTATAAAGATTGTTTGCTTTATACTTTTTTGTATATACTGAATCACAGGAGAATTCAGCTGCAACTGCATTGTGATCTATTTTTGAGGGTTACTATAAAAAAAGGGATGGGTCTGTGTCTGGACTCACATTGATTTTGCACCTCTGTCACCCCTCTTCTGGGAAGGAGAACAGTGACACCAGGGGTAATGAGATTGCTCCTGATTTGCAACTCTGAAGCAATTGCAAACCTGTCTTGCTTCTGGCAGCAAAATTTCAAGCATCTTTTCCTAACACTTGGGAAAGCATATCTGAAATTCTTGCCTGCTTTATGTCAAAGCCGCATCCGCTAGGAGAGCTTTATCTGTGAAAAAGTGAATGAGGCTTCAGATAACCTTTGTCTTACACTCTATGTAGGGTCCCAGTGTTAGGAGGCTGTGAGGTAAATTTAGATTAGTGTGGACTAAATATAAATACACTGCTCACTTCCCTGAGCAGTTGATGCGAAGAGGTTCGACTCCTGCCAGAAAGAAGACCCTGAGTCCCTGCTCTGCACTGTTATGCTTTGAAGTCTGGGGTAAATCATTGAGACATCCAGCACATTGAATGGGATCCTTGGCCTTCACTTCCCGTTTGTAAAGTAACACAATAATACTTAATTACTGAATAGGGACAGTTCAAAGATGTCTGAATTAGTTTGATAGCTAGAAACATTTCAGCCACTGAACCAGTAATGCAAGAGTGGACCAGTTACCTTGACATGCAGAGACAAGTTTTGGTGGCAGGACCCTTGCTCCATTACATGTCTGCTGTGGCTGAAAGATAAAAATGGATTGATTCAGACATTTGGAATTCAGCCGGGCACAAACATAAAAGTAACAAGGAAAATTAATAATTATAGAACTGAGAACTTTTAAAGGGAAATCAATGGAAGCCGTGGATGAAATATATGTTTTATGCTTTCCCAGAGTAAAACATAAAGGTGAAGGCTTTATATCAGCAGAGTTAAACACCACTTTTTTATTTCTTGTACATTTATGAGGGGTATACAGGAACAGGATATTATTAAAAACTGATGCTGCAGTTTGGTTCACAGTGGCTGCTGACTGAGCTGACAGTGTTAATTAAATCTTTTCTCAGGCAATGTTTTTAAACACAAATGAAACTCACACCTGTTCAGGAAAGCACTGAGTCACATACCCATAGGCCAGTATCATCTGAGTGCTGTTGACTTCAGTGGGATCTGAGTGTGCGTGGCTGCGCCCTACTGAAACAGGGGTGTTACTCAGAACAGGACCTGAAGGCTGATTTTCCCTGAAGATGACGAAATTGTATGGAATTAGTTAGTATTTGACCAAACTCTGAGTTTGAGTGGGTCTCCAAGAGAGAGACTGTTTCTTGAAATAATGTGCTTTGTTGCATTTGTGTATTCCCAAAGATACTCTGGTAAATCCCCAGTCATTAAAGACTATTCTGGAAGTATTTTTTCCATGCTAACCAGATTTTATTTGATTAAATTTAGTATCTAAAGGTATGTAAGAGTTGCAGTGCTGCTATTTAAATTACTCAGGGAAGCAATTTTTGTGTGGTGTTGATTAAAGGATGGTTTGAACAAGTGTGCTTTTCCTTTTATATTACTTTTTTAATTTTCGAGCCAGGGAGAAACCAAACAAACATCCCAAGATATTCATAATGGGAAGTGACATAGGGAACAATTTGTTCAGAACTCAAAGGCAAGTCAGGCAAGTCAGACTTCATATATCTGTCCAAGGAAATTGCAAACACACAAAATGATTTTCCTTGACGGTAGCTATGACATTGCAAGTGCAGAAAAAAAGGAAAGTATCTTTCTTTTTCCACATCTCTGGGATGAAATCTGGAAGGTGTTTCTCCTAGTTTTAAGACAGGGGCTCACAGGAAGGTGAGGATGAGTATTCCTGAGTTTTGGTGAGAGTAAATACTTCATTCATTTCACAAACCTGATTACAGGCTTCCAGGGTATTTCTTGTCCCCTGATATTCAAGTGATAAACTAAAGAAAATAGCTTTTTTTGGCTTTTTGTGTAGATAACAGGAAAAGCAACAGAGAAGTCTTAAGTGTCTCTCTCAGTGGGCTAAACCTTTCAGCACACCTATGAAATACAGCACAGCTGTTCCTGTGAATATGGCTGCAGAGCAGGAAAACATGGAGCAGCATTGTCCTGTACTCCAGCCCATACCCTGAGGCTCTGCATTATCCAGCCATTCTCCTTGTGATGCCCCCAGAAATATGAAGGGTGTGTGCTGAGCATCCCACAGCTCTCTTTCTCTCTAGGGAAGGGGCCCCCACTGCCTCCCAGCCCCACAGGAACTGGACCAGCCTCAGGAGGATTGCAGAGCTGAGAGCAGGGCAGTCACAGGTGCCAAGGAAGGGATGGACAAGAGCAAAGGAGGAAGATGCGCCTCTCAGGCTGTCTCATTTGAGGGAAATGAAGTGTAGGCAAGGGGGGCAAGCACTTGGTCACAGTTTTATTTACCAGAACTGATTCAGACACAGAGACCTTAGGACATTCCAATCTACAGCTACTTATTTCCTGTTGCTCCTTCGGCAAGCAATAAACTTGTTTCTGGTTTCTTTTGCCTTTGCGAATGATTTAATCATGGTAGCTCCTGAATGTGTTGCTGCTAGTTTGGCTATGGTCTTTGAGGTGAATTGTGGATCACAAATATGTGCTTTACTGCAAGACAAACCAAACCTAATTTTGTGCCTCAGGCAGCAAAGGTGCCTGTGCAGAACGTTGCTGAATATTACAACCTCTGTTATGGGCTGGGAGCATTGAAAGGGCAGCTTGGTCCTGGAGAGTGCTGCTAACTCCCTCCATTGGCCACCTTGAAAGAAATGTTGAAACAAAACAACAGTAAAAAAGTTAGTGAAGTTAGTGGGTTGTCCTCCCAACAAAACATGAGGGGATTTCTGCGGCTAATTCACAACTGTCATAGGTTTCCTGAATATTGCTCATAAACTGTGTTTAAGGAAAAGCACCTTGTTTATCTGCAGCCTGTCTGAAGAGCAGGATTTTTCATATGTGGCTGATATAGAGAAGATATTAAGCACTGCCTTTAAACAAAACTTATATTTTTGTAATCAAAGTAAAATGTAAGCAATGTTATGGTAAGACAAATAGTTGAGCAAGCAAAAAACAGCTTACAGGCATGGCCAGTGCCTTCCAAAGTAAAATTACCTGCTGTTAGAGGAGTTTTATATTCTGTGCTGAGTATCCCCCCTGTAATAAAAGCATCCACTACTAGGACAATCATCAATAGGCTAAAGGTCTGGCACACACAAAAAAGGAAAGTTTGTGTACCCAGTTTTACCTTTTCCAATTTTCTTCATGCCTCCCTCTCTCCAGTCTTTGTTGGTATAGAATCAGGCAGTGGTCTCTTTTCCTGCTGTGCCTTGTGAGATAAAGACCTACATGTCTATACCCAGGACAGCTCACCCACAAGGGTTATTCCAGTGGCCTGTTGCAAGCAAATTTTTTCATTGCTGCCTGTGAATTTAATGAACATTCTGCATCTCACATGACAGAAATTATTTATTACCCGTGTATTCTAATGTCAATTCAAAGATACAAGACGAAGATCACTGCTCAGGGGCAAACAAACCTAAAGTCTTTGGCCAGGTTTGGATTCAAAGAATTTTAGGAGATGAGAAGC
Organism: Melozone crissalis; assembly: GCF_028551555.1. Classification (NCBI taxonomy): domain Eukaryota; kingdom Metazoa; phylum Chordata; class Aves; order Passeriformes; family Passerellidae; genus Melozone; species Melozone crissalis. The sequence goes on from NW_026535820.1 coordinate 18,540,633, forward strand.
AGACTGCTGGGCCTCATTTTATGGTGCAAGAAATGGCAAATATCTCTCCACTTTGTCTAGTGTGGCAGCTTTATTCCTACAAGACATGTACTTGCCAGAGCTTCGGCTGATATAAATCAAGGATTTCTCATGGCTGAGGATTTTGCCCTGTGCATCCTCACTTGCCAAATAATCAGTAGTTGAGTGGTCATTTTTCACAAAGTCCTGTTGCTTGGCTAAAATGTGTGGGCACAGTAAAACGACAGAATTTTCAAGTTTTAAAGCTCACTATATTTACCAAAATTGCAAAGAGTGCATGTACAGATGGAGTTAAATATTTTGTGGTGTGGACGTTGGCTCCTGTTCCATGGGCTGAAGTTGTGTAAGATGTCTTTTCCAAAAAGATCATGGTAGCTCTGACAATGGATATCCTTCATAATTTCTAGCCCAGGACACCAACTTTAAGATGGATCAAAACCCTCAATATATAACAAACATTTAGTGCCCTCCAAACTCAGCCAAATTGTGCCATGTTCCAGTAGCAAGAAGCCTACCCCTACTGTGTAAGGAATGAAAACCATACTGCATGAAAACTAATACTTACAAAATTGGACTTTATGCCTCAGAATTTGAGTATAAAAATTATTTAGCTGGATCAAATATTTTTCTCAGCTAAAATATGAAATTGGTTCTTTACTTTAAATGTATAATTGCTTACCTCTAATTTTTACTGATTGTTTAAGCAGCACGTAAGGATGGGAGAGCCTGAGCTTACACATCCCTCAGTCTGCTCTAGAGTTTGGAGAGGGCTGCAGGCAGAAACTCATACAACCAAGCTTTAGGAGTGATCATTGCAGAGACTTTCTCTTCTCATGGTTTTTGTATGAGCTAGAGGACCATAGATACCTTTATGGGGCTGTGAGCCTTAGGTTTATTGTGCTCATAAAGTGATGTGATTGATAAATTATTCTGCAGATTTTTGACAACAGGATGATCATATTCATGTTTTTTTATTATGATGCCTCCAATAAAAGAGTTGCAGCATTACAGACTTCAGAGTTACATTGCTAAGGATTGCCTACAAACTGTGAATATTAAAGGGCAAAAGACATGATAAAGAGAGGTGTGAAAAGAGCAAAGCAAAACCTTGCTTTAAAAGCTTTAATTTGTACAAGTATGACTCAGTTTCAACAAATGATTGTACTTTTTTCAATTAAATAGGAATGAACCATATGCACTGTTCGGGAAAGGAAGTGGCTAGAACACAGCATTTCAAAATAAACAGCTGTTCAAATATAAATTTCCTGTTTATTGAGATTTCAGTTGTATCAGAGTAAAGGTCTCAGAGTGGCTGAGCAAGTCAATCATTATATACCTTGTTAGTGTGACAGCCCCCTGTGTATTGTTTAACTGGAAATAAAACACAAATACTCCAGACCCCTACTGTGTCTGCTTCATGGTGCATAAATCTATTGTGTGTCATGTCACTTAGAGTTTTGATGGCAGGCTACCAAATGGCAGAGGAAGAGACACAATCAAGCCTTCATTTTCATAAATGAAATTAAAGTACACACAGGAAATATAGAACAGAAGTGTTTTCATTAGCGCTATTCCAAGGGTCCATCACTCAATTTTGAGACTTTGCAAGCCCCACTGAGCATTTGAATACATATGCAAATGAGTGGCTTTTCCAAGTATATATTATTTTCTTTTCCAAATTTGATGGTATTTTTGTAATAATAAACCTGTGCCAAATAATTTGCACTAATATTATGTCTTGTACCTGGTTGGACTGACAAGGACAGAGCCCTTGGTCACTGGTGAGCTCCAAGGGCTTCCTTCACACAACCCTTGGAGGTGTTAGAGGCGTTTAAACACCCAAATGTATGGCCTCCAAGGTCAACAATACAACTAGAATAAATGCCAAAATGAAGTTTAGATTAGCTGCTATCTTCAAGCCCTGAGTCTTCTTTACCTAAATGCTCTTAGGAAACACCTACAAATAATTGACAAGTTTGTTGGGCACTGAATGAAAGCAAAAATAAGGATCTTACCCTTAAACCTTGTGATCTAAGCTGGCATGTATGCTGTGCTAGGCAAAGAGTCAGTTTTGAGTAAAAGCATAAATAAAGATGTGCCCTAAAGATATTTGTTCACCCTGCATAATTTTGAGATCTAACAAATAAAACAGGTAAATTTCAGAATTAGATTTTTCTACTAGACTTTGAGAAAAACAATCTGATAATATGTAATATAAAAAGTTGACCACTAATATTTAGATTAAGCTAGACTTTGTCAGTATTATCGCTTTCTTATTTATGCTGTAACACTCATTTCAATACTTGAAACATCTGTTTGTTTTATTTCATTGAGCCCTGGGAGTCCCATGATTGAAATCATCCCTAACTTCGGAAACTTGGTCTCCAAAGAGGGTTCTCTGCAACGTTGCCCAAAACAAGAGAAGAAAACAACTAAACCAAAGAAACAGTGTGTGGGATCCAGTCTGCTGAACCTTAGTGCTGGACTTGTTTTGAAATGCCAGGTGCACAGGGAAGCAGTCTTGGAGCAAGTGACATGTTTCCTGCCTTGTCTGTGACAAGAATTCCTGTGAAGGTCTCCGAGGGAATCTACTGTCTGTGTGATGTAGAGTCTACCCAGCTTCAGAAATCTGGTCTCACTACAGGCATTTTCCTCCTTTGTGGCAGAAGATCAGCCCTAAAGAAGGAGCAACTGGGACAGGAACAGACAATGGAAGCATATGTTCAGCCTGTGTGCTAAATGATAGGTGAGCATCGAGAGATGTCCTCTTCTAAGGCTCCAGCATTACTGTGGTATAGTCAATAGAAGCTAATGGGACTTTTGGAGTTAGCTGGAGAATGCAGAGATCCACATCCTGCTGGTGCCTGACAGGAGTGCAGACCTTAATTCCTTTAAATATCTTGGGGAAAATCTCAGCTGTAATTCTCACTTTAGATAGAAGGCAAAAAAGCTCAAACTCAGCCACAGAAAGCACACAAATGGAAATTGCTGGTGGTGTGATTTTATATGTATGTTATATGTTAGAGTGTCGTGGTTTGACACTGGCCCAATGCCAGGCACCCACGAGTCGCTTGCTCACCCTCTCCTGCGACAGCTGGGTAGAGGAGAGGAAAAAAATTAATGAAGGGTTCATGAGTTGAGATAAGGACTGGGAGAAAACACTCCAAGGGCAAAACAGGCTCAACTTGAAGTTGCAAAGTGAATTTATTGCTAACAGAATCAGAGGAGGATAGTGAGAAGTAAAAGAAGTCCTTAAAACACCTTCTCCCCGCAGCCCCTCCCTCCTTCCCACCAACAGCAGAGGGACACAGGGAGTGGGGGTTTTTTTGGGTCAGTTCATCACCTGAGATTTTATTCCACTGCTCTGTGAGAGGAGTTCTTCCCCTGTGAGGCTGTGGGGTCCCTCCCATGGCAGACAGTTCTCCATGAAATTCTCTGGTGTGGGTCTACTGTTACGAGCAGCAGCCGTACTGCACCTGCTGCAATGTGAGTCCCTCCAAGGGCAGACAGTCCTCCCAAAACTGCTGTGGCATGACTCTCTTCCCACGGGTGCAGCCCTCCAAGGACAGGCGGCTCCAGCTTTGGAGCAGGGGCCTTCTCTCTCCACCAGGCCTCCCACTGGATCACAGCCTCCTCCAGGCATCCACCTGCTCTGCATGGGCACCTCCCCACGGGCTGTGGGTGGATCTCTGCATCCCCCATGGGCTGTGGGTGGATCTCTGCATCTCCCATGGATCCCCACGGGCTGAGGGTGGATCTCTGCATCCCTGTGGATCCCCATGGGCTGTGGGTGGATCTCTGCATCCCCCATGGACCCCCACAGGCTGTGGGTGGATCTCTGCATCCCCCATGGATCCCCACAGGCTGTGGGTGGATCTCTGCATCCCTGTGGATCCCCATGGGCTGTGGGTGGATCTCTGCATCCCCCATGGATCCCCATGGGCTGTGGGTGGATCTCTGCATCCCCCATGGATCCCCACAGCTGTAGGGGCACAGCTGCCTCACCATGGTCTCACCACGGCCTGCAGAGGAATCTCTGCTCTGGTGCCTGGAGCAGCTCCTCCCTCTCCTTCTCCGCTGACCTTGGTGTCTTCATGTTGTTTCCCTCACATGTTCTCACCTCCTCCTCTTCTGTGACTAGAAGAAAAAAACTGTGTGAGGCTGTTTTTATTTTCTTCTTAAATATGTTATCACAGAGGCATCACCAGCCTCTCTCATTGGCCCAGCTTTGGCCAGCAGCATGTCCATCTTCAGAGCCATCAGGGATTAGCTCTGCCAGACATGGTGGAAGCTTCTAGCAGCTTCTCACAGAAGCCACCTCTGTGGCCCCCCTGCTATCAAAAATCAGGCCATGAAAAACCAATAATGAATGGAAAAAAATAGCTTTCCATTAATTAAAACTAATTCTGTACTGATCAAAGCATTTTTCCCTGTGTCATATTGTGTTCTTTCAACTGTCCCATTAGAGGTGGGAATTTCAGGAGGGTGCCCAATGATTTTGACTCCAAATTTTGTGGCAAGATTAGACATCTTTCATTGCTTTTCCTTGGCAGTATCTTATGATGAGCACTTATTATCTACAGATTTAGGCAGAATTGCTCATATCTAAGAAGCAAGTGCTGCATTACAATACTGTCTTTTTTTCTGGGTAAAAAAGATGCGTTACTTAGACCTTTAAGGGCTGTAACAGGCACAAGTTATTCATCCTTTTGAAGGTAAGAAACCTAACAGAGGAAAAAATGCTTTCCTGTAAGAGAAATTTCTAATGTGTATTTCAGGTCTTTGCAGTTTGAAGAGTTATTTTAGTTTAAAACAGTACCAAGAATAAATGGATATAGACAGTAGTTTGTCTTGCTGAATGCTTATTCTGGTCAGATGGATGTTTTCTGCTTCACCTTACTGTTTTTCCTGCTTTAGGCTATGAGCATTGCTCTGGTACATATTATCAATAATCTTTTTGTGGCCAACAGTTCCTATTTTATAGCCAGACCTCCTTCACTGACAAACAGGTAATGGTTCAGACTGCCAGGAGGTTAAATCTCCAGCAATACTGCTGAACTGACTGTACTGAGCACTGCCCAAGTCAGTTAACTCAGTTTATGATACATTTTAAGCTCAGCACATTCCCAAGGGCTACAGATGTGATATGACTTAAGACTTCATGGTGTTGCTGACAGAAGGTCCCGACAGAGGGAGTCTGGATTTTCAGGTATTTGTTATTGACTTTGTTTCTGTTTTTCAATATTTGAAAGCAAATGAAAGGGTAACAAAGTGTGTTTCTGGTTGACTTTACTGATGAATTCAATCCCATTTTACTCAAAAAGAGACGCTACAATTTTGTCTAGCAAGGACATGTGAATTCTTAGGATAGAAAAAAGTGATCTGTGAAAAAGAGATTGACTGCTCTGTGAACTTAAAGCTGGTACTCATTCAGCCAATTGAACACGAGCTACAGCTGTGCAGTTCTCCCTCTCTTTACCCCACTGAGATGCTCCAGTTGTTTTTTAGAGAAATCCCCACTGGTTAGGATTTGTGCCAGGTCAGTTCTTGGCTTGTCTGATCTCCTACACTTGGCTTCTCTGAGGAGCATCTCAACAGGGGACCTGTATCTTGTGGCTGAGAAAAGGAAATAATTGGAGAGAGTTTGACCAGGAGCCGTGGATTTGGTGTTACTGCATGGACTGAACTTTTCTGGACAAGCAGGGCCTGGGGGCTTGTACTTCAGTACAGATCCCAAGATACCATCCCTGAATCCTTTCAAAATACTCCTCCTCCCTCTCCTTCCTCTCACTACACCATGCCAGATGAAGGTACTGAAGACTCATATGTGGAGGAACACTGAATTCTTAAGCATTTTGAATCAGGATCACTGAAAAATTATATGTGTATTTTGAGGGAATATCAGTCCTCCAAAAATTACCTTTGAACAAGTCTCTTGGCTTCAATAAAACACCACTGACCAAAAGTGTCTTTGACATTGGGATTTATTATTTTGTAATATTTGAAACACTAAAGCACTCCAGCCACATTTCAGTTGCCATAAATAGAAAAATTATACTATAGACTTAATTTCAGTTAGGTCAGCAATAGCAGGAAGCTATCAACACTTCTGCCCTCAGAATAATCAGTGATAATTTACAGCTAGGAGGAGCAATCAATATGCAGGAACTGGCTTCATTCTGGGTAAATTGAAATCTTTGACCTGGCAAGAACTGATGTCTTGCTCTAAACAAGACAAGAGTTTCCCGTGGTAGTCCAAATTGTTATATCAATTTACCTAAAAGTAGCAAATATAAAGATATATCAGTTCACTGACATCAAGTCACACTTTCTTGACAATCCATGATAGTGAAATAGTATTTTGAGTGTCGCCAGTTTTGTCCTGGAGTACCCTAATTTTAGCTGAAATTCAGTCTTCCATGCTTCAGAAATACTTTCTTTGTTTCATTTGTACTGGAAAAAATCATAGCCTCCCAGTAAAACACCTCATATAGCTTGTCATGCACTTAGTTCCTGTAGATAGGCTCTTGCTGTGTCAGAGCCTCTGGTCTAATAATAATCCTGCAAATCTGTTCTGTAAATTTTCTGCCTTGATAGGGGCTTTGCTGATTAATGTTGTCAGAATGGAATGTGCTGAAAAACACCTTCTGATGCATTACATGAAAGGCTCAGTCAAACAGATGTACGAGATCGGGTTATTGTCATGATCTTTTACCAGTAAAAGTCAAGACTTTGGGATAAATCAATGGTACAATTTGCTTAATGCGAAGTTTGATTTTGCTTGAGTCAGACCTCAGCGGTCTATTCTTTCTCTGAGGCAGAATAAGTTTCTTTTTTAAGTGCCTGATTTCCTTTATGTTTTTTCCTAGATTGGCGTCTCCTGCTGTGAGTTATTTGAAGAATATTTATTCATAAAGTAGGTTCTTTCCTGCCTGAACTGAATGAAAATATCTTGTAGATTCTCCTGACTTTTTCAGAAGTATTTTGATCCTAACACTTTGTGTACAGCAAAAGTCTCACAACCACTGAGCTGGTGCCTTTGCTTTGATGAAACTTCTAAATCTTGTGTTACGAAATATGGAAATGCTCTGACATCCAGGTGGAAAATATAAAGGTACTTAGATTTAATATGCATGAAATCTGCAAAACCAACACTACATCTTTGAGGAGAATGAAGCTTTATCTAGAAACATCACATTTAAAGGATCTACTCTTGAATATGGATAAAAGAGGTGTCTATGATAATTTGAGTAGAGTTCCTGGTTATTAAGAAATGATATATGTAATTGCATATTCTGGAATGAAAGCTGTGCCATTAACTGTTCCCTTTTTGCAACTCCTGCCTGGTTATCCCTATGCTGTTTACAGCCAGTTGGGAGGAGGTCTTCATGCTCTGCAATGCTTTGCATGGTGTGCTTGCTGCAGGTGCTGGCAGTGGGGGCTGGAGGGGTGGCCTTTGGAAGAGTGGCCTTTGGGATGAAGGGCTGGGGCTGCTCCATGCCATACACAAACAGTTTCAGATGGCTCCAACCAATTTAGTTTAGGGCATAACTGAGCCTCTTAACCAAAATAGTAGCATCTTGGGGCCATTTTTTATCCCTGTATGTTTAATTGGCAATCAATTAAATGAATTCCCCCTAAGCTGAGACTGTTTTGGCCATAATGGTAACAGTTAAATTATCTTCTCATCTTTTTCTTGACCCATGAGGTTTCTAAAGTAATTTTTTCCCTGATGTTCTGTTGAGGAGGGAGAAGTGGCTGAGCAGGCATTTAGTTACTGGCTAGCCTAACCCATAACAATTGGACATGTGGGATCCAGAATTTATTTGATTTAACCTTCATTTATTTTGGTTTCACAACTTTCACATTAAAGTTTGAATCATTATTTTCTGGCAAAGCTGAATCTGTAGATGTTTCTTCTCCTGTGTCTGACTATCACTCAGAGAAGTACCAGCTATTTAAATATACTCAGGAATGAAAAAGAGGAGGAACACTAAAAAATAAAAATCTCATGTCCAGTTTGGGGGACACATGTTTCCAAGTTTTATAGGACTAAATCTCTCCTGTGAGGGGTAGAAACCCACCCTTTATTTACTGCAGCAATGAGGCTACTGTAAAGACAATCATCAATGATAGGTAAGTAGGTTAAATGCATCTCCAAGGTATGTGAGTTTTAATGAAGGGAACCCTCTTGCCCTTGGCTCCAGAGAGCTTGTGTGCAGAAGCACCCTGCACCCATTCCTCAGTGGCAGAGCTGGTTGGTGTTGGGTTGGTGAAACCTTGCAGTCAGTCCCTGAGTGGAAACTCTCCCTGTGAGCACCATGGAGCAGCCAGCATGTCTGTGGGAATTTGTCTTCCCTGGACTTGAGCAGAGGGGAGACACTGCTCTTTACTGAGCTCATTTTTGTTGGGCCAGAAAGTAATTAGTTCTTTAGTGTTGCTTCAATGTCTGCATGAGGCAGTAAGTCCACACTTCTGTGTTCTCTATATCACCAAGTCTACAGATCTGTCTCCTCTGGCTCTCCTGCCTTCTTCCAAGCTGAAGAACCCCCCTCTCTCTGTCTGCTTTTCAGGTCAGAGAGTCAGCTGCAGTTCTGACTCAGGATCCCTCTTACTACAAAAAATACATAAATTTGTACATATAGCTTTTGGGGTCTCATTGGCTGCTCTTAAATATTATGGTTGTATGAGCTAATGTCAAAGTCACTGCTTTAATCTGGTTCCAAACTCTGCTACTCAATCTTGAGATTTAGGATTTGTCCTTGCCTCAGTTCCTTGGCTGGAACAACAATAAATCCTGATTGGCCATCACCATATCTCACTGTTGGGCAGAGTGAAAGCAGGTTTTACCTGGTCTGATCGTGGCTTCCCACACACCAAATCTTTCTCCTGACCTTGTCAGTGCTCACTGGTTATGTTTAAATCCACAGAGGCACTGGAAGTGGATCTGTGGAAAGAGATGGTGCTGAGAGCCCTTTGTCTACATGTTGCCCACATGATGGCTTTTCAAGGGCTTTTCTTTTGGCTGGTTCTAGCCTGGTCCTGTGTATTGAAAGCTCATTTGTGGCTGGGTTACATTGGATGTTCAGGAGAGTGTCTCTGGGGATACTTCAACTCTAAGGAATCTAGTTCACGTGCTCTGTTGCTGCGTCACTGTGTGGAGAGCAGTGATCTTTGAGCAATTCTCAAAGCTCTCTCAAAGCTTGAGCTAAAATGCTGATGCAAATGTGCCACGGGCTGTACATGAACAACTTCTCTAGGTTGATGTAAGGAACTTCTGGGTTTGCTGTGTATGTAGGTATGACTCAGAGATGCTTTTATTTCGTGTGTCCTACTTTTCTGATATTCCTTCTCTCAGGCAAGAAGTCTGTATTTATTTGCTTCCAGAAACAATGCAAAGGAAAGCGCTGTCTTAATTTTTGCTCTCTTTTTAAAACCTGAGAAATGTTGAGTGTTGGTTCTACATAGAGGAAACCAAAATGTTAAAAAAAACAAATGGAAGATAGCAAGAAATATTGTAAAAGAAGTGTTTTGTTGCCCTGGCAAAGTTCCCTTTACAAAAGCATTCTCTTTCCAAATATTTGTTATGAATTGACCATATTACGTATTGTAACACGTTAATTAGACAGTTTATAGCAGAAGACAGGTAGGATGTGGAGAAAAAGAGGGGGATTGTCTACTATTCTATGGATTCACATCTTAAAAAGAAGATCTGCTGTTCCTGTTGATCACAAACATTTCAAAAAAATTTCTCTATGGAGATTTCACAACTTCTGAACCATATTCCATATTAAAAATCAACCCATCTCCTGCTAAAAATGTGCTTTGTTCTTGTCTCTTGTGTCCTGGATACACTGCTGTAAGCTGCAAACCATCTAGCATGCTTGGAAGTGAGGTCAGCAGCATCTTTGTCAGCACCATAGGGCTCTGTCATCCATCAGGAGAGGAGAGTTTGCAAGACTCATATGCTTCTCCCTGGCCTGCTGTGCTGGGCGTCTGTCACATGGCCCATTAATGGCAAGATGTTCACACTCTGTCATTTTTCACAAAGTTGTAGGTGAGGTATGAGCCAAAAGCAGATAAAAAGACAAATTAACTGATGCAGCATGTAGCACCATGACCATGATCAGTCTTTCCTGCCTAGACAGGGGAAAGACTGGAGCAACATTTCCAAAAAGTACTCATTATCCTTCAAATTGCTCAACGCAGCAGTTTTGAAGTGTGGTTGCATAATATTTATGTAATGTTGTACTAAGAGAAGTGCTTGTCACAGACCTGAGACCTCAATTTGGAAAAATAATGGTATTTCATGTTTGAGTAATGCTTTTCTCTGATACTGATCAACGGCAGTGCAGTAGGAGAAGCGTGGGCTCCCTCAATCTGCCAACAAGAAGGTTTTTCAAGCTTGCCAAAAGAACTGCTATTGTTTGTGGCCAGGCCCCAGTCTCACAAGCTGTTCTGTGCAGGTGGGACTGAGTGCTTCACAGAGTCCTGGTGACTTTGTTGACTACAGCAAAATGGAGAACTTCACAGTAGGATCACCACAAATCCCCATTTGCTTGGAAAACGGCCTTCAGATCTGTCTGAAGGATAGGTCAGCCCACTTGTATGCAAATGGACCTCTTGCTACAGGAGTTGAATCTACATATTTACATTGTAAGCTGAAATTCAAGGAGAGATTTGGTAGAAGATTCTGCCATACCAGAATCACACAATAAGTGTGTCCTGCTTGATGGGTAAAGCTTGAAGTGGCAAGATGAGCAGAGCTCACGCTATCTTCGTTACAGGTGCTGTTTTTATGAGCAGAATAAAGATATTGTCTGAGGAGCCTGGGCCCCAGGTCAGGTGCCCTGTAGGCTACATAGCACTGTGTGGGCAGAAAAAAGATTTAAGAGCTGTATTGAGGCTGACTTTTGGTTACCAAAAACTCACATTTCTGTGAAGAAGATGGAAACAGAGTTTGACTCAATTATCTGGTGTTTGGGTACTGTTTGGGTATGTGCTGGGGTCTGGGCAAACCCTGGCATCCCCAGCAGGATCAGAGATGGTGTGAAGCCTCTGAGGAGCCCCTCTTGGTACCCCACTTCCATGGGATGGATATGGATAGGGTTGAATATGTATTAGGGATTTAGACACAGCCACCTCTCTTTCTTGGCATGTCTCTCTTCTGTCTCTCAGGGCCAAACAAAAAGCAAATCAGGTGTAGCACTCAACACAGCTACCAAGTCCTGCTATCCAAACCTTGTTCCTGTTTAAACTATAGACAGCATCCAGGAAAAGAATCACATTAAGATGAAAAACCCCAATTTTTGGGTGCCTAATTATTTTTCCTTCCCCTCATCCCGTATTACCTAGTGTAACAAAGTCATGGTTCTTCTAACTGGACACTGAAAATAGTGAATGGAGGGGAATGGCGAGGTTTGCTCCAAAATACTTTTTCTTAAAGTACTTTTTAAAACTATTCTGTACTTGTTGCTTTTTAAAGCTAAGATTTGAGAAATACAAGGGAAAAACTATTCTCAAACTGGGGAAAATAACAGGTTATGGTGCCTGCAAACATTTACATTTATCTACCCCTTTTGTCGACCAGTTATTATAAGAAACTGTGGGAAATTTTAATTGCTACAAATACATACAAAGAGCTGGGAAAGCAAAGTTGGTTTATTTCCTTAAGGCAGAACTGGAAAAATGTATATTTAAACATGGGTCTGCTTCCATCTGCAGAGCTCTAAAATTAATTCCCTCTGGATTTTTTTATATATTTTTGATATATTTCTCATTTGTATTAATCCAATTCAATTATTTAGAAGTAGGTTTTTAGGTTCTGCTAATATATATTGGCCAGTTCCAGTGCTGTAAATTAAAATTTTATTTTATTTATATATATGCTTTCACTCTTTAATGTCAAAGGTTTCTCTTTTATCTAATGCCTATAATGAAAGCTTTTACTGCTAAATTAAAATAAAAGGAGTTAATGGGTACCCAGTGCCTTGTTCTAGTTAAAACGTGCATCCATTTGCAATGACCACTGCTTTGGGATCGTAGCATGTGTTTTGTCTTAGACAAAGTATAACAAAAAGCATGAAATTTCACTTTTAAAAGTGTTGGTTTTTTGTTATTTTTTTTTTAAATTCTGCTTTTCTGTGAACGTATTTATAGTTTATTTCACTTACAAATAACCTTGCCACACATTATCAGCTCACACAGAAATTTTCCATGGTAGATAATAGCTTCAGATTGAATTCTTACAGTGTTAGTGAAAATGGTTTAGGCATTCAGAGAAGGACAATAAGTGATTCAATTTAATTAAAATTTTCAAAATTTTATCTGTTATGGTGTGAAGCAACAGCAGATTTTTCTAAAGGAATACGCTTTTGGTCAAGTGACTTTTACTATTTCCATGAGCATCCACTCAGGTATGAAGGAAATAAGAAATCAGATTGAACAGAGTAGGTTTAATTGTAAATAGGTTATTTTAAAGTTAAAGATAATGCTGATTTTCAGAACTCTGACTATGAATCCCTAATTCTCCTCATTATAACATTGTGTGTCAAGCTGTGTGCATGGATTTTGTAGTAAACATATAAGCAATTACAGAGACGAATTCACCTTTCTAGCATCATACTACTTTCAGCAGGAACAGGTCTCAGCCCATTTGAGCTCAACCAGTTTTAAAAAAATAGCACAACATATTGTGATAATATTTAATCAACACTGTTTACAAGTAAAATATCGCACTTTTAGGAACTCTTGGGTGCTTTTAATTTTGTTTTTGTAGGAAATGTGTATAATAAATTTGTTATGTGCTGGAGCTTCTTAGCATATAAGGAAATGGTTCGTGAATGATCTCTGTTGTTTTCAAGGTTTGGAGGTTTGGTAAGGAAGGGTTGATGAGATTTGTGTACTTCACAGCAAGCTCATCTTCAGGCAGAGGAGGCAGAAGGCACCACACACCTCTGTGCTAAGCTCAGGAGGGGCCCTGAAGCTGCCCATGACTCCACGGTACAGAAAGAGTCCCCTGCATTTAAATGTCTGGGGTGTCCTGAGAAAGCCCTGGAGAAGCAAAAGAGCAGCTGCAAGAGAAAGTAATAAAAATGCATGGGCTCTGGACCTGGTCCTACCACTTATACCTGCAAACCTGTAGTTAACCAAGTCAGACACTCCTTCCAGGCAATTTAGGAGGCCTTGGCTTGAGAAGACCTTGCACTTCCCCATGTCCTGTCAGATCTTCCAGCTGTCGCTGCTGGAATATCACAGAATCACAGAATTGTTGGGTTTGGAAGGGACCTCTGGAGACAATCCAGTCCAATCCTACTTCCAAGGCAGGATCACCTAAAGCAGGTGATGCAGAAATCCATTCAGATGGATTTTGGACATCTCCAGAGAGGGACACTCCATGACCTCTGTGGGCATCTGTTCCACTGCTCTGCCACCCTCAGTGTACAGAAGTTCTTCCTCACGTTGATAAGGAATTTCTTGTGAGATTTTTTATGGCCATTACTCCTTGTCCTGTCACTGGGTACCACTGAAAAGAGCCTGGCACCATCCTCTTGGCACCTGCCTTTGAGAGATTTATAAACATTAATGGCATCCCCTCTCAGTCTTCTCTTCTCCAGACTACACAGTCCCGGCTCCTACAATCTCTCCTCATTAAAAAAAAGGTTACAAACTCTTCATCATCTTTGTGGTCTCTACAGGACCCTCTCCAGCAGGTGCTTGTCTTTCTTGAGCTGTGGAGACCAGATTCATACACAGCATTTCAGGTGTGACCCCTCACTAAGGCAGAGTAGAGGGGGAGGATCAACTCTCTTGACCTGCTGGGCCACACTCTTCCTGATGCACCTCGTCATGCCATTGGCACTTCTGGCCACAAAGACACTGCTGGTTGAGAGCCAATCTGAGATCCACCAGGTCCTTCTCCACAGAGCTTCTCTCCAGTGGGTTGGCCTCCAGCCTGCACTTATACTTGTGGTTATTCCTCCCCAGGTGCAGGACCCTGCCCTTGGCCTTGTTCAACCTCATCAGGTTTCTTTCCACCCAACCCTCCAGCCTATCAAGGTCCCACTGAATGGCAGCAGAGCCTTCAGGTGTATCAGCCACTGCCCCCAGTTTTGTATCACCAGCAACCTTGCTGAGGGTGCATTTGATTTCTTTGTCCAGGTCATTGATAAACAAGTTGAATAAGGCTGGACCCAGTATTGCTCCCTGGGGAATGCACTGACTACAGACCTCCAACTGGATTCTGCTCAACTAATCAAAACCCTCTGGACTCTGCCATTCAGCCATTTCTTGATCTACCTCACTGTGCATCCATCTACACCACATTTCCTGTGCTTACCAAGGAGGATATTATGGGTGACAGTGTCAAAAGCCTTGCTGAAATTGAGGTAGGCAACATCCTCTGCCCTTCCGTCATTCACCCATCCTATTACACCATCATGGATGAGATGACCAATCCTCAGATTGGTCAAGCATGATTTCCCCTTGGTGAATTCATGATGACTCCTTCCAATGACCTTATTTTCTTTTATGTGCTTGGTCATGATCTCCAGAATGATCTGTTCCAGGAGGAGGTGAGGCTGACTGGCTGGTATTTCCCTGTGTCCTCCGGCTGGTATTTCTCTGTGTCCTCCTTCTTGCCATTTCTGAGGATGGGAGCAACACTGGCTTTTCTCAAGTCATGGAACACCTTCCCTGCTCTCTGTGATTTTTCAAAGATGATGGAGAGCAGCAGAGCAACAACATCTGCGGCTCCACCAGCACCCATGGGTGCATCCCATCAGGGCTCATGGATTTATTGGTGTTAAGTCTGCTTAGCTGGTCCCTAACACAGCTCTTTAAAACCAAGAGGAAGCCTTGCTTTCTCCATCCTTCCTCTTTTTCTTCTGAGGTCTGGGATTCCTGACAAGCATCCTCAGCAGTAAAGACTGAAGCAAAGAAGACATTTAGTAATTCTGCCTTTTCTGTGTCTTCCATTACCAGGCCACCCATCTGATTCAGCAGCAGCCCCACATATTTTCTAATCTTCCTTTTGCTGCTGATGTACTTTTAAAAGCCCCTTTTGTTGCCCTTGTTATTCCCTGCCAGACTCAATTCTAATGTCCACCTTGCTCAATTGAGCTGTGTAGTTTTACACAACCTTGTGTTCTGCTCTGGTCTCCATTTGCATCAGATGCATTTGCCAGAAAACTGGCGATTATATTTTGTAGAGAAATCATGTGCAAATATACTAATGAACTCAAATAACGATTTGTAGCAACACAAATTAAGACACTTATCCACAGACATTGGAATTTGTTATGGAGCTGGCTCTTTAGAGACTTTTTGATGGGAAAAAAACCCAAGCTGATTGTTTACACTAGAATTTATGGAAACATATAAGCATGTAGGTACATTTTTAATCTGTGGTCATTTTTCCAGTAAAAAGGCATTGGCAGATATGCTCTAAACTCTCTAAAGAGCCTGTGTTCAAATGCAGTGGGGAGATCTTTTTCACTTGGACCTTAAGAAGATATTTGTATTAGCTAACAAATACATCTAGATGAATCATTTATTTAAATCTGGGAAATAAAGCAGATTTCTTTGAGTAAATTATATATGAACTATCGTATTCATTAGTCTACCAATTATGTGGTTGGCTGACACATTATCTAATGATGTATTAGATGATTGTTGTCCATCAGCAGATCAATATATTATTTACAAGATGTGACTTTTTTGCATTACTTAGCCATAATTTTCAGCAAATATGTTTAGTGAAGTCACAGAACAATTTATGCTAAATGATATTTCACTGATTATGCTGTGATTTCAAGACTGCTTTGCACAGCAATAATGCAGGAAAAAATAATGTCCTTAAATGCTTGGTCTGCAATTTTTGTTGTTATTCTTTTCCTCCTGAGTCCATAAGGCATACATCCATTTATGTTTATGTTTCTGTATATTTCCATATGAAAACAGAGGGTTATGGCGACACTTGAGAGAAACAGACTAATCAATGAAGGTCTCAAGAGGTTATAAATACTTTCTTTCTGCATTCCAGGACACAAAAGACTTCCTATTTTTTTCATTGGAAGAAAACAAAATGCTAATTAAAACACAACAGAGAAGACTCTACCCTTAATTAAATCTGCCAGTTACCTTGGGATGGCCTTTTGACTTAATGTGGAGGTCAGATTTTGATTCCTCTGACAGTTCAGAGGAGGAAGTGACAGTGTCAAGAGAAGATCACAATATCTTCATTTTTGAAGAGTTTTATAATGTGTAATAAATTTTTTTTCATTTTTATTATAGACAGGATACAAGAGTGAGACTTGACCTCTTGCCTGGACGCCTGCTGGCATCCAGCTCTGCTCCCAGCAATTAGTAACTCTGCTCCTGGTGTGCTGTGCTCAAAGGAGATAGTCATTCTGGATGACCATTCATCCAGTTTCAATAACTTCTTCTTTTGTTTTACAGCACCAGTGTGGCTCTGAGGCAACAAGGCCAAGATGTGGATCCAGCCTGTACTGAGAGAAGGAGTCAGGGATATTTCTTATAGGATAGTCTCTTTATGTTCTAAGAGGCAGAGTGATAAAATCATTGTGTCCATCCTCAGAAAGGAAACTTACCTTACCAAGAGGTGTTGGACAAAGCATTACCAGCATGTCCAGAAGTTTTTAATGCATACTGCTGCCTAGAAAATGCAGTGTTTATTCAGTTTTGATGGGCTCACCAGCTGGACTTCTCGGGGCCACAGATATGACAGTCCAGCCCTCTCATTTCCTGGCAGTTAGAGAACTTCAGGAAACACAACTGTTTTTGGGAAACTCCTCCTGAGGGTGAGAGACTTTTCATAGCCCCACAGCTCCAAAACAGTTCCTTAAGGCCCAACACTTCACAGGGAACCCCCTCTCGCCATAGACTTCTAGATATTGATTTAAATTTGCATGGATGGGTTACCATTCTAAGTCGTTTTACTGGATTTTTACCCAAAGAACATACCGTGCCTTTCATTCAAGATTCAGCTAAACCCAGTCTTGCTCTGAGCTGTACGAGACTAAAATTCAGTGTTGAAGATTGTGATGCTGGCTCAGGGGACCAGACTCTTGACAGAAACTGCCCTCAAGGTTTTGGAAGCTACAGAGCTGAGGCTTTGCTGGAGCTGCTTTCATCGATTCATTTGTTTTAAGAAGGAGCATGATTAATTTATGCGTAGGTATTTCTTATCCCTTAAGCCTCTGCTCTGGAGCTCTTTAGGTTGTTACCTTCTAACTCCCAAGCCCTTGGGCACCCCGCCACTGTCAGCTCTGCCCTGGTGGGAGGGCTCCCTCACCCTTATCTGGGTGCCGAGCCCTGCAAAACCCAGTTCCTTGCCAATCTGAGAAACTGTTACATTTCAGTAGCAATTTTCAGTAAATTCAGCCACCCTGGCTACCTGCTTATGCTTTTCCCTCTGAATGCCAAGCCAGGAAGACTGGCATTTTTACTGGCAGTTTACCATCACTGAGCTCTTGCCAAATTCATGGTGTTTCTGACTCTGTTAGCAGTGATAATAGGAAATTGGATTCAGTAACTCAGGAGGTCCCTTCCAGTGCTACATTTCAGATGAAATCTGCTAGAAGAAATTCAAACAAAAATTGGTTCCAGACATCTCTGGTATTCCCATAATTGTTCATCTGCTTGTATTGGGATTATAACTTCCTTTTGAGTAACTGCTGTGAAAGGCTGCCAGTCATTTCAGGGTAGCTTATGGCAGTCTCTCAAATAGTTTACAATTACCTCTAGATATGTCTATAAATCTGAAAACAATAACAGCTGTGTTCTCAAATGCAGCATCTTTCAACTCACTGTAGGTAAGAGCTCTGACCGGTTCAACAATGTGCACAGAAAGGGGAATGCATTTTCCAGCTGCTGTGGTTTCATAGAACTGATGGCCATCTTGGTTACAAGGTAAATTTTTAATAATTTTCCTTTTTATTTTTAAGGAAGTGAGCTATCAAAATTCCTCATTTACCTTTTGATATTTTATTTTTCATTTTGCCTCATTAGAATTTTCTCATTTTAAAATACTCATTCTAGTTTTTTAAAGAAGGCTGCTTTTTTTAATCCTTCACTCAAACAGCACAGAATGAGAATGAATAGCAAATCATTTAGTCATTATATTAACACAAATTTGAGATGTAAACCTGTACATTTAATTTTGCTGATCCATTTGCAAAGATAGCCAAAACCAGTCTATTCCCTAATGAGCTCCAAGACTGCACAGATACCCAAACTATGGTCCCTCATGAATGAGTGCCCTTTTTCTCCATCAGCAGAAAGACAAAATGAGAAGCCACCACCTGGATGAAGGACTCACCCTCCCCACTGGCCTAGGAAGCTTTGGTGCTCAGCCTTTGCATATATCTAATTGCGATAATGCTGCGCTTTGGCCTTGTTGACTTGACTTTCTTGCTTGCCCTTGGACATGCTCTTGTCACAGAGAACGTGCTTGATGCAGCCAGGGACTAAACCAGGGACTGCCATGGGATCTCCTCTGCTTGCCTGGTTTTGGCACTGTGGGATTGAACCCTTGCTGGAGGGGCTGCTGTCCTTCCCCAATGCCAGGGAGCTGTCCATTGTACAGTTTTTGTGTAATGATAAAACACCAAGTAATTGTACAAGGAAATAATAATTTTTTTCCTTTCCTAAGCCTTTCTCAACCCCATAGAGTTGAATAAGTATGCTAACCCAATGCTGTGAATTTCAGCTACTGATGTATGCCATGTTCAAGCTGGTGTGTGAGGCTGTTGGTGAGCCTGTGGAAATAAATAAATGCCCTTAACAAAAAACAAACAAACAAAAAACCCAAAATAAACCAAAAAACCCAACAATAACAACAACAACAACCTCATATTTACATGTTTTGATGTAAAACTGATGGCTTTTTCCTTGCATGATCTAGCTACTTAGTGTGTTGACTGCTTAGTAATGGAGGGATTTAATTGCAGCAATATCTTCTTTATAGTTTAATTATTTTGCCTTGTCACAGAGGTAGCTTGACAGGTCATGAAGCTAGTGACAGTGGTATTGGTAGCAAGAGATATTTAATGTCAGCTAAATTTTGACATTATCTCTGGCTGAGGTTCATAATTCACAGAGCACCATCCATTTAAGTTTGTTTATCCATCTGCTGCATTTGTTCTCATTCAACCTCTAAAAACTATAAAAACACCTTTAAACACATGAATATTGATACTGCTATAACTCTTTTTTTAACTCAACAGTACGTAGATAAGTGGCTAAATGACATTTTTGGCTAAATGACACTTTATTTGTAGTCTGAAGTGCATACTAACATTTGTGTTTGAGTTGCCATAATGCTGTTTTCACTTTCATAAAAAATCATTAGTGAGTAAGCATGAGGTTAGTTTAGCTTTAAAAGTTACCCTTGTGATTATATAGTCATTTTTTAAATTAAAATTTGAGTGAAATTAATGTCTCTATTATACTGTAACTAAACAAGCTCCAGAACTCAAATCTGCCAACCAAGTTTACACTAGAGAAACAGCAGGACTTTTTTCTGATTTATGGGGATTTTTTAATGATTTTTCTTGGAATTTCTTGGTTGATTCTCCTTAATTCAGATCTATTCTGAGTGTTCTGAAGCAATGAAAACATATGCTAGGTTTCGTTTGTTAATAAAAAGCAAATTTAAGATAGACAACACTAAATGCTAAAGGAAGCAGATACATCTGGGTTTTCCCAACAATTCACAGACCCAGCCTTGTGTTTGCTGCTGGAAAATACTAGAATATACGGAAAATGCAGAGGTTTGAGTCTGAGTGGGTGACAAAAGGGGGAAACAAATTTATTGAAAAAAGGAAAGGAAGTGAACAAGGGTAAAATGTGTCAGGACAGAACAAAACTCAAAATGTGGCTGGAATGGCTTAATATCTTAACATAAATTCCCAAATAAATGGTACAGACGGGAATCTGTGATTAGAGCACAGATCTGTATTACTGCACTAGTAAAGAGTGACTCATTCTACACGTGATAAAACTTCAGCTCACAGAAATGAATACATTTTTGCTATAGAAGTCCTCACTAGGCTGGTGGTTGGCAGTGCTCTCAGCCCAGGAGAAGAGCAGTTAGTATTTAATTTCCATATCAAATGCAAAGTTTGGCTGGAACCATTGCACATGTGTGCTGGTTCCAGTTGGTGTTCAGGCTTCTGGGTGGAAACTTTGGTGGAAGTTCTGCCAGTTCAGTGCCAGCTGTGCACCGAGGAGCTCTGTGATGGATTGTTCTCCTCCAGGCCCTGCAGGAGGCTGTAATGAAGCCACACATGGACAATCAATGTGACTTCATTAGAACATACACCTCTCATATGCACACACTTTCTGTGTTGCTCTTCTGTCCCTGTGTTTCAGCAGGAGAATCTTCTATTCTGTAAGTGACTGCAGATCTCTGCCTCTGGAGCATCAGAGCTGTTTTTTTCTCCCTCTCCGGCAAGCAACATCACACAGTTGTTTCATTTCTTGCCCCTCATGCCCCAGGAATCTTGCTTTCCACGTAGTCCATCATTCAGAGAGTAACAACTGGATTGAACTCCAAAAGTTCATTTCAGCACTCCTCATCCAAAGGCCCCCTGTAACCCCTTACTGTGCAAAATACCACCATGGAGGTTGTCTTTCTGCTCTAAATATCACTGAGTTCATGCTCCCTGCTCCCTTCTCCCTCTCTTAGTGGAATGATGTTGGCTCCACTGGTTAAGAGCTGCACCTACTCATATGACAGATCAGAAAATAACTTTTACTACTTGATTTGCAATAAGTACCCCTAACTATACAGCTTCAGCTACTTTCCATCCTATGTTCCCATTCTCTCCTACTCAAATGGTGTGTAGCAATTTTTCTAACATCCTTGCATACTCTCAAGACCAAGCTGATCTTGATTCTTGTAATTTGGTGCCAAAATATGACATCAGCATCAAGGGGAAGAACATCAAGGGGAGGCATGGGACAGAGCAAGTTTTATGCAATGAGTAGCTGCTGTATAATGGTTACTTTGTTATTTTATTTTACAGAAGGTTTTCCTGTGCCTCAAGATGCAAAATAAGGAACGAAATTTTGCCTTCAAAAGAATAACTGGACTGTGCCTTCTGTTTGTACTCCTCCAGATTCTGTATAAACATTCACTGATCTTAGCCAGGCATTTTTACCTCTAAAAATCAAAATATTTGCAGTTAGGAAAGCCAGATTAGAAATCCTTTTTTTTTCCTTTTTAGAGTAAGTTTGAAAGACATCTGAGAATGGAAATATTTAAACTAATGACAATAATGAAATGATATCTTTTCATTCTTGGACTAAATTAGTGTTGCAGTGGTGTACCAGTAGCTCTGCTTTTTGGTTGATGATGCTAAGATTTACATCTTTGGAATCTGGTTTCTAGTTAAGTGATCCTAGTTAATAGGCATTGCTTTTACCACTGAGAATATCTTCATTTTTATGAGAAAAGATTAATGTCAAATTCCTTATCAAGTCAATTTTAAAACCTCGAGTGAATTTCATAAGATATTTGTGTTTTGGTTGACAGTCTAGCTCTGCAATTAAAACCAATCAAAGATAATTCATGTGAGATTAATTACTGTGAATATAGAAAGTTGCTATGGAGGTTTGCACTGACAATGAAGGTTTTAGCTGATTCTTCATTTGCCACAACTTTGCAAAGGTTTGATTTTCATGAACCTCCAAAAGATGTAATATGTGTCTGTAAGCACACGGCATGTTCTCTCTTCCTCCTGCTTTTCTACCATTTTCTACCTCTTCACAGGCAGCTTGCACACTAGCCATGGACAGCCAGCCCAGATTCACCTTCTGTGTTGTCTGGCTGTGTGTATCCAGGCTTGCACAGCCATGCACAGCTGTAGTTATGCCTGAGTTGTTGTTGTAGGCTCTCTGTCTCCAGGGTCCACGAGCCCAGCCTTGAAGGTGGATTTATGGAGATACAAACAAAGCCTTGAAGATCTGCATGTGGGAAATGTGTGAAAGGATCTCAGTCTGAAATTTATCTTCTCAAAACTCTTATCAGCTGTTACCTTCCCAGCATGTTCCCAGAGATCACTGTTCTGTTTCAAAATTATGTTTCTGTGCTTAACATGAGTTTTTCCTCTGAGAGCTCTGCTGTCTTGGCATTGTGGGACAGATCCCAGCAACTCCTCATACATGGCTTTGTCAGGTTTCAGGCTCATCTCCCAGGGCCCATCTCACAGTTCATTAAAACACTTTGTTATACTGCTTAGAGAGAACCTTTGCATCTATATCAGTGTCTTCCCTGCTCAGAAGCATGCAGGACACTGAGAAATGCATGAATGCCTGTATAGGGATATATTTGGTGTGAATCACAATTCATGATTGTAACAGGCATCCTCCTTGGAAGGGTGAGATCTAAATCTCACTGTTATCCCATTTTTCTCTAGCCATCTGGGATCAAAATGAGGTTGCATTCATATGTCAACTACCTTAGGAACATCCAGAAAATGAGAACTGTTAGTTAGAATCCAGCCTAAAGGGATTTATGAGTTCATTGATTTTGTTCAGCTTACTTGTAACTTCAGATGTTCTGTAAAATTGTAGCTGTTTTTATACCTCCACCACCTCAAGAACATTTCACAAGAGTTATCTTTGTCACACATCTTGGATTTTTTTTGTGTGTGTTTCTTTTTAATGTGGTAGTTATAATTTGGGGCAATGAAAGATCTTTCTCTTTTTTTTTTTTTTTTTTTTTTTTTTTTTTTTTTTTTTTTTTGTCTTACTCTGCTTCTATCTAACAGTCCAAAAATCATTTTAGGTACTGCTGTAAATCTCATAAGGAGACACAGTAGCTGTCTAAACACCTTTTAAGGACTGGTAGCACATCAATTGTTTGTCCATTCTGCTAAAAGAGTCACAAGGTTTTACCTATTGCCAGCTTCTCTTGATTACTTTGTAGACCTCATTTTATTTTCAGGAATCATATACCTATAAATCAAGTAGACAAATTAGTGAAAGTTCCTAATTTTCCTGCTTCCGCTACCTATTTGTCCACAAAGACATTCAGAAAATAATAGCCCACTATTTAAATTTAATTCCTGTCTTCACAGATGTGATGGATGATGCCTGGTTGCCCCAAATCAATACTATCTATTCAGAGGTCTCATATCACCAAATAACTACACGGAATAACAATCAGAATAATTTAATTTAAATGGATACAATTAGCACTGGAGATGAAGCCATTAAATAAAGTCCATTGATTGTTTATCAGGCACCGAGGTGACATAATTTAAACATTCTCCCTGCTAACACTGATAGATAAATTGCCAGCATATTTGTATGCATTTAATCTTAATAATTACATTTAATCTTAATTAATAATTCAACTTATTTTTAAATTTCAGTGACAAAGGTAAGGAGAAAGACTTATCTGAAATTTTTACCTCAAAAATAACTCAAGGACGCTGCAGAAGGCTGACTGACAGACACAGGAGTGCTAATAGAGTAGGACTTTCTTGTTTTGGGTGTTACAGTATGGGAACACAGTGATCAATATATGAAGAATCTTCTCAGTAGGACCATACGCAGAAATGTTTCAAATGCATGTTTTATGTATCAAAACATCAACATCAACTTCTTCCCTAGTCAAAAACTTCTCTTAGAACCATGGAAGTGTTAAGGTTGGAAAAGACCCTGAAGACCATCAAGTGCAACATTAAATCTAACAGCACCACCATGTTCACCACTAAACCATGTCCTCAACAGCCATATCCACACTTATTTTGAGTAGTTTCAGGGATGGAAATCTGTTCCAATGAATTAAAATCCTTTCCATGTAAAAATCTTTCTTAATATCTAATTCAAACTTTCTATGCTGCAACTTGAGGCCATTTGCTCTTGTCTTCTTGGAGGAACTTAGATTTTTCACATGAACAAGTATTTAAAGTTCAGCCTTCTCTTAACCCAAGACTAATGAAAATGGATATAAATCTTTTCACCTATTCTAAAACAACTCTAAAACCACTTTTATGTGTACTAGTTTCTGGAAATATGAACACAGAGCAAAGCTCAGTATGAGAAAGATTTACTGAACCTTTGCACGCCCTTCAATGCTTGAGTGTTGTAAAACTTTATTCCTTATAATATCATTGCTTTCTTGAGGACCTTGTGAGATCAGACCCTTGGCCACATTTTTTGTCCTGAAGTTGACTCATGTTCAAGGACATTTTCTTGCAAAGCAATTCAGTTTTAGATTTTGTTCTCAGAAGGTGAAGAAGATCAGGACGGTTCTGGAACTTGTACAGTTTCTCCTAAAATTATTAGAAGAATTCCCTCTAACTTGGGTGGCAGAGGAAAAACACCCAGGAGAAATTTCAGCAGCTTTTCTGTGGGTTGTAGAAGGGGCCCTGAGTCAGGTGGCGGAACTGGGGAAGAAAGCTTCTGTTTCTTACCAGCATTGCTCCGTGACAGGCAGTCCTTACAGGAACACTGAGAATTTTGAAGTCATTGAATAAATTATTTATAGGAAATCATTTGCTGTGTCTAGTCATTCCCTAAAACACTCAAATGCATGCCTCTAATGGGCTTATAAAGTTGTGATGAGGACAGACGTTGGAAAAAGTCAACAGTGTGCAGCTGAAAGGGCAGATAATTTGAGTTGGCTGAAGCCTGAGATACAAGGTTCTTTTGAGGAACAGTTGTACAGAAGAATACCCTTTTTTGTTGCACTTAATATTGGGAATAAGAGTCCTCAGGAGGTAAAAAACCCTCTCTAATTTATTTGTTTCAGCTGTCTTCAGTCCCCACTTTCTGTTTTCCGTAGAAGAAGAAAAAGGTTGGGAAATAAAATAAAATACAACTAACCTTTGCCTCTTATGTTTACAAATAGCTTGAAATTCCTGATTTTATTTTCAGGATCACATTCCTCTGACAACTTGAATCTAGCTAGGAAGAAACAGCTGAAATAAGCTGAGAGGGTTATTTACATCCAAGCAAGGGTGAGATCCTTTCTACGTGCCACTTCCTGCGGTTCTATTTTCTAATTAAGGCAAAAGCTAACACGAGTGAAGACACATGCTCACGGTGCATAATTTTTGGAAAGACAGCAGCAATTTAAAAGTAAATTTCACACTAGCTCTGAGACTCATGTCAGATGCTGCCTGCTTGCTCTAGTTCATGAAGGCCATTTATATTCAAAATTTAAAAATAACTTGGTGCTGGCACATTCCATTAATAAATTAGGACTAGAATTTTATGTTTTCAAAGGATATGCTGAGGTATAAATAGACTTGCTAAAAAAGGCTGAAACTCTGTTTGAGTGTTTCTCTTTCACCTGCATTTATGTCAAGCTTGTGTTCCACTATCTGCCTTCCCATTTCCAAATAAGGGTCCAACTCTGAAATCCCTTCTGCATGGTGATAAAAATTCTGAAGATATTATCACCTCAGGGAAGATATTTGGTGAACAGGACCTCCAAGAAATCTACTCTCCACCTCATTCAATGATGGAGAGGTGCTGCTGAGGTCTCAGGATGACTGATAGTTAATTGGCTTGTGCTGTCATGGTGTTTAAATGCCCAACTGGAACAGCTTTGCGTGCCAGTGGCTTAAAGAGCACGCTTCTACTTGCAGTATTTTTATTCAATGCAGCTCCTTGCTTTTTGGACATATGCCTACAACACAGTGAATATTTCAGTGCTCTGCTTTCTATTTTTAGGTGAAAAATTGTAGATATCTGGTGTAACCTGACAGATGCCAGGGAACTTTTCTGTACTTAGAGGGCGGTTTCAATTTCCTTCATTTCAGCCATGAGAGCTGGAGATCTAACATTGGGACAAAACCTGAAGTCCTCGAAAACTCAAAACAAATACCAAAATTAACTCTCCCTGACTCAACCAAATAGAAAAAAAATTCTTTTCAATAAACCACCTCATTCAGAATTTCAAAACATTTCCTTTGAATCTTGACCTTTTCAAAAGACACCCTCTTTGTTGTCCTGATGGAATTGTCTCACAAAGTTTCTTCAAACCAGAAATTCCATAACATAGTCCAATTTTCTGACAATTACTAAATGCTGAAAAATATGAACAGGGAATTTTTCTACAGGCAACCCATTTTCACAAAATGTTTTTCCTTTTTGAGACCTACACTCCATCCATCACAAGATGCTTTTGTTCAGCCTTGTGGCAATGTGCATGAGTTTTACAGATGTGAGTGTGACTTCTCAGGGCCTTGCAGATCTACCTGGTCAGACATATGTGTTCTTTGATGTTCTAGAATTTTCCTTAAGAGAACAATTTCCTTTGAAATGTACCCACTTACATCTCAAAATCAATGGAGAACAGATTAATGTCAGCACAGAGATACCGATAAAAGGATAAATTGTGATCAGAAATTATTAAATACCAATTAATAAAACAAATTCTTCAATAATCATTACTTCACTCAAAAAAAGTGTCTCCAAGAAAACACGTTAAATTGGGTGCCCAGGTTTTGGACTTTTTTCCAACCTTTCCCTTTTAAAATCTGAAGGAATGTGACTACTTTCAGTGAATAGTGCGGGACAAAGTATAGGGGCAATGAAAAGAGGAGTCTCCAATCAGGGACTTTATCTTTGGTTTTCTACTTTCTGAGCAGTGCCAAGATCCTAAGAGGATTTCTAGAAATGTAGCCTGTAGGAAAATTCATAACTACTTCATCGGCACACATCTGTGAATTGGAAGCATTTTAAAGAGCATCAATGAAAGAAAAACAGTAACATGTTGGCTGACATAAGTAAGCATGACATAAGGAAGGCAAAATGGCCTCCTCCCTCTTCAGAAAAAAAAATCTAAGTCTTTGTTCTGCACACATTGAAAAACTAAAAAAAAAGACCATAGGGTTTCTAGCATGCTATTTAGGGAGTCACTGGGCAGAAATACATTTAAGTGCCCTTATTGATGAAAATTATTGAAGTCTACATGGCAGTGAGTCAACACAGCTCACACATCATGTGACAGACATTAGTTTTCCCTTGAGTTTTCTCCAGACATTACTTATAGTTGGGATTTAATGAATATTGTTTAGTTAGTGCTCT
Source organism: Melozone crissalis (assembly GCF_028551555.1). Lineage (NCBI taxonomy): Eukaryota > Metazoa > Chordata > Aves > Passeriformes > Passerellidae > Melozone > Melozone crissalis. The sequence goes on from NW_026535820.1 coordinate 18,567,723, forward strand.
GACACTTTGAGCGACTACCTCATGGTAGATCCCAGAGAAGTTTATAGCCTGTTCATGATTAAAGCTTCACATCAAAGGCTACTTTGTTTTTAAGAAAGGTTACAATTGAGGTGTCCAAGTTATTTTAGGAAACTAGAACAATATGGTCTTTATACAACCCATTTATAGTACGGCCACTCATTTTCCTATTAGAAAAAACACACAAGTCTCTATGGAGCAAATAATTGCTTTAAAGCAGTCCACATGAGATGTCTAAGTGCATCTATTTGTGTCTCTACGGCATATATGGATCTCTCTGAGTCTCCAACTTGCACATGTCTGTTTTGTGGATGCAGCAATGCAGTGAGACTGCAGTTGTGGATGGAGGGCTGGGTCTCAGGCCTTTCTCACTCTTTGGGTTCAATTGCAAGAGTCTGATGCCTTGCTTGCACTTGTGCAGTTAAGTGCCTTGCTTCTGCTGGGTGTCTTGCTGAGCCATGCACAGGAATTACATTGCCCTGCGTAATTCCTCTGCTTGAATTCACCTTACACCCCCACGTGCAGATTGTACCCCAGAAACTCTGTGTCTGGCTTTTGCTACAGCAGTTTGGGCTATAAACAGCTTCCTTTACTCTGTATGATGTCAAGAACACAGTTGAAGGGTGTGAGGGGAAGGTAAAAACTGCCTCGAGTGGCTTTGCATACAATCTGCTTGTCCTAAATAATAGTAGAGAGGTGACCATATCATAACTCTAAGGTTTTTTTAAAGCAAAGTGTTACTTTTAATTTATGCCATGAAAAAAGGATAAGTTCAACAGTATAGCACTCTGTGTGCCCATTTATCAGTAATGATAACCAAATAGTGGAAATTTCCAATGTTTCCTTTAAACACAAAATGTATTTTGAATGAGGGAATGTCATCTTCATAGAAAGAAAAAACGAAGTTTAAATTCATATTTTGACCCATTTTATGTGTCTGGCAAAATGTACTTTTACGTAAGAGCTCTTCTTTAATGTGCTTCTTCTTTAATAAAATCCACCCTTTTAAGAGTAGACCAAAGTTGCCTGAATTCTAATGGATGGTCATTCAGTGTTTTATTTGCCTACAACCTGTTCTCACTAGCTGCAGACCTAGAAAACTGCAAGATTGGCACAAAGAACTCCATAATAAAATAGTTAGGACCTCTGTAGGGTCATGAACTTTGAAAAGTGTAGGGAAGATGAGAGGAAGATAAAAGATGAAGGAACAAGATGAAGGAACAATTTTATTCTGTAGTAGGTAAAGGACATCACAACTCTATCTCAGGAACTGATACACAGCCTTTAGATCTATAAATTAGTGAAAACTGTTACCTCTAGTCAAACTGTTTCTGGGTCTACAGAGAGATGTTATGCAATATGCAAAAGAGAGCTTAGCAAAATTTGGGACCTGTAAGTTTGTCATACATTCCTTTTTGTTCATTTATTGAGGAAAACAAACAGAGAAAGGTAAAAAAATTCAGAAGAAAACTCTTGTTTTCTCCAAACATTTAAAGGCAAAAATCACAAGGCTATTTGAATTTCCTTTCTTTATGGGAGAAATGCATGGTATTTTATTTCACACCTTCTAAGTTGTCTGGAAATCTATGAGTATAAACATTAAGCATGACTTTCAGCACTAAGCATACTCCATCTCCTTAAATCCTGCCCTTTTGACTATTGTAGTTCTCTCTTGTTGCCATGGCCTTTTTCAAAAGAAAAGCAAAAATGTGTTTTGAAGGAGCATAACTAGCAGCTGGAGAGCAAGCAAACTGCTGGCTTTTGTTTTCCTCTGCACTGTTTAGCAGATGCCATGCCCTGAAACTGGGTCTGCACGAAATTCACCCAGGTCCAGTCCCATGCTCGCCTCAGCCCAAAGCAGATGTAACAGCTGTAACAGTGTTGTAGCTGACTAAATATGATGTAACAAGCATCATCAACTTGTCAGCTTATCTGGGATGCAGACTCAGTACACAGAACATGCTCTGTTTCAGAGGCAGCTATGGGATTCAATCTTGGTAGGTTCCTGCTTAGGCTTCCTTACAGGTTTTACTAGCAAACACCAACAATGGGTGTCATTTCCTCATTGTCAGAAAATTCTTCTCTGGAGCCAGACCTGAAGAGTCCGGGCCACAAGAATCTCATCAAATTAATAAAGAGAGCAATAATTGTGCCCTGCTGCTTTTAATAGAAATACAATACAGAGAACTACTAATGGTGGTACTATTATAATACCACCATTACTGGTACTGGCAATAATTTATAATAATGAGAAAAAGAGTCTCTTGTAGAATCACAGCGGTGTGGATTACTTTGGAAGGACATTTTTGACCATGTCAAAATTGCATAAAATTCCTAAGAGTGATACCTACAAGGCATTGCATAGAGCCCTGTGTGGATTAGGGAGGGATGTGGCTCTCTCTTTCCTGAGCTTTTAGTGGGAAGCATATTAGTGGGTTTTAAAGACAAGCATTATTCAGTGCTCCCTACTCTCTGGAATAGCAAACTGAGCCATTTCAGCCAGGGGAACTATTTCCTTTCTATTTGTCAGACTGTGACAGTGCTATACATGCCCTGTGCATGAGAAATGTAGCTTGAGTCAGAAATGAAGGTTTGCCAGTTCTTTGTAAGGTGTGTTCCCTTTTCAGCTCCTACTCCAGCATCCTGAGTGGCTCTCCAGCAGCTGGAGGGAGTGGGGACAGCATTGCTTGCTGCAGAGTTGATGCTAGATGATGAGGAAGAGGAAGTAGAAAAATTTATTCCATTTTCATTGAAAACACAGTTTTGGTTATCCAAAAAAATGTTGTTGTGCCAGTACCAGCATAAAAAAAAAAGTAGACAGTGTAATGAAAATGTCATTAAGAGGAATATAGTCTAAAATATGTGTAGTAATTTATTCATTGTTGCTTCTGCCTAAAAAGGGGAACATCTGAAAATTATGAAATTTAAACCATGTCCTTCTGTCCTTGATAGAGAAACATTCTCTACGGCGGGAATTATTTCCTTTGCTAGACTCCATAATTAGGATCTGAGAAGCTTTATCCACTTCTAAATCTTTGTTTGATACCAATGTATGTATTCACATGTCTGGAGAGCTCATTTACTCTGTGCCACTGCTGCGGAGTTGTAACACCAGTCAGCTCTCTGCTCACAGCCTTTATCAGTTCAGTGACAACCTGGGAACCCACTCTGTAATGCCTCTGATTTCTAAGCAGGAATATTCAGGTGATTGGGAGCACACAGTAACATAAATGAATTTTTCACCTGAAGTAATAGTAAACACAAACATGAATTTCTCTGCTCTGAAGATGCATTATTTTTTGCGAACAAAAAAGCCTTCAAGTAATTTGCACATAGGAGCAAAAGAGCATATGCTAATAATTTTTACATGTGATTAGGATGCTTTGAAGCAAAAGATTTACCAATATTCCAATATTTTTAAACTTTATGCTGCCTTCCATATTGTCCATATGTTAGAGAGTGTGTGAAGAAACAGTATGTTTATTAGAACAAGTAATATGACATAGCTGAAAAAAAACTGGCAACCTTCTGACACTTAGTCATTCTTCAGTTCCATGAGGCTCCTGAATAATTCTGAAGGACTGTAGAAACATCTCATCTCAATCAGCCATTTCAATGGTTCTTGTTAACACTTTGCTTGCATGTTCTTAAGAATTGATCAAAATCTTGGAGGAAAAAAATACATGTAATGGGGCTAAAAACCTTGGAAAACTATCACTCGTGTCCCCACAGCATGTTTGTATTTATGCAACCCTTTTCTTAGTCTCTCCTACTCTCTCTGTGGTCCTCTTTGTGCACTGACCAGCTCAAACCACTCTGTGCACATGCAGAGCAGAGGAGCACATACCATTTATATCCAAAGGATGGGATTTTGTAAGAATACTCCTTATCAGAGAAAATGTCTCTTTTGTTGAGGAAGCATAAGCCTTCTAATCCACAACTGAAGAGTTGTATTTGACAGATAAATGTTCTGTACAGAGGAAAAGCTAATCAGTATTTTGTTTCTCAGTGGAACTAGAAACTAGCAATATGTGTTGAAATTTGCCCAGGGCAAAAATGAGTATTTAGAAATAAGGCAAGAGATCTCAACCTCTTCTCTTGCACACATCAAATTGTGCTTAAAGCAAAGTAGCCTGTCTTTGTTTAAGGTGAGAGGTTGTTTGCACAGGTAGCACGTGAAGGGGTTTGAAATCCCATGGCAATTCTTCTAGTAATAGAGAAAAACAGGTGCAATTTCTTGTGATTAAAGCATTATATCTGGACAAAATGCCATGGAAGGACAGGATAAATAGGTGCAAGAGATGGAGTGACCATGAAAGAGCTACGCACGACTGTTCATGCACAGGCATACCTGCTCCTGCAGCTATTTGTAATCCCCAGCTTCAGGGGAAAAAAATCTTGTTCCTTCTAAAAAAGGGGTATTCTAGGGGTTCAGATCATCTCCTGGTGAGAGGTGAGGCTGTTTCAGCAGGCCCCTTTTATAGTTTCTTGAAGCTGAGCTTTTCCTGCTGTGGCCTGCACTGGCGCTGGGCTGGTGATTCCCCAGTAAAACTCACAGGGTTACATTTCCTTTTGTTTACCAAGTGTTGCATTTCACCCAGGAAAAGTAGTTCAAATATGCTGACTTCTGATGGAGTAGCACCTATTACTGATTGGTGCAGATCCAAAGAAATTATATCCTCTATGTAACTGGTTATTACACCCCAGAATTTTCCATTTTATAGGCTTCAGCAGGAAAAGGATGGGGTTTTTTTTGTCTCTTATAAAGGTGTAATACTGAGGATTTCCTGGTGGTATGCACAACACACTTAAATGAAGCAGGGTTGCACTACAAAGCATTGTATCAAAACCAGTCATTAAAAGTGGGTCTCAAAATAGCTCAGATCTAAATGAGAAAACATTTTTAAGAAGTAAAACAAAGGAAAAGTATGAGATGTGGTACCACCATTATCCCTGACCTTCTCACATTATCATAATGGCTGGTGTATTTCTTAATGCCTCAACTGCTGAAATTGTAATTGAAAAAGCAAATATTCATATATTTATGGAAAAGTGTACACTCAGGTTTGCTTTTTGAAAAAAAATTGTTTCTGAACTCTGCCATTGAGGATAAAAAGTGCAATTCAGAAGCACCTTGCAATTTCAAAAGCTGAGGACAAATAGATAGTCATATACTAACAAAATTGAAGTGCTTGGAGCATTGTTAAATTATTAAATTAAAGACAATTTTGTTTCCATACTCTGTGAGTACTGAGATTGCTTAAACTGGCTTTTGGTTGACATCCTAACTTCCCCATACATAACCTTTGCAACCTTCAGTATTTTGCAACCTTTTTCTGCGACTCAGATATCTGTAAAACTGTGTTATGCTTCCTTACTTAGAAGAATTGTGAGATCAAATTGTGGGCACGCACACACACATTCTCAATATATTTGATAGACAAATAATGCAGTGTAGGTGGGTGAAGAAGAATCCAGATAGACCATTCTAGTTTTTAATTTTAAAATTTTAGAACATATTCTCTCATATGTGTATAAAGAGCTTGTTTTATGAACTTTCTCATTTTTGCTTTCTGCTAAGCTCTGGTTTCATCTAGTACTGCATTTCTGCTAAGAAAATTGTTATATGACCTAACCCAAATAGCCAAGGCTAAGAAAAATCTTATTTTTCATATTGTGTATGAAGAATCATGCCACTTTGCTTGGCAGGCTTTTGTGGTGTTGAAGGCTTGATAATCACATTGGAAGTTGTATTTCAGATTTGTATTTCTGGTAATCTAGAAATCACCTAATTTAGACACTTTTGACATAGTTTAACAAGAGGCTGATTACAAGTTGTTCTGCATTTGCATGAAAGAATTCCACAGTTTTTATAATTGTCTGGAAGAGCATCAACTTTTGGGATTCCACATTAAGAAGGTACTGAGAGTCTAATGGCTGTTAAATGGTTGTTTCCTCCTGTGTGTGCTTTAAACATAGTTGAACATCCATAATTGTTCAGTCATAACTGAAATTGTAAAATGTTAACTTGAAAAGACTGAAAATTATGTGAAAATGCTAGTTAATATTCCATTTTATGAGTCTTTCATTTCTACTGTAGTGCCTGATGAAACCTGGGGTTTTCAATAAATTCATCATGCTCTGCCACCTTGTAGCTTCCCTTCAGTTCTGCTCTGTTACTGATGTTCATACTGATGATCCAAATAATGAATTCCCACTCTCACTTATTGCAATATATGGCTGTTTTGGAGAGAGCCCTGTATGTTTAGGTCTGTCAGTCTTTTCTTGGACACATGGCTGCTCTGCATGGTGCCAGCCAGCCCCAGGACTTAAAGGTTCAGCTGGGGAAAAGAATTGTCTCAGGGTGGCTGAAGCCTGGGCTTCCTCTCCATCCATCCATCCATCCATCCATCCATCCATCCATCCATCCATCCATCCATCCCTCTTCCTCCTAGCAGACATCACCACCCTCTGAGACAGAAATGATCAATAGATGCACATCCCTCAGTCCTTCTTACAATTTTAGGGTGCCAGGCTGCCACCTTCCCTGCTGCTCCCTGGTCTTGGGAGGCGAATCAGCTGGCTAATTTCATTTCCCTAGTACCATCTATCATGGTCTATCTCTACTAGAAGTCTGAGGAGACAGGCAGCTCTTACTCTGAAAGTAAAATTAAGAGTCAAACAAGATTCATAATGCAGGGACAGAGTGGATACTGGCTTTATTTCTCAGTAACATATTTCCTGGCACTGTTGATCAAATCAGTAAGTGGGCTAGGCTTAATATGAAATAAACTTCATTTCTGAAAACTATTTTTTGGAGCTGAATAATTTCTATAACATAAATATGAAAGAAAGATCATTTTGGGTCGATACTGGCTCAGTTTGAGCACTATTTAAAGACATATAAGTGGAAAAACTTTGGGATAATTTTTTATAGTTTAAGTGTTTCTTGGTAGTCTTATTTCCTTAGTAGATTTATTATTATTTTAAACTCAAATTTTTTATTACTCACGCATAATATTTGACAGAAATTTTAAAATTTAAGCATAACAGAATAATGTACAAGTGTAGAAAATTTTATGCTAGTAAACATTTTATTTTATTGGAGGTCTGGAGCTGTTCTTTTACATTAAATTCTACCAAACATGCTTCTTCCTCAGAGATGGACATTTGAATTAATTAGTAAAAACTGACTGTCATCTATAAAAAGTGTTTTGCAGAAGGCTATTCTTTTTCCTTTTGTTGTTAAATAAAGCTGGAAGGCAGATTTAAATCATGCTGCATTATTGCCATTCTTTTTGGTTCTCAAATAATGGTGTGTGTTCAGCAGAAAAAAAAATCAAGGTCTGTCATTATACATTCTTGGATGTGTATAAAGTGCTCCACAGAAAGTGAAAACTTAATTAAAACAGCAAATAAATCTAAGCACATTTAATACCTGAAGTAAATAGCTACATGATGCCATTATTATAATTCTTGTTTCCCAGTTATCCTGTACCTGATGCAGCTGAGCATTTGTGACACAGTTTGTAGATCCAATGTGAATGTACTTAGCAGGTTGTAAATTCACATTTCTTTGTGTTTTCAAACAGAGATTCAAATACTTGATATGAAACATCCACATTTGAAATATTATTACCTTTTCATGTAAATGTGATTTTGTTTTCATAAAATATGTGATTTCCAAGTTCTGATGATTTTTATTATTTATATCTTAATTTAAGATTGTGATATAAAGATCTGTATCGCTGTATTCAAGGATATAATTAAGATTTAGGTCAGCCTGCTGGTCCCAGAAAGATTTTGAAAACAAAACTTCCTGTGACAGTTGAATCAATGTGGAATAATATGTGAGAATTTATGTGCAAGTCAGTGCTTTCTGATATTGTTACTCTAACACTTTAATGTTTCTGAAACTGTAATTTGAACACCATTCCTTTGCAATTAATATTTTATGCTAACTTTAGTGAGGAATGGTGTATATATTTGTGTGCAAAAATTCAAACAAAGGTTATTTAAGCCAATTAAATTTAAATTTTCTTGCTATTTAAGCTAATTTTGTTTATGTATTACTTCACTGAACTTCATTGGAGTTCATAGCATTCACAGTGTCCAAAATGTAGCCATGCAGTGTCTTCCAAGGGTAGCATAATTATGTATTTCCTGGTTGAAGATAAATTCAAAATGATAATGTTGTATTAGACTACTTTTGTGTTTAATTTCCTTTGTAAAAGAATTGTACAAAAACATTTGTTTGAATTTTCAATCTGTTTTGAACCTGATAAATTCAGTACTTGCTTCTCCCTCTTTGCTGTGGGTGTCGAAAGGAATGATAAATTGTTCTCATTCTCACTTGGTAATGCTTTCCATTCACTTTGCACAGGTGTAAATGACTACATGGGGACAGGGACAATGATGAAGCAGGAACTGAGCTTAAAGTAGAAACACAATTTTTCTGGCAGTCACCATGCAATTGGGCTAGATTGCCGTATGTCTCTCAAAGCAAGATTTTGGCAGTTGTAGTCAGACTTCCATATACCCTCCTCTCCTGCAGAATTACGGAATTAGGCTTTAGTGCTTCATTTGGTCAATTAACTGGCCCTTGGAGGATGTACGTAAACTGCTGACTAAAATTCAGTGCTCATGTCTGAATGCTTGTCCAAAGAGTGTGAAGAGCAGCCCTGCCATGTGTCTGTCCCTTTGTAACCACGTGGGGCTTCCAGAAGGCTGCACAGTGTTTATTTAAAAGTTTTTGGAGGCGGTGATCCTTTGTATGTGTGTGAATGTGCAACTGAAAAAAGGTACCAAATGCATGTAAAATTTTTTTCACCTTTCTTGAATCAAGACCTGTAGAACAGCTAATCCTAACTGGCATTATTCTAAAGCCTTTGCACAGTTTTCCTTCAAATGTTTAAAAATGAAGTCACTGCTAACAAGACCAAATATTGAGAAGTGTTTTGGTAGGGAGACTCAGCTATTCTCTCATGAGCTATTTATTTTTTTATTACTTTCTCACATTTTATAATAAAATTTCCTTCTTCCTTTCCTTTCTTCCTCCCCAATATTTTTGAGAGGTCTTTTCTGGTTAGATCAGAATGGACTACCTTTCTTTTTCAAGCAGAGGGCAGGATGTTTGAGGCTTCATCTTTTGGTAAAGCACACTGGGGAATGGGAATGCTGTCTTGGCTGCTGAGGGAGAAAAGACCCAGAGGTGGGACAGCATGATCTGTTCTGCAGGAAAGGTCTTTTGCATGGCTACTGAGGCTGAGCATATGAGTCCCTGAACTCAGATCCACCTCTATTTGCTAAGCCATGTTATTCTAAAATAATTACAGTGCTGATTGTGTTGATTGCCTGTATTGGGGCTGATCCAGTTTGTCTCTCCTGGCTTTGATCCAGGATTATCCCTTGGCTTCAGTGGCCATTCAGGCTTAATATCCTAATTAAAACAGGGAGTCCTAAAGGCCTTCTGAAATAGCTGTGGGACCCCAAGGACCATCCTCACACCATGCTGTGTCAGCAGGGCCCAGGGGTGCTCCTTTGTGGGCAGTCCATATGCCAGGCATGGGATGCCAGGCGTAGGATGCCAGGCGTGGGATGCCAGGTGAGGGAGGGCACCAGGCTGCTGTCCCTGCTGTCCCTGGAGCCCGGGGCAGCCGTGGGGCCGGGCACGGGCACAGCCCCGCTGTGCTCATGGCAGCACTCCAAAGCAGGCGCTGCCAGCGCCTCAGCCCAGCTCTGCTGCCAGCACAGCAAACCAGCTCCCTGCCCTGCAGCTCCCTCCCTGCGCCAGAGAGACACATTCCCTATGAAATCCTGGATTATAGCTCTCTTGCTGGAGAGAAAGAAGGACTTGGCTTTAAAAGGTTAGCGTTTACACATGCCCCGGTATGGTTTGTGTTCAGTTTGTAATGGCTTAGCAAAAGCTTTTAATAGCTCCACTTAATATCTGTTGTACTGAAGATTTCACCTAATTGGGACAACTGATAGGTCTGTAGCCAGGCCAACTGAGTGATCCTAAAGTGTCATGAAGATAATAAGAGAGATAATATTGTTATGAATAAAAATATCAGGGCAGAAATCTCACAGTGCATGTAATCTATTATACTACTGATTTCTTCTTTTAATCTTTACTTGGATACAGTCTGTATTAAAAGACAACAGAGCAGAATTTCATCACCTAGTGAAAGCATCAGTTTTCACTGTCCAGCTGCATCGTCAGTATGTGTAATTCAATAAATGCCTTGATCAAGAAGCTGTCCTAGCCACTCACCATTACTGTGCAATATCTTCTCCTTGTTAGATGTTGCAATAGAATCACCATCTAAATGAAGGATAACGTAATTAAGTGGAGTATTGGGTAGTGTCAGAGGCAGAGGCTTTATTTTCTGGAGAGGGACTTACTCTGCCAGAGCTGTATATTTTAGCTGTCAGTAATCATAACCGCAACCAAAGGTTATAACTTTATTCCAGACTATTAAGTAATTAAAGCACCTATTAAAAAGAATTTCTTAACACCAAGGCAGTGTGTGTGTCAGTAATCAGCTGTTCAATGTTCTTTTTCTTCTCTTTGAACTTACAGGGAAGAGGATCTTATGTTTAAAAAACCCAAACAAAACATTAAAAAATCTCCTAAACTTCAGTTGAGCAAATAGAATAAAATATTGTTTAGTCTACTTAGGCTAAACTGTGTCTAAACTAGAGGTCAGAGTTTCTACCCTAACACATTCCAGGTACACATAAACTCTAATAGCCAAAAAAGAAAGAAACAGCAGTGCTTTAATTAGAGCACAAATGCACCATTTATTCACTGGTAGACCTTGACCCACTACTATGCCTTCTTATTATAAGCTTCATACCTTGGTCCTCTTGAGGGCTCCTGGAGTGTTCAACAGCCTCACTTCTGCTGGTGGTCTCTTAAGAACCGTGCTGCCACTGTGACTTGAATGTGAATCAAAGCAGAGATCTTTCCCAAGAAGGGCTTTATATTTTCATTAAAACTTCAAGCTTTTAATTAGGGTGAATCCCTATTAACTCAATCTGTTGGAAAAACCACTTATTCTATTGCTGGCATATGCAGTGCTAGCTGTGTCTAATTATGTCCCTTGAAAAGATGGAGCTGTTTTCCAACATCATAGTGCCAGTAGTAAGCTGGTCATATTCTAACTTTGAAAAATTAGCAAACTAACATTAACAATGTAACAAAAAAATTAATGATGCAATATATTGGACTACAGATCTGTAAAGTAAAATCCAGTGAGTAGTACTGAGTTAATAGGTATGACACAGGGAATACAGGGGTGAAATTATAAAGAAGATAGACTGAATTATAACCAAAAATACCACGGCACCCTGCAGGCAAAGAGGATAGGGACAGAAAGGACTGTGCAGAGTTTTAAGCTCTTCTTTGAGTTCGTCTACTATTCAAACATTAAGTTTAATATTTTATAATGCATATGTTATATACTGTAGTATAATGTTCTCTCTCTGAATTAAGGGCCTCACACTTCAAGCTAAATACAAAACTTTCCAGTGTCTTCTCTTTGCCCTCAGAAACATGGTGTTCCTGACCAACAAAGTGATCCATCTTCCAGAAGAAGACTACTCGGTATTCCAGGGTCCAATCTCAAGTTTCCAGCAGCGGTTAGCCTAGCAGTTGGGACATTGTGGTAAATGGATACTGTGAGTTCCCTATTTCCAAGATTAGGAATGCTCTGAATATAGATTTCCAATTTCCTGGACAAAAGACCAAACAACTAAACAACAGTGTTAAAAACAAAGCATCCTCCTGTTCTGATGTTCATATCACCCCAATAATTTGCAAGTAGGACACTTCACTTTAGCACACTAAGGTGTAAGATGTTCACAACAAACTTTAAAGTTTATAGCACAAAAATTCAAAGGAAAATTGAGATTTGGTGTGGGGTTTCTTTTTAGTTATCTTTTAATTTTCTTTTTTATTTTCAGTTATTGTGGTTTTTTTCTTTTTATTTTTCTTTTTTTTTTTTTTAACAGGGAGTAAAATCAGCCTGTAGAATAACTTAAATGAGAATTCTAGTGGATTTTCCATTACTTGGAACCTGAAAATTGATGTTGGATGTTTTAGTAAAAAACAGGCTTGAGGTATATCACAGCTATTGAGATTTGAAGCAATAATTAATTCAGAGAAGTCCCATGACCTGTCAGACTAGATGATCACAATGGTCACTTCTGGCTTTAAAGTCTATGGAGTTCCTGGCTTCTGTGCTGTGAATGCCAATGAGACTGCCAATTAGTGTTTTTTTTTTTTTTAATGTGGACACGTGTTCACTGGGAGCTAGGCTGAGACTACTAAATTAATTTTAAAGTCATTAAAATGCTTCATTCCCTGAATAATGATTGCCACAAAGCACAATCAGAATGTAAAAGGGAAAGCATCTTATTCTTGGAACAAAAAAGTAAGCATAAGGAAGCAGTATAAATATAATGCAGCTTTTTTACCATCTCATTTTTCCCCATCACTGAATGCCATATATAACATGTCTAATCATTCATTTCATTGTTATTTTTATTCCTTGGAATAGAAAGAACATTACTAAGACAGTGCTTGAAGGGGGTAGGGTTTTAATGCCAAAGGCAATGATGAAATACCTAAGTAGAGGTTGATCCCTGATCTCTTGGGAGAGAGGATGCCTATTGAAAGGCAGAGACAAATATGAATACTTAATCATCTTTAGCCTAGATGTTTTCTCCATTCCAGGTGCAATGTTTTGTTTTCACTAAAATCAGTGGACCCAAAATTTCTTTATAAATTAATGGCAAGTTTGTCATTTAAAGAAAAACACATGAAATACTGTTCTACATTCAGAATTAGAGATGGGAAAAAGTGGAAATGGGTAGCATGTGACTGGGGGCTTTAGACATAAATTAATATGCATGTTTAAAATATGAGAGCAGTGGGTGTATTTCTGTCTCTGGTGGGGCAAGCACAGCTCCCTGTGAGCAGGGAGGGTGACAGCACACCTCAGGTGCAGCACAGGGCCATGAGCCTTCTTTACACATTCATTTTTATTTAAGTTCTACCAGGGTGTTGGTGTGCTTGATACCAGTGAGATTTCATAGCAGCATTTCAACTACTGTGGGGTGGAGTGTCGCATAAAGCACCCTGAGATGCTAAGCTGAAAAGGTTCAGTGCCCTGCAAAATGCAATTAAAGTTAATAGTATTCTTTTAACAGTAAAATACAGGCCTTCAGCTCTGGGACCCCCAACACAAGAAGGACGTGGACCTTGTTGAGTCCAAAGCAGAGCCATGAAGATGATCAGAGGGAAGGAACATCTCTTGTGTGAAGAGAGATGGAGAGAGCTGGGGTTGTTCAGCCTGGAGAAGAGAAGGCTCTGGGAGGACCTCGGAGCACCTTTCAGTACCTAAAGGGGTCCTGTGGGAGTTGGAGGGGGGACTTTTTCCAAGGGCACGTAGGGACAGGACAGATAAGAATTCTTTAAAGTGACAGTGGGCAGCTTTGGATCAGATCTTAGGGAGGAAATCTTTACTGTGAAGGAGGTGAGGCACTGGAACATGTCGCTCAGAGAAGTTGTGGATGCCCCATCCCAGGAGGATTCAAGGACCAGAGCAAGCTGGTCTAGTGGTAGGTGCCCCTGCCTGTGGTAGGGGGCTTGGAACTAGATGGTCTTTAAAGGTTCCTTCAACTCAAATAATTCTACGATCTATGGATTAGAGCCTATAAACAGTGTTACTGCAAATTCTGATTTTACCATGCTTCTTTTGATTACTAATTTTACCCCTTCTGTCTGTGTTTGACATCCTGTAAGCAGCACAATAGAAAGGCTATATTAAATGAGAATACCAGGTGGTATTCTCTGTATTTGGTGATAACTAAAACTCTGCCATGGTAGCTTGCAAGTTTAGTTTTTCTGTGTATTAGTAAGTGGATGCTATCTCTGGGGCTCAGTTTCTGCAATGCAATCCTTTCTCTTTAATGAGGTCTAATATTATTGAGTGACCAGAGAAATAAAGAGCACTTGTGATTGTCTTGAACTTGGCAAACTCCAGCTTGCAATGTGCTTGCTCCTCGAAGCCTGTTGACATTCAGTGTACTAAAATTGAATTTGCAATTACTGGCTAAGAAAAGCATCCCCGGTATTTTTAAAATTATGATCCCTTAGCATAATGGGGCCATTCACTTTTGTTTCATGCTGGACCAGCTTCTGAGGGACCTTGAAGAAATGAGACAGCTATTTCCCTGTTACCAGCCATCTGAATGGGGAATAAGAAAGGGGAAAAGTCTATGCTTTCAGTCAAAGAGATTTCCAAATATACCATCAGCTGCTTGTTTTTTCTCTGTGCTAGCTTCTAAAAATTCAGAGAAAGAGAAGGCCATCAATCTGGACAGTACTGGGATGCTGCTTGGAAGAAGCCTGCCTCAGTTTGCAAAATCTCTGCTGTGTAGTAACTGTGTGCCACAAATCTCACTTCAGAAATCCCAATATAAAATCCTACTGCAGGCCTTAAGAGGGCTACCTTAATCCAAGCTTCTCAGTGTTTTTTTCTTAGGGCAGTGTCATCTAGGGATAGGAAAAATGGGATGATCTTGTGCAGTATTCCTGCAACATGTTCCATTTTCATTTGACTTGAAAGAGCTATTTTGAACATTCATTACTTCCATTATTAATTGTTTTCTTTATATGCTTACGTGTTTGGGAATGGTGTCAAGGAAATGATGCTTTATTTTCAGAGTTTCTGAAGATCATTTTCTGGTGTTTTCTAAACCGTCTTACTTTATTACTCATCACTCTAATAAAACAACAGAAGTAGCTTAGTGGTCAGGGTTACCAAAGATGCCACATGGCAAATCCTGAGGGGCTGCATCAAGCAAAACTTAGTAATGGAATAGATCCTAATAAAATTTATGAAAATAACCCACAGTTTAAGTTAAATGAAATATTTTCTCTGAATTAAAATAAATTTTCAGGAATAATGTCTAGCAAATTAGCAGTTTGTACTGAAGATTGGTTGACATCCTTCCTGCATTTGACGGGTCAAAAGTTTTCATCAATCTGCTTTACCCATGTACATGTACACACTTGGACTGTTGTGAGTTGTAGGGGTATGTGTGTGCAAGTAGTTATTAAAAAATTAAAATACCAACTTTCCAATATAGTTGGAGATTCACTTTTGCATGGATGCAGTGAAAAGCTTTGTGCCAGCTCAAAGAATTACAAAATTTCTTTTATTTTCATGTATTTTTTCGGAGGAAAGACTTCGAACAAAGAGGACATATTAGGTGGTTTTATTAATGTTTTTCTGGAGTGTTATGCCAAATCTCTTTCAAAGGATGGGAGACTGATTATATTGCCTGCATGGATCCTCCATTTCCATTTAAGCTGCATCTAACTCCTTTTTCTTTAGAGAACTGATCTATATTCTGAATGCGCTCTCCATAATAATTTCAATCTCTTGGGATAATGTGTGATAATCTTGTTTAAAATTGACATCTGTCAACTAACTCATTGTCAAAATGCTTTTCTTTTCTCTGAAGAGCATCTTATTCTACAATACTCCTATGTGACTTGCCTAGGTTAGACAATTCTTGTGAAAATACATCAGAATATTTGTCTGCTTACTACAGATGAGGGAATACCTCATATAATAGAGTGGAATTGTTCTTTATTCAATTCAATATTTACAATATTTGGTAAATAAGTCTAAGATACAGAGACAAGAAATTGCTGTTACCCACAAATAGAAATGGAAATACAGACACTCCTTTATTCTTTACAAACTCTTGGGCCCCATCACATGCAAAATGGGTTGGAAAGAAAGTGCATTTCAGCATTTCAGCCTTTTCTAATACAAAGAAATATCAGAAACCCATTAAAAGGAAATTAAAAATTAACCTATGCCCAGTTGCTTTTTTCCTAACCAATCCAGTTTTCATTGTGGTAAACTGTAAGTGTGATATCTGAGTTCCTGTTCAATCAGTCCTAAATCAACTTGGCATTCTTGAGCAGTCACTTATTTGGGCATTGGAAGAAATTTAGGACTTTCTGAATAGAATTGCTGATGTCCCTAAAGAAAGCTTTTAACCACCAAAAGGCCTAGAAAGTTGACACTGCTTGCTCTGTTGCAGCATCAAACTGGTAATTTAAATTTTATGTATGCAAAGAAAAAGTACAAAGCACAAAGTTTTACCACCTAATAAAAGTCCTACTCAAATATAAATTGTAGTTATAATTAAGGGGAACAAGTAATTTCCTGCTTGTTTCTGGCCTGCACAACTCCACACATCTGAAAACATTTGGACTGCTCATGGGATTATCTTTCTACCCAGAAGGAACTAAAGCTGATCTAAACAGAGAAGACAATACATTTTTGATTAGAGGATACCTGTCAGGTGGTGGTAGGCTAATTTAATAGCACCCACCTGAAGGGCATTAGCTTTAATCTGGGATGCATCAGGAAGATGACCTAATGACAATTTACCACTTATAACAGTATTTAGAGTCCCCAAGTAAATATAAGTATTTAAAGCCAGCATATAAATACATCCAGGGAAAGCACTTTCCCACGCACACCAATAAAGGAGCAGCAGAAGTTCTGGATTCCACAAGCAGTACTGGCTCCCCAGGTACCCACTCATTGTACCAATATCTTGAAAGAAAATTACAGCAACGTGATTAGTGAATTCATTAGATTTGGATGAGAGAACTATTTTGCTTGCTGCATTTGCAATGTTCTACTTTATCACTGGGCTGTGTGCTCTGAGAAGCCTCCAATCATCCTAATGCCACCTCTCAACTTTGCAACATAACCTGATAAAAGGTAATTTGGGTTTATCTTTTATGCCTGCATCTTCTCAGTGGAGCTGGCAGCAGGTATGAGTACATCTGCTGGTGTGATTTAATTCAGCTAAGATGATCCTCAAGTCTGCCCTCTCTCCTTACCCAGGAAGTTCTACCTCAGTCCCCCTTGTTGCCCCTGCTCCCTCCCAGTGTCTTTCACAACTTGTCATTTCTACTTTCTTGCAAAATCCAAGTGCCACAAGCCAAAGGGGACTTTGATGTAGAAAAAATGGGTTTAAAAATTCATTACCAACCTTCCTTGTGTTCACAATCTATTGGCATGATGCAATTTCAGTCCTTTGAGTTGCCTACCATGCTGTCAGGACAGGTTTAAAGAATTATACAGTAGTGTCCCTGTTCCTGTGGGATGGATAGGGTAAAAAACATAACCACCTGTGGATGACTTGAGTGGGCCTCTTCGTTCTTTAAACTGACTTTTTACTGCTATCTCTTAAAGATACAGAGACAGAAAAACTAACTAGGATACATTTGAGATCTTGCACTATTTTGTCCTCTGAGACCTCTTCTGTCAGAAGAACAATTGATTTCTGTTATAGCATGGTCATACAAAACTAGCTTTACGAATCACTACTATGCCTACCCCACAGCAGCTTCAGAAATGAATTACCAGACCAAATATGCTTCTGTTGCTAGTGGTGATAGTGAGATAACTAAAATTCAGAGTGAGATTTTTCTACTACAGAAAGAAAGGAAAGTAGCAAAGTAAAGCCAGCAATAAGGTAAAACCAGTTACAACATGAGTGAGGAGTTATGGAGGCTCATTTCCATCCTTTACTAGTCATCCTGGATATACTTTTACTTTGTAAAACCTGTTTATTATCACAGTTGCATGAGGCACAGATTTTGTTCTTTCATGGACAGAATCTTAAAATGGTGTCAGAAGCACTGTTCTTGGTGCTGGGTAATGTGTCAAATTTGATGCTTCTCACAAAAAGGGATGTAGAGGCCCATCACTGCAGTTTCCCTGGATGGGCAGGGATCTCCAGATCACTGGCACGACTGCAAGTCAGGAGAGCTGGCTCTTATATGCCACCTAGTAGCTGCCCTGAATTGGGAGTGTGGAAATCCCTGACTTCAGTTGGGTCAGCAGGGCATGTGGCAGGAGTACTTTGCAGCATATTCATTGAGGGAAGAGATCTCTTCTGTATCAGGCTGAGTTCAGGAACTACTTAATAAAGCCTACAAATCTGGGATAATTTGATCAGTGTGCTAATGGTCCCACCCATCCGCAGTGGTGAAACAATCTCTATATTTCATGCCATACACAAAATTGCTGGGCTAAGTTTAGCTCCTAATGGATGATGCCTACCTGTTCAGATGAACCAGTGCATTCAAAAAAGGCCTGTAGCTGTAAAATGAGTGCATAGTGCTGGTCAAAATTCAGATTCAGTTTGTCATTTATCATCACAGACATCATTTGGTACTTAGCTCTGCACTTCAAAAATTGAAGAGAGGAGCTGTTTTGTAAGATGAGATAGTTCTTACTCCTGTTGTTAAACATATTTGGATTATGGAATAACTGTATAGCTTTCAAGAATACGGGTGATATTTCATAAAGAGGGTTTTTTTGTATCTTCTAATATGGTCCTTTTATGAAGCCTTCTTTTATGCCTCTGGAAGTCAATGGTGATTTTGCTTGGAGTGGGTTTAGATCCTTTGTATTTGAAAATCTCAGAAGAACTTTCAGCACAGAGCAGATGGGCAGACAACTCAGTATTTGTCCACAGAATGAAGAGAGCACTGAAGTCAAAACATGTCAAAACATCATTGTCAGCATATAATGAGAGCTCTGTAGCACTGCTACACTTAACTCTTTCTGCTCAACAGCAATGATCTCAACACTCTGCAGTGCTTTAGAAAAGGAGATCAATTTGTGGAAATTGCTGTGAAAGTACTTCTCAGAATTTCAAAGTGCATTTACTGCTTTAACTTCAATAGAGCTTATCTACTGCCTCAGCTAGGGAAGGAGAGCATCTATTTCTCTGTAAAGCAGTTATTATTGTTTCTGAGAACGACTGTAACCCTGATACTGTGAAAAACTTCTCACTTTTTGGCTGATCATGTGGCTTTGGCCTGATCACATGACCTTTATTTCTGTGAGTATTGTATTTCTTCAAATTGAACTAAATGAGAAGAGAGGCAGTTAGGAGTGACATTTTGAGGGGGCAGGATTCCTGGCACCACCACAGTTACAAATCACCCCAGCAGGCAGAGAGAGCCCTGGTATCAGGCTGGTTGTGCTGAGAAAGCCTGCAGCATTAGGTTTGGGCAGGGGAAGAAGATGTTGAGGAAGTCATATACTCATGGTTGGAGTAGAGGAAATCCTCTCTGTTGAAGACTGCTCTGCTGTTTTGCCAGGAAAGCAGAAGACACTGGTGTGCAATGAGGACCAGAGGCTGTGTTTGCAGGCTGGCTGGTTTGGTGGGCTAGACTTGCATAGCACTTGGTTTCTGAAGTGGGGGAAGACTCAGATGAAGTGGAAGGGGATTAGCAATGGGCTGGTGGCATACGTGGTAGGAAGGGAAATCATCCTGGGACAGCTGGGATGGAGAGGGATGCCAAGATGCTAATGGTTTACCACCAAGGGTTGCCTTCCCAAGAGGCAGGTATTCACGTGTATTAATCTCATTCTCTTTTTTTAAGAACAGGGCAAATGTTCTTAACATGTTTTGAAAGAACAGGTTGCAATTTTTCTGGTTTTTGTTCAAATTATTCATGTTTTTATATGAAAAATAATATTTTACTACTTATTTTCCTCTATTATTTATTTCTCATCTATTTAAATATGTTGAAGCACTGTATCAAAAGGAGGCTTTTATAAGCAGACTTTTCCTTGGAACGTATTTGCTTGTGTATTCTTTTCAAAACACTGTAGTCTATTTCTGAATCACGTATGATGTACAGGATCAAAAATGGATGCCTCCAGGAAAACGTCACAAAGTATTCTACGTCATTACCATCCTGTGTGCTAGGAGTGTTGGATCTTTTATTGTCATGGTTTCATCACGGGGGAGCCTCTCCATGGGAACACTTGGCTTCTTAAGAGTCTATCAGCATCTGTGACTAATTCCCCGTTTTTTGCAGCATCAAATGTAGTTCTAGTAAAATGACTGTCATCATGAGAAGTATGACTTCATCTGGAAATCATCATGAGAAAAGACAGATGAACTTCTGAGAAGCTTTTTATATCAATGTGTCAAAGTGGAAGAAAGATAAAATATAGGCCATTTGGCAGAACTCCTTCTAAGCTGTAGGTTTTTCAAGGTTTCCTATGAGCATTCAGCTGCTCCAGAACAGGTGTGCTCATTTCATGAAAACTTTATTAAATTTAAGGCATATTTTAAAAAATATGATGACTGCCAGATCTTCAGAGCTTCCCTGAAGTGGATTTTGTTCCCTTGAGTAATGACTTTATTTCCTAAGGATTTCTTCATCAATGCTTCACTTGAAATTTTTGAATAATTCCTCTGCAGCTTGCTGTAGGGAACCTTGAATAAACAAATCTGTAATACCTAAATGTTCTGTTAATTTCAAGTTTTGTATCGTGTAATTAGATGGAAAGTTAATAAGCAGACAAGATTAAGAATTAGCTGATTACTATATTATATTTCCACAGTGAGCAGAAATAGACAGTAATAAAATGTCAGTTCTGCAGTCTGCCCTCTGCTAAATTTGCCTCTGGTCTGTGCTGTACATGCTGATGCCTTACTTTCCACTGCTAAAATTCTTTATGCCTTTCTCTCCTATACTGATTTTTCCTTTGGTGTCATCAAAACTCAGATCTCCAGACCCTGTGTGTGCTGATCAATGCTGCTTTCTTTTTCCAATATGCAAAGTAGGGACACCACATTCATGCTTCCCTCCTTCCATCAGTGCCTTCAGAATGCTGCCTTCCACAGCCCTGCCTTTCTGCCTTGTGTGGCACTGGCTTTCCACCTCTCTTGCCTCAATGCCAATGGTTTAGGAATGAAAACTGCCTCTACAACAGCCAATCTGCCTTCAAACTCTACCAGCCGTCCTCTACCTCATGCCATCCACAAAAGCCTCTCTGTCTCCTGTCTAGCTGCTTTATTTCCCTCCCTCCCACAGTGACTGCTGGGCTCTGACACACGTCTGACAAATAATGAGCACAAAGAGGAAGGGAGGGTGCCGCTGCCCAGTTCTGGCATTCCAAGTGCATTTGGTGTGCACGCTCTCCTTGGGGCAGCAATGCTTGCTCCCTGTCGGTGGCACCTTTCTTTGCACTGGCCTGCAGCTTCGCACAACTTGCATTCATGGCCCCAGCTTGTTCAACTCACAAAGCATCCTGTAGTGCAGAATGTGGCAATATTAAATGAAGGAAGTGATGACCTGGACTGAGTGTGTGTGTTCTTGATATTTAAGTATTTGTCGTGATCAGAAAGCCAGTTTAAAATCAGCCTCTTAATAGCAGTGAGCGTGGACTGTTTTAGGCTAAACCTCTACTTAGTATCCTTCAAAAAAGGCACAGTTTTGGTCCAAGAACGACTAGATAAAGGGTAATAGCTTTAAACTAAAAGACTGTAGGTTTAGGTTAGATTTTAGGAAGAAATTCTTTACTATGTGGGTGGTGAGACAGTGGAACAGGTTGACCAGAGCGATGGTGGACACCTCATCTCTGAAAGTGTTCAGGACAAAAATGGATGGGCCTTTGAGCAACCTGGTGTCGTGAAAAATGTCCTTGCCCATGGCAAGGGAATTAGAACTAGATGATCTTTAAGGTCTCTTCAAACCCAGACCATTCTGTAATCCTACAATTCAATGAATTCAAAATAATCATAATTGCATTTGTAATAATTTGGGCTCTAGAAAGCTGTTTTAACAGAGATGAAATTGCAGTTGCCTCTTCCTTGAACTTCCAGTTATGATGAGCTATGATGATACTGTACATAAGTTTCTCTAAATGCCTTCAGCAGACTAATGTCCTTATTACATAACACCATGATTATGTATTTAGTCATGGTTTTAAATGATAAAAATTGTCTCTAAAAGAGTATTTTCTGGATATCCTGTGCCAATAAAGGATTTGGAAGGACCTATGTACTGCTATGATAGGCCCAACTGACCTCACTCTTTGCATTTTTCTATATAAATTGCTGAATGTGTCTGTGGACCGGTAGAGGTGTGTGCTATTCTGCAAGCAGAGCTGACACAAACATGGAGCAGGAGTCAACCAAGCACAGGCAGTTTCTTTGTCCAATCTCTTTAAATGTATGGCACTCATAGTAAATTCGGTGAATGGAGCTATGGTGCTATAGAGAGGCTAAAATCCACACGAGGCATCAATGTAATTTTTACTGGCAGGAGAAGAATTTGATCACTAAGTGACATGCCAGCCATATGACAGCCCTTAAACAGCTCCTGTCAATCAGCTGCTATGTGTCAGTACCCTTATTTATCCTTTCAGGGTATATATCAATTTACATTATCGTCATCTGAAAGAGTGTACAGCATTCCTGAAAATAAAAGCCCATTCTGGTAGCTGAGAGTAAGGAAAACAAACGATTTGTATCACTATAGCATATGCATGTCAATGTAGGGTTTTCTGGTATCACTTACAGGAGAAGCTGTCTAGGGGAAAAGCACCCTGAAACCATATTTTTTTATTTTTAATTTAAAAGGGAAAGAGTAAGAAACAGAAGAGATAAATGTGCACTAGAACTTGAGGCATCTATCACTGCCTGATTTATTCTAACCTTACACAGCTAATATCCTCATCTATGAAGACATCCTTCCAAACCATTTGCTTGATTTTCCACCGTAGCCCAAGTTAAGAAAATCACTTAAGCCTATGCATAATTTCAAGCATGTATTGTTAAGAGATTAGAAAGTAATTACAGCTTGTCAAACCTCCTCAGACATGGTCAAATCCCCTCTCTTCATCACAGTCCTCTTAAAATAGCTGCATCAAATGAGGGGAGAGATTCAACACTGCTGGACCCCAGTTTTGAACGGGGAAAGACCTGCATGGGCACCTGTCCATATCTCCCACATACCTTTGAGGGACTCATATGGGCCAGAGGGCACTTGCAGTGTGAATTGAATACTCAGGGTGCCAGGGGTCTTAAGAAATCAATGTGGAGGTTGGTTAAATCTCTGGGTAAAACTGGCTAAAAGAGATGTGCTTCCAAAAGTTTTGCCATTTTCTCTTTCCGGAGAACTCAGTAAAGACAGGACAGCATCTTGTTTGGAAAAGTTTCTTCCTTCTAATTTTTTTTTCATATTGTTCAGGTAAGTCATACTGGATCCATATACTGAGTTCAATATGTGCATTTTTTCCCTGTTTGCAGTCATATTTTCTATATAAAATAAACCGAAACAAAACAACAACCCTCTCTCCACCTCTCAGCAGAAGTCAGCTCTACACTTCAGCAGTGTCTTGCTGTACAGGTATTTTTGAGAAGATGGAGGTGCTGAGGGACACACAACTATCTGTGGAACAAGCTGTTTGAACGCGTGATTGACACTCTTGAATGGCTTTATGTATCATTCCTTACCATGTTGCTGAAAGGCTTCAGTCATGCAAGCCTTCATTCAAATAGTAGGCTAAATTGCTTACCAGTGGGTCACCAAGTAGATTCAGAACACTCTGGCCTCGTTTATTAATTTCTGGTGTAAAAACCACAGCAAATGAGCTGCACAACCTTTACTGAGCAATCAACTGATTCACAGGAACAAAGCTGTTTCTTGCAAATGAGGAAAGGTTATTTGACTCACTCAAACTATTTAATCTTATTGTCCTAATATTGCTGTCATCTAGCACCAAGTAGATAGTTGCACTGCCTTGTCTTTAGTACTTCACCCCCCAGACCACGCCTTACATCTCAGTTTATCCCCAGTAAGTTCCACTGGAAAACAAACAAGCAAACAAAAAAATAGTAATGAGAAATCTTCAGGAAAAAAATTAAAAGCTCACATCCAACCCCACAGTTACTTACATTCTCTTTGGCTTGACAGAGGAGTTTCTGTTAGTGAAAAGGCAATATTATTATTGTTCTGAAGCAGTGTTGTTTGAGATGAAAAGCATTATATGTTAGTCCAGCCACAATGGGTGTAGGGTGGGATGAGGAAAAAATGGTGGGACCTGTTCAGAGCAGAAGTGGCATCTGCAGTGAACCAAGTGCTTCACTGTTATCTGTGATCAAACATTCCTCAACATCAAAGGCAGCAGAGGACAAGAACAGGGAAGGCTGACACCTTGCTATCACTTCTCAGCTCATTTGTTATTTGAAATCTGTAAGTTGTGATGAGAAATTCTAGCAGAAACTAATGGGTAAGAGAGCAAATAAGTCACACAACAATGAGGGAAAAATGTGAAATCCAAAGTGAAAAAACAGTTAGGTAGGAGAACTTATAGGTAGGAGAACTGCCTTCAGAATCATAGAATCGGATTGGAAAACACCTCCAAGACCACTGAGCCCCACTTTTGACCAAAAACCGTTTGTATTATGTGCTACAGCACACGCTGCAGTTGAGATGGCCACGATACACAGAGTATCATCATACCATTTCAGAAAGCTTCAACCCATACAGAATAATGCTGCTCCACATCAGAAGGCTTCAGGTGCCTGCCCATACAGAGTAACAGAATATCATATCAGAAGGCTCCTAGCACCTGCCCTTCTTGTTCTTTAGCCCAACTTTGTATACCCCTCATGTTGATGCATTGCACCTGTGTGCCCTTTGGTGATGGGTCAGTGCTCCTGGGCACTCCCTGTCTCTCTGCTTTCGATGCTGCTCACCTGCTTTTCACAGCTGTAGACCATTAGGGATGAGGCTCTGCTGCAGCCCCACTCCCAATTACCATGAACTGTGTACCTACAGAACAGCACCATATAAACTAGACCACAAGACAAAGAGCCATGTCCAGTTGTTTTTTGAGTACTTCTAGAGATTGTGTCTCTACTGCCTTTCCAATGCTTGACAACGCTTTCACTGGGGAAATTCTTCCTTGTGTTTAATCTGAACCTCCTCTGACAGAGCCTGAGGCTATTTCCTCTTGTCCTTTCAGCCAGCCCATGCTGATTCCCAAAAACCTGACTCTCCAGCTCTACTAAGAACTCAGGTACTACCAACCCTCAGATCATATATTAATTCTGATTTTGGTATTCAGCTGAAGGGTGTGCTGAACTTTGGGAAGTAACAAGAATTGTGTTATATGGCACATATTGGATGCTGCTTCTAATGTGTCAGCTGGCCCCATACTGCCTTTAATGCACTGATGACTTGAATCTTAACCAACAGTCTACCAATATGAACAGCAGAGGTCAAAATCTCCAAATGCAGTTGCCTGAACCAAAGCATTAAGAGAGGACAGGCTGCTTCAGCATTTTCTAATTTGTCTGTTTTTACCACTTAGCACTAAGGAGCCTGACACAGTCTCAGAAGCAGAGACAAAAAGTGGAATTAAAACACTTGAAGGGAATGGCTGTAGTAGATCAAACCAAAGGTGCATGTATGCCTCATCCTGTCTCCAAAGCTCAATGAATCCTTAGAGAAGAGTAAGAAGGGATCAAGCATACAAGATACTTCTTCCTGCTGGGCTTCTAGCTTCCCTTTTTCAGCTGTGTGAATTTGCCAAGGGAGATCTCATCCTCTTAATCCTTTATCTTGTCTACTTGGGCAGCAAACCCTTAGGGTTTTATATGTGTGCATTACCAGCAGTCTGGTGGCACCTGTGGACACACTAGATGTATGTGTAGACATGCATGTGTGAGGGTGTGTGTCTAGACTTGCCCTGGGAGAAATAGTGATTGCGCTTTTCCCAAAAGAAACCTCTAGAATTTCACAGAGCCAGTGAGGTGGCATTGCTCAAAGCAGAACAAAATAATATAAAGCTTGTTCTGGCTCAGACTGTTAGGTTTTTTATTTCCTTGAAAACCAATAAACAAAGGATCTTTACTCTTGAGTCTCCATTTGCCCTTATGAAATAACAGTAATAGTTCTGCCCACTTGCTTGTCCACGGTTATCTCTTTATTCCTTTTCACTTAGGTCTTTAGGGAACTCATTTAATGTGCAGTAGGTAAGAGGAAGAGAAGATTTTGGTAAAAAAACCCCCAATGTTGAAGGTATTTTGATGTCTTTCCTGTCTTTGCTCTATTACTAATCTTCACAGAGAGAGAAGCCTGAGGAGTACTCTTTCACATTATGTGGCAAATATTATTTTAGCTGCTTTGTCTGTGTCTTGTTTCATGCTTCTCCTGTCTTTGCCTAATCATTTTGTAATATTTAGCTGTTCCTTGTGCTGAAAACTTCTATGAGCTGACTGCAGCAGGGCCCTCCATAGAAGAGCTGCTCAGGAGGGTCTTGGCATAGTGATGTTCTTGTTTTCTCAGTGAGCTGCAGAGGTTGGGCAAGCAGAAGCCCTGTCCTTGACACACACATTGCACCCTTTGTCCTCGTCTTCCTTGGCAGCCTACACACTCTTTGCTCTATGCCTAAACCCAGCCTCACCTTGTCCCTGAAAAAGATTGTCAGAGATCAACAATGTCACTCTAAATGACAGTCTGTGCACTCTTTATCACACCTTCATGGTCAAGAGCCCCATTCAAGCACTGGGAGGTGTACCAGCATGAAAAAGGAGCTACCAGGAGCCTTGCAGCACAGAGAGCTACACATATAGCAAGGGAATGAGACACCTTTGGTAAAGCCACATTGCCTTTTGCAGATGCACTGAAACATCAAAGTAATTTCTAACAACACAATGAGAGAATAGAATGCTCTGCTAGTCTTACCACAAGGCTGATAGATATGTCACCAGGATAAAGGGTTACCTGACAGATGTTTGTGAAGATTAATACTGAATTCTTGAATGTCTTGGTATTTTGAAATCCAAATGTCAGAGTCTGGAGAAAAGAGTTTGCTATTGACCTAGGCATTGGCTGGATGTACACAAATCAAACATCCCTGTTCATAAAATAAATGTGTTGTGGCAGTAGTTTAGAAAAAAGTAAATAAAATGGAGCTGATATGAATGGTTGCCATAGGGGATATCTGTGTATTTTAGGATATAGTTTTCATAGATATTTGGTATACATACATACATATACATATATATATATATATATTTGGGTTTCTTTTTACACAAAAGTTTAAGGAATAAACCCTGCCTTAGAGGTAAACTTTGTAGCATGTGGCACATCAATCAAGATAATTCAACTTTTCTGACATGAATAAAAGAGAGGAGCCCATGAGGCTTAAAATTAGTTCTAAAATCTGAACCATCAAAGCCAATGCTTATTTTAATTTTGTTCTGTTTGCTTTTCATTTAAGCAGTGAGTAGTTTTTCTACTGAATACCATGAGAGGCTGTGTGAAAGGTTCTTAGGTACCAAAACTTAAGTCTCTGTATCCCAGTCTCAATGTGTGGGAAGCACACTGCACCAACCTTATTATATTTTTTCAGACTGCTTTGAAAAGGGGCTCCTCTGCCCTCTACCAAATTATTATCAGGCATTTGGTTCCATTGGAGGTCATTAAAAGCAAAAGCTCCTTTTGCTTGTATTTCACCATGAACCTAAATGTGATTCTAATCTGAAGAGTGAATTATTATAATTCCTTTACTGCTGCTGTATGGTATGAATTACAGTATCTTCTATGCATTATGCCTCCTGAGTCACTTTTGCTCAGAGGAGGTGTCCTTTGCCCTGTGGGGATATGTGCTGGGATGAGAAGTTCCCTCTCCTCCTCTGCATACCTCTTGTAATTCAGAAACAGTCTGTTCCTCCCAGGCCCTGAGGGGACAGAGGAGCAGCTCATGACATCTGAAGGAGATCATCATGTCTCTTCCTATATCTGCTGGCACCAGCTTGAGGAGCTCAGAGGATTGATGGAGAAAGGAGCAGCTGGTCTCTTCCCTCTGAGATTGCAGCTGAAATCAAGCTCATGGCTGGTATCAGGGATAAAGGAAAAAAAAAGAAATGGAAAAAGAGACTGCTGTGAAGCAGAAAAACCTCAGCATAGGGCAGAGATCATGCATTGGGAACCCAGAGCAAGGCACAAAGACATCAGGTTGGTTGATGGTTGTGGAAACAAACCATCAGTTTGGTGATTTCAGTGATGGAAAGTGTGACAACTCAATACTGAAGATATAATACAGCATCACATTTTCAGTTGCACTGTACTTTGAGCTGGCTACATTAACAACATTCTTCCTGCTAAATCCTTAGTCCCTAATGCACAGCCTACTCATTTATAAAGAGCAAAAGCAGTCTCTGAACCTTCAGGCAAGAAAAATTGCCATGAAAGTTACTGAGAAAGTGGAAAAGAATGCTTTACTTCTGATATTCCCAGAAATGAATAAATTTACTATGCAATTGGTTAATTAATTTCCTAGCTGGACAAAGCATGCACTGTGGTGATCCTGGTCACATATTAACTTTCCTCTATACTTTGGGAGTTGAAAGCTGAGATCCCCAATAAGAACATTAGAAGAAGCCTAGGCATGTAAGAAGTCCTTTTTTTCTGCTTGAATTGATGTAGACATAATGTGAATTGCAATGAATCCCTTCAGAGATTGACTGAAGTTTTGCTCTGAGAAATTAATATTAATATTGCTTCCTTTCCAAGCTAGTAATTAGCAAGGAATAATCCTAGTTTCTACAAACTGTTGTTTTTAAAATGTTAATTATATTAGTACATATATTGTCCAAGGAGTAATTTTGAAAATGAAATATTTTGTAAATTAAAGTGTGTGAAAAGCCATACTGCCTCATTGGCTGCGTTTCCTGTAAAAAACAGGGAAAATTCCAATATGCCAATGCTCTTCCCCAAAATATTAGAGGGAGTTGTGGAAGTGTTTTATTGGTTTGGAAAATTGCTTGCAACAGATGACTTTTTTAAACATTAGTAGGTTACCATACATGGTTCAGTCAATTAGGGCTTTGTTTCTCATGGTAAGCACAGTTGCTATGGAAATTATATAGCATAGAAACAACTGATTGTTGCTGCAAATAAGCTTTTTGGAAAACAGTTTAAGGAATAAAATGATCCTTCTTTTACAGTTGAGAGAAAAAGATAATAAATGAGCTAGGTCTCTGTCTTCAAAGGCTGCAGCTAACCTATAAAAATAATTACAGTTGAGATTTGGTATGACAGAGAAGTGCTAGTAGGTTTAGAGATATTGTAAACAGGGAAAAGTGTGCCTCCTATCAATACAAATTGTTACTGACTCAAAAGTTAGGCCACCATGGGATAATAGTTGCTCAACACAGATTTTTTTTGTAGATATGGCTATAAAAATGTCAGCAAAATGCCATTGTTGCAACCATATTTATCTTTCAAACAGGAAAAAAGCTAATATAGCATGATATCTTCACTAAAACTTGAATGTATTCAGCTGATATATTTTGTTAAGAACAAAAGGCAGTACATAAAGTTATTTCAAATTCCAAAATTGCAAAATTGCTTGTGCTTAAGTAAGTCTGTGCTTATGACAATTGAAAAATTTCTCTGATAGACACACCTTTTCCTTGTGGTGCTTGTTACTGAAACTTCTTTGGTGAACCTCGAAAGCCCAGCCTGGGCTTGCTTGACCAGTCAGGTGACAGCCAGGCACATGGGAGCAGGTTTCTCAAGAGCTTTATGGTGGACTAGTCTTTACTCCAAATGGATGTTTACTGCCAACATTGATAATGGAACTGCACCGAAGATGAGAATTTATGAGAGCCCTGTTCTTCGTGCTCATCTGCTGAGAATTAAGTGAGTGTGTCCGACGGCAGCCTCAGGGAAGGTCACGCCTGGCTGGCGACTGCCCCAGCCCTCTGCTGCCGGTGCAACAGAGGACACAACAGAGCATTAGTGCCTCAAGCATTTCCTTGTCCCACCCACAAAATTTTGGCCGTGAACTAATTATATGCCATCCATTAAAGCTGTCTTGTTCGGCTGATAGATGACCCACCTTAGCTGCCAGAGCCTGCAGCCATCAGAGCCTTCTGTCTCCCCACTCTGATATCAGCTTTTCTGGATTGCTGCCAAGTTCATTTAGTCACACTGTTTTAACTGATTCTATTTCTTTCCTCTTCTCTTACAAACCCGTTATCTCAGCTCCTAAGAAAGAAATGGACAGACAGAAAAGGCACAGGAAATCAAAAGTGTAACCCACAGAATCCATGATGATCCACCCTGCAGTTACTGGGAATCATCTCACTGGTTTACATTTTCATTCATGTAATTATGAGTTATACCCAGGAAAATGGCTTTGTAGTTTTGCCTTCTTATCCAAGTGACAGCCTCAGTTCCTAGTGCCAGGTAGTGCCAATCTGTACCAATTAGGGTCTTAATTCTCTTTCCCAATCATTTTGCTTTCTGCCTCCATGGGTGTTCGCCTTAGAGCTCTTCTAAGTGTGAATTGTCATTAACTGCATAAGAACTGTGGGCAGGAGGATTTGCTACGAGGCCCATGCACTGTGCAAGATCAGGGTTCAGCTCACATCCAGACGGGCAACACGTGCGTCCATCCTGACTTCCTCTGCCCCCTTGATGATGAGTTCCCTGTTGAATGAACTTCATACCTGCTTGGGTTTTCTTATACACCTGAGATACAGCAGTGATATGCCTGAGTAGCAGAGGTTGCCCTTGCAAAAGGTATTACCTGCAGAGCTGGGAGAAATCTGGGTGAGGAGTCAAGCTCTGACTATGAATTGTCGATGTTGTGTGCATGTAAGCATTGAAAACAACTTTTCCAACAAAAAAGTAAAAATGCTGTTGTCTGAAGAGCCTTTTTATCATGATGTAATTATTTGTCACGGTGTAATTATTTATCATGGTGAAAGAGAAGGGGAAACTACATTAGGAAATGTTTCGTTATTTCTGCACTCAGGCTATAAACATAACATTAGCTTTGTCTTGAAGGTTCAATGCTTTTCAGTAGGAATAATAAATATTATCTGAATAACAAAACAGCAATGACAAGATAATGGGTAATGACAATATAATAATATTGAAATATAATGAGCTGGTCTCCTTTAATACCTCTAGCAGTTAGATTTGAAAACTGAATGAGATTTTAAAACAAATAAACAAAATACTATTCTTGACTGGATTCCCTTAGAGACTTTTCCAGAATGCTGAACCAGGAAAGCTGTGTCCCTATACAGATTTTTAGATCAAAGTACCTTTAATAATGTATCTAAGGTGGCAATATACTAAACAGGCACTATTGCTTCTGGTGTGTATGTGTACCTGTTGGCACATATTTCTAGCTATGCTTCCCTGCATGAACCTGATGAGAAGGATTCCCACAAACAACATTTTTAATGGAAACCTGTGGATATGAGCATAGCAAATATGCAGGAGACTTCTTTTCTGTCTAGCATGTCTCCTGTTACACAGGCATTTTCTACTGATCATGATGAAATTTAAGTTATCAATGTTATAATATAATAAAAATAATTTATTACCAGTAAAAAGGGATAAATTACAGGAAGTCTAAAGAATACGTAATCCATGTTCAAAAGTTTCAGTTATTCATGTGTCTCCTATGTCATGTCTAGAGAACTATTAGTACAAAATGATTGAAGGTATCTGTCAAGAAAGAATTGACTTCTATAGTGAGGGACAGATCAACCTGAGATTGAAGGCTGAAAGAAGGTAAGTTCTACTGTTAGATACACAGGTGTAAAAGCAAAGGAATAGAGGCTGAAGCATGAAGGATGAAGTAGGGTTATCACTTCCTAAGCCAAGGCTTCTTAGAAAATGAACATCCAGGAGGTATGATGTCAACTTGCTCATATAAAACGGATAATTGTTTTAAATAAAGGAGGCTGGGGAGAAATAAAGGGATTAATTAATTGCATTGTGTTTGATTTGTTTCTTATGAATCAAGTTTTCACATCTTTACTGCAAAGCTAACAATCTTTTTCTGACCAACAGGTATCAATGCAAACTTATCAATGAAAATTAATTTGAGATTCAAATCAACGCAAAGTTTGCATGAATAGTATATTTGAAAAGTCACTAAGTACCAGGAGTTTAAGGAAGACTAGGTTAGAATTTAATAGAAGACTCCAACTTTTTTTCTCTGACAGTCAGGAGTCATATTCTTATGTACCAGTTTGCTGTTCTGTACATAAGAATGACATCAAGCAGACGGAAAAACAGGAACTGAAACAGTGATCACGGTATTAATGTGTTTGTGCCATTGTAGGTAGAATTACTGGCTTTGCCTAGGTGACTTTCTGCAGGTCTACAGAAGATGCTCAAATCAGTTGTAGCTCAGCTTTTTCTGTTGCTACAGTACCAATTGTGCATTATTCATAAAAACTTAGGCAGTGAACAGTCAATGCTATGGATGTTTTTGAGTGATTTACAGCAGTGTCTGTTGAAAGCAGTAACAATCTGAAATTGAAGGAAATACCCCACTATGACCTTATAGTGTCAGGTCTGTCTGCTCGCTAGGTAGGCATCTTACATTATGCTTTGCAATGTAAGGGTGCCTTAAAATGGGTTCAGAATGTTTCAAGAGGAAATGTGGTTCATGACATTGAGTTTTGATTCCTGTCTTCTCAGTTATTCATTAGAAAAATTTATATAACACCTTATTACTAGATATTACTGCTGGGACTGCAATCAAAAGAGGTGTGACCCAGAGATTGCAAGTAATAAACTCTGTATACCTGGCTAGGCAAATGGTTCATTTGGGATTTTCAGAAACAAGTTGTTGATTTTCTGTTTAAGTTCAATTTTTTTTTCCCTGTGCAGAGGGGAATTTATGATAGATCCTTTTTAATAACAGTAAATCCTTTTCTCTCAGTGCTGCTGTTATACAACTATTTGTGATTACCTGTGACAACCACAAAATGGACACTGCAGAAGTGAGAACTATACCATTCCAAGCTGGCAAGTCCTTTGTGATAGCACAGTATTTAATCATGCCTATTTTGCTCCTGAAATATTTAGGAAGTCTCAAATCAGCCTTTGTTGTGAGTGTTATTACCTGCATACCAGCTTACAAACTTTCTGAAAAGGTGAGCTTTAAGGTGGGATTTGACTGTAGAAGCTGAGGTCCCTTATTTCAATGAACCCAGAGAAAACAGTACTAGAGCAAGCAGTGTATAGGAAAGCACAGAAGAACCAGCTAAATGCTGTGTAGAGAGCTTTTTAATCCATGGAAAAGAGATACACAAATTAATTTGAGCTATATGCAGGCATAATTATGAGTGTCTGCCACTCTGTGCCTCTAAAATCACAAATCATTCACATAGCATGAGAAAAAAAGCCAGTGATACTAAAGTCAAGGGCCAATTCACAGCTGAGTTAAAGTGCTTAAAAAATTGCAAGGATTAAACTAGCTGATGATCTAATGACCCATACTCATAGTTACAGCTTCACTTTAACTTCATTTTCTAAGGGAAAATAGTGTATGCACTCATATTGCTTGTTATCCTTCCTTCTGCCTTTTCCTGACCATGCACCACCTTCTCCCAATAACTTGGTTTCCCACCCCATATGCATTTGATAACTTAGTTGGATATTTCTTGAGGCTTGAGGACAACAGAGATTCTCAGTGCCTTCTCTGAGGTTGCAGTTTGCAGTCAGGCAGGAGTCCATACACTCTCCTCTCTGTTTCCAAACCACATGAAAAACTGTAATTGGGCTGCATGGCTTGCCAGATCCCAGAGAATCCACTCAATCCTCAAAGATTTTTCTTCATTAACTAAGGCAGTAAGTAAGGTCAGGCTACAACCTTAATGAACACATACAATAAGAAAATACATACGTACAAAAAAAAAAAAAAAACCCCTAACAAATAAAAATGAAGCTGCCAAACCAAAAAAAAAAGTATAAAGAAAAAACTGAAGGGACAGGAAACAAAAGGATTTTTCTACATCTGACTTAACAAAAAAGATTATCTGCTGTACTTTAGAGTTAGGTGTGTAGAGGGCTAGACTTATTTAAAAATATCAGGATAAGGCAGAAGTTAAATTTGTGCTTTTATGTTTTCCTCTTTAATGTAACTTTGTCATTAAAATTGTGGGCCATCAAACATTACAATATATAAGTCTGAGTGGGCAGGTGTAAACATTTTAGCCATTCTACCATTTTTTTGCAAAAATCCTAACAGAAACACACACAAATTCATGCCTAAAACAAATGTTTAAATAAGATTTGAACAAACATGTCTCATCAACACAGTCTTTAAATACAACACATTTTGCATTTATATTACTTCAAGTGAAAACTTAAGAGTCTGTGTTTTTATATATGGTATGCCCACTCCTTTGAATAATTGGATTATGTTCCTTGAGTCACAGGAACATAGATCTTGTCAAAGTGGATTACATCCATGATCCATCTAATCCACCATCCTTTTTAGAGTGGCCAGTGCCAGATGCTACAGAGCATTGTACAGCACCCTCATGCTAGACAGATGCAGTACAGCCTGGCACCATGCAGCTCTCCTTTCACCTCTTAATGAGGGATTTTCTATTTTTTTTTTGGCTGACATCAATCTTCCTTAATGCCATGGGAACAATACCATGACAGTGAAAGGAAAAATGTCAGTTAGTTTTGAAATAATTTTGCCCACAAATGGGAAAAGAATAAGAGAAAGGAAAGAAGGAGAAAATAGACACGTGAACATCACAGTGTACCTTTCATTCAGATATTAAAAAGTACTTTTGCCTCTTGTCCTCCCTGCCTCTGTTGAATCTGTCAAGGGATTTCCTAGTAAGGTGTTTTCAAACATGACTGCTAGAAACCAAGCAGAAATGCATGTTGTCAAGTGTTGGTTAAAAACATTGACAGAGATTTTTACTCCATCTCAAGATGTGTGTGGATAAAATGTTGACCGCATGGACTGCATTTTTCCAAAGGAAAAATAGAGAGTTGGTAAAAAAGTGGTAAGAGGGCAAAGAGTATATATAAAATAAGTGCTACCAGGAGGAAATTTTTGTGAATGGGAAGGTTACATTTTCTTTGGAAGCCAGATCTGGAGCTTTTAATAAAATGTCAAGATGTTTTTTATGAAGATTTCATATGACACATTTTATAGCATAGCTCTCTCATAAAAGCTGAAAAAGACAAAGACTGGACAATTTCACTGCACCCATGGCAGTAAAACTAATTTTTTCATATAAACCAGTAGATCAAAACTTATTCTGCTTCTCTTCATAGAGGGCATCTTTCTCTGCCTCAGCTCAATGCTGCTTTCCAGCCACTGCAGTGGCTCATGGGCTTTACAGATCTCCAAAGATGTGTGTAATATGATTCTACAGATACTGCTCCTTTTATTGGTTTTATTTGCTGTACTCTGTCTTATGGCTTTTCATCCCCTTCCCTCAGGCCATGTGGAGGGTGGAGAAGGACTACTCAAACACATTTAAACCTGGAATTGTTCAACTTGCTGCTCAAGTTAGCTGCTTTAAAAGTACTTGACTTGGCTCAAACCAGTAAAAACCTCCTTCCTAGCTTGGAAGCAATGTAGGAGTTAGTGAAACTACTCTGATTAACACCACCTGTCCCAAATAGACCTTTTAGCACCACTTTTTAATTTCCTTACAAAGTACCTTTTGCTTTTGTTTGGAAAGAAATTTTTAGATATTTTTATAAGGCAGATAAAAGTGCCATAAATATTAAATGTATAACAATCCCAGTGTGAGGCACTTGATGGCAAATTTCATTCCCTTCTCTTTATGTGGAAAAGGACATGAGAATGCTAATGAAACTGCAGGTGTTACAAAATTCCATCCAACTACAATGAAAAAGAGCTGACTGATGAATTTGGGCTTTAATGTTTACTGTTGGTGCTCATTAAAATTAGATATCCCAAATTTTTATACTTACTTCTCTGTCCATATAATAGAGGAAATCAACAAATATAGTCAAAGGCATAGAAAAGGGAGTAAATTCACATTTGAACAATGTATTTTATTGCCTTCTAACCTCCATTATTTTATAGACAGTTTTACCTGTTTTTAAAATTTCTCTCAATATCAACTGGAAAATCCAGATACAAAAATATATTGCCAAGTGTTCTCTCCTTCTATCAGGAGTCAGTGAATTTAGATCAAATTGATCACAGCAGTAATGAGTCAGGCAAGGAAGTCAGTAGTCAGAAACTGCCCTAACAAGTGGTAAATGTTCTGTATTTTAAGTGTTATGCCACATGTAGGAAGAAGAATGAGGAAAGAAAGTGATGGTAATGACAGCTGACAGGAAGGCACAGACTGGTACCAGTCACTCATACACAGCACTGCTGCAGGTGGTCGCTAGGTCTGTAAGAAAGTAAGTCATCAGTGCCCAGCCCAGAGACAGAACACATAAATCCACATCCTGCTGCTTTTTTTCTGGGTGGCCTGTTGATATTTCAGGTTTTCTTCATTTGCTCTGTATGAAGATTGTTGACTTTATTGCATGAGAAGAAAACTGTACCCAGCAAACAAGGTATAAGCAGAAGGGAAGGAGCCTTAGCAGGCAGTCATATTTTTCCAGTAGTGCTTGTTAAACCTACTCTTTCACTCTCTGAAGTCTTCAGGAAAATCTGCCATGAGCCCTATGGAGCCACTTAACTAGTTCTACTAGAATCGCTGTCTCCTTATTGAGATACAAGGCTAAATTTATTGTACATCTTAATCTACTGATTTACTATGGTTATTCTTTTGGCCAGCTATCTTGCACAAAGTTGCTAAAATAATTCCACAGGTTCTCAGTTCTTAATTTCACATATGCTACCCAGAGTATCTACCCACTTAAACACAAACAATGTTACTTGATTTTAAAACAGATAGAGCAAAAGAAAATGCACCATGAGATGGAGAAAATTTCTAAGGCAGGAGGTAAGGGATGCTCGTGGGATTAGTGCAAAGCTTTTTAGATTTAGAGGTGTGCTGGGTATCTATTAGCAGCTCTAGCCCCAGGCTGTGGAGAAGCTGCATATCACTGTCCCACAAGAATCTCTGTGTCTAAACAGCTCACCTCAAGTTTAATGGCCAGTAAAACCTATTTAGGGTGTTATTTTTTCCTCTTATTTTTTTTTTCCTTTATTTCTTTTCTATCTACTGTCTTCTGAGATTTTTGTAGTCATACCATGGCTGACTGCAGCACATACTGTTTTTTCCTTTTCATATTTTGCACGATCAAATTTGGACACTGCTAAATATGTTTTGATTCCAAAGGTTCAGACCCAGCAGAGCAGTAACACCAGCTTGAAAGCCTTAAGTGGCCGTTGTAGCTCTCCTGTGAACACACTTGCCCGTTGCTGCACTAAATGTACAAAAACTCTATTATTTCCCAGGGTGAGACACAGTAACAACATCGTGGTCTCAAAATGGTGTAATCCAAGAGTACTAAATTAGATTGTTTTGGTTTATTGAACTTGTGAAAATGTGTGAAACCTGGAGGCTAAAATGTACAGTTTAAGGAAGCAAAAATGCTGAAAATATGACACAAGGACGAAACAAACACTTGAAAAGCAGTCTTCCTCATTTGAGGAAAAATAATTTTCTGTGAGGGAAAACTATCTTCTATAAACAAGAGTCAATAAATTGGCTGACAGAAGTGGTGGACGATGAAGTACAGGTTACAGTGGATAGGGTTTTTTTGTTCTGGCATATTTCCCTTGCTAGATATATTCCCCAGCCAAAAATCTCTCACGTTTTCCTGAAAAGAAATGAGTTCCTAAGAAACATCAACTAACATTTAGAGTAGTTGCATTCCCTTGTGGATCAGTGCACTTCAGATGTCTTTGCCCTGGAATGGGAGGTCTCCATCCCCTCTACAATCAAGTATTCCTTTAGTTCAGCACATACTGTCCAATTATTTAAATTTAATTAATTAGCCATCTCAAAATGAAAAGGCTCACACCACTTTCATGTCATGAGAATGTTCAAACTGCTACACATCAGTATACTTTCTTAGGTAAGTCACTAAAGGATAATGGTAATTTCTGCAACAGGCAGGCTTGTTTATGGTGTAAATTAATTGTTCCCATAAATTTATTCTAGACCCCAAAGGAGTTAATCGATTGACTTCCACTCAGCTAAACCCAAAACTACTTACCAAACCTTTGGGTATTCTTTAGACAGCCTTGGTACTGGTCAGATTTCTTTTTATGTTTCTTTGTGGTTTGGTTAAAGTGGTTCAGAAACATCTGGTTCATAATCAGAAACATCTGTTTTTCTTTGTTAATAAGACAGAGAAAATTAGGCAAAACTTAATCTGTCTGAATATGACTCAGACTGTATGTATTCATGTATATTTGAGACAAAAATTAAACAAGAAAAAGATTATTTTAAAATAAAATTATGATCATTCCCATGAAATGAGAGAGCTGTTCTCTGGATAGCAGATGTCCTGAAATAGCTTTCAATTTAATTGCTGTAATTGGAGATATTATATCTACATAAATCTTTATTTTTACAGGGAGAAGATTGTTTCACACATTAGATATGTCACTGCAACATGACAGCCTTTCCTTATTTGAGCATTCCCCAGTAAATCTTTATTCACAACAACAACTGAAGCATGACTCCAGATATTATACTAGACAGCACAAAATGAAAACAGTTTCACACAAAACATCAAACTCATGTACTAAATATATATTAAAAACCCAGATACTAAATGGCAGGATTTGACACAGTCATAAAACTAACAGGTTCTGACAAAGAAAGAATAAAATATGTTGCTGCTTTTTTTATATGATCTGGCTGATTTATAAAGGGACAGCGTGGTTTAAAGATGGAAATAGCAGAAATAGAACAGATGTCTTGATTTTTGATTGAACAGATTTTGTTCCAAAATGTGGACAATAATTTTATCTCCTTCACCTCTGACATTTTTATTACTGCAATTTAAACCAAAATAAGTTTAGCTTAGGTCACCAGGTAATGTTGCTCTTTATTTCCAGCTGCATGCTTGTCCCTTAATTTTGACAGCAAATGATGGATGTTTTTTCCATTAGATGGTGTATTCCATTCTAATATTAAAGATCCAAATATGTTCTGCATTTACAACGGGCTGTATTCAGATGGGTTCCTGTTATGCTACTCTGTCTGAACCAGGTTTGAAGCTGCAGACCACATGAATTTAGAGATTTGGCTGCCAAGCTAAGTAGCCTAGATGCTTAACCCCAGATTTTTACTGTCTCTAGTTCAAATTGCATTAATTTAAAATAGACTCTCACCCTTCTCTGGCCTTCTTTCTTAGTGGGTCTATACATATCAAAGCTGACAGCACCATACTCCTTGCACCTTGAGAAGAATTGTGCTGGAGTCAAAAAAGTCCTTAACTGCAGGTTATGCAGGCCAGGAATGAGATGTCAAAGGAGGAAAATTAGCCAAAATCCATGGGCAGTGCTTTCCTGTGCTGCACTGTGATACTTCTTGCATGAGTGAAGAGGTAACCTGCTCTGACATTTGGCTGAATTTCTGTGCTAAGCCAGTGCTTCTACAAAGTTTTCATTCAGGTTTTCTCAAAAGCCTTTGGATCAGGAACACACATGGAAGTGGTTCATTTAATAGGGACGTGAATCTCAGGCTCTACAGGCAAGATGTATCTGAATGCACAGTGATAAAGCTCTTCATCTTTTGTCACTCATTTTTAAAGTAGGTGAACTGTATAGTGGGTAAAATTGCAGAAACAATAAATCAGTTGGTTCTGCAACCAAAATATGAATGCATATGTGGGTAGGTGATTTTGAAAGTCTGCCTTTAGACCTGAAAGAAAATGATTCCTTTATTTATTATGGTATCACTTTTAGTAATTCCAATGGAAAACAGATATTTTGCTATAAAAACAGAAATGTCACTGGAATATGTTGATTTTTCAGAAGTCAAATATTTCCTTTCCAGTCTTTCCTTCCCTCTTGAGATGCAAAGTTCATTCATGGCTTTGGAGATAGACATCACTTCATTGTAAAGACCAAGAGAATTTATTGTAGTTGCATGCTAGGTCTGATTATTGAGACTGGGAAAGATGAACTGCTGACAATAGAATCTGACAAAGAACTGTGAAAATCTGTTTAGACAAACAAATAAGGCTTGGTTTCCTCAATGTATGACAATACATTATATGTGTTTGTATGAGTCTGTCAAACACAGACAAACAACAACTCCCTCAACTGCACGTTTATCCTTTCCAGGTTTTTAGAAACAAGAATCTGTCCTAAAAAATCTGGAGTCAAAATATCTCTTATTGTGAACATCTAGACTACTTAGGCCTGATATTCTTTAGAAAGTGTGGAGAATAGGGTGATATGTCTGTCTTGAATGGCTGAAGGTTGTCCTCCGAAATTCTTCGCAGAATTGCAGCACACTGTTCTTCTTGTAGACAGGAGACAAGAAGAGGCACAATCATGTCAAAATGGACTGAAGAATACTGAAATAAAATTAGCTTTATTGCAATTTTTTTCTCCTCACCATGTTAGGAAAAACTCAAACATACTAAATACAAATGACTCTGTGTGCTTTTGAACAAGAAACTACATCTTATTGCCCCTAAAGGTGCTTCAGAAGAGCGGCCTTATTCTCCAGCAATGACTTAGCATAGTGTTTTATTAGAAAGTATGTGCTTCAGAATAAAATAATTTTTTTTCAAGTTGTTTGCCTAGTTGCAGTGTTTCCAGTTTTTAATACAGAAGAATTTTGTGGGGGCTCCACTTCTGTTGATTGTCTCTCATTTAGTTGAAATTCAACTGACTGTGACTATTCAGTATAAACAGGTTGATTCATATGTGAAAAGTTAAGCCAATTTAATTACATCTGAAGTCAGCTTTTGCAGGAAGTTAATTATGAATATTTATTACTAAAATATTATCAACGGTGTCTTTGATTGGCAGAAATATTACCACTTTAAATTAGTTACAGCCTGGATGAGAAAAAAAAAATAAATATAACTCTTGTCACATCTATAACATGACTGTGGGTCAGCTGAACACTAATTAGGAAATGAAAACAAATAGTGGTTCCAGTCCAAATAATGAAGAAGAAAAAAATTCCAGCAATAGACCTGTCAAGCAGAAGACAAAATATTGCTTGATATGTCTGTAGTTTGAGATAAAATCAAATCAACCACAAAACAATAGGAAGTCTGAGATAGACTTTATCCCCTCAGACTGAAGTATTGATTGCATTAGCCATACAAGGCAATCCTTTGAGGGTGGGGAGAGAATGATAACACTCTATAGTACATGAATGAGTGATTGAAACGTAAATGAATGTAAGCAGCAAATGAATTCCTGAAAAGGGCAGACTAAATAACATATGGAAATTTACAAAAGAATGCTCTGGCACCAGTATTCCTGGGCACACTAAACAATGGAACAAACCCTTTTTAGAAATAAAGAAAGATGCTCCCAAATCTCAAGAATACAACAAACTATCTGGTTATTAACACCAAATCCTTTGTTCTTTTTCTGTGTACTCATTGTGATGAAAAAAACTTTAGCACTTTCCATAATAGCAAAATGAATGGGAAAATGAAGCTTGCATCAAATCTCAAGGACTTTCCCCAATTTAGCTTGTGTTTCATAAACTTCCATCAGTTTCCAGTTAGAGAAAATGTTATAATTTTCTTTTATTCATCCTTTTGAAAAGCTTCAATTATGACTTTGAGTGAGTTTACTTATTGCAATTTTATTTCCCTGCTGTCTGTCTACTATACAAAATAAGTTTGAAATAGCATGCACTCCTTCCTCAGGAAATGACACACACAAAAACAAGGAAAGTACCAGGAAAACAATGGCATTTCCCCCCCCCCCATTCTTCCTTACTTGTTTCAGACAAACTTTGCTAGTGTTTTTCTATCAATAGCACACAGAGAGTTTTTTTTCTTGAGAGTTTGTAGTCTGTTGCTTCAGGAATCAGAAGTAGACAGAAATTTGCTTGTATCACTGTTACAGAACTGCTGCTGCTGCTGAGTAGTGGAGCTCCTGTCTTCACTTTCATCGTCTGTGCTCAGTTGTGGTTTGGGCTATTAGTGCTTTGCTGGAGAAGTTGCATGATTGTCTGTAGAGTTCATGAACATATTTTTTCTGTAACAAACTGCTCATTGTCCTTCTAGCTAAAATGATCAAGGATTTTTCTGTTGTCGAGGTACATATGTCCCAGAAAATCTAATGAAAAGGCCATACAGATATAGTGCATATTGACAGCAGGTGTGCTAACTAAATACAAAGTGTGTTTGTTTAATGGCTGTTGCACACTTGCCAACCATATGGTAATCAAAAACTCCCCTGGCACTACAAAGGCAGGCTATCACAAACCTACATGAAACATCAGCTGGCTTAACCAGAAACTTAGTAACATCTGGATTGGTGTACAGGAAAACTTAGTCCCTTTGAGGATTTGCATTGATGAGGATAATATTGACATTGCCTTTGTTTCAGTATTATTTTTGAACTACCTAGAATGGGCAGTGTCAATGGCATCACAATCAACGTTTGAATTAGGCAGATTGCAAACTTTTCAAAAGCTCATCTCCGCATTTTAAAGGTATTTATGGCTTCAGAAATGCTTCCATATTTATTTCCCTAGTAATCCACTTAAAGTAATAGCATTCAAGAAAGCTAAGAAGCATGATCTTCTTTAATGACCAAATCTGGAAATGCTTAGTCAGTTATCCACACTGCAAGTTCAAAATATCCATCTTATGAACTAAGGGTGAAATAAGCCTGGCCACTCACATATCATCAAAAGTGTGCAAGTGTCCTTTGGAGAATGCTTCTATTATGAGTCTGGAAGATTTAACCCACTGCTGCCTTATTTCCAAATCTTCATTATGATCCAAACCTACATGTTTTTCAGTATCTCTCTGCCTCCTGCTTGCACAGCAACACAGTAGTTTTTCCAGTCATCTCTTCCTCTCCCAGCTATCTCTCATCTGTGCTGTTTTATCTGACTATCCCAGCATATTGCTCCATCCTTTTTGCCAGCTGGATTTAGGTGTAACACCTTGCTATTGGCTTTCCCAGGACTGTAATTTGTCCAAGTAGTAATTGCTCCAGTCTGCCTTTTCTTCAGGTCTGGAGCAACTTCCCTGCCCGACTTCCCCCCGCCCAACTCAGACAATAGCCTGTGCTTAACATCCTCCTCCATCCATGTTCCTCATTGCTGTGCAGGTCCTGGCACTGTCTGAACTTCTCTCTGTATCTTCATCCAACACCCTTCTCTTCTCCAGCTTCTGGGGCTTTCAAGTTTCTCATTTTTTTGCTCTTTTTTCCTTCTGCTGAGGAGAATCTGCCTTTGGACAGTTCTATTCACTCTTTGGGGGAACTATAAGGGAGTTGAAGCAAATTAGTCTCTTAATTGTGCTCTCTCAATGGAAATACTAGTTGATCATTTTGCATTAGTTCCACTTATGTTTGATAGAGACTAAAAACCACCCAACAAAAAAGTATCCTGCTTTTCCATTTGCTGATGACAGCAACATCCTGAAATTTTCTCCTAGGAACTAATGGGCCTTCTACTCACAGACACCAGCATACCAACCACAGCTCATTTCTGTAGAGACAACAGCTCCTGAAGCCCTAGAGCTGGCATCAAGAACAACAACACTTGTGTTTTGAAGAGTCCTAAGGGAGGAATAATGTGGCAGAATGCGTGGAATAATTACCTCTAAAAAGTTCTCCCTAAATGGGCAGTCAAATGGCTTTCTTGCAAAGCATGCACAGGGTTTAAAATGTCAGAAAACTGAGCTACTTTCTCACCTCTTACTTATGTCCACTACCTTTTAATTTTAGAAATAGGAAGGAGATCTCTGTCACATGTTACAGCCATCACACTCAGCCTTGGCCTAGCATCATTGCAGTGATATACTCTTTTACGTATGTGAAGGATCACCCAAACACTCCTTAGTAAATGT
Organism: Melozone crissalis; assembly: GCF_028551555.1. NCBI lineage: Eukaryota > Metazoa > Chordata > Aves > Passeriformes > Passerellidae > Melozone > Melozone crissalis. The sequence goes on from NW_026535820.1 coordinate 18,611,419, forward strand.
AAATGTAAAGAAAACTGAATGAAATAAATCATGAATGTGTGGAAATAATTAGATTCTGGGATATATCCAGTAATGTATACTGGTTTTCCTCTGAATTAGAGGAAGTGCTCTGAGGAAAGAGGTATTGGTGGCTGAATTATGGATGGAGTCCTGTCCTGCTCCTGAGGAACATTAGGTAAAGAGAAATAAACAGAAATTCTGCAGCAAATTTTCCAGCTCAAGGAGGAAATGTGGCAAGGAAATGAAAAGTGCAAAAATTACATCAAAATCCTCTGCCTGATGCTGGCCTCTGCTGCAGGCTACAAATACTCTCCACTATTTCAAAAAGCCTGCCATTTTAGCCCTCTTGTTCTCCAGCACAGTGTTTTTGTGTACTTGTAACCAGCACTGTGCTGCGTGAGCTCAGCAGGAGGCAAAGCCAAATAAAATAGATTGGCAGTAAGAACCCTTTTCCTCTCTACCCAAAACCACTTATTCCAGTGCTCAGAGCAGTAACACATAGGCACCACTCACTGATACGGTTTGTTCAAGAAGATGCCAGAGGAACAAAATGTGAAAACTGACACTTTTCTATCTGTAGAAAGATGAAATAATATTGTACTGTGGAATGTGTTGCAATGTGCATGAAGTAGTTCGGAAAACAAAAAGAGTTACCTGTTTCTGTAAGACATTCTGAAGGCATCAGTTCAACAAACTGATTTCAGGAATGGAATCCCCAGAAGGGCAATGCATAGTTGGGGTAATTTTTAAATCTTACTTGAAAGTAATCTTGAGAAAAATTTCAGTGAGCTGTATTTTGATATTCCTACATGAAAGAAATAATGACCTAGCTCATACAAATTTCTACTTGATTCTACAGATATGCCAGTGCGGTATGTTGCTGCTAACTTCAGATTATGGTTTAGGACTTGGCTTGATGAAGACAACCTGGCTCTTAAAATAAGAGCTGGGGTGGAAAAGAAGGCGTAGGTTATAGAAAGCTTGGTGGAAAGCTCAATTTTGAAGTTTTGTCACTTAACAGTTCTAAAGAACCGTGTTTTGGTAAAGTTAAGTATTTTCTCAGGATTCCACATAACTGAGGAAATTTAGAAGACTGTATTTTTCATAGTGTGACTTCTTTTTTCAACAAATAAACAAACAACTTAGTATTAAATTTATTTTAAAATTTATTTTTCACTGTGCATTTGGACTGCCAACTCGCTGGTTTGGAAAAGCCCTATTTGCAGGACCACCTTATTTCTTGGACTACTCCTGCTTCAGATTTCATATCTGATGGCAAATATCAAAGAAATTGCACAGAGTACAGAGAAATCACTTCAGAAAAAAGGATTTTCAGGCTTAGAGCTTTCAGAGCGTAGCTGTGATCTGGTGCTATTTGATGATATTTAAGAAAAGAACTTAGAAAAATTTCATACCAAAAAAATGGGGGGGGAGGGGTAGGTCATCAGTTACCTTGTAGGAAACAGTTGAACCTGCTTTACAGAAGGTTTCAGATATTTTATTTTAATTGTTTTTTTTAATGTCAGAATTTACCATGCAAGTTCCTACTCCTGGTCTTCTAATAATGAGGCTGTGTTGCAATAGGCCACAGAGCACTGCTGTGGAAAAATTCTTGATTGTGTGAACTCTCTCTTTCTCTTAAGATAATACCAGAATTAGAAAAATCTGCTTGGATTTGATTAATTTAAAAGTTTGAACAAGCATATTACTTAAATCTTGGCATTATTTAACAGGAAGAAGGTCACATTATAACAGCACATTCTTGTAGCAGAACTTTGCAGCATATTGTAATGAATCACTATCAAAGGGCAGGGTTGATCTTCCAGCAAAATCTTGCATTTTTGGAGATGTGAAAAGGGCTAATAGACATTATAAGAGGCATGTTCAATTTTTGGTCATTAACCTGATCTTTTTTCAATGGGCAAATCAAAGTCTTCTAGTTACTGTAATTTTTAAATACTTTTTGTTTTATTTTTTATTAAATAGGTACCAACAGACTGCTGTAGTTTCTAAGATAAATACTCCCAAACATATTTTCCACTTCAAAATAATTTTTGGGAGGAGTTTTTTATACCTTGGCTTTCATCTTTCACCAAATCACACTCTTCACAGAGAAACTTTTCAATGAAGAAATGTATTTGAGCTGCCAGTTACATTTCCTCTCTTTTCGCCGTGTACAAACAAAGCATGTGGAAAAATGTTTGATTTTGCTAGAAATATCTTTCACATAAGAACTGAAGGATGGTTGAAGACAAAAAGAGCTGCTGGAGATGATCTTTTCCAACCTTCCAGCCGAAGCAGGGCCACCAGGGGCCAGTTGCTCAGGGTCATGTCAAAAATTTTATTCAAGGTTGGTGACTGCACAACCACCCTGGACAACCTGTATGAGAGCTTGGTCATCCTCACAGCAGAAATATTTTTTTCTGATGTTCAGAGGGAACTGCCCACATTTCAGTTTGTGCTGGTTGTCTCTGGTCCAGACACTGGGCAGAACTGGAAATGGCTCCATCTTCTCTTTGCTCTTCCATCACGTATTTACCTCATTGACAAGATCCACCCAAGCCATCTGCTCTCTAGGCTGAGGAGTCCCAGCTCTGTCAGATTTTTCTAAAGAAAAATCACATCTTCCCTGTGGGCCTTTGATGAACTCTCTTCAGTATGTTCATAGATCTCTCTTACTAAAGAGTCCAGAAATGGAGACAGTTTTCCAGCTGTGGCCTCATCAGAGTTGAACAAAGGGGAAGAATCACCTCCCTTGACCATTTTGGAGGCCAAATAGCTTCTTTCTGGCTGATGCTAGCTACATTTTTGGAATTTTTTTTTTCTCCTTGGATTTAAAAATGTTTTTATTCTGTTAATATTTTTAATTGCATTAACAATTGATAAAGCAGCTTTTCCTCAGTGGGAGTCATTCTTCTGAAACCATAGCTTGGATGTAAGGAAGTCAAGTGAAGAAACATCAAACAGAAGTTAGATGAAGCAAGATCCTAAATGGATATTTTTAGGGTGCAATTTGACTTCCAAATGTTTATGGAAGGCAGAATTGGCTAATATTTGTTGCATGAAAATGTTTCTGTTCTATCTCCTTCTTCTTCTACTCTCAAAGTCTGCTCTTTTTTATGCTCAACTCTGTGTCTATTGCTTCCTCTGTATTTGGAAATTCCTCTTTCACCTATTCCTTTTTTACTAATGGCAGAATTAAAGAAGATGGCATAGTTAACTCTTTTCAAGTCTATGTACTCCTGCTGAAAACCAGTAAATAGCTATATTAGTGGATATCTACAGAGTCTTTTAAACTCATGTCATCAGAGCAGGTTTGCATGGCTTTTCCAAGTATCAAGTAAGACCATCATGTTCTCTTACCTGATATGTATGTGAGTAGAAATTCCTAGTATTTTTAATATCAGAATTACCCCTTATTTTACAGTTTACCATGATATACAAGAGAACTTTGAATCTTTTTAAAGTGGAAGTTATTATTCTCATATCTCCCTGAAGTAAACCTTCCATACTAATACATTTTCTTATACATCAAAATATAATTTGATGACTTGACATAGAGGAATTTACTATAAGATATATAGGAAAGCAAATTGTTCTGAATCAAAAATAAATTGTTCTGAATCAAAAATAAATATCTATAGAATAGTTTTTACTTAATTTGATGCATCATAGTTGAAGAAAAAATAAAAAGTATCTTGATATTAATTTTGATTATTTTTACTAATTATTTTCCCCAGAAATTTTGAATAAAACCAATATACAATCACATGCTTCACTTTACATATGAAATTAAACATTAACTGAACAACTTGCAATTGCAATATGTATTGACTTTTCACTTTCTTTAACTCAGAAGAGCTTTTTGTACAATCATTTTAGCTGTAGGGAGCTTTTATTAAATGCCTCTATAACATTTATAATGTTTTCATTTTCAAAGGCTCAAAAATTTGATTCTTTTTAGTTCGATATTGATTTTGCACAAGCACCAGTGTGGAGAATAAAGCAAATAAAATGAGGATGACAATAAATAGATATTATTTTAATATCAAAGAAAAGACACGGCTATGTTATACCTAGAATCACAGATTGTCCTCTCAGAGTGATGCCTTAAGTTTAGGAGTCCTTGTGTGTGATGAGTGCTGAGACAAAACATCTGATTGCAGGCTGACAGCACAAATTCCATGCTGATCCTCTGCTATTTGCTGATCCTCTGCTGTGCCTGTGACCTTTTTTCACCCATCCTAAAAGTCTCCCCAAAGAGTTCTGGCATTTTCTCTTCCTTGCCCGGTTGAGCAGCGCAGTGGGTTTGGTTTGTGAGGAATGTATGTCTGATGTACACATACGGCAGCACAAAAAGTGAGGAGAGGAAAGCTGAGTAAGTAGGCTACGTGAGCAAAGGGTTAAAATCATAGCTTGGCAGGCAATGAACAGGGGACAAGGGACAGACAGAAACCACTGTTATGGTTATGATTGTTCAACAGTTCTGCAGTAAGATGAAAACATTGCCTATCCTTATGACAGAAGGATAAAGGATAATGGAGTCTGGCTGACGCAATACCCTTGCTTCTATTCCTGGGATTTTTCTCTACGCAATTGCAATTGGACATGCAGTGCTTCAGAAAAAGAAATCTTCTCCAAAATGCATGTGAACTCTGGGAAAATTCACAAAACTCATCTCTGGCTTCTCTAGCATGCTGCTTAGCTTGCGTTTGCAACACTTTAGCTGCAGAGGTTCTATAAAAGGAATTTAAAAACTATTTTCCAGGACTTCATTAAGAGTAAAGAACGTGGACATTGAACTAGAAATTTTTCTGTCTTACAGAGATTTTCCTGCCCTTCCAAAACAGGTTTAATCAGATAACTTTTATGACCTACTAATAAATCTTTTCTTATACAGGCAACAGACAGAAGAAAAGAAGTGGCATTTAATTTTTTAAGTAATAGACCCCAGGGGCAGAGGTGTCTGAATGTCTTTGCAGGACATCCACATTTGGGGGCAACATAGCTACAGTGAGTGTGGGAACGCTGGCTCAGCTGAGCACTGCCTAAGAATTTGTGTACTGCATTTCCATGTGGAGGGGTGTTTCCCAAACTACAGCTGTGAATATTACAGGATCCCTCTTGGCTCAAGTGTGTGCTGTGCTATACAGTCTCTCCCTGCCTGATTACTTGCAACTTCCTTGCAGGGCCAGAGCTGCAGGTATGCAGTGAGGAGAGTGAGCACAGTGAAAGAACTGCTGCTGGTACTCACTTGCATGAGCCTGTCTCAACTTTGATAGGTGTGTAATGAATGAGCAGGACTGAAGGCATAGGAAGGACACTCATTCTGCATCTTTTCCCCCCAGAACACTTTCTTATTTACTTTAATGAGCAGATGTGACCAGGGCAGACCTTGTTCTTCCAGCATTAAAATTGAATTAAAAGCTCTTAATTTAGAGGGATGTTCTAAAGGCAGCAATAAAAACTTATTTCAAGCTTTTTAAAGGTTTGTTTTAGTTTCCCATGGTGGGAGGCCAGTAAAGAGACCAGAGTTTCCAGTCCTATCCTATTTGCGGAATTTTGCGCACAGTGTGCTACACAACAGCACAGGGTTATTAATGTGACTCAAACATCATGATGCTTTCCTCAACTCTTGAAACATGTCTTGAGAAGAGATAAAAGAACATATGACCATATCTGAAAAGGGACTTCAACTCATTCTCTGTGACAGATCTTTTATAAAGTACACCTAGGGAGGAGCAAGGTCTGTTGGGACTTCCATTTGTTGTAGTGTATCACTGTCTGGGAAATACAGGCTCAATTGTCCTAGTAAAAGAAAGCCATATCTGCATTGCAAACAGGATCATCAGGAAAATGTTCATCAGGAAAGGAAGTAAAATTTCATAATGCACATAAAGTTTGCCTGCTATAGCTCTGGAGTATTTAAAATGTCATCTGCTGTTTTGTGTGGGATTTACTGAGCTGAAAGAGGAACTGTGTGTAATGACCCTGAAATTCTTGTGAGCAAGCAGGCCAGATAGATGGTGAAGACTCCCAGGCTTGTACCTCTTGTTTAAGGATCAGCAGACATGTCCTTTTTCCTGAGCTGGAAGCAAAATGAGTGATGCTGACACAGGCACAGCCTCACTGCTGTTGTTTTGCTCAAGCACTGATTTAGTGCTCCAGCTGTCATGTGGATTTTGTCAGGGTGGGTCCCAGCAGGCCAGAAGATGAAGAAGTCCTGTGCACGCATCAGCAGCAGAAACTAGCCATGGACCCCCCATGCTTGTCTGCTCCAGAGCCTGGCCCTATGTAGGCAAGGCTGTCTGTGCTTCTACCTTTTTAAAAAACTACAGAGGGAAGCATTCCGAACTGTCTTTCAGCAGGATGTGATACAATGAAAAACTTGATTGCAAGAAATGACTTTTTATGGAAAAGTTGTCACTATCTGAAGCCCTTTTGGATCAAGGGGGTAGTTGAGGGTTGTCACTGGGGGCAAATGGGTGTTAAAAAGCACAAAACCCCATATTTGTTTGCATGTAAAGTTAGAGCCTAACACAAGAGGGAATGACTGCAGGTGATAATAAATAAACTCTCCCTGGGAGAATGTAACATTTTGTTACTTGAAAGTGAGCAGAACTTCTGGAGGTGATCTACCATGCTTCCAGATGGCTCAGCTAGTGATACTGGAAAACACAGTATTATTGGAGGACAGTATGCAATAGGAATGGGATAAAGCTGGAAGTTTCTGAATCTGTTTCCCTATATGTTAAAACAGGTTTTATATCTCTTACAGATCTTGAGGAGAGACGATTGGCATTTGGAAATGGATGGGCTGAGTCAGTGCAGAGCTGAAGAAGAAAGGTTTGGATGTTGGGATGAATGAATCCAGCCCGAAATGGAACGAGCAGAGTGTAAGCAGTTGGCACAAGCATTGAAGACACAGGACATAAGTGACAGTGGGATTGTGGGGCTGAAATATGGGGCTGAAGCTATGGGACTCCCCAGTCTCAGGCCTGCAGGCCTGCATCCCAGCCTGTCACTGGTCCCAGGGATACCCAGGAATGGGGCTGCCCCAGTGCCCTCTGTCTGCCCTGATTCTGGCAGAGGTGGTGGGGTGGGCCTTGGCTGCCAGGACCTTGGCTGCCAGGTCCTGCCATTGGATGGATCCAAGGAAATCCCCATGGCTCCTGGGAAGCCCTTGCCCCGTGCAGGGCCCTGACAGCGTCTTTGAGAGCATTTCCCCAAATTACTCTTTCCTTTCTCTCTCTATTTTGATCATCTACTCTCAATAAATCTTAGTTAAATGTCTGTTGGTATCTATTTACTTACTTTGGGGGACAGTATGAAGCCATGTATAAAGCTGAACGAGGTGTTTGACTTTGCAGGATGTTTTTGATCATAAGGCTCTGTTTCCGTCAGTATGACTTTACAGATCCAATTCTCTTTCTTTTCATGGATTAAATGGCTTGATCAGAGTTTGACAATCAAATTCACAAGTCAAAATCACAAAATAGCTCATCCTACCATCCTGTTCTCTTTGCTCCATGATCAGTTGGCAGTTAGGTGTCTACAGCAAATGTAGAAAGGAATGAAAACCTTTTGTCAGTCACTAATCTGAATTAACCTGCTTCACCTGAGCACAACGGCATGAGGAGGGCTTACCTATGCTTTGTCCTCTCTGTGTTACAGACATGTCTGGGTGATCTAGGTGTAGATTTTTGCATGCTGAAGCAGCAGAGAGCAAGGTCCCACTGATACCCCATCCAAACGTGTTAAAAAGAATGGGTCCTGCTTCAGGGGGAATGGTGATGTTGTATGCAATAGGCAGGGGGCTGTCCCTTTTGCCACTGTTCAAAAAGAAAGAAGCACAGGCTTATGGCCACTCTTGTCCAGCTCTGTGGCCAAGGAATGACACTTTTTTGCTGCTCAAGTCAGTGTTAATATGGTTTTTATAATGAAGTGTGGGCTGAATGAGACCCTATCTACCAGGATTTCTTTGTGGACAGACTCTCATGAGGATTTCTTAGAGTATTCCCTGTTCTATCAACTGGTTGTCTGTAGCACTGCAAGTTCCTGACCCTCTTATTAAAGCACAGGGATTGATGTGTGATGCCTCACAGGCAAAAAAGGCTATTCCTGGGTTTTCTCCTAATGGTGAAGAATTTTGTTATAGTTTCTACTTTCTAGTTATCCTGACCACAGATAAAGAGATAGTATTCAGGGCTGAGTATGATTCCTTCAGTAAGAACTCCAAAGCTGTTTCCCTGTAAAAAGTGCATAGCAGGCTTTTCCCCAGAAATGAGCAAAGCCTTTTCCACTACAAAGATAACAGCAGCAACTCAGTAGGACTGATCTTCACATCTTTTCTGAAGGGTGATGGTAATGAATTCCGCTCTGCAGTTTAATATTCAACAAAATAAATAGCTCTTTTGAAAATTATCTTGCTTCCTGTTAAAAAAACTTTCATATAAAGTGCATGAATAAATTCCAGGATACAATGCTTGGTATCAATTACCTCCAAAACTACCTAGGAGTTCAGCTATGTGATAGACCTGTGTTAAATTAAAGCACCTTCATCAAACTCTTTAGAAAAAGATAATAATGTAGGTTTTTTCTACAACACCCCATCCCCTTCTGCTTGCTCTAATAGATTAATCAAGCTGAGATAGATTTCTCTGGTTCTTGAAGCCAAATATTTTTTCCTTCCTTTGTTAGACACTAGTTTATAGTGCTGGTGTTATTCTATTTCTCCATTTACAAACAGGGTTGCAAAGATGGCTGTCCTGAGGTGACTTTATGATGCTCATATCCCCATTCATCTGTTTAGCCCAGAAATAAGCCTTGCACCTTTAGGATTGGTTCTGAGAGTGAAGGGGGGCAAGAAGAAGCACGCAGTTTGTTTTCAGACACTGCACTCACTCCTCCATGTTCCTGCTCCTGGACTGTGTTGTCTGCAGATGGACAGACGGCAGGACAGAGCTCTCCTTTGCTTTTAGTTAGTTTTTTAGCTAGCTGAGGCAGAGAAGTTCCCTAGACTGTGGTTTTTCTTTTCCTTAGGCCTGTTTAAACGTGCTCTGGCCTGAACACCCAGGGGAGCACTGGCACCTCACATCTCTGGCCCACCAGGCCGGGCCTGGGCCGCGGCATTTCCAGCGCCAGACAGACAGGTAGGAGACTGAGTGAGCTGAGCTGCAACCCGGGGAGGGGACTCTGAGTTTGTCAACTCTCTTTGGAGCAGTAAGAGGCTTTATTGTTTAATATTGTTCAATTTTTTGTGCTGGTGAATGCTTCCCTGTTCAATAAACATTTTTTTTTCTGCTTTTCTCCAATGAAATATTTTCCAGAACCAGTTGGGGGAAGGGAGGGGGCTTGAGTCTGCTTTCTAGAGGAGCCTCTTTGGAGTTTCTCTCCCAAATTTGCCCTAAACCAGGACAATGGCTTACAGAATTTATCATCACCTCCCACCTGGGAGTTGGACTCTTGTGACTCAATTTCAGATGTAGATATGTCTCTGAAGTTTCCTTTTCAGAAGGAGATTTGAAGAGAAGTCCCCTGACCAGGAATGCCAGGTGCAATCTACATCTAGGACATGAGCAGGTGTTCTCTCCACACTGCAGAACAGTGCACAGAGAGGTTTCTTACAATTTCAGTTTTAGTTGTAGTTAATAAAAAGTAGCTTTCTCAGCTTTTTCTGCAGATCTAAATTTCCAGACTTTTGGATCTTGAGTGGAGTTGTGGCTCAGCTGAAATAAATGGAGAAATATCTGGTTAGCTTGATATTGTTGTGCTGGAAGATGACATACAGAGATGGCTAGACTATTAGGCATTGGAATAGTGAAATCTGATTTTAATACATTTAAAATATATATAAGCACTACCACTAGAAGTTTTAATTGACAACTAACACATGTAGTTTTCAAAAACAGCAGCTCAATAATTATCGTCGTGGTAGTTGAAATTTTGCCCAATCTGTTTTCCATCTAAATCCTATCTTTTCTTCTCTCTTTTAAGTTTGTCTAGTCCAAGAATGTGGGATTTCTGGGCTGTTCAGATGGTCTGGGGAAAAGCCCAAAGATGGCCTTGGGCCCCCGGGTTCGAAAGGACGAGAGGAAGCTTCGGATTTGTTCTCGGTCTCGGTGTTTATTAATTGCTTATCTAAAAGATTTTCTCTTGGCCTGACAGAGTTCTGCTCAGCAGTCAGCCATGGGCACACACTGAAAGCCCCTGGGGCGGTCACCTATCTTTATACCCGGAGTTACGTATACAATATTTATCATTTTTCTCCAATACCCTCTACCCTTATTAACCAGTGTTCCCCTAGTAAGGTCCAATCCCGGAGTGCCAACATCACCACAGAAGATGGAGGCCTAGAGGAAGAAGAAGAAGGAGAAGGGCACGCCCCAATCCCTCCATCTTGCCTCTCTAGACCCCCCTGTACAGGGATCTTAAACCCTGTATCTCACACTCCAATTAACTTGTCCCTTCACCATTCACCCCAGTGAAATCCTCCCGTCCTCATACTGATGTCATCTCCCATATGGGATCAAAGTCCAGCCACCAGACATTTCTGGCAGCATTCCAGGACTCCCGAGCCCCCCAGTTCTGAGAGACTGAGATCCCACATCTCCCCCTTCTGTTTGCACCAAAAGACCCTTTTTTTTTTTTTTTTGCTTTTATGTGAAAACCCCCCAAAGTCCTTAGTTTCTTTTCATTTCTCTTCTGGGTCGTTTTTCGCAGCCTGAGTCTCGACTTCTGTCTGAGTACTCGTCTCTCTGCTTCTTGGATCAGCATTCTCGTGTTCTCGCGTTCGGAATGGCTTCACGTGCCGTGCCGACACCCACTTCAGACCTCGATCTGTGGAGATACAAGCAAAACCCTTTCCCCAAATGATTAGTTTGAAAGGACCCTCTATTTAACCTGTTTCTGGGTTTCTGATCAAAACCAAAGGATTTTCCCTTAGCTTTGCCTATGTGTTGTTTGAACATTTTTGAGCCTCCCAAAAGATGGGTATTTCGTGACATCAGCTTGCCACAACTGAAGACTTTGCAGCCCCCGCGGATTGATGGCCCCGGTAGAAGAAGGTGGCTGCACAAGCTGACAGTCTGGATAAGCACTAATGATCTCCCTCGCATCTGTAGCACTGTCCTCCTTGGGGGTTGTTCTCTTCCTGCATTGCCGCGAGAATTTTGTTGATGTTTTCGTCCTGTTGATGAAGTAATTTCTCGAACATCTTCTCCAATGTCTTGTCCTCTGATTGCCCTTCTGAGCGTCCCTTTAGCTGTTTCTCCCATTCCTCTTTTAGTTCATCCTTTACAATTGCTGCGACGTGCTGAGGTGTCCCCACCTTGCTGCATGCCTCCACCATCTCTGCCAAGGATGGCCGTCCTGGCATGGTGCTAATCACCCGTTGACAATCCGGGTTGGCATTGCCGAAAGCTAAATTCTCCAAGAGAGGCCTCTTCACTTCTTCTGTTGTCACCTGTCGATCCACGGCTTGCGTGAGTCGGTCGATGAATGACATGAATGGCTCTGTGGGACCTTGCCTGATGCAAGAGAACGGGACATCCGGAGCTCCTGTCGGCGTAATTTGCATGATTGCCAATCGCGCTGCTTCTTTGATGTCGCTTAACACTCTCCGTGGAAGCCGCGCTGCTTGTTCCCCTGGATTGTCATCTGGAGGATCCCCTGCTAATTGCCCTTCTGTGAGGTTCGCATTCGGCCCACCTTGGTATCTGTTCCGCAACTCAGCAAGATATTTTCTCCACCTTTTTTCCCAGACAAGACTCTGTGTGTCAGTGAGGATCATTGCCACAATACTTCGAATGTCATATGGTGTGAGATCATACATAGAGAATGTCCCTCTTAATAGCTGTTTGAAGTATTGTGAGTTCAGCCCAAAAGTCTGAGCTGCCTTCCCTAGGTCTTTGAGTGTCTCATGACCCATCCTTTCCCACCTTGGATTCTGTCCCTGGGCATCATATGTCACTGGCATTGTCAAATCCCCTGATCCCGGGAATAAATGCTTTTCCTTTTCCAATGCTTTTCTGATTTGCCTCCAATCCATTGTCTTCACCGGCTCTTGAAACCCCTCTTCATCAGATTCCATTGGGATTTGCATGAATAATGGTGTTGTAGATGTCATCGGTGATTCATAGTGTCTCATTTTTCGCCTTGAGGTTTTTGGCCTTGCTCCTAAATCCGAAAAGGAAACTCGAGGATCCTGTTGATATTTCTTCTTTACTGTATCGAATGAATGCAAGAAGCTTTTTGCTGCTTCTGCTGCTGATAGCATCCATGTTGGGACACCTTCCGATGCTGTGATCCTTATGACATCTTCCCCTTGTAGCTGTTCTTCATCTGAGCTTTCATCATCTTCATGAAGTCCCGAAGTGGATGGATAATCCCTTTGTCGTGTTAACATTGTTTTCTTCGAGGTGCTTTTCTTTTTATATATTGTTGGAAAAAATTGCTGCATTGTTGCAGTCTCGCCACGAGATGGCGCTGCGGCTCCGCCGAGCCGACCCGGCATGTCGTGCACTTCTGCCCTCCTGCCACTAGGTGGCGTTGTCACCGGCCTCCCTGGCTCGGATGACGGTGCAATCTCGACTACCCTACTTCCTCTTCCGGCTCGGCGTCTCCCGTGAAGGGAAGGAACTGAAACTCCGAGGCTCGAGACCAAAGGCACCAGATCTGGAGACGGTGTGGAGCCGCGGGACGTAGAATCCCTAACACGGCCCCTCCTCACCCGCGACGTCACAGGGGACCGGGCTCGGGCCCGCCCGCGTCTTACTCTCTGCGCGTGCGTGCTCTCTGAGCTACTTCCGGTGTCCCCCAAGGTAACGTCATCATCGTCTCCCCCCTGTTTCACCTCCGAGGTTCCCGCCCCTCAGTCTGTCCCGGAATCCGACCCCTCCTCCTCTGATGTTGTGTTCGCCTCCCCCGCCGGCACCCCGGCTCTACCCGCGATTCGCGCTGACCGTCGCACCGGCTCTGACGTCACACCCGCGCGCCTCCTGCGTCCCGCCGCGGCGGCCCTCCGGGGCTGCGCGTTTTCCCTCAGCCCGCCTTGCGCGCTCGCCGCCCCCGCGCTGGTATGTGAGTCTATCCCCCGGTTTTTGCGAGTTTCGCCCTCCGCGGGCGTGTCCTCATCCTCACCGGCGCTGCTCGCGCCCGCCGCCGCCGCCGCGTCGCCGCTTTCGCCGCGAGCAGGCCCCCCCCCCGATCCCTTATCTTCCTGCTCCCCCCCTTCTGCTCCTGACTCCTCCACACTCTCTGGAGTTTCAGGACGCCCTTGGGGTTTGTTGCATTTTTTGATCGGGGGTTTTAATATTTTTTCCTGCTCTCTTTTTTCGAGAGCCCTTTCCCCCTGGCCTTTCAAAGCCAGAGCAATTTTTTTCCCGGAGCTCTGCCGCTCCGCCCCCTCCTCTGAGGGTGCCGCAGCTTCTCGCTGCTTCTCCAGTTTTTTAGACTGGACTGCAATACCTTGTAACATGATTCTTGCCGGCGAGAGTAGCTTTAACGCTGTCTCATCTTTTTTTGTTGCTAAAATATATAAATGCCTATTAATCTCTTGCCAAAACCCGACTTCGAACAAAAGATATGTTTCTGCAAGTGGGTAATTGAGCCTTGCCCATAATAACAGCTGTTTTAATTCTTTCTTTGGGATCCCTTCTGTATATAATTCTGCTACACTTTGTAAGGTGGATAAGATTTCCCGTTGTTCTTGGGAGAGTGTTGCCCCCATAGTATTATTTTGGCCTTCTTACCGAATCTGTCGCCAGCGTGGTCTGGAGGCCCTTGTTCTCCGTCCAGCAGATTACGAGGGATGGATCAGAGGCGCCTTTCTGGTCCCAATCCAGGCCGCTCTGCTACGAGCTGTCTTCAGCAGAAGCTGAGAGATGGGATTTCTCAGTGACTGCTGATTTTTGCAGCTTCTCCCGGCCGGTTTTTTCTTTTTCTTCTTTCTTTCTTCAGGCTTCCCTCCTCTGGAGTTATCAGTGCTGTTCTCTTGGCTCTTCAGCTCTTCAGGGCTTTCCCCCCCCCGAAAGGTTTGGTGGGAGATAGCCCGCACAGCGGACGCCAATTGTGGGATTTCTGGGCTGTTCAGATGGTCTGGGGAAAAGCCCAAAGATGGCCTTGGGCCCCCGGGTTCGAAAGGACGAGAGGAAGCTTCGGATTTGTTCTCGGTCTCGGTGTTTATTAATTGCTTATCTAAAAGATTTTCTCTTGGCCTGACAGAGTTCTGCTCAGCAGTCAGCCATGGGCACACACTGAAAGCCCCTGGGGCGGTCACCTATCTTTATACCCGGAGTTACGTATACAATATTTATCATTTTTCTCCAATACCCTCTACCCTTATTAACCAGTGTTCCCCTAGTAAGGTCCAATCCCGGAGTGCCAACATCACCACAGAAGATGGAGGCCTAGAGGAAGAAGAAGAAGGAGAAGGGCACGCCCCAATCCCTCCATCTTGCCTCTCTAGACCCCCCTGTACAGGGATCTTAAACCCTGTATCTCACACTCCAATTAACTTGTCCCTTCACCATTCACCCCAGTGAAATCCTCCCGTCCTCATACTGATGTCATCTCCCATGTGGGATCAAAGTCCAGCCACCAGACATTTCTGGCAGCATTCCAGGACTCCCGAGCCCCCCAGTTCTGAGAGACTGAGATCCCACACAAGAACATATTTATTACTAAATGACCAAATGAGATAAAATAACTACCTTATTTTCCTATAGATAATTGTATTTGGTAAGTTTCTAAATACAAACATTATTGTGTTGAAATTTTCTTTTATCTTCTGAGTGAGAACAAGTCAAAAAGAAGACTTTTACTTTCAACTTTAGTCTGAAACCTGATAAAGTATGTATTATTGTTATTTAATGCCTTCATATATTTATCATTTATTAACTACTTACAGTTTATATACACTCAGTTTTTTATTACAAGTCAGTTAAATCTGTATCAGATAATTGAGTATTGTTTACATCTTGTTCTCCTCCCAGGAAGTCATGCCTAAAGAGAATCTCAGAAAAGTTTTCAATTTCAGAAATTGTATCAATTTCCAAACTAAAATGCAGTACCAAAAGGTATGTCTTATCTTTGATTGTGAAGACAATGTTATGAATTTTTGTAACTTTTGAAACTTGGCTCTAAAGATGTTTTTGTTTCCCAGCAAATGAAATATTTAATTAGAAATACAAAGTGTTGCTTCTTATTGTGTAATTGAATTAATAATGTATTGTGGAAACTGCTAGCACAATTATTGTTGAAAAACAAATTATGTTTCTTTTAAATACAAAAAACCAATTACAGTAGTAAACAAGAATATTCTGGAAGACAAGAATGGATAGCTCATACAAAGCAGAACTTTTATTAAATGAAGCTGCTGAAACTCAAAATTAATAAATATGAAGTCATGCATATGGGAAAAACAAACCTAAGTTTGAATATGAGAAGATGAGCTCTGAGCTCCCATCATCACCCAGGAGTGAAATCTTGAGATAATGACTCATGTTTCCATGCAAACATGAACTCAGCACTTGGTATCAGTATAAAAGCAATTCAGATTTTCACAAATATGAGGAAAGGAACAGTGACTAAAATGGAGAATATTATTATAGTGATTCAGTACAAATCTTCTCTCATTTGTGGCAAAGGTCTGTGAAACATGGAAGTGTGTAGAGTGAGCAGAGAAGAACCTGCTCTTCATTATCTCTTCCAGACTGGGAACAAGAGGCTGTGATCTGGTCCTTGGAGCCATAATGAACACAAATATCACAAGTTTGCTTCTCCCATGGAAGGCAGGAGAACTATGAGAATACTAGAGGCACCCATGTGCCAACTATGAGGGTACTAGAGGCCCCAGGGGAGATTTGAGAAGCTCATGAAAAGGAAATCTATGGAGAAGTGCTGCAAGTGTAGAAACCCCGGCTAGCTCAGCACCCTTCTGAGCGAAAATTGGTTGGATGAGAAAAATTTGAATTAGTTAGTCCACTCTTAGGTCTCTCCAGAAGTACTCTTACATGGCACTTGTGGGAAAAAGCACAGTGAGCTAAATGAAGCTATGGTCTTACCAAGCACAGCCACTTTTATAGTCTTAAGTTAAGGACCTTGCAACCTGAATTGCAATTGCATTCAAAGTTTTTTGTTTGGCATATTTAAAAATCTTCAGCCTCTCCAAGATTTCCCCCCTCATCTCTAAATCCCAATCCCTGAATGTTACATAAGGGAAGAAATTCACAAAAGATTCAAAAATTAGCATCTGTAGCATTCTGAAGTTCCTGGCTTCCATTCAATTTTTGACCCCATCCATTTTACACTAGCATTAGATTAGAACTTTACTGTTCAGTGTACAAACCCAGTAATATTGAAAACAAAAATGTCCTGCTCTATGTCTCTCTTTTCTTTAAGAGATCTTTTCCCAAGCTGTAGACTCAAAGCAATGAACATAAAACCCAGAGAAGGAAATGCAGCCATTTACTGTTTTCTGGTAGTACACAGCTTTGCTTTCATGTGACATTGTGGTTTTCCTTGTGTTTTTAGTGCCCTAATAATGTGCTAATCTGCCAGCACATCCCACTTGCTCTGGCTGAGGTGTTTGATGTTTTTCTAAGGTCACATAAAGCACCTTGAAGAACTGAGCAAAAAGTTCCTGGCTTGAGGCATCCTGCTCAGATCAGACACTGGCACTGTCTGCAGAATCTTAACTTCCAAGATGGCCTGTAGTACAGCTTGACTTTGGCAAAGTAAGTAGCAATCAGTCTTTATATGGAAGCATATTACTGTGTAGGAAAATCCCCACAAAGCAGATGACTAATCCCTTCTTAGTACAGCGAGACAAACTAAAAAAATCACATTTTTCCCTCTTTTTTTTTTTTTCTTTTACTTTGGGTTAAAGTTCTTTATGAACCAGGATCTGCTTCTTTTGTGGGTTGGTCTGCTTTGCAGAGATGCTTTTTGTTAGAGAGGATCTTAGTGGGGTTCCCTCATGGTTCTGGCTGTGGTGTGGTGAGTCATCTATCCCCTATGTTTTGCAGTCCCTTTGGAGAGACAGAGGTCTTAAAATCAGCAGAAACATTGAAAATTGAATTCAACCTGAATTATAGGCAATATAGATGAGGAAACTCTTTTTACAAGGAACACTTTCTGAATTATGCCAGAGAGTAAGTTGATAGCAGTGTAGTATTTTTTAAGCTGCTCTACAGATGATTTAGATGTATATTCTGTGCTACATTTTCAGACATTTTAGATCACAAACCTTCCAATTTCTTTAGTCTGAAAAATCATTCAATAGATTTTGGCTTTTCCTTTAAGCATTAACATGTTGCCAAGGTTCCTTGGCCTCTCCAGCAGAGTTCAGTCCAGTTTTAGAATTATCACTTATGAGCCTTATTCAGGCAGCAGAACAATCCAACAGTGGCATGTTCCTTGCCAAACAAAAACTGCCCAGAACCTAGGACTTGATTAATTAGCTTAGAAATCCGTTATTACCATAAATTGTTCAATTTTGTTGAATTATATATGTGCTTTGTGACCATTTGACACACCTACATGTCTGTAGGGTCCTATCAATGTAGTTGAAATAGTCATCACATGTTTGGCATGTTAATCTATGACATGTTTGGAGTTATTGTACCAAGGGCATTATTCTGTTTATGGTTCTATTTTGTACACGTCTACTGTAGTTCTCCTGCAAATAATCATACACATCTTTTTGTGGGCTGTTAGGTTCATGTTCAGACACCTTGCAGGAAATGTGTTCACCACAAATGTCAGTTCTGTAATTCAATGTGGACTCAGTTGACAGAGGCCACCTGAGAAATGCATCTGCACTGGCTCTGTTTCTGGGAAGGTGGCAAAAACAAGGACCAACTCTCGTGCCCCAGGGTTTGGTGCTGAGGCTGGCATAGTGCCCAGAAGTGCCAATATACCTGGTTCTGGGCTTATGATATGATTTTTCCTACTCTTTGTTAGTAGCACCATGCAATTGTTATCTAGGAGCTGATGGAAGCTGAGGCAAAGACAGGCAAGGAATTTGTATTTTGAAGGAAGGTTTAGATCAAAGTGAAGGATTACTGACTTGAACCCACTGAGTGGCAGCTATGCTTGGTATATGTCATATAGCCTTTAAGGGAGGGTGGAATTGCTTTTCCTCTTCCATTATGGGGGGAAAAGCTATTAGCAGAGTTCTCTGGTGGCTGGATTAAAGAGAAAGATTAATGTTGATTTCTAGTGCTCATCACCCCTGAGAAACACTATGAACTTATATGACAACTACATAGGGATTACCAAAAATTCTTTATTTATGGCCAGGCCCTAGTAAATTAGGTGAGTCACATACAGAGGGAAATTATTATTTTTCACCCTGTGACACGAATGCTTATTTGTCCCAAGCAATGAACGTGGCAGGAAGTAAGCACCATTCATTTCACATCTCTGTGTGTACCTCCTCATAATCTCCCTGAATTGAAAGAACATGTGACATTAAAAAATGAAGAAAAGGAAAAACTTCTCAGGGAAGGGTATGACCATTTCTCAGAAGTGATTTTTTTCAAAGTACAGTGGTTTGAGCTGAAGCTGAAAAGGCTAAGTTGCTACTCTTTGAGAAATTTTCTTGTATTTGGCTCAAGAAGCCTGCGATCTGAATTTATGACCCAGATTGTCTGTGGCTCTGTGTTGCCATGTTAACAAGATATGACCTCTTTGCCTTCTTTTTTTTTGACATGGGCAATGATTATAGTGCCTCTTTCTTTTGTTTGACTTACAAGCTCTTTTGGGTATGACAGAGATGGTGTCTGGCCGTGTACCTATCATTTGGTGACTCTGGGTGTTATAATTAGAATGATGTTCCTGATTCCAGAAAGAAAACCATACAATAGGAATGCGAATAATTATTTTAGCAATATATTACTGTACAAAAGAATGTTTCCTAAATCCCAAGAAAGCTACTTGGTACACCTTAAGAGGCCTATTCTAATGAAGAATCATTTGGCAGCCTGAGTTCCTTCAATGGACCTTACCAAGTACAGTAAGCCTCACCATCTGCTGCATCTTCTAATTACCAGTGAGAAAAGGAGACTTCTCCCTGCTGCACCACACAAAGAGATATGAGTTAAATGTGTACATTGCTTATTCAATGTAACATGCATCTGTTGTGTTCTCTCATGTTTTAGAGACAAATCTGTGAGGAGGCACAAATACCCTTGCCTGGGAGAAGTGCATCCTTTTTGCTGTACTGGCACAAATGTAATCTTTCTTTGCGTAAATGACAATTTCCTTTCCTCCTTTTTTCCTCAAGTTAAGTAATTTTGCTGGTGATCTCCCCCTGTGAAGCGAAATGGCTGGAATTGAATTGCTATTTCAGAAGGTTACTTCATAGAAAAACAAGTCAGCCCCAGAAAGTCTTGGGCCTTCTTGTAAGAAATGGTGCCTAGAGAGATAGAAAACAAGTGAGAAGCAAAATAAATCACAGCCCTTTAAGGGACTTTTCCTTATCTCTGATCTCACTGTGTCTATGGAATGGAGAAAAACATCTTGTAGTTCCATAACTCAAGACATGGTGGCAAGAGATTTGGCCTGGTTTTACCTCTCCTTTGTGTGTGTGGAGGGGGCACTGAATAAATAAGGAAAGGTTGTGCAATGCCATGACATCGTCCCCCACCTGATCTGTCTCTAAGAAACAGCTGAGAGTAGCTGTGGAAAGGATGTGTTTTGTTTCCTTTTGCAAAGAAAGAAAAAGATATAAGGCCAGATATGTGGATACATATGAGCAGAACGAAAGAGTTGAAGATTCTTGTAGAGGCAGGGAGGTCAGCCAATGAAAGGAGCTTGAAGATCAGGGTGGCCATTCCTTCTGCAGCTGCACTGTTCAACAACCTTTGCATTGTGTTTTGATACCATCAAGTGTGGCCAGTGGAAATGTGTGGCCATGCTTCAGCTTCCCAACTCTGATCTCTATGTGGAGAGAGGTGCACCAATATTTTTTAGGCCTTTCCCCTTAGAAGATAAAGTTGTCAACTATGTGGATTTATCAGCAGTTCTTTAGCTAGGGCTAACAGAGAAGAAACTCTGCTCCATGGGGTGTGTGCATATTTCTCAATCTTCGTTTTTCTAGAAGTCTGCCTATTTTCCCAGTGTCCAAGAAAATCATCCTAATTTTTGGACCTTCTTTTAATTATCATCAGATTTCACCATAAAAAGTTCACACAATGCTTTCAGGATTTCTTTTTGCTTGATGTCAGGAAGCAGGATGCTCCATGAGGAAAAGCAACCTGGGAGCCAAGGATCACAGTAAGGAGTCAGATCCATGACCTCTCTGAGAAATGGAGCCACACCACATGCTTCCCAGACTAGAAGTGCAGAGCTGTTCCAGATGTGGTGAACAGGGCCACTCTGGAGGTCTGTGGGCGGGTCCCTAGCAATGAAATAATTACATGGCCAACTCAGTGGTCCAGATCAGCCAGAACCTGGTCTGACTGCAATTAAGTCTAAGTAGAGACCACGGGAGAGGACAGGCCTTGACCCAAGGCAGCCAAACCCCAAGGCTTTGGAAGGACATGGTGTTATGATCAGGTTCCAGACTCTTGGAGAAATAAATATGGGTCTTCTCTGCTACACTTTCAGTGGAACAAACTGATGGAGATGCAGCAGGACCCGAAGAATGATGCTTGTAAAGCTGTGAGGTAAATACACTGTTATTCAAAGGAAAGGAAAATATGGCATGAGCCTGGAAAAATGGCATGAATTTGTCTCTGAAATTCCTCTGAATCAACCTTATTAATATTAGAGAAGCTGTTCCATGTTTGTTGCTAAGTATGTTTTCATTGATGAGCACATTGCTTTGAGTATGTTCCCACATCAAAAGTGCATTTGAATTACAAACTTTAAAAAAAATAAATGAATACATCTTTTGAACCTATAGTTTTAAATGTTGATTGATGTCAGACCAAGGGATGAGCAGTATCAAGAAAGCAGCTTGTGGGCAAACAAACCCACATATTTCAGAGGTGTTCATTCATGATTCAAAGATTTCAGGGGTCCTATGATGCAAAGGCAAACACAATCTGCTTCAGTGAATACTTAATATTGCACTAAGATGTGCTTTGAGATCCAAGAAATTAAAAAACTCAGCAAACTTGAGGAATCTTCCTAATCCTCTGATTCTTCCTTTAGTCTGCTTATGTTTCCACAATAATGGCACAAGGCCTTCTTCCTGTCCTCTTAGTGTCTACATATATAAACCTACTTTCCGTTCCAATGCTGATTAATTACTAATTACTATCTATTAAGTGTCATATATTATTTTTGGAAATATTACTCTTCTTTCTCATGCTCTTTTCTGACAAGCTGTCTATGGTCAGAACTAGAATGTTACAAAATCTTACTTCTAGTGACATCAGGTTTACCTGTTCATATTGTGGCATTGAATAAGATTAATCAAAAAAACCCCAAATGCACAGAAAAGACCCTCTGCTTTTTATCTAACCAAGTGGCAGCTGACATAGTTGTCATGAGAGAAGTTTTTATGGACTGGCATACAGTTTTCCTTTTTTTGTAGGTGTATTTTTTCCCTGTAGTAACATTGTGTTCAGGGAATGAGTGTTAGTTGTAGCACTGGAGAAAGATGAACAGCTTGTAACTCAGTTTTGTAGTCTATCTTCATTGTAAAAACACTTGGGAAATCCTGGTATTTCTCTGTTTGTTTATTTTTTGGTAAAGCAAAAAAATTACCTGAAAAATATTTTATTTCAACCTAGACTATTTATTCAGCTTGTTTTACTAAAACTTTTGTTTTGGGGTTATCTATCTCTCCAAGATCACTTTTTTTTTCTGCATTTGGTTTGCATTATTTTTTAATATTGAAGGATTGGGTTATTTTTCTCACACATAAAAAATTACTATGTTATATAAATAAATATATATTTTATATTTGTATATATGACATGTAGATCATATATCTAGAGAAATCTATATCTATACACACACAAAAAAATATATATGATTCCTATATATAGGAAAAACAAGAAAATACCAGGGCTTTCTAGAGTCAACACAAACATGAGAAATAAAGATGACCAAAACCATTTTAAAATTGCATTGATAGAAAAAGGAAGTGCTGAAGAAACCCCACTGCAAAGGCAAAACTATGACGGGATATTGGGAAAACTGGAGTGTTTAAGTGCCTTTTAGCTTCAGTTTCACTAACCAGGATAAATGTGGCCAGATGGCTAACACAATGAACATTGGTGACAGATGGGTAAGTGCTCTAACTAGCATCAGAAAAAACAGGTTAGAGATGCTTATGAGCTGGCAGGGTCTGATGAAACTCACCCTGGAATACTTAACGAGGTAACTGAGCCTGTCCCTGTTGCTTCAAGATGGCATGGAGGATTGGTGAGGTTCTGGGAGATATGAAAGGACAACTGTAAACATGGTTTTTAAAGAGAAAAGGGGAGAGAAGCAGAGAAGTAAGAGGGGACAAGGACTCAGAAAATCAGTGGGCAATCAACTTAACTTCTGAACCTAGATAAAAACAAATAAGAGACCCACCTCTCAAGACTAGCAAGTGTTTCTTGAAAAGAGTAAATCATACCAATTTAATTTAATAAATACCAATAATCAACCATAGCCTAATTATCTCCCGTAATGTTACAGAGTAGAGAAAAACAAGGCCCTTCCAAATAACATGTCTTTAATGAAACTTCTGATATTGCCTCAGGTGGAAGTCTCCAAAACAGCCAAGAAACAGCCTGGAGGTGTTTACTACAGAGGAAATGTGTGACTGGTTGGGAAAAATACAGTCACACTAGTTACCAGCAGCTTGTGATCAAATTGCAAGAACTAATCTTGTGGGGTTCACCAGGGGTTGGTCACAGGTGTGTGCAGTATTTTCATCTGTGGTGTAAGCAATGGAAAAGGGGATACTCGTATAAACTACACAGAAAATGAGGGGAGAAGGGAAGCAGGGATGTAATTAACAGCAGATCTTCAACATCTGGCATGTGGTTAGAGAAACAGGAGGTGGAAAGATTTGTATGTATTCCAACTTTCTTCCCCCAACTGGGGTAGTGTCTGCCACTTTGCTTATTTTTGACAGAATTTTGTGAAATCTGCTTCCAAAAGATTTTGTGGATCCCTGCAATGTTGTATAGGGTTGGAAAGCTTCTATAACAATATACCAGATGTTGTACTGATGAGCACAAAAAATCACCTCATGTAGTTCAAATGCTTTTACTTTTCACAATGCTTTAACTCAGACTTCACTGGGGTAATACACTTCAAACAAGGCCTGGACAAGTGGCAGAGAACCCAGACAGGAATAATGTGAGAGGTCTGAGGCCTTGAAAATATTTAAACATGTGGAAGTACTGTGTGTTAGAAAGTACAGTGAAGTACAGGAGTAGATTTGCTGAGGAAGGCTCTGGTATCTGTATTAGCAGAGGCATTTAAGAGCAGCATGACTAATAGTTGCTGAGGACAATTTAGAGAGGATCCTTTCCTGGGAATTAATATAATCTGTGACCCTGAGGGCTCAGCATAAAAGTTTTAGCTAATATTGAAGCATTTGAGGTGTTTTCTTTTCCCTGTACCATATGTCTTACCAATTTTGATCCTAATAGTTGTAGTAATCTTTGGTAAAAAAAGCCACCCAGATCTGATCAAGACTCAAATCTGTGTTACCTCCATGTTGAAATCAGTATGATGAAAAACGTCATAGTTCAGAAATCTTTTTGTGCAGTGATGTGATGTGGAAAGTGAATGATGTGATTCTAGGTACCAGGGCAGCCTTTGCCTGACACAAAACTTTCTTTGGTTTGAAAGAATATGCATGGCCTTCCAAAATAATGTGGAACACTGCCTGTCCTTTTTACACCACACCTGCTCTACCAAAGCTGCCACAGCAGTCACTGGGACATGCTTTTCTTCTTCAGAGTGTCTTAGGAAACCCTAAATGAATTGTATTAAGTACTTCAATGCCAGCATCAGCAAGAAATATATTATTAGCTAAAATAGTACACCCAGCCACACACTACACTCTTTAAGTATATTATCTGTAGTATAAGTAGTGTTTCATAATTCAAATATTTGCTATTTTGCATTAAGACTGATACACATATTTATAGAGTCAGAATGTAACATTATCATAATTAAAAGTTGTTCCAATACTCACAAGAAACAGCTGCCCTTCCTGAATGCAAACAAGAAACATATTTCTTTCAATGGGTGAAACATTCTTGTAGTAACTGAGCACACATCAATGTGCACAGCACTTTTGTCTTCATATGGCCAATGTAGTTTCTCACTGTAAACAGTAGATTTAGAAAAATGTGATGAAATCTAAACAGACAGCAAGAAACATCTAGTACCAAAGGGAAATGGTATTACACAGCTTTTGCATTTCCTTGCTTTCCTTCTTTTCACAACATGCTGTTTGTTTGCACAGAGTAACTGTCTTTTCAAAATGAGATTTCAAAGCTCTCAGAGATGATAAGTAAATTTTTTTTGCAGTGGTTAGTTGAATTTTTCATCCTTCTTTGTTTTATTTGACCAAATACACATAGAATACAACACAACAAGATTTTAATTGATTTTTGTTCTTAAAAAGTACAATTCCAGAGGCATTTGGAAAGACATCAGACTATGAAAGTAATGTTCAGATCCTTCCCCCCCCCCCTATTTTCTTGACTGTAATTTGAAATATAAAGCTGGGACAGTAGTTTACCCAATGCTCCTGCATTCTTTCTTGTATGGAAGAAATTTTCTTGTTCTTTCAGAAGGCAAAACTTTCTTGCCTCACTGATAGCTTCTTTGTGTTGCATAGGTAAAATTATCTGCATGATTACAAACTGAGTCTTTTCTCCAGCTTTTACTAAACTCAAAAGTTGTTTTCAGATACTTTGTCACTAAAATGTAAGGTGTATGAGCCTATGTTTCTAAGGAATATATCTTCCACACTACCAAAACTTAGAGGTGAACAGCTAGTTAAAAAGTGATCTACAGGAGAGCAAAAATAATATAAGAACAAGCAGCAGGTAGGGAACCATGTAGAGCAAGGTTATTGCTTGTTTGTTCGTTTATGTAATGCACAACATGAATTGTAACATTGAAGTAATGTGCAGCTTGAGTTTTCCAGCCTGAAAGAAATCTTTACAAGTTCCTTGTTCCCTGTTTCAGTCTCTCATTATCTTTTCAGAATACTTTCAGAAATTGATTTCTGTTATTCAGGTAGTCTTAATTTTAGAATTTTCTGAAGTGTAAAGGAATTAATGTAAAAGAAATTTTTATACTTACTTCATCTACCAGATATTTTAAAAATCTTTTGCACTTTATATAATACCTAAGTTTTATTAATGTCTTTGTCTACTAAGCAGGAGTTCTAGTTGTTTTAGTTGGTTCATTGGTTGATTTTGTTGGGGCTTTTTTTT
Organism: Melozone crissalis; assembly: GCF_028551555.1. NCBI lineage: Eukaryota > Metazoa > Chordata > Aves > Passeriformes > Passerellidae > Melozone > Melozone crissalis. The sequence continues at coordinate 18,636,834 of NW_026535820.1, forward strand.
TGTTTTCCTTGACATCAAATCTGGTTTTGTCTGCAAAAATGGCTTTAGAGAATTTCAGAAAAGTAGTGCTAGGTCACAACCATACCAAATCTTCCTGCCAACCTGAGAAGAGATGTTTGTAGTTCTCGTAAGTTCTTGTAAAGAGCAAAATCTCTTTATGCTCCCACTTGAACACTTACAAGGATTCGCAGAATCCTAAATGAATAAGCAGTTGAGTGGCTGATATAAAGAAATTATTAACAGTTCAAGTTTCAAATGAGCCCACCTGTCAGGGGAGCTCTGCAGGAAATTGCCCTCAATTTTCATATAGGACTTTGGCAAGAGAGTAGCAGGTGACTCATGAGAAAAGTCCTTTCTGAGTCTGCTATCTCGTGGCAAGTTAGGGGTAAGAAATAAACAGTCTGGTGAATTTGATGTGGAAAATGATAAACCTGAACTTCTTTTCAGTGATGAGAAAAATTCCTTGGAATAATTAAAAAAGGAGCTCAACATGAGCCAAAGAGTAGGTATAGTTCCTTATTTTAGATTCTATCTCAATATACTAAAACAAAAATTGGGTAAGCACTTGAAAAAACAGATAACCAGCAAATTAAAAAAGGTGAGTTTTGGACTAATATATTTTCAGTAAAGGCAGAAAACCAGAGTGGATTTTAAAAAATAGATCCAAAAAATAATCACCCCAAAAATATTAATGTTTTATGTATTTAGATACTAGGAAACATACCATACCTAGGGCAGTTATGAGTCTCAGGTTACCCTTGAAAGGTTTGTTTTCCTCAGCTGATGGTTCATTGGATTGTTGCACTTAAAAGTGAAGTTTTTTTCTGCTTCAGCCACTTTTCAGCTTTTTTTTTTTAAAGTATGTTTTCCTTAGTTATTGAACTATAAAATGTATTCAGACAGTATGTCCCTGTGCAATACATGAATATATTCTAGCAGTTATGTTTATAAACAGATGCAAGTGTCTGGCAGCATGGATCATTATTTGGGGGCTCAGATGTTATTAATTAACACCAGGAATGTTGTGAAATAAGCTTGAAGTCAGACCTCCCCCCTCCTGATGCAGTGTGAATGGATAAGTGCTCTTCCTTTCAAATCATAATGGGACTCCTTCTCTTACTATGATTTGAAGCAGTATGAATAATCAGCTAGTCATTAGTGCAAATAAACATGGATTCTAAAAAAATCCTTGGAAAACCCTGAAGAATACCACTGTTTTTATTCCTCTTGCTGTCAGATTTCATTTGGCAGAAGGTTTCAAGTCTTCCAACTTGCTGAACAAAATCAGTACCTAAAATATCTTCCAAAAAAGTTACAGTTTTATTGTCCTTTCCCTCCCTCTCAACCACCTGAGTACTTCATGCTCTGTTTATTTTCTGTCATTTTGTTTACTATTTTGTAGGCAATGGGACCTGACAGAGATTCTCCATTCAGGTTCTAACAGATTTATAGGTATTTACCTATTCTCTCAACAGATAAGAGGGGGAAGAGGGTTGCTCTACATAGACAAGGAACTGTTGCATGGGGTCAGACAAAGACTTGTCTTGCCCTGTCTCCTACACTTTGGTGAGGCTTTTTGTTGAGGAGTTGAAGATATGGACCTAATGCTGTGTCCCTTTCAGGCTCCAGCAAACAGCTGTCAGGGTCTACTTGAACTGGTTTCAAATTATAATTATCAAACAGCCTGAAGGATGTATTTTCCACAAGTCTTTCAGCACTCTTTTATTAATTTGGCCTCAATGTGGCACTATTATGTTCCAAACCTGATTGACATGCAGTGTGTTTAAAAGAATAACTAAAAATAAGTGTTTTTTCCCTTTTTTTTCTTTTAATTTTAATCCTGATAAGAAGTACAAACAAATAATTTCTCGCTATTTTTCATTATGTAGATTTTGTCAATCTGGATTAGTTTCTAAATTAAAGACTATTATTTTTATCTCTCTTCACACAAACTGTTTTCTTGACATCTGATAATTTTTGTTGCCCTTTTCTTACTGTTGTGGGAGCCTGCTATCTGCTTTTTGAGATGGAATAAGAGGAATTGCCCTCAGGATGCCAACTGTGCACCCTGCAGAACACCAAGTTTGATTTTTGTCCCCCACCCCTTATCCACACCGACTTGAAGCTCTTTCATATGTAGCAATTACAACTTCAGAGCCCATTTGCTGCACAGAGCTGAGGATGCTTTGCTCTGGGTGAATTTCTTTGTGTTTGCTGTTCCTGAGAGGGATCTCCAGCCTTTCCTTTGTGGACTCTCCCTCTGGCTAAGGATGCTGTGTGAATGTGGCAAGGAGATGAGAGGCAACCTCTTGTGGCAAAAGATCTTCAGTGCTCTGCAGTCTTCAGTGTTCAAGAATAAGAAGCAATTAAGACAGTTCCCTGTTGTGGACCAATTCTACTCATCCATGCAGTATTTTCCTATCAAGTACTACCTGTCAGGAAGGTTTTCAAGGTTCCTGAATATCCCCTGATATGGAAACAGCCTGTTTTGCTCTACCTTCCTTCCCTGAACTCCTCAGAAGCTGTCTGTCCACTGCATCTGAATTTGAAAAGCACAAAAATTAACATGACATCACTGTATGAATGAGGACCTCTTCTGGTTGTTTCCATGAGCTTTCCCCATTAAGAGACACACTGAAAATATCTGGGTCAGAAAAGTGCACTTGAAGATAACACTGTGTACCAGAATGATACTATAATAATCCTGGTCCCTGTTGTCATGCTGTTAAAATGGTTGGGTGAGTGGCCTCTCTGGTTTGCATATTTAATATACTTGGTTTTCAAGACACTTTGTATTTTGCTGCTTGTTATAACAGCTCAGATCTTATTTTCTTTTCTAGGTGTTATTGTAATATCTAATGTAAGGCAATCACTGTGCAGAACCTTTATGGAATTCAAAGCCAGGGACCTATGAAAGAGAGCTAGCTGTAGCCTTCTAAGAGGTAAAAACATAACCAAACCTTAGGTCTTGTGTATTATCTACCACACTTTACGTGGTTTTAAAAATTCTGCAGAATGTAATTATGTGTAAGATTGTGTAAAGCAACAGAACAGAATAAATTTGCATAGTCCAAGGCAGTATTAGAAAGTAAATAACACTTTGGTCTTAAAATAGAGCTATTTATGAAAGTAAGAGGAGCGGGATTTTGCCCATTATTTATGTCCTCAGCAACTCCACAAAGCATGCATCTGCTACAGATCATTCAGAAATTGTTAGCATAATTTAGTTGGACACTTCTTTACTGGCCTTGTGACAGATGGTGACACAAGAGTGTCGCATTTAAACGACTTGCTTTCCCTGTGCAGGCAAAGCAACCTGTATTTAAGGAGCTCCATTTCAGAAACTCATGAGTTTTAGCCTGAGTGTGAGGATTCTCTGATGAGTTTCTGTTTCTTTCCCTCTGGCTAGAGATTGACTTGTACACTGAATACTTCTCCTTTATGAAAGTCAAGGTACAAATTTCCTTTCAAAGAGTGAGTCACACAGAACTTAATTTTCTCATTTTACTATTATTGTAGTTTACTATTAACACTGATAGAGCATGCAAAGGCTTCAACCAGATTTTGGACTTTTTTGTGCTATGTGACACCATATAGACTTGGTTAGAAGGAGTTTTTGCCTGGAACAAGACAATGAGGTCTTGTTCCAATGAAAGGATATTTTTATTCTGTTTATTCTCTAACATTCTTTTGAAAAAAACTATCTATTGTGTACCACAAGGGAGTGATTGATAATTTCCCATCAATATAAATTTTAGTTAAAAATGTAAAGACTGAAATACATTTCTGAATAATAAGTATTAACTAAGCTCCAAACAGCACATGATAGCAAACAGTTACAAGTTATTTGCATCTTCTTTAATTACAGAGAAGTCAGGATTGCAGATTCAACTTGTAGCTCACAAACTAAAAGTAATTCCTCTGCTGATGTTTCCAATAATAGTTGGTGAAACACTCCAGCTTCTCCCCAACTGGTCGTTTTACAATGATAGCACAGCATTAGCAGCAATGGATTAGTATTTTTATTAGACAGTTGCATATATTTTGCCCACATGTATCATTAAACTACTGTGAGCTGGGGATAATTTGTTCTGCAGTCAGAGGTTCGTGAAGCATCACTCTGTATCCAGCCTTAGTTCCTAACGAATGTAAGAGGGAATAAAAGTTACAGTGGAATTCCATTGTGGAACTTTGCTTTTGAGCAGGTTTTCTGATTTCAGCTTTCTGAATTTGCACTCTTCGTTATTTTAAATTTAATTTAGTCAGGCTGTACATCCCTGTTCAGTTGCATTATTTATGTGCAGATGACAGTCAGATAGTTGGGGAGATAGCAGGAATGAAAAGTTGTTTCCAAGTAAGAATAGTAAGGAACAGACTGGAAACAAAAAATTTATGTTGAAAATGACTGAAAAGGAGAAATAAAGGGATGAGCTGTAATAAACTCCCATAGAGGAAGCAAAGTCCAGTCAGAAGTGCTTGACTTAGGGATGGGGGCATTTTGCTGTTATTTGCCTCTAAACTGCTGAACTCTTCTTTAGAAAGCCTGCTTGCTTCTGCCTTTCCCACTCTCTTCCTTTGCCCATTAAATGAGGTTTATCTATGGCCTCTATTACTAGTGGATGAAGCATTGGTTCAAGTTAGATTTGGAGACACCAGAAAGGAGGATGCTGATAGACAGGAGGTCCTGTAGATACCAGTCCAGCAGAGCTAACCTTTAAGTGCTCAGATAGTTTTTTTTTTCTACTGGATTCATTATTTCTTTAAAATTCCAAATTTTTTAACTTGGCATGCCAAACATGACAAAGGATTTTCTCTCTAGTTTTACATATTGATTTAATTTGACGTATTTTACCACTCTGCTTGTCAAGAGCTTGTCTATGTGTTTATGCACACACATGCTTAAGTGTGTCTAAATTTTGGCAAAGCTACTCAAAGATGAGCTGCAGTCTGAACAGCTGCAAAGTCTCTGAACACTGGAATTATTCATAGCACATAAAGGAAGTAAACCTCTTGAAAATAGTTCAAACATAACACAATTATGGGAAGATCAGACTCAAATTTTTTATTTGAATGAGCCAACTCCTGAAGGAGTCTGTAAAATGGGAACATGGGTAAATGGAATTGTTGCATAGCCCTTTTTAGATTAAAACAAGAGACCATAATGTGGTAAAAAAAAGCAGCTGAACACAGAGAGCTGTGTGTGAAATTTATCTGTTTACTTTCGCTCTGGTGGTGTAAAACCAGTAATATTGAGTAGTGGCTGAATAAACAGTGCAATATTATTGGGATGACACTCTACAGACTAAGGTCTTCAGTGTATAGAAACGTCTGAAAGCACATGCTTGGTTCAACTGTGCCTGTTCTTTTGCTTGGGGCTACAGACCTACTGACATCTTAATGACATACTAATTCCCAAATCATCCTTTTTGGCACAGGGATTAACCAAAGAGTGTCTATAATCCTGAAAAGACTATATCTAAATCTAATGTCTTGCATAGATTTTGTGCAGTCAGATTTTTGTGTGTGAGCTCCAATGTTTTTTGCACTTTAAAAGACAATGTGAAGCTAAAGAATATAATTCTCCAAGTACAGAGGTCAAACACTTAAAAAGGAAGATGACTTCTGTGTTAAAAGCTATTGACTTGCTACAGGTTATACTGTTGGCCACAGCTCAACTGTTTGCATTCACCCCATCAGGTAGGAAGTGACAACTCTCAGAACAAAATAACACTTATGAATATATTTTATTCATAGGGAATTCGCATGTTCAATTTTGGTATGCCTCAGGCAGTCAGCTGGAGTGCAAAATGAGTTTTCTGTGGTTTCCCCTTCCACCTGTTGCTGCAGATAGCAGCATGTTCTTTCTCAATGATACCAGCTAGCAATATTTCTTATCAGGCTTTGCATTCCCATTCCATGAGGCTTTTCTGTTCATTTAGAATGGGTCAGATTAGGAGTAAAACAAACTTATTCAATCCAAGAACTCAGATGTGTCTTTAGAAATATGATGGGCGAGAGAGAAGGTGTGACACTGCTGTGAAGGGAGCAAGAGACACAGAGACAACTGAGAATCATCACGTAGCTCTTTGTATGTGTTGTGCCATCAGAGTACAAAACAGAGCACAGTAGAAAATCCTCAGCCAAAACACTGGAGCAAGAAAAATACACTCTTTTTTTGCCTGCTGTGCAGTTGAATGGTGGAACTCTTTGTTACAAGATTTTTTAGGAGCTATAAGAGCAAGTGTATTAAAAAAATAACTAAAAAGAAAAAGAAAATAATATGTGTTGGCTGCCTTTTTGTATGCAGTGGTCCAGATGTGACTTCTGTTTCTTTGCATCTAGCAATCAGTTATTCTGTTTTACTTAAACAAACCTCTGAAATATGCCTACTGGAAGATGAAATCCAAAGATGGCTGTCTGGTCCTTCCAGAACCCCCCCCCCCCCAGCAGTATCTTGGCTGATTTTAATGAACTAGCTGCTGCTGAAGATTTCACTTCATTTTTATGTAGTTGTTTCTTAAGCTTTGAGCCATTCCTCTATAGAGGTCCAGTGATGACAGGGGCCTTGTTCCAGCCACTTGCTTGATCAAATGTTAAATGCAAGACTGAGTGCTTGATATTTTCATGAGCATTTACTATTGGCTGCTGCTGGGGTTAGCAGTGAAAGTCTCTTCTGTTTTTTCCAGACCTTGGTTAACAACACAGAGATCTGAGTACATACATCTGGTTTATAATCATACACAGTTTAGTTTTAAGAGGCTTGTTTTTTATTGTTAGCAGTGGTTTAGTAGGCTTGCAGGGAAAGGAGGGAGCAAAATTGTTTTGTTCTAAATGTGAAATTATTTAGAAGTCATTAACTTCTAAAGTTACTGAAGTAACTGAATAACCCTTTTATTCAGGTGGGAAATAAACTCTGGATATCAACTGTATGGACATTAACTCTATGGACATCAACCTGCCCTCTTCAAAGCATGGTCAGCATAGAGCAGGTGCTCTGTGTTCTGAATAAATTCAAGGACAGAGATTCAACAGCTTTTGCAGGCAACAAGAACCCACATTTAACCAACATTATGATGTAAAAATCTCTTAATATCTATTGGAAAAATGCACATTGCTGACATGTCCAACTTGTGTTCCATGAGACCTGCATGTCCTTTCCTGTGAAGCTGCTCTTCAGCCCACTGATCCACAGTCTGTACTATTGTATGGCCTGGTTGCTTCCACAGGGCAAGATGCTGCCTTGGCCTTTGCTGGACTTCCCAATGTTGCTGTCAGCCCACCCCTTCAGCCCCCTGAGGTCCTTCTACACAGCATCCCTGCCTATCACAGCTGTTATTGCAATGTACCAAAGGCACCAGCTGAGCTACATTAGGTGTGTGTTTGGAGTCTTTTAATGAATAAACCAAAAATGTATACTGGTATGGTTTTCATGGGAAATGAAAACATGAATACTCTGGGTTTTTAAAACCATCTTTGCACTGGGGTACCAGTGAAGGCATCAGCCTTTCCAGTCCTGGTCCAGGTATTTTGGATGGGAAGAGGAGTTTGATTCTCTAAATGAGACACCTATGACTGCTGCATATCTCACACTCTCTGTGGTATGTAAATATATAATAGCTGAAACACATATCAGGAGCTGTTTCCAATGTCTTACTACATTCAAGGTTAAGAGCATGATTCAGAAACTCAGCAGATGCTGTGACTCAAGCAACTGCTGATGTACTTGGCAGGATGTCTGTATATGCAAACACTAAGAAGTACATTTTCATTTCAGTGTACATGGAAAGTAGGCATTCAATTCTTCTTGCCTACCAGAAAAAGGTATCTAATTCTCCATGCACTAGCCAGGAGCTGAGAAGACTTATGAGCCCAACCAGTGAAAAATGTGTTTCAATTGCTACGATAATGCCACATACCCTAGATCTTAGTAAGCATAATAGAAAAATCATTACTTGCAAGCTGCCCCTCTTTAAAATCTAATCACATACAAGTGTGTGAAGAGGGCTGCAGTGGGTCAGAATATGGCCTATTGGCCTAAATACAATGCCTGTGGCAGCACACATCTAAGAAACTTGAGACACTCTTTAGTCAATAACCTTCCCTAGATTTCCTTCTTCATGATCCTGGACACAGTTTTCCTCTTGATCAATGGCATCTTAACATCTACAACAACCAGTGATAAGGAGTTACTGACTGATTACACCTGGTTTATGAAGAACCACCTCTCTTTCCCATCTCTCACCTCATTTGCCTCTTTCTAGTTCATGTCTAAGAAGAAACAGTGAATTGCCAGACCACCTCAAAGGAACTGAAGTGACCTCAATCTGTATCTTCTGCTTTGCCTTTTTATCCATCCTGCATAATGGTCTTGATCAGTCCTCTTATCACTGAGCTATGGGAACAGGGAGCTTCTCTGACAGGTTTTGTTTTGCATTTCTATTTGAACCATCTTCTATTTATAGAAAAGTTAGCAGGTTATACATAACAGTGGCCACAACAGAGAAGAAAAGCATGTGCAATTAGAAATGTTTTAATTTGTTGTGTTGGCAGGCTAGAAACACACCCACACAGGGACACAAAAAGGCAGAGAAGCAGTCTCATGATTGAATACAAAAACAATTCCTGTGTGGCTTACTCAGGTTCCTGGTATCTACCCCTCAGGAATGGGAACGCCATGTGCAGTTCTGTGTTGCTGTGGCAATACAGCGCTGACAGGACTCAAGTGCCATGTGTGTTGTGGACATTTGGGTCTGAGTCAGCTAAACTCAGTGCTAAATTCAGGTAATTTCTTCAGGGAAGCAAGAGTGCAAGTGCAGAGTGAGGGTTCTTGAAAATGCTTTGAATTTACTGATATTTTGGATGCATTTAAGCTCTGTTTTGTTTTGCATTGACAATTTTATGGAACTTTGGTGAAAAATCCTACTCTGCTGTCATCTCAGGTTTTTGCTACTACTTACAGAGGTAAAGTAACAGATTTCTTTTGGTCTAGTCTGTGGGTTGTTAGCACAACAGTGCTAACACAGGTATTTATCCTATTTTTACACCACAATGAGAAATTTTTCTGGGCTGTGAGCTATTAAAAATGAAGAGTAGGATTCAGATACCCGGTCCCAAAAGCAGCACTGAAAATACAGCAGTTCTGACAGCTGTTACCTGAGCACTCATACCATAAGACACATACCATTGCATTAAACATATGGACAACACTTTGGTTATTATGTTTTGAAAAGAAAATTGTGATGTAATGTTAGCTGTACACTGGTTTGACACAAAAGCCACAAAAAGATGTTTTTTAATGTAGAGTAAAATAAGGCATCAATAAATGCTTCAGGCTTTATAAAGTGGCAACATACCTCATGTGGCTTTTACACATCTCTGTCAAAGGTATCACTCATGTCATTGTCCTCTGATACAAATTTAAAGGAAAAGTTAGCAAGCAACATGGTAAAAACATAGTCACACACTTATGAATGACAGTGAGATTAGACAACTCATAATTCAGTCATGAAGAACAAGTCAGGCTTCTAGGGAAAACCACCGTAGGGTCTTTGGCAAAATTGTTCATATACATGTCAAGAGTCAATGTTTTTATATGATAGAGCTAAGAACTGTGCTGAGTTATATTTCCCTGTGCAAAGTGTCCTGAAGTGAAAGATCAGGAGCAGGCAAATCCTGGGTAATGGCACTCTGCACCAAGGCTGTGCTAAATTCTCCCCACTTCAGTGGGAGCTGGGCTAGAGAGAGAGTCTGGCTACAAAGAGAGGAAAAAGCGAAGAACATGTTTGTTGTGTTTTGTACAGACCAGATAATGCTAGCCACTGAGGAGAGAAGAGCAGAGGAAACCAGTGGTTTTTGGAATATTAGCTGAGTCATTCATTGTCCTGAGAAAGAGAGAACATCAGGAGGAAAGTCAGATTAAACATGCATACAGATGTATATATATATGTACATCCATGGCATGTATAATGGGTTATTTCAAACACTAACAAGGTCTAGTTGAGTCTATTATAGTCTAGCATTTTTTTTTCATAAAGGATTAAATTTTCCTCCTGTACTCAATTTTGCCTTTTTTGAGAGATCGTTCATTTGAATATATCATTCCCTCACCTCATGAGGGAATAAAATTCCAGTCAGTTCTGAGATGCTGCTCAAATTTCAGCCTGTTTACAATGTTACAGTTAGTACTGGTTTTAGTGGGAATGTAAATTCTGTTGTCTATTCTAGATTCTACTTCCAAAAATGTAAATATATAGGAATACAATTCAGCCAGTGTGGATCCTTATGCAGATGTTAATATGTCTGAGCCATTTGCATTATTCACCTAGTGAGTGATAGTTTGTTACATGAGAGGGGTTTTTTTCATCATCTTTCTGCCAGAGATTCAGGTATAATATAGGAATTTGTGATCATCTCTGATAAGAGTATGAAATTGTGAGAAAAATGATACTTTCAAAAGCGTTTTGCTCAAGTTTTGTTGTACAGTTTTTACAAGACAATATAGTTCACATATTATCTTTTGAAAAACTAATACAGTGGACATCAGTCAAGCAGTGGTGTGTTTTATTAAAAAACCCTAATCAAGATTGACAGTGCAGTAAAATTTACACTTGTAAAAATTATACCCACGTAGCTTTTTTCAGTATATTTTCATGATTTCAGTTGTTGAAGCATTCTGAAAATAAAAAGCATGTTTGAAAATGTCCAGTAACATCTTTAATGTGATATTACTGCTGAAGCAGCGATGTTACTGCTGAAGCCAATGCACCTCATGAGAAGGTATTTGATTGCCTCCAAGCTCTCTTGCTGCTGGCAGGGGCTGAAGGGGAAATGAAGCAGCTATCTGGTATCCTCCCTAGAGTAAAGGCTTCCTCAGGGAGCACCTGCTTCACCACAGCTGCAGCTCCTTTCCCTGGTCAGGTTATCCTGACACACCCCTGGCCTGGGGCTGTGTGGGATTGGGGCAGGCTGGCTTGCAGCCCTGGGGACACTGACACCAACTCAGGAGAGCATTTGGGCTGCTGTGGGGCATGGGGGCTGCATGTGGAAATTAGCTGTGAGGAGCAGTGATGGCTCTGGACAGGATTCCCCACCCCATCGAGTGATAATTCATGGCACTGGACAACTTGGGCATTAAATCTTGTCTTCAAGGGAGATTTGAATTTTCTCAGGCTGGGTGCATCTTGCTTTTTTCCCAAATAAGCACAGATATTGCAATTCTGGGTAAGAGTTTTAAAAGCTCTCCCCAAATAATATGTTTCTAGTAGGAACTCCTTGGCTTGTATGGAGATTCATGAGGAAATTGCAGAGTTTCAAATGCTATCCAAAGGACACCAGAAAATGGGCAAAAGTAATGGGAAACTCCCAGGAGTAAGCAGATGGATTATTGTATTACAGATGCTACTGGAAGGCTGCAATCAAGACAAAAATAAGTCCTGTCAGTTTTCTTTTTACTTGCTATTGCTAATTATAAGACTTATTTCTCTAATGCTGGCAGAGAAAGGTATGTATTTAACCTGACAAGATTCATGGTGAATAGATGAACATGTTTTCATAATCCATATGCCATTTTTCATAGGCATGGGAATATGAAAACACAGAAAACAGTGAGAGAAATGATGCAGCAGAATATGATGTAATTTTTCTATTTTTATGAACTTCATACACTTTTAGGCAGAATAAATCTACAAATGTAGCTCTTCCACTGCCTTGAAATCTGGCACACAGCTTGCTGCAAGGTATTCAGATTTAGCTCCTACACTTATTTTTTTGTTCTTCCTAGAAAATAATTGAGCTTTCAAACTATTGATAAGAGAGTGCCTTTTTTGAAAATTTAAAATATTTTTTCGATTATCTTCAAAACATAAAGGTGATGTTGGTCAGAAAAGCAAAAAGGGTATTTGCATTCCAAAACAAGATCAAAGTGTCTCAGGTGTTTCCTGAGATACATTTTGCTCCCAGTATAATTTTTGAGGGAGAATTTAGAGATTTCAAACATTTAATGGAAAGAAATGCTGGTTGTTGTGACATGCATACATGTTGTGGCAACCATTCATAAGTCTTTCCATTTTCTGGAGTTTTATGTATGTAAACTCTTTTATCATTTGTTCCTAATGCCATGGACTTATTTTCAGTAAGTCTTTATAAAAGAAACTTCTTATGTTCTTGAAGAGACCTGGCTAAAAGTTTTGTAACATAAGATAGAACTAAACACTTAATGGTTTACTTCACTGTAATTATGATTACAAGTTTCACATAAAGAAACTTCATTTTCATGTTAAAGTGATTTGCCATATGGTAGTAAGCAAGGGAATTGGCCTGTCTTTGCATCAGGTATTCTTGCACGACAAGGCAGCCGAGCTGCTTTCCAGAATGTTTGCAGAGTTCATGTTTTATATCACGGATGATTTATAATCTTACATTACTATTGTGATGTTAACTACCATATATTATATTGAGTATAATACAAAACCCCTGATGAATATAATTTAAAAAAATATATGTGCAGTATGAAGAGCAACATGATTTAAAAAGAGATAAGACTTCAAAGAGCTCTTCCCTCCTTTTTATCATGTTTCTGACAAGCCAATATACAGTCTTTAGCTATCTGTGAGCTCCTAAGCTATCTAACAATGTCAGGCCTTACCTAACAGATAAAAATAAAACATAAAACTAAAGTTTGTCTTGCACAGAAAAAAATCCCACAATGTTTTATATTGCATTCTTATGTGATTACTTAGAAAGGCTAATTATTTAAATATATTTTCACATTTTTACAAGCATATGATAAGTACAGAGGCATCAGAAAGGTCTGGAAAAAAACCCAAACAACCCAAAACAAACCAAAACCAAACAAACAAAAAAAAACCAAATTAAACAATGCTAAAATAATTAATTTCTTACTAGGCCAATGGATCTTTAAAATATTAAGAGTGCTAAGTGTAGTAGAGAAGACCTTAAAGTTGATAGTACAATTTGGTCAAAAATGTCCAAGGTCCTGAATTAAATATTTGGTACTACTGGGATACCTTGACCCTTCCAGTTTGTAAGAAGCCTTCTGACAAGGCTGTGCAGAAATGGCTGAGTAGAAGCTCCTTCCTTCTCTAGGCAATATTTTGCCACGGTAACGTGATGTCTAGATCTGTTTTCTAACACTCCATAAACACAATTCATTGACTCCAAGTGCAATAAATTATAAAAACCCCTGGAACACTTCAGTAATGTGGAAGGCGTGGAAGGTCAATCCCAGTCATTTTACACTGGCTTTGGAGAGGTGATGGGGATGGAGAGTGCTTGTAAAGGTTGATGTGCTCTCTGCATCCTGATTTGTGGAGCTTTGAAAAATCCTGATCTTCTCAAAAGAAATACAGGATTTGAATTACCAAGGTGGCAAATAGAAAGAAGCAGGAGCCGTGTGCCTTTGTACCATGCTAAAAGTATTTTTATATATTAATTTCCAAGAGGGCAGGATAATGGATGTTATCCTTATTTCTACATAACTAAGTGGCAGGACCAGTGAAAGTGTTCCTGCATGGATAAATCATTGGATCATAGAATGGCTTGGGTTGGAAGTGACCTTAAAGATTATCTGGTTCTGACCCCTCTAGTGAGGGGCAGGAACATCTTGCACTAGGTCTGGTTGCCCATCCAACCTGGCCTTTAAGGTGTCCAAAGAAGGATGATATATCCAAAACTTCTCTGGGTCATCTGTTCCAAATGCGTCACCACCCTCACAGTAAAGAATTTCTTCCTAATATCTAATCTAAACCCACTCTTACTTCAAGGCCATGTGATCTTGCTACTTGTACTTGCACTACATGCTCTTGTAAAAATTCCTCTCCATCTTTCTTGTTGGCTTACCACTGGTACTGGAAGTCCACAATTACCTCAGCCCAAAGCCTTCTTTACTCTAGGTTGAACAATACCAATTCTCTTAGACTTTTCTTGAAGAAGATTTGCTCCACCCCTCCAATCATCTTTGTGGCCTTCCTCTGAACTTGCTCCAGACCAATGTCCTTCTTGTGCTGGGGACTCTGGAGCTGGTTGCAATACTCATGGTGGTGTTTCATGATGTCAGTACACAAGTACTAAAATTTAGTTTCCTTTTATCTCATAAATATTTGCCAGGGTGTCACCTCCTGCTTATGGCAGTGTGTGCTTGGTTGCTTGGAGAGATGTTCCTTTTGGATGTATCACCTCTTCTTACAGTATGGTTAGGTTGACTTTGCTTTACTTTTGGCCTCTATAACGTTACAGATTTCAAACTGCACCATGAGTGGGAGATGTTTGCCTGTGGCCAATTTTAATGAGAAAAAGAACTCCTCTGTTTCTGGGGATGACATGGCCCATTGCAGTAATGATTTGTTTTATTGCAAACTACTAGAACTTAAAGACCATTTATGGCTAAAACAGTTAGGTCACTGGAACTATGCAGACAATAAAAATGTTATTGCTCCATTGGTGCCTTTTATTGTTTGTTAAGAGAAACACTATTCTTTCATTTTCCCCCAAACACTTAGAGCATCCCTAATTATATCATTGCTCAAGCTGCAACTGCTGTTCTCAACATCACATAAATCTTGCACTAAATTGATTTGTGGCTGAATTGTGAAAGGGATCAATGGATTCATTTGCACTGATTTGCCACTCTGTTACTGAGAGCGTGTCTGTACATGTGAAAGATGGGATTATCTGTGTTGATTCATAACCTCACAGATGTCTTAGAAGTTGGAGTATACCTGGGATACAGGGAAAAAGAATGGGGGAATTAAATTGGATGCTCTGTTTGATCTTGCTATTCCTATGGCTGGAAAATCTCCAATGTGATGGAGTAAGAGGCTGTGCTGTCTCCAGCATTTTGTTCACAAAACCACTGTTAATTCCTTGGAGAGAACACCTTGCAGTTTTCCACAGCAATGACATGCCATTCTCAAGTATTATAAACAGTCTGTTACTGAACAAATGGTGGCTATGTCTGAATGCTCTGCTTTCATGTAAGGCAAGGTCCTTAAAGAATGAATCCCAGGTGTGAGCACAAAAACCTGCTACCCTTAATAGTATCTGCTTTTGCTACATTATCTCGGACTAGTTCACCCTGTTAGCAAAGAAAACTGAAATGATGACTGAAGAGAATTCTCAGTGTGCATTAATAAATTAGACTGTAGGACTAAGGCCTTAGACAGTAAAAGTTTTGCAAAGAAGTATGTTTTTCCTGTGTCTTGTCTGGTCTGGTATACACAACACACATAAGATTATGTTTTTCTGAATGTTACTCTGCCAATATAAAGCCATTGCTTATGCTACAAACCTGTCTCTGCTTTATCAGTGTCATCAGATCTGTGTCAGCAGAATGTCTTTGCATAGGGACAATGTCTGTGAGTACTCCTCTGTCACGTCAGCTATAACACTTGAACAAAAACATGGACTGAGGTGGATTTTCTTTCCTTGATATAATTTTTCCACACTAGTGTTTTGACCCAAAGAATAAGGTTAACCAAAGAACTTACAGCCTGACATGTTGTTCCTGTCTTGTCAGTCTGCTATTACTGCTATCATAGGGGAAGTGCTGCATAGAGGAAAGGGCTTCTAGCTTTTGACAGGCACCAAGAGCCATTCCTTGTTTAGTAAGTGTAGCTCTACAAGAGATTAATCTGTCTCAGAGCTCTGCTAAAAGGATTGTTTTATAAGATTACAGTTTATGTTTACAAGGATGATTTTATTTTGTGAATCAGAGGGAATAAGGACCAAGCTTTGGTACAATGACAGCACTGCTGCTTCTATACATCATGCTTTAAAGCATACCTTCTGAGCAGATGGGCATACTTTTTGTCAACATGACTTAGAAAAGGACAGGCCTTATCCTCACCCCATGCTTGTTTTTGCTTGGAAGAGTTGCAGGAGCAGATGCAACACTGAGCAGATGACTGCGAAGAAAGCTGATAGTCTGGGAGTCCTGTCTGTGTACAGGTGTGTGATTTATGATCACCACTTGTGGGCCCTGGATGTTGCCCTGGCACCAGTGTTAGGTAGCAAAGGCTGCTCAAGAATCTTGTAAGCTTTTCTGACACCAGTTTTTGTATCATCAGCTCTTGCTTCTACCTGCTTACACAGCAAATATTCCTTTCCTGGAGGTTATTTGCATGGCACAACTTGGCAAGATTTTGCTGGAAATTGGCTAGACTCAGAGAAATGGTTTTATTTTCTGCTGTTGTTTTTTGGTCTTGGGGTTTTTTCAGTGAAAAAAAAGAGGATTGAAGAATTGAAAACCTCCACGAGGAAAACCAGAACAGAGAAAGAAATGGAACAAATATGGGGAGAAAAAGGACATACTGTAAGCTAAAGAGCCAATTAGGCATTGAAATTATGCATGGTAATGAGTTCAGAAGCAGTTGGGATTGCAGCAAAGAGATATTGGAGAGATGATGAAGAGGAATAGATCAAATCCCAAGAGAGGAACTGAGTCAGGTGTCATGTTCCAATGATATGGACCTGCCCATTTTGAGGTTTATTTTTCAGGTGTGGCTGTCTGGTCTTCAAACTTCTTCTGTGACACTGAAGTTCTGTGATCTTCCACAGACACATTGTCTTTGCAGCTGCCACAGCACCTTGCCATCATGTGCCTCTATTGTTCAGGATTTAGGAACATGACCAGCAAGGTACATGTTACCAAGTGGGTCATACATTATTTGTGTCAAAAAACACATACAAGGAAAGTAGGGAAGAAAGAGATGGCACCTGCATGCTGCTCAGTCCAAACCAGACGAAAGATTGTTCTACCAAAGATTGGGCACTGCTCAGCAACATCCTGAGCAGCCAGAGACAGCACAAGGGAGAGATTGCCTTTGGTTACCAACAGCCTCTTTCCAATTTGAAAGTAAGTACAGGATGCTGTGACTCAGAGTTGTTTACAATGTAGTTCACAACATGAGGTGGGAATGTCTGTTGTCACCATGGGCAGAAATTTTACATCTCTAAGGTGGCAGGTTAGAAATATTTCCTATAAAAATGTTTCAGGAGTAAATATGTCAAAGGCATTTAAACAGCCACTTTGATAACAAGAAAGGTTAGCAGACAAAGAGATTTTAAAAATTTGAATTGTGCCCAGTTAATACTGACATGAGAGGAAGCTGAGGTGAAAGCTATTCCTATTTTTGTAGGCTTTATTTGCTTGTTTGTTGGTTTGCTTTTGTTTAGAACTCTAAATGATATCACATAAACTAAGACTAGGAGTCGCTTTATACAAGGGGAACAAATTAGAAAGTGTGAGAAAATTCTAGCAAATTGCAACTACTGTAATCAGGATTGTAATGTAAGGAATTAATGCCCCATTCTGCTGCTCACCATCATCTGTGGGGGCAAGGAAGGGAGGAAAGGAAGGAAACCTTATGGACTAATTCTGCTTAGGGATATTTGAGGTCCTTAGGACTCAATGGTAGTTTTACAAGTATATAACAGCTAAAATCTCTCCATGAAATAGCTATATGCAAAATTATTTGGCCATCTCTATAGGAAACTGATGAGGTTTGCTTTGGATTCTCTTTTAATGCTGTCTTTTAATCTTTAGTTTTAATGCTGTTTCTGACATTTTCAGAGGTTGTGTTTTCATAGAAAGGACAGGCATTAGAGGATCTGTGTGTGCTGGTAGTGCAAAAAACAGCAACTCTGGCTGGCTTCAAATATACTAGTAAGTTGATGCTTCCTGTCTCCCATCCCTGCTCTTTCTCCCTGAAATTACTTTGCTTCCTGCTGCAAACTAGATTTTGTGCCATTCATAATAATAATAATAAAATGACACTAATTGCTATGTGTAGTGGATGTTCTGAATTGAGCCTGAGGAACTGAGTGTAGGCTGTATAAGATACCAAACATAGCAACTTTGCAAACAGGGTAAATTAGAGTCAAGAAAATGTTATATAACAGAGCATGAGTGGTAGCTTAGAGCCTTCATTTTCATTCACACCCACAATTTGAGCTCTTTCACAGAAGGATTCTTACTGGGAGGTAATCCTTTGGAAAAAATTCATCAAAAATATGCCATCCTTCTGATGTTAACCATAGCAGAAAATATTAAAATAGAAAGTCTATTCAGTACAGCCTTTTCCTTAAGTGTCGAGGACACATTAAAAATATCTAGTGACACTTTAAAAATATATTTTTTTTAATGCAGGATGTAACATGCAACTGTGGCTAAGTAGTCATTTGCGTGAAATTAAAGTCACAGTTTTGAAGGCACCTAAATGATCTGGGACTCCAACTCTGATTGTTCAAATGTGATGGGGATACCTGGAGTCTCGTGGGGCTTGGCAGATTTCCCTGCCAGGTATCTATCTCAGAGCAGAGCCTTGCAGTGGAGCATCAGGCTTCCTCAGGAGCTGGAAAAGCTTTTCTGTGGCTACGCAGCCTGGTGACTGAGCTCTTTGGCTTCAGTGATGATAATTTGGGATAATTGCGAAGCTGCTCTGGGGTTTGGAATGGATTCTCACTTGAGATGGTGTCCCTGTGCTGGCTCCCAGGGTAAACATGCTGCAGTGCACTCAGTGTAGTGTTGCCCCTAGTGTCTGATACCAACATATGGTTGAAATGAGTAGAGTTTCACAGAAAACTGTTATGTGATTTTCAGATCATGTCTCATAGATATGTCTTCTAAAACTCTTTAGGGCAGCAATATTGCAGGGCTTTGCTATTTCTAAACCTGCTGGAAATGAGGGTGAGAGAAATGAAGTCCAGGACATACCATAGAAAATTTGCACTCGGACTCCCCCAGAGAAAGTGAGCTGTGTGGCAGGAGTGGTGCAAAGCTGCTGTGAGTGTGGACTGAATATGGGGGCAGCCATGGTTTCCCTGCCACAGGGCACTCGGGCTGGACACATCCCCTTGCTCAGAGCCTCGGGAAGGGAGGGAGTCTCTGTGGCCCCAGTCTGTGCAGGCAAAGGCTGAGATGGGCAATGCATCAGTGGCAGTGATCCCCTGGGACTCGTGGCAGGCAGCAGGAACCAAGCAAGACGTGTGGAGTGCCCTGATGGATGCCAGAGAAAAGCCATGCTCAGTCCCTGCCTGCTGCCAGGGCAGAGGCTGCTTGCTGCTGTGGACAAAGGTTGGCTGCTTAATTTTGTTCTGCTGTTGTTACTAAAACTCCACATAAATCTTGTGCGGTACTTGGTGTCCTTTTGAAAAATGCTTTGACCCCCAAATCTAATAATGTTGCCTGAGTAGTTTTAAGGAAAAAAATTAGAAAAAAGCATAGGGAAACTGAACAATATTAAAAACTGAAGTCACCCATTTCCTAGGCTCTCTAAATGTGTCTCTGGTGGTAGTAGCAAGCTGCTTATTCAACAGCCAGCATAGGGACGTGTAAGAAAATAAGATCCTTGCCTAGCAGCAGAAAATAGCTCCTGCTGTGGTGGTGAATGGTCAAAACAGGAGTGGTTCAAGGTTTGTGTCTGCCCTTTTCCTTCCCTTCTGCAGCCTATCAAGACACTGGAAAAACGCTCCCTTACCAGCATGAGCTGCAGCCCCTTGGCCTCCCTGCAAAATCTGTGCCCATGGAAGTGTCTGTGGTATTGGCTTGATAAACTCCAATCTTGGCTTCTTTCTTTAGACAATAAGTGTACAATGTTGCGCCCTTCAGCAGTCTGTTCTTTAATATTTTGTTCATCTTCTTCAGTCTTAGTTAGTGATTCTCTCTCTTGGCAGAAACAAGAAAACAAATAAATGCTGTAGCTGTAACAAAAGGTCTGAAATTCTGAGATTAAATGAAAAGCAGGCTTCAGGCTGAACTATATACCTCATAAAGTGTATGAACTCTATTTCATGACCTATGCCTGCCCATTTGGTATCCCTTAATATCACATTGGCCTCTTCTCCTGCCTGTGCCTTGTGCTTCTTGCCTCAGGGACTGTATTTGAAATTCCTTGTAATGTAAATCCAGATAATTGATCTTGTGGCTAATAATTAATTGAAGATGGAGGTATGAATGAATATAAAGTGAAATGGGCTCAGCCAAGTATTTATCTCAAATCAAAATTAAGGTAATTTTTTTTTCCCACTGAAGCTTTGGTGTGGGTAATGAGGTCTGTGTCTTATTGCAGAAAACAAAATGAATAAACTAGATGATACTATTCATTTTGTTTCTGAATTGGAGTTAATTTAGGAATGCAAAATGAAAGAGGTCTCAGCGTTGATATATGTGGTTTGGACACCTGATATTTCTGCTTCAGAGGGAGGTGGGACTAAAGTCAGGAAAAATAATGCTTATTTTGAAACAGAAGGTGTCTGGTCAATTGAGATTATCTGAACTGGTGAATAGTGAATTTATTCTTTATTCATGTGTCAGACCTGAAAATGCTACATAGGTATGTCATTGTGTAGTAGTTTCACTCAAATTACTCATATAGAAAACATTACTAGCATCTCTGGGATTGGGCTGCCATTGAATTCATGTTATTAATGGTCTCTGTTAGGTGTCTTGCACAACAATGAAGGAAAAAAGGTTGAATAAAGTTATTTGTATTTATTTTTTACATATTTAATAGCCCAATTAGTAGAAATTTTAAATTACAATAAATGGTGGGGAAATTTCATGCAGCTGAAAATAGAGAAGAGACCATCACCTGCCTGGCTCAACTAAGGACTATTGTCGGCACTGCTAATGCTACTCTTCCAAAACCAAAATAGCAATACATTTTTTTCCAGCCAAAAAATATATAAACTTTCTATTTAGAGCAGGATACACAGAGGAAGTGGATATAGGGCGAACATGCTAATGTTGCACATGAGTAGAACAATTTGGGATACAGATGTGTTTTGTGAGATCTGCAGGTGCTGATCAGTGTGTTCATAATTGCTATTTGTGTGTGTTTATGTATGTGTATGTGAGCATACAAAGAGACATTGTTACTGTATATAAATTCTACCCTATTTCTTTACTCCAAAATGAAATTTTCCTAATGGGTGATATGCTTCTGGTCTCTGTCTAGTGTAGCATATTAGTTGTTTTTTTTATTTTCTAGCTTTTTTTTTTGGCATTTTTGCCTTTTTCAGTGGACATAGGAGTAATGACCATAATTACTAATATTTAATAAATACTTCAATAGGTCATCATCATGCTTTCTCCCTTTGTATCAGCATGTAATTTCTTTTTATCCATGTAGATTTTGGGGTTTTTTCCATCCTTCCTTTTCCACTTGATAACTAAAAGCTTTTGTCTTAATTTTCCATATTCAGAATTACCTCATGTGATACAAGTTTTGCAATGCAACAGACACCTGTTGCCCAACAACCTCTTCTGCAGGGACTCCAGGACCCAGCAGACCCACCCCAATCTTTATGCAGTGTGCTGCATGGGCTGCTCTTTATTGCTCCCTGCTCAGCTCTGCAGAAGCTCTTAACTCTGCTTTGCTCAAAACCAGCTAGAATTTAGGAAAGCTTATTAAATTTCACAGGTCGATAGTGTTTTATTTGAGCTGATAAATACTGCAATAACAAAAAATGAAGGCTTTTTAATTATTGCTTTTGAATAGGATGCCTTTCAGTTGCTTCTGTTTTTCAATACTTTTGCCTCTGTAGTTGGCTTTTTTCAGGTTTCCTCTTTGTTCAGAGTTTAGTGTAATGTCTACAAAGACGGAACAGTAGTGCACACATTTTCAGGCATAGGAAGAACTACATTTTATTTATTAGATAATTTATTTATTAGATATTTATTCTAACAGAAAAAAGTAGTTTTTTGTCATTCAACAGCTCTGTTAGTGAGTGGTATCCTATAGATAATTAGGCTTCACTTGTACAAGTGAACAAGACTGGGTGAATATATATTTGGGCAATTGCCTGTGATAATTCATACTATTTAATGATGAACTTGCTTCCCTGCTCAGGTAAAGTGTCTTTTCTAAGACAAATGAAAAACCTTTAACATGTATTTTTAAACAATTCATCATTTTCCATTAAGAATAGGACTGTCATCATACTTTCAAGTTTCTACATGCACATTTGCTTCTGTAGAACCATGCTGCTTATTCAATATTTCCAGTGATCATACTAAAAAAATCCGTTCAAACAGGATTAAAAAGAAAAAAATCTTTTCAACAGGTTAAAGAATGTTCTGTCTTTAAACAGTGAGTGGAGGTTTTCTTCTTTTTGATTTCTGAGTCCTTTGAGACACTATTATGTGCAGCAATAAAACTTTCCCTATACATTGAGACACTGGGATCTTCAAGATAAGCTTCTTAAAATTACCCAAAATATGGAAATTAATTCTATGGTCTAACTACACAGTAAAGCCTCTACCAAAAAAAGAAAGATCTTGAATTTACAGTATATTTCCTAGACCTCATTACTTTCTGTGTGGACATGTTTACTGTATGTGAAGAATGACTCTGGATGGAGCAGAGGTGGAAAAGTAATGTTCATATTTATTGTGGCAAAATCTAGCTAAAGTCTCAGGGGGGGTTCTATGTACATCTTAATTCATCATCCCTTGCAGACTTATTTATTGATTTTATTAGAGTCATAGAGACAGTGTGAGCTGGAAAAGTGAAACATTTGCCTGAATCTCAGTAGAACTTGATTGCACAGCAATTGATTGGTTTCTGTTGGCTAATCCCCAAAAATCAACTTTGTGATCGATTAGAAAAAGAATATATAGAAAATTAACAAGCAGATTTGGACAAAAATCTTTGTTATTTTTGAATCCTTTTTCTAAATTCTTACTATTTTTAAACTTCTTGTCAATTGCAGATTGAATTCAGTCATGTATTAGCAGTTAACCTAAACCACATTGACCTGAGTTTGCAAAGTAAGAGATTTTCCACATAACTGCTGTTGCACCTCTGGTCTTCAAGAAAGATCTATAAAAACTTTCCAAAGTGGCACTAGGAAGCATCTAACATTTTTCTTTATGGAGTTCCTCCCACCAGTATTTGATAGAGATACTATTTGTATATTATTAGAGGTGCAGCTTCTTCCTTTAGAGTGAGTTCATTTTACTGTGAGAAAAAAAGTCATCCCAATATGAAAGAACTCTTTCATAGGGAAAGTGGCATGATATTCTGACCAATTATTCTTTCTGCCTTAAGAAAAGTCCAGGGATATATAAGAATTAATCCTGGACGTAAGCAGATATTGCAGCACCAGTATCTATTTTTTGGTGATTTTTTATACTAACAAGCTTTTTCAAATACAACCACTTAAGGCTTTCCACCTCTTGGAAAGGTGAGAAAGTACAAGAAACAAGCTGAAGAAAGTACAAAAAAATGCTTGACTAGAATTCAACAGGCCAGGGAAAAATTAAGATCTTCCAGAAGGTGGAGATGCCAGGATACAAAAAAGTGTTTTTCTCTTTGGTTGCATCAATTCTAATAATCAAACACAAATTGTTGCATGACTAGTACAGAAAGATGGTTTTCATTTGTCTTCTTAGATTCAGCTATGGTAATCACTGTACTGCTTATGCTCCTGTGTGTTTGACTGATTGCTCTCTGCTCCTGCTGTTCCATGCACGGAGAGCCCTGACATTTGATGAAGCTGTCTCAGTTTCAGGGTGGACTGAGAGAGAGAGATTTTGAGGTCTTTGCTACAGTACATTTCTAGTTACAATCTTATTATAAAATCCTAAAGTAAATGCTGCAGTGAATATGGAAATAAACAAAGAAAAAAATATACAGCTTGATTTAGAAGGAACTCATTACCTGTGTGTGCAGTGCCAGAACCCACAGATCTCTAGGCTAAGATCCTGATGTGTAATGCAGGGAACATATCCAATGTGCCTGGTGTGTACACTTGTAGCTTTTACAGAAGATCATTGCTCCGACTCAATGCCACAGATTCAGAATTACATTTCTCTATCTGGCAAAAAATAATTTAAAGTTCTATTTAAAGGCAAATAGTAGATTCATCTCAGACTTCGTGGATGTGCATGAAGAGTGGGATGGTGGTTAGACATGCCATGAATGCATGATACCATCTCTTCATTGCATTTCAGAGGGGACTAGTGATGAATAATTTCTCATATGGATGATATCATTGCTATTAAATTTCACTTTTGATTATTGCCTGTGTGGTTTGTGAACCCTATTGAGAACAAGTTAAGTCCCATGAAATTCTAGCTTTTTCCTGCTCAGAAAAAGGGGAGAAAATTGTTGGGTTTTTTTTTCAGTTGAGTGCAGTGTGCAACATGTAGCAAGAAGGCTATCTATTTAAAAGTGAACTGCCCTGTCCAGCTGAACATTTCCTCTGTGTCTCATCAGGAGGATGCTAAGGTGCATTTTTACCCTTGTCATCTATCACCAGAAAGGATGACTCCTTTCTCTCTTTTAACCATAACTGTATAACCATAAAGTATAGCTTTTTTACTTTTTGACAAGTAAAATTATAGGGAAATATTTCCAGGTCCACTGAAAGTATTCAGTTCCAGTTGTGGTTTTTTGTTTGTTTTTTTAGTGGTTTTTGTTTGTTTGTTTGTTTTGGGTTTTTGTTTTTCTTGTTTTTGTTTTGTTTTGTTTTTGTTTTTTTTTGTTGTTGTTGTTTTTTTGTTTTGTTTTTTGGTTTTTGGTTTTTGGTTTATTTTTTGTGAAGATATATTTTCTGTTACATTAGTGCGGGGGAAAAAAGAAAACTAAATTTAAACCAAGAGAACAGTAGAGAAGGAGGGCTGCCTGGCAGTCAGGTTAAGTTAGAATGTCTGGGTTTGGTAAGAATGCCGGCAGGATGGGGGATGTCAGGGAGCAGAACATGTTGGAGACAGTTTTAACACCCATCTCTGCAGAGCTGGATTGAGGTGCCTCCATCACTGCCCCTTGGGGACCCCAGACATGTCACCATCTCTTCCAGCTTGCCACTTGCACGTGACTTCACCTGAAACCAAAGGTTACTGTGCACAGTTGGGCGTGTGTGTGTGGGTTTCTAGGAAATGAGTGATAGAAGGTAGGAATTCATGGTTTGTCTCTGGAGTCTTGTAGTGCTGGCATGAAATTAAGTCCAAATACTGGATTCTGCACCTAGGACAAAGCAATGCTGGGCACAAGTATAAACTGGGAGAGGAGTGGTTGGAAAGCAGTCCCACAGAGAGGGACCTGGAGGTGTTGGTCAGCATCAGACTCGGTGGGAGCCAGCACTGGGCGCCCTGGCAGCCCAGAGGCCAAACCCCACCCTGGGGTCCATCCAACCCAGCATCAACAGCTGGTCGAAGAGGTGATGATCCTGCTGTATTCACACTGGTGAGGCTTCACCTCAAGAGCTGTGAGCAGTTTGGGGTCCAACAGTTTAAGAAGGATGCAAAGGCTCTTGAATGCAGCCAGAGGAAGGTAGCAAGAGTGGAGAAAGAGGTGAAAGGCACATCCTGCAGCTGAGGAGCTTGGCTTGTTTAGCTTGGAGAGAAGGAGGGTGAGGGGAGACCTCATTGCTCTCTACAGCTTCCTGAGGAGTGGAAGTGGAGAGGGAGGCAGTGAACAGAGCAGCTGGGATGGCTCAAAGCTGTGCAGGGAAGGTTTAGACTGGAAATCAGGAGCATTTCTTTACCAAGGGGAGGGTCAAACGCTGTAAAAGTCTTCCTGCAGAAGTGGTTGATGCCCCAAGCCTGTCACTAGTTAAAAGGCATTACTACAATGCCCTTAAAAACATGCTTTCTCTTGTCCAGCCCTGTGCTGCTCAGACAGCTGGACTAGATAATCGTACATCCCTTCCAAGAGAAACAGACTCTTCTCTTCTTCCACATCCCAGTCAAAGGGACAGGAACAATGTCTCCCAGTAACAGACAGAGCTGTAGCCTTATCTGTTATTTATGTGACTGAGCTGTTGCTATTTGTCACAGTCAAGAGCTTTGGCACTCTGCCAAGGCTGGGTGTAGTTCTGTGTGTGTGTGTTGGTGTTTTGGTAGGCATCTTCTTTGCTTTCACCAGCATCAGTGTACCTGTTGGTGCGACTGAATCAAGTAGGTGATTTAAACCCAAGTACTGGGTTTAATTTAATTGTAATATTGAAATGAAAGACAAGCTGCACCAAACCCAGCAATATTCTTAAAGTATCCATTTTTTGTTTCACTGTTATGCTCGTTGTGGGATTTATCAGTGATACAAAGCAACTTAACATAACTTTAACAGCCCTGAGCTTGCTCCTGGGACTTGAGCCTACCTCTCCCAAGGCCTAACGCTACACAATGCAGTCATAAAGTTTATAGCAAGAAAAGACAGTGTCTCAGATCTCTGTTTATTAATTGGATTATAATGGCATGCTGATGATGCTGTGCTGCTGAAGCTGGATGGGTGGCTGAGGGGCCTCACCAGTGCTCTGGACTGTGTTGGACAGATGTGTTTGCAGATTCAGCAACGTGACCGGTGACAGACAGAGGGAAATTGGGAGGACACAATTGCACCCACTGAATTATCTATGCCTTACTCAGCTTGTGCTGAGTGAATAACTTCTGCTGAAAAGTACACTGAAATCCTGTCTGTCTGAAGCTGAACTGGGTTCAGCTAAATCCCAAATTTAGATCTGGGATTCAGTGTGATTGCAATGAAGGACCCAGCCACAACAGCTAGACCTATGTCTGTGCTACATCGGAGAGGGTTCACAGGTTATGATGAGTGTAACTGATCAAAAGAGTTTCATTTTCAAATTTAGGAGAAAAAAACAGCACCTAGAACTGGTGTAGATGGGAGGGTGAAGACTGCCCACAGCAGTGTGGTCAAACTATGGCAATAGTGGGTTTTGAGAGTCAGGAGTGAAGCCAAGACAGCCTCTCAATCCAACTGTTTTTGTTCTCCTGCTACCAGCATAACATGCTGTCCCGTATGTTCTTTTTCTTATTTGTATCTGGTCCTTCTGCCTCCCACTCACAAGCTGCATTTCTTAAAAATAGAAACAGGATTCTCGGCCCAAGTTTAGTGATATTTCAGAGGGAGTGAATGGCAAGTTCATTGGGCCAAGCAGTCCTTGCTGTGACTGTTTGCTACTATGGATTCAGGCAATGATTATCACTCCCTCTTTTCATTCTGTTTGGGGTTTTTTTATATATTTTTTTTAATACCGGGAGGTATTATGGGAAATAGCAACTTCAGAGGAGGCCCAAGGGAAGAGGTAGCTGCATTTTGTAGCTGGTAGTATTTGCTTGCAATTTTGTTCAGACTTTTTTTAAGATCTACACAGAGAATGTAAGATAGTTCCCCCAATAAATTCCTGTGGCTATGAATTCTCTTATATAAAAAACCTGGATGTTCAGAGGGTCTTTGGGTAGGTAGCTCTCTGAAGACTGGAGGCTGTACTTCAGGCCATGTTCACTAAAACAGGGATGCTGGGCAAGACTGCACAAAAAATGGTACATGGGGCTGCTTCCCAAATTCAATTGTAAAGCTCTGATACCTAAGGAGTGGCAGCTGGAGGCTTTTGCAGCCTTCTACAGTAGGGGATAGAGGGATCAGCCTACTTTGTGGAGTGCTGCAGGACGAAGTGGGAGGCAAACCATAGTGGAACATCACTGTAGAAAACAAACTCATCTGGCAGCTGCTTCCAATGAGGGCAGCCCAGAAATTGCCTGATGACTGAGTTGTGGGATCTGCTCTTGCTTTCTTTATGAAAGACACAGATATTCAGCCACTGGGACACAGATGTTCAGCCACTGGGCTGCCACCATTACCTGTTCAATATAAATATTGTTCAGGTGAGTTGAGTCTGCTTCCCAGGAAAAGGAGATGAATTTCAGTACTCTGAGCTGGCCAGTGGAACACAAGCACATCAGGCTAAATTCCTTGGAAGGCACAGTGTGCATAAAGCCTCAAACAGGTTCTGACTTGTCCACTTCAGCTACGATTTCTAAGCCCTTTGGTGGCTTCAATTGTGAGATTATCTCATACCTCAAACAAGCAGTGGGTACATCTTAAGAACCACTATAGATATGTAATTGTTAAATATGACAATAGGTATAGTCCATTTGTGACTGTTAAGTATTATTGTTGTTATTACTAAAATGAAAGCAGAAAAAGCAAACTCTGACTAGAAAGAGGGAGTGGCAACAGTCATTTTCATGTTTCTTCAGCTAGCTAAAATACCACTGCCAATGTAATTCTGTTTGCAGAACATTTATATTTAATGAATAACTTTGCTTTCCTAGCCAGAATACTGGAAAAGCGTGATTAGATACGATTCCAAAAATAAATGTATAAAATACTTGTGAGCTCTCTTGACTGTCACTTTGCATTACTGAAGAGCTGAGTGCTCTGTTCACATACTGTGCCAATGACGTCGTCTTTACTTCTTGCTCTTCTACAAAAACAGGGACACCAGATTCTCTTATTTACACAGTCTATCACTTTTCAAAGACAAAAAAGTTCTTCACAGTTTGACTAGACTTCAGCCAGGTATTTCTTATGATCAGTCTCTTGTACTAAAAATAAATAACCATCCAGTGACTGGGGATGAAAAGCTGTGAGCCACCAGGTACATCTTACAGTGTCCATCCTATGTGCCTTCCATATGGTCAGGACAGTCTCTCTTTCTCTGCTGATGGTGACCACAGACTCACTAATCCTATGGATTCAGCCTTTGATTTGAACCTTTCAGATGAGTAAACTGAGGTGCATTTCTGATATCTGACAGCTGCATCCCAGCTTCTCATATCCCAGTAACTCATTTTTGCAGCATTATATTACAAGATCAGTTCTGGTATATAAAACTCCCTCACACTTCAGTATAACAGTGTTATGAAGGCTTGTGTGGAAACAAATCCAACCCATTTTAAGAGCTGTCATTGGATCAGACGTGTAGGAGGAAGAAGGTGATTTTCAAACTCAGGAAATAAAGATGTCCCAATCTTTTCCTTCCCAGATCCTTTGTCTCAATTTTTCTGCTTGACTAGTTCACACAGTTGAAAAATTTGTGAAGGAAGATTATCTGAAAGTGCTTGACAAAGTGTGTCTGGAAAGGATTGTACTGTGACTTGCTACACACAGTGTACAGCCAACATCAGAACACTCTCTGTCTGAATGGTAGACTTCATGTCATTGGAGTGCCTCTCTAAAACTCAAAACTTGTAAGGAAAGGAATCACTGGTCTAAAGACAAAAAAACTGAACTGGATCAGAGCTGAACATTTCTGAAATCTCTTTAGAAGCAATTGAAGGACAGAAATTTAGATAATAATTGTACTTTGCAATCCACAAGCAAGTAAGAATTTTTTCTTTAAGATTATTTATCCAGTCTTCCTGACTTCAGAGGCTTAAATTTTTAAATTTTAGGGTTTTCCCCAGTTACCTGCAAATTAGGAGAAAGATGTGACAGGGTGTCACATTGCCTCAGAAGGCAATTCCTCTGCTGTTGTGGATCCCTGGAATTCCATAAACTCTTCCAATTGAATTGCACAAGTGGAGTATCTTGATTTAAATGTCTTAAGCCTGCCTCTCACAGTGACTCTCCTGATGCTCTCAGTGTTTTTCAGACTGCTAAATAAGATATGAAATTTTAGATTAACAGTCTTGCTTCAAGAGCTGGACTTGGAACTCCATGCCTGCTGCTGAGACACTGTAACCTGTACCACATAGATCTCAGTTTCTCTTAATAAAAATAATTCTCTCAGTAACAGAAGCTCATTAAAATTTGCAAAGTATTTTCATCTTTTCCATAGCTATTCCTTCTTAACTTATGTTTCATGCAAAGTGAATATGAAGTTGTGAATTAATTTTCCTCGTGTGTTGTAACTAACCCCGTAAGGCTACATCCTCTTGTTTCCCAGCATCTCTGGCCTCTTAAAACTACTGCGTATTGTGACCAGGAGATATCAAGTCTGGGATCATTTATTTTTGGTTTTTTTCCTACAGAATCCTCAAATACATATTACAAGATGATTTTCCTTTAGTGCCCTTAGTTGCATGAATATTATACACAGATTAGGGCAATATTTCTGTGTTCATTTCAGGCAAGGAGCTGGGTCATGCTCTGCATTTAAGTTCTGCATTGCAGTCCATTTTTTTCCAAGCTGCCTATGAGGCTGAGCAGTGGTGTAACTTTGAAACCAGTCTGCCTTTACAATATCATGTTTGCTCAGCTGGAAATAGTTCAAATCAAAGTCTAGCATAGTTCAAGCCTTGAATATATGTACCTCTTAGCAATCATATGAATATGCTCTTCATAATATTATAATATTAATAATATTTCACAATGTTTTTGTCTGTTTCTCTGGTATTGCCTTGTTTTCTGCTGCAGACTGATTGTAAAAATTGAACTGTTTTTGTATCCTTTTTAGAAATACTACAAATAAGATGTCATTAAAATTCATGTATGTCCAAATGCACACATATGACAGCACGAATGACAGTTTGATACTAGTTTTAGTTTATTTTTTTAAAACCTGCCTGGCTTAGACTATTTTCTGAGGGCACAGTTTTGTTGTTGCAATAATGCATTTCTGAATTAAGACACTGAAAGACCACTGGATTTTCTAGATTCAGGAAAGGTTTTACTAAATCAGAATGAATAATTCACAAGACGAGATACATTAAATTTATTTTGCTGTGTGATTGTATTCATCTATGAACAGCCCCTGAATTCAGTTTGATTTATTAATTATTTAAAATTGTTTTCAGAGTGAAGGCTTTAGGAAAATGGAGGAAAACACAAACAGATCTTGCCTGGTTACTTGAGAGGAATAAGTAAATAATTTTGTTTCTTTGGGTCATCACATCTGTTTTCTCACTGTTGCATTTTTCTAAGAGGAGATGGTGCATGGATGGACTTACAGGCATCCCCATAATGCTATCGAGCTTGAAGTAAAAGGAATACCTAGCATATAAGATTAATTTCTCAAATGTTAATCCCTGATTAATTCTATAGTAATTGTTGGCTTTGCAAAGTGACAAACACTGTCAGTTTCAATTTCTTACAGGGACATACTAGGAAAAAAAACCACATCAGGAAAGGATTTGATCTTCTTAGCTTTCTGATAGAGGATGTTGATTTCGATAGTTTAAACTGGAAATGATAGAAGATTTCTAAGATTTCTAGTGAAATGCCTACAGTTTTATTATCCCCCTAGGGTTTTATGCTGTATTTTGTCTCATCATAAGTCAGATAAAGCACGTGAGCAGAAAAATCCATCAAGGACGGGCAAATTGTGCCTGACAAACCTGATCAACTTCTATGACAAAGTAATCTTGGATGATGTGGGGCCGGCAGTGGACGTTGCCTGGGTTTTTTCAGGTTGTTGGTACACTTTCCCACAGCCTTCTCCTGCAGTATCTGATGTGTGGTGGTCCAGACCTATGGTCGGTGCAGTGGATGGGGAACTGGCTGGCTGGTGGCACCCAGAAGGGAATGGCAAACAGTTCCTTTTGAAACTGGCAACCTGTCAGAAGTGTGGTCCCCCAAGGACTGATTAATATCTTCAAAAGTGATCTGGATGATGGGATCAAGTGTACTCTGAGGAAGTCGGCCACCAAACTTACTAGGAAAGTCAGGAGGGATTTTCAGAAGGGGGAGCCACTCTGCAGCAAGACTTGGATAGACTGGAAAATTGGATGCATAAGAATCTTATGAAGTTCAGCAAGGAAAAATGTTAGGTCTTGTACCTCAGGAAACATAGTCCAGGTGTGCAACACAGACTGGAACCTACTTGGCTGGGGAGCAGCTCCAAGAAAAAGGATCTGGAGGTTCAGGTGGACAGCAAACTTGCTACAAGTGAACAGGGTGGTGCTGTGGCAAAGGAAGCGAAGAGGATGCTGACTTCATCAACAGGGGCACTCCCACCACAGAGAGAAAGAAGACATAATCACATTTTACTCAGCTCTTGTCAAGCCATTACTGGAACCCTATGTTCAGTTTTGGTTCCTGCTATACAAAAAGATGCAGACCAGCTTGAGAGGGCCAAGAGAAAGGCCACAAAGATGACCAAGGGAAGCCTGCCTGCCCTGTGAGGAAAGACTGAGAGAACTGTGTTTGTTCAGCCTAAAAGAAGGCTTAGGGCAGACCTTATCATCATGTTACAGTATTTAAAGGATGGCTACAAAGAAGATGGAGACTCCTTTTTTACAAGGAGTCACATGGAAAATATGAGAGGAAATGGGTACAAGTAATACCTGGGGACATTCCAATTAGACAAAAAAAAGGAAAAATTTTCACAATAAGAACAATCAGTCATTGGAATAATATCCTCAGGGAGGATGAACTCCTCAGTGTTGAATGCTTTCGAGATTGAGCAGGACTGGGTGCTGGGCCATCTTGTCTAGATTGTGATTTTGCCAAGAAAGGTTGGACCAGATGATCCTTGAGACCCCCTTCCAACCAGAATATTCTGTGATTCATTAAGAGAGAAACGCCAATGAGTTTACATTTTTTCTCACATTAACTGCTGATTCTAACACTCTTCTCAAATTTTTAAGCAGCAGAAGTTTGGAAGTGTAGTGGTTTGCTATAACTCTAATTATTTATTTCTGTCAAATTCATGCCCCAGTTACAAATTTAGTTATTAGAGCTTTAAGAAGAATTAAAAAAAATTAGACAAATTATAATTTAATTGAATTTTTTGACAGAATCAGAATTAGCTTTAATAAAGACAGGTGTCCTATTCAGAACCCCAGTGTTTAAGAAAAAAGTGAACTGCAGACAAGACGTGATCCCACACTATATCTCTTCTCTAAAATGCTGCAGCTTAGGTTTAAAGTCCTGGTTACATTAGCAATTTTTCCCTGGTTTCTTGAACTCTCTCAGGGTACATAAAAGACTTCAACAAAAATTGGAAAAGAAGAAAAGGAGGCATGCCCACATAACTCCGTGGTTCAATTCCTTGCTGTAGTGCCTTCTCGTTTCATTTATGTGGGATAGCTGTTGACTAATGGTCATAAGTAATTCTTTGGGATCAATAAATGCTTCTTCCACACAGTTTAGTGTTCTAACCATACTCCAGAGTGATGTCTGCTCTTGCTGCGCTTTGATCTGGGCAGTGTCTGTTTCTTGCCTGCATGGCCATAAGGCTTTGAGTGGCTGGAGACCTCAGAGCAGCCTGGGTCCCCATGGCTAAGGAAGTCTGTGAAACAGGAGATGTTGGTGGGGCTCTTTTAATGTTGTCAGTGTTTCCAAGTTTTTGATAGTTTAAATGTGATCAAAATTCCACATGATTGGTGCTGCAGGGGTTTAACAAAGCAATCTAGCTTCTCTACCATTTTTTTTATTCCTTCAAAGTGCCCCAAGTGAGGTTTCCCTAATTTCTTCTTTCAGTATGAATGCTGAATAGAAGATTTTGTTATCACATAGTTAAAACTTATTTAGGAGTATGAAAGAAATAAGATAAATCAGTCACATTTACCTGCTAATGAGACAAAGCCTGTAGAAAAAATGGAATTTTTAGGGACTTTGGCTGCTGAAACAGGAAAAGTCATTAATCTAGAATGGACCTTACCTTTCCTACTAGCATTTTTTTCTGGTATGGACTGTTGACCTTACTTTTGCTACTACAGCTTCTTTAAGAATTAAGTGATGTTTTACTTTCAATTGTAGCTATAGCACATATTATAGTCTTACTACTGTAGACAGAAATTTTGTTTTGGAAAATGATTTTAGTCTTTTGGCAGCTGACTGGGTACCTTGACCTCTAGAGTTCTGTAAGGGTTCAGTAAATTACTTTTTGAATTTTGACACAAAAGTTTGGACCTCTGGGCCAAATGTACCAGAGATATATCTCTAAATATATACAGAAAAAACTGTACTGACTAAAATATCTGTGGTGGATCTGAAGCTGCAGCAGAGCAACTTGGGGAAACAAGCCTGATTGTCAGGAAGTTCGTATGTGAACACAGTGACTGAGCTCAGGAAATAGTTGTCTAGCAAAACTGAAAACAAGAACAAATTAAGGTTTAAAATGAACCAGCAAACAGGTAAGAATTATTTTATAGTAATGACAGAGCTTTTTAGCTGTGATGATTTTTGCAGTCTGTGGGATTGTTTTTTGCCCAAAAAGGGTCAAAACCAAGACATAGAGGAGAGTAAATGAAAAACTAGAGCAAAAGAGCAAATGAAACCTCTGGTAAGACATAAAAAGGATTTTTTTACAGAAATATACTTCACTTGTGATATATCAAACAGGTACAGAGAAACTGCCTCAAGTATCAGAGGAAGGTCTTCTTAGGTAATCTTCAAAACCAGCAGGATATGCATAAATTCTTTACGTCCTCTTCCAATAATATTTAGTTTTTTTCCAAAAAGTGGGGGCTTTTTTAAAGAAGCCTTTATTGTTGCATAAAGAAGCATACTGACTTCTGGAGAAAAGACTTTTACTGGCTCAGACTAAGCTGGATCTGGAGGTGGGGAAGTTACAGAGAAAGGGCATTGCACTGTGATGATTCCCAGCAAGGTGGGTAAACAAAGAGGTAGGTGCAGACAGCAAATCCAGCAGTGGCAGGCAAAATTTGGAAGGCTCAGAAATACAATGCAATGCAGATAACATTCATCTGCCAAGTAAAGGTATTGTTCCAGCCAGCTCAGGGGAAGACATGGAAGTAAACTTGGATCAATTCGTAAAATGTAGAAAAAAGTTGATGATGTGATGTTGGTTCTAAGCCTTGCACTAAGAAAGAGTAAACCTCACTACAAATAGAATTTTTATTGGTTTACTTTTGTTGAATACTTGTTAGTGTCTTTTTAATCACAGAGTAAACAACTGTGCATTTAAGTAAGTAATTGGAAAGAGACAAGCTAATTAAATAGTTCATGTTTACTGCTCTGACAACAATTACTAATTGCAATTAAATCTTAAAAAACATTTTATCAGCAGTCGTAGTTGAACTTTATATCCTTAGACCTTACATACATCCTGACTCGTGGGAACAGTTGCATTGTGCAGTTCCAACTTTCAGAAAGCCTTGCACTAGTAAACCATAATTTGCTCATGTTTTATGTAGTCTGCATCCCTCTATTTGCAGTTTGGCAGCCTTCAGCATGTACTTTCAAGTTTCCCTGGGCTTGTCAATTAATTAATTTTAAACACCTTTATTTCATTAAAGTTATTGCTGATTCTGGGATGGTTGCATTGTGAAGACTGTCTCTCCCAGGTATATACCAGAAAGTATTCTATACTAGCGAAACCTTTGAATTTCTTGTAATGCCTCTTTCTGGATATTTGCTTATTTTATGAGTAAGTTTGGAAACCTATCACTCATTTTCATTATAATACTGAAAATTAACCTTTTTTTCCACATTGGAATTTTAATATGATAAGTCAAGGTGATGCATATTTTTGTTCTGTGGTGTAGCCAGTATATGAGCCTGCCTTTCTTTTTGCAGTTACTCCAGACGTTATTTGTTCACAAACACGTGAGATTTTGGTGAATGAGTAACACTTTACCTGGGCAAAAGATTTTTCTGCTCTCATCCATATATCATCGTTAAAGACTGAATACTTTTTGGATTAATCACACAGGCTCCAAGTCACTAACTGATTTGAATTTATAATTCCTGGATTTGGATAGCTATCAAAGTTTTAATGTTTTAATCACTTCTGCCAACTGTTAAATAATTACTTACCTAGATCCTATGACTTTGGAAAATCTTGTATTTTGTGAAATGCTTCAGTGATGAATACTTCAGTGCATGGGCTCAAAACTAAACAAAAAATAAGAATATTATCAAATTTGAGCTGAAAAGAACAGGGAATGATCTGTGTTCACGCTTCAAATAATGTATTGATATGAGTGGAATAAACCTCTACACTCCTATCTCAGTGAGTCCCAAAGTATTGAGACTGCAAGAGAGTAGCAGAGAAGTTGCCATGGGCTTCTTTCTTTGTAACTCTAATAGAGTTCTTGCTCAGCTGATGTTTTAGAAAGCCAGAACTATCCCAAAGTACTTAACATTTCTGTGTTTGAAGTTAGAGACTAGGTGCTGAAAAGAAAGAGACAAGTTTTGGCTTCTGAATTGTGGAGAACATTCAAATACCAAACAAAAGTAAGTCTCTGGTATGTAAACACTAGGGAATAGCTGTGACAAGGAAGGAAATGCCGCCGTGTGTTAAGTGTTGCTTCTCTTGTCTGCAGGAACCTCAGTGCTCTTCCTTGAATCACGCATCTACCTTGCTGTCTGCATTCTATTACATAGCTCAGGCTCAGCAATATATATTTATAAAGTGTAGATGCATGCTAAGTCTCATGAAAGCCAGTAGTAGCAACTCTAATCATAATTCAGTGCACAAATTCAGTCCTAAATTTTGTTGTTGAAGAGCTGTCATTACACTTCTTGGCAGCATGCTCATGAGAAAATTATCTATAGCAGGCTAGTAATTAACTTGAGCATTTTTAACATAAGAAACCAAACTATGTGAGATCTCTCCAGTGGTTCCAGCTAGAAAACGCTATCTTTAGCAGCACAATTTGTTTTTATTTTCCTACATGTCTCTTCTCTCAAGAACAGAAATGTAGAGAATCCTGTTTGGAAAAGGGATGCAATTGTAGTGTAAATTTAGTGCCAACATATTCAGTGTCATGTATTTAAAGGGCTGCTCATCAGTGGTAATACACTCCTTTTAAATCGTACTGGAACATTTTTGTAATTCTAACCTTACAGCTTGGCACTGAGAAGCATGATGGTGCTGCCCATAGTGTACAGTGCCATCTTCTACATTAGACTTGCAAATTAATTCACTTTAAAAAAAAAACAAACCAAAACCTAAAGAAAAACAAAGAAAGAAAAACTCCACCCAAATTCAGTTGTAAAATGCATTTGCTGCTAATATAATTCAGTGCTATAGATTTCTTTTCTCCATAAAGATGATCTTTTGATATCTTCAGCTGGAATATTTTCTTTCAATCAAGATATATTAAGTCATTATTTTAGTTAATAAAAGGATTTTGAACTTTCAGAGTCCCCAGGCATTTTCCCTTCTGTGGCCTAGAAGAGATGCCAAATTTTAAAAGGAACTTGAAGATTTTGACATGTCACTCAGGGTAAATTGCTGGAATGATGAATCAAGGAGATTTATTTTTGCACAAATAATGGAGATACAGTAAGCAAATTTTCTTGTTTTAGAAATCTTTATATAGCACAGACATTTTCTCACTCAATTTGTAGTGATGGGATAGAAGATGAGTGAAATAATGTTGGATAAATGACTCCGATGTTATCTGACTACTATTACCATTATCTCTACTGGATCTGTCAGAAATATGCTATTATATAAGACAGACAGTGCTCTAGTTACTGTCTAGAAGACCGAAATATAATGATTATACTGGCTAAAACTAACCTTTAGTTTCCTTCATAGGAAGCCGCTATTTCAAGAGACTTAGTTAAAATATGTTATTTCTGGCAATTGTTATTTTTATAGTGAAATGAATCACTGTTCAAAAAAATATTTTAAATCCCCATTATGAGAACACCGAGGTTTTAAACTTTAGAAAATCTATATGTGTGTGTGTGTCTGTATATACAAATATATATATGTAAGTATATGGATGTATAGGTTTCCATATTTTCACCTTTCTAATGCTGAAAATTAAATGGAAATTAAAATACCTCTCTGATATGTGGATTGAAACTAGTGAGACCTTTAGGTGGAAGCAGCTATTATTTAGCTTTGGTTACAGTACTTGTGCACAGCAGAGTTTAAATTTGCAGTTCACCTATGCTTTTGGAGGCAGGAATTCAGACTCATGTGTCCATACATCTTTTCTCTGCTTTGGAAATGTATGTGACATTACACTTGCCTGATCAGCTGGTGAGGTTGCCAATGTGTCTTTCCAGTCAAGGCAACACGCCCTCCAGACCATGTGATGGGCTCATTTATGTGGTTGGCATTAGTGGCATGCTGCTTGTTTTTGTTTAACAAAGAGGTATTTGCAGTGGGTAGCGTTTAAAAGTCAGGTTTAGGCAGCATGATGGGCTAAAATCAAGCCAAAGTTTTCTCTGACATCTCTCTGACTTACATGTTTGCATTTAAACCACAGCAGCCCAGAAAATTGCAAAAATACTTAGATAACCTATTTGTAAATTCCTGACTGACCCAAAAATGTTTGTCTCTCTAAACGACTCAGCGAGGCCAGATATTTCTCATGTAGGTGTTTGGTATGTTTTTTTTATTTTTGTAAGTTCAGGTGAAACTGGATTTGAACAGCACCCTATCCTTTTCTTAAAACATATGTTTACACAGAGATACCAGTGACTTTACGTTTGACTCCAGTGTCTCAAAGAGACATAATGCCAAACTGATTGCTTTAATGAAAGCCCTGGAACAAAGAATTTGTGATGCTGGATAACCCTCTGGACTTAGCCTCCTCCCATCATAGATCCTGTCAAGTTATCAGTATTTTAAAGTGTTGCAGTTATAAATAAAGCTGACTTTGGTGCTCAGGAAGAGATATTTACAGAAACCACTCTGTGTAGCCTTTGGATCCTCTCACAGATGGGATGAATCCCTGCAGAGATTCCCAGCCACCACGCCAGTGAACACGATGCTGTCTCATGGCACTGCCTGCATCTCCAATGAGAAGAAAGCAGTTATTGTGGCATAGGACCCTCTGCACAATATGGTGATTTGCAGTTTGGCTTTTTTTTTTTTTTTTTTTTTTTTTTTTTTTTTTGCCAGCTCATAGTGTGGGATTACTCTTTTTATACGGCTGAACAGCAAAAATTCTTCTGCCCCCATAAGCAAATCAAAGCAGTGAATACGTTACCATTAAGTAGCCTTCTGGTGTCAATAGTATGCCTCAGTATTCCTCTTTCAGTGATTGTTTATTTGTCTCAGAATGAAGGTGGTAGAAGTTGTGCAGCCAAAGAAACTACTAAGCTGAAAATTATGTGTAGTGATTTTCTGTACAAATTGTTGAAATCTCAAATGTTGCTCCAGCATCACAATATCTTTTTCCTTTTTGGTATAACAAATCTTGATGCTTTAATTCAAGTCACATGTTGCAGACATTGGAATTCTCTGTGAATAACAGCCATTGATTTCCAGTCCATTTTCCTGCTCATTTGCAATTAATGAACTATCTTGATTTTTGATGGATATTTTGATGTTATTTGTGCTTTTTTATTAATGTAAGAAAATTTTTAGTGCTTGGGTTGTCTAAGAAAAGCTGTTGCAGTGTGTAAATAGTATGTAATAGCCCTGCTTGCTTTTCAGCAGAAGACTGACACTTTTCAAATCACAGCCTAATAAGAAGGAAACAGGAAATCATTAATTTTGCAATTTCAGGATCACCTTTCATTGTTATACTGATTCATGCAGCTTTTCAGACTTACTTGTAGTCTGATGGAATGATAGGAGTCTCACTAGTACTCATAAATCAAAAGTAATGGCCTACAGATAGGGAGACTGGAAGTTGTCTTTCATGTGTGAGCCAAGTTATTTATAGTTGGCTTCTCTCCAGCTGCAAAATAGAACACACAAGTAAGACAGAAGTGACTTCAGGCTTTTAAGACCATCAGCATATTCAACTTATGCATCTGTTAGAGAGGAATTCCTTAACCAATGTTTTAAGAGTTGTGATTATTGTTATAGCTTGTTTTTATTTGAATACCTGACTGGAAACAGGCAGTATAAGTTAATTATGATCTAAATAAATATCTATTTAAACAGTATAGTTTTGCCCTTTTTTGCTGGTCACATTTGCGAATGCAACGTATGGCTTTTCCTTTGGTGAATAATTAATAAATAAATCATGGTACTGCAAACCTTTTAAGTGGTGGGAGACAAGGAAGCCCAGTGGTGGAAAATGTATGGTCTGTTCCAGAGAGTCTGAGTTCAGAACATGAGAACAAAGGAGACAGAAACAAGTGCTGCAGGCCTCATGCATAGAAGAAGAAACACTCAGAAGTAAAAGAGTCTGCAATTTGTTTTGGACTATAGCTTGATTCTTCTTCTCACATTTATATATAGAACAAGAAAAATTTACATATCCAAGTAGCCGAGTCTGAAGATGTAGAAGGATGAGACATAGGAAATATTCTGGCTTTCTTGTGAAACCACACCAGAGCAGCTTATTTTTTAAATCATATTTCAGAAAGGTTTTGAACAAAACCAAAGGTTGGGGTGTGACTACCATGACAGAAGACCACGAATCACAGAAATCACCAGACTTCAAGAAGGCAGCTAGTCAAAACCCATGTCCTAACTCAGGATCAGCTGTACCTGGGTTACCTATGAAAAATGTCCATTTTATGCATTCTTAAAGATGCTGAGTTATATGGACTCCACAGCTTCCCAGGACATTGTACTCCAGAGATTTCACTGCCGCTGGGAAATGCTGAAAATTAGACTCAGTATTTCTATTCCTATGCAACACAGAGGCAAAATATACATTATTTCTCTGTAGTACCTAATGACATGTTTTGTGATTGTTAGCATATCTTTCCTCAGCCTCCGGTAGAATTAAACAAGCTTAAATCCTTAAACCCCTCTTTGCAGCCTTGCAATAACCAACTGCTATAATCAAGATGAATGAAATGCAATGTTGACTGGTTCCTGAGCAGATGCAAGATAGTTGGGCACTTTTTTTGAACTTTGGACACTGCTGGGAATGCTTCTGGTCCCTCAGGGTGACAAAAAGATGAGGAAAAAAGCCCAGAAGTTCAGAGAAGGGCTTAAAAGGCAAGGAAGCAAAGTCCGTTTTTAAATGTGGGCTGGTTTCCCCTTTCTCTTTGGCTTGCAGGATAAACAGCTTCAGCCTCCTTAACTGGTGTTTGTTGTCAGATTTGTGTTTTCTCAGACTTTTTTGAATGTGTTTCATGCCTCAAAAAAGCAGTATGTCCTCTATTGAGTTTTAAAATAGGCAGCCAAGCTTAATGCAATAAGTGAGCAAATGAATGGAAGAGTAATCCTTTTGAAGATGCAACTCCTTGAAACCAGAAGAGTAATTCACAGGTGTGTGATGCTGAGTTTACCTGCTTCTGATGCTCTTTGGGTATTTTACCTTATCTACTTCCCCCTGTCAGAGACAGAGGTGTGGTCTGTGTAGATATTTGAGGTGCAATTCCTACCAAGGTAACTGTTTAAGGTTAATTTGTCATTCATTAGTCAGAACCTGGTAGACTCCAGCAGTGTTACTATACTAAATTTCATTCAGTCAAGTTAAACTGGAGATGTTGTCTGCAAAGTTTAGAGGAAAATTAGAGATTTTGCATAGTGTAGATTGCTTCTCTTTTGGCTGAATGAATCACCTTCCAGTGTCTTATCAGAGTTAGACTTAATTAAGAAGTAGTTTGGCCTTTGACCTATTTTTCAGAAGGTGTTTCTTCATATGTTCCTTCCTTGTTCCTCCTTTGACTACTTCTGGATTTAAATATTTATTCATAGCAAATGAAGATATCCCAATACATAAGCTTAGCAGTTCTTTCTAATGTCTGTTTCTAAAATTGATTAATCAGTACGTTATAATAAAGTTACTTGGAATAAGTGATCCATCAATTTCACCATAACAGAATTATCTCTATGAGTCTAACAATACGGCCCTGAAAGACTCAGATGTGTGATTTGACTGGGGAATTAATATAGACACTTTCTCTCACTTTATACTAAAGAGGGATTTGTGCTTCCTGGTGCTTTGCCTTGAGCTTTCAGGTTCCACTCAGAAATGAAGCAACAGATTCACTGTCTGCAGGAGATGAAGGGTAGCAGTGCCTCCTACTCCTGCCCAAAGGCAGTCTAGGAGATGGAGAGCTGCACTTCTACTTTGTGGAGTTTTATGAGTATTTTAATGATTGTGCTTTGAAATCCTGAGGTTCAAGTACAAAGGCGTTTGGTTCAGGGCTCACTTGAAATCAGTTCCCTGTCTCATTGCGAATTTGGCAAGCTTCAACTAAGTGACGCTCCTTGGCTGGGGTTCAGATAGCTATGGAAATCTTGCAAACAGAGTAGCTTTGGCAGTTTTCAGGCTTGTGGTGGGGCTACTGTAGATAGGTCAGGTGTTCAGTGAGTGCTGTAACAGAGATATTAAAATAATAGCAAGTCCTTTACAGAAGTTCTGATCTGCTCACGTCTTAAGAGGATATTCAATAAACTGAAAAGGTTATTCTCTTTTGAATTAACTTTTATTTTTTATCACATCCTTTTAATTCATTTTTAATAGAAACCAGAGAAGTCATAAGCATGCTTTCTTGCATTTCAAGGGGCAAAAGTCCATAGTGAGATTATTTTTTAAACTCTTCTGGCAGCTTTCTTTTTCAATTCATGTCTTACAGCTTCAAAAGGACAGAGCAGCTTGCATCTCTGACAATCTGTTGGTCTACATTTACTTATGTATGAGCTGACTCAAACTCACCAAGAATCACATAGAGTTTTATAGTCTTTGCAACCAACATCAATGAATGAAATTGGCTAGAACAAATGAGATGACAAAGGGTAATGATGAGTGGCAGAAGAAATGAAAACCATGCAATTTAAGGACTGACAAAGTCCTTGGTGACCATCAGTTACAGAAAGCGTGTTTTCAAGGAGATAATTTATAATTCAAGACTTTTAATAGCAGTCTCTATTTTACTGTCTTGTACAAAGGATAACAGGGCATGACGACCTTTCATTTGGTATTGTACTTCCAGGATTGATCAAGACCTGAGAGAGTGTGCTGGATCTGGAACATCTTGAATAAACTGCTTCTGACCATTTCTGGCACACTTATATTCCTCTTTCTGACGCAGTAAAATGCAACTATAGAAACACCTATGCACTGTTTTGACTTGTATTTGACATTCCAATTTTGCTTGTAAGGGGGAGGAGCACAAAGCCTAATATGTCATTTAACTGCATTGTTCTCATAGCACTCTCACTGGCTGCAGTTCAAAATCAATATTAACTGTCAAAGGATTTTATTTGCTTGGGAAAATTGATAGGAACCACAGTTGCTTTCCCAGAACAGCTCTTCATGTGGATACTCAGCACCACTCTTCATTTTCCTATGTAGGTAAGCTCTGAGTCAAACACATGTATTTTGCTGCCTCCTTACAAAGTCCAAGAAAGTTAGCAGAAACCCAAAAGAATAAGTGCTGTGTGCAATTTATACACTATATACAATATATTACTATTTGCACAGTTCTTAGAAATTTAGTATTCTGAATCTAGAACAATTCCTTTAGTTGAGTAGGAAGGCAGGAGATAGTATCTCTCCTTCACCCTGCAGGTTAACCAACACAAAGTGTTTGTTTGCCCTCTTGTTTCTCCTTGCCCTACTTCCTTTTCCTTCCCTGGTCTTGGCAGAAGCACAGATGAATAATGAATAGTACCCCCAAAAGGAGGTACTTAAGGTTTCCACCTGAGGGGCTCCTTAAGGTTAAGCTAGAGATAAACCATTCCAAATTCCAGAAAGAGATGAGACTTTCTTGAGAAACAAAACCGACTAAAATTACATGAATGTGTTCAATCCAGTTTTAGATACGTGGCCTAGCTTTAGTATAATCAGACTCTGTTATAGCAACTGATCATTTATAGTAACTCCAGCAGAAAAAATCCTTTAGTCCAGTAGTAATTTGCTTTGTGAGAATTAACATACCCCTCAAGACTGATCCTGAAGACAGTAATCCTGTTCATCTTGCCTTCCCCAGTGAATGCTATATTTAATATCTAAATACCCATTTCTCCTTATGCTCTTACTGTTTCAACATTTAAATAGAACTCTGCATATAAAATTGTCTCCCTAAAAATACTGAAAAAGTATATTGAAGTGAAATTTGATCTGTCTTTATAATGTTGATTTGGCAAATGCCAAGTCCATGATTAAGAATAGCTTTCCAAAATAACAAACATTTGTTCAGATGTCAGGAGTTTGCTATAGCGAAGCTAGCTGGTTTTTGCCTTCTTTCAGGCCTGACAACTTTCTCCATGGTGACTCATCTGATTTTTAATAGCTATTGCATAACACTGGTTTTCATTGTGCTTGTTTTGTTTTCCACCATATGGAGTTTCTCAGGAAGAATATACTTTAGAAGAAGGAGCTGATACAAATGCACTGTTCCTTTACAATTCCTTCTTTTTTCGAAAGGTGGACCAAGACAAGTTATTATTCACATGCAGAATGACTTAGAGGCTAAGGGCAATTGAACTGTCAGCCTCTAATTTTGTATGATTTTCTGTTGGAGATTTTGGTACATGTGAGTATTTCAATGAACAGAAAATACAGGTAATTTCAACTATCATTAGGCTAAAAATAGTAGGCAAGAAGTAAATTAAACAGAGTTCTATCTTATGTATATAAATAAACAGAGCTCTGAGTATTGAGCATTACTGAAAACAGAAACTCGGTGTCAGACTGGAAGAACAGACTACTGTATTTAGATGTACAATGGATGACTTTTCTTTAATAGCAATTTGAATTTACACAATTTCTGTTTTGAGCATGTGTTAAAAACCAAAATCAACCAAAAGTCTGATGGAAAGGGAGGTGGTGCAGAGAGAAACAAGGACAAGTGCCAAGTTTGCTAGAGGGAGGTGAGCTGTCTTTTGGTTTCTTCCAGACTGAAACAAACTTGTGTGCCAGGCCACTCCTATATTAGGAGATTGGAGTATCTGCAGGGTGCTGGGGATCTACTGAGCAGGGTCAGCCTGCTTTCTTCCACCTCTACCTCTGCACAGCTCAGTGGCAGCTTGCCCCTCTCTCCCTTCTCATCCACTCCTAGTCCTTTCTCAGTGCTGTGATGTGTTTTAACTTCAGCCTTCCTCAGATTACTCTTTTGGTATTTGGCCCATGGGTAATCTCAATTGAAATCTTGAATTTTATTTCCAACTGGGTGACAGATGACCTTCTTTTGAAAGCTTTACCTATTTTCGAAATAAGGAAAACTTACTGCAAAAATTGGAAAAAAGCTGCCTGCTGTTGTATGGTTGTATTCTAGAGCTGAACAAATGAACTGACAAAAGCACAGAAATTTCAAACCCTTTTTCTTACCTCATTCTCTCTCTAACCCAAACACCCCTGAAATCTTTGAATTCCAAAGTCCTCT
The DNA here is from genome assembly GCF_028551555.1 of Melozone crissalis. Classification (NCBI taxonomy): domain Eukaryota; kingdom Metazoa; phylum Chordata; class Aves; order Passeriformes; family Passerellidae; genus Melozone; species Melozone crissalis. Next base: position 18,681,716 of record NW_026535820.1, read on the forward strand.
TGAAAAATGTGGATTTACAGCTCATGGAAATGATTAGTAGAAAATGTGAACTTGTTTCCCAAAGTGCTTTGTAAATAAAGATATTTTTATAAATATTTTTTAAAATATTACTGTTAAATATTTGATTTACAGAAATTTTTAGCAAAATCGCAACTATGAAACCATAATTTGTTAAGATGAAACAAATGCAATTATCTTCATGGACTAATTCATTAGATGATTCAGCTGTTTCAACTTTGAAAGTACAGGACAATGAATTGAGGTAATGAAAGCAAAATGAAACAATCGTTCAGTTAAAAAAAGGATTTTGCTTTACCTCAGGTGAAAACAAAAAAGTTATTTTTAAAGGAAATTAACAACATACTCAAAAGTTCTTATTCCATCCTATGAATATTGTGCAGAGTAGGTATAACCTGTTCATCGGCTCTATTAGAGTGCCAAACTCTAAGGCTCTTTTCAAGTTTATAATGCCATGATTAATTAACTAAATATTTTGCATTGGTTTTGCCTTTGGCAACTCAATATGATTTTCCATGGCCCTTTATTCTCCTCAGTGTCATCTGACCTGAGCTTTCACTAGCCATGAGAAAAGGCGAGGGAGTTGGGTTTAGCCCTCGCTTCAGCAAAGCCCATTAAAAGACAAAGCTTGAGCTTGTTTTGTAATGAATTTTCTCTTGCTTTCCCCTGTGCTAAATGTAATAAACCTGAGAACAGGTGCGCTGGCTCAGTTGGCATATTTTCTTCTTGCTCTCAGACAGTCTTTAGTGAAGATGCATTGTAAAATGGTGCACTATCTCCTATCCAACCGTGTGGTTTGACTTTTCCAATATCCTGATAAAATTGCCAGCACATAGAATTCTAGCTCTTCAGAGCAAGCACCAATTGACTTCCCCACGCAAAGACAATTTCCTAGCTTTGCCCATGAGTAAGGCTAAAGTGAAGGATGCAATATGAACTTGGCATAAATCCATCAGAACCTCTGTACTTATTCTACTGTGCTATGAAAAACTCACCCTCTACTAACACAGACAGCAAAATTGCTGGGTCAATGATATCCTGTGTTTGCAACAACCATTCTTTGAAATTTTCAGCTAAAGCAGTATGCATGTACAGCAATTCTGTCATACATCCAGGCTTATATTCTCAGCTTAGAAAAAAAGAGTTTAAGGAATCACAAAATTTCTGTTAACTCATGTCATTACTTAGATTCCATTGGTAAAGCCTCAGCAGTCCGTAGAACATGTTTAAATATATTTCCACTGAAAATGACAGGTTAAAATTTTTATTTACAAGTAAAAATAAAAGTGGCTTGTTTTCTGGTAATTAAATTATTTGATATATTGAGACATTACCTATAAATAGTATCCTACAAGAATTATATCATTAGAGTAATATGACTTGGTGGGGCACAGTTCATGCATTTCCATTATGGGCAGCTGATATTTTCCATTTAAATTAACATAAAAACTCCCAAAAATGGAAAGTGGAAAAATAGACCAAAATAAAACCATAATAAGAAGGAATTCTCAGGATCTACTGTGTCTAATTTTAATGAAGACAAATATGAACTCTTTGGAATAAAGACAATGTATTTTTTATGATATTGTGGTCTTTCACTGAAAAAGAAGTTTTTCTATTAGGTAGAGACCATGTTCTGGCAGGGCAAAGTGGTATTCCAGAAGATGATCGTAATATTTAGACACAGAAGTAGAGAAAACTCAATTAGAATAGAAAAGACTATTTAACTCTGTAGAAAAATGCTCAACTGCCTCTGGAGCACTGGCTTGTTAAAACCTCTGTATTTTTTTCAGAAGTGTGATGGGCTTTGGGACAGTCTTTAGGAATCATTTGATGTCCATAAAAGACATGCTAGTTAGAAAACTTAAGGAAACTCAAAGGGATTAGTACATTGAAAAGCAGGTTGGAAGCTTACACGATTGGCCTTCTAATATTTACCTTGTAGAAAAAAACTTTTAATAATAGGCTTTTATTATGTCTAACAGAGAATCACATAATGAGAGCCAAATAGTATAAGATATCTTCAGACCAGAAATGGGAACAGCTCTTAGTAGAGAGGGTAAGCAACGCTGGACAGCAGGGTTTAAAGGCAATTAAGTTTTTTGATGTGTTTCCCACTCAATTTGGAAAGTAGCAACAGGGTTTCTCCACTGTGTATGCTTTACCTTGCAGTAATTCTTTATGTTGCCTTTGTGCTCCAAAATATCAGTATGAATGACAGAAAACACTCCCCCCTTCTTCTCCTTTTAAGGGTGTATGGAGAAGTTGTGTTACCTTGAAAAAATCTTGATTGTTAAATAATCTATGAAAACTTACGAATTTTGAAATTTACAAAGTAAACATCACAATGCATTTCTATACTGCATGTGCTGGTTACACAAGAGACAAAAACCCCTCCAACTCTGAAATACTCTGAAACTGTGATGACTGGGAAAATCCTTACATTTAAACCAAATGGATTGATTTGATAGGAAGTGAATCACACAGACTTGGATGTCCCTCTGCTGCCCTTCAACATTGTTTGATTATTTTGCTAATTCTAGAGTGCTGCATTCATTCTCAGCAGATGAGTACTGTGCATCAATACAGATTTGTTTTCCTACCTGCTGGGCATTTGTTTTCCCAGTCTACTCCTTTTCAGAGCTGTTAACACCTTTTGATCTTTATCTGTTTTCAGCTACTCTTGCCCAAGAAGCTATGAGAGTTTTCCAGCAGTGTCCATTACAGAGGATTAAATTTATAGGGGAAGATCCCCTGTATCTTGTCACCACCACTCCTTTTGCAGCCTTTGTCAGCATCCAGCTGCAGCCAAGCAAGCTTAGCTCTTCCTGGTGTGCTGAAGTTTGCCGAGGCAGATCTTGGTGAAGGTGCAGACTTCTTGCTCCAAATCCATACTCAGAACCCTTTCCCCCACCTCTTTCAGAGGTCTCTTGTGAAAGGAGAGCCCTGGCTTCTCCCAAGGTGGGGCTAAGCATCCTCAGACACAGGGCACACTCACAGAGGGATGTGCAGCAAGGTCTCCTCTCTTCATCACCTGGGTTAGTTTCCTTGGCCTTTACCAGAGCAGGCTCTGCCCTACTCTGCCCTACACTCCTGTCAGAAACAACTGAAAGAACCACTGGCCACAGAAGGACAGCCTTCTCTTCTCCTAATCCTCTAATCCTTCCTTTTTTTTTCCTGCCTCCCATTACCTTTGCTTTTGGTGTTTTCCTTCCCCCTCAGTCTGAAGAATCATGAAAAAATAACAAATGTGGGAAAGGCCTTTTTTTTTTTTTAATGCTTATTTACTTATTGTGCATATTACATATCACTTTGAGTCAAGATTTTCAATGTCCCATTTATTTCAGATGGAGCAAAGTTGAAAGCTTCTCATCTCATGTCTTTTTTCCTGTCCTTCCTTCTACCCTGACAACCTGTGGGAGAGGAATCTATATGCCAAGTTGATGCCTACATAAGCCCAGAAGGGAAATTTCATGTAGGACAAATTAGACCATTCATCTTCCAACTAGGTACTTTTTTTTCTCGAAGGAAAAGACTGCATAGTGGTCTTTCAGTATTGTAGACGATTAGAATCTAAAGAGATCCTAATCTTTGTAATATATGCACATATGTCAGATGCTTGGGATAGTTAATAAATAATTTTGTGCTATTGCTGCATTTTTGATCTCTCCTAAAGAGGGTGAAGTCAGCTTCAATACTTCAGAACCCAAATCTACTTAAAGGAGATATTACTATTTCATACTCCTTATTTGTCTATGTTACTATGTGCTGTACAGTTGCAAATATAATAGTATACTTGACTCCTATCAAGATAAACTTTTAAAAATTCAAATTCTAAAGAAGAGATTCAGTTTGGATCCCTGACTTCAATCAGTTTGGGTTAATACACTTTCTTCGTGTTTCAAACTGTAACTCACATCACAGCATCTTGAATTTATGCTTTGTGAAAATTTTTCTACCAGTGGAAGATGTGCAGGCTGAGCAAGCACACAATTTTCCTGGGGAGGGCTACAGTCTTTATCAACCCAGGAAATTTCTACTATTGAAAGATTTCATGCTGGAGCAAGCTGCACACATCATTACCCTCATAGAGTTAGAAAGCTGCTTGCAGAAATCCATCGCAAACTAAACCAGAGCCGACCTGGCATGTAATGAGCTCACCCAGGGGCAATGCAACACACATCTGTATCTTGAAAGCAAAATCTATCCTGGTGCTAACATTTATGTTTCAATATAAAACTGTGACATTACATAGGTTTTAGACTCCCCTGATTTGTGTTTATAACGCAACAGGGGATTATTCTCCTTTGATGGATTATGCCCTTTGGTATTCTCAGGTATGCACACTTATTTTATAATAGCACAAATAGTTTTTAGGGTGTTTTAATTTAAATGCTGTGCATTATATTTGAATGAATTTTTTCAGTTTCTGAATATTTACAAAATATCTACAAATTATATTTATTTTTAGGATCCCATCTGATACAAAATAATTTTGATCTGTATTTCAATTAAAGGAATTGTATTATAAAGGAGATTATAATTTAAAAAAATGTGACAGTACACTCACATCTGATTTTGCAAAGTTATAAATAATTGAGGGATTATTGCATATTCTTCTTTCCCATCTGTCTAAAGGATGCATATTCTTAAACAACAGGCTTCTCTGAACTGTCTTTTCCTACATCCTGTCTTGTGGAGATCTAAAGAGGGGGGCAGGGAGGGAGAGTTTAAAAATATAAGAGGAAAAGTACAATGTAGAATAATATCTGCAGTTGTTCTGGGAGTCTGCTTTACCATGGACTCTGGCAGCCACTGCTGAACTTCTTTTCTCTTTTTCATTCTCTCATTCTACACTATTTCACCCTCTCTTAAGATAATCTTAAGTTTACAGAAGTTCCTACATGTCCTAACAAGATACTGGGATCTGCTGAGGACTCACTGAAAGCCCTTTTGGAACAATGGGATAATCAACCCAAATTTCCTCTGATCTCTTTCAGTTTTATTAAGGCACAATCAGACTAATAGGAATTGCACACCAATATTTAAGTTTAGGAGGTGGAAAATGCAAGTTTACTGCAGGCCTTGTGGCTAAACTGCATGCAAGACTTAGCAAAGAAAACATTGATTAAGTAAATCCCCCTATCTGTGGCTTCAACTATGTCATCAATCTAACTTGTTTCTGCATTCATCTAAGGTTCTATTTCAGTGATTGTCTTTTCCATGCTAACTTGCTTGTTGGCCCCAGTTTGGTATGATTCAACTGCTTGTTTAGTGAGAAACCCGTGAACAAACTAGAGAAGAGTTTCATGTCAACGGTGATACTTTCCAAGAAGGGTAACCAAAGAGACTGGGATTTTGGGAACAAGGTAATTCCATACTGGAATCACTTATATATCTGTAAGAAAATGTGATGGATGAGAAGACGAGAGGAGCCAGGGTGCAGGAGGAGGAGCTGAAGCTGAAGAATAACTGCTAGTCTCGCTGACCAGCACTGCCGGTTTCCAAGAGAAGCAGTCTGCCAGTCTTCCATCTAACATGCAAGACATTGTCCCTTGTATGTTAGGTGAAGTTCTGACTGTGCCCACTGGATGAGAAGTGAGTTTATTGTGTTTGCCTGTTTCTTGACCAGGAGACTAGTCTCCAACCTCATGGTAATCTGCATCGTGCAGTTGTGTGTTCTGAGTGCAAATGCAAAAACACTCTTCCGGGGTAAATTCCTGTCAGCCTCTTTCAATTTATATATCAATTTATATATACGGCACCTATGGAGAGGTTTCCAATATATTAGTGAATGAAGCTTTGATCTACAACTTAAGACACATCCTCCTGCCTTTTCTGCTGTCTCTTCCATGCACATCTAGTCCCACATAACCTTTGGGGCTTACTGAGGAGGCAGCCAGCCATAACATTTTGTTTTGTCATGTACAAGGGAGTAATGGCCTTTTGTTTTCCAAGGATTTCAACCACAGATTTTCATCAAAGCAAACTGAATAAATAAATAAATGGAATTGGAATACATATTTCACTTCTAGGTAATGGTGAAATAATCCTTTTTCTTCATTCTCTTGGCAACTGGGAGCTGTTCATATACTGTGAGAGGAGGAATCACAAAAAGGTTTTATTCTTCTCCAAAGCTACACAGTGACATTTTAGGCTGAAAGTTTGCAAGATGCTTGGTAATGGTAATCAAAGCAGACTATGGAAGGTTAATATGATATTGGCATTTCCATGGATAGTCTTGTCTACAGCCAACAAAACCCATGATGGATGTGCTAGGGAGGCACAGGCTTTTGTTACGTACTCTGATTTGCCTATGTTTCAAAATTGATTACAGTTAGACAGCTTATTGAATTAGAAGCATAGTAAGTATATCAGGATGTAAGCCAGAATTTATAGTGCAGTGACTAACATAATAATTAGTTATGTGTACCTGAATTACATATATACAGCGTATTTGGAACATTTTCTTGTTATGTCACAAAATTCTTTGTCCTATTAGTATGTATTAACTGCTTCATTCGTGACAGGACTTATAAATATGCTTCCTGACAAGAAATAAAGCTTGTCCATTCTGGATTGGAGAAACATCTGTTTGGTCCAACATCATGATGGAGGCCAGGAATGAATATTTCAGAAGAAAATATAAGTACCAGACATTACCTAGACACAGGGTAATCTGCGCTGCAGTGTTAAGCTTTACCCTGAGCTTAACTAGAAATAGATATATGTAAATCTCAAGGCAGGTGGTTTCGTACCATTTTTGTAGTTAATAGAGTATAATAACCAGAACTTTTAAGGTTATTTGAATGTCACATTCCCTCTTGAATCTGGATAGGCTTGCCATGGCAGGTCCTGTCTGATTAGGCAATTGCAAACTATGAGAGAGCATTTCCATTCCCCAGTTTTCAACCTATTACCTTTCAACGCCATTAAATAGCTCTTCACTACCTTTCAATGTCATGAAATAGCCCTCTTATTTTATTTTTTCTCTTTCTTTTTCTTGTATTACGAAGTGGAGAAGAGTAACGTTATACAGAATGCAGCTTTCAATCTAATCTGTAGGTTGTTCCCCTGAGGAAGACACCTTTCCCAGCCTCAGCTCTTCAAGAATGCTCTCTCACGTCGTGGATAATTGCTCTGGCTTATTGCAATAGATCCTCAGATGAATCCTGTCTCCACCAGCTGCTGTGTGCAGTATTCCTAAAGACCATGGTATATTTAGCCAGATTGTGAGGATGGACATTTCCTTCATGAGCCTGGGTATTGAAATCCTTTTCTCCCACAGCTATGGTTTATACTTTCAATGGATGCCTATGTTGATGTATCTTTCTAAAAAAAGCTATTAAGATGCTGAACAATGTTCTTTAAAGCTTGTATGTATGGATGGCCAAAACACTCCAATCTGAAGGCAAATTTAGGAAGTTTGCTTGTAGGTGTCTGTTCATAAATACAGTAGAAGAAATGATGTTACTTGGAGATTATTGTACTTAACATCATAGTTAAACTATCATCAAACTCAACATGCGACTATTTTTTGCATTGTACATTTTGGTTTTTTCAGCGTTGATTTTTTTTTATTTGCACTTACAGGCATCAGCTGAAACCCAAGTCTATGACTGTGCCAAGACAGAGGTGACATTTATACAAGGAATAATAACAGGCCAGTTTAATTTACTGGACACTGAGATCTGCTGGCATGGAACGGCTTATGTCTAAAGAAACATCTCGAACTCCAATCCAGAGGGCTGCACAAAGCCCGTTGAGAATGGTCCCTGGACCACACTGACTGGTAAATCATGTCTGAAATTTGTTTATGGAAACTACTACCTTAAAACAGGATGCATTTTTTGATTATTAAAAAAAAAAAAAAGGGTATTGAAAGAGTTTGCGTCATTTCAATGAAGGACAATATATTGACATTCAGATAAATAAACCATTGCCATTAAGGTGGATTGTGGAAGATAAAATTTCTCCAAATTGCATGATATCAGTCTTGACTTTGAATTTCTGATAAGAATAGGAAATTAAAACACAAGCATTTAAATTAAAAACTGCTGCTCCTAAGCTGTACTGCTTTATGAAATAGAGATACATTTTGCAAATAGCAGCAAGTTGTGCTTACTGCTAATGCAGTGATCATATTATGGTGGACATTAAGGCCAGAAGGGGTGTTGAGGTATTACCTTGTTCTTTCCTTGGCCAACAAGGGGAAATGATGGCTAAATACTTCCAGTGATGGAGAGATTCTAGCCTCCCCAAGTACATATTGCAGCACCTAAATACAGTTCCATTGGGGAATATTTTCCTAAATTTCTTTTGCTTCACTTTAAGTTCATAGTGATATAAAGAAAAAAATTAAACCTAAATAGTCCTTCACTTAATCTGCTTATTTTAATTGCTTCTTTACTTCTGTATAATGCATGACAATATTAATGCAGTCAACCATTGCTACTAAGGCCATTGAGCTGTTATTTATTTTATAAAATTACTCTATCACTTTAATTCTCTGAAAAGCTTATACCCACTCGTCATTTGGGCAGGATTGCTTGAAAATGTAGGAAAAAAACGCTTGCTATTCTTTCTTTCAAGGCAGACATGATTGTGACATGGGATTATGCTCAGAAAAGGCCCTCTAGAGACCCATTCAACACAGCCTTTTAGTTATGTAATGATCCGGATTTGTTAACTGCTCTTTGAACACAATTTTGAAGCAACTAAGTGTGTACTTAGGGCTAGGTTCCTCTAGAGCATATTTTCTTAATTTGACACTCAGTCCTCATCTTGTGTATACAGAGCCCCCTGTTACTAAAGCTGAGTCTAGCATCAGGATGTGCAGGACAGTAGCTATTGCTGGGAAAACTTCACAGTACCTGGAATGAGATGAAACTGCAACATTGAGTAATTGTGTCCCAATAATCTCACATTTGATGATGGCAAATTTTATTCTGGTCTGAATGTTGTGGCTGGATATACGATACAGGAAACAGATTTCTCAGTGAAGAGGAAGCTTTCCTGAAGAGGGATGTATAGTAGCAGACGTAAAGATACTGAGGAAAGAATATTTGAGAGGATAAGATGGCTGGGGGACCTTCAAAGAAGACTAGACTGGGAATATGGCATCTCTGCAGTGCCAGGTAAGAGAAATTTATACAGGTGACACTGAAGGACTGAGGGCATGTGGAGAGGAAGGTATCCCCACTAAAAGCATCTTAGAGAAGAAGACTTTTCAGCCCTCTCCCACAAAATCACCCCAAAAGCCTGAAAATGCCCTTTGGTTTTCTTAATCCTGACCATTGCCTACAACTCAAGGCTTCCTTTCTCCCATCAAAAAATTAATCTGTCCAAAAGAAATTTTGACAATTCCTTTCCAATAGCGCTTCCCATTCTCAGTACCATAAAAATACTGAGTTGCACTGCCTTCTAGTTTAGCTGCTTTGCTCTCATGCCCCATAAAGTATTTCAGTTTGTCTATACTTCTAACTTTCTTTTGAATAACCTGAATAGCTGGAACTGCTTGGAAAATGAAGAATGTCTCTGGGCGTTCATGGGGAAAGAGAAACAGCTTGGCAGCAGGTGAACTGCAGAAAGAGAACTCTTCTTGAGAATGGTTTGAACAGCAGGATAAAAGTGGCTATGTAGAGAAAACATGTAGCGATGATATCCTGACTGCTCTTAAATTAATAATGTGAACAAATAGAGAAACAAGCTTTTCCCCTTTGCTTCAATTTAAACTTTTCCTTATACCATCCTCAGTGGTACTGAGATAATCACATATCTATGCTGTAGAGACTTGGTGCATAATTTTAGCATTTTCTTCCTTTAATCTTTTAATTCCCACCCTAAAACTCCCCCTAAACTCTTTCAGTGTCTCCTCATAAATGTTTCTTTTAATACTAATAACTAGTTACATTCCAGACCAAATTAAGAATCTTCTTTTAAACTCCATGGGACCCTTTTCATTGCAAACATTCGAACTAGGAGGATATTATAATTGCATAAAGAACACTTGCATAAATTTTGCTCTATGTAAGAAATATGAAGGGAATAAACAATAAATGATGAAGTATCTGTAAAGAGATCATAGAAAGCCTGCTGATTTGGTGCCTTTTTTTGTTTATTCCAGAATAAATGTAAAAAATATTGCTGGTTTTAGAATAAACCACAGTCCTGGCATAAGTGATTTTTTTTTTCCAGTGAAGTTTTATTATTTGTATCTTCATGTATTTATTGTTTACTTGATTCTGCCTGTGACTGACTCACAAACAGATGGACACAGTGAATTCCTGGAGAAATCCTGCAGTTTGATTGGACTGTTTATTTGCAGATTTTGGCTAAGCCTAGGGAAATAAAACAAGGAGAAAAGTCTGAGGTCAAAACTTAGATGCAGGTGTTTTCATAAGCTTTCAGCTCTAATGCTGCATTTCCATATGGGTGTGCATTTGTTCCCATATTTGCTCACATGGCCCCAGTAATTTTATTTTTATTAGGAATAACCTTTCTTTCAACAGCTACAGCACACATGATTTTTTTTTGTTTGTTTTTATTTGAGAAAGAGTGTCCAACTATTTTAAAAGGTAGGAATAAACCACAGTCATGCAGAATTATTATAAAACATAATCTCCATTGTCCCATGATAATAAGGTATATATGATCAAAACTTGAAGTCTCTGCTTCATCAAATCACCCCAGGTTTGGGCCAGAACACGGCTGAAACATGACACTGTGTCAACCAACCAAACTGGTCTGTATCTCTCACCAGTTTCTTTTTAGTGTGTGTACAAATTACTGAACCAGCTCATTATACACAGCCCTTCCTCCCAGCCTTGTTGGGAGATTAAGGAAGACTAAACAAAATGTCTTTGTGCATAGTTAAAGCAGTGGTTGTTGGCTGGCTCCTTTTCTATTGTGCAACTGTTGTTTACCTGAGGATGGTTGCTGTTAGGCACACTGCACTGCTAATGGGTGAGCTTTACTGTTTTGGTTTCTCCCTTCCAAAGGGAGGGTTCTGGCATGTGGATTCATGCTGTGTATGAGCTCGCTTTCTGAATCCCTCTTGTATCACTAGCCCAAACAAATGTTACTCCCATGGAGCTCTGCACAGTTGCCAACTAAACTATTGTGAGGAATCAGGTGGTTTTGCAGCTACTGGTTCCCCTGCAGAGGAAACACTGCATCTCACTACATTGCATCACACGGAAAGATAGATTTTATATTTTTAATATTCTCTTGGGAGCAGAGGATATGAGTCCCTGGATTAAAGATATATCATGATTTACCGTGGCAATTTCCAAATCATGTCTTTGTTCTGTAGAATTTTCAACAGTCACTAAATAATACACTCAGTTGTACTGAAAGAATCCAGATTACAGTCTATATATTAAAAGTCCCTGGTGAGATGTATAATTTTTTCATGTATATCCTTATAAATATTGAGGTTTTTTCTATTAAAAATAACCTAATCTTGGATCCGAGCTATTGCTGTGATATAGAAGCAGGGCAATGGAAGGGCATAAGAGATAGTATGTAAGTGATCCTGTCTGAAGACCAGGATTTGATCTATTTTCTTAAATTTAATCAGTCATATAAAATTTACACGTAAATATCACATTAGATCATAAAAAATTATTTTGCCATTAGTATCTATTATTTGTACTGTGATTTGCCTTGAATTAAAAGTCTGCTCCATTCAAGCATACGGTCACAAGACAGTTCCAATTCCAGCCAAGTAGGGTGAAACTTTGAAGACAGCCCCAGAAGGAAGCTTTAGTGCTGCTCTGTGCCAAGGGGAACACAGAACTGCCACAACATGGCTTCCTCCACAGATTTCTCCTTTTGACCAGCTGCAGCCGAAGGCTGCTGGTACTGCCTAGGCCTAAGTTTAGGGTTCTAAGAACCACGAAGCCCAGAGCTCAAAGTGCAGCGTGGTGTGGCCTTAAGGTTAAGTGTCCGGCTGGCAGAAGGGCGGCCAACACCCAACTGCAAATGTGTGAGCACCCCTCGGCATCAGAAGGCTTCGGGCTGTGCTCACAGCGGACGGAATTGCTGCTGGCCGACGAGAGTAAAGAGTCCGGACACTCACTGGGGACTTGTCAGATTTATTGTAGAACCCAACGTGTCAACCAGGGAGTGACACCCTGGCTGGTATCTAACATGTGTCAGCCCGTGAGTGACCTCGAACAAAGGGTGCAACAGGGTTATAAAGGGAGGAGGGATCTCAGGGAGGGGTTTACAAAGGACCAATAGGGGAAGGTAAGAGAGTGGACTTAACATAATAGGCACTGGGGAGAAACCAATAGTTACATTATAAGGGAGGGGCCCCAGAGTCACAGCCAATCATAACTCCCAGGTAGAAGAAGATTCTGGAAGCTTGGGAGGAGTGGGGAGTGATTGACTGGGCCCAGGGAGAAGAACAAATTCACATATAAGGAAACACAGGGGAGGGGAAATTATATAACAGGGAGGATTGACATAAACTGTGGCGGGAGTAACCAAGGTAACCAAATGACAGACAATACTATGGCGGGAACAACTGGTGAGGGCAGAACCATTACAGAAAATGGGGGAGTGATACAGAAAATAGGGGAGTAATTAAATAAACTAACAGAACACACTACAACATCAAAGCACATTGCAGCTGCAAAAGGCATGCAAAGGGGAACACAGGACTGCCACAGCATGGCTTCCTCCACAGTTTTCTCCTTTCCACCAGCTGTAGAACAAGGCTGCTGGTATTGCCTAGAGTTAGGTTGAGGGTTATGCCATGGGTTAATGTCTTGGAAAACACAAAGCCCTGAGCTCCAGGTACACTGCAGCTGTGAAAGTTACCCCAAGGGGAGCACAAAACTGCAACAACTTGCCTGCGTCAGTTGCTTTTTCCTTGCAAGCACCCTTAGGCCAGGGCTGCTTTTCCGGCCTAGGGTTAAGGTTACAATTACAACATGGGTTAGCATGTCAGAAACCACAAAGCCTTGAGATCCAGGCACATTGCAGCTGTGAAAGGCATCCCAAGGAAAGCACAAAAGTACCACAACATGGCTGCCTCCACAGATTTTTCCTTGGGACGATCCCGAACCCTAGGTTGACTTACCTGCCTAGGGTTAGGGTAAGGGTAAGATTTAAGACTAGGATTAGGGTTTCTAAAACCAAAAAGCTCTGAGCTGCAGGAACACTGTAGCTGCAAAAGGTATCCCAAGGGGAGCGTAAAACTGCCACAACATGGCTGCCTCCACAGATACTTTCGTGGAACCATCCTTAACTCATGGCTTATTTACCTGCCTAGGGTTAGGGTTAGGTTTAAGACTAGGGTTAGGGCTTTCTAAACCAGAAAGCTTCAAACTCCAAAGACACTGCAGCTGCGAAAGGCATCCCAAGGGGAGCGCAAAGCTGCCACAACATGGCTACCTCCACAGCTTTTTTCTTGGGACCATCCCGCAACCTAGGCTGATTTACCTGCCTAGGGTTACTTTAGAGTTAGAGTTAACCTTTGGGTAAGGCTAAACCTAGGGTTAGGGTTTTTTAAACCAGAAAGCCCTGAGCTACAGGCACACTGTAGCTGAAAAAGGAATCCGAAAGGTAGTGCAAAACTGCGACATCACGGCTGCCTCCACAGTTATTTCCTTGGGGCTATTCCCAACCCTAGGCTGATTTACCTGCCTAGGGTCAGGTTTACGGTTGAGCCTAAGGTTAGGGTTTTTTAAACCAGAAATCATCAAGCTCCAAACACACAGCAGCATCGGAAGGCATCCCAAGGGGAGCACAAAACTGCCTCAACATGGCTGCCTCTACAGTTTTTTCATTGGGACCATTCCTAACCCTAGGCTGATTTACCTGCCTAGGGTTAGGGTTAGGGATAAGGGTTACAGTTTTTTATAACCAGAAAGCCCTGAGCTTCAGACACACTACAGCTGTGATAGGCATCCCAAGGGGAGTGAAAAAGTACCACAACATGCCTTTGTCCACAGATTTTTCTATGGGACAACCCCTAACCCTAGGCTGGTTTACATGCCGGGGGTTAGGGTTAGGGTTCCTTAAACCAAAAAGCCCTGAGCTCCAGGCACACTGTAGCTGCGAAAGGCATCCCAAGGGGAGCGCAAACTGCCACAACATGGCTGCCTCCACAGGATTTTTCCATGGGATCATCCCTAACCCTAGGCTGATTTACCTGCCTAGGGTTAGGGTTAGGGTTAAGCCTAGGGTTAGGGTTTTTTAAACCAGAAAGCTTCAAGATCCAAACACACTGCATCTGCTAAAGGCATCCCAAGGAGAGTGCAAAACTGCCACAGCATGACTGCCTCCACAGATTTTCTTTTGGGACCATCCCTAACCCTAGCCTGGTTAACCTGCCTAGGGTTAGGGTTAGGGTTAGGGTTAAGCCTAGGGTTAGGGTTTTTTATACCAGAAAGCTTCAAGCTCCAAACTCACTGCAGCTGCAAAAGGCATCCCAAGGAGAGTGCAAAACTGCCACAACATGACTGCCTCCACAGATATTTCCACGGGACCATCCCGAAACCTAGGGTGATTTACCTGCCTAGGGTTAGGGTTAAGGTTAAGCCTAGGGTTAGGGTTTTTTAAAACAGAAAGCTTCAAGCTCCAAAGACACTGCAGCTGCGAAAGGCATCCAAGGTGTATGCAAAACTGCCACAACATGGCTGCCTCCACAGATTTTTCCATGAGACCATCCCTAACCCTAGCCTGATCTACCTGTCTAGGGTTGGGGTTAGGGTTAGGGTTAGGGTTAAGCCTAGGGTAGGGGTTTTTAAACCAGAAAGCTTCAATCTTCTAACACAATGCAGATGCGAAAAGCATCCCAATGGGAGCACAAAACTGAAACAACATAGCTGCCTCCACAGCTTTTTCCACGGGAGTATCCCTAACCCTAGGCTGTTTTACCTGCCTACGTTTAGAGTTAGTGTTAGGCCTAGGAGTAGGGCTCCTTAAACAAGAAGGCCCTGAGCTCCGGGTACACTGTACCTGCAAAAAGCATCTGAAGAGTAGCTCAAAAGTACCCTAAAATGGCTGCTTCCACAACTTTTTCCACGGGATCTTTCTTAACCCGGGGATGATTTACCAGCCTAGGGTCAGGATTAGGGTAAGCCTATGGTTAAGGTTTTCTAAACCAGAAATCTTCAAGCTCCAAACACACTGCAGCATCTAAAGGCATGCCAAGGGGAGCACAAAACTGCCTCAACATGGCTGCCTCCACAGGTTTTTCCTTGGGACCATCCGGAACCCTAGGCTGATTTTTCTGCCTAGGGTTAGGGTTTGACTTAAGCCTAAAGTCAGGGTTTTTTAAAGCAGACATTGCTGTGCTCCTCGCACACTGCAGCTGTGAAAGGCATCTCAAGAGGAGCGCAAAACTGCCTCAACATGGCTGCCTCCACAGATTTTTCCACACAACCATCCCTGACCCTAGGCTGATTTACATGCCTGGGGTTAGGTTAAGGGTTCTTTAAACCAGAAACCCCTGAGCTTTAGGCACACTGCAGCTGCAAAAAGCATCTCAAAGTGAGTGAAAAACTGCCACAACATAGCTGCCTCCACAGCTTTTTCCACGGGACCATCCCAAAGCCTAGTGTGATTTACCTGCCTAGGGTTAGGGTTAATCCTAGGGTTAGGGTTTTTAAAACCAGAAAGCCCTGAGCACCAGGCACACAGCAGCTGAAAAAGCCATCCCAAGGGGAGCGCAAAAATGCCACAACATGGTTGCCTTCAGAGCTTTTTCCTTGGGGCCTTCCCTACCCATAGGCTGGTTTACTTTTCTAGGGTTAGAGTTAGGATTAAACCTAACGCTAGGGTTCCTTTAATCACAAAGCCCTGAGCGAAAGGCATACAGTAGTTGCAAAAGGCATCCCAAGGGGAGCGCAAAACTGCCATAACATGGCTGCCTCCACAGTTTTTACTTGGGACCAACCCTAATCCTAGGGTGATTTACATGCCTAGGGTTACGGTATGGGTTAGGCTTAAGCCTCGAGTTAGGGCTCCTTAAACCAGAGAGCCCTGAGCTACAGGCACACTATACCTGCAAAAGGTACCCCAAGAGGATCTCAAAAGTACCTCAACATGGCTGCCTCCACAGATTTTTCCACGGGACCATGCTTAACCCTAAGCTGATTTAACTTCCTAGATCAAAATCCAAAGACACTGCAGCTGCACTCCAAGGGGAGTGCAAAACTGAAACAACATGGCTGCCTCCACAGATTTTTCCACGGGACCATCCCAAACCCTTGGCTGATTTACCTGCCTAGGGTTGGGGTTAGGGTTAAGCCTAGGGTTAGGTTTTTTAAACCAGAAAGCATCAAGCTCCAAAGACACTGCAGCTGTGAAAGGCATCCCAAGGGGAGCGCAAAACTGCCACAACATGGCTGCCTCCACAGATATTTCCACGGGACCAGCTGTAAGCCTAAGGTGATTTATCTGCCTGGGGTTAGGGTTAGGGTTGAGCATAGGTTCAGGGCTTTTTAAACCAGGAAGCCCTGACCTCCAGGCACACTGCAGCTGCAAAGGCATCCCAAGGGGAGTGCAAATGTACCACAACCTGCGTGCCTCCATGGCTTTTTTCTTGCAAGCAGCCCTAGGTGAGGGCCATTTTTCCTGCCTAGTTTTAGGGTTGGGGTTACACAATGGGTTAGCGTCTCAGAAACCTCAAAACCCTGAGCTCCAAACACACTGCAGCTGCGAAAGGCATGCCAAGGGGAGTACAAATTTGCCACAACATGACTGTCTGTGGAGCTTTTTCCTTGGAGTATTCCTAACCCTGGGCTGACTCTCCTGCCTAGGGTTAGGATTAGCGTTATGTCATGGGTTAGGGTTTTTCAAATCAGGAAGCCCCAAGCTCAAGGTACACTGTACCTGCAAAAGCCTTCCCATGGCGGGCACCCAACTGCCACAACATGGCTGCTCCACATAATTTTCCTTGGGGACCATCCCTAACCCTAGGCTCATTTACCTGCCTGGGGTTAGGGGTGGGGATCGGGTTCCACCTAGTGTTAGTGTTCCGAGAACGACAGAGCTCCAAGCACACTTCAGCTGCAAAAGGCATGCCAAGGGCAAAATACAACTGCCACAACATGGCTTCCTCCACAGCTTTCTCCTTATCTCCAGCTGGAGACCAAGGATGCTGGTACAGCCCGAAGTCGAGGTTAGGGTTCCACCTAGGTTTAGGGTTCTGAGAACCATGAAGCCCAGATCTCCAAGCATATTGCAGCTTCAAAAGGCATGCAAAGGTGAACACAGAACTGCCACAACATGGCTTCCTCCACAGCTTTCTCCTTTCGACAAGCTGTAGCCCACACCTGTCCTTACTGCCTTGGGTTAGGGTTGTGCCTAGGGTTAGGGCTCCGCCTAGGGTTAGGGTTCCAAGAACCACGAAGCCTTGAGGTTCAAGAACACTGCAGATGCAAAAGGCATGCCAAAGGGAACACAGAACTGCCACAACATGGCTTCCTCCACAGCTTTCTCCTTTCGACCAGCCATATCCCAAGGTTGCTTCTTCTGCCTACCATTAGGGATAGGGTTCCTCCTAGGGTTAAGGTTCCGAGAACCACGAAGCCCAGAGATCCAGGCACATTGCAGCTGCAAAAGGCATGCCAAGGGTAACACAGAACTGCCACAACATTTATGAGACTGAACAGCTTGTCAGGAAGATAAAAGTATCAGGGCAAATTGTAATTCTTTCTGCTATGGGTAGCACTGCTACAGGACAGTTTTCTTTCTTGGGATTTTGAGAGGTTTTCTGGGTGCCAGTCCCCTAGGTCATTGTATAAAGAGGTATAAGAATTCTGTCAAATCTATATGCTGCAAATTTTTAATGTGTAGCCTGTCAAGATCTCTGGATCTCAGGTTGTCTTAAAAATACCGAGTCTTTGCAATGATAAAATAATATCTGCAATAATCTAAAGTTTTGAGCTTTCAAAGCAAATTTTCCCTTCAATCTGTAAGACTTGATTTTTATTTTATATTTTTATCCCATGACACTGTGAGCTCAGAAAAAAAAAAATATTGTGGCACAAATGAGATAAAAACCCCATAACAAAACCAAGTAAGTTCAGAAGATATATGTTGCCATTGTCTTATACCTTTCCAAGACCGTAATGGGTATGTCATACCACAAAGAACGGGAGAAGAGCACATTGGATGCTGCTGGACTAGGACCGCCATGTTGAGTTTATAAACACTTAGAGAAAACCTCATCTATCACATCCAGCACTCCCTAGCCATGGAGGGAAAGATGGTCACCCACCTGCTCCCAGCTCTTGCAGTTTCTGCCCAGGAGGGGGCAGTGAGCCTGAACTGACTAGAGTCTGACTTACTGTCTTTGCTGGACCTCAATTCTGCCAGCAAAGGTAGCTCAGGCTCCTGTCTGTTGGGTACAAACAAATAAAAGAGGAGCATTATTCTAGTATCATGAGTTACATAAGGAAAACAAAAGAGTTTAAGAGCTTTTACTAACAATTTACAGCAGTAAGTAATATAATAAACATACAAACATTTTTTTTATCTTGTGAAGATATTGATACTAACATTATATTACTTTACATTTCCATGTCAAGATCTATAACCGCAACTCAAATCCTGGAAGGAAGGGTACATGTCAGAGATCATGTAAATCACATCTAGAGCTTGTATTAAATGGTATGTTTCTCATGAGTGATATATATTCTTCAGAGTAGATGCTGTGTGGTGTCTAAAGTGCCCAATTTGTGGCAATACTAATTTTCCCTATTCAGCACACATCCAATACTAATCTGAGGAGATATCTTTTGGGCTGCTCAAAGTTTAGCAGCCCTCAGCAGCTCTGTGTCTCTTGCTTGCATTCTGCTTCACACTTATCAAAGGCAGTTTCAAGCCAGCAGTCAGGTAGAACTAGCAAAAGGCACATATGTATCTTACAACATGTTCCTGGAAGATTCCAGCCTGGGATTTTTTAAGCATGGAGCCTCCTGCCCTGCTGGACTGGCATGTGCATCAGCAGCAGACCAGGCACTGTGAACACTTTAGATGGTGAGCTAAGCAAACACAAGACCATGTCAGCGCAGATGTTCTTAACTTTTATGCACTGTGGCTGTGTTCACAGGATTAATGTCCTCAGAAGAGATTCACACAGTAGATAAAGATATCTAGCTGAATTTAGAGGTTGAAAGCTGATCTAAAGCATGCCAAGTCGTTATGTGCTTATCTGGATTTCGTGCTGTCAGGCTAAGGGCAGAGAATGTCCATGTGAGAAACATTTCACTAGAGGGGAGTATGGGAAAGAAAACCAGGTGTGTTAAAAAAGTGAATTAATGACTGTGAAGCTTGTAATGATGATACCCTTCCAAGATGAGGGTGGGGGGAAGGTGGGAGGAGGATTTCACCTAGCAGGAAAGAAACAAATAGTTGGCTTGGCCAGTGGTCAAGGGATCTATATAATCTAATACTGACTCTTAACAAGTCTTCTTCTATAGACTGAGAAATACTAGAAACACTAACACCAGCAACACACTAGGGGTGTGGGTTGTGCAGACCACACTACCTGAGGACAGTGAGCATGCTGAAGGACTGAGCATGCTGATGCCAGACTTCATCAGACATGGCTGTATCTTTGCAGATTTCCTTCAGAAATGAATTGCTAGAGCTGAGGTCAGTATGGGAGTTGTCACTCAGGTAAGTACCCATTCACATCAATCAGCTAGTTTAGCTAAGAGCCAGCAGCCCTTTTACTCCAGCTCTCCCTTTCAGACTGAAAAGCAGCACTATTTTTTCCTTTTTTTTTCTTTTTCAAACAGGAATAGAGTATCTTTATAAGAAACTGTTGCAGCCTTACCAATATGGCCACTCATTTTCCATGGTTTAGGGCAGTTCCTGGAGGAACAAGTTCTTATAGTAGATTTGGGATAGCAAAAGTTGAAAGAATAAAACAAATCGTGCGCTGGCTCCCTCTCAGCCATACTTTTGATGCTGTTTGTTATATTTTCTACTTTGTTTAATCCATCTGTGTTTTCAAGAGAGAAGAGGAAGAAGGTGATTCTATTGATTTTTTACTTTTACACCTGACTGATAAACAGTTTAGCTATTTACCTCTGCTCAGTAAAATTTTTCATTACTTGATTATTGTATAAAAAAGGGTAAACAAGCAAAGTTCATTGAAATTCACACAATTTTTGTGTTTAAAAATACAGTTCTAATTTAGCTTTCTTTTAAACCACTGAACAACTGCATGCCATTTGAAGATTTTATGGACCTTTATAAAATCACAGAAAGATCAAAGCCAAATAGTTACAAAATTTCTTAAGGAAAGCAAAGAAGGATGTTCTGTTGGTACAGGTTGAAATATTAAAAAATGAGTACTGAGTTTTCAGGTCAGAAGAAAGAGATCTCAGGGAGAAAATGTTATATGCTGTCAATACAAAGAAGCCTTTCAAGAAAGTAGGCTTTATAAAAACAAATGAGAACAAGAGGTGAATGGCTTTATAGGACTGCATTCAGCAAAGAGGGATTACACAATGACAAAGAACAACGATAACTGCACTGCAGAAGCCTGAGACATTTCATTTCAGTTCTGGGAAAACACAAAAGTTCAGGTAACAGCTCAGTCTCTACATGAACTTGAAAAACTGGGTGAGAATTCTCACGGCAGAGGGCTCAGTCATGATGGGGATGGTGCTTCCTGTCTGTGACCCTGCCTGAGACATTGTTGTGGTGGGTTGTCCCTGGCTGGACACCAGGTGCCCACCAAAGCCCCCTTATCACTCACTCCCCTCATCAGCTGGACAGAGGAACAAAAATACAGCAGTAGGATTGTGGGTGGAGATAAAGACACGGAGAGAGATTACTCACCAGTTACCATCATGGGTGAAACAGACTCAGCTTGGGGAAATTATTTTAGTTTATTACCAATCAAATTCTTCTCCAGAACTGGAGAAGCTTCCAGCAATTTCTTACAGAAGCTATCCCTGTAGCTCCCCATTATCAAACCCTTTCCACACAAATGCAATACAATTGTGGACTCTCTTACATTAGACAGGGATGGGAGTCATGAGAGACATGTCAGAAAATGGGAAGAAAAGAGAATTACTGATGATTTCTGCTGCATTTACAAGCATGTTTTCTTAGTTAAACCATACCAACCAAGACATATGTACCAACACAGCAGTGTAGGAATATTCTGGGGAGAAATCAGCTGTAATATTTAATAGTATGCACCTCCGTGAGGATATATATCTCTCTGCCACTTCAAATTTGACTGTATATCTCATTTGAAAGTGAAATCATGAGCCAGAGACTGACATTAAAGGTACACACTGTAGTGCTGGGAGCTGAGGATACCCTGTTAGGGCTGGTTCCACAGCAGCAGGCTCAGGCTGAAGGGTGCCAACATGGCTTGGCCTGTCAGCCACAAAGCTTTACTTCAGACATAAGGAAAGGGCAGCTCAGACCAGAGAGCAAAAGTAGTCTGTTTTCCTTCAGATCACCCATCAATCACTGGAGGATGAGTCCATAGAGAAGACAGGGGATGCCCTATGCACATTTCTCAGTGTCCCTTTCTGAAAGTCAGCCCACCTGGACTGGAGAGTTACTGAAATTTCTATCTTATTGCAATTCCCTGTGCCTAGTTTCTATGCACAGTAAGGACCCGCTTATTTACTGTTTTCCTGAAGAACCCATGCACTTTGCTACCCTGCCAAAAAGGATTTAATCTCCTTTACTGAGCAGACAACCAAAGCACTGGGAACTGAGTCAAAATGCACAGCAGCTGCAGGGATCTGAACATGGTGGGAGTAGGTCTCTGCTGGAGGGAGATTGGACATTGTGGGACAAACTACCAGGAAAGGAGGCAGGCTGAAGACAGCAGAAACACTGAAGAAGCTGATGGCCAAGGCAGCAGAAAAATCGAAAAAAAATTTTATCATGACTTAAGTCTGAGTTGACTCAAAGTCTGAGCATGACTCAAACTGGTTGAGTTTTTACTGAAAGGGTTGTCAGGGAAAAAGCACAGAGATGTCAGAATTCAGCAGCATGAGGGGCAAAGGGTTGGTCTCCACTCTCCATTAAGAAACAGTCCTTGGCCAGAGGTAACTAAGTTTGAGATCCCTGGCAGTGCTGGTGACTGCTTAGGTGATTGATCACCTCAGGACCTAGTGAGTTGCAGCAGCTCAGCCTAGAGGAGACCTTATATTTATGACATGCCAGCTGATCTGACTTGCTTTTATTGAAGCAGAGAGCACTGAATAGTCATGCCAGCAGGTCCAGAAGTCAGTAGCCCCAGCAAATAGTGCAGATAAACAGCTGGGGACAAGGCAGGACTGGCAGTGTCTTCACTTGGCTCTGCTGCAGTAAGATCAGGATGTGTGACCACAGCCTCAACACAGTGATCAGCCACTCTGGTTAAAAAGGATAATTACCTTTGGAGATGCTTTGCTATTGTGGTGCCCATGGGCTAAATTGTGAAAAAGCAGCACAGCAGGTTTTTCTCCTTTGCTTGATTTTTGAGAAAGAAGGGGACTCTTCATCACTTTTTCTGTGATTACAATGTTCAAAAATAATCTTCACTTCTCTTCATTAAGAAGATCCAGCAGAAATTATTGAAAAACTTCCTGCAGTTTTTCTAAATGAGCCTGCAGTTTGCTGAATGTTCATCATCATCACCTGCTAGCAGGTTTTACCTCCTTTTTGATGAAAATTTGTCCTCTCTGGTTACTCTTCTCTGTGGTGGGGAAGGTGATGACCTCTCCATGTGAATGTTGTGCTCCTTCTGTCACACTCAGGGCTCTGCATTGCTACTGGGGAGGCACCCAGGACAATTTTTCCTTTCCTCGACTTTCTGGATGTGCCATGTTTTTGTTCAGTGACCACACTTATGGTGTCCCTACCATTTTGGTTTCCCTTTTCTTTTGGCATGTGTGCATTTCCCCCTGCAGCCTCAACTTATTCTGTTCACATCCCTTTCAGGATTATGTGGTGCTGAAACTGTGATGACTCAGAGAGTCACTCTGGGCAGCTGGAATTGCAGCAGAGCTGAGCACTACAGGGGGGAGGACAGAGGGCTTAGGCAAGGTGTGACACTGAGCTCTGAGGTTGGGAGAATTCCTGGCAGCCTTACAGGCCACCAGGGCAGCTCTGGGACTTCTGTCTGTGTTGCTTTTGACTCTGGCTGAGCACTTTCTCTCAGTCAAGTTTTTTAACTTTCTTCTCCAGTCATCAGAGAAAAAACTGAGGGTGTTTTTTTTTATTTGAAAAAAAAAAGACAAAAGGATGTAGATCTAGGCATATTTTCACCAAATTACATAATTCCTCAAAGAAGGCTCCAGGAAATTGTTATCTATAATGATGAAATAATAGGAGCAGAAAGACTTGTGGTGAACTGATTGTGAACTCTTTGTTGGCTAGAGTGGTACCCTGTAGATTTCAGACTGGGAGGAACTTTTCCCTCCCAGAGAGAAACAAGGGGAATTCCAAAGAAGTTTTTCTTTTTTGCTACTTACTGCAAGTTACACTTGATGATACTCGGAAGTAACTGTACTGGCTGGTGGCCAAATAAATGTTCAGATACCTAAAACTAATGTAATACGTCTCAGATATATAAAGATTCTGAAAAATAAACTGTCATTCTCATCTCACATGGCTTTATCAATGTCAAAAACCTTCAATTTATGAAAAAGTTTAATTTTTAAACTCATATAACTTGTAGTTTTGATCATAGCACTGTAATACTTCTTTATTTGTGTTTGTTTTAATAATGTCTGAAGCAGGTACACTGAAAATGTGGCTCTTCTGTAGGAATGAGGCTGTTTGTCCCTTTTATTACAAAACTTCTGTTGGTCCCAGATTTATGGATCAGTTTTGCTTTCTTGTGTTGGATTTACTTGCAGTCAGGCTGCTTGTCTGAACTTCTTTTCCTATCAATGGAAGGTAATACAATTTGCTCAAGTATGAGTCATCTCGTCCTTCAGCAGATTTCTAAGGCAGGTCAGATGAATCATTTTTCTTGGTACCTACTTCTCCCTGCTGTCAACAAAGGGAATCTAACAGAGCAGCTCTGATATATCCCATACATATTTGAAGTGTCTAAAGCTACTTAAGATGAAACCCACTCCCAGTGTTTATGGAAAATGTGCACAATCTATCAACACAAATTGGCTTCTGGGTGAAATGGAAGCTATGGGTACCAAACCTTCCAGCAGAGGTCTGTCCTTCAGTGAGGGAGTCCACGTGATCACGTTGCCTACAGTCGTGACTTTTGTCTCTTCAATAGGTTTGTTGTGTACCAACCAATGCCCTATGCAGAAAAGCTTCCTGCCATGTTTCAGGGGAAATAAAAAAGAGTATTTAGACTGATTAATTTCATCAAGTGTGTGGCACTTTTCCAGCAAAAGTGACTATTTTATTTAATTGGAAAATCCTGGCCTGTTTTGTTTGGGGCATTTGCTAACATGTAGGAGCAGTGGCAGTAACATCTAACTTAGATTTCTGCCATAACTTTGCATAGCTGAACGTGGGGCACCTGTATGGTAACTAATCAATGCAAAGAATTATGTTGTGGGCCTAATTAAGCAGTAACAGACCATTCAGTAATGTTAGTGCACACACAGAGTCAAAAAGATTAATTAATCTGACCTGCAGCTTCCTCCATCATTTATTATTAAACATTTGAGAATACAGAAAATGCATAATGGGCTAATCAGATAGAGCCCTTTAAAATTAAAATACGAACTACATGAACTGAACACCAAAACTGTAGGACTTGGACCATTCCTATTTGATTCTTAATCAACACTGGCTCCTAAATAAAATGTGATCTAACTGTCAAAAGTTCTAGAGATTTTCTAAAAGCTACAGTCTTATGTATCTCTGCTAGCAATCAAGACATCCTGTTACCAATTCCACCCACAATTATAATTTTGCAGTCAGAATGGTTGTGTTGTTTTCCACATTATAATTTATAATACTTTTCATGGATTGGTTCTGCACTTAGACCTTCCTTAAGAAAATGGGAATATATTTCAGTGGCTTGCATAACCCAAAGATAATCATGAGAGAATTTGAAAGATGGCCTTTCCTGGGACCTCTCAGGTTGGAAGTTATCTCAGACAGGCATTGCTCTAACATCCCACTCAGAGTTAATAATGAATTTAGCATTTAGACCAGGTTGCTCAGGGCTTTGTTGGGTCAGGTGTTTAAAGCCTCCAAGGCAAAAACCCCACAACACCTGGGCAGCCTATCCCAGTGCTTTCCTGTCCTAAGTGTGATCCCAGGACAATTTATGCCAGTTGGAACTTACCCTCTTTTAGTCTGGGACTGTTTCTCAATCATCTACCGTGCCCCAATATAAGAGGAATTTACATTCTTGCAAACTTCCCTGTGGATATGGGCAGACTGCTGTAAGGTGTTCCCAAAGCCATCTTGTCTGTGGGTTGAACAACCTCTCTCTTGCAGCTTCTGCTCACAGGGCAGGAGTGCCAGCCCTGACCATTCTGTTGGCCTTCATTCAACTCACTCCAGCTGACCAACGTCTTGCACTGGGAACCACAACTGGGAGTATTCAAAATGAATATCAGACAAAGGTGAGTAATAATTTCCCTTTGCCAATTGGCTGCAGTTTTGTTAACAAAGGCCAGTATGCCAGGGCAGTGCTGACACGCTTAGACACAAACATACATTGATGCAGTACCAGACTATTCTGCTGCACCACAAGGATCTGCAGGCAAACACTGGTTTTGAGCCAAAAATTGACTTTTTCTAGGCAATCTTGGATTTTTTGTGACAAAACGTCAAACCTACCTGGGCTGTCTGACTTTAACCCCAATCAATCAGATGGTCTCACAGTGAGCAAATCTACTGTATAGCACATGTGCCAAGTTTATGCTTAATATGCAAGTATAAAATGACTTGGTCTTAATGGGTGTAGTTGGGGGTAATTATGTAAAGGGGATAAAAGGGGTGGGTTGGTTGGTCAGGGAAAGCCTTGAGGAAGAGGATCTTGAGGAGGTAGGGGAGTGTCCTTTTCTGAGAGTTCATAAAGCTCTTCTAAAGCATGGGCTGTAAAATAAAAATGAAATATTAGTTTAATAACACTAGACCAACAGTTTAATGTGCTTATAATTTTCAAAGACCCTAAGCAGTAAGCATCAAGAGCTTATATTAAATTCTGTTCTCTTATTTTAAAATTACTTTACATTTCCCAATGGGGACTTTAAGGGTTTGCTGTAGCATTCCATCTGAAGAGAATCATGGATGATAGCACATATGAAAACATAAAAGCTTGTACAATCAGGAATATTGCTAGTCCCAATAGTTAGTTTTTCTTCAATTGGGTGCTAGGCTTCCTAAGAATTATTGAGGTAATGCTTCTAGCAAGATATAAGTTCTCATTCCCTCAAAAATCTCTCCATCACAAAATTTTTGAGATTTATGTTGTTCTGGTTGTTTGGGGTTTTTTTCCTCCTTTTTTTTTTTTATGCCTGATGAAATCAGGTGGGTTACAGACAATCTCCAAATTTGAGGACTTTTAGTCTTTCACGTCAATTGTAGTAAGAAGATGCAGATGTCTGCTCCTTCAGCACCTGACTCGAGCTATGGGCACAAACTCAAAGCACCCCTACCACAGTAATATGTGCACTACCACTGCAGCATCATTGTTTTACATAAATATAATTGTCTGATTCAGGTTTACCTTCTAGTATGTGCTTCTTAGGAGCAAAGCAGGTCTTGCCAATTTATTTTAAGTCCAGACAAAGACCCCTAAGAGAAAACAAAGGGGTCCTTGTGTGAATGAAGTAAACCTACAAGCTGATAGATAGTTTCCAGGTATAGATTCTGTTATATACATAGCTTTACTCTTAGACAAATATATGTCTTATTCATACAAATTTTTTTTAGTTTAAAAAGATACCATTTTCATTTGGCTGCATATATTGCTCCATATATTTGTAAACTCACTAAATATGTACAAGGAGAGGGACCAGCTTTCAAGGCTGTTAGTATTTTCATAAAATAAAAAAGTACAATTTAATGGTACATATTTTCTCTCATTTAGTTTTTCCTTTGCAGAAAGTAATATCTCTTTCTGCATCAATCTTTATTGATAGAGACAGCGCAGGTAGTATTTACAAGTTTTATATTGAAGGGCAGGACCTCATGGGTGCAACTTAGGAGATTGTTATTCTAAACTTTGGGATGCTCAGATTCCTACTGCTTTTCAGCCTCATTGATTTCCAAGGTTTCCTTTGTTTTGGGATGCCCAGATTCCTACTGCTTTTCAGCCTCATTGATTTCCAAGGTTTCCTTTGCTTTTCCTCAACTTGCCAGTGAGGTCTTATAGCTACGTGTCTTTTAAAAGGCACTGTCAATTCTATTCCCAGGCTCATTGCCCTTTTCTTGATGTGAATGGCTTTGTTTTTAAGGATGTACACTCTTTTCTAAGAAGTGGAAAGCAAGGAACAAAACAAAAACAGAGAGGAGGGTGAATTTGTCCTTTACTTTTGCTCTCTGGTGCTGTTCCAAGGAGAAGGAGTAAGACCTGAAGGGTTGTGGTGAGGTCTAAGAGAGACTTCTTTCTAGGTATTATAATTCTGCCTATGTGGTGGCTAGGACTTTCATTTTATCACACATAGAATATGTTTCATATTGGCATTTTAGACTTTTTAAAATTTTTGTTGGTTTTGAAGGCTTCTAAATTATAGATTATTATGTTATATATAATATAATGTGTGATCCCTTATAGTGTGAATTATATCCTCACTTGAATTTTTCCTGCAGAATACTGCAATGAAAACTGTCACGTACATCCAGGACAAATTTTGCTTTCTGATCACTAAGAAAGTTAATGACAGTGTTTGGAATAGTTGTTTACACTATGAATAAGTAATGTAATAATTGTTCTCTATGTCAACAAAACAGTGAAGAGTACTGAGTATCTGTCCAGCCTTTTTATTTATTATGCATGATGTTGTTGGGCAGAAACTTCCCTCTGGTAATCTGGGGTAGAGGCCAAGCCTAGGTGAGGAACAGGATCTAGCTCTGATTCTTGCTATCCACTCTCCATTTCCCTCTTTCCTAAACACACCTTGGATGAGGGCAGGGAGCAGACCGTGCATGCAGTGAATTCTTCTGTTGCTGGCAACCACCCAGTTAATGGGTAATAGTAGCTTCTATTTTTCCAGATTGTTTTGGCATGTGTCATGTTTATTGATATATTCCATCACCCAGCTGGACAGGTTTTCCCAGGAAAGACAAGAGCCAAGTGCACCCTAATGCTGACAATATAGGATCAATTCAGCTCACAGCTTCCTTTTAAAGAGCTCCCAAGAAAGGAGGTTATATAAAGTCTCACAATTCAGGCTGGGGCAGATTGCAAGCAACTGAGAGAGCAATAGTAGATCCTCTGCTGTATATAATAATATGTATATATAAAGTATATACACATAATGTGTTTGGGGAAAAATTTTGCTCAGGGCAAAATAACCATGTATATGGATCTGTTTGTTTGTGTGTGTTAGCTAAAGAGAAATTAATTTATATTCTGCTTTATTCTGTTATTTAGGACTAGGAAAGACCTTTCTTCTCCACAAAATACTTTCATGCTATGTTGAGGACATTCCTCATTTGCTGCATTTTCATTCACAAAAGATCATTTTACTAATTATTGGTGTGACTCGCACTGTTCTCATCTGACTCTCAGCAGCTTAAATTCTGGTGGCATCACTCCAGTGCCCCTGGGCCACTAGGAAGCTGTGCAAAATGCGGTGTCTCAGATTCTCAGACCCTCCACTAAGCTACTCAGTAGGATTTCAATGTTTCTTGTAAGGGCTCTTCACAAGATAAGGCAGTTGTAATGAAAAAAATCCATTAAATCTTTACTTGTTGTAAGGACTGTCACTGCATTTGTCATTAAGGGATGCTTGAGGTAGACAGGAAATGCAGGCTATCATTTTGTAAGAGCTTTATTCCCACACTGCTTGTTTCTGTCATTGGCCTATTTAAGGGACTAAATTTTTACATCTCCAAAAGTTGTTGAGGGTATAAATGTCTTTTTGATCTAATGGAACATTTGATATTCTACCCTATCCTTTTTGTGGCAGTACTCTCATTTCCAGTCACAAAACATTCCACTTCTGAGTAAGTAGCCTTCTAAAATATACTTCACCTTCAGCATCTTATCCAATTATGATAAAATGGGTGGCAAACCAGAAAGACCAAAGTGATTCCACTTTTCTATACTTCATCTTTTTACTTATCTCTCCTTTCTCTTTAGCCCAATAAAATAGCTTACACTTTAATATACCTGTTTTCCTGGCAGGCTCTTGAGAGGCCTGTTTCTTTGAAAACAGGTTTCCATTTCTTGATTTGCTCTCTAAAATGTTCATGGGCTCTTAGGCATTGAAACTTTTTCCATCAATTAAAATATATATAAATGTTTCCAAGGTAGTTTTCAAGTATTATGGAGAAGTATCTTTTGAAAATGCAAAAGTCCTATTTTTTTTTTGTACAGGTTCTGCCTCCCAAGAGATATAGACATAATCAATGCTAGACAAAAAGTATGCTACTTAGCTGTAGGATGAATCACTTGCCATGTCTCTTGCTCCTAGATCTTTCATCGTAAATTTAATAATCTTTCATACTTTTATGTTTTCTTCCTGAGAATCTATATTTATCCCTTCATAAATCTTATGCCTTGTTAAAATCCATCCACCTATCCCAAACCTGGTGATTAAAGTGTACTGCTAAACTTTCCCAAAAGTTGGGCTATGCTCACAAAGTCTACTCTAAATTAGAGTTGCTCTCAGCACAGGTGGAAAGGGTGAGATCTGAAGTAAAACATTAGTTACAAAGGCTCACTAGAATGGTTAGGAAGAGACAGATACTTCAGACTTGGACTAACCATAAAGTTGGATCAGAAATTGATTTTTTAGCTTGGTAAGTTGAACTGGGAAATAAATTAGATCAGAGCAGAAACTTTGGAGAATTTCAATAAAACTCTCCATTGCACCAAAAATTCAGTTTTTCCCTTTGAGACTGAATAAAAGACATAATCTGTCAGTACTTACCTAAACATGTTTTTGTGCCTTTTTAGCCCGTTAAAGACATAGTAATTTTAAAGTGAAAATGAAAATTTCAGGAAGAAAATAATAATGCATTAGCAATTATAAATTAAAGCAGTCAATTCATAATCAGCTAAAATGAAAAAAAATTCTGTCATTTCTACATTGCCCTTTCTGTTTTTTTTTTCTTTTTTGTTTGCTTTTAATTGTCCATGACCACTTGATATTTTCTCAAGGTGTTGGTTTTCGTGAATTTACATTTTAATTTCATGTGCATGCTAATTTTGTGGTTGCTGAAAAAAAATAGCCAGGTTAATGTCAGCCAGCATTCTGGATTAGATCTCTTGAAGTTAGACACTAGGATGCACTGAGGTCAGGATTGCACCTTAATTACTGTTCTACTGCAGGACAGAGATGTCATTGTGTGCATCTCAAGAAAAATATTTCCTTCATCTCAAGGTCCATTGTCTTGAAAATTCTTCTGGACTGTGCTGCCTTTGCTCTGCCTTTTCAAACAAAATTGGAAGTCAATAAGTATTTCAAAATGCTATCATGCAAAGGGGAAATTATGGTATTCCTTCTGCTTTTAGTCCAGTGCCTGCTTAGTGGTTCACCTCTAAACTGGAGTGAGAGGAAAGGGAGTGATCTCTTTGGTGTGATGGATAAAGACAGGAAGACAGAAATATCAGAGTAGGAAGAAGAAGGCTAGTCAACCAGCCACCAAATCTTTATTTGCTCTGGCATTTCTGAGACCCAAGTTTTCAGAGAATTACGAGGAAAATTATTATTATTATTATTTCAGAGAATTGTGAGGGTTGATTTCTCGTGTTATAGGGCTGCTTAGAAGCGCAGGTCTTGGCCAAAGGCACGATGATGCCTTTCAGAAACCTAGCTGGCCAACACCATTGAGGCAGTGACTAAGCAAATGCAGGAGACAAGTTCTTACTAACAGACAAGAGATGCTAGGCAGGATCCTAAATAATAAGACTAATGTCCCTCACTGTCCTTGAAGGTAAAATCAAATAGCTTATATTTTATATGGGAGACATCTGCAAGGTTGCCAGAGCATTCCATGAAACTAGCACAAAGCACCTGTTTGCTTGCAAGACTGAAGAGAAAAATCTATAAATTCATATTTGCAAAAAAAGCTGTGTTGAAATCTAGGAAGTCAGGTAAAAACCACTGAACTACCACAGCTGTTTCCATTTATCTCATGCTTTAGAGTGGCTGCATGGTACTTATGAAAAGCTTTCGTGGTGGGAAGGAAATTCCAGAGCTCACACTACTCAGACACTCAATTTCAGGATGGACAACCAGGCCAGGAAGGATTTGGCTGGCTGTAATAGACACTTTGTCAATTTAAAGGTGGAAAAGGAGATTTTAGACATTGTCAAGAAATCTGACAAATAAATGAAGATGCTTTTGCTGGAAGAGTGGCAGGTTTGTGGCAGTGGCATTCAAAAGACATAAAATGCCGAAAGATCTGATGTCTTCTAGGGCTACTCAGTCTGAATTCTTCAGAAGACATAATTTGGGTTCTTATTTCAGGCATGGATTCATAAAGACTCTTCAGCCCATGCTGAAGTCAATGATTTTTAAATATGAATTAGCAATTAGAGCATATGTTTTACGGCTCTTGTTACTTGAGAAGCTTGTCCTTTTTCTTGATCAGCTAGCTGGGAAGTTGTCTATTCACTGAGCGTAAATCATTAGCTCAGTTGGTTAGAGCATGGTGCTAATATCACTGAGGTTATGGCTCTGAAAATGAAATATTACATAGTAAAAGCTGAATGTCTCCATAGTACTTCCTGTCTATGTATTTATTTTTTGGTCCCTTCTGCTTAAAATCTTCAGCTCCTTGTCACCTAAATAAATATTCTTCTGTTGCCTACAGCAGCTGAAAAATCAGGTATTACTCAAGTCTATGCAGTATTTGCCACTTAAATCTTCACTGCTATCACATAACATAGAGTCGCTATTTTGCCTTGGACTTGTAGGGAAAATTTCATTAATAGTTCATAATTATTTCAAAATATTTTAAAATTTGTTTAAAATGAAATTATTTCAAAATTGTGTGTATACAATTATTAAATAATTTCAAAATATTTGTGCAATTATAGTAATTTCAACTAATCAAGCTGTGACAATAAAAATTATAGAATAACGTAAGATGGTTCACGCACCTTTAATTTCCTTAAAGGAGTAGTAGTGTGAAAGCCTGGCATCAGAGAACAAGTGCATCTTTCGAGGTGGACACAACTGTTGTTTTAGCAGTTGAAGGAAAACAGACTAGATGACTGATGTGTCATTTCTGTAACTAGACAAATGAATCACTCCAATTTGTAAAGTTCAATAGCTTATTACAATGCATTAGTATATTTTGTTGTGCCTAAATGATTTTTACTTTCATTTGATGGATTTGTCTGTGAAAAATTGTGGTTTGAGATTTTTAATTTACATGAAAGCAGTATCTGCTTTGCTTCTAAATGTTTTTGATCAGCAAGTAAAAAAGGAACGACAACATTTAAAGAGGGTTATTTGTTTAGAATCCTTTAAGTATTGATGTAGACCTTTTCATTGGTTTAAAGCTAGTGGTCCATTGTTTCCAAAGCAGCATGTGAAAGTGAAATGGCTTTTGGAACATCAGAATTGCATTTATACTTGTCATCATACAGGATAGGTCAATGGAAATAGAACAGAAAATAAAATTAATACTGCAGATTTTCATCAGGATTTTTCCCTCTATAATGAAACTTTCATGAAAAGCATCTAATGAGGCAAGAACATGTAATGAAATGCATCAGTGGGTCTAGACACGTCTGTCTTTGAAGTGTGTTTGAATGTCATTCCTGAGAAATAGCAGCTTCTGTGAAAAAAAAAAACCAACAAATTGAAACAGTAGTCTGGTTGAAGAGAATATAGAATAGCAAAGTAATCCTCAAAGTCTTCTTCAGAAACAATCCATGAGAAATTTACGGTAAATAAGTTTCTCTGTATTTATTTCCTAGTTATTTTCAAATCTAAGTTCCTATTTGAACTTTTTGGCTTTATGTAACCTTCTTCTGCAAAGGATTTCCAAAGTTCTGTTCCAGCACAGTAACCTTATGAAGTGTTAGTCATTTCTGATATTTAAAGCTTCTGGTAGAATGATAGCTTTCCTATAATTAGATCAACGCAAAAGACTGAAAGGGACAATCTAGGAGAACTTGTTCTCAGTTTAAAAGTCAACCTTCTCTCTTCTTGCTGAATGATTTCAGATACACACCAAATAAATTACCATAAAGTGAAATTTATCATTAGCACTCCATCATTATATTGCAGTAGCCCTTCACTTCCCACTGTACCAGACACTCTACAGATGATCACCTCCATATAGCCTGAGCACTCAGCTGTCAATACAGGGGGAAAACAGGGAAGCAGAGGCATAAGTATCCAAGCTGATTTTCAATCTAGATTAGACCTTTTTAAAAATGCAAGAGATAAATTACATTTAACAGTGACTCAGCTCAATGCAGAAGGTGCAAGCCCTGTTCTGGGATGAAAGTTTACATCACGTCATCAGCCCTCTCTGCTGTGTGTCTGCCATAACTCTGGGAACAGGGAACTTTCCAGGATGGTGGGTCTTGGAAAGGAAATGGCGAAAAACATCTCTCAGATAAAAAATCTGAGGCCCTGTGATGCCACGAGACTTTTGCATGCTGTGGCATTCCCTGTATTTAAGGGCTACCTTTGCTAAAAAAGAATCCTAGATGAGCATCCAACATACTATATTCAACTATATACTTGTTACCACCATATATATATATACACATATATTATTACACATAAATATGTAATATATATCCATCATTATTACATATATATAAATACGTACGTGTGTGTATATATATGTAATATTTCTGAAGTCTTCTAAATTCTCCACTATAGAAATACTTCACTAAAGAAAACAGCCCAGGCTGAGTTGTTGGGTTTTCTGCATCTTCTTGATAGTTCTGCTTGTGTTTAATAGTGTTCCCATTAAGACTACAGTAAAAATGAGAAACTTTATTATGGAAAGACCAATGTTATCTCAGGCAATTGGAAACAAAAGCAGAAATTATCTTGTGATAGCTCAGATAATGACCATACTTATGGTTTAAGCAGTCTTTAACCATTGTGCTCTTGTATCTTGTTTGTTGCTCTGTCTCCCAAAACATTCTCTGTTGAAGAGAAAAACGTACAAATCTGCATTTTTCCCTCATGTGTTTCTAATCCAGAAAACATAAATGAAAATTAAATTGCACAGGATGGTGCAATCAATAGCAAGGAATAACTTGAGGTAATGTGATAAATGATAAGTAATTGCAATGATAAGATAAGGCAATCAAATAGTTCATGATGCCACCATAACTTGGAGGCAGCATTGATTTCAGCTAAGTATAACCATACAGAACTACAAATTTACTGTGCAGTCACTTTCTTAATTCTGCTGGTTTGGAGCTGTGGAGGAGGACAGTGTAAATGGGAGGAAGAGCACAGGAATTGTGCCGGAATCGGAAAAACCTCGCTCTGTGTTGCAGTACTCTACGCTATAACTGTTCATTTAATTATCAGGTTCATGTAGTGTAAGTGTGGTAAGAATAGATGGTCCCCATTCATTTCACTGCTTCCCATCCCTTTTCAGCCAACTGTTACACATCTCCACAAATTATTGCCTGGGCCCTCTCTCCCACGTTCCCTTCTAACTCCTCTGAGTCACAATTAGATTTTCTACCCTTTAGCTGCAACTTGTTGGCAGATGGTTTTGGCTGAATTTAGACAGGCACAGATGCCTTCATGCTTGCTGTCTTTGCAAACAGAAAAAAAATAAGAAAAGAAAAATAACCACAATCATACTCCATTTTCTTTTCCTTCACTCTTTGTGTGTATGAATTTCTCTGTGCGCTGTGTCACCATGAGCATCTTACCTGCCCCACCTCAGAAAGGGATAAGGGCAAAGAAATGCATTGTACTGTAACAACAACTGAGGTCTGTATTTGTGGATTTATCTTCAGAAAAACTAGAAGATTATAGATCTCTTATAGAAACAAGCCTCATTAAGTATGGAACATATTTAGAAACTGAATTAGAACTGGTGGATCCTTCCCATGAGTCTGTCATGTCTGATGGTCTTCTGTAGACAAACTATGGCTCTTGCTGGTTTGCTTGCTTTCTTATCTAGAATTCTATTCCTCTTAACTCTTAATGTTTAACACAATGAAAGGAGGGAAAGGTTGTTAGCATTTAGATAACATGGAGAGAAAAGAATTACCAGCTTTATAACCTAAATTTTTGAAGGAAAAATATCTTCCTCATAATAGTTATACATCTGCAGTGAGTGTAGTTCTTAACTGTTCCTAAATTAAAGCAAATCTAAACACAAAACCACAAACATTTTAACAAAACCCCTAATTTTCTGTAGAAAGAGTAAAAACCAGTTTAAAAATCTTCCATTATTGAAGACAATCTTAGAAAGGAGTAAAGAATATATAAATCAAAACCTTATGGTATGAATTTGAATTTTTCCTTTCTAACCCCCTACTTGGCTTCTATATGTGCAGATCTGAAAAAAAATAAATCCTCTTATCACCTAGCTAGGAACTACAAAATTAATCCTAAAACTGAACTTGGCTACTCTCTTATTTGTAAATTTTTTGCATTTCTGTATTGGCACTTCACCGTCTTGTAGAATTTAGTATGAAAACTATGCCTCAAGGCATGCATCTAAAATAAGGATAAAGAAACTTCAAGGGACAAAAACAGTGGCCATCTTGACAACTTTTCCCCAAGTAATTAATCCTTTTTGTGAGAAGCAATGAAAGAGGCAGTAGTACTCTTCAACAAGTCTTTATAAATGTGAGAATCTACAAATCTTCAGAACTTGGATCTGCTATACCTGTGATTTATTCAATGTTTTATCTGTAATCTATAGCTTAACAAATTTCTTCATTGTGTTTTTGTTCTTGTGTTTCTGTACCTACGTAAGTGATAAGAGCTAAAACTGAAAGAGGAAAATGGTGTAACATGGATCATTAGAGGCAAACAGAAACCTAAAAGGCAATTTATTCTGCTGGTTCATGTTCAATTTGCATTTGAATAAGGTTCATTTCACCCTAGCATCTAAATCCAATTCTAATTTAAATTCACATCTAAATCTAATTTTAGCAAGAGCCAAATAGCGGAGAAACTTGTTATTTCTGCTGAGAATTTTACCCAAAACATGAAAAATTATAGTTATAGAAAGAATATTTTTATAATAGGATTTGCTCCTGGTTTAATAAAAGTAAATGCAGATCACTAAATACAGTTTTTTTGAACTTGTGGGAAGCAAACAAAATTAATTTCCTGTGGAAACAAGGTCAGCATACTGTCTCCATCATAGATCCCTCTTCCAGAGATTTTTTGTGAGAAGTCATTAAATTGAAACACATTAGTTATAATTGTTGCAAAATAGATACAAACCTGCAGCAATTGTGAAAAAATAACACATCCATGTGTGTGGATGACACACCTGGGAAAAGTAACACTAGTGCATTTCTAGAGGTATGGCAAATTTAAAATCTTTGTCATCTGCAGATTTACCACAATAATATCTGAATGCATTCCAAGAGAAACAGAAAATGCTAAGGAGGTGCATGAAAGATTCAGTGAGCTTCTGGCCTCCCCTCCCTGTTCATGGTGAAAATTTCTTTATTCCTTAGAGTTAGAATTTGGCAATACATGGAAGAGGACATCTTTTGTTGTGACTCTTAAGTGAAGCAAAATTTGACTGCCACCATGGGATCCAGCATCTAGCAGTTAAAAGGAAGAGAAAACTAAGGAAGGAAAAACCAGCATCAACTACAAACCAACCTGCAAGGTTTGAGCATTGTCTGAGTGCATTTTTTGCCATGTTAAACTATTAGGAGAGTTACCCTGTGCAAGCAGGTAGAAGAAGAGTTTGGAGAACCGATGATTCAAGAAAGCACTTCAGTGTTTCTTATTTTTTGATGTGTTTTCCATTAAACAACACTTGCCCAGCTGCAAGAGTTTTTTAACATCAACTGGAGCTGGATGCTTGACATAGCAGAGGCTGCATAAAATTCTGAGTGCTCCTGTCTCTGTTGGAGCTTGTGTTTCCTTGCTCCCACATGCATTCCCAAAGGATTCAAGTTCACTTTTCTCCAAAAAGATTTCACTGTGCTAAAGGCACCAGGGCTGCCTACAGGCACAGCACCTGTATGATCCATGAGGACCCACCTGTGTGGCAATTGCATTGTTTGCTCCTTCTCTCTGGCAAGCAGGAAAACTGAAGACTCATTCTCCAAACATTTTAGTGGTCATATGACTGCACTTGGGGTTTCAGCACAAAGTAAGAGACAACTCATCTTCATTTTACCTTGACACTCTAAACACTCATGTTTAAAAAGCAGCACCATTCAAAGATGTTTTTGTCCCTCCCTGTAAGCACAGAATTCCCCTGCTTGGCAATAATGCCTACTAAGCCATTCTCCTCTGCTCATCCAGTTGTACAGCTCTGTATATTTCCCTGCATTTGGTGCACACTCTTTTTTTTTTCTTCTTCTCTTTCATATTGTTCCAGAAAGCTTTTGCATCTCTTCTTGGGATGTGTTTTTTGATGACCACTTGCTGGCAACCAATTAGTGTTTTGTTTATGATGGACATTAAAAAAGGATATAGATTTTATGAAGTATTGTTAGCGTATTTTGGTTTATGATTATTTATGAAAAAGACATGAAGCTTGACAGAAATATCCTCCTGAAAGAAGGAAAGAGCACAGGAATGCTAAGTAAAGGGAGGGAAAAAGAGACTGTAGTTAAGTACTCACAAAATAAACAATAACTTTTGAAAAAAAGAAAAGATAATATTCATTTTGATGTTATTTCTGCTTTTAAATTTCAATTTTAAAGTTTCCTCCTTATGACCTCATTGAACTCTATATTATTTTAGAGCATTTGAAGGCTGTTAAATGCAGAAGTGATCCCAAAGTTTAGTTTAGATTAATCTCAAAATTTTCATTTTTTGCACAACTGGAATTGCCCAGTGCTTAATATTTGCTGCTGTAGTTACATATGTGAAGCCTGAACCTGACTCACAGGGTTTAGGAGTGGCTTTAGAGCATTTACAGACTTCCACAATTATTTGCCTGTCCAGTGTCCTACCAAATGTCTGTGTAAGAATTGAACTGTTGAGAATTTGAGACTTTTTTTGCTGAATTTTACACAGGAGAATTATTTACTTAATTGTTTTCTGTGCTTTTGAGGTTCCCAGCTGACTTAATAAAAAAAAATAAGCAAAAATCTACATCAGATAGTGAAATATGCATTTATGAGCTGGCACGTTTTTCAACATGTGGAGACTCCTGCATGTGGATATAAACACACAAGCTATCTTAATGGCATAATGCTTTTGTTCCTATCCCAAAAAAAAAAAAAAAATTTGTTTTTCCTCCATTAAACATATTCTTTAGTCCTTCAAGGATTTAATTTCTTTTTCATGAGGTGAGTAATTGAATATTTTGGCTTTTATGCACCAGCTTTTCAAGGAGAAACAGACATATAAGG
Source organism: Melozone crissalis (assembly GCF_028551555.1). Taxonomy (NCBI): domain Eukaryota; kingdom Metazoa; phylum Chordata; class Aves; order Passeriformes; family Passerellidae; genus Melozone; species Melozone crissalis. Next base: position 18,720,333 of record NW_026535820.1, read on the forward strand.
TGCTCATGCACAAAAGCTGCTAGGAGGGTCTATGGAACAGATGTGGGGTTTTTTTTCCTGGGAAATGCACTAAGCATAAGAAAATATCTGGCTAGGTGAGTCACTTGTCAAGGTGAGAGTTTTGTTGACACTCAGCCCCTTTTCATCATCGAGCATATATTTCTGCAGAGTATGATTCACAAAGGAGAGAAAACAAGTATAATATTGGATTTCAGCTCACTTAGTGCTTATGCTTTCCATTCCTACCACTTTGTCTTGGTTATAAACAAAACTTGTGAGAATTTAGGTTGGGAAGAAAGAATCTGGTGCCAGTGTGCAGGATATAGCTTCCTGGGACTTCTCAGCAAGGAACATACTTTGTCCTCAAGATGATTTATCTTTTAGAGTCAGCCTGTGCTCCCCGGTAGGATGCATAACCCAACTACTCTTACCTCATCTCCATTTACCTGCTTTTTTTAATTAATCTTCCATTATATTCTTAAAATTAAATATATTGTTGCAAATAAAAAATAAATTAAAAATAGCACAATAGATAAGTGTGGAAATTCCTGGAAACTGTGATCAGCCTTTAACCAAATCACTGGGAGTCAAATACTTCCTGGTACTTTAAACTGAATATACTTGTTTCTGTCTTGTTGTTCAGTTTTCTTAATAATTGTTCTTACTACAGCCAGAATTTAAGAAATATCACAGAAAGAGACTATTCTTGAGAATGGATATGTAGCTGGTGAAAATATTGTATTCCAGCTTACTCTAGACAATAATCAAATAGCCCTGCCTCTTTTGCCCCATTTTTTAAGAGAGTGAAATAAATAGTATTGAGAAAATACATATTTTGAAAAGTTTTAAAGGTCATGAATATTAGTACTTTATTCCTCTTTTCAGCAAATTAAATCAGTTGGTAAGAATTTTACAGAGAAAAGGCTTTCATGTTTCCATTTGCCACTCTGCAATTCTTGAAAACTGTCCGAGTTCTGAAGTAAATCCAACAGCCCTGTAAATAAAGGAAGTAATGTAAATCTTTATCCTGCCACTCAGTGACATTTTTTAACCAGTAAAAAAGTTTTGAAAACTGGCAAATTGATAAAAACAAGAAATGAAAAAAAAAGAAAGCTTATAAACCACACTCCTAGATACCATTCTTTTTATTTCAGGTGGACCAAAACAGTAAATAAGGGAAAACTATCACCATTTTTGAGAATTTTTTTCCATTTTTTCAAGCAGATATAGCTATAAATCTCAGAAGATTTCAAGCAAGGTGCTTAAAATTAAATTATAATTGGAGTGGAATGCATAAGAGCAATTAAGAGATTTTAAAAGTGTTTTGTACAGTCCTATTTGTAGTTCTGAAGAGATGGAAATTCATGTAGATAAAATCAAGACTATTTCTGAGTATTACCTGGTATTTCTCTGAAGTAAATCCATTGCATTTTGGTGATTTTTATCCATCTTCCTGATTAGGTTATCAGTAGTTTTAATTGCTCTTAAGCTCCTGAGTAGCCCATTTTGCACAGCATTTCAGTGACATTGACTATTGAAAGTGTCTAGGAAGCACTGCAACTATTGGACTAGCACACAATGTGAAGTACTATGAGTTTGATACAATGGAAAAATTTAAGAAGTATTTAGATCTCCTTACCTCAGTACCCACAGTATTGCTGAGAGGAGGACTTTTTTATCATTAACATGAGGTTTAACATTTTAGGGGGGAAGCATGAGCTAAGGATACTGATCACATTTCGAAAAACAAACACTAATAAGTTAGGAAATGTTGAAATTAAACCAACCTGCTTGATCTTAATTTAGCCCTACACTCTTAAGAAAGAAGCACATTTAAATCTTTCCATAGCTGCCCTGCCTCATTTAGTAGGTGGAAACAGTGATGCTCAGATCAGAATAATTTATTCAAAAAAACCTCTATTTTCCCCTGTCTTCAATATTCTCTTCCTCCTTACATCTAATGTACCAAATGCTATTTGTGCATTGGTGTACAGACAGATTGCTCCTTCCCTTACATGCTTCTCAATGGCATTTGTCACTGTATTGCACCAGTAAGTAATCCACGTATCTGGTAACATATTAATAATTAATCTCCTAATTTTCATAACTCCTGTGAGGTATTATCTCACCTTTATTGCTTGGGAGCCAAGGAAATGAATATAAAACCTACACCCTTCCCTTGGACATCTAATTTCAAGCTTTCCAGAGGATACCAACCAAAACCCTCACTTTAGACAGTTCAAGCTCATTCCCAGCTGACACATCTGTTCGTATTCTTCAGAACATCAGGACCCCAGGTTGGTTCCCTCAGCTTCTTAAATTAAAGTACCTTTCCTTAGTATCATATCTGAGGCAATGCAAAGAGCTGGTTCTTAGGGGCAGGGTGCAGTTGATATGCAAGGAAATTGTTCACTCTCCACAAGATTTCTCCCTCCCTATTTCTCCCTTAACCTCCTTGATTTTGCATGCAGAAGGCAAGGCAGGGTCCTGCAGCTGACATTTTCCTTCACTTCACAGCCCCCAGCAATGCCCTGTCTGGTGCAATAAGTGAAGCAGGGGAGAAGCAGAGTGTGATCGGGCAGTACAACGTGACAATATCAAACCACGGATTTGGGCAGAAGGACAAGAATTCCACGTACCTACCCCAAACCTAACGCACCCCAACACAATCCAGAGTGGGGAAATGTCCTACTTAGCCTGGAACAAGATGTTTCCATGGAGTGAATAGAAGAAACAATTTAGAATGTTTCTCTGCTGCAAGTGTGAAACAAGGTTTTTCAAAAAAAATAAGTCATACTCAGCTAAGACTTTGCAGAAGTTAAAAGCAATATATTTAGCATGAAAGATACCACTTTGTTATGCATTAAGTGCAGACTCCAAAGTGTAAGATGTATTATTTTCAAGGCAAGATTATCAGCATGATTTATGCTGGAAAAAAAAATTAGGTAGTTTCCTCTTACAGCCCCACTTTGGTTTTTTTTCCTGAAAGATCTAAAATATTCAGCTGTAACAGTAGCTGGGTATGTCTGAAAGCTGTGTGTGAAGGTATGTGTGAAAAATTATTTTGAAAGAGATTCCCATGCTTCAGAATTTCAGTTCAGACTTTTCAAGTATTGTAAAGTTATCAGCAAATGAGAAGAAGCTCTGACACAGAGAACCTGAAATGCACCATTATGAATGCAAACTTGTCAGCCTGCTTGTGGAAGTGCTACAAAGCTAATATCCTCTTTTAATGCTGAGGACAAATAAAACCCTGATAAGAATGAATACAATAATTTACAATGATTCAAGCAGTTTATCCTGACATATTTCTTGCTAATTAAGCTGTGAGAATAATTGATTTTTCTGTGAAAAAATGTGGAGATAAGCAGGTTAGTGACAGTGTAATTACTGCAACATAAATACCTGAAAAAATGTAATTTTGTTTGTCATAATGAGCCTTTTGATGTCAAGAGTAACTTTTATTTCCTGGCACATGTAAAACATCAACATAATAGTAGCAAAATAACCTCAGGTAGATAAATGCTTAGGTGCCTTCAAGAACAAAATCAGTGCTGTCCAATAATGATTAATGAGCTGAACATGTGGAGCACACCAGTTTTGTCTCAAATGTACCAGGAGGAGGTGTCCCACCCAGTCCTGGGTGTGTGTCCTGACTCCCACTGCTCAAGGCAAAGGTGGGCAACGTGCCACCAGCACAGTCAACCTGCACCACTGTCCCCTTTCAAATTATTTCCCAAATGCTAACTGGATATGATCATAACTTCTGCATAATTTAAGGGGAGATTAAACCTAATTTTCAACTCATTACTCTCAAATTAAATTATTCTCTTCTTGTTCCCATGCTCTCTTCAAGCAAAGCTACCTTGCATGTAGCCTTTAACGAAATAGTGCCTCTCAATCAATGCTTGATGGTTAAGCTTGCTTTCCTCTCTTCTTTTGGGAGTTCTTTCCTATTCCTGTTTCACACCTTTGGTCTTTCACACCTTTTATCACTTCACACCTTTGGAATTTTTATATTCTTTTGCCTCTCTATTTCTCTATTTCATCAGTTTCTAGTACCCAGCAACGTGGAAAAAAACTGACTAAAAAAGCAATGGGCCTGCGGTATTCAGCATCTTCTATTGTTTGAGCTGTAAAGGCTTTTTGGGCTTCCTTCTGTAAAACCTGAAGTTCTTGTCCATTGGATTATTTTTTGGATTTGTTGTAACTGTACTTCTGTATTTCTGCTTTTGTCATGTGGAATGAATGGATAAAGTTGTCTGGACGAGCCTTTACCAATATCAGTGTTAAGGAAGGGATGACAAGTACAGTGCCTGTACGGGATTTTTATTAATTTTCTTGCAACTTGCCCCATCTGTCCAGGTTCCTCGAAGATGGAGCAATGCCTAATTGTTCATTATAGATTTCTTCATGGAGAGCCCTTTTTCTCATGTTTTTGACAGTAATCCAAGATTAAAAGAGGAAATTCAGGTCTAAGTGACTAAATTAATTGCTTCATATCATTTTGCACATATTTAAGAGACTGGTTTCTTGACACAAAATAATGCAGACTTTAAAAAGTAAGAAGCCCATCATTAGATTATAAAACAAGCAGCACAATCTGAATTTATAATCTTATTTTGAAAAATATTCTTAAAATAATGCCTTTTAGTGAATTATAAATGAAGCAGGTTCCCATTCAGAATGCAGAGCACACCACATCATCATTTGTGTAACCCACAGCCCAACTCTGAGTGACAAATCCGGTTTCCTAAGGCCTGAGCAATTAATGGTAGTGGGAAAACTAGGCAGCAGATAGGAAGAGGTTTCTAGGAGCACCATGGCAACAAGATGTACCCAGAAGTTACAAGTCAGTTTTTTAATTTCTTGTTTTATTTGCACATCACAGGCATTTGGCCCTTGTTATTGCACTACTTTTCAAAAGTGTTACTTCTCCTGCAGTTGCACTGTTTACTCCCTGAAAAATAAAATACAACTGTAAAACTTCAAAGTAATGCTCTGTCATGAGTCAGCTACACCTCAAGGCACCCTGCAGGGACTATTTCCACAACCATTACTGTGATTTATAGTAAGGTAGAGTGTAAGGTGGATAAATATTCCACCCTGAGCAACTCATGAAGGAACTAAGATTCTTCATGCACTTAGAAAAAGTCAAGCAACCTTAAGAGTCATTATGTCATTATGTCTGGGTGCTCTGAAAGAGTGGGTAATTAATGCAAAGCATATAACCACATGGTTATATAGGACTATTAAAGCATCCTCTTAGATTTTTTAAAATTTTCCCACAATGTCCAAACCTCATCTTGGAAGCAAGCACAAGGTTGTTGGTAGCGCAAGCCAAAGCTGGGACTGTGGCTCTCTAAATTTGTGTATAAATGTTTCCAAAAACCCAGCAGTAAATCTGTGGCAGGCTAAGGCTTCATACCTGGCTAAGACTGCAAGACACTGGAAAAAGCAAAATATTATTATTCTGCTTCCTGCTTTCCTTACACCTGAACTGCTAGAAACCTGGAGTTTCTGTCTGCTATCTGCTCACAGGGCAGTTCCTGGTTTGGCAAAAGGATGTGACACCACAGTTATTATGAAAAGGATCATGTGGGAAATGATTGTCATCACCATCTTCCTACATATGAAGTAATATATAGATACAGAGCAGTAGAGCTGTCTCTTAGGTCTGTACTGCCCATCTTCTGCCCTGCTCTTGTCCCGGGGTCCCGATCTCCCATGAGTCATTTCACGTGGAATCTGTACCAGCATGGGGCATTTGAAAGACAATTTGTATGTTGCAAAGTTCTGCCAAACTGCTAAGTGACACTAGAACTGCCTAAATGGCCCTTAATAAAAATGAATTCCAGTTTTTACAGTTTTTCAGGGAGTTGTCTGACAGCCATCTTTGTTATGAAGAAATGTAAAGATGAACAAGGCAAATTATCTAAGAAGTCTCTGTCTGGACACTTGATTTCCATAGACTTATGTGCATATATGTTTGTATAAGTCAATAGACTAAAATTTTAGACTAGACTAGGTTTGCAAAACTCAATAGTCTAAAATTTATAATGAAAAACATCTATGTAAAATTTTCTATCAGTCCTATGGTCATAGGACTGATAGACAATTACTGCAAAGTATTGTTGAAATTATTTTGCATACTGAATAAATTTTAAGTGAAAGAATTAACCTAAAATTTTCTGTATATAAACAGCTGTTTTCTGCTTTGTTAAAAAAACCCACAGCATGCCTAAATCCTCTCATGGACCCATCATAGCTGCAGGATAAAAATCCATTTGAAAGTGAGAGGATGAATTGTTGGGCACTTCTTGATAAGCCTGTAAGATCAGAAGTGCAATTTCAGAACCACATGAGCCTCATGCACTGCTGCTTGTGTGTGCTTGCCTGTTCTAGCACAGCTTAAGGGATTTACTGGGGCCTGTCTGCTTTGACACTGCAGTTCTATTCTAGAATTTCTAATATGTTGTGTTATAGCTCTGTCTCCTGACAATAGTCATGACAGCCTGTTGCCTCACCCAGAGATCATGAAAACTGATGATCCAAGGGGAAAAGAAAAATGAAAAGGAACATGGGTTCTCCTCAGTGGATTTCCTACTTCAATTATTAAGAATCGGAATATTTTAATTTTTCTACATTGCCTGCCAGCTGGTTTGTCTCTCAAGCTGGCAGAGTATTTTTTAATCTTTGGGTTGGCTTTTCTGAAACTTTGTCAGAAAGACTCAGTTCTTTAAGTGCCACTCTTACTTGTTCCAGTTGCCTCTCTAGAGGGCAGCCCTGTAAATCTGGGGTAAGAAAAAATAGAAACCAATATTTTTCCCTTTTGAAGCCACTCAGACAAGGAAAATACATTGTCTAGATAGCCTTCATAGATCATAGAGATTTAAAGGAGACAAACAAACAAATATACTGATTTACAGTAATTGTCTGAAGATCCAAAACTCAATGCAATAACAGAAGTGCAAGATAAACAGTTCAAATTAAGGCAGTAATAACCCTGCTACTAAGCAACAGGATTATAGTTGACACCAGTAGCAGGTACTTTTATCCTCTATTTTATGTCCTTATCATTGCATTAAGTCAGCTTTAGGACGTTAATTTGAAATTTTCAGAGACTCAAAGGATCACAGAAAGGATAAGGTTGAAGAGGTTCTCTGGAGATCATGTGGTCCAAGCACCTGCTCACTTGGAGCAAATTGTTCAGCACTGAATACCAATGGATTTCAAATATGTCAAAGGAAGGAGGATTCACAGCCTCCCTGGACAACTTGGGCCAATGCATGCTCACCCTCACAGTAAAAAAAAAAAAAAAAAAAAAATTCCTGATTTCAAGAGGGAACGTGCTTTGTTTTAGTTAGTGCCTTTTGTTCTGTCCCTGGGTGCCACTGGAAAGAGCCTGGCTCTATCTCCTCTGCACCCTCCCTTCAGCTGCTTGTATGCATTGACTATTTCTCCCTGAGCCTTCTCTCCTCCAGGCTGTTAAGGCCCAGCTCTCAGCCTTCCCTCATGGGAGAAATGTCCCAGTCCCTTCACCATCCTTGTGGCCTTTGCTGGACACCCTTCAGCATGTCCACGTCTTTCATGTACTGGGAAGACCAGAACTGGACCAAGTACTCCAAATGTGTCCTCTCCAAGGCTGAACAGAGGGGAAGACAGCCCACTTGCCTGCTGGTAACATTTCTCATGCAGCCATACATTAGTCTTCTTTGTCATGTTCAGCTTTGGTTTCCGAGCTTCCAGGTCCTTGTGTGCCAAGCTGCTTTTCAGCCAGGTGGTCCCCAGAATGAGCTGGTGGTGACTGGGACTGCTCCTCTCAGGTGTAGGACTTCGCACTTCCCCTTGTTGAGTTTTGTGAGGTTTCTGGCAGCACATTTCTCCAGCCTGTTGAAGTCCTTCTGGACCAGGGCACAGCTCTGGTGTACCAGCAACTCCTCCCAGTTTTGTGTCACCAGCCCTCTATTGCTGAGGGAGCACTCTGCCCCATCATCCAGATCAATAATGAAGGAGTTGACTGGGACTGGATGCTAGGGATACACTACTAGCCACTGGCCTCTGACAAGACTTCATGTCACTGATCACCACTCTCTGGGCTCTCATGTTCTGCCATTTGTCACCTCACTGTCTGCTCATCCAGCATAAACTGTGAGGATCTCAGGGGGGACAGTGTCACAAACCTTACTGAAGTCTGCTTATTCTGTCTGCTGATCCCAATTTTTGACTAGTTCCTACTATTTATTGCTCCCTTCCCTTTTGATGCTAGCAACAAGCCTATGAAGACATTTTATTTGATAGACAAAAATAGTTAGGTGTTCTGCAGCAAGCTGAGCCTTACATCTGTATTTTTTCTTGCATTTTCAGCTCAGTTGCAAAACAATGAGAATGGAAATTTCTACTATTTAAAATTTACAAATAATAGCATAGCACAATATTTCCTATGTTCGGAATTTTCATATTACATTCAATTTAGGCTTCATTGTATTTTAAAAGTCTGTATTAATAAAGTTAGCTTCTCATGAGCTGCTGGAGAAAGTAGAAAGGTGAAAGTTTTGGCAACAGAGATAGAGGCACTTCATCAGTTATCAAGTGTGGGAAGCTTTTAATGGAATCAGCACATGAATTGCGTATGTCTTGTTAAACCTGCCATTACTGACAATAGAGAAGTCTGACATTAATTATTCATCAGTGGGTGCAAAAAATGGAATTTACCAATTGTTTATGTTATGGCTTCAGGCATATTGCAAATTCTATTTTTTAATTTTAATTTTTTTAGAAGGTGATAACCTTCTACAAGGAAAAAACTTGTTAAATTCCGCAGTTTTGCAAGACTGAACAGAACCCTGCCTATAACAAAATATAAAAGTATGTAGCATTTTCCTTGGGAAGATTTCCTGATCTGTAGGAAATTTAGGAGACAAGGCAATTTTTAGGCTTTTTTTTCTTCTAACAGGGAAATACTTTGTAACTTGCTAATTCTCCTTCTGAAGGATCATGAGGAGAATTAAGATAAAGATCAAATCAGTGGATTACAAAGAACTAGGAGAGGAGGGAAGAACTCCATAAAAACCAGAAAATAAAATTCCCTTAATCACAAACCCTTTTCAGAAAGTCTTCTTTTAAAGTTGTAAATAGGAATTATCCAAACTATCCAAAATGAAGAAGTCTGGATCCAACCAGTACATGTCTTTCACTTTCACAAACAGTATTTTCTGTATACGTGTCTACACAAGATATATGTAGCTTTAATTTAGTAATGCTAACGATGCCTTATAATATGTAATTTATGCTGAAACCTCATCTAATCTGTATGTCCCGCATTAGATCATCATTTATGTGTGTTAAAACTTAGCAAAATTACCTAAATAGTTATTTATTCAAGCAAAGGAAAGCCACAATGTTGCAGGTGAACTCTAAATTCTCATTTTGGCTGTATTATATGTCAGACAACAGTCTTGCTACAGAAGTAATTGAAATCAATAGGACTAGAATAAAAGTGCTTTGTGCACTGTATCTCCTTCATGGAACTGAAGAGTTTTTATTCTTCTGATTTTATAAAAAACATTTATATGAATGGTGTTGAAAAAGTCATGAGTCTCAATCCAATAAAGACAGGAATGATGCTGTAAAGTTGATGTTCGCAATGTAATATAAGCAACAATAGCTTTCAGAAAAGGGAACAAAGGGAAGGTGTATTGACACCCCTGCTCATTTTATTAACCATTCTGTACGTGGAAGAGTAATTTCAATATATCTGAGAAACATAAGTACAGTCCTTGTCCTCAAGAGCTCACAATCCAACTTCCTCAGTCTGCTGGACTGCTACAGTTCTGTGCAGGATACTCTGTTTTGGGAAAATCGTGGTTGCTTCTGTCCAGGAAGAGGGGGCTGCAAAACCAGGAGCCAAAGGAACCTGCATTGGACAGGAAGGTGAAAGAAGAGTAGCAGTTTGAAAGGAGAAAGTGAGAATGCCTGACAGGACTGGCAGAGAGTCACCTGTGTCATAACCTGTTTGAGGAAGAGGGAAAGATAACAGCAAAGCAAAACTGATGCAGTGGAAGAATAAGGACAGAAAGGGAGATGGCAAGGCAGAGCCTGAACATCAGAAGCAGTGTACAAAAAAAAAAAAAAATGCTCATCTCTGAGCAGACTATTGCCCAAGAATGCATACATACCCTAGCAAGTCTATGTTTCTGGAGAAACTGATTGGATTGTTTCTTACTAAGTTGGCTTGTCTAATTAGAAATAATAGGCCAGATTGATTAGCCTTTCCAAAAACAAGGCAAAAACAAGGATCATTTTTCCTCATTAAAATCTTGTGTGTTTGCTGTTGAGAAGCAGGAGACCTTCTGTGCTCTCTTTGCAAGATATTTGTTAGTCTTGTACACTTTGCCATTCTATTAAAAATCTGTTCATCTTCAATAAAGTTTGAAAAAATCTACAAGTCATTTTTTATTTTCAGCCCCCAACTCTTAATGATTAGAGCCAGGACTGGGAGGAAGTTTTGTTTTTTTTTTGCATAGTCTAGGGCTCTTCCATTGGTACCCAGGATTTAGACAGCAAAATGATGTCCCCACAGCAGGACAAGGTAGAAAAGGAGAAAAGAAACACAATTCCAGGCTTGTGGGAGCTGGATGTTGGGGGAGGAGAAGTTTCTAATAACCTGTTTTGAAAGATTTGGAGGGAAAATGTACACAAGACCTACAGATATGGGGATTTTGAGACAGCCACAAAGAGCTAAAGATTGAAAGGTTTGCAATGACTCTGAGCACTATGACTTTGGGGCAGGGAAGACTTATGGGCTGAGCAGATCTAAGACCAAGAAGGACTCGGTGGCTGCCCCTCTATATGGAAGAAGTGGCTATGAAGCCATATTCATGTGCTAGAAAATTAGGGTGAAGGGAGAAGACAGAGGCTGCCAGTGCCTGAGCAGACAGCCTAGGATAAACAGCTTGGGTGGTTTTGGGTCCCAGCTGGGCTTGGGATAAAAGAGAGTAGAGTTGTAGCAGCAGGGACTGGAGGAGACTGAGTGTGAAGGACACAGAAATAAATACCTGAGAGAGGCTGTGGTCAAAAAGGCAGTCACAAATAGGTTTTAGCTTGCTTCAGTTTTTGATCTAAGCCCTTAACCTCCCCGTATTGCTTTTGTCACTTTCATCCTTCATTAGAATTCATCCTTATAATACATGGTTTTTCTTTGAACTAGAATGATGCTGTAAGCAGCATTAGCGCCCTAACTGCTGTATGAAGAAAATAGTCCCTTAGTGTATGTATTAAGAGATTTAAATATTTTTGCCTTTTTAAAAAAAATCTATTTGATAATGGTCACTTCTATTTTGAGTGTAGAGATATTTCAGGAGAAGATACCTTGTGGTTATAGAACAATGGGACTGAAGCCCATGCTTAGATGGCTAACATGTAAGAGGTACAACTACAGGTACACTTGTTTGGCAATATTAACGCCAAATTTGATTGAGGCGGGTGAACTCATGGTCCTTGTGGCTCTGTGCACAAGCAGTAGGAGAATTAGTTTTAGAATTGGAATGATGGTTTGCCTTTATTTTTATATCGGATTTTTTTCTTTCTCCAGGAGTGAGCCAACTTAAGCAAGACTTCCTAATCTTATAAAGTGTAGCAGGAACGATAAACCCACAAAATCTCCGCTTCTAAAATTCCAAAATCCCAGTGATAATCACGGATGTAAGAACTCTATGGGTATTGGTCGTGTTTGAGAGGCCCCTTTGAGGATGCAGAGACCTCTCCCCAGAATTTGGGTGTGCATCTATATGGGGTTGATATGCCGACTATAGGGAGAAAAATACTCAGGCAAATTTATATCAAATAGAAGAAAACCTAGCAGTGCCTCTTAAGTCTCGCTTTATGTCGGTGTGCGTGTGGGTGAAAGCCAGGAGAGGAATTTCGCGGCTTTTCCCCGTTTTCCGGCGCCGGCCCCAGCCCTCTAGCGGTGCGGGCGAGCGGAGCCCGGTCCCGGGAGCTGTCCCCAGGCACCGGAGCAGCGCATGGAGAGCGGCAGGCACACAAGGTGAACAGCTCCGGACTCGATTGCAGGCTGCTTGCGGCTACAGAAACGATTTCCAGAGCAGCCTTTTCCTCCAGCGCTTGGGGCGTCCTCGTCTGGCGGCCAGAGCTCATCCTCTGCCCCTCTGTCCGAGCTTATCCTCTGCCCCTCTCTCCGGGCTCATCCTCTGCCCCTCTCTCCGGGCTCATCCTCCGCCCCTCTCTCCAAGCTCATCCTCCGCCCCTCTCTCCGGGCTCAGCGCTTCCCACCAACCCAAACCTGCGCTGAGCCGCAGGGCTCTTCCCCTCCGAGTGCCGCTCAGCTGCCAAGGGTGGGAGCTGCTGCTCCAGAGCTCCCTGCTCCTCACTGAGCCATGGCTTTCGCAAGACCTGCAGCCTCTCAGTGACCCACACGGGATGCTGGAGCCTCCTTGGCAAGCTGGGAAGGAAAAGGGAAAAAGAGGGGGTTCATAACCTGAAGTGGGCCATTTGAGTTCTCCCAACCCTCTACGATTTCTGGAGGAATTCTGTAAATTTTGGTAAATCATTCCAACCTTTTTCCACCGGATGCTTTTTTTCCCTTAATTAACAACATTTGTAACCTTCTCCTAGTATCTTATTGTAACCATTTCAAGGCATGACTTTTTCTCTAAATATGTGCACTGAAGGAGTGGCGCAAAAAATGTGAGAACATCTATTTACATAAACATGGGTGGCAACATTGTTCTCTGATGATCTGAAAGCCCTGCTGCAAGTCAGGGAGTCTCGAGCAGAAGGACAGCCATGTGATTTCGAGGATCAGACACACCACACAGATAGTAAATTGTGGATAAAAATAATAAGAATAATGATAAAAAAATAGATCAAGTCTTCCCTGCGCAAATTACAGGCTGGTATGTTTACAGAAACATATATTGAGTAATTTTAAATAACAGTAAATTTGGGAAAATTTGGGATCAGGGAAAGATGTTAATGCATATAAATTTTTCTTGTTTTTCTTTGTTCTGTCTGTAATTAATTTGTTCAGCTTTATTAAATAAAGCTTCCATGTGCTGGTGGAAAGCCTAGCTGCATCCTATTTTAAAGGCACCCTGGAAAATTCTCAGAAACATTGCTGAGAGCATTGAAATGTCCATCATAATAAATTGTCCTTGCCACAGCAGGCATAGGGACTGATGGCTCTCTTACACCAGGGGAAATCACAAATAACTCCTCGTAGAGAAGGGAGTGACAGTGGTGTCCAATCTGAGCGGGAAGAATAAGGACAAGTGAGCTCAGGTCCCAGCAGGGGGCTGAGGTGGCCAGCATCCCTTTGATGTCCCCATGGCCTCACTCTCTGGGTGATATTGCTGCAAGTCTGGCTCTGCCCGTGGTTCTGGCTGAGCCAGAGTGTCACAGAGAGCACACTGAGGAGATAAACCCCAGCAGGTATTCCAGGTGGGATCTCCAAATGACGGATCAAACAGTCTCCCCAGCTGCAAAAAACATGGGGTGTTTCTAGATTTTTCTGTGGACATGATTAAGTTTAAATAGGCTCATCTGCACCTGATTCAAAAAGCAAACAAAACAAAAGCCTTGGTGTGGTATCATAGAAAGAAAGCTATACTTTGAAAAAAAATTGTGCTGTGATACTCTGTATGAAAATGAACAGACCTGTTCTTGTAACTGGGCTGCATGCATTATTTCCTGAAATAATAAGCTTGGCTTATTTCTTCTCTTTTGCACAAGCATAAGTCTCCTTTCAGTGCAACTAAACTTCAGAGGTTTTTTTATTTTTATTGAGTTTAGAGTTATCTTTAATTTTAGCTGCCAAGATTATAGATTTGCCATGCTTATGATTTGAATATATTTAGCCTGTTTTTCCCCCATTTATTTATTGAAAACTAATTAATATCCAATATCTGCCTACAAAGTCTCTGTCATTAAACCAGGAAAAAGTAATGTATAAGATCCACATAAAGACAATTGTTATCATATGGAAACCAATGGAATGCAAAGAGGCAATTTGTACAGGAGGAGGAAATCTATATATAAGTATATCCTATTAGCAGGAAAGTGCTGTGTTGGAAATCTGCTAGAAATTAAGTGATGTAATAAATAACACCACAATCCTTTCAAAATTTTAATGCTTTATGTTTAACCAGTATCAACAAGATAGATTTAGAATATGTCTTTTGTGAAGAATATCCTTTTTGGAGATATGTGTGTGTGAGTGTGTGTCACACTTTTATTTCAATTTGTCACGTGAGGACATAAGGCTAGTCTGGATACATTCCAAGTTCGCAAACTATAGCTTTACACTGAACTTCAGAGCAGCTATGCTGTACTCAAATTTATGATCTGGTTAAACACTGCCTCATCACAGTGGTCATGAATGGTTCATGTCATTGAATTTCTCTCGTTTCTTTTCCTCCTATAAGACTGAGCAAACAAAAACTGAATATATGAGGCAGATGGTTTGAAAAGAGACAAACACTTCAATTTAGAAGTGATTTTGAGTCTTTAAGATCCCGTTTCTTAGTTGTTTTCATGGTAAGGAATTCATCTGACAGCAACATTGCACTATTTGCCAAATAAAGAAGTTAAATAACACGGTAGTGTAACTACTATCTGCTGTGTTGGGTCATCTCATCCTAAAAGGTCCCCAGGCAAACAGCAGCGACATCCCATGAGTCAGAAGCATGAACTGCTACTGGGCAGTGGAGAGTGACTGAGGCAAAAATGGAATTACCTGACCATCCTAATCTGTCACTGTCTTTTGCTGTGGCTTTGAAAATTCCAGCTGACAGCAACAGGTCAGATTCCCAGGAGTGGCTTTTTTTGCCTCTTGGCCTTTTTGGAGTTGTAAATCCAAAAACTAGATGTAAATTACCTTTGCTTGTCTCGAAGGTACCACCGAGGGTCATTCACCCGAGGCACAGCCTTGGTTGCCGTGCCCAAACTCATCTGTCACATGCTCCCTCCACCCACACAGCAAATTCTCCACAAAGCAGTTTTTTGTTAACAGAGCTGGAAGTCATGGTTCCCCTTTGGATGGGAGACTACCCTACTGTGCTCTGGTAGGATCCCTGTCTGCTGTGTAAATTTCCCTCATGGATTGGGATGCTCTGCTCACTCTGGATATGCAACTATCCTGCTCATTTGCCCCACTGGAGATTTAAAGGTGCCAACAAGGTCTTGCCTCATACATTAGGGATGGCAACTAGCCTTCTTCAACAGTAGAAAACCAAAACATTTTATAGCAGAGTGATTAGGGCAGTGTTTCAGGGTTGAAAGAGATTTGGACTCCAAAGAAAAATGCTGTATTGTTTTTTACCTTTTCCTCAGCTACAGCCAGCCAGCAAGCATGCTGCTCCTTGGGTGCTCAGCTGCACTTGGCTGTCTAGGTTTGCAGCCAAGTTCCAGGTCAGTTCAGTTTGTAGAACCTACTCCAAGAGGACACCTTCCTCCATATGAGGAGCATACATGTGTGCTCTGTGGACACCCTTCAGCCTGCTCTCATCTAAGACATAATTCACTACATAGAAGGAAAAGGTAAAACAAGTGCACAAACCACTCTGGTTTGCCAGCCATGTCGAAGCAAACAACTTTGCTTTGAGTAAAGAGAAATAATTAGGTAAATCAATACACAGGTGTTATGTAATTGTTTTCTTGGCATGTGCTGTTATTCATTGTCAAGTCATATAAGCACACTAAGAACAAAAGGAGTTAAAGTTAAAAAATAACCCCTATGTTATTTCATTTTTTTTATTGCATGGAGAGAAAATGAAATCTTAAGGAAGTGGGTGTCTTGAAAAAGGAGGAGGAATATAAAAATCTGTGTGTCTGCCTCTGAACCATAGAAATAATTTTTGAATTAGATTTATTTTCTGCCATTCAGGACTAGAGATGGAGGAAAAGATTAGATTATTTAATTGTGCTTTAGTGCAGATATTTCAGAAGTCATGTTATGGGGTTTCAATAGATAGGAAGAAAAAATCCAGAAAAAAGATCCCAATATTGACTCACTTGCAGTCTTCACCAGCATATACCAGTGATGTTCAAAGTGTGGTGACCCTCGTTATATCAGGAAGAGTCTTTTCTGGAAATTACTGAGACCTGAAGAACCCTGGTACATAAATTATACCATGTGAAAGGCATCCTGTGTTGTTAATTAGTGTGTGGGAGATGTAGTTAGGAAAAGGAGTTGTCAAATACCCAAAGACTTTGTGAAAGACCCAAAGTTGTGGTATCCCAAAAAATACTTTCAAGAGTACTATTATAGTTTGAAACCTGAAAAAGAGAATTAACCTTATGAGAGCACAAGCTAAGAAAAAGTTTCAGTACATTTAAAATTCATCCTTTTTTTTTTTTCCTGGTGTCGCCCCTTCCTCAGTGAAATATGCAATTTTAAAAATGAGAATCCAAGTTGACCTGTTCAGAGAAGTCTCTGCACTGTCCATCCCAAAGAAACTAAAATATAAGGAGTAACCTCCTACAAATAGTGTTTGTAAACTTTTCTCAAGAGTGAAACATTCTGCAACAAATTTCTGTAATTGTTGCAGCAAAGTGTTATGGTTGTAACAAAAGGGCTTCTCTTTCCTTCACTGAATCTTTCCGAGTTGGATGTTGCTTTACTTATACTGAAAATTCCAGTGTGATTCCATGACCATGAAATTGAAATGTTTATCTCAGTGGCCAATCTAAGTAATTTGTTCTGAGACTAAGAGATTTCATGGGCAAAAAAAAATGATTGTCTCCTTATCTCTGCCTCCCTCCCTCTCTTCTTTCTTTCCTTCCCCTTCCTCCTCTCACTTGTCCCTCCCTTCCTCTCCCTTCACCTTTTTAGGTTTTTATGTCTTAAGACAAACCAAATTGGTTCAAAGCAAAGGGAAGAAGCAAAAGTCAGCCTCCCCATCCCTCTCAGCTTACTTTGGAGTGTGGTTGCCACAGCTCACACTAAATGTGCCCAGTCCATCCCATCCTCCCTGTAGCTCCAAGCAGTTTTTATTCCTCTTCTGATGCTCTGCCAAACATAACACAGGCTGATATGTGCCAGGCTTGGGCACAGTTTCCAAAGGAAGGAAAATACCTCTCCGGGGAAGAAAAGAACTATAAATAAGTGTTCCGGAGGATCTAATATCAAATGGCAAGGTTCCATTTGTTATTTTCCAATCTGACAATTGGAGGGATGGGGAATGGCAGGAGAAAATGAATAGCCTGTCAAGTAGTCAAAGCTCTAAAGCAATGTGCTGCTTCACCATTGATTTCATCACTTGCTTTGGGTTCACACACTTCATTCAAACAGGAGAGGCATACTGAGAGCCAGTCACCAGGAGAACATGGCATTTATTAATTTATTCTTTGATACTTAATTTTAGCAGGCATGACATAGTTTCATTGACTTGGATCAGGCTTCTCTGTGCCAAAAGCTAAGCATATCTGTGGGACTGAGATTTCGTCAGAGTATTACTCCAGAAACACCCTTGTAACCTCAAACCACTCTCCAGAGCATATGATTTGTGAAAACTAACCTTCTGCGACTTTTGAAAGCAAAAAATTTCAGAGAAAGAAAAAAGCAAAATTTGCCTTTCTCATTTACAACTTGTTTTTTGTGTACAACCCTTATTCCAGCAGATTCCAGCCTTTCAAAGAACTATATAATTAGCTTTTTTTCCTCAATTAGGAGATTGTGAGTTTGCCAAAGAAAACATATTTTGAATGTATCTTTTATCACATGATCAAAGATCACATATATCTTTGCCTATAATGAGAAGCTCATGTGCTAATGTTCTGTAGTGGTCCAAAACATACGACTGCAAAAACCTTTGATGTATCACTAATTGGTTTTAGCACCATAGATTAGGTGCTGAAATCAGTAGGCAAGAAATTGTGAGTAGTAGGTGGAGAAGGGATAATTCTGATTCTCACCATATGCTTTGAGAAATCTAAATCATTACAGCATAAGTAGAAAAATAAGGCATAACTTGTTGCTTTTTTTACTCTTAAGAGAGTCTCATAGATTAGCTGTATGATCCAAAAATATGCTTTGTTCTAAATCATTAAAAAATCTCCATTTCACAGTTTTTATTCTTGTAGAAACAACATCCATCTCGCCTGCAATGTGCTGTGCGTTCTAACACCTAATGTGTGGTGAAGAATGTAGTAACAGGGGAAATATATCTGCATAACGCATGAAAAGTGCCAAACCTTTAATTAATTTCAGACACTATGTTGCAAAATAGCAAACTCTATCTATAGACCTCATCTACACCACACAGAAACAGGAAAAGGAGGCAAGTGATGTTGTACGTGCTCTCACGATGGTGGTTCATGTTACATCTTTGATAGATTCTTGTTATAAGCACTTGTTATTTCATAAGTAATGAAAATAATAGGTGGCATGGCCTAAGGATCATTGGCAAGCTGGGAAGAGAGAGCTCTATTCTGGATTGAAAGCTACATGGCTGCTCTACACAGAGGAAGCTGCAGAAGCACACTGCAGCAGACATCATCTTTGGCTTTAGAATATCCTCAGATGTTCAGTAGTTGGGATTTTTTTAATGAAAATTGAGTGATTTGTGTAATTCCATGCAAGCATGTGCACACTCTTTTCCTGTGGGCCTTGTTACCCATTTATTACCAAAACTCAAAGTTTTGTGTTCACAGCAAAGGTATGGTAAGTATTTTATCTCCATACTTCTTATTTAAAAAAAAAAAACAACCAAACAAACAAGCAAAACAAAACTCCCAAAATGTCCAAACCCCACCAAAATGTAACCCTAAAAGAAGTAACAATTCAGGAACATTTCTGCTCCACACTGCCAAAGTGTCTTTATTTAAACAATCAGTATTAGTTTGAACTTTTAGTATTTAGCTTAACTTTGAAGTTAATCTCCCTTATTTTCAAGGCTGGCTTTGGGGGCTTTTTTGTGTGTGCACATGTGGAAGCTGAGACTCAGAGGTTTTTAATGTTTTTTATTACAAGTGGGATTTTTTTAATGGCATGTTCAATTCAAAACCACTAATTGTTGGATAGTAGATTAGGACCCCTACTGTTCATTCCAAGGAGTTTCTCCCTATGGAAAGCAGAGGATGAAAGTGATTGCAAATGTACATTAAACCAAGATGCCAACCCCTTTGTATTGCTAGAGCATTAGTAAATGCTCAATAGTAAATAAGGATTTGGTCCACTATTTACAAAAAACAATCCTATTCAAAGTATCACTCAGGATTTCCAGTTTCATTTTTTATAATAAACATTATTTTTAATGTTACTGTAAAGGAACAAAAAAGTAACTAAATGCACCACATTGCTGTGTGTTTCCCTTGAAAGTGAACCACAGGGTGCCCTCTTTTGATGGCAGAGTGAAAGCTGAAGGCAACAGAGATATGGATCCTTTTGGCCCTGATTTAAATCCTCCCTACTGACTTTGATAGTATCCTGAAAGGGATGTTTCTGTACTTTGGTGTAGTTCACTAATTTAATGTAAGACCTTCATACATTTTTCACATACATTTTTACCCAGATGATCATCTTACTTTTATCTCAGTAGCAGAGCACCACACTCTCACATCAAACAAATCTTCTTGGAAGTAAATTTTCATCATCATTAGTCTCCTTACATGTACTCATTTAAAAAGGTTTGCCTTCTTCTCCCTCCCTCCACTTTCTTAAATACACATTTAACAGATAAAAATATTGGTTATCTTGTGTGAGACAATGTCAGTATTGCCAGAATACAGGCAAATTTTTTACACAGGGATGGCTGCAGCATCTTACAGATCACTTGTAAACTGTTAAGTTTCTCATGATATTTTGCTACGTGAATAGAACTAACCACCCATGTGTGTTGCCTACCACAAAGAGAAGTGGGGGAGGTGATGGAACAGACTATTGTTTCCCATAAAAATTTTATCTATTTCTATAGAACAGCCAGGGAGGAGAGGGGGATAGGCTTTTTCAGTTGTTTTGTTTGGGGTTTTTTTTGTTGTTTTTCTTTTAGTTTGTTGTTTGTTTGTTTGTTTTTTTAATAAATGCAGTATAAAGAGTGAAAGTTCAAACCTAGAATAACAAAGTCATTGTGATTGGTGAGTGAAAGCAACACGACAGAGAAAAATTGTTTTGAAAAATGGATTTGATTTCTCACACAGTTTTACATCTACTTCAGGCTGATTCATTCAGTTTTGCTCTGTTCCTGTTACAGTGATGTTGCCTGAGTGGAGCTTGGCACTGGCTGCTTTCCTCTGGCTGACTTTCACCTGGATGTGCTGATGTGCTGGATACTGATGTGCCAGTGATGATGCTCATTAGCAGGGCAGCATCTGGCTGAACAGGGACACTACAAACAAACACCTGCCAGGACACTTTCCTCATAGCTGGGGAGCCTGGTGCATAGGTCAGCAAGCTTTCTTGGCATCTCCTCCCCTTGCTTATCATAAAAAGGTCTGCTCAAAAGTAGTGAATCTTTACTTGCAGCAGAGTTCCTTGGTTTCCACATTCCTTTAAAATTAGCTTTAAATGTGCCTGTTGACTGTTGTTCTCCTTCCCCAATCACCAAGGATCAAGTATCCATGGTAATGGCCTCCCTCTATTAGTCTGGATCACACAGGGACGACCTCAGAGGTCAGAATCCCTTTTTCATCTCAAGGTTGTAAGAAAGAAATGTGTCTATTATATTAGGCTTTACAGTGAAATTGTAAAGAATAGAGGAAATAAAATTATCACTGAAGGCACAATTCCTGTTGAATCTTTTCATGCACCTTGTTGTTTCTGAGATCTGCTTTAAAAGAAAGCCCTTAAGATGCTCCCTAAACATAGTGTTTGCAGTTGAAAATTTGTGCCTCTAAGATTTCTGTAATTTATGTATCCAGACTGGTTGTAAATTAAATGCATAGGTTTTACTGCAACAGGAATTGCATTAAATCTCAAATACACCAGTTAACATAGGCAGGGAAGTTATTAAATATGAGCTTGCTAATTGAGCAAGTTCCTTGTAAAGGAGACTTGCGTTTGCTTCTGACAAAATACCAGTGTGATGTAAATTGCCATTCTACAGCCACTGACTATCACAGTGATGAAAATTGCACTACTGTGCCTGCAGATTTAAAAATAAACCTAGTGTGAGCATGGAGGGAGAGAAAGGACAGATTTCCCAAAATAGGTTGTGCAAAATGTTTCCATTTTCTCTTTCTGAGGTGTTGTCAATTATGTTAGTATCAAAAAGATTTCAGCCTTCTCAAGTTACTCATGTTGCTTTCCTCCAGAATTGCTGTGCTTACAGATTGACTTACCCTCAGCTGCCTATGGACATATTCTTGTGCTATAAATCAAAGCAGGGCTTGTATTAAAAAAGCTCCTGGTAGCCTCTATTATTGAATGTCATCATAAGACAATAGAACAGTGAAAACAAAAGAAAAATAGTGGCTTTTTACATTATATATAGCAGGACAAAGCCCCTGTTAAAGTGGGAACAGAAAATAACCCTTTTTCTTTAAAACTGAGATGGAAAAAAGAGCACCTTCAGCCTTCAATGGTAAACAGTGCATTTTCAGTGACAAATCACCTAAATGGGTGGTCTCCCCTCACCTGTGATTTGCAGCTCATTATTAAATGTCAGTCTCAGACTGTTGCCTTCAGCATCTCCCCAGACATGAGCTCAGCAAGTGTCACCACTCACTGGGAAACCTTCCTTCAAGCACGAGCTGCATGAGCCAACAACCACTTATGACTCAGGAAATGATGGATCAGCTAGCTGGGCTGTACCTGCAGTAGATCAAACACAAGAGGGATGTTGGATGCTAAATCTCATTCATCAGCTATGTGTGACACCTTGTAAAGCTAGAAAGATTTTACTTTGTCCTTCCACCTTGGATCCAACAAGGCTTAGAGGGTTGCAGTGTGCATCTTAAAATAGAAACAAAATTGGTTTGCTCTGGGAAATGCTTTTTCTGTGGAAAATACTGCAACACCCAACAGCAAGAAGTGGGTCATCAGCATTTAGGCAACGCCCATTTTTGGACCCTACCCAATTTAAATCTTCTGGGGGATGTGCAGGGGCATGATCTGATCATTCCATCCCTGTGGGGCAATGGAAAAAAGCACGTGCTGCTGGTTTTATGGAGGGTTTTTTCTCCCATTGACAGAGCACATGTCCCACTGGGGTTTGCACAGCAGATATTGCAACAAGTGTAAGGATCAGCACTGATTAACAACCCACCCTCTGGATGGCCCGTTCCACTGCACAGGTCATGGCAAAGTCACCAGAAGAGCCCATAATTGATAATATAAGAAAGATTGCAGTGCCCTCTGGCAGGTCTGTCTTAAAATTCCTCCTAGAGGTGTTTTGGGTTTTTGCTTCAGTAGTTCACAGAATCACAGACTCAATTTGGTGGGAGAAGGCCTCTGCCATTGTTGAGTCCAACCTTTGACTGAACACCACCACGTCAATTGGAGCAGGGCACAGAGAGCTGTGTCCAGTCTTTCCTTAAATACCTCCAGGGATGGTGACTCAGCCACCTCTCTGGGCAGCCCATTACAATGCCTAACAACCCTTTCTGTGAAGAAATTCCTCCTAATGCCCAGCCTAAACCTTCCCTAGCACAGCTGGACACTATGTCCTCTCATCCTGTCTTTAGTTATTATTTTCTGAATTGAATAAGCAATTGTTGCCTCAAAACTGATCTCATTGCTTTTTTATTTATTGACCTTGAAAGAACAAATAAAATTCTGATTTCAAGAAAAAACAGCTTTTCATCAAAAATAAGATGTAAATTATAAAAACATGTGATGGGTAGCATGAAAAAATATTTTAGAAAGCAACAGAATAAAAGTATAAATTATATTTTTAGGTTTTGAAAAGGAAGATGTCTATTCTGTGAGTGTTTTAGAACTTCATCTAGTTTCACTATTTCCTTTCCCTCATTTTTCCTTTGATAAGTAGAAAAAAACAAGGGAAAATAAAACTCCCTCATTTTTGTGAGTTCTTGACTAAAGAAAAGTTGAAAAAAGAATGCTTCTGAACAGAGCACATAAAATATATAGATCATTGCAATAACTATTAGAAAGCTATTGTTATTGAAAAATAGCGTTTCAGGTTTTATTACTAAGAAAGTGTTAGGCATTGCCACAATATATTTTTGATGCATAGTGCTGCTGAACATGCTTTTGAAATTATTTTCATAATACTACATTACTGTAGAGAGAGCTATCAGAGAGAACTACATGTCTGTCTAATGGTGG
This sequence comes from Melozone crissalis, assembly GCF_028551555.1. NCBI lineage: Eukaryota > Metazoa > Chordata > Aves > Passeriformes > Passerellidae > Melozone > Melozone crissalis. The sequence continues at coordinate 18,743,575 of NW_026535820.1, forward strand.
CTTGAAACCATTCAACATTGTAAAAACATGCAATATATGAGATAAATGCATATAATTTAAGTGTCAGAAATGTTACACTCGCTCTGAAAGTGAGTACCCTCCTATCCACTTTAAGAAAAAAAAGAGAGCATTGAGACCTACATCCTGTGATGTTCACAAAACCTCCAAGTGGCTTTGCTGGACTAGACTAAGTGCTCTTACTTCAACTGTAGCCAATAAGAGCTAAAGAACCTTGGTCTTGCAATGCCAATAATCTTTTATAAACCCAATAAAGAATGATAGCATCATTGTTCTGAGTGTCCATTGGTAAATGTGAAGGTTGAATTTCACAAATGCAATATTTTTTTTCTTAAAAAACAGAGTTCAAATTCTGTGTATTTGGCTCATATTAGTGGGAGGATAGGGTGTATGAATTTCTATTTCTCCTCATAGACTTAAAAATGTTGAAGAATTTTTAAAAAATCCTTTAATCTACAAAAATTTTTGCAAGAGGTCTACAAAAAATTGTAGAAACCACAATGCTAATATGCTACTGTGGCACAGTATTTCCAAGAGGTTTTAAAAACTGCTGATGGTTAATCTTAAGATGTTCTCAATATCTCACCAAAAATAAACAGTGCTCCTGTGGGCAATGGTATGATAGATTAGAAATCAAAAAGGCCCTAAATCCCAACCCAGCTTGATTCACTGATTCATTTTGTGGCCTTGGGCAGGCCATTATAACACTCTATTCCTCTCACAGCTTATCTAAAGAATGTAGTAAACGTCATAACTATGCTGAAAAATCCTCAGGTACTAAACTGGCCTCTTTTTTTATTTTTTAAATAGAATTTGAAGCAGCAAAAGAAAGTCCTTCATCATAAATGAATTTGCAGCCTAAATTCAAAGTCCATTATTTTCCTCATTTTGAGCTGATGCCACAGAACAAAACTGTTACTTTTATCAATAAATAACATGACTTGTGGGGGCACTTTAAAAACAAATATCAGCTACCACAGTAATTACAGATTTCAGTGTACTCTTCACAGTATTTCTATTGATACTTTTCACTTCTCTTCATATTAGTTTTTAAGAACTGAATTTGGATATGTCTTAATATTTCATGCATCCAGAGGCAAGATAATTCTTTGCTGACTTGTACAAATAACTGTAAATCTTCCCTCCTGAGTGCCCTCTCTGGAACAAGGCTGACAGGCATGCCATGACAATGTCCTGGTTCTCCATGTGATGCTCACTGTCATTCCAAACTTATAATACCTGCAGCATGAATATCCATTCTCTTTTTCAACGGTATGAGTGACAGAGGGAAATCATTTTTATGCCATCAACATATTTTAGAAGCAAGCAGAATTGACTACCAGCTCAAATGGTACCCATGAAAGGCATTTCACTGGGAAGGGCATTAATCTAGGGATCTCTGTCCCATTCTACTACATTCCTTGTTATCTGAGAAAAAGCATTTAGTCTCTCCATGTCTCAATCCTGCATCTGCCAGGAGAATAGGAGGTATTTCCTGACCTCACATGGGTTTTGTCAAGATAAATATATTACAGTGCTGAGATTGTGCCAAGGGTGTCTCTAATCTACTCCCCTAGGAAACTACAGCTCAGAAAATGATGTCAGTGGAAGGATAGTGTTGCAGTTAAATGAGAAGGGAAAACTCCAAAGAAATACACACCTTGTTCTTCAGGGTTTTGGGTTTTTCACCCCATTTAGTCTGATTTCAGTTGCTAATTGAAAAGTTTACAGAAAGGGAATTTCTGTATTTATCCAAATTCATCACAGTCAGCAAGTCAGCACAGAGACTTAAGTCAGGTTTCCCAGGGTCTTTTGGACAATTTGTCATTGCTGAATTGAAGCTGATGTAACAGTGACAGTCGACAATGAGATTCATGTCGAGTTACATTAAAACTTTTTGATATTCACTACACCAGGGACAGGAAGAAATGCACGTGGAGCAACAGTGGTAATGGGATTTGATGCTAATATTTTACCCTCCATAAGATCAAGAACTCTCCTTAAGTTTTCCAGGAACATTTCCCACTTTGTGGCTTGACATAAGAATAACGCTAACAGGATCTGGCATGTTCTGAGAGACTGTTTGGGAACAGGAATTATCTGGTACTTCATTGTGTGAAAGAGAATAGGACCAAAATATTAAATGCCACTGAGTATACAAAGACATACAGGACAGTACTCCTGGAAAGACCCTGCTAAAATTGTTTCTCAGAAACACTGAAAGAATAAAGAAAGAAGATCAGTCAGTCTTCAAAGAAAGAAAAAAAATATTACAAAAGAAAAAAAACAAAACCAGAACAAAAAGGTGCTGTACACTGTAAGGAAATCACTAAATATCTCACGTTACATGGCTTCTTTCTTAGAAGTAAGGAAGAAATAGGAATACTGTAAGAAAAGAGCAAGAGTCAACTAGATTCCTTTTGCCTGAAACTGTAATGTGTTATTGAATTGTGGACTCCCTTGTTTTCTTTGTTTCAATGAATCCTGTTATGAAGAAGGAAAACAATGTATTTTTCTTTCTTGTGCACAAACAAGTTTCAGACTATTCTGAGAAACCTTCTTTCAGCTGGGCATACAAGAAATATTTCTTATGTATCATGTACATAAAAAATTGGCCAGAAGGTCCAAAACTGTGATAAAAATGTTATAAATCTTCATAGCAGTAGGATTGCTGTAGTTTAAAAAGCTAGTTTTCATTCAGAGGGTTCCACTGTGTGTCCCATTCCTTCATGGTGTATTTGGTTTGGATGGCAAGGTTTTGGTACTAGGGGGGTTTTGTAGAAACAGGCCCCCCTGACTAGAGAAGGATTGGTATTTGACTCTGTTGATTCAGAAGGCTGAACAATTGCTTTATTAAAACTATATTATATTATATTATATTATATTATATTATATTATATTATATTATATTAATACTCTACTATTAGAGAGATATATTATATTATATTATATTAATACTCTACTATTATAGAGATACTATATTATACAATACAAAAGATACATATTAAAGAAAACCTCGTGACTGTCTCCAGACAGTCAGGACATAGTTTTGAGTGATTGGTTAAGGGATTAAAACAATCTTTAGTAGAATCTAATTGATAAATCACTTCAGGTAAATTATCTTCCTAACATATTCTTCATGTGTAAAACAACAGGAGTAGAGAATAGAGATAAGAATTGTTTTCTCTTCTTCTCTCCGTGCTTCTCCAGGAAAAATCTTGGGAGAGAAAATGATCTCTCTGTTCAGAGAATGTGAATGCCACGGGAGGGGGCACCTGGGTGTCTTCTGTGAGAAACTGCTGGAAGTTTCTCCTATGCCAGCCAGTTGGCTGTCCAAAGCTGAGGCCATCAGTGATGGTGGTAGTGCCCTGGGGATAACATAATTAAGAAGGGATGGGTTAAAATTGCTGCAGAACAGCAGGTAGAAGAGCAGAGTGAGACACGTAAGAGAAAGAACACCTGAGTTCTTTCTCAGCTGTTGAGCTGAGACAGGCGGGTGGGTGAAGAAAGAGGTGAAGGAGGTGCTCTGCGATCAGGAAGAGAGAGTCCCCTGCAGGCTGGTGCAGACCATGGTGAGGCAGCTGCGCCTCTGCAGCCCATGGAAGACCCTGGGGGAGCAGAGATCCTCCTGTGGCCTATGGTGGACCCCATGCTTAAACAGGTGATTTCTTGAAGGAGGCTGTGACCCATAGTAAGTCCATGCTGGAACAGCCTCCTGCCAGGGCCTGTGGACCCACTGAGAGAGGAACCCAGGCTGGAGCTGTTTGTCCCTGAAGAGCAACATCCTATGGAAGGGTCCCACACTGCACCAGGTGAAGAGTGTGAAGAGTCCTCTCCCAGGAGAAACAAAGTGATAAATTAACCACAGCACTCTTTCTCCATCTCTCTGCACTGCTGCAGGGAAAGTAGTAAGAGAAATCAGGACTGAAATGATGTCTGGGAAGAAGGGAGGGCTGGCAGGAAGGCATTTTAAGATTTACTTTTATTTCTCATTACCCTACCTTGATTTGATTGGTAAAAAGTTAATTTTCCCCAAGTCAAGGCAATTTTGCCCATGATGGTAATTGCTGAGGGATGTCTCCTTTTCCTTACCTTGACCGACAAGTCTCTCATTATATTTAATTATATTTTTTACATAGCATCAAGCCCCCATACCTGGCAGACAAATATCCATACCAAGGCAGTGGCTGATGCTACGATCTGCTGGTAGAGCAGAAAGAAGCACTATGAGAGTCATTGTAAGTCTGTATTCTCCAAAAATCAGTCCTGTGTAAGGAGCAAATTTAGGACATATCCTGCCCAGTCTACACATCACAAAGGACTCGAACAAAATGTAGGAGACAGCACAGACTGACACCTTGGTTGTGAAATTCCATTCTGCCCATTATATGGGTCCCTCATCGCCATTGTGTGAGCCACAAAGTTTGGCAGCACTGTGAGATCCTGCATTATTACAGGGAGCTAGACACTGTTACAATATTGGATGCCTACATGAGCCAGGAATAAATTTAATCACAGACAGACTAAGGAGAGCAAAATATACAACCTCAGTAGACCATTCTACAGAGCCCTGGCAAACAGCCTTAGTTCTACCCAATTGAATTTGCTTTCACCATACTCTAGGGATCTAAGTGTTTAAGGTTATAGACACTTTTCAGAGGATTGTAAATAAATTAAGAGACATGTAAAACTTTGGCAAAGCAAATATTGATGAAGTAATTGTTTATAGACGTAACGGGGACCTCACTTATATGAGAGCTTTGATCCCTCAGAACTCAAAATCTCAATTAAAAATTAAAGCATGCTCAATGTGATATTCCTGAAATAGTATCCGGACTCCGGTGGGACACAATGGTATGTTTTCTTGCACTCTAAACATGATACAAGGTTGGCTTTGTTCCATACTGTTCCAGTCCCTGAGCTAAACATAAAAACTCCTCCAAATCATCCTAAAAGAAGACCAGATGAGATGGGCATTTGTATTTCTTTGACAAGCTTGAATCCTGGGAATTCTGTATTTTTTGGTCTAAAAGGTGGTAAGTCATCTTAGCTGCCTACTGGCTGTACTCTTCAGAAGTTACAAAGCTATCCCAAACTTTAAAATACAACTGTGCTGATAAAACTCCATGGGACTAAGACCTGATCTGCTGGAGAAAAGAAGTACACTAGTTGTGTTGCCTGAATTGAGACATTAAGCAAAAAAATAACTCACTGGGTAAAAAATCATACAGTAAGTTTCAATTAAAGTTGAACTACTGGAAAATCCCTCTCCTTCCCTTCCTTATCCTGCTGATTTGGCTACTATAGACTTGAGTTTCTTCAAAGTAGTTAGTATGGTGCTCTGTTTTGGATTTGTGCTGAAAACAGCGTGAACAGCACAGAGATGTTTTAGTCACTGACAAGCAGTGACTGAAGGCCTTTTCTCCCTCTCACCCCACCCCACCAGTGAAGAGGCTGGAGGTGCATAAGAAGCTGGGAGAACACATCCAGGACAGCTGATCCCATCTCAGCAAAGGGACATTCCACACCATTCCACAAAGTGCTTGGCATATAGAGATGGAGGAAGAAGAGGAAGATGGGGGATGTTTGGGTTGATGGCATTTGTGATCCTGTGTAACCACTACACATAATGGAGCCTGGCTTTCCTGCAGATGGCTGAACACCTGCCTGCCTATGGGAAGTAATAAGTGAATTCTTTGTTTTTCTTCAATTGTGTGAGTGTCTTTCAGTTTACCTATTAATCTGTTGCTATCTCAGCCCACGAGTTTTCTCACATTTTCTCTTCTAATTCTCCTCCCCATCCCAATGCAGCATTATTGCAGTTAAAAATATGGTACAGCAGCATGCACTGCTGAATGAAGCTCAAAGGAATGTATGTTTTGATTGCCAAGGGAACAGGGATCCCGCACAAAGCTTGCTCTCAGTGAAGAGATTTGAGGATTGGGAAAAACAGTCAATTGTTCAGGAGAGAGAAACACGAAAACTAATGAACAAAAATGGGCAGGGAGAGAAACCACAGCATGTTCCAAGTCAAATTTAGTTTTGCTTTGGTTAAAGGGAAACTAGCTATTAACTGACAAGTAAGTGTTTATATTAGGTGGGGTTTTTTGAGTGTTTGCATAAATAGGCAGGTTTACTGTCTTGGAGCATTAGGAAAAAAAACCTATTGACAGTATTCCAAATACTATTTGTTATCTCAAATATATATGCAGAAGTCTTCTAGGTTTCATATATATTCACTTTATATGAACCTCTGTCTAAATTTTCCATCAAAAACCAACTGAAAACTTTTCATCCAATAACCTGGTCTTTTACAAGCAATACCTTAGAGCTTTATCTCTGTAATACCTCCCTACAAGCCCTTATTAGATAGGGCTTTTACACTTCAGATGGGAATTAAGGTGGCATCAAGGAATAAAGGGATGAAAGCAGAGTTGTATATAAAATTCCTTCATAATCTCCTTGCCCATCACAGCATCCTTAGTTCTGAGCTCTTTATGACTCTCAAGCAGTGATCCTTGTGTGTTCTGCTCTGCGGAAATGCACATTTCAAGGACAAAGTGCTAAAAACATTTTTCCTGCTTGCATTTTTAAAATTTTTACTATAGAAAAATATTGTAATGATTAAGGTGAAGACACCTTAATGTCTTTAAAAAAAGCTTTAAAAAAGCCACCCTTCATATTAAAAATACATCAGAGGTTTCAGATATTTTATGAGATTGAGGGAACCTATGTCTTCTGGAAGACAAGAAACATTGTTGACAATTGGAAAGGATTTAATCACAGGTGCTACTACAAAGTGAAAATACAGATAGTATTACACAGGAATTTATTCCGTCACTACAAAGTCTGCATGTGGCATAGCAGCTTTCTTTACTGTTAAAGGATTTACAGAAGCACTCTAATTCATAAATGTCATTAATAAAAATAACTTCACAATTCCATTTCATTAAAATTGTGCATTAGTTCATGCATGCTACAAATGTTAATGGATTTGTCTCTTTGGACTGTTCATTTGCAGTGCCTTTCAAACACTCTATACTTAAGATGCAATAGCTGTTTGCAATTGACCAGATAAGTCACAAGACAGTATTTTTGCACATGGCTTAATAAATGTGTTGATCTACATACTTGTGCTTGTAAATGTAGAGTTTTATCACTATGTGAATATTCATGCTTTTTATATTGATATTCTCTTCCTGTAAATAGCTGTACCAGAAAAACTCTGTGTTATGAATATTTGCAGAAGAGGAACAGATAAAAGAGACAGTATGTTGGAGGTAAATAATTTGAACATTTGTCGTAATAGTCGGACTAAATATTTTGCAAGATTTGCCTTTCCTTGCTGGAAAACAGCTTCTCTGTAAGTGAATTGAGAGTTTCTCCTATTCCAACCTCCTTGCTTCTAGGGGGAGGTGCAGAAACCCTGTCTTCCCCAACATGTTTTCAGGTCTGACCTATTGCATCTAGCAAACCCAACGAGCTCTCCAGGGGACACCAGACTGTAGGAAAAATGTCAAGAAAGGCAGCATATGTGGATCATAGGAGGTGAAACAGAAAGCCTTTGAGTTACTTCTAATATAGTCCCAAAATAGAAATTTCCATCCCAAGCCGGCACATTTCATATCCACATGATTCTGAATATTTGATGTCTATTCCCTTGGTGCTGACCTTGCTCCCTACAGCTATATACAACCCACTCTTTCTGCAATTTATAACAGAAATGGAAATGTAAAACAAAATCACATACTTGTGAGTAAGCTTGGCTTTGTACTCAATGTGCTTGCTGCTACAGCTGTGCCAGATTTGACATTCTTGAGGCCCAACATATGTCATTCCAGTGACAAAAAGCTATTAAATTTTAAAGCTGAAATTTCTAATGGGGTCCTTTGGAGAGCAGGTGGACTCTTGCAAAGGGCAGCCTCTGTGTCTTCCCCATCAGTTAATCTGTGATATTCAGAGTTGCAGAGGGAAGGTAACCAGATGCTTGTGGCTCTCTGCCATAGTTTCACCATGCAGGGGTTCCTGCTGGGCCTTTGGCTGCTGCTCTTGGATGGGAGAAAGCTGTGCCCAGGTATCAGCGGGAGAAGAACAAGGAGCATGAGCAGCTTCTGCTGCACCTCTGTAGTTGTAATGCCCCATAGCCAGCTCCTAACAGTGAGATCACAGTGACTCTTCATTAGCTAAGAGCTGAATGTCACTGTCCAGGACACGGACAAATCATCTGACCTTTACTTGCAGCCACAGGTAATGTCCTGGTACCTTGCTGCTGTTAATTTTCCTCCCTCATCTCCAAGTAACTCTAAGCATTTAATAAAATGCAATTTTATTGCTGGGCAGTGTCTCCAGGGGATGATATGGCTGTGTGAAATCTCCATGGGAATCATTGCATGCCTTTTCAGGCAAGCTGAGTATAAATGTGATGATCTTCTGATTTTTCTATCTTTCCACAAATCAATAATTTTCCAAACTACACTGCCCATCAGCTCTTCAAAGATCATACAGAGCCTCAAATGCACCAAGCTCTTTGCCAAACTCTGCCAGCGAACTGGGGGTCCTTCTTCAGCAGCAAACAAGAGAGAGCACATGTGTACCAGGCACAGAGGAAAAGCAGACAAAACCAAGTGCTCTCTAGTCAACAATCTAGTCAAATGCTGGAACATCATTAATTTCCTTCTGAGCCCCTATCCCCTCCAAGGAGGATCCCTGCCAAGCATAACCTGGTGTGCAGGACCATGCTGCCTGCCTGCCTCCTGGGGTCCCCTGCTCAGGCAGGAGAATTTGGGGGAGAATGAGAACTAGGAAATGAAAAGTCACAAAATTGCAGAGAGTGAAGCATGCCTGTTTGTGTGGCCTTTCACAGTTAAAGTCTAGAGCTTGTGGATTTGGGTATGGGGGCAGCAGCCATGACACCTCTTTTCAGCTGCTGCCTCTCAGCTCTTGTGTGCTTTCACTTCACTGGAGAGATCACTGGTGAGGAACCACTAACCAAAGAAAATCTTTTTGCCTTTGAAGCTGTCTAATTTGAGCACATGCCTCACCAGTTTTGGTTAATTACACAAGAAGTTATTGATAAGGAAGCACAAGAAATATGCATACATGGTGTGACACTCACCAGAGCAACAGCCTTTTCTGGAGAGTGGTATCCTGTACTGCTACAATCTCACTTGCTACAACCCCTCAATGAAATAAATCACTCCATGGGAAATGCATAATGCAGTTGAAAATAGAATGGTTCTCATTGTTTTTAATCCAAACTGGATACGCCCTTATTGCCCTCTTTGTCAGAGCTATGAAGGACTTAATAGCCTTCTTGTGCTTGCATGATTATTTCAAATCACCTTTTTAGTAATTTAGATTTTAACCAAAGATGTGTTTGATCATGCTTGAACTTGCAAACATACTATTTAAAAGCTTTACTTCGTTTCTTGATAACAGATTTTTATATATAATTTGCAAAATGAAATGCAACATTTATCCCTTTGACCCTGAGACTAGCACCTTTTCCTCCGTGTTGGCTATCTCCACCTCAAGAATTGTCACTGCCTCCTGCATGACTTTCATTTTGTTCTCTCTTTTTTTCAGAGATCTGTGAGCATTGGTCACATCACTCTTTGAACAATTCTGCTGGCTTCCACATTGCTTCTGCTCTGCATTCACAGCAAACGCTGTACCGGCCTCATGGTGATCCCTGCTACAAATCTTCACCCCTCTGGTTAATCCTGCTCTGCTGCTGACAGAGATGATGTTGCTGTGCTGACTGCTCTATCCCTCATGCACTTCTGTCTTGCTGGTGAGATTATGCAAAAAAATGCACCAGATCTGCCTGATAAACCATTGCGATTCTTTTCCTTGGTGAAGTTCAGTATGCTGCTCCTAAGGGTGATGAGCAAACATCGTGAGTGCAGGAACATGTTAATCTACTTTCCCCTCCCTCGCTCTTCTCTTAAATTATCTGCCTTTCTAATCTCCTTGTGTTTAATTATTAGCTAGAAATTCCCTATTTTCACATGGATTTCCCACTGCGGTCCTTCTTTCCATTTAACCCCTTCAAGGCCTGTTTGGTAAGACAGACCAATTAAACTGCTTATTGAAATGGTACCAGTTTATACACCCTTACCATAACCTGTCCCCCAGCCATTGGTGTCTCTCCAGACTGCCACTGCTTCTCTGATGAATGTCATGGCAGAGGCATGGCTCAGCAGGCAAACCCATCTCTATCTATCCCTTCTTTCAGTTTTGCTCAGCCTTGGATCTGAGTGCCATCCAAGAAAGGTGCACAGAAATTGCATAATTCACTCCAGGCTATCTCTTCTCAGAAATAATTGACATTCTAGGACAACACGTCCCTAACCAAATGTAACATATTCTCCTTTCTGCCAGCCTGATTTTTTTTTCCTGGAACCCTCAAGTGTTGACCCCCAGGGCTGGTCATAGTGGGTGTGTCTGGTTGTGATGGTTGCATCTGACTCATAGTGGACTCAGAGGAGACAGATAACACAACAGCCCAGGACTTATTTGGGTCGCGTGCTCACTTAAAGATAGTGCTGCTCAAGGCAATTTTGGAAGAAACTACCATCTGGATAGGACATGCATATATACCTATGAGTAAATTATCTACCTCCTTAAATAGTGCACAGTACAGGGTCCATTGTGCTTCTTGCATGGCAGTGGGCTGCATGCCAGAATCCCTCTTTGAGGAAGGATGCCTCTCAAGGTTATTCCTTGAGGGTGAGAGATACCTTGCTGCAATAGATTCTTGGTAAGTAATTATCAGTGTGCTAAGCTTTAAAATCTTAACTAAGTGTTATAAAGCATTGCTTATGCATAAATAATCCTTTAGACATAAACCATGTCTGGGACTAAGTCTGGATCAGAGGCACATCAGTTCCTCTCTGAGAAAGAGTTTAGAATGCAAGGGATTTCTGAATCTCATGGCTCAACAGGAGGGTCTCCCTAAAAGGTTTGGCTGACCTTGTTTGCTGTGTAGTACCATGCCATGCAATGCCGTAAAACCACTGTAAGATTTATTACCAAACTTTGCTAAATCACTCGTGGGTCTCAATAAACATATTGATACTTTTCTCTACTGAGTGAAGTGCATCACTCCATCCATGCCGCTACAGCATTCAGCAAGAGGACATGAAGAAAATGCATACACATGGGAAGACAATGGAATATATCTGCCCTTACTGGTGAAAATCAGCTCTGCTTCCATCTGAAATAAGTCAATGCGAGCCAAGACCCAACTTCTTGGGGTTCCCATAGGTGTTTCAACATCCTTACAAAATATCTTCTTGAATAACCAAGTCTATGCAGTATGAAAACTACTTGTCTTGTGATTTTGAAAACCACCTGGCTATTATACTGGTAGCATAAATGGGACCCACATTACTTCTAAAAACAGGGCTGCAGATATACACCCTCTTTTGCCTTTTTACTCATCAATATTTATATGCCATAATCCTGACTGGACTCTCAAACTTTTATGTTGACATTGGGTTTTGACCCATGGGTCTCGGAGGTGCAGAGATGCAGCACAGTTGCTTGGCAACGCAAACACACCAATTCATTGGGGGTGATGAATATTTTTTAAGGAACATTTTCTTTTTTCTGTTCCTGAATGGATAAGAGCATAGATGACTCAGACCTCGTGTTTCAGGGACATAATTCAGGGTTTTATGGTTACAGAAGTCTGGTTTGCATGGGGGAGAATTTGCACCCAGGCTTGACTTTCATTAACCCTGAGGATAGGGTAATTGTGTTTAGATGTCCAAATATTTAAGATTTGGGATTTTGCCTCAGACAAAAACACTCTTCCTCTTAATTCCTGTTTTTAAGCTCTCTGTGAGGGCAGAGTGTGCAATTCCAAGCTTTTGCAAAGGGAGAGGAAGGGAGGATATTGTCTGCTGTGCAAGAACAGAGCTTCTCTGTCTGCTCTGAGGAAGACCAACCCAACAGCTCCCGCATTTGTGAATGCACTGCACTTCACAAATCCATGTATATATGGTACCTGGGCCTTGGAAAGTTTTAAGCCATATAATACCATGATGACCGGCCATTTACCAAGGCTTCAGACTTGTCAAATCTTGCAAAAGACCAACAGCCTCATCACTAATGTAGGCAAATCTCTGTGCTTTTTCTTGTAGAGCACCTGTTCTGGTATAGCTCCCATTTTCAGATCAAGAGTTTCTGATTGGACTGCTCCTCTTCTATATTTTTTTGCAATTATAAAATTCATTAAAATACATTTATTAACAATAACAGTTTTTTAATTTTCACAATTCCCTGTGTAATTCTTCCCTGTGGGTTTGGTTTATAAGCCTTCCATAAATTTGCCTCCCCATTGGGACAAGAGATTAGGTAATTCAGTAAATTTAGAAAAAGATAAGTGCACATAGCCCTCACCTCTAAGAAAATTTCAGGTAGAGTTAAAGGAAACAAAGGAACAGTCAGTCTTTTTTGGAAGATCTAGATGTGTTTGACATATGCACAGTACCTCCAGTCTTTACTTAGAATTTATGCAAGCCACAGTGAATTAGACAGCCTCCAGGCTTACTTACATTCTGAATTTAGTCCTATAACGTTATTTCCTCCAAAGCAGCAATCAAGTCATCCATCAGGTTGTCAGCAAATTGTCTGTGTGTCATATATTAATCTCACTTTTCATATCCTGTATTCTTCCGTTTTAGTTGGAATTCAGTCATGAATGAAGTCCATTTAAACACAATATTCTACAAGGAATGTAGCCCAAGAAAGAGTTAACTAGTAGCAGAAAAATTGCTATCTAAGCTGGTGGTCTGTGGGTATATGTTGCCAAATGAGTGTTGTACGAAGAACTGCATCTGGAAATTCTCACTTTAAAAACCTAAGCAAGTGGAATTTGACTTTTTTCCTGCTAGGTGATCATCAGCAGGCTTTAAGGTAACAGTGATATCAAATGGTCTTTTTAGTTGTCAGTTACAAGAACAGAATTCTTGGTAGAAGCAAACAGGCAGCCTACACATTTAAGAGGAGTTTGCTTTCATATTACTTGGAAAGTGCAGAGTTATCTCCACTAGGAAGCAACAGAGAAAAACACCATGGAATATTTTATTCAAGACCCTTGCTTTTGTTCTACATTTCCTGCAGGGAGCAGTGGCTTGCGTTGCCACCAGAGACTGTGGATTATAGACAAAGGCAAAGTAGATTCGAAAAAGGAACCAGAATTTGAGCCATGCTGCCTTTCCTTATGTTTGTTTTCTCACAGCAGTCCAACAAGACAAAAACAAACCTTTAATGATACAGTGAATGAATCAGTACAGGCCTATGACATAGGAATCATTCCAGCTTGTTTTCCTTTAAAAATAAAGTGAAGGAAAATGTGTTTAGAAGAAACATCTTTTTATCTACTAGTAATGGTCAGTGAGAAAATAACAAAGTTATGGCAAAAGACAGAGCTGACATAGAGACTGTTGAATCTTTTCATTATTTGTCTTTATAGTAGGTCACGTGGCACACTAGAAGTGGAAGCTGAAAGGTGATAAGGTTTTTCCATTTTCTTTCAGCAGCTAGTCCTTCTCTGTACAAGCAGAGATCCCTGATTGTTAAAGAGAATTTAATAAAAATATGCACAAGTTTCCTGTGGTTGAATTTCTGAGTATGATGCCAGGTGCAGACACACTTACTTGACTTCTTAAATCAGTTTATTCTAGAAAATACAATATTGATAGAATACTGAAAACCATCTTCACCAGCAGAAGGGCATTGCTTTCCTTATGGTGGGAATGAAATCACCCAGTGATACTGAAATAAAGCAAGATGTGCTTTTATATTTCTTCTCATGAAGCAAGTGGTCTGACAGGGAGTTCAGCCAAGGCACATCATATCTCAGGACAGGGCTGAGGGCTTTTAATCCTGAAGAAGAACCTGGTGGCTGTACAAGCATGGAGGGCTGTACAAGCTGGCAGGGCACTGCAGCTTGCTACAAGCCCACAGTCTGCAAGTGGAGCTGGTTACAGCTCCTATCTTCCCTGGCCAAACTCCTTCTGACTAAGTGCAAAAAAGAAGAAGGAAAGAGAGGCACCGAGTGTCCTGGTGCAGAGCTAGATCTTGGTGCAAGGTTAGGATGAGGAGATGGCTTGCCCCAAAGCTTGGAATTGTCCAGATTTGACATGCAGTGATATGGGATGACTGTATAACTTTATGGTTGTTTGGGTATAGAATATATTTTAATGAATCACCTCATTCTATCCTTTCATTTCAGGCAGTTTGTTAATGTTGAAATGCAGGAAAAAAGCCTTTAAAAAACTCTGAGATGGAGCTTTCCATTAACCTAAGCTCTTGACAGGCAGTAAAGAGAAAAGTAAGGGAAGAAGAATGTAATTTTGATTTCCTTCTTGGATTTTTTGATATCTACATCTTGTTGGCAAAGTCAATGTCTTTCTCAATGCTTGTACATTTTACTTTCAGGAGGATTGGATCAAGGAAGTTTCTGTGAAATTACTTCATTGCTCTGAGGTCAGCCTGGCATTGAGATCTTCAGGTTTGTCTCAGAGTAGAATTATTTTCAAAAAAACAAATCAAAAACTGAATAACCAGTCAGCAGGAAAGGACAGGAAAATAACTCCAGACTTCCAAAATAAGGAGAAATAGCTTAATTTGAAGTTGGAGGAAATAAATCAATAAAAGTAATTTTGTGCTATGTGTGGAGAATTCACAGACCAACTTTCAACTATCTGTCAGTTTCATAGTTTGAATTTGATCATGGAATTTCAGATTGAGCCTATTTTTGTCCAGTCATGCTTTTTCTTGTCATAGTTTATCAAATCTGATTTTGAGACACATCATCCAAATAGCGATCAGCCACCAGCACTGGCCATGTCATACGGCATGAGAGAACATTCAGAGGCATCCAGGGAAATATGTAATGTGTTGCTGGATCTGGAGGCTTTGGGGATATGGGCTGAACTGCAGCTGGGCTTTACAGGTGAATGATGTACGCACAGTGCCCAGAACAATGTGAGTTTGAGCTCTGTATGCCATTTTCCCAGGTAATTATTGTGGAAATGCAATCAAGCAGAGGTGAAGCATTTTCTTTTCTTGTCAGGCATTTGCCTCCCAAGACTTGGATGCCTGACACAAGAGAATGTACTTTTCATCCAGTGTATCTACAGGTGACAGTGCCTCAGACTAAAACTTTTCAAAAACATCTGAAGAAAGTAGAAAACAAAAAAAGGGAATTGAATAAGTTCTTAAACTGGATGGCTTAGGGTAAGTGCCAGTGATCAAACCCCTCAAACTTCAGTATTTGCTACATGCCTTGCAATAATACCCGCTGTAGCAGTGTGGGACTCAAAGTCAACCCATTCCCAGTTATTTCCTGTGCAACACCTCCAGAGCTTTGCAACTTGCTGCTCTGCTGGGGCAGCTGTGACTCACCAAGACACATTGCAGTGTCCCAGGGACATAGATCACTGCAACTGGAAAAAAGTCCCCACATCCCTACAATTCCACAGCAGCGTCCCTCTCATTGCAATGGCTCCTCTGACTGGCTCATTGCCTTTGCAGGTATTTATAGGCTGATCAGAGCAGCGATAATGAATAGGTTTCTCTGCATGTGACCCCTGGGCTACCTAATTTCAGCCACTTCTACCCTTACAGACCTTGCTGAATGTATCCAGGGGGAAGTGAGCTCTCTACATGGCAGCCTTTTCTCAGAGGACACAGAATGAACTCCTAGCCTTGCCTGTGACAGCTTTGCAAACTCTGTAGTGGCTCGAGGATGCCCCAGGGAGGACATAGGAGCTGCTGAGTGGCCTATCCAGCTCACTCATTGCCAAAAATGACTGATGGACAGGAAACCTGGTAACTGGAACATCTTCCTCAAAGTTCCCTGTATGTTAAATATTTTTAGGACTCATATTCCCTTCATTGTAACCTATAAAAATATTTTCCAGAGCACACTTTTCAATTTCAGACATTTCATGAACAAATCTGAAGCAGTGGGACTCTCCAGGCTGAATGCAGAGGCCAGTTTACATCTGTCAGCAGATTCCCCAAAGGGAATTTTTTGGGAAGACAGAAACAGCTTATGAATCTTCACAGGAGTGTCAAAGATGTAGAAAGCAATGGTATTGCTGTTTAAGAAATCAGTGGCTTCATCTTTCTTTTTAGATGCTTACAAGAAAATAAATGAACCTAATAAATATCATCACTAGTTCCGTCAAGCACTATCAAGAGCAGCCGAAGGCAAGCGAAAGCACCGCAGCCCCTTTGACCTCATCTAAACCAATCTGGGGGAGAAGTGTTAAAAAACAAGCGGCCCCGGGAGACCGTGTCCTCCCCGCCGCTCCCCGCTATCCGCTGCTCCTTCCCTCCTTCCCTGCGCCTCTCTGGCTCTGCCGTGGCCGCCAGATGGGGCAGCGAGGCCCCGCTGCCCGCCAGGCCCGGCCCGGCCCGGCCCGGCCCGGCCTCAGCCCCGGGCCTGCCGCGTCTGCCGGGAGCGCTCCGTGAAAGCCGGGAAGGAGCGCGGTGCTCCCGTCCTCCTGCCGGCTCGGAAAGGTGAAACAGCTGCGGTTCCTTCTTGGGCGCCGGTCGGGAGAGGAATCGGTGCAAACCTTTCTGGAAGGGCGACTCGACCCTCGCTGGTGTTCGGTGTCAAACTGCGCCGCCCCTGAGCCCTGCGCTCCAGCTGGGCGCTTGTGGGTTTGTGACAGCATCTCCAAATCATGCCTAAGATTCCTGAGTTTTTTGTGTAAATCAACAAATAAATAAAATGCAGCCTGTCCTGCTGATAAAATTGCAGCTGACCTATACACTATAGTGGTCGAAAGACACCACCATTTTTCAAATACCACAGTGTGAGAGGATCTTGAATGGATCCCCCCTAACCAAAATCACTGGTATGAGGAGGAAAAGGTGGGAAAAGAGGGAGAAGAAGCCCAGTATCATATGAAAATCTTCATCATAAAGCAAGGGAACTGCTGCCCACAACGTTTTGCAGTTTGTTTACTTGCGGCTTCATTAAAATTTCATGCAGATCCAATGACGAGATTTTGTTAATGGCCCACAGAGGGACAATCATTGCTGAAGCCTGAACACTGTGATCCATTTTCCCTAATTATTACTTTGTAACCGTTTCTAATTTGACAGCTCCTGCTGAACTGGCATTCGTTTATTTTGTTGCATTGTTTCATATAAGGAAATATCAGATAAGCATAACAGCGGAGCATTAATAATAAAACCCATAATTTGAAACATGCATTAATTGCATGTTAAGAGCACATAATGGCCTTCATTTTAGAATCCCCTTTAGAGGGCACAAAACACAGGGCTGTGCTGCACACTTAACAATGAGAAGGGAGATTATCTAATTCCTTGTGGCCTACATGTCCAGAATGGAGAGTGGCTAAGAAGTTAGTTTTCCTCCTTAGCTCTGTTTCATAACTGTTAAAAGATGGAGTGAAGATGGATATATTTGCTCACAATGGAGTGGTTTCTAAATTTGTCTGTGAGCTTTGAGGGCTTAGTTGCTTTTTTTAGAAAAGAAACATCTGGGGTGGTCAGGTGTTTCTAAAAATTCGATGCAGCTCATGGCTTTTTGAAGGCTCTGACATAAGGTTACGTATTTCTGAAGAAGTGAGAATGTTTAACTACAAGGGTCATCCAGTCCAGTCTCCTGCTAGCTCAGTTAGATGTATCAATATTTTTTTCCAGAACCAAGGCAATTATATTTTAAATATATTAGGGGTTTTCATTTTGATTCTTTTTATTGCTGTAACCTAATTTCAGAAGTCTATTCCAACACTCCATTTTATTGACTTGCCTCAAAATTTGTGTCTTCAGGAAATTTCATTATCTCATTCTTCTATTTTCCATTAACCCCTTTATTCATTTTATGACATTACTACTCCCTATCTGCTGGTTAAAGGTATTTGGCATTTGTTTTCTTTTCATACCCCTGACTCTGCTACTACTGTAGCAGGTTTTTCTCATGGTGTTTACCCCTTGTTTACAAAAATGTGTTTGATTTCAAGCTTCATTTTACTAAGCTAAACAGAGAAGGCTGTTTCAGTCTCATTATTCCTTTCCTCCATTCCAGTCTGACTTTGTCTTTTTTGAGTGTGATTGGAATTATGCATTCATTTATGGTTGGAATTTCCACAATGCTTTGTAAAGTGCATCAACATACCTTTATCTCCTCTAGAAATGGTCCAACTGATAAATTCTTGGAGGTTTTTTTTTTGTTTTATTTAATTGTTCTGTTGCAACACATTGGTAGACTGTAGCTCTCCTAACAATGCTTTGCTTTGCCCAGACATTTTTATCATTTTTAGCTCTCAGCTGATGATGAGTCAGCTTGGAGCAGTCGTTTTTGCTATCTTTTTACTAAGGCATGATTTGCACTTTTGCACATTGCACTCTTAAATTTAAACTATTTCTGTTTTCCCAAGCCTTGTGATCATTCAGTTATTCCCATAAAATATTCTGATCTTCCTCAGGTATTGGCAGTGCCTCAAAATATATGTCACCTGACACTCCTTTGCATTAGCCAGTTCTTTATTTTCTCTGTGATTTAAATAGCTCCTGTCTTCTCCAGTGTGTTCTGCTTTAAATGTCTCACTGAAGTTCACATAGATTAGGTAGTTCTGCCTGTTTACTCTGGATCTTTAATTACCCGTTCTGTACAGAGATTAAATTGACCTCATTTAGTCTGCCAGAGTTTTTGCTTTTTCACCTTTCCTTTCAATTCTTTACTCTTTACTTCACAGTTTGATCTAGAGCCCTGTGTAACACAGGGGTCAGACTAATGGGCTTGTGGTTGTCTGAAACATTGCCTATTCTTAAATATAGCTACTAAATTTGTCATTCTCTGGTTGCACAGCAATCTCCCTTCCTATTGTTTCAGTGCCTATTTAGGGAACAAAATCCATCAGTGCTCAAAAGCCAGGAATACCTAGGTCTTACCTTCACCTGAACTTGTTCTGTCTGAATCTTTATATTTTCCTTCTCTCTCAAAACATTGTACAGCTGGATTTGAATTCCAGCTAATGTTCACTCCCTTTGGATGGACAAGGTCCCCAAATGGTCACTGCAATCTCAGAGAAGCCTGTGCAATGACCACAGGGAAAGTTAACCACCTAAAATCTGAGCTCATCTTAGAGGATGAATTACTCTATAAGGCATGATTTGTGGAAACAGACTGCTCAGACAAGAGGAGGATTTTTTGCTTTTATCAAAAATTTCCCTCACTGTTTCAATGCACTCAGGTCGTACAGCCCTGGTAGGCCATGCTGTCCTCTCCAGACAGGGGACACAGTAAGTGTTACGCTCAGAAAAGGACATAACAGATGCAGTTATTTGCTGTAAGAAGGTAAAATTCCAAGCTCTCTTTGTTCACTCTAGACACTACTCATTAACAGCATGATACTAAAGTGCCTACAGTTGTTTCTCTCAGAGTTCCCCAGTTTTGCTCTCACTAGCTGTGTCCTTCTGCATTACTGACATTTATGCTTCTTTTCTTCTTCTAAGTGGCTCCATTCTTCCTGCTTTCCAGTTTTCTTCCAACCAGTGTTGAATCACCTTTTAACTGAATTTCCTCATTAGCTCCCGTTAGCAAGCTTCTCCTAGACTTCTACACACAGAAGGGAAAAAGGCAAGAGATCAATCCTTGTTCATTCTGGGATGGATATACCAGGATCCAAAAGTTTGCAGGTAGTGAGGGGCCCTGCATGAGCAGCCAGTCTCTAGAGGTGGCAGAGTAGTTAGCTGAGAGGATTCTGCTCTCTCATTACTTTTAGGAGGGAAGAAAGATATGAGCCCAAAGCCAAGCACATCACATACTCTGTATCCTTTCTGCCAGGGAAATTCTGGCAAAGCAGATAAAAGTTGTCCTTGCTTTACAAGAACCGTGGCCTGCGTGCCACAGGAGGGGCACAACAGAAGAGCAGGAGTTGGTCAGAGTCCACCACTCTTTTTTCCTGGTGACACTGCCCATGTGCAATCCCATTGCGTTTGATTTTCTCTGCTGGCATTCATTCCAGCCTCCCCCTGGCTGGCCAGGGTGTGCAGCAGCTCAGTCAGTCTCTGTTGTGTTCTGCCAGGAGCTTCCTGCTTAGCTGTAATAAACTGTACTGAGCAGTGCTTCCCTGGCTGCCTTCATCTTTAAACATGACCTTTTTTCAGGTAGTACATTCAACACAAATTGTTAATAATTGAGCTGAGAAGCAAATTTTAGACCCAATTTTCCATACTCCATTTAGGTTTCTATTCTGGTCTCTGGCTCACCACCTTCCTTGGCTATTATTGTAAGTACATTATTACCGCAGGGCAGGAATGTATTTGTGTCTTTAAGAAGCGAAGCAAGATAAGCCATAAGTACTCATCTCATTCTTGCCATTTTTAAGTAAGAATTTATCCTGTAAATAAAACTTTCAATAGTTGCATTTGTTTCTTTTTTTTTTCCCTGTATATTTTTAGAGCAAGTCTTGCCTTTCTTGCGTCCTTTTAAGTGGTGACTCACTCTGATTTCCTGTTTTACATTGTTTTAACTTACACTGTTTTCCCCCCAAGATTTACAAGACAGAGCTCCCTATTTGTGCAATTTATTAACAGGTTATGTGTCTATACTATACTTCAGTTAACTTTAACACCCTTTCCCCCTTTTGTTTTTGAATTTCTTGGGCTAAAGCTCTTAAAGAGCTTACCAGTTAAATACAGTGTTGAATTTGTAGGCCACTTATCCACTAAAGCAGATAATTTGGGGTGCAAACATCTGTGTGTTTGAGCAACCCACTAATGAAAATGAGTGAGCTCCACATGCAAATGAATTCAGGCTCCAAGACTGGCCTTCTTCTTTTCTTAATTCTGTTTTATATCCCAGACAGATTCTGCCATGCATTGCTGTCTATAAAAGCAAAGCTGGGCTCAGCCCAACAAATTCAGAAGCTGCCTGAAAATCTTTTCACAGCTTTCCATCTTCTGGTTACAAGCTCAATGTTAAAATTATCCCTGTTCTAAAAATTTTAGTGATACTCTTTTATCTTTTTTCAAATAGATTATCTGCATTTTTTAGTCATTGTTTATTAAAAATCTTGTCAGACCCAAATTTCCTGTAATACCATAATGTTTTCCAATGCCTAATTTCCAATAGTTATCTTGCTATATTGACCTGCATTATTTCCTTCATTAATTACTGCCGTTCCTAAAAACAGCTATGGCTTTCAATTTGTGTTGATTTCTATAAAAGTCTTCCTTGATTAATAACCTGCAGCTTATTTAAATTTTTATGGCCTCATGGGCATTGTTAGACTGAAAAAAAAACTTAATAAGAAGTTCAGTGATGGTAGGAAAATAACTATATTACATGAGCAGCTTGACATCACTTTCATAAGAATTTCACATTTAGATTCCAGAAGAAAATGAGAAGGTAAAAAGCATCCAATCCATGGAAAGCCATTAAAATGAAAAATTCCTGGGATGTATTTACACAATCTAGCACCTCACATCGTCATTTTTCATTCTGAAAAGGGATGATGAGAGAATTTTAAAAATTATTTTTATGGTGAAGATTTTTAGATGTGTAAGAGAGAAATAAGAGGTCACTCTGTTCAGGAGTTGAGCTATAAAATATTTTTTTGCAGGCATTACAAATTTGAACATTCCCCTAAAATATAACTTCACAGAATATCCTGAGCTGGAGGGGACCCACCGGGGTCATCGAGTCCAGCTCCTGGCTCTGTGCAGGACTCCCTACCTGGAGTGGCTGTTCCTGATGCCCCCCAGGACACAGTTGGCTCCCCTGGCTGCCAGGGCACTCCTGACTCAGACTTGACTTGCCATTGTCAAGTCAATGCCTCCCTGTCTTTGAGGGAATCAACAGCTCCTCCCAGTTTAATGGCCCAGGCAAACTTAATATTGATTTCAGTCCTGTGTCATTAACAAAGCTCATTAAGAAAGATGTTGAAGTGTGCAGGGCTGAGGACAGAGCCCTACAGAGCCCCACTAGTGATAGGTGGCCAGCTTGATGTCACCCCATTCACTGTAACTCCTTGTGCCCAACCCCTGAGCCAGTGGCATGAGGTGTTTATCCAGCTGAATGCTGGACATTTTGTCCAGAAGGACACTGTGTGAAACAGTATGGAAGGCTTTGCTGAGGTCCAAACATGTTACATACATTCAAGATGTTTGAGGCTTCAATGTTTTTGGGTGAATTGATACTTAGATAATATGTCTTTCTAAGAAGTTACTACTGCTAGTATAAATCATGTCAAAGAAAATACTTATGGATAGTTACCCTTGCCATCTGTGGTGCAATTTGGGTTCCTTAGAATATTTCCTCTGTGTTGCCAGGAATGCCATAGGCAGCCTTTGAAACAGAGCTCTTCTGTTGCATCTCTCCTTTTGCCTTAGTTGAAAAGTTGTTTTGTGTTCTTTGACAGTTAGTCAGAAATACTTTTCTACTTAGTTTTGGTTGTGGTGGGTTGTTTTTTAATTTGTTTGGTATTTTTGTACTAGGTAGAGGTTCTTCCAATCAATTCTTCATGTGTCAGGAATCTAATGACCACTACTGACTTCAGGGAACCTACTTTGTCTTACAAAACCAGATGGTATGATGCTTTATAATATATCATAGATGTTTTCACTAATAAATTAGAGATGGAAAAACGATCCTGGAAGAGGTAGGAAATGATTCTTTAGTCTGTATTTCAGGTTGACCAAGTGTATCTGTAGTTTTTCTGACCTATGCATGCAAATCCTCTTCCTAAAATGCCTTTGGAGAAGGAGAATTTACAATCTGCATAGATTTTGTGTCCTATGGCTCACAGGATGTCCCTTCCTGACTGGAAAGTTTTCTCCTTCTTCCTTGCCTCTTATTTTTTTCTCTATGTTCCACAGTGCTCAAAGCACCAAAAATGATTAAACAGTCTTCTAATTAAGGCTTTTTTTTATTTACTGGAAAAATTTGAGATGTTTAAATATTCTTGTTTGTACAACCCTGGTCTTTCACTAATGTTAGTACTCCATTTAAATGTGCCTAGTGATCCTTATTTGAGTGCTTTCCCCTCTTTAGCTTACATATAGGAAAGGAAAATGAAAGTTTTACTGTAATGTACAACTACATAGTTTTTCCCATAGAAATCTGTCTTGTTCAGAAATCTGTTTTCTTTTTTTCCCTGGAGTGAGTCAGACTGGTGTAGTGAATGAGACTCGCTGGTAATGCACCTACTCCATTCATCTGAGGAGCTAGACAGTTTAGTGAATGGCTGCTGGGAAGGGAAACACAGCCTTGTACCTGATGCTATTAAAATTCTTTATATTCAGGCCACTGAATTTTTTCCTGCCCTCCTCCATGAAGTCACATTTTTCACAGGACTTTTACCCTCCTTTCTGGATGCTTGGGACCAATGAAGTGGAGGTGCTGACCACCTCCATAGATTACTAAAAGAAGAGAGAAATGGAAACCTTCCACTCAAAGTTTCTCTGTGCCGTGATAACTGGCATGATTTTAAACATACCAGGTTTTTCATCTTTCTTTTTATTTTAATTTCCATTTGGAATTAAAGAAACTTTGTCCCTATAAAATTTCCTGCAGTCAAAATTACGCTAGGACCCTCTCTGCAGATCCACTAGAAATGCTCTTTAGGCACAGTGTTTTTTCCAGGTGTCAGATTTTATATCCTCAATATTTGCTTGGTTTTAAGTGTATTTTGCATATATGTTCGTACATACAGTTTTAATCAGTTCCTGTCTCTTTACAGATTTTAGACAAACAATAGATAATTCCTGCAGATAACTATCTGATCCTGTATACATATGATTTCTATCAGTGGGATTTGAGAAATGGCTACTGATGGATTTGAAGGTATTTCAATTAGACAGATGCTGCACTTTTTGAGCCTTGTATTTAAGGAATAGACCATAATGTTCTGAGACTTTATATAAGAGCTTAGCTCCATTCAACAGGATTGCTAAACATCAGAAATAGATTTTTTCACGAGTTCCAAAATAAAATGTCTGCTGATGAAATATGAAATTCTATTAAAAATTCCCCTGTCATTTAAAATCACATTTCTTTTGGTGTCTGAGAGTGAAGTATTTTTTTTTTAAATCAGAAGTCAGAAAACTCTGAAACCCTGAAAAGAATTCTCTCATGCAATTTTTTTTTTTTAGTGAAGGAATAATTCTATCCCACTCTCTTCAAAGCATGTGTAGAAGGAAAGATATATTTTAAGGATGTCAGACTTCCTTCCAAATGATTGAAAGAACTTTACTGCTAAAGTTTATATTGGGCAGCTTGTGCCTGTCTGTATTTTGATAGCTTTTCATTTTTCAGAAGCAATTGGACAAAATTACCACTATGCTACATTTTCAGATTTCCTTGATGCCTAAATGTTGGAGCTTCAGGTTTTCTCTAATGCACCCTCCTGCCTTTTTCATATAACCATGTTCCTTGGAAGAGGAAAGCTAATACATTCCCTTGAAGAAAATAAACTCTGCCATTATTCCAGGGAATATGCTCCCACCTGCCATTTAATCTTGGGGAAAAAACCCAGGAAAGCAAAACATTACCATAAATGGCCCAATTTATCTACCTATGTATCTGTCAAAGCATCAGCAAAATTTCACAAGGAATCATAACCAACATTTTGGGCAGTGGGTAAATCAGTTTAAAGAAATCTGTATTTCCAGTCTGTCTCTGCTCTCTAGCCCTGAAGGTCACTCAGGAAAAGGAAGACTGTGCATGGAGCAACTGATTCCTGGGTCACACAGCCTCAACTCACAATGCCAACGCCTATCTGAAAATGCATGTGTTGATTACATTATATTTACTGAGAATTACACTTTCTTGGAAGTCAGAACATTCATTTTAAAGTACTAACATTTTCCTCCCCTTTTCAAAGAAAATGAACCTTTTGTTGTGATTTTTTTCTTTGAATATAAAACAAAAAAGGTCAAAAGCTATATACATCATCTTTGTGGTTTACTGTAATTTTTGCATAATTTTTCATAGGCTGTTGCATTCTGCCATGTCACATTTTCATTGTCTATGAAAATTTCCTTATCTTTTCAGTCTGATTCAGAAAGTACTGACAAACAAAACTGGAAGGCTCACAAAAGAGGATAATAGAGTGCAAAAAAATCATGTCTGTTCCATGAGCTAGTGGCCAGTGTAAGCACATGTAGTTGCTTTCAGAATCTCTGTGCCTATGAAGAGTTATCACAGCAAAGCCCTAATAGTTGATAATTCAAATTCAGAATCATCCACTACTGTAGTTTTCTTTTCATCTCCCTGAGGCTCAGATAGCACATGAATGGGTGGGCTACCATTTTTGAAGGTTTGTAAAATACTCAGAAAAACCCAGCGTCTAGATCCCAGCTGGAATTTGAACACAAAAATAGTTGAGCAAGGTCATAAGAGCTTGTGCTTTTTTGTAAAATTATCATTTTATACTCAGAAGAAAACGCAGTTGAATTTGAAGCTGTGTACTTATCTCTGGCTCTTCATTCATGCAGCCAGCTCTGCTCACTAAGAGAATGGGAAGACTGTGGGACAGATCAATCATCAAAATATAATTTGTGTTTTCTTTGAAAATTCTTGAAGTCTCTATTTTCTGCATGTATCTCAGCAACCCACCTTGCTAAATTTAAATGGTATTACTTCATTTCCTTGCAAGCTAATAGCAAATTTAGACCCTGAATATTGCTGTCAATTCTCCATCCTCCACTGTGTCCGCTGTTCTGTCTTCTCTCTATTCCTCTTAAATCCTTTACACCTACTCCTTTTCCACCTCCTCATGTCTCAATTTCACCATCAGCAAATATCGTCCGTGGGCAATTGTTCAAGAGTTTAATATTCATGCAGCTTCTTTTTACTTTGTTATTGTCAGAGTCTAAACAGACTGATAGGACTTTCTCTAGAACAGGGAACATTAGGTCCACACTTACTTTAATTTCTAAGAACTACACTTCCATTTCCACATTTACTTATATTTCTAAAAATTGTAGTCTACAACTTTGATGGGTTTTTTATGTGAGAAACAGAATTTCTCCAAAAATCAGAAAGCAGCATTTATTCATTTATTTCTAATAATTTCTTTTTCCTTTTCATCACCTTGTGATTCTGTGTTTTTCTTCAAATTATCCATAGATTTAAATTCTCTGAGCTCAGAAAAGTCCAGAACTTCAAGAATTTTGAGGAGAGCTGCAGTAGCAGTGATTTCCAGAACCACTAAGGCAGATTGCAGCACATGCAGGGAAGAAAGAATCAAGGAATACTTTTGTTTAAAATTACTGGACAGAAAAATAGACTCCATTCATTTGGCTCTTATTCTGGTAAGAAGACTATATTAATCACTATCAAAGAAACAAGTAAAGCTTGTGGGAAATGAGCCTTATTCTTTCCTTTCAGTAGATATATGAAGACAAACACCTTAAGCAAACTTCTAGTAACTGCAATATTTCTCCTCCTATATGGTTTCCTTTAAACACAGAGGATAAAACTCAGAATTAAGAAGTTTGTCTCAGAGTTATCGACAGATATAATCAAATGTATTTTTCTGTTAAAATGCACTATGTCACAGCTATGTTGACTCCATCAGCCGTCCTGATCTCAGGTCTTTCTGCTGACTTGCTTTATGGGAAGTATTAATTAAGCTAATCAGGAGCTGTGCCCAAAATGATGAAATGAAGCCAGTGTTTGTGAATCAGAAGGAAATAGGGCAATGTGTTGGCCACCATGATTTTTGTAAATGCAATGGGTAGGGTTTATATCCGAGTGGCTGCTCTCCTTTCATTGAATTTAAACTGGAAGAGACACCTATTGTGTAGTGCCATCCTTTCATCATATTAGTCCAACATAAGAACCTAGAAAGGAGCAGGGAGAAACATGGTTGCATTGTTAATCCATCAATTAGGTCCACAACACATCAGCTTCTGAAATGATGCACACAGTTCTGCACCCCCGCCTCAATAAATATATGGTAGGTCTGGGAGATGTTTAGAAGAGGGACAAGGGTGGATAGAGGTATGGGATGGCACTCATGAAGAGTTAACCAAAAGGGAGTTTGCCAATCAGAAAAAGAGAGGAAAAGGAATGTAATGCACATTTATGAAACCTGTATCACAGAGGGTGAGACAAGGAGCAGAACAGTTTACTGCCCTCTCTGTATGAAAATGAGAGAGAATCCCATACAATTAGCAGTTGTTGTGTTCCAAACCAACGGATGGATGTGGCTTGTGGCACAGCTCTGGGGCTCTCTGCTGCATGATATGGTTGACATAAAAGGAAGCTGAGAAATTATTGTGAACAAAAACCCCTTTGAGCTTCTCCTACATAAATAATCCCCTATGGCTCAATCAAGAACCACTGAAGACCAGGAGACACTTCTGGGGAAACTTTGTTTCATGTTTTCATCCCTTCTTTATACTTACCTCAGTGTCAGGGGACAGTCCTCATTACCTTCCGTGGCTTTTTACATTTTCAGAATTTCACAGATTTCCCCAGCTCTGGTTTTTGTAGGTTGTTATTTCCTTGATGATCAGTCTTCTTGCTTATAATTAAACCCATAATTTTCAGTTAGTTCCTTCTTCTGGCTGAAATTAACCAACTTTCTGGCAGTGTTTGACATTCAGTCAAATGGAGTTGTTTGGCTTTATCATTTGTTTTCATGAAAGCACACTGAAGACACTAAACCAACATACCAGTGTGCACCAGACTTGCATTATGAAGAAAATGCACTTGCATGTAGGATATGAAATTATTAAAATTCTATAATAGTATTTTTTCAAAAATAATGCTATAACAAAAAGTGGTTTTCATTGTTTTTTTTTTTTTTCTGAAAAGTATTTACAGAGAATAAATATTGGAATTTTTTAAATTTAGAAACATCCATAAATAAAATTTAAAACAACTTAGAAATTATATTTGGGTTAAATTTAAATAAGAAAACCAGCATTTAATATTTTTTCAGCTATAGAACTGCATGATCAGTTTTTGCCACAGTTTTCTGTAAGATCTTAATCAGAACAGACAACTTAAGTATTTCATTTCCATTCTCTATTATTCTAACTGAAACAATTAATATAGAAAAAAAGACTTTTATTCCCTACCTGGCAGGAATTGGGAATAAAAATTACTGTCAACAAACTCCATTATGTTTTCTCATTATTTGTGTCATTCCTTTAGTAGTTTTTATTAGTTCAGACTGATTTAATAATTGAATGAATGTCAACTTTTTTTTTTTTTTAACAAAGTATTTAAAGTATTTAGTTATGGCAATAAGTAACCTGCTCTCCCAAGTATACAGGATTTCTTTATGTGTTAGTCAGGGGAGGATGATAGCCGGAACCAGATATATCTGTATTTCAAATCAGAGACCTACATTTGGCATCACATAATGTTTGCCATACAATAAGTCAGTTGACCTCAGTAACAAAAAATAAGGTGATAGTAAGAACAAAAAAATATTACAGAACAGTAAGTAAGCCTTATGCAATCTTTTAATCTCAGACAGCTTTTTCTTAAAATCAAGAAAAAACTAGTTTTGTTGACTTTTTTGGTGTAGTTTTGTTACTTTGTTTTTTGGATTTAGTTTGAGTTAGAGAAACTTACGTGTTTCTGAATGCTTTTGGGTTTTCATGTTTGCTCTTTTCTTTTTTAGTTTTTAAGACTCCAAAACAGTAAAATAAAATTTGAATATTTCACCTCTTGATTCCTTCCAACAAAAATAGAAATGCTTTCAAAAATAACAGCAAGTGTAAAGAAGAGCTTACAGTTTGGGTACCTGGAAAGAAGAATTTACAGCAAAATTTCATTAAAAGGCTAACATCTGTGTAGTCTAGGCTGGAAATAGTCTGTAATTGCTTTTAGGGACTATGACTAATGAATATTCTCTACTGAGAGTTCTGGTTATTTCTGGCTCAATTTCTGTTTTCAGTCCCAAATGGGCAGACTCAAAACCAATGTCCCAGTTAGATGCTTAGACAAAATCTCAGCTTTGTCCTTTTGCAGATTCTGCACTAACTTCATCAGCGAAAAGGAAACACAGGCTCCATCATGGCTCTCCTCCCAGTTGAAGAAGGGTGAGAGAGACATTTGTAAAGGTCCTACGGCTGAGCACCTGGCTGTGGTCACTTGTTTCAAAACCTTGCTCTCACGAGAAATGTCTCAGCATCCAAAACCTTGCTGTCATGAGAAATGTCTCTCAGCATCCCAGGCTCCTTCTGAATATGAAATTCAGTTTTATATTTTTGC
The DNA here is from genome assembly GCF_028551555.1 of Melozone crissalis. NCBI lineage: Eukaryota > Metazoa > Chordata > Aves > Passeriformes > Passerellidae > Melozone > Melozone crissalis. The sequence continues at coordinate 18,772,829 of NW_026535820.1, forward strand.
ACTTACGGCATGAAAACCATAGTATGTTTTAACATGTATAGTATGAAAACCCTAGCATGTGACAACTTTTTTCAAGGTATCTAAGCTTTTTATTCTTCTTTTTATGTGAACTACAGATTGCCTCTTCTTTAATTGTATTGTTGTTTTAGTCACATTAATTTTAGTAACTGGAATGGGCTCCCCAGAGAAGTGGTCACAGCACCAGCCTGCTGGAGTTCAAGAAGCATTTGGAAAATGATCTCAGGCATATGGTGTGATTGTTGGGGCTGGCCTGTGCTGGGCCAGGAATTGCACTTGATGATCCTTGGGAACTCCTTCCAACTCAGGATATTCTATGATTCTATGAACTCAGTCAAACATATGTCAAATATATTTTTTGTAATGGGCAGCTGGCTTATCTAGGGTTTTAAATTGCTTGATATTCAAGAAATTATAAACAGTAATTAATTTGATCTGGTGTTTGAAAAAAAAACCCTCAACATTAGAGTACAAAGCATTAAAATTAACATGATCATCCATTTTTCTTTTTACCACCCAGTTACAATAACAGAGAAAATATGTATCAAATTTTACAATATTGGAAGGTTGTTTGGGAAACTTCTATTTGACAGATCACAGATCCCTTTCTTATAATATGAAAATGAATGAATGAATGAACGAATGAATGAAAAAATTGTCTCTTGATGCAAATATGTATGTGTGTACATATCTGCACATATATATTCAAATGCATTTTTAAGAACTCCACTACCATCATATGTCAAACAGGGTCTGAAATGTCAATTGTGAAGAAATATCCCTCATTGAAATGAATCAAAGAGAAAGAAACCTGGAAGAAGACTCTACTTACCCTACCCATCAAGGCATCAAAACTTTTGGGATTTCCAAGAAACCTTGTTGATGATTCCTGCAGCAAAGGAAAGGTGCTTGGGTCAGAGCAAAGGGATGCAGGCTGTCCTGGTGAGGCTGAGGGGTGAGGGTCAGCATGTTTGCTGTCTGATCATACAGACAGTCCCAATCTGTTACCCAATCTCTGCATCCATAACAGGCTTGTTGTATTCACATTCTCTGGACAGAGAGAGGCATAATTCTCTCTCCCAGGATTTTTCCTGGAGAAGCTCAGAGAAGAAGATAAAACAATTCTTATCCCTACTTACTGCACCTGTTGTTTTGCACATGTGGAATGGGTTATGGAGATTGTTTACCCAAAGTGATTTATCAATTGGATTCTGCTGAGGGTTGTTTGGATTGATTGGCCAGTTGGGTCAAAGCTGTGTCCTAGCTGTCTCAGACTGTCACTGGTTTTTCTTTAGTATTCTTTACAGTATAGTATCTTTTTAGTATGTAATTTAGTATAGTATTAGTGTAATATAACTTAATAAAGCATTTGTTCAGCCTTCTGAATCATGGAGTCAGAGCACATTATTCACTGTGTTGGGGGCTCCCTGAATTGATACAGGCCTATGGAATTTTGATGAGATATTATTTCTGTGGGTAAGTATGAATGCTTTGTGCAACTGCTGTTTATTATCATAGGTGATCTTTAGACGTGTGGACTTCATAACTTTTTATTGATGACTGGATTGTGCTTTTTGCTGTATTTCATGATGTACCTTTTTTAGTATAGTTTTCTTGCAACAGTTACAGGTTGCTTACTTAAATTCTTCATGAGCAGTGGCAGAGCAGGCCTTCAGGTAAAAGTTCAGCTAGGGAAGAAAGAGCGGGAAATAAGATCAATCATCCATCAGCAGCAGAGTTTGGTACTGTTTCCCCAGTACCAAACACAGCCCTCAGGCTGGGGGCTGGGCACAGGGGAAGGATGTTTGTGCTCCTGTGCACCAGGGCCTCATGCTCAAAGGTGAGTGCTCTCTGCTCAGCCACAGAGCTTGGTGCCATTGCTGTAGCCCCACACATCAAAAGCTCTCTCATATCTTGCAGCATGTGGCAGGCTCCTGTTATCAAGGCACACACACCCTTGCAGACCCATATTCCCTCAGTGCTCTGCTTGTCCCTCAAACTTTGCTCCTAAACAAAAAAATCCACTCTTCTGTGAATACAGGATGGATCCCCACCCAAACTAAATGAACATGTCATGGTATTTGGTTACTTATTATCATTAAAATAAGAGTTTCAGATATATGTATTTGCTTCCAAATCTGGAAGGTATTTGCAAAATGTGCTTATTTGTATTTATGGAAAAGAGAGAAAAAAATTTTTAAAAGATAAGATACAATTCTAGGGGTTTTTCTTTTCTTTTTTTTCCCCCTAGGTTATCTTATCCTCCTGAATCTCATGGTCATGTGAGTTATTGTTACAATGGGTCATGTCAGCAACATCCTTTATTTTAGCTTTCTAAAAAGTCTTGTTGCCGTGGCAACTGCCATATCACCTCCTTGAAATAACATACACAATATAGGATTTGATCTTTTGCACTGTAGAATAGTCAAGGAAAAATGTTCAGTGTTAAGCACTTTTTTTCAAATTTTAATGAGGTTTCAATGGTATTTTTATCTATCTGCTTTTCTCATTTAAAATTATTTTATGAAGAAAACAAATGAGTGCACCAAGATGTGCATCTATTCCTACTGATGCCTTCAAACAGTAGCAAAACTGACAATATGCATTGTTTTCTATACAGATATTGTAAAAGTTGCATCAGTGATTTGTTTTAGTCACTGCACTCCACTTACTTAATTTCCCTGAAGTAGCTAAGACAATAGAGTCATTAAGCTAAGTCAGACAGAAAGATTTTCCCTCATCTCACATTTATCTAAGTTATTTTGTTAAAAATATTTTTACATTTTATGACCAGAAGCAATCATTGTGATCCCCTAGTCTGTTGTCTTGCACAGCACAAATCAAGGTATTTCATCCTGCAGTCACTTAGCAAGCCACCAATATCTTGTTGAACTTTTAGGAACATATACTAACTTATCAGCCTTGTGCAGCAAATGCAAGCAACCATCCAGGCTGGGATCAGCTTTTATTGCTCCCAGGGTGAAGGCAAAACAAGTATCCCATATGTTGCAAGCTTTGCCTTGTTCTGGACCTTCTCAGGTCTGGCCTTTGGAGTTACTTACTGTGTTGTGGTTATGTGTTTGGGCTTCTGAAGGTGTAGGAGACTTAAACATCACAATTGCCTTAAACACTATTAATGTCACATAATCAGATCTTAAACAGAAGGCATATAAACTTTCTGGCTTTTAAGTGTGGTGAGGACAGAACGTGGCAATACCTCAGCAACAACAACAACAACAACAGCATAGAGTTTTACTCAAAAATTAACTACTCTTGTAAATGTACTAAATAATATAAAAGGTCAAGCAAAGAAATGTTTTTTCAATAAGTCATGATTGTCCTGTTCCTGTTCTTGGAGTTGTCAACAGTGCAACCCCTCCCTCCCCCAGCACACACTCGTTCTCTTTGCCCAATTCTGTTTGTTCTTAACTCTCATTGATTTCCTGTCAGTCATTAAGCTTCCAGTTATTTCTCTCAAAACCTCTGCAGATTGTACAAGCCATCTAGAAATTACTAGTAAGGAGACACTGGTGATTTTAAATGAGTAAGATTTTTCGTGATAACAAATTTCTCCAAGACTATATAATCTTTTTCTTTCCTAGTTAAGTCAGAAAGGCAGCAACAATGTTTGCCAAACCTGCATAGTGAACACTTTAGTGCAAATTATTGTGGTCAGATTTCAAAGGAGAAATTGTTGGCATAGCAAATACTAGGAAAAATATTTCTGTGAAAACAGCTGCCCTGATTTTTCCTTGAAAAACGAAAATCCAAGAATTTTCTGTGACTTCTTTTGAATGTTTCTTTCCTATCCATGAGATAATGATTTTCTTATTCTCATTCGTACTAAAGCATTTTGGAAAGAATGAGATTTATGTTTACAAATTTGCACTGTTAGTATTATTTGCGTGCATTACACACAAAAAAACTGGTCTTGAATCATTTTTCTCTGACAGGTAGCATAAATCTGCTAAATTCAGTGAAGCTACACAGTTGGAATTCCAAGTTAAATGAGAAGAAATCCAGCTGTTTCTAGGAAATTTGAGAACACTGGGGGGTGAGTGTTTCTACATTTTAAAACAATAATTTTTATGGATTTTAATACTTTTTATTTATTGGGGAAGAGGATCAAAAGAAAAATATCTCTTCATTTCTTCCAGCCTGGGTTTTTAAAATCTGACTGAAGAAATTAAGGGTGATCTTAATGTTAATAAGTAATCCATATCTTTAAGGATTGCTTTGCTGGGTTGCATGAATAGTTATGGGAATTTTGTAAGAAGTTGCACTTTGTAAAAAGCAAAACATGGTATTCAGTTAGTTCATGCTTAGACAAAGTAAATTTTCCACTTGTTTCAAGTAATGAAACAAAGGGAGAAAATGCATTGTGGTGGCAGTGTAGGAGGAGACAAACTGCTAATAAAGGGAAGTAGTGAAACATGCCAAGTCACACGGTTTCTCCTCTCTAGACTGTTGAAAAAGGTATTGTATGTCTGATATAACAAAGCTTCTGAGGAGCTAGGACTGGTTTTCAGTAAGTAAAAAATACAGTCTAAGATTGATTAGGTTTTTTAATTTCCTTCTCAGGTGTAGGCACTGTTAGACCCCTACATTTATTAGCTAAAATTCATCCAGTTTCAAACTCCATAAAAATGAACAGATCTTGACTTGGATGCTATAATCCCAATAGAAAATCATTCTCATAAATATTTTACTCACCCAGTCCTCCAAAAATGGAAGTTTTCATTTTGGTAAATAAATAATAAAGAACATAAAATATATTATTTTTTCCCCTATTTGGAAGAAGGCATTGTTTTTATTTGAAATTTGTTTTCTACTTCTCTGGGGCTAAGAGGTTATGAAATCAAAATTATATTTGCAAAATGATATATCTTGAACACTTTTTCTGGAGTTGCATTTTTAGAAGTAAATATCTATGCGTCTCCACTATGTGAGGTATAGACAATATGGGAAATGCCATTGAATTCACTTGGAATAGTCATTTCACATCAGCTAAAAAGCCCTTACAGGTATCTCAGAATATTGTGGTTAGGATCATGATATGTATTTATCAGCAAAGTATGACTTTGATCACTACTTAACATGGAGACATAACAACCTGCTAAAACCAGGGAACATTTCACTAAAATTTGCTAAGTGTTATACTTTTTCCAGTGACCAGTGGAAACTGGGAAGTACAATGGTGTTCAATCACGCCATGTATGTCTGTTGTAGTGGGAAAAAACCTGGAAACTCCAACATGAACTTTAGCTAATTTGGTAGGCTGCATGATAATTGAATATGCCAGGATTCCCTCCAATAAGCACACATTGCATAATTTCATTTACATCTGTATATTCTATTTTAGTTGCAAGGTGACATGCCTGGTCATCACAAAGCCTAGTATCACTGCCCATCATTGTGCCTCTAGAAAAATCTTTTCTTGACTGTCCCTTCTTTGCTATGAAAGCTGAATTTGTCCTAACTAACCAAATACTGATAGTGCATGGTTATGCTTACAATAGTTGCATGGCTAAAGAAAGCAGCATGGTTCAGGGGAACTGAGTATTTAAAATGATCCAGCACCTGGATTTCAAATTTCCCATCTCTCTGTTACTGTCTTAGTCTAGGTAATTTTGAAGTCTATTGTGACATTTTCAGGAGTATAACAAACAAATTAAATAATACCAAAGCTGTCAAATCTCTCGGGGTGTGAATACTGTAATAAAAGGTAACCTTTTTTTGTCAAATAAATAAATAACATTAAATATTCATGGAAGAGACACATAAGTATAGAGATATAGTAGCACAACGAGACTTGGTGGTGACCTGCTGTGGCTTAACCTGGCAGGCAGCTAATCCCCATATTGTATGGAACATCCCTTTGGCTGCTTAGGGTCAGCTCTTTCATCTCTGCCCCATGTCAACTCTCCCAAAGAGTTGAGAGCCCCAACCTCCTCGCTGATGGGTCAGCAAGAGAAGCTGAAAAGTCCTTGACTTAGTGTAGGAACTACTCAGCAACAACTGAAATATTATGAACATTGCTGTCATGACAATTCTCAAATACATCACTCGTCCAGCTGCCAGAAAGAAAATTAACTCTATCCCAGCTGAAGCCAGGATGTGGATATAAGGATAAATGAATATGTATTTTAGTTCCTGAGGTTCAAAGTGGGGTGTTATATATCATCTATAAGCTCAGGGGATCTGGTTCCTTGGAATGCTTTCATTTTTGGTCATGGCATGAGTTTGATTCAAGAACTGTCTCAAAAAAAGGGTTGTTTTGTTGCATTTGGATATATGGGAAATGTCAGTGTGGGCATAATATAATGTTGTGTAGGGATTTCATAAATAGCTTGGCTTGCTGAACCAATCTTGCTGGTTTTGCTTGGTACGGCACACAGATTGATTCACATTTCTCCTTAGACAGCTCACTGTGATGTGAAGAGTAATAATGAAAACAAGTGCCTAAAAGAAGCATAAGTGATAGGATCAGTCTTAACTCCTCCAATGTGGTAGCCAAATACCTCAAAAGCAGATGATCCACTGCTAAAGAGATTTGGATATTTCAGAAAAGGCAAAATACCAAAGAAATAGAGAATGCCATTCTCAAAACAAAAGTCAATAAGGTGGGTGTCATAGAAACTCAGAGGTGTGCTAAGACCCTGTTATTATGATTATTAGAGAGATGCCTCTATGTGAATTAAGGTACAATCAAAACCATATGCTGAAGTCAATAGTATAGATTTTGTTTAACAGTAAGTGTGAGCTAGAGAGAGAGGAAGAAATAGGAAAGAGAGGGAAGGGACAGAAAAAGAGTGAGAGAGACAGACTAGATAGAAAGATATCACCGCTCCATGAATTCTCATGACATCCTATTGGTCCTCTTCCTCAGGTCTTCCTTTGGTGATCCTAAGAGTGTTTAAGACAATTATGATTTTGAAGTCTCTTACAAGGTGATGCATTTGAATTCAAGGTTCTCCTACCTGACATATAGTACTAAAATATGAGTGGACATAGATGATTCTGAAATAAAAGTAAATGTCTGAAAGCTGTTTCTTATGTAAACAACAGAAAAATTCTCCTGGCTGCAGTGGTAAAAGATTGGTTACAAAAGGAAATATGCTGAATTGTCTAGCCACAGAAAGCTGTATAGACTTCCATTCATGGAAGCATCAACCTCAGTTGACTAATAAAGGAAATACTAGATCAGGGAATAAGAGAAAGAGAAATTTGGATGAGGGCCCAAACTGGAAGCCCCATTAGTAAAGTGAAATATTGTCCATGATGATTTCTAGTTTTAAAAAATCAAAACAACCAGGGCTATGGAATGAAAAAAAATTTAATGCACAGATTGAGGACCAAGACAAAAGGAAGAAAATTACTTTTAATTGAAACTTCAGAGCCCAAAATGGCTTTCTATCTCTCTTTAAACTAATATTATAGAAATGTAATGTAATGTAATATTTCAGCAATTACACACCCACCACCAATCTGATAGCCAGAGTGACAGCAAAGCATCAAGAAACTTTATTGTAATATAAAGATGATAAACACTTTCTACTTATTGCTTTGTTATTCTAAAGGGCTACAGTGCCACACATTATTAGATAAAATTACATTTACTACCACTACTCAATCCAAAGTCACATGGAGTATCTCATTCCAGGAAAAGAAGGGAAAAGAGAAATCCAGTATGTGGTGTAATCTTTCTTTGTTTGTTTTTTTTTTTTTCCTGAAATGCCATTTATAAGATTGATAAGAAGTTAATTCTTTCCAAAATTTGGAAAGAATTCTTTGTTGTGGCAAGTTCCTTGTTTGTCTGAGACCATGTTGCTGAACAGTGATGGTTGCTAAGACCAAAAGTTATTCTAGGAGTCTGCTGCAGGAAGTTTGTTAAAATCTTTGCAATGTTTTTCTCTTAGTGAAACTATTGAAACCTTAGAAGATTCACTACGGTCAGACAAACTTAGCAGGAATGCACAGGGACATAACTAATCATGGTACAGGGCCTTAGTGGTGTGAGCTGTTTCTGAAGACATCAGGTATAGGCTTTGGTAATATGCTTGGAAACAGAAAATGTTTTTCCCCTTTCAAAGTGGAATTATGACAACTCTTCTGATTGCAGAAGGAAGGAAGAACCTGCAATCAGTAATCATTTATTGATTTAAGTTGACACTTACAGGTGCTAACAGTGATTTTGGCATTTAGTCTATAGAACACTTTTGAAGGAAAAAAGTCTGTGAAGGCTAGGCTAGTCTTCTCTCATCATGGTCAATAGTACATTGTTTACCAAATTTCAAACCAAAATTAATTTAATTTCATTGTTAGAGAAAGAAGACTAAATTAGTCTGTCTTGCTTAACATGAGATCTGTGCATTAAATAAAAATAAAAAAGACCAAGTGTTGTCATATTGCTAACATTTCTCATTTGTAGGTTTTCATATGCATATTGCTCTTTGTATAGGAAACTTCAAGGATTTTAAGGACAGCTATTAATAAAATCCTTATGAAGAAGGAAAATTTTGTATTTTTCTTTTAGATAGCAAACTGAGACATGAAGAATGGAAGTAATTATTCCAAATCATAACTGGTGGCCATTGACAGCTTTGGGTTAAGATTTTAATAATCTTCAATAATTTGCCTTCCCAACAATCACTGAAATAATTATCTTTCTATACAGCTAGCCTTCAATTGAACAGTCACATGATCAATTGCTGATCACATCTCGTAAGTAAATGACAAAGAAATGAGTTGACATTTGTAGTCTGGAAGATCATAAAGTTAAATACATGAGATAGCAACCTATCCAATTATTTCAGCTGCATAATTTAGGAAAGGGCTCTGGATTTAGTTTCTTTCTGAGTGTTGGTGTCTCTGGTTTATGCTTTTAATGCAAGGTGCTTCGTTCCTTGTGGGATTCTGTGGTAGGCATTCGAAATTCCTAGGACCATTGTCGAGCTACCTAAAGGAATCCCATTCTGGGGTCATGACTATAGGTTCTCTCTGAAGAGGAGCCTTTTTGTGGTTGCTTAGGAACCAGACAAAGGGATTCAAGGGAGAAAGAAGGTGTAATGGTAATGAATGAAAATATAATCTGTGTCAACATCTGACTCATATGGGTAACTGGAAGAGGCTTTGTGACTGTGTATACTTGATAAAATTATATTTTCATTTCTGTAAATTCATTCTTGTCAGATGAGTCCTATCTCCCTTAACTATAATTTAGTTGTAAATTATGCATCTATTCACAAAATCTGGTTAGAGTTTGTATGTATTATCTGAGGGAATCAGAAATTAAGAAATTCTTTCTGAGAAAAACAAGTTAATAAGAATTGAAGCCTTATTTGTAACTTTGTTTACAGAGTTGTACTTGGGCAACATTTGTCATGGGATCTGTGATTACTGTCAGGTACGGTAGATTAAGGCTGATGATCTCAGAACCACATAAATAAACTCCTGGCTTAATTGCTGCACCGAGCTATCCATGGCTGGAGGGTACTTGTGATTCAGCCCCCAGCTGTCTCCTGTGTGAATGAACACACACCAGCTGTATGGCAAACATCAGCGTAGGTGACACAATTCAATACCTCCAGTGTGCTGGAGATACCTCAGACCTTCAGAGATACATAAAACAGGCTTGGCAGCACGATGTGCTGTTCAATGGGTGTGTAACAGATGTACCCTGCACAGGGCAAAAGATGGGTGCTGGTGTGTCACATTCATATTTTCTGAAAAATCCCTTTGCCCAGGACTTTGCTCCTGGGAAGCTGAGAAGCTTCAGAGAAAAAGGAAAACAAATTCTTATCTCATTTGCTTCTCCTGTGTTGTGCTCACATGTGGAATGTGTTTGGAGATTGTTTACCCGCAGGTGATTGTTTCATTGGTTTCTGCTGTGAATTGTTTTGACTTACTGGCCAATCAGGATCAAGCTGTGTCGGGAATCTGGAAGGAGTCATGAGTTTTCATTATTATCTTCCTAGCCTTCTGTTAGTATCCTTTCTGTATTCCTTAGTATAGTTTAGTATAGTATTTAATATAATATAGTATCATAACATAATAAATTAGCCTTCTGAGAACATGAAGTCAGATTCATCATTCCTTCCTGCCACGGGGTACCCAGCAAATACAGTGCTGGTGGGCTACTGAGCTGCCATCTAAAACTTGTATTCTAGGCAGCGTGTTTACTTTGGAGATATCATTCCTGAAGTGAACCTCTGCAAGGCAAAAAGTGAAATAAAGCACATAGCTACAACTGCCAATGAATGCAGTTGCACCAGGGAGTGCACCTGGCATTCCATGTTTCCAGTGCCGCTGTCAGGATACTGCTGTTGGCCCTGAAGAAATAACCTGGTTTTGAAGCTAACTGGCCCTGATTGTTTCCTATGACAAACACATTTCAAACACCATCAGGTTAGAAAATTTCATCTGCTGCATGTTAAATGCTTCTTTATATCCACAGACCTTTGTGAAAGGTTTTAGGGTGTACTGCTATGTCTACCCCAGCAAAGACACGAAAGCTGATTGTGAAATCCTTGTGGAAGTGTTGCACTGTAAAAGGCTGTCATTGCTGCTCCTGGCCTTGGAAACAACTTACTTTCCCCAGCAACCTCGGTTCTTGTGAGCCACTGTGCTGTTCAGATTTCTTCTTATGTTTCCTAATGTGGAAGGGTTTTGAGAATGGAAGTTTGACTCCTTACAATAAGGAGTCAAACTGACCATATCACAGAAATTTAGAATGGCTGAGGTTGAAAGGGTTTTCTGGAGGTCATCCAAGACAATCCCCCTGCTCAAGCACGGCCACCTACAACTGGTTGCTATTTTCCTCTGCTAGCTTTACTTACTAACAACTTTCTTTTCTTTATTTTAGTTTGACTTTATTGTAGTTCCTGAAACTTTTGGTAAGCCAACTTCTTCAATTCTGGCTGCTTTCTTTCTGCTGAAGTCTTTATTTTCATTTTTATTTAGGCTTTTATAAACATATCTTTCTCTTTAAATTTTTCCTTTTTGGTTAAATGTACTTCCTTCAGCTTCACCTCCAGTTTCCTTAACCAGATTATAGGACAAACCATGATTTGAATCTCTATTACCTGCATCTCTCTGGCTTTTTCATAATGAAGTTTTGCTTTATTCACTCACATGTGTTTATTCACACCATTGCCAATATCTTCCTATAATTTTTATTCATTCAAAAATATGTTTTACACATAGAAAAATGATAAAAATGTTTATATATTCACATCTGTCTTAACTCTTGCTCTTATTTGCAAGTCCTGGTCCACTCCCATCATCCCCGTTTCCTTTTCTTTCTGGGCTTGAGAAAAAGCCAGTCTCCTGTTGTGTGCATGTCTTCAGCTCCCTTTTGAATTCATTTCTGTCTTCAGCTTCTGACAATCAGTCTCTCTTACCTCCTTTTCTGAGGCTTCTGCATTCATTAATATTTAGTATTGCCTTTGATCCCAGGGTCTCCTGTCAGGTTGAGTAAAGCTGGTCAAAAAAAAAAAAAAAAGAAAAAACTCATCAGTGAATCCTCCCTAACTGTGTTCCCTTAAGGAGACCTCACTCTATCGCATCTCCTTTCCCTTAACTGCATTGTTTCATTTAATTCATTTCATTTAATTACTGGGATAACTTCAAATACATAAAGCAAGGAACACCATAAAGTTATAAAAAAAGAGAATTTTATTTCCATTCCAAAAGTCAGATAATAGCAGAAAACATCTGCATGTTACTGTACAATAGCTCTAAGTTAAAATGAATAAACTAAAATGCAATTATTAGTGACATTTCATTTCTTGGGTTTTTTTCCTACGTATCATTTTACTATGCACACAGATAAACTTACTCGTCTATGAAGGGACACCTAGTGGCACCCAAACAGATGTTTCATGTTTACCTATAAAACATAACAATGTCAGTGATATGTGGAAGTGAAGACTGTTACAACCCGCCCCCACGACAGCAAGAGCAACCCACGTTCTTGTTAATAGATCTCTTGGGGCAGATTAGAGTGAAAGACATTGAATGATGGATGTTTGTGAATATGCATATGAAGGGTTCATTTCAGAACAATTTGATTGCAATGCAAAGCAGATATGCGCCCATTTTTGTTATTGTATCTTAAGTAATACCTTTATGCTTTCATATGCCATATTACTATGTGGCATATGAAAGCATAAAGGTATTACTTAAGAAAATGTATAAGAAAAAGAAAGAAATAAAAAGAAAGGATAAGAATAGAATGATACATGGATCACCAGCCATGGACCTACATGACACTTGATTGTTGCAGTTTGGGTGTCCATAGGTAGAAGTGATGATTGCTTTCTCTGCCTGGGGCAGGAAAAAAGCCCACAAAACACGAGGTCTGATGGGTTATAATGGGCAAAGGCCATTTGATGGGCTTGGGCACCTCTAAGACAACTCTCTTGTTGAGAGTTGCCTTAGAGGTGCCCAAAACCATCAAATAATCCCAATGGATTTGGGCACCTCTAAGACAAGAGAGTTGCCTCTGATGTCAGCACAGTTGAGCCAGTGATGCACCATACAACCTTCCTAGGGGGAAAGAAGGAGTTTTACACCTGAGTGAGTTGTGTAAGGAATTACTGTGAAAAAAGCACCAGCCCACCCTGCAGAATTTGCCTCCATCGACCTCAGTCCCTGGCTTGTAGCCTCCAGGTGGTGACAGTCCTCTCCTCAGGGCAGAGGTTTGCCATTACACACTCAAACACCTCCTCCTGGGGGTTCAAACCTGGCCTCAGCAAATGGGTCTGTGGGCTATGGCCTCCCTCCAGCTAGAGCTGATTTTCAACACATCTACTGAGAATGGTTTCCTTTGTGGATGCATTCTACTCCCCCCAGGCCTGCTTACTTCTCCTTAGACCTGAGATGTTTGGACAACAGTGCCACCTTTATTTTATCATATCTCAAGTTCCCATCAGTTGGCTTAGCTCACAGCCCAGCTCCCTTCAGAAAGCATACTCAGGGATGGATGGGCTTTGGTGGTGACTGATGAGCAGTTACCTCTTTGCACAGTTTGCTACAGTGGACAAAAGCCCTTCTGTGATTTTAACAATGTTTAAGCCGTTAAGCATAAAATTTCAGTCTCTCCCAGAGAGAGACTGAAACATGAATTCTGCAATTTGCATAGCTCTAGGATCTTGCATGGTCTTTAAGGATACATGAAAAATGCCACTAATTTCAGTGAGACCCTAAACAGACATGAAACCCTGTGTTGGGTTCTCTGATAAATATCCAGGCATTCAGAAATAACATCACCAAATACCAGGACACCTCTTTTTCTTTTCTTTTCTGTTATGTGATTAGTATGTTTTCTACAAAAGGTGTTTTAATACATGGATTTTCTTTGCAAACTTTGTCTGAAATCTGTATCGTCCCAGGAGATAAAGGTTTATAGCATTATTTGTCACATTATGTGTTTGCTACAAACAGTTTAAAATTACAGACATATTTATTGTAAGTACTGAAGCGATGAATTAGATGTTGCATGTTTCATCTATACTTGTCACAATGCTATAGAGCTTGTTAGCAGCCTAGGATATGCAGTGATTTAATGCTGGGCTCACATTCAGTATTCTCTTTCAGGCTTAGGATTTACAATTATCTTGTCAGTGTATTTCAAAATGACAGCATGCTGACTCCTTGCAAAAAATCCCCAAAAAACCCACTGAAAAAGGGAAACCACTTAATGACTTAATGAGTATCTGTGTAAGAAGCAATGATCTTTTGTAAAGGGAGAGCTTTATTTGTTCTACTGTCCTAATCCTTACAGAACAGGCAGCAAATTCCTCACCTGAATAGCTGAGGAAAATATGTGAATTTGGTCCATGACTTGTGTGCCTACAATACATAAATTTTTTGCAGAATTTTCTGATTTCTCTGGTGATCATTTTTACCACCTATACACTGTGGGGAGGTTATAAATTTTACATATTCTGTCATTAATTTGTAAAGTACTTTGCATTTCTTGGCAGTTATGTGTAGGGAAAGGATGCTTCTATACTATCATTTTTGCTTGCATTCACAAGTCATTCATGTCTCATACATTTTATAAAACAGACGAGAATATGCAAGTTATGCTTGAAATTAAAATCACATATTTCATTTACTGTAGATTCTTATCTCAGTCACTGCCAGCTAATGTTACTATTTTAGCAATTACCATCCATAAAACCAAAATATCCCAGCATTGTTCAGGCAAAACACCTCCAAACCTGTGAAGTTATCACTGGATGACAGTGATGCTTGACTTAGAATATTAAAAAAAAATTTAAAATCATTTTCTCTATTAGGAGAAAACCTTGATAACTACCAGGGTTTACACTAGATACATAAATGTCATGGCTATGTGTTTAATCAATACATGAATACAGGAACAGTAGCTGAAAGGGGTAGAATCATGACCTGTAATTCAGAGAGAAGAGGTTTTAAACTTTCACCAGAAGAAAACACGGTGTCTGCTGAAGTGGGATGAGTTCGTGAAGGAAGAGTGAAGCAGAAGGAGTGGTCAGGAGAGACACACAGAAGGTGCCACTCGAATCTGGGAAGGACGCTAACTGCAGAAAGGGTGGTCCAGCCTCATGCCCCTTGAATCATATGTGTACAGCTGAGATTGACAGCAGTTTGTCAGGCTCCAGCTTCCTCAATTCACCTGTGATCCCAGTTTTCAGCAATGCAGATGATAACAGGAGAATACATGCAGGATAAGAACTGTGTCTGTGGTGAAAAATCAGACCGTAGGGTTAATAGGAGGAATAGGAACAGAATAATGAAACTATCAAATATCTGTGTCCAGCTCAGCCTTCTCTGACCCAAATCAGACAGCAGTCCTACCATCTCTGTATGTGACTGCATAAAAAACAGAGGCTTATCCAGACTGGACATGAAATAACTGAGCAGGGAGAAAAGCAAGGCATGAGAAATGAAGAATGAGCACTGAAGGAGGACTTGTGAGCTTCATACTAATGCATGCCTGTGCTGTAATTCACAAACACCTTGATCATCAAGAAACTTGCCCTTCACTTGTATTGTGGTTTTCATCTGCATTCATATGTCTTATAATTTGCTGCAATATGTACTCGTGCCATATTGTACAGGGAGATGAAAGCATGATTTATTAAGCACAGGATAATCATGAAGTTCTTGGTGCAATCACTTGCTCTAAATTGTTAATATCTGCATCCTTTTACTAGGAGATAACGGCAGAGGTTTTTTTCTTTACTGCACCTTTCTTTCAATTAATTTTATATAAAGGATGCTTCAGGCTCTTTGCTTCTCACACATCTTACATCCTTCATTATATGTTGTGGGGGAGAGGGAACATTATATAAGTTCTGGTGCCCTCTTTTTACATAGCCAAAGCCATACCAGTTCCCCTCTGATTCTCGATATTAGCACAACAAGGAGAACAACACTAGAAGAAAACATCAGAGCACACCACAGTTACAGTGGAAATGTCAGCAGAGAATGGCTTTCGGTTACAAATGTCAGTAATTTCCCTTTTTGGTTTTAATGAAAATTCCTTTCTGAGAACCCCTTTATCTGCCCACATGCTTGCACTCTTTGCATAGTTAATATGAAAACCTGTAGATAAAATTTAAAGAGGCTGGAGTTTCTCTCCTCCTGTAAAGTTGCCAGGAAAAACATCAACTCAGTTTTGTCCTTCAAGTATATGGTCTGTATTTTCTCAGTATCCTTAAGACAGATTACCATTTAAAGCATCTGAACAAACCCAACTCATTAAATAAAATTATATTTTAAATATAGTTTATCATTTATCACAGAAATAAGGATAAAATGGTCAGATGTCAATATATATCAGTAGGGTTAAATGTTCATAATAGATTTAAGCAAGGAAATGAACTTTTAAAATACAAAATACCTGAATATAAAAAAATTGAAAAATACTTGAAATACTTAAAAATTAAATACACTTTAATGATTATTTTTCACTTTTCCTTATCAGCAATGATGACACATCAAGTAAAAACTCTCATTTAATTAATATTTTACTCCTGGAGGAACAGGGCTAGACCCTGCCTAAAGTTTTATAAAATATAAATGTGATATTTTTATGACCCATTATAAGGGTATGTGACATGCACAGGAATGAATAAACTCCCTCAGTGATCATTGTAAATCCCAGACTGTCAACTCTTAGAATCTTTTTTGCAAGCACACATAATGGATGTGAGGAAGAGAAAGCAAGGGACAAAGAAGGGACAGTGTCAGCCCATATTGTCTCATTTGGGCTTACAGGGCTAATGCATGAAGCAGCAATCCTCCACTTTTTGCTGGAGCAAGCCCCAGGCAGGTATCATCCTCCCCTTCCCTTTTCCCTCCTCCTGAGGGAAGGATGGTAGCTGTGATCACACCTAGGCTCATTCTGTGTAAACCTATAAAGATTTTTCAGATTTTGCATGTTGAGGTGATCACAGCCCTCTGCCCTCTGCAAGTTCCTTACACAGCCCTGGCAAGGAAGGGACATCCCCTGAGGAATCAGGCCTACTTTTGGGTTGAAGAGGGGAAAGAGATGCTTGGTTGCAGGGAAAGACGAGGAGCATGGTGATTTTGTCTGGTGTCATTTTTTTATCCTGACTATATACAAGATGTTTTCAGATAATCTCTCCGTGCAGGCGGTGAAGAGCATTAACCACATCTGTCAAAGGGAGGTCTTGAGCTCCCTTTGGAGGAGCTTCCTTCCCTTCAAAAAGGAATTTTTTCTGTGTTATGAGAACATGATTTTCAATTCTGTTTTTATCTCTAATTCACTCTTTCAGAATCTTATACTGATAGGTAACAATTACTTAACTAAAATAAGGGAAGTGGGTAATGGAGGGATCTTCTAGGAAGTCTATAGAGGATCTTCAAAGCAGATGATTGAGTGCACTTGAAATAAGCATAGAGAAGTAAATAGGATAAATAGTATGGTTATTATGAGGGAATGTAAATGTGGTGCTTTGGTGCTTCAAACACCAGGACAGCATGGATTCACTTTAATTTTAACAATTTTTGGGGTAAGCTTCAAAAGGACCATGGCTACACTAAGAAAAGAACCTTGCCACTCTTTTTCCTACTTGATTTAGAGAAAGTGTGCTTGATTCACCATCTCTACTAACAATCCTCTTCCTGTCAAATATAAAATATGAATACTGGCCTTGGGTCAAATATGAGTAACTCATATCTACAATGTTATGTAACTAGAGATGTACTTAATATTCTGAATATCCTCATCTGTACAAGTAAAAATTGCAAAGTCTGGATTAGCAGAAGGAATGTTCCTAAAGTGTCCCCAAGAGTGGTAGCAAACACCAACAAGCTTTACTTTCTGCTGCTTAAGATTGTGCATCAAAAATGTAGAAACAAGTTACTGCCCTGAAGGTTAAATCCTCTTGATTCTTGGATTACAGTACTTTAGTACAGAACAATCAATTAAAAAAAATAATTGGGAGAGGATAGATTTCTAATATTGTCATAACTGAAATATTTTTATTTGAAAAATAAATTTCTTGTTCTTTTACAAATTAATCTTGAAAATGTCTAGTTTTAAATCTTTGCTTTAATCATGGAACATTTGGCAAAGAAAGAGAATTATGTTAGTTTTTAGGTAAGTGTGACCAATTTGTAACAGTGGTATAATAGAGACTAAATTGTGATTTGTTTTAAACAGCTCATTTTCAGTTCACAACAGGATATTCTGAAAACTGTGCAGAATGACAAAGAAAAGTTCTTTACGTCACTGCTTCTGTGATTCACATAAATAAAGAGGCTTTTTGGTGAGGGCAAAGCTCAGGTAGACTGACTCAGTTCAGCTCTGTAGGAAACCATGCACTCAGTTTGATTAACAGCAGTAAAAACATCTCAGGGTAGTTAAACTAGAAACTTATATTTCTTTCCCCCTGAAAGCAGAAGGGCAATTTTGTCTCAAGCAAATATGTAACTTAATTTATAACTCCAGAAGAATTTCACACACTGTAAAAACTCTAGACAGCTAATGAAGAAAGGAAACAAATTAAACAGAGTTGATTTAAGGACCAAATTTAGACAGAATAATAAACCAGGAGG
The DNA here is from genome assembly GCF_028551555.1 of Melozone crissalis. Taxonomy (NCBI): domain Eukaryota; kingdom Metazoa; phylum Chordata; class Aves; order Passeriformes; family Passerellidae; genus Melozone; species Melozone crissalis. The sequence goes on from NW_026535820.1 coordinate 18,790,925, forward strand.
AAAAAAGCCTGCACAAAATAGGGTGATATATAAATTATATTATAATTATTATATGTTATATTGATTTTATGTAAACTATTTGTACTCAATGGATAGATAATAATTCAGGGTTTTGTTTTTGTGAAATATGCTCACGTGGAGATAGCAGACTGTCAAAACTTAACAAGAAATCTGAAGGCACTACACTTTTGCTGCTTGATTCCAAAAACCAAGATTTAAAATTAGCAAAAGGGAATACTTGGATGTTCAAGGAGACACATGGAAATTTTTTTCTTTAATCCTGCTGTTTGCTTTGAATCTTACATTTAAGTGAAACTAAGATTTCAACTTCTACAATTCGCTGTTAACTTTCAGAGATAGTACTAGATCTCTGAAGGGGGAACTTGAAGTCAGCACTAGAATTATCTCTGGCATAAAGCTATGTTTTATTTATATCACAGCAATCAAAAATTTATACAGTTTGAAATATGATAATGAAAAAAAAGAGGATGGGTAAAATGGGAAAGTATCCATCAAATGTTTCAATTTTAGTTTCCTTTACTTATGTATTTGGTATCTTGTGATTACTATTTATATAGGAAATAATAACGTACTAATAATTCTGGATCTAGCAAGAGATCCTCTTGAGAGGAGGATCCTCTGAGAACTTGATCCTCTATTGCACAGTTTAGTATTCAGCCTAGTAGGGTTGAAAGATGCTGAGTTCAAAGTGGTGCCATCTTCCAGGTACTCCACATACTTGCAAGGGATGTACAAAGTGTGGGGCATGTGGAAGATTTCCTCGTTCTGCTTTTTCTTTTCCCTATTCTGCTTTCATTCCTCAAAGCTGACCTTGGAAAGACAAGGAATAATTTCTGAGACTGTTTAAGAAGAACACTCTCTATTTTTGTTCTAGGTTATAGTTTTGGCCCTGGTTCATGTGTGATGATGTAATGTAGCACAGTTTTCTGTAATACCTTGTTTCTGAAGTGAAGTTGTCAAAGTTCCCCATTATATTAGTTTTAGAAGTGGAATGGGTTCTCATTACTTCTCCTTGTTACCAAAAAAAAGTAAGCTTTTTCTTTGGCTTTCACTGTTTCTGAGACTTATGCTGGATTTTTAGTTTTCTTTTTGATAAAAGACAAGTTCCTGAACATGTTTTCTATCCCTGTGCAGTATTAAATGTCTCTAGAATTATTAAAGCTGTGACTGCCATTGACCCCTTGGTTTAAATTGGTTGTACTCACTACTCTAGGGTTCTCATTAGTTGGATGTTGTATTACACTTTTTTTCTTAATTTGCCATTTGTGGCAGGCTGCATATCTGAGTCTAATTTGGAGGATTTAAGAGCTCTCTTTACCAGAGATTTTTCAAGATATGCTCAGTATCATACTAGCACAGTACATCTGTATAGGACATTGATCCCATGGCAGATCTGAATAATATCTAAAATAAAACAAAAGGGTTTTCCTTAGGAATGATGAATTCACAGGTATTCTTTTACTTCACTAATTCTTCCTGCGTACTGATAGCAGAGTAATAGGATATGAGATATCTGACTGAACAGAACACAAAGCCAAAACATTTCTTAGTTGCAAGGAAGTATGAGACAATATCCCTAGAGTAACACTGGTGATTGTGTTTTCAGATTTTTACTGTCTGTGACCAAAATCAGAGTTGGATCCATGCATGAAGTGGATATATGCTGGCTGGACACCAGGCACCTACCAAAGCCTCTCCATCACTTCTGTCCACAACACAGGGGAGAAAACATAATGAAGGGTTCATGACTTGAGATAAGGACTGGGAGGTATCACTCACCAAGTAGCAAAATAGTCAAAACAGACTTAAATTTGGGATGGTAGTTGAATTTATTACTGGCAAAATCAGAGCAGGAAAATGAGAAGTAAAAACAGAACTCACCTCTCCCCACTTCTGCCTCCCTCCCAGTTCTACCTACCCCCCTCCAGCAGCAAAGGGAGACAGGGAGTGGGGGTTATGATCAGTTCATCACTCGTCGCTTCTCCCACTGCTCAGGAAGAAGAATCCTTCCCCTGCTCCAGAGTGAGGTCTCTCCCAAAGGAGACAGTCCTCCATGACCTTATCCCTCTCTACAACTCCCTGAAAGGTGGCTGTAGCCAGGTGGGGGTTGGTCTCTTTCTCCAGGCAGCAACTGACAGAACCAGAGGACACAGTCTTAAGCTGTGTCAAGGGAGACATAGGTTGGATATAAGGAAAAGGTTTTTCATGGAAAGAGTCATAACATTCTGGGACGGTCTGCCTAGGGAAGTAATGGAGTCACCATCCTTGGACGTGTTTAAAAAAAGACTGGATATGGCACTCGGTGCCATGATTTAGTTGAGGTGTTAGGGCGTGGATTGGACTCAATGATCCTTAAGGTCTCTTCAAACCTAGCGATTCTGTGAATTCTGTGAACTTCTCCAATGTAAGTCCATTCCACAGGCAACAGTCCTCCACAGACTGCTGGAATGTGGGTCACTCTTGCGTGGAGCGCAGTCCTTCAGGCACAGCCTGCTCCAATGTGGGTCCCCCATGGGGTCACTAGTCCTACCAGGAAATCTGCTCCAGTGTGGGCTCCTGTCTGCACAGGTCCACAGGTCCGTGACAGGAGGCTCTCTAGCACAGGTTTCCCATGGGGTCAGAGCCTCCTCTGAGGCATCCACATGCTCCAGAGTGGATCTCCTCTACAGGGAGGTGGATCTCTGCATCCCTGTGCTCCTCCATGGGCTGCTCAGGGACACAGCTGCCTCTCCATGGTCTGCAACACAGGCTGCAGGGGAGCCTCCACTCTGTCCCCTGGAACACCTCCTCCCCCTCCATCTCCACTGACTTTGGTGTCAGCAGAGTTGTTCTTCTCACATATTCTCACCCTTCTCTGGCCAGAATTTCATCTGCACAGTAATATTTTTATTTCCTTATATATGTTATCCCAGAGGTGTTGCCAATGTTTCTGATTGGCTCAGCCTTGGCCAGTGGCATGTCCATCTTGGAGCTGCCTTGGACATTGGCCCTTCTGGACATGGACTAAACTTCAAGTAGCTTCTTACAGAAGCCACTTCTGTAGCCCTCCTGCTACCAAAACCTGGCTGTGCAAACCCAATACAATGCCAAAGGAGTCTTTTTGAGTAAAGTTTTCAGCTGTCAACAGACATATTTTTGTGTATTTGAAGTAGTCCCAAGTTACAGCCAAATTGTTTAGGAGAACTGGAGACCCATTCAGATGATTTCATAAGGATGAGCGACTCACAGGTATTATGGTGGAAGACAAATTTTTTTAGCACTGGTTTCCTAAAGAGATAACTGCCCTCCTACCTGTGGTACATCTGCTACATTTTATAGAACACTGGAAGGCAAAGACATCTCAGTTTTGCATGTAGGACATTTAGAGCCATAATGGTAAAATTGGTACAGTCCAGTGTTGTGCTTTCTGATGAGGCGGCTTAAAGAAATTTAACACCTCACCCCTATTGTGAAGGTGATGAGATGAACCTTCTATCTTTCTGTGTAGGTCAAGGTAGCAGTAATTCAGTGAAATTTTGTGAAAAAGCTGAGATGATGGTTTAGAGGAGAGGGAGGTGAGACTACAATGCAAGCAGTGTTGACCTGGATGTTATAATCTCAGCAATGGATATCAATATCCTATGGTCATAGGTTAGTTGTTTTCTGTTTATGTGCAATAAAGCCTTCTTTTGATTGTAGCACAACACTCCTGTCGGTTTTATGTAGTTTTGTGTGAGTACACTGATCTGGAAAGAGAGAATTGCAGGACTGGATGCCTTCTGTTGTTCATGAGTATAGTGTTATGACCCTTAGTGCCCAACCATCTCTGCACAACTGAACACTCAATTCAATCTGGTTGGAAATCAACTCAGCCAGTAGCTCAGCCAGTTAAAGGGTGGTTCTAACATTGTCATCCATGGTCATAGGCTAGATCCCTGGATGAGCCATTTGTTTTAGAATTGTTGTCCATGATCCTTATGGATCTCTTCCAACTCAGAATATTCTGCAATTCCCTGAAAACTGTTGGAAGTCTGATGACTGTAGGGAAAGAGACATCCAAGCTAGCTTGGTACGTCCTGTTGCAGAGAAGCTATGTGGGAGGGGCAATGTGTCTGAGGCAGTAAACACTAGGAGAAAGAGATTATGATATGCAGCACTATTCTGCTCAGAGGCAGGTGTTCTGCTTCAAGACTTGACATATTATGTCCCCATAGCACTGTAACATAATGTAATTCTACAATTATATTAGCTTCCTGATGGAGGAAAATGAAGCATAAAGATTATGTGATTTTCCCCAGGCAAGTCAGTGCCAAAGCTAGGAAAAGCATAATAATAGACAATGACACTGTAAGAATTCTAGGAATATCACAATTTGAATTGTCCACTATACTTTAGGATGACAAAATTATTAGATGGTGACACTAAGCATAGCAACACATAGCACTGTGAGCCCTATGGCTGGTGTCCTGCAGCTCCTAGGGCTGGTGCAGGAGGATGGCTGAAGCAGTGTCTGGAACTGGGTCCTTGCAATTGGTGCTGTTTCCCTCCTCCTGCCAGTGCTGAATCAGGGTCCAGGTACTTGCTCATGCGAGTGCTGGTGGATCCCACTTTACAGATGGGGAAGGTGGCAGCTAAACAGGGGATATTGGAACTGGTGGGCATTTCAGCACCATTTTGCTCTCTGATGGTTTCCACCCGAAAACAAGTGCCTCAGGGGTCAGTACCGGCACCCAACAAAGTCAAATCGTCCTGGTAACTACAATGAGAAAAGACTGAACAAAATACATCTTCACTTATAGCCAACCCTCTCCTGCCCACTGACCCCTTGTGAAGGGAATTATAATGGCTCGGCTGGCTCCTCTACTTTTAGGATCTGGTCTGGTAAATTTTCAAGCAGCATTGTTTCTTAACTGAATCAAGCTCAGGTAGGCCAGACATTTAACTCTTTCTGTCACTGTATTTGGCAAAGTGTCACACGTGCAACAAGTAGAGAATGTGGTGAGATGTATGGGACCAAGAAGCCTGCTAGGGGTTTTCATTCCTTGACATCTAAGATCTGATCTAACACTGTCTTCATCATCAGGAAGGGACAGAAGAAAATAGTCAGAGGAGTGATGGGAAAGAGAAATAAAGAAAAGGGGGGAGTGAAGGTTTTTAAGAACATACTGGGAGATTTCCTATCTCAGTTTCAGTCTCAAATCAACACTTCATATATCCCTGAGACCCTGTGGCCCATTACACAATTTCCCAGCTTCCCCAGCACAACTCTGGTTCTCTTCTACTTCCCACCTTCCTCAGTGCTGGCAATAAAAATATTGTAGTGCTACTACAAAGCATCATGTAATGAAGAGATATGTATAGTTGTGGTTGTCAGAGCTCCAAATTCAGTCCAACCAAGGAAAAAGTCTTTCTAAGGGAAAAAAATTCTGAGCAAATTCCTTGTCCCTCATTTTTCACTGTCACCCTTTATGAAAACCAGAACACTTATTGTTTAAGACATCAGTAAAGGCCATTTTCTCCTTGGACAGTAATTAAAAGAAGCAAAACAGAAGACCTCTCTTTCTGATGTCATCTGGTATTACTCTTTTGTGATGATACAAACCTGAGTGCCAGTGCTCGGTTTAGAAGACAAAACACAATTGTCCACAGACCATTGCAGTTTTGATGGTCCTGTGAGGATCATTGCTTCAGATGTGTGTTATTAACTGGCATCCTGTCATCTTCCCCTGACCTTTCTCATGGGGATAGCACCCACTGTACATGGCTGAGCAGTTGGCTGTCATTATTCCCACACTCTAAAACTTGGTACCAGACTCAGCTGGCAATTTAATAAGATGTTTTGAAAGAAAGAGTTCTTTGTCATATGTAATAATGAGTGTTTCTACTGCCAGTACAAAGTCAGATGTTTTAAAGACTTTACCAGAAAGAAAAGAATAATCATTCCCCTGATCTGAGATCTGAAATGTTGGTTATTACTTAGTTCTCTGGATTTCAAGTATCTTTTTAAAACTTATATTGTCTTTAGCAAGAACAGGGATTAATTACCAGACTCACTTTTCTTTATATCTTCTTAAAATATATTTAAAATATTTATAGTTAAATAAAAGCCTGATTCCACCTTTTTTTCTGTTGAATAACCTTCAAAGCTAGATCTGACATTATGTAAATCAAAGGCCCAGTTCTTGGAATGAAGAAGTAATTGATGGGGGAAATCATGAAGAAATTTTTTTCAGAGCTTAATCCTATATATGTAGGTTTAACAAGGAAAAATTCCTTTAAGTTCAAGTAAGTTGCTTCTGCTTTCTGTGCCCTATCACTTTCAGACAAACTTGAAGGCTTTCGTTCCAAAAATATTGGGCAGAAAAACACAACACACCCATATATTATCTCTAGAAGATCTGACTTTCCTGTGCAAAGGGGTTATTAATACCACAAGAGAATACTCTGAGGCTGTCCTTCACTTTGCCTGAAGAATTTAATTTACAGACATACTTTCCAAACCCTCACCACAAAAAAAAACAAGACAATGTTGCCAAAATTATCTTAAAAGAAATTGAAGAAAGTGGTAAACAGAAAAACTATATTTAAAAAAAAATTGATGAGATCTAGAGCAGAAATGAGAACACTGCAGTGTGGTTCAAACACAAAATAATCTCATAAAAATACAGTATCTGTGATATAAAACATCAGTGTTTCTAGAATATGACTTTTCAGTTTAATTTGCATTCCCCACCATTCCTATATAGCTGAGATATCCAGCAGTGCAAAGTAACTGAAAGAAAAGAATTAAACCTGTATATATTATATCTCCTTTAGTGATATTATCAGTTATTGTCTTCAGCACTCAGATTCCTAACATACTATTAGTCATGAATGAAATTACAGCACACATTTATTTTGATGCCTACATATGTTGTTTCAACCTCTAAAATCCATACAGTTTTCATTTAACTTTGCATTCAGCAGTGACACAATAACAAGGAATGCAGAAAGATACTGACTACATACCAAATATTGCTATTACTCAATTAATCTAACTATTTAATTTTTGTTAAGCACCAGCTGTTGCTGTTTCCTCAGAACTTGTCTTTAAGCTTAGATGCTCAAGCCATGAGCGGGAATGTGTAATTTTGCCTGTGCTGCAGGAAGCATTTGAGAGACAAGCTTGTTGAGGAGCTGTTGATTTCAGAATACACTGCAAGTGAATTTGCGTAGACAAATTAAATGACCCATATCAACTTCTAGTGCTAACAAATACTATTTGTGAGTAGTGACACAATGCATATTTCTACCCTTTAACCATTAATGAAGCTACACAAGTAAATTAAGTTATGCCATTCCATCTTCATAAATTGCTGATTCAATAGATCACACTTGAGAAACAGCTGAGTAATTACAGGATGATGCTTGAAGCAAGAGAGGCCTCATTTGCATATTAACAGGCATTTGTTGCAATAATTTCTGTCCTGGACTGGTGAATGTTAGATGTGATTAATCCTGTGAGCACTGCAGCTTGACTTCACAAGGGCTGCAGTACATGTGTGTGCTCCACAACAGCAGCAAGAAGGCACACGGGTCTAATTAGCACCAGGAAGTTGCCCAGGTACAGACACCTTGGAGAATATTTATCTGCAACGTCTTGTTCCACAAAACAATCTCAAAACACTGGAGGAAAGGGAAAAACAACACAGGAAATCTTTTCAGCACAAGTAAGGCAGAGTTCCTACTTCTCAAATGCCCAAATAGGTACAGAAAGAAGATAAAAAAGCTTTCCACACAGGTTCAAGGAAGGTTTTATTTAATTTGCAAAATTCTTGCAATGAATGAGTTTTTACCTGAGCAATTGAATGAGCTTTTTACCAGAGGATTTTGCTTGGTCTTATTTGTTGGTACTGAAGGGAACAGAAAACTCGATAAAATTTATATCACTCTCCTTGGTGAATCTGTGGGCATAACACATCTAATTCACCTTGGTGAAAGTCAGTTTGCTCTCTAATTATTTTCTGTTCTTCGTTTGTACTTAAAATTTCTTAGGAGGAAAATTCAATTGTTACCTAACCAATTTAAGTCTACACCCTTTTGGGTCAATAAAGAATCATTTAAGGGACAGAAAGACACAAGAAAGAAGTGGAAATATGTATGAATGGAATCTGGAAGCTGACTTGACTTGTGGACCCAAATGATGAAATGTTACTCAACCTCTTCATAAAGATAATGCAGATGAACTAAAACCCATTGTTCTCTGAGCTGGTTACAAAGCCACGTCCTGTTTCAGTTCCAGTATATTGAGTTTCCCACATTCGTCAAAAATAACCTAATGTGTTTTACTGAGCAACGAGGCATAGTTCATAAAATTACTAGCAGAAGAGTTTTAGCCTGGCACTATTCTTTATGATCTTAAAGACAGAAAAAAAAGCATGGCATATACACCTTTCATATGTTTATTGATTTTTTTTCCTCATCCAATTAAAGAATCGCAGTAAAAGACAATATTAGTTTTCATGTCAATGCATTAACAACAGAAGGAGGGTTGAGGAGAATTTCCATCCTTTATTGGGTAGGGGTTAAACACAGTGACGAAAGATGATGAAAAGGCCAAGGTACCTAAGGACTTCGCCCTAATGTCTTTATTAGTAAGACCAGTTGGTCTCTGAATGACCAGTCCTCAAGCTGGAAGACCTGGATAGGCACCAGAATTAAGCTCCCTAATCCAAGGGGAAATAGTCACTGACTTGCTACACCACGTAAACACACATGAGTCCATGTGGCCAGATAGGATCCACACAACTGTATTGAGGGAGCTGGTGGAAGTGCTCGGAGAGTCAATTTCCTTCATTTATGAACAGTCCTGACTAATTGGGGAGGTCCTATTTGACTGGAGCTTTGCAAATGTGATGCTTGTCTAAAAGAAGGGCTGGAAGGAGGATCCAGGGAACTGCAGGCCTGCCAGTGCTGGGAAAGAGTATGGAGCAGGTCGCTTTGAGTGTCATCACACAGCATGTGTAGGACACCCAGGGGATCAGGCCCAGCCAGAGTGAGTTTGTGAAAGGCAAATCCTGCTTGGCCATGTTGATATCTTCCTATGGCAAAATGACCCACTTAGTGGATGAGGGGCAGCCTTTGACACTGTTTCCTGCAGCAGCTCCTGGAGAACCTGGCTGCACGTGGCTTAGACAGGTTCACTCTGCACTGGGAAAAAATCTGTCAGGATGGCTGGGCCCAGAGAGTGGTGGTGAAAAGAGTTACATCCAGCTGATGGCCAGTCACAAATGGTGTCCCCAGGACTGTCAGTATTGGGGCCAGTCCTGTTCAATACCTTTATCAATGACCCACACAATGTGATTACATGCAACCTCAATCATTTTGCCATTTTGCAAATGACACCAAGTTGGTCAGGAGTATTGATCTGCTGAAGGGTAGGAAGGCTCTACAGAGGGATTTGGACAGGCTGGATTGATGAATTAAGGCTGATTAGATGAGGTTCAACAGAGCAAAGTCCTGGACCCTGCAGCCCCTGCAGCTCTACAGCTTCAGGCAAAGTGGCTGGAAATCTGCCTGGGATAAAAGGACCTGGGGGTGCTGGCTTACAGGCGATAAATCAAGCATACTTTCTCTAAATCCAGTAGGAAAAAGAATGGCATGGTGTGCCCAGATGGCCATGAAGGCTAGCGGCATCCTGGCCAGCCGGACTCGGGCAGTGATTGTCCCCCTCTACTCAGCACTGGTGATGCCAGACATTGAGAGCTGTCTACAAGTTTGGAAAAAGACATTGAGACGCTGGAGCAAGTCCAGAGGAGGCAACTGGGCTGGTGAAGTCTGAAGCACAGGTCTTATGAGGAGCAGCTGAGGGGGCTGAGAGGCATTTAGTCTGGAGAAAAGGAGGCCAAAGAGGGTCTTTATTGCTCTCTACAACCACCTAAAAGAAGGTTGTGGTAAGGTGGCCTCTTCTCCCAGGAAGCAAGAAAATGGCCTCAAATTGCACAATGGGAGGTTTAGATTGGCATTAGGAAAAAATTCTTCACAGTAAGGCTTACCCAGAGAAGTTGCTGAGTAACCAGTCTTGGAGATATTTAAAAGACATGGAGATGTGGTGCTTATGGACATGGTTTAGTGGTGGACCTGACAGTGCTGGGTTAATGCTTGGACTCAATGGTCTTAGAGGTCTTTTCCAACCTAAACCATTCTATGATTCTAATTCTATTTTAATTCTATTCTGTTCTTGATCTTATTATGCCTCCAGGTGTCTTGGGCGGTCCACCTTTCTAAGGAGAGCCACCTTTCTATGTATCTGCTGTGATCAGGATGGTTGAGGGATCCAGGAAGATTTCCCTTTCTCTTCTTTCACATAATGGGATTAATCAGATTTTCCTCACTACAGTTATTAATTACTACAGTAAACTGCCCAAAGAGGTATGATGTGAAAACACATTGGACCTCTAAATTGTTTTCTGGACTTAAAATCCTTCTTTTGAGCAAAAGAGATACAAAGATCCTCATTTTCATTGACTCAGTTTTTCCCCTATCTGTTCATCACCAGAGCACATACTTGGGCATCTCCAGGCTGGAAAAGCAGTGTGATTCAGACAGCCTGTGGGAGATCCTCTGCCTCCTCCTCTCCTCAAGAATTTGGTGCTCCTGAAATGCAATGTGCGCCCTGATCAGGGGCTGCCTTCAGTTAGACAATAAGGGTGTTAGGAAGAAGGATATGTGCAACCTCTCTCCTTCCTCAGAGGCATCACTAACACAGGGAGAAGGCCTCTGCCCCACTGAGATCTGAGCAATCACATTGGTGTACTGAAGTTAGCTGTGAAGAACTATCCCCATCTAAAGAGGATGTGGAGACTCCTTCCTAAATAGGTGTGTCATTTTGTTACTTAATTCTTCCCTGTTCTGATAAAATGACATTACTCTCTAATAAAAAGTTAGGGTGCAAAATCAGAGTTCTTCCTAATGAGGGTGAGGTACTGTATCCTATCAAATCCTAAGCTATAATACAATTTCTGGTGCTGTCAGTGCAAGCTCTCTTCATCATCTTTATCCCAAGAAAATCCAAGCTTAATCACTTGCTAGAGAAAGGTGCCTTTTGCATAGGGCTTTTCTGTCTTCCAAGTGGTAATAATGCAATACATTCTATAAAAGAGAACAGAGCAAATCAACTTGGGACCTAATTACCTCAAGAAAGCAAAACTCCCTTACAGAGCAAACAATCTTACTAGTATACCTAACTCAAGCACATAACAAATTGCTTTTGCCTGGTTTTTTGTAGGCTTTTTTTGGTTTGGGAGTCAGGGGGGAATTGGTGGGGTAGGGAGAGGAGTTTTAATTTTTTGACTTTGATAGGAAAGATCTAAATTGTTAGCAGCCTCTCTATTTTATAATAACACAATCACAGTAATAGTCATCAGAGGCAGCTGAGTTGGGAATACCTTGATAAATATAAATAAGAGAGAAACAGAAGATGAAAAAGAATTAAAGAACATTGCAGTTTGAGACACCTCACATTCCTCTAGGTGTGTCACTCTGCTTATGAAGATGTTCCTCGGAATGCACCAGAGATATTGGCAGTAACCAATAAGTTAAGCCTTTTGCACTGTGAATAGTATCAAATAATGTCAATTTTCTAATGGCTAAAGTGAGTCTTGTGGTTCTCAGTATTTATATTTCACATTAAATCATTTGTTTTCTTATGGACTCAGAGTCACATATCACAGAGTCCTTGAGCACTGGGGCTCATATTTAGCTTTTTTAATTACCTGAATGATGTATAAAACCCACATTTGATGAGACAGCTTTATTTCATTCTGACCATTCATCTTCGAGCATATTGTTGAGATGACTAGACAAATGACAGCATTATTTATTTATTTGCTTATTTATTCTCTCATGCAGCACTAAGACAGAAGTACAAATGCAAAGGTAGATGCTAAACAACAACAGAAAGATTTCTGATGGTCCCCAAACAACACAGACTGGTGAGCAAAATATAGAGAACCAGAAATATTGTGGAAATATCAAGAACTGAGTATTATTCAAACTGTCATGGACTATTGCTGTCACTGGGTTACATTCCCTAACAAAGTTGATTCCACAGAGGGTGCCAAGAGGAAAAATCCTCCTTGTGGTCTCTTATATCATGGAAAGTCCTAACATTTCCAATGCACAGACATCCAAAGATAAATATTTACAAAAATAGATAAAACCCTTTCCCTTCAGGAAATAGGTAGAAGTTCAGGGAATGAACAACCTAACTTACATTTGTTTGTGGCTTACAGAGTATCTACTTTATTCCTTCTTTTTAAATATAAGCAATGAAGCTTCAAGGGGAGAATTTGCTTCTACCAGAAAAAAGGACCTCCACAAAGTGAACAGAGTTGTTTTTTTTCTAATTACCAAGACTTCAAAAACACAGTAGAGTGTTAGATTTCTGTTAAACTCTATTTTCTTTGCTTCTTTTTTTTTTTTTGACATTGTTAAAAGTAACTAGGTAAAAGCAATTCTATCACAGATGTAACCAAAGGAGAAGATTAAATGTTTACATCAATTGAAACAATTTTGTAGCGCTTCAGTCCCAATAAAGATATGAACCACACAGCCTAGATTCTTGAAATTCTGGTAACAAAAGGGAAATACAGAAAAAATAAATTAAATTGAGTTTGGTGCATACAATTTTTTACTTTGTTGAATTACATTTAATTTTTTTGACTCAAAAATTATTTACATATTAAAATGCAATAGATTACTATGACACTGCAGATACTCTGTCCAATCATTGAGGATGTTGAACTGGGTTTCACGGTATCATGAATTTCCTGAATTGCATGATACAGTTTATTACAGAGTTCATGATGTTTCATGAATTGCAGAATACAGTTTAAAGCCAACTTTCTTTCTTTTTTTTTTTTTTTTTTTTTTTTGAATGATTTATCTCTTGAGATCCATATTAATCACAGTCAGGGAAAACATTTACTGCTGCTTCATACCTTTCCAGGTTATAAAATTTAATAAGGCCATGTTGCTGCCATCTGCATCAATTCCCCTTTTCATCAGGAACTTTCTGTAAAAAGTCTTTCTGTAAGCGAGATATAAGTGTATGTGTAAGAAACAGACCCACGCAACAGAGGGGAGGAGTTTGATACAGCAGGGTGGACATGAGATGGACCAGCTCCATTTGTAGTTTATCAGCTCTTGGAGGGGGCAGCGTCTGTGGCATTGTAATGAGCAAAATGTGTGATCCCTGTGTGTCGGAGGAGAACACATTTTTCCCATTACCATTTCTGTCAGAAGAGCTGCCCACAGTGATTTGTCCAGCAGCCACCCAGGCCTCAGGCAGGGTGCACAGCACGGGGACCAGGCAGCCACTGCTCTGCCTGCAGGGCTGGGACGGGCAGCTGGAGCCTTGGTGCAACCCTGCGAAAAGGAAATACTAGGAAAATCTGTAGCAAGGTTCTTCTCAAACTTTGTTTGGTTGCTGTGATGTTGTGTTTCACAGATTGGTGTCTTTTATGTTGGGGAGCAGAGGCAGGATGGCTGTTCCTCTGGGATTATTTATTCTGCTGATACAACCCTAATTGTTCTGGACCAGAACATCACCTTGCCATCACCTGCTTCCCGCTGACTCCGGACTCTTTCGTTTAGCAATATTCTCAAGTTCACAAGCAGATGCTGGAGCAGAGGACATTAGTTATGCTCACATACATTAATTTCTATTGTTGAACCTAAACTGCATATCCCCACCCACCTGGGCTGAAGCTGCCAGTTTTTCTGTCTTTATTCTTTATTCCTCTTTTATGAATGTCAAGTCAATGGCAAATTGTGCCATCTTGCAATTATCCTCCTTTCTCCCAGCTTTTGCAAACATGCATTCTGACCATTACTGCATTGGACTCTCAGCACCATTACTGACTTTGGCGTCGCCTGGGTAACTTGCCAGTGGATTCTCCACAGTTTCCTGACTGCCTCTTCATCACTACCAGCCTAACAGATGGGGACTCACCACATCAGACAGGTCTATCTGCCAAATACTTCCCAGCGGGGATTCATCCTCTTTGTAGCAGTGTTACATCTTTACTTCTGTCTCTGAGTAAGTACTTTCAAGTCCTCCAGATGACTGTTTTGATTTTTTTCAGTTTAAAGGCATCAGAAGTAGTTTAATGGAGACATTTTAGAAGTAATAGTACACTTCAATGTTTGGATTAGTTCGTATTTCAAACTCCTGGCTTTTGGGCGACAGATCCTGGATAGAGAGACATTAGAATGATTAAGGTCTATACCCACATACTTTTACCTGAATTTATCTCCTTACATTTTGTTTCTGTTAATGCATAAATTAATGGCAATGCATATATCTCCTAATTTTTAGTAAGATGGTAAAGTAGGTAAAATATCACTTTAAGATGTCATTAAACAAAAAATGAACATTTTAATAAGTGCAGCCAGTAATTTACCTTGTTGTGAACTGGTCCACAGTCTCTATTGCTCCAATATCTCCAGCTATTAGCATTACCATACTGTCTTATGCAGCCTGATATTTTCTGGTGGCAGAGGCCTAGTGCCAGATACCTTGTTTTATTTTCCATACAATAAAAGTTTGGAGTAATTGAGACAAAGCAATATTGTGTGCTTGAAAATGTAGATAAAAAGATTTTTTTGTTTATATATGCACATATATATAAATATAATTCTTAAGAAAAATTATGAAGACAGCATTTCTGAAAGATAGGTGTGGAGTGGAAAAGGGGAAGCCTTCACTATTTATAAAAGACTTCAGAGGATTAACTCCTAAGTGCATTACCTCACTCATTAAGTACCTCTTTCCTATGACATTGTGAAAAGTGAATTTGCCTAAATTATAGGTATACTCCAGATGCTTTGTTTGGTACCATTTTTTTTTAAATGTGTGACACAAACTAAGTGCTACGAAAAGGATTTAGCAGCAATCAGTGCCTTACACACACTTTGGGGAAGAAAATATAGGGACAAGTGGAACTCAAAATCAGGGAAAAGATATTTGATTTGATTTATCCATCTCTCATTTCTGAGCTGGAACTGTATCTGTGAGAAAAACAGAGCTGGAGACCTTTAAACAGCAGTCTGGAAGCACCACTAGTTGTCACTTGTGGTGAAAAAGTTTGTGCTATTAAGGATGACCACAATACTGCAAATTAAATCTTGGTGGTGAAGAACATTGTTTCCTACCTTACAAGGCAGAAATTAAAGGTTTTCATGAAATCTCCCTCCTAGCCAAAGAGAACATAATGATCCTGTAAGTCCCAAGGGCTCTCTACCTATCTCTGAATGAAGAAGAACAACAGACAAATATATGATATTTCTTTAGATTGAGGTGATAAGTGGGAAAATGAAGTTTGTATGGCTTGAAAATTGCGGAAAGAAAGTCTTGGTTTAAGAAGAGTTAGGGACCTTAGGGAGGCATTTAAAAAGAATTACATTTTCAGGGCCATCCAACTTAATTAATCTTTCAAGCATAAAGGATTTTAAAGAGCTTCAGGTGCAACTATAACAAAGTTTATGCAGAATTAATGATCTCCTGTAGAAACTGTCTCTATATGGAGTAAGGTACAGACAACAGAGCACCATACAGCTTTACTCCTCTTGGAAATTAAACACTGTAATTATACAATGTGAATAGTTTACCAGTATCTCAAAACACTCTTGTACTGAGATCAGATTGAATAAGTGCAATACTAAGCTTCTTATGTGTCTTCTGTTATCCTTGGATTCATTTGCTACCAAATTCAGGTGGTTTTTGCAACTTTACTTTTCCCTTCTTCCTTCTTTATAACAGTGAGAGATCTGGCTACTGAAAACTGATTGTGGATCTCAGATACTGCGAGTTCATACAGTGTGTTTTATGATGGAACTCAGTTTGTCCATGTTTCAGACACTATCAACACATAATGTAATATATTAATGATAATATTATGCCATTTCTTTCCCTCACATAAATTAATATATTTTTATGAAGAGTCTGCTTGGCTCCACTCATAAATTTTAGTATGACATATGATGATAAGATGTAGAGATTTATGCGAAATAACTCAGTGTTTCAGCCTATTTACAATGCAAAGTTTGAGTGGCATAAACACAGCTATAGGTAGCCTAAAATGTGACAGACTTTGAAGGGAGGATGGGGAGTAATGGGGTCATTATGCTCATCACTGAAGCTGATCTCCTTACATTCTAATCTACATTCTCATGGACAAGACAAATATGTAGATATTTCAGTGCTCTTCCTTGGAAAGACAGTGGTAAAAAAAAAAAAAAAAAGATTTTTTAACATTATTGTTAAGAAAATAATTATGATATTATTATTAATTTTTTTTCAGCCCAGTAAAAACTGGAAGAGACAGTGCAGAAGGGGTGAGAAAGACCACTTAGCAACAGCATGGTGAACTAAAACACCTTTGCTAGCTTACTGCAAAAGCTTTTATTCTTTGGAAAAGCTGCAGTAAACTTTAGGGTTATTAGAAAGGACCTAGTTCTCTACTGCTTTGGTGAACCTGAATGCCATGCAAAAAAGTGCAATTTATTTTATGAGCCTGAGTATCTTTCCAGTCAGTGCAGAAAGAGGGTTTAGTGCTGCAAAAAGCCTAGATTAATTTTTCCTGTCCTGTCAGACTCTTTACTCCTTGAATCGTGCTGTCTGATCTTCGGCATAGCGACAAAGATATTTCCTGAGGAATAAATAAAAGACTTCTGTTTCAGCTCTTAAAGGACCAGAAGTCTTCTTTTAAACTATTTATGTCCTCTTCTTACTCTGCAGCCTGCTGAGCAACATATAAATTTTAAACATTTCACAAACACCTCACAACCTTTCAAAATTATCTTGTAAAAGCCTGACCTTTTTTAGCTGGTGACTTTACAAACACTTTTTTTTAACCATTGTTCTTTAGGTTGGTGCAAATCTACTAGTTAAAGGGTCTCGTTCCAAGAACAGGTAATAGAGCTTCTTGCTACTATTTACATCTTCCCTAAGGATTTTCTAAGAAAAAGGATTGAGTATTACATAAGCATAAACTTGTCCTGTCTTTATTCAGCCTACAAGATGTTCTGTCTTTCTGCATGATAACTTGTCTTTCCAGAAACGAACAGCATGGTAGTCATGGCAGATGTTACTGGCAGGATATTCAGCACTGGGAAAATTTGCAGTTTTGCCATATACATGACAAAAATTCATGATGACTGTTTGTCTTTTTGAAAATTTAAATAAACAACAATAATAGTGGTAATAAATATTTAAAGTTACTTTTGAAAGTGTGAGTCTGCATATGGGAGGAAATAAAATATAAAGGAAAAGCCGACACCAATAGAGAATGTCAAGTTTGTTTTACTGGAACTTCCACATAGGAATTTTTGCAATGCTTTTAGAGGCATTTATAGTAGGGAAATCTGCCAAATTTTGGATTTTGATCCAGAAAATTTTGGAAGTCATTGGTATGATCTGTTTCTTTTGGAGAGTATCCATCTTCTGTTTTTCCTTCAGCAAGCTGTTTACTTTTTTGCCATCTCAGAGCTCCATTCACCTACTACATCCTAGACAGTGAGTAGGCAAAGTTGCCTGTTTAGAACTACTTTTTGGGAATGCTACAGGCTACTGTTGAAATGTTCTTTCAACACTGAATGTTGAAATGTTCATTGAAGGATGGGACTGATCAAGCCATATTTCTGAGCTGCCTCAAGTCACAAAGAGAAGGAAAATTTCCCTCTGCTCACAGCATTACACAGCCCAGCTCTTTAGCTCCTTCCTGTCTCCAAAACTGAAGTGAGACACTGATGGTTGCCATCATTATTACTCTTGTGCAAAAGTGAGCAGTGGCCAATTGCACATGGAGCCTTAGCATGCTGTACTGCCAGGTTTGCTTTCCTAAATTGTGATGTACAGGGATCTCTTCCAACATCACCAGGCTGGAAGGAGCTGAGGGCATCATGATTGTGAGTTTGGCAACCCTGACAAAGAGGTGGCTAAGTCTGCTTTAGGGGATGAAATAAGAGTATGATCCCAATGAGGCAGACAAGGGTTGTGGTAAAGGTAAAAATAAGGCTGAAAATTGTCTCTTAATTTTGGGTGAGGCTTTTTGTCATAGAAAAAAAAGGGAGAGAAAGAGCAGGCATTATCAGAGCAGTTGACTGTTATGTTTGGAAAACCAATTTAATAACAATATAGCACTGGACAGTGGACGTTCTTGCACATTCCTTTATGATGACTAAGGATATTTTCATAGGACCATTTCAATGTTGGGTTTTTTTCTGTCATTATTTCTAAATGATACTCAGATGTAAATGATTATTGCCTTTAAAAATAATAATGAGCTATTCCTTTAGCAGTGCATTCAGAAGCAAATTTATGCTTAGCCTTGTTATATATTTCAATGTGTTGAAAATGAAAGGCTTTTTCTCAAGCCTAGGAGATGTTACCAGTCTTCCTGGCTTCTGAACAAATTCCTATCAAATAATGAAAATGTAATTTAATCCTGTGTTTATTATTAATTTCCATTAATTTATTTTCCTTTAAAGCTTCTGATTTAACATTGTCTTACAATTTTTATATGCTATTTTTTAATGACTAAATATTGATGTACATAATTTCATATTTTTTCATGTGTTATTATGCCTAGCAATAGTATTGTGATCTTCTTCATTTTAACTGGAAGAACTTGCATACTGAAATCTTTCTGAGTAGAATATGGCAAATTTGAGGAACCTGATTCCACTAATGTTTCATTTACAATTCAGAGATTCCTCAGAACAGCATGGAAGTCCAAGACTGCAGGGAAAACTTCATCTGCTTCTCAATGCTCTTATTTGATTATTTGCAAAAATTTTTGCAAAATCTGTTGGTGAGACTGAGGAATTGTTAGTATGTTGGACTAAGTGAAGGCTATGGTATTTGTGTGCACTGGTTTTTGTACCAGCTTTTGCAAGACTGAGGCAGCTGAACTAGACAGGCAGTCTTACAGGTAAAAGGAATTCTTCAGTGTTAGTATGCCACTTAACCTATGCCTGGAATTTGGAAGAATTTTCAGACTGTCAAGTGCAAGTTTGCTGCAAAGTAACACCATGACAGTTTTCATTAATACATTCACCTCACAGTAACATCTGGCAATATCTGCATGTGCTTTGGAAAGAGGAATATTTCGGTTGTATATATGCTAATGCTCACTCCTGGAGTCCTGCGATGCCAGAATATCAACTCAGTTTTAAAGTAAAAGTGCATCTGATTTACATAGCTAAAAGCTGTTCTGTGTGCAAGCTAGTGAGCAGCCTAAGGATGAGGAAGGACTTTTCTGGTTACTGAAAGGAGATTAATATCCTGAGGGTGCTTTCCACCACTGCTCACAGGTGCATCCCAAGTCATAGCCATGGAGAAGCCAAAATAATCCTTCTCAGCTGAATTGCAAGATTTGGAAGGAGTAAGTAAGGCACAGTTTGTGGATTTGAGTGGGATGTTTTAATTTAATTGTTTTGGGTGGGGCTTCTTACTATTTTTCTTTTTTTTTTTTTAATGGGTACTGGCTGAAAAAAAATTGTAAATGCCTTTATAAATTAATGTTTTAGGTTTGGCCCTTTATATTACTATTGCAAAAGGAAAGTTTCCAAGTGAGTAAGTAAATAATTCATTAAATGAATAAGCTGTCATGTGATGAATTGTTAAAATAGCTCCACTGATTAATTTATTCTTAGCTTTGTCCTTAACATCAGCCAACACAGTTAAATATCAGCTGAGATGAAGTTAAGAACAATACTAATCTATAGTGCAGAAGGAAGTAGCCAGCTACAGAACATATATAAAAATATTTTTATACAAGGTAGAATTGGATGCTATGATCTAAGTAAAGATCTTCATTTGATACTGGTGATACATTGATATAATACCTGGGGGTTTTTTATTATAATGAGAAAAAGTAAGAGATACTCAGGAAATTATGTACTGGAAAGGATGACATTTGAACAGAATAGCACTAGTCTGTGAAACAAAACATGATTACTCAATTAAACAATGAAATCAAGAGGGCTCCTGATCTCCTTGATTACAGGTTAGAAGACAATTTATTATACAAAGGATTGCAAGTCTAGACCATTGGTAATGATAATTACATAGGATGGTAATTCCTATGTAGAAATCCTTAATGAACTTGAATCCTGAATAAGGTTACTGATTTCTAACCAGAATTTAATTTCAATTGAGCACATTTCATTCACCAGGTTGACACAAGAGGCAGAGATAAAGGGTCAAAAACTGCTTTTTGAAGGATTACAAAAGAAAATCTTATATAGCAGCATGGCTCTCTCACATGATAACACACAAAGCTGTCACAGAGCTTGTTATGATCTTTTCATTTAATGAAAAAAAATATTACCCAGATCAACAAAGACATATTCTCTTGTTTATATTTTACTTTTTAAAGTAGCAATGTACTACTAGCAAGACAATAATTCATAGCCAATTCACAGTCATATAATTTTGTGTTAACACTGACCTCCTCTCTCTCCTTAATATTTGCCTCCTGAAATATTTATTGACTGCAATAGTATCTCCTCTCAGCCTTCATTTTTTATGTGAAAAAAGCTAAGCACTTCCATTCTGTTACATAAGATAGGCTTTTAATGCCCCTTTCTATCTTCTCAGCCTCTCCACGCTCCTGTTGCCGATGGAGAAAATTTTTCTAGGAGGTGAATAAGGCCTGTCATAAATGAGGCTTTACAAAAATTTACACTAAAATATTATTTTTCTCTTTTACTCTGGAAGACACTTCTCACCTTCAGATTACAATTTTTGGTGGGTTGTTTTTCAGAGTCCCAGAGCAGGGCTCAGAGTTATTCTATCATCCACAAATCTGTTCAGGTCTTTTATTTCTTCCACTTTTACTTCCAATGGGTGATTTCCCAACTTTTAGCAAAACTTTCCAGTTTGCAAGTGCAAATACCTGTACCTCAACTAGACATTGGGAGAAGGATTAAAGGAAATTGAGGTTTCTGTTGTTCATGGCTGTGAAAGTTTTTCTCAGCTTATTGCTGACTTGGTTGATGTCCAGTCCCTTTCAGTATCTTCTTCCTCAATGCAGTTTTGTAGCTGTCAAAATCAGATTCACCACCTGCCCAGGTAGGGAACTGGAAAGTGACCTCTCAAGGACAACATGCAGAAACTCTCCAGGTCCATCCAATTACCCCACTGGAGTTCCCAGATGGCTTCCTGTGGGGTGTCCTGAGGATATTTTGGTACATAGATTGTACATTCCTGGGAACGCCAGGAAGAGGGCAAATTTGAGGGCGCACTGTTCCTACCACCATCCTTCAGAAGTGATCAACAGGAAACTAGGAGAGGACTTTTTGTGTTTTCCATGGGGGGTGGGGTTTGGAGGAGGTGTTGGTACTGTGAGTAGCTATTTCCTTTCAAACAGCAACAGGGAAGCTCTTGGTACATTACTGATGTGCAGCAATCGCCTGCGTGTAACATTACTCGCACCTAACCTGGGAACATCTGAAGTTCTTGATTCTTCATACTTCACACCTCAAACACCAGAATCAGATAATCTGTCTCCTGGTTAAACCTTCCTGAAATTCAAGTCTTTCTCTGAAATTGAAACAGAACAGAAACCTAATGAGTTAGTTATCAAAAACCTAATGATCCAGTTATCAAAAAGAGATCAGCAGGACCAAAATAAAAGGTACTGTGATTTTCTTCAAAACAAAGCTGATTATTAAATCTACAAATTGTCCTCAGATACTCCAGCACTAGGAAATTATCCATTCTTCTTATAAATTCAAATAGAATTAGGCAACACCACAGGTATTTTCAGTTTCAGGTTATGAACATTTTGCAAAGAATCTCCATTATTATTTATAATGCGTCTGCATTTTGCCAGCTCCTAACATCACTTGCCACATTTTGTATTTCTGCACTCTAACACCTATGCTACACATTGGATGATTCTTTCAGCTCCAAAGAATCCTGTTGATATTCATGACCCTGACTTTAATCATTTGGTACAGTTCTTTGAAATAGCACACACACAAGCATGCATGTATAAATTAAAGAGGAAGAGGAAAAAGGGGAAGGAGATTAAGGATAAAGAGGAAAGAGCAAACAGGTCTAAAGATCAAGACATGTCTGATAACATTTAGTGAGCATTACAGAGAAATAAATGTGCACTGGATGAACGACACACAGGAAAATGAGTACTCTAAGGTCTTGCAGTAGCTTGCAAGATATTGTAGCAACAGCTTTGGATCAACTGCAATTTAATTATCTAAATGCACAATGATATTTTGATTTTCAATGTATTTTTCTATTGCTGCTGTTTGTGCCACTTAATGTGAATTTCACCTTATTTTGCAACTTTTGAAAGTGTTGGGTATCCTTAGAAGTCTGAAATAATAAAAAAGCCAGTAATAGTATGATTTTAAAAATAACTGTATATTGAGAAAGAAATAACACAAAATATTTTTCTTTTTCTTCCCTGAGGAGACTAGACAGAGTTGAGGTGTGCCACAGGTGCCAGTTCAGATCCTTATATCCATAGACTGCTGTTTGTGAAAGACTTATATGTACATAGCATTGGTATGGAGCAAGTCAGTGCCTGCTTATTGGCATGGATGAAGGAAGAACATGAGCAAAGTTTGCAATCACTATGGAAACTGACTCTCTGGTTGCTGTGTTGGCACATCTGTCAGGGACAGCAGCTGTTCTAGAGGCTTCCTTCCAACAAAGCTTTTCCTGAGACTTGTATCTGGGACTGGGCCCAGGACTGCAGGGTTTCAACAAGAATCCAACAGTCTGCACAAGCACAATTATATTCTTCACTTTGCCCTTGTAAGGCAGCTCTGGTTTTTTTCTTTTCAGTGTTTAGAAAACTTGCAGAGTGAAACACCTGGAGAGGTGGCATGCAAATCCTTTCTACTGTGTGGTTCAGAGCCTAGGTGTTGTGGCAAATGAAGAGAGAGTCCAGCTAGGAGACAATGGAGAGCTTGGTTCTCCTTCAGCCTGGTGTGTGGCCTCTTAAAAACCTGTGACTTCTTAATTTAAAGTTTGGGCACAAATTATTTTTAATAGCAGGGCTTTTTTTCTTATGTGTGGCTACTATTTATAGTATCACATCAAAGTACTTTCTGGCATCAGCCTCAGCAGCATCATTCTGCATGAAAGAGGAGGACGGGGTGTCTGGGGATGGCACCACCCTAAGGAGTCCAGCCACCAGCAAAGGCAGGGATACTCTTGGGGGTGGCACATGAAGGCCGATTGGAATTTTCATAAACCAGAGGCTCTTGTTAAGATAGTGTTTCCCTTTGTACAGGCAAGCCAATTTGAAGCTGGTTTTGTTTCATCTGGGATGTGTTGCCTTCAATAAATTCGTGTTTAGAACACTGCATAGACATTGAAAGGAATGTACATTCTCAGGTGTAATTTTCCAGTGCCAATGACATCCATGAGGCTGCTGAAATATTTGGTGAATTTTTATGAAATCCTGTGTGCTCAGTAGATAGTAGCTCAATCTTTTTGTTCTGGGAACCCTTTCAAAATCTAGACTTGATTTTTGATTCCCATGAAAATGGGCCACGGAATTTTTTGCATCATTGAAATTCCTCACCGCTTGTAGCACGTTTTAAAACAAAAACTCTTAACATTTTCTTGGGCATTAAGGTATTCCTGCAGCAAATGCAGCAATTGATCATGAAAGAATGGAAGACTGCAGAACAATTTGAATTTAAGCTGGTGCATACCAGCCCAGTTCAGCTGTCTTGATTGATTCTGTTAAAATTTGATGTAATTAATGGGTGAAAACAAGGGGAAAGAAGAGTTACACAACCAGCTGATTAGGCCTCCACAAAATTCTTAGTAATTTTTGTTTCAAGAACTGGTGGAACACTACAATCTCTTTCAATATGTATCTATTACAAACATGAATTTTCTTTCCTCTAGGAAATATATACTTAGATATCTAAAACAAAGTGACACATTCAAGAAAGCAGATCACTGAATTTTCTGATCCTGATGTATTTTTCTAATTGTACACTGAGTTAATATTGGAAAAAAACTTTTAAGTCTTTGCTTTTATGATTTATATTACACCAGAATCCCTAATCTGCTGTAAAAACCAGTTACTTATTACGTTTGTTTGTATATAATGGACTTTAGAGAGTAGATATTACTAATTTTTCAGCTAAGAGTTTATGTATTTAATGATGCATTTATATCCATATATATACAAACAGTTGCTTACTCATATTTAATCCTTGAAGGCTACTAGGATAGCACATTTTGCAGGGGTTAGAAAGAATTCAGACATGAAGATCATTCAATTGTTATTGATAGCCAAATATTTTTAAATATTTCATCACATTTATTAAAGTTCTGAATTCAAGTGGAAAGCCTGTTGCTTTGGCCCTAATAATCACTGGAAAGGTAAAACAGAGGGGAAAAGATACCTTTTGGCCTGACAGAATATTACTTTTGTGATGGAAGAAAGAAAAAATGAAGAAGGTGTGTTGCCTTTGGCTCAATGTTTTAACTGCAAATAGGTTTGTGGAATAAAATAGGTCCTTTCTGATGGTTTTTTGCCGTTGCTGTGGGGGGCTATTCAGATGACACACTTCACGAAGAAGGACTGTGCTTGCTAAGTGTAGTTAGTCTGGAAAGCATTTTTACCCATGTTGACTATTGTATGGGCTGTCCTAGAGTGAGTTGAATCATTAGGTCAGCAAGACCTTCCTGTTTGAATTCTGTTTCTCTGTAGCTCCAGACCAGCACTTTGATTCCATATGCCAATGGATGCGTGGAGACACTCCACAAACGCAGTGCTGGGCTGGGGCACAGGCACACAAAGGTAGTTCTGATGAGTTTATTTAACAGTGGAATGAGATCAAGATCTGAAGTGCTGCAGGGCATGGTCATGCTTCACTGTCAGGAACAAGTGCTGCCAAAGAAGGTTCAAAGAGCCATGTTTACAACCATGGAACAAGCTCCCTGTTGATTTCAATATCTGACATTACACAGATATGCAAACTCAGTGTAATTTGTTCCATCTGTCCCTCCTTATTACTATCTGTAGCAGCAGCACAAGTATTCCCTTCTCCCAACATGCTGCAGTTCTACTGTGTCACTGCAGTGAGGACCAAGCAGGGACAGAGGAGGAGCAAATAAAAACCATTATCTTCAACTTTTTCACTTACCATAATACACTGGAGTGGAGCTGCAGCTTGTGTTATCTTTTTCCTGGTGTGAATTGCTTCAGGTGAATGCAGTTGAATGACATAAAGAGTAGTTTGTCTTCCCAAAGCTATACAAAACAACTGATTGTTACAGGTATGGCTTCAGCTTGGGAGATACTAGAGTCCCGGTGTCTTCTGGACAGTGTCATGCTCTTCTGTATGCTGGCAGGTACAGCTGGCTTTTTATTATTCTGCAAAGATATGATTATATTGTTGTGCAGGCTTTTTGCAGAAAGTTAAATTGGCCACTGCAGTTAGGTCTCTGTAAACACCCACTGCTGGAGAACCAAGGCACCATAAAGTTGTGTTGTATTCTTTCTGATACCAGCATTTTCTGGAAGTGTTGCTCACAGGAATGAAAACGTCCCAAAACACAGAAGTACATTTATTCAGAAGGACTGGAAGTAATTTGCTTTCAGAATTTCAGAGATGCTGCAGGAATCAGGCTGCCCAGAAGGAATTGACTTATCACATTTTTTTAGACCTTTGGGAAAAGAGGAAATTAGCTATCAACCAATTGAATTACCATGTTATACCATCCTCTTTCCTTCATTCAGTTTACCTCCAGGACTACCCAAAATTGCAGCAATATTAATTTTCTGTTAAGTTTGATTACAGGCTAAAACTTGGCATTATACACAAAAAGATACTTTCTTTGGACTGCTTGAACCACTTTGTAACCATGGTCAGTCTTACACATTATCATCTCTCACTTATCTCATATCCATAACTCCCAGCCTGCTGCATTTCAGATTTGGCATTCCACTTTGATTCCATGCATTGACACTTCCCAAAAATCACTCGGTTCTGGTCCCTTTTTATGAGGACTTTCATGATACACATGTTATTTACCAGACTTTACCTAGCGCTTTTCTAAAAATGTAAACAGCAAATTTTCCTCTCTGTATTAAACACACTCATTGTCCCTAGTTTCTTGTTGATACGAGTGTTCCTCTCAGGGAGGTCTATACTCTCAATTTCTTCCTTTTTTTTCTCTTTTCTCTTCAAGTTTATTATCTCTCTATGCCAGGTATTTTTGTGTACTGACTTCTAGTAGATAATGAACTGTGATTTTCTCCCTGATTAAGGCTGTATAAACCTTCTCTTCCATGGCATCAGTTAGAAAATGCTTAATAGATTTTTTTTTTCTCAGTAGCACCTAGACTGTAAAGTACCAGTAAAGACATTAACTTGCAGATACAGAAAGAAGCGAAAACATTATAAAGATACTGTGCCAAATTTGGTGTCAGTGATTCAACAGGGTTGTTAAAAAGTTACAGGAGATGTAGATAAAAGCTGTAAGAATAAACAAAAGGCTGAAAACCATGCTTTATAGGGAATGGTGTGAGGTGTTCAATTTGCATGCACAAGGAAAAAAGCTGGAGGTATGCACTGAACACAGTCCCACCAGGTGCAATTAACTCAGATTATTTGATCTATAAAACAGAAGATATTCAAGTTGCCCAATTTCCTTAAATGAAGCCCAAAGCCTTTTTCAAGCTTAGCCAGATAATTCAGTCTTCAAATGTGTGTTAGGGACAGTGAATAGATGAGTCCAATTTCTGGGCAATGTGTCTGCAATGGGAAGGAAGGTGAGTGGTGCAGTTGACGGGTCTGAAGGAGGGGATGTTATCCAGAGTGACCTGGATAGACTTAGAGATGGGGATGGGGCCCAGGAGAACCTCATGGAGTTCAGCACATGCAAGTGCAAGGTGTTCTACCTTGGTTGGGACAATCCCAGACATGAGGGAAGAACTCACTGAGAGTAGTCCTCTGGAGAAGGGCTTTAGGGGTTCTTGAGGATAAAATCCTGGACATGAATCCACAGTGAATTTTGCAGCTCTGAAAACCAACCACGTCTTGGGCTGCATCAGAAACAGCGTGGCCAGCAGGCTGAGGGACATGATTCTGCCCCTCTGCTTTGCTCTGGTGAGTTCACTCCCACCTGGAGTGCTGTGTCCAGCTCTGGGGTCTCCTCAGCACAAGAAAGACATGGACCTGTTGGAGCGAGTCCTGATGAGTGTCACAAAGTGATCAGAGTGCTGGAGCACTTCTCCTTCAAAGACAGGCTGAGAGAGCTGGAGTTGTTCAGCCTAGAAAAGAGAAGGTTCTGGGCAAGATCACATTTCAGTACCTTAAGGGGGCTTATAAAAAGGAGAGAGAAGTATTTTTTTATATAGGCAGGTATAAAAAGAGGGGCAAGGGGAAATGGTTTTAGACTAAAGGAAGAGAGGCTTAGATTAGATGTTAGGAAGAAATTCTTTACTCAGGGGTGATGAGGCAGTGGAACAGCTTGCCCAGAGAAGTGGGCAGGATGCCCAATCCAAGTAAGTGCTCAAGGCCAGGTTGGATGGGGCTCTGAGAAACCTGATCTAGTGAGTGGCATCTGTATCCTGGCAGGGGAGCTGGAAATACATGATCTTTGGGTTCTTTGCAACCCAAACCATCTTATGATTTTATGATTATATGATCGTGTGAAACGATCAGATAAATTAAACCAAGATGATTCCAATGGATGAGATGTATCATCTAGTGCACCAGAAAGCCAAGAAATGGAATAAATTAATCTTATGCTCCATGACCATGACAGTGGAGAAAGTGCTGTCCAACTGTTCAGACTTGAGTATGCCAGCAGACACACCAATGACAAGTTTTCTTCAGAGTAGTGGATTGAAAGTTCTACTTTTGTGTTGCCATACACTGATGCTTCAGAGGAAGATGAGAAAACAAATAAACAAAACCAGCAGGAAGCTTTTTTCTGACCCTCTGTAAGTAGTTAATTGAAAACTGTAAGCTTTGATTAACATAATTACATTAAAACTTAAGCATTATGAGAAGAGTATAGAGATAATAGAAAGGATTCTGAAGTCAGATCACAAAAAAGGAATGGAATGAAGAGACAGAGGCAGAATGAGATTTCATAGAGAAGAGGATGAAATTTGGATTTATTGCCAGTTAGAAAGGACAACTATGCTGTCCTGAAGCCAAAAACTTCTCTGTGAAGTTGCATAAGTACATGTTTAAAAATATGGCTGTAAAGCACAAATCTGTTTTTTTATAAGCCTTTCTACTTTATCATAGAGTTGATTATTTTTTATTATTTCTACTGCTGGACATTGATCTGTGCAATAACAATAATGACAATATTGCTAAACACCTCTGGTCCAAAATTTGCATCCTGTATCACAACCAGATTGATGAAGTATTTCAACTTGTTTAAAGCACAGAATATAACCAACTACTTCAACAACTTCATGATCCCAATAAGGCTGATTTTCAAGTTCTCTGATCATATTTTTGGCTCTTCATTTCAATCTTCTCATCACCTGTCTAGTTGTGATTACCATATTTGGATGTAGCAACCATCTATGAATTAATGGAAGGCTGTATTTCTTCATGCTGGCATATGGAATATTCTATCAGCTACTGTCAGTCTACCACATAAGGGTGACACGTGGATCATACAGTTATTAATGTAGGAATAGTTGAACTAGTTGTTTGCTAAGAATGATGGTATTTGAGCATCTCAACCATTTAATTGAAGCTGTGTTAATTCTTCATCAGCGAAAATAATGTGGCCCGTGTTCAGTGAGTGTCTCCATAGAACAATCTAGTTCCCATTGCACTGTGGAGGAGGAGACAACAGTGGAGCTTTCCAGCTTTATAATTTGCGAGACAAAACCTTCAGGACTTTGTACTGCTCTGTGCAGATGGCAGTCCTGTGCTGATGGCATAGAAGCACAACAAATCCCTCTCTCTGTGAGAGGCAAAGAAGGCTGAGGTCCTCTACTAGATGAAGGGCATCTCCTTGATCTTTCTTTCTTCTTCTACTTTTTTATAGACACATTTATAGCATTTGTATCTATGGGTCTGCCAAATTCTCTAAAAATGGGTGATACTTGGACCTGTGTGAGACAGAAACTTATTTTTGGTGTTTTTTATGAAGGTGTCCTGACTGATTTGTAATCACTGTGAGCACTGCAAAGGAAGAACAAAATAAGTGGTTATAAAGAAATGAAGAGGAAAGAAAAAGACTACCTGGTGTTTTTAGTGTTTTAGTGTTTGGAAGACTACCTAGTGTTTCACAGAATGTTTGTTGACATGATAAATACAAATGAAAACTATTTGCTTTACAGCAAATCATGCTGTAAGTGCTACATATGTACTTTGCCTGCCTGTCACTGCATCTGGAGTTGTCAGCCATGCAAACTGGTAGGTAGGATAATTTTGAACTATTTTACTTCAATAAAAATCTAGTTTGTGCAAGGGAGACAAAGAGCTGACATGTTAACAAATCCTGTGATGAGATACTAATTTCCACTGGACAAGAGGGTCTAAAAAAATATGTATCTTGAGAAGATACATTCATCAGAAACCCAGACACTCCTTTTCCATCTCCTTCAAGACATACAGTGGGTATATTTCTCTAACAGATGTCATCCAAAACAAGTTTGGGGGGGTTTTTTTGACTTGTGCTCTCAATTTTATAAATTCTTTTCCTCCTCAAGAACCGAGTATGTGAGATTCCCTGTCTCACATGTTGGGTTTTTTTCAGGATCTTCTGCTCCCAAAGACTTGTGCAAGCATGAGACCACAAGCATTCATGTTCTTCATTCAGGAAGCTCCACTCATTTCTTATTTGTTTGGCTGAATCAATAGGCACTAATTGTTGGGATTTTTGTTAATCTGAGGCCTCAACTTGTCCTCACTTAGAAGGTTTACTTTAGAGAGCTATAGCAGGATTCCTAAAGTTTACTTCCTCTGCTTCATCCTACAGAGTAAAGAGATACAGAGAAGGGGGACTAAGAAATAATAAAAAACCTGTCAACAATATTCTGCTTTTGAAATGAATATGTATACACAAGTTGTTTTACTCTCAATGTAACAGGGCATAGAGGTTTCATCTGCTTCCTTTTCATTGTCAAAATGCAGCCATGGAGTCCTGGTGTAACTAAGAGTTGGGCTTTCCAAGAATGTTAATTCAGTAAGTTTGGAAAATATGTGATTGTAGAAAAGCAGAGAGAGATGTACGTGAATCATTGTTACAAAGCTGAATATTTCATATTTTGATTTATTTAAACTTAATGAACCCCAGAAAGCACTTTTAGTGTTTACTTTTCCTCATTTGACTCTAATTAACCTTTCCCATGATTCAGATGTCTGACAAATGTGTAGGGCTGCAGGGCTAAGTGCTTTTTTCCATGATTGACTTTAATTAAGCTTTCTCTAGGCTTGAAACCCTTGTAAACTCAGAGAACTTTATTTTAATTGCCTTCTGCCAGATTTACTTATGCTAGACAAATATTATAAATCAAATACAACACTATTAGAAGTATGATGAACTGACTTGCACAGCAGTAGTCTGCCATGGTGAAATGCATTAAACTCACCAAAAGAGCTGTGATGGGAGAAAAAATGACTGATTTCATGAAGGTAGCTTCTGGAACATAAGCAGCTTTTCTTTTTCTGCACTGTGGTATATGAAAACACCAAGGTTCAAAGTACTGTTATTCTTTTCCAGTTTTGGTGGTAATACATCATATTCATTCATATTAGAAATTATTAAGTGGATCCTCTGAGAGCCTATTTTGTGCGTTGGACTGATCAATAGGTCTCTGTTGCAGCTGGTGGAATTAACCAGTTCAATCTTAATTAAGAGACTTTGTCACCAAAATCTTGGAATTTTTGATCCCTGACTCTGTCCTAAAAGAGTAATCGGGAGAACCAGACAAAAAGTCACCAATGCTTGTACAAGTAAATGCAGATTTTATTTTTCAAAATACTGCTCAAAGAAACACAGTTCAATGGCTGTTTGCAGAAATAAATTAAAGATTATCCATAAATTTTATGTTCAATGTAAGTTTTATCCAAACAAAGGTTTGCAATCTTTTCTTTTAGGGCTTCCTGTCAAATGGTAGCATGTTAAGTTGGTTGGTTCATGGATTGGAAACATCCCTTCTACTCAAACAAATGGCAAACCCTATTTTCATTCTATGTTGCATCGCTATGAATTGAACTGTGAGAGAGGCATTGTGAGTAGCACAAGGGTCATGTGCTGCACATTTTGCCTGCTTTTCCATCATATGTTCTGAAGGATCAACTGAGCTATATTTACCTAGCTACTCTTCTCCTATACCATCTCCTTGTGCTTGATGGGAAAGGTGTGGCTCTCGTGCCAGAATGCCATCCCGAGTAAACCTTTTACATTTGCTGAAATGCTTATCCTGAATAGAAAAAGTTCTGGGCAGCTTTTGTTAGAATGAAGCCTACCAAAACTGTATTTGGGATTAATTACAGTACAGCACTGGTCTTGAAGTAAGGGTCAACCTTTCCCTTCAGATATCAACAGAGGTTAACCATAATGTCTCAATTGTGACAGCTCTGTGTTTCCTTCCAATTTTTAATCCTTTTCTAACACAATGTGGAATTTTCTAAATTATAAACAAAATGATTATGAATATGGCTTAGATCGAGTTAATTCCCAAAACTGAATCCTTACACCTGAGCCCGCAAACAGTGCAAGGAAATGTCTGAATATTTAATCATATAATATTAATATGATTAAAATATACAAAAATGTGTGTGTGCAACTATACATTAATATATGCAACTGTTTAAAACAACTACTTTTTCTGAATACAGATCCTTCACAAAGCAGTAGACTGACTGCTCCATTAGCTGTATTTATCCAGCTAATATGTGTTGCTAAAGCTGTTGCAGCAAAAGGGTCTCCATGGGGACCAGCTTTGGCTTTGAAAGCATAATTAAGTTTCTGTACCCTGTTGATACTCAGCTTCCAAGAGTTTTAATAAAAACACTGTTCCAAGGTGGCAACTTTCAAACCTCAACCCAGGACAACAGAACTATTTAAGCCAATCAAAAAGCAAGTGCCAGAGCCTGAACAAATCTGTTAAGTCAGGAGGATAGCTATTAGCTTTCCTAGATCCTGCAAGGATGGTGGGTTAGCTCCTGAGTTTGACAGATTGCCAGTTGGAGGACTTCAGAGAATTTTCAAGGTAAACGAGGGTTCCTGAAGAGAGATGCACAATGAGGAACTGGTGAACAAAATCATTTGTTTGAAAAGTATCCTCAGCCCTCTAAATAGTAGAGTATTGTTTTTTAAAAATGGAGATATATACTTTTGATGTACTGAGGCTTTTTTTATTATTTAGTCAGAGTCACAATTATTCATAGGAAAAAAATCTACAGCCATTTCCCAGTTTTAATTAATTCTATTTTACATCCTGACACTTTAACTTGCTCTTGATCAGTTTCTAAGTGATCTGTTTGACATGTCTATCTGTAATTCAGAGTAATTGTCAAATCAGTTTGCAATTTATCAGCAATGTGAAGAGTAACTCTAGCCAGAAAGCTATTTTTCTCTTCAGAGTGAAAGTAAGCTATTACAAAGGGCCTGGGAGATTTAAGAAAAATGGTACTGTCATGTGAAATTTCTGAGTGCAAGAACCCCTTCAGATCTCTAGGAAGAATTTTAAGTAATTTCTGCATTCAATAAACATGACAATTGTCTGACTTGAATGAAAAATGTTGCCTAAATTCCATTGCCTTATTTAGACTAAGCTGAGGGCCCTGCAATCTATTACAATCTACCCCATGCGCTTATTTTGTGGAGCTGTTTCAATACCATGCTTTACTGGATGACAGTGCTGACAAGTGGCATTGTTCTTAAACAATAATTGCAATTACAAACCAAACAGTAACATCTGCCTCGAAATTTCCTTTTAATATATTTAAAAAACTCTGCATAACAATTAAAATATGTGAAAAAAGAGCTCTTTCTTTCAGTTTTTTCACTGTATAAAAGCTCCCGGGTACAGACAGTTATATCTCTTCCCTATTGACTCATTGTTACTTCTGTGTAACCCTTCCAGCTTCCAGCAGTGAGAACAGAGGACCTTACATGGAAATGTCCTTTTCTAAAACTGATTAAACTACAACCTATGCACATTTATGTCTCTTCTCCTGATTCTGTGAAATTAAACTAGAGTTGCAGCTGAGCCAAATATTTTAATGAATTGCAGATTTACAAGGGAAAAAAAAAGCAGAACTAGGATAATTTTGCAATTTAGTGAGACTGGCCAAAACTGGCATGAAGTTTTGGTTCAGAAGGATAAATTAAGGGAATACTTTCTATGAGTGTTTAATTTCAAAATGTGCACCATACAATGCTGTGAATTTTCACAGATTTTTTTTCAATTTGGAATTCACTAATTTCTTCATGATTATTAATAAAATTTTTTTAAAAGCACAAAATATCACTGGCATGAAAAAAAACCCCACCACAGCAGATTTCTCTAAATTATATCCTTCCCATTTTGGTTGGAATAGAAAATCAATTAATCACAGAGAAGCTCCCTAGTGGGCAGAGTCTGGTTATTTTCAGGGTCATGAGCATTTGTTATTACTTAAACCATATCACTGAAAAGTCTGCACAGATAGGATGAGACTCTGTATATTGGTATTTCCAAAGACTGAGCAGAGCTGAGTAGGTAGGGCCTATGAGCAGTGTGTTCATTACCCATCTGGCAGGCACTAAGAATATAGGCAGGCAGCGATTCCCTGTGGCACTCACAGTTTGAATTAATGATATTTAGAGTTGATGGGGATTAGTGCTATTCCCTCTGCTTCTGTGACCACCATGCTCACTCCTTCAGAGCAGCCTGTCCATTCCCCTTTTCAATGCTGCCAGCACAACCCCTGCTTCACCCCTGCAGTAAAGTTGTCTGTACCCCAGTACAGCTCCCATCAATGTGAAATATGAGGCATAAGGGCACAGCAGCCTTACTGTGAAGAAGGGCAGTGAAAATTGATCCCCCCACGCCCATGCGTTTGTCTTTCATCTGCAGTACCCAGGGCTAGATTGTCCCTTTCTTTCCAAAGAAAAAGCAAAAAACAAACCCAACCAAACCCCAACCAATCAAAAAAACAAAATACGCAAACAAATTAACAAAACCAAAATCAAAACAAAACAAGACCAAAACCAAAAAAAAAAAAAAAAAAAAAAAAAAAAGAAAAAAAAAGAAAAAAAGGAGAGTAGAAACACTAAAATAGTGGAGGGTATAAGAAACTCTACAAAAGGAGGAAGACATGATGGGTACATTGTTTCCAAGTAAGTGCAAGGATTTTGAAATTTCTTCCTAAAAGCAGTGATTATTTGAAAAAAATGAAAAATGCAAAAATATGAACTTGTTTAAAGCATTTCCTTCTTCCTGGATTAGTGGGTTAAAATAATACTGTGGGTTGTTGCTCTGATTTTGCTCATATGAAACTTACCTTCATAAAGTAACTTGCCATATTGCTGCAGCTGGCTGGATAATGTCTGCTCCTGTATTTGTCATTACCAAGCACAGAGACCTGCCAAATTATTCAAAAGTGTATTGTAGTCCCAGCACCTCTTATTATTCTGCATGCTCCTTGCTCCTGTTCCTTTCATGTTGTTCTGATACACAGGGACATAATGAAGAAGTTACATAACTAATTAAAACAGATGTATTTTTCACAAAGACTGTGGAATTGATTTTTTGAGAACTAACAAATTCAATTCTCAAGTGCATCTCAACACTATTTTAAAAAGTGTTTGATTTATTCATTTTAACTTTGGGGAGTGCTGTTCCCATATGGATTTTTCCAAAGACTTAAGGTCTTACCTTGGGTTACTTGCAATGAATGTGGATAAGCCATGATTGTTTAAGCATGCTGTCAGATCAGAAGCAAAGGTGTAACTAATGTAGCCATCAAAGGATCTCTAAAACTGACAGACTGCCTCTGCAGGATTTTGTAATCTGTTTTATTCATACCATTATTAAGATGTAAGTTTAACCTAATTTTTATCACAAAGTGTATAAATGAAAGCAGTTGCAATTCAGGCATGGGGCTTTGATGGAGGGCTGATTGAAATCGCTGAAAAGGCACATGCTGGTTCCACTGATCATGGATGAATATCAAAGACCACATGACATCCTACTGTGATTGCTTGTTTTAATGAAAAATTTGTGATAAATTTGTGAAAAATTTCTGAAGATTTATAATGCGCAAAGGAAAGAAGGGTTAAGAAAACCAGGAAAAACTATTGGTATATAAATCAAGGTTTTTCTAGTGTGGACAGTGGAAGAAGGGAAGACTTGTACATTTTCTTCTTTTTAAACAGAGGTTGTAAGTAAATAACCTTCAATTTCAGGTGACTTTGTTTGTCAGATTGGATGGCTGGTGATTTACCACTCTATATCTTTACCACGTCTTGATATCTTTTCTCTATCTTGTTCTCATATGAGGTCAGAAGGGAAAACTTGAGGAGAAAGATAAGGAAAGTTGTATCTAGCCACATTTTGGGATCAGAATTCAAAACCAAAAAGAAAGCTCAATACATTTTTTCTTGCATGGAAATATTTGTAACAAAGATTTCCATATTCATTGTCTACATTAAAAATTCTCATTATTAATAGCAGTGGAAGCAGTGGTATTTGAAGAAAATTTTTCCTCCCTAGTCACTTATTAGAAGACAAATCTTTACAAAATACTGAAATCCAAATTCAAAGAACAGTAAATATGCTTAGTTTCGAGTTGCCACACTTTGAGTTCTGTTTCTTTTTTATAGATTCAAAATATTCATCTGCATTGGAAAGCTTGGTCACAAATAGCTTCTTTTCCGTAAAATACACTTTTTAGATTGCATACTTTCAGATTTGGCAAACTGACCCCAAGATTAATTCATTTTCCCCTCTTTTAAACCCTTACCTGTCACTCTGCATCCCTACCCCTGCTATGTTCTGTTTGACTGGAGCATAGAATTTTTTGCTCACAGATTACCAATCACAGGGAAAGAAACTGGAATGAGATTACACTTGAACAGTAGTGACTGGTGATGTATGGGGGGACACAAACACTCTTTCTCTATGTGAAATGACTTGTTGGCATTGCTTGTGTTGTTCCTTGCTTGTATTGAGCAAGGACTTCTACTTTTTGATCATGGAGTTGTCTTTTCTTTGGCCTGTGGTTGTCTAAGCTTGGAAACACCAAGTGACTGAGTGATGAGCAGTGGGGTTGCTGTAAGCAGTCTCCACATTCACACTTATGTAGTTGTGTATAGCTCCCATGCACAAACACAGAATAAAAAATTCCCTGAAATTTCAGGTACTTTTTACTGGTGAAATAGCTGCAGGGTGACTGAGATGAATCAAATTACTTGAAAGAACAAAAGTTCAGGGAAATAGGCGCAGCAATAATCCCTGTGATTTATGAGCATAGTGAAGGATTTACCACATTCTTGCATCGGTTCATATGATAATTTTGCTTTGGTCACTGCCTCCTGACTCACCATGAGAACTAATTTGCAAACCTGAGATATCTGAAT
Organism: Melozone crissalis; assembly: GCF_028551555.1. Taxonomy (NCBI): domain Eukaryota; kingdom Metazoa; phylum Chordata; class Aves; order Passeriformes; family Passerellidae; genus Melozone; species Melozone crissalis. The sequence continues at coordinate 18,827,520 of NW_026535820.1, forward strand.
CTTAAATGATTCTGTTTATTATGCATGATGAATAGAAAACCATTGTACTAACATTCCCTTTTTTTTATTTAAGATTTAAGAGTGACTGAGAATGAAAGTCGTTAAGTGTCTAAGTTGTCCAAAACTTGACATATATTATTTTCTTCTATTTGCAATTCCCAACATTGTCTTTCAGCCTTCCCTCATTTTAGATTTTTTTCCCAGCTCTTCAGATATGCAACTGCCTTACTGCAGTTGCATATCTGAAGAGCTATATCTATATCAAACAAAGAAAAACTTCAAATTCTTGTAAAATCTGATGTCCTTTTCCCAGCTACGGCTGCAATTTCTCCATTATTGGTGTTACTAGATATTATTCTTTTTCTTTTTTTTCTGTTTCCATATATCTTTGCTTTCTGCTGTTCCTTGCGCACTGAAAGGTGTGTTGATTAGCACCAAGACAGGAAAAATATGCAGGGAAATGATACAAAAAAGCTTCACAGATGTCTCTGAAATATTTTGGAAACTCTGCAGCGGGAAAATGTATGTCACCTTCTGCCATAAGTATAAATTGCTTCAGCTCATTTCTAGTTGAAGTGTGAGTTGTATTAATAAGGAGTGGGTTTAAAATTCTCGTTGTTATTTTAAAGGTCAGCCAGCACATACAAGCAGCATACCAAGGACAGGAGTTAATCATTTAGTTATCAGAAGATAAAAGCATTAACTCACATGAAATACAGGGACAGCATCACATTGACAATCGTTTTCCTTGGGAAAGCAACATTAAATTTTCATGTGGGTCCAGCTACCACAACCAAGAATTTGAATCAAACATGAATTTGCAATCATATAAGATACTTCCTGAAAAGTTCATGTGTATCTCATGATAATTTCACACACTTGTGGTAAATGAAAGGCACTCTGCACATCCATTATTAAGGCAGAGCAGCCTTTAGTTTACCAGTGTCTACTGGAGAACTTTGACAGCAACTTCCCAAGTTTTCCTCCTGATAATTTGTTATTGTGTCTGTATTCAAAGAACATCTTGATAACTCCTTCCCTCTGGTAAAACAGGATTGAGTAGACAATGCCATTTTGTCAATGTCTGAACAAAAGTGAGAAGACCTCTTAAATCACACAGCTCTTGGAAAAAGAATTATGGATTAGTTATTTTCATGTTCTTTCTGCTTCAAGACTCGGTCTGAAAGACCGAGAATAAGCATCTTTATGTGTTAATAATACACTGTCTGTTTGACTTGGTCAAAGGTTTCTTCGGTCGATATTTTAAAAATCAGCTAACCAACCTTCTTTTCAGAAGATGTTAAATACTGATGGAAAAATAGATCAAGAAAGGAATTGGAAGCCATAGATGTCCAAAATAAAAAACAGAAATCCTGAAAAATAAAGGCTAGTTTTCTGGAGCTGCCTCAAAATCTATGCATCAAACAGGAGATTTGATTTTTGCAATACAGGGCATCACACTGCTGTCATTTGCCTGCCTGCTATCATCTGTTCCAGTAGTGAAACTTGTTCCTTGGATGGGACAGGCAGCAATACTGACATTGCTCCCTACAAAAATAACATCTTTAAAATCTAGCTGAGATTTCATAGGAGTCCTGTCGGCTTCCTGAAATTTATGTTCCCGGCCATCCTTGGCAATACTAAAGCCAATTCTCTTTTCAGGGGTAATAATAATAATAACAAAGTAACAGTAATAATCATATTCTGAATTTTCTTTTCAATTCAGATAATGACATAAAACTTGAATAGTCACAAACCCTTGCAGAAATGATGACTTTAATGAACTTTATTTGGCATGGAAGTTGAGACTATGTTGAGAGGAAAATAGGATGGTAAGAAGATGAGAAAGGAATTCAAAACACTGCGTGACAACCCAGACCTGTCCAAAATGCACCAGTGATTAATTACTGGTGTGAACTTATGCAGAGCAAGCCCAAACTGAGAGCTTTCCCTTTGATAATTTGTTTTCATGTGTAAGTGGAAGGACCTGGCTTCATGTTTATCCCCTGTAGTGGTCATTTATCCTCGAAGGATTGGATCAAAATCCCCTTCCCATTCTGGCCTTGTGCCTCTGTTCACCCACAGGCACTGGCATATGCAATGGCCGCTGCATTGGATGGAGCTCCTCATGTTTCCCCCCAAAAAGTGATCTGCTGATTCCCCTTGAACTCTGCCCAGGGGATGAGTTTGATAACTTCAATATACTGTGCTTTTCCACACCAACAAGTATTATCTGCACTGGAAAGACTGTCGAGAAAGAATGGAGTGGGAAAGACTGTTTTTCATGAAAACAAAAACCTGCTGTGAAGGAAGTGTTTAAAACATGTAGAAGGACACTGCCAAATTACCAAGACTTGCTATTGCATCTGTTATAAAATTATAACCATACAGAGGGGACTTCTTTCTGCTAAGGAAATTACTTGCTATATTGTTAATAATTAAAGAAAAATAAAAACCGTATGACAGACTCAGAAATTCAAGCATCTAATAAGCTTTGATAAACAGCTTCTGTAGAGCCTGTGCAAATACAGATTAACTTTAAAAGTGCTATTATCCCCAGCAGACAGATGTTCAACTACCGAAGTCGAGAGACAATTACGGATAGTAGATTGCATGTTGAGTGGTACTGAAGGGTTGTCAGTGAAGATACACGTTGAGGACTTTAAATAGCTCTCCCTGGCTCTCTCAGTGCCAGAAGCCCCTTTTTGACAAATCTGCATAGCATTTGAAGGAACAGAGAGGAAGTACCTTACCCAGTCACTCTCTCCTGGGCCATGTTACGTGCATGGGAAGGCACAGTTTGCTCATGAGGTGGTCATGGCTTGAAGTTGACCTGACGTAACCTGAATGGTTTCTGTAGCTTTAGCCACTCAATGCAATGGAATGCCCATGAAAAATCTGAATCTTGACTGTCAGGCTGTACCTTTTCTTTCTCAAACTATACCAATGAAAGCACCACAGAGAATGATCCCAGAGTCACAGAATTTCTTCTGTCCAGGGTAAATGTTCAGTCCAGGGAACAAGTTAGGGAACAAAATCCACTTATCTGAAAAAGCTTATAGCCTTCCTATAGGCTTAAAATTATGATACAGACCTTGTGGTACTTTCCCACGTTATATTACATAGGGTAGATCATTACAACTGCTCTAGGAAAAACGAAAGTTTCAATTACTTCTCCTAGTTTATGTTTTTGAAGTTTTTTAATTTTGTGAACTGGAAATAGTTAAGTCAGCTCTCACTTTGGTTTTCAGCCTTGTCTGTGTGCTCTATAGTAGGCACAGAGGCTGAAAAACAATTTTGAAAAGCTACACAAGGAGATTAATTTGCAAATTACTTAGCATAATTATGTATAGGGGGAAAAAGGAAAAAGAAAAGTCACATATAGCTGAAATCCTGTCTTAAACACTAAATTTTATACAAAATAAACTTGTGAATATCCAGGCAATTGCTGTATTAAAAAAAAAAAAAGTTAAAACATTACTATTTGTTACAGTTCTTCAATGTCTCGAATTATTAGTGGAAGCTGAAGAAGAATGAAAAACTGAGCCCCAGACGGTGATGAATATTTCTATGAGAAGTGCTAGGCAATTGGAATAAATCATTATGAAAAGTGGGGAACGTGTGAAACAGGCAACAAATAACTGGAGGGCACTTTTTTGTTACCAGTCTGTAAGAAAGTCTGCTTGTAACCATGGCAACTGCAAGGCCACATTTCCAGCATTGCTCCTCACAAATATTGAAGAGAACCTTACAGCACTTCTCTCATTCAAGCAATATTGTCTGCTTTCCCTGCCGTGCCCTACAGACATGTCCTCTGACACCAGGCTCCTCCCTTCACAGGGACAATCTGCAACAGGGCCAGCTAAGCCCTGCAAGTCTGCATTCCTCACTCTTGTCGAGGGGACTGGCACGCAGCATTCCAATTTCCTCATTATTTACTCTGTTTTCAGTAATGGCACTGAAGTTTTACAAAGTGGTCCAGCTAACCCACATGGGACTGGAGGATAAATGTCATTTAACAAAGAAGGAATGTCATTTAGAAGAGAAATAAACAATGTGATAATCAAAGGTCAAATGATGCACTGAGATATTCATGCACACCTACTTTCGATCACTGTACCAAAGCATTCTGGAATGCTTTGGAAAAACATTCTGGAACAAAGGTAACAAAAATTTGGTTTCTTTTCATTTTTTGTCCATAGACTCCATAAGTGACGCCTGTATCCAAGTCTTAAACAACTAAAAGTACTTTGCATGTAAATGTACATTTTCTAAAACTTATGGAATTATTTTAAATTTTACTTTAATTCTGTGCTCCACATTTTTCTGGGGTTTTTGGTGGTGGCGCTGGTCTTTATCCTTATGGGCCTGGAATACTATATATCAGAAACCACTACCCGTTCTCATCAAATGGCTCTTCAAATAACAAAATTATGAGTAAAAACCATGTCCCTGGCAATCCTTTTAGAGGTTTTGATTAGTGGAGTGGAAGTAATAATGTGGTTCTGTTATTTTATATATCTATATCTATATCAACTGTATACATCTTGCAGCCAGCTGTTTAGGTCAGAAAAAAGCCTGCACTACACCAGCCCTATTTGCCATGGGTAGTTTATTTCTATTTGTGATGAAGAGAAAAATAGAATTTTTTGCAGGCTAATAACTTTTTTATAACATAGAGATTCTAATACCATGTTTTAGAAAATGGAGAATCATACAATAGAATATCCTGATTAGGAAGGGAGCCACAAGGATCATCAAAGTCCAGCTCCTGTACTGGACAGCCACAAGAATCAGACCATGTGACACATAGTATATAAAGGATCATCATTGTTTTCATTTTTCCGTCATAGTACATTGAAATTACCTGTATTTGAGTCAGTGTGAAGTCATAAAAGCAAATTAATATAAACAATTTCTGCTTAGTACCATCATTTATTCTTCATAGTGAATTTTATATCTTTCTGCTGCATGAATTGTTATTAACATTAAATTCTTTGACCAGAAGGAAATTTCCTATATAATAGGATTTGGTTTTGTTATAATGTGATAGTAAAAAGAAAAAAATATAATAATTCTTCTGATTTTTCCATTAACATTCATGAATAGCCATAATATTTAGTTAGATAACCAGTGCCTAATACTTATCCTGCATAGCTTCTCAATACCTGTTATTCTCTACCTATGTTTGCCTCTGTGGTGTAGAACCTATTGCTTAATTTTGTGAGAAGAAAAGAAAAATATTTCAATGTTTTATGTGATATCAAATTCACAATCATTAGTTGGGTTTTTTTTCACCTGAATGGCAAGCAGATTCCAGAAGCCCATCTCTCTTCTTTGCTTTTGTGCTCTAGGAGTTTCTTCATCATCCTGAAATGCTCACATTTAGCATGAGTAAGAATCTATTAATGAAAATCTTTTTCTAAAAATCCTGCTTTGAAGAGAAATTACTCTGGGTTAGGAATCTCTTGCTTCAGCAGTTGGCAATTCCACTCTCAAAGTCAAATAGACTAGTATAAAAAATTCTTTCAGTCCCTAAATGCTGATTTGATAAAAACAACATGAAAGAAGGAGCTGTGATTTTAATTTTCAAGGAGCTGAGGCCTCGCAGTTGGTGTGGATTTAATTTAAAATATTGAATTTTCACTACTTTGGGGGTCCAGGCTGTGCTGTTTTCCATAATTGCCCTGATGAACAATTATCTAGAAGTAAAGAATGCAAAATATTTGAAGGAAAGCAATGAACTCAAGTTAATGTCAAAATCATTAAATCCCCAGCTGGGAGGAAGAATCACTCTCTTCCATTTCCTGGAAAAGAAGTTAAAGCTGCCACAAAGTGCAAGTCTACCTGCAGCTAGTAACTAGATCTTTGTCATGTCAAGAGCTGTGAAGGACAAATGCAAACTATATACTCCCTGAAAGGTTTGGGTTTAGGAGATAGCCACAATTGGTGTGGTGGCAGGGTTTTAAAATCTGTTTTAGTTACAGGAGAGCTGCTAAATGGCCTGGGAGACGCCCTGCTGGGAGACACTCTCACGCCTTTATCCGTGGCACTGCCTGCCTCCCCCTGGGTTCCACTGGCTCCTCTTGGGAGTTTGCAGCAAGGTAAAGCAACTCTTTATACATGAGCATGGAAATGCTGCAGGTGCACAAAAGCACTCCCTAATGGATGCTGTGTGTGCAGAGACTCCAGCTCACCTGTTACTCAAAAACAAGCATAATATGAAGAACATATTATTAGGCTGTTTCTGTTGAATCAAGACCTTGCACCATTAGAGTAAAAAATACATTTTTTCTTCAAATACCAAGTCTTTGGTTCTTACTTGTAAGCCTAGCTCGTTGAAAGGACACGTCCCTCTGTGTGTAATCGGGCGGCTGACGTCCTTTCCTATCGTTTTCATTTTACTGTTTCTGAATGGGAAACATTGCGCAAAAACATTTCTGTCTCCCAGCTTCCCATTTCATATGACTGAAGCAATGAGTTCAGCACAGCATGATGGAGAAAGGGCAGATTGAACAGATGATTCAGAGGTGAGGTGAGGACAAACCTGTGTTTGAATTGGAGGGTGGGGAGGGGGTGGTGCTTGAGTTAACTTATACGAGACTCTCAAAAATAATCAATATTTTTCTTGTTCTCAAACTCAGCTTGTTCTTCTGAGCATGAAAGAATTGCTGGAAAATTAGTTTGCAGCTATTTTAATAGTTAGCAACAACAACTCATTATATTAATTCCACACAACTACTGCTTTTTCTCACCATTGTTAAATAGTTTAGTTGAACACATGATATGTATGTCCTGATTCAGTTGATTTAAATATATTTACTATATTCTGTACCAAAACAATATGGAAAATGCAGCTTTGATTTAGCAGGGAATTTAGTAGTAAACAGCTCAGAATAATTACTTAAGACAGGTTTTAATCTGCTTGATCATGAAATATTCATATTCACATGTAAGAATAAATGTCAGTACTGCAACATCTTCTTTTGATATCTAGGACATTACCTGTGAATTGTTTGAGCAAGTATTTCCTTGCAAAGGCTGAAGTAACATTTCTGCCTCCAGTAATGTGCTAAACAGATTTGTGTGTGGTGTTATCCTGCACTAATCAATTCTCTAGGCTGAGATTATGATTGTTATTCTCATCACTGGCTTTTGTAAAACAAGTGTAATGCTTGCTGGTGAGCAGAGACTTGACGTTTGAGCCCTGTAAAAAACTTGCACATTACTCAACATCTTACACTTGCATGTAAACTTAGTACAAGACAAACCTCTTTCTTGCTTTAAAGGCAGTCTATTATACAGGCACCATATCCTCAAACTAGATGGAACAAAGTTAGGAGTTGCATAGGAAGAAAAATTTAAAAGTCTGCCTAATTGTCAGAAAAATGTTAGTTCTGGATGTTGCTTTTCTTTGAAATTTGTATGCAATATTAAATTGCATGTTTAGATCCAGATGTAAATAGCACACTCACTAGGTGGTGAGATTTCATGTAGAGAGCATGGAGGTTTGCAGTTGCCTGCTTAGCAATAGTGGGCCAATTCCCAGCTGGAATGAGCTGGAGTAGGTCCTAGTGAACTTTACATCTACTGCATGTGTCCTAGTGATTATACAGCTCCAAGCATGTGCCCAGACAAGTGTCAGGAGACAACATGAGGGTAAAAGAACCTTTGGTCTGATTCAGTGCAGACATTTTTATGTGAATAGGGAATATTACTATTTTTCAATATTTTTCACTATTATTATATTGTTATTAATGGTGAATTATTGCTATTATTGGGTTTATTGTTATTATTAAAGCAAAAGCCAAGGTAGACAAAGCCTGGGCACAAATTATGACCCATAGATCAGCTTCTGCCAGGGGATGAGGCATCATTGCAGCACTGGGACTGTGCTTAGCAAGTACAGAGCAGCTTTCCCCTGCACACATGCATCCCAGACCTGTGCTTGTGGCATCCTCACCCTTTGGGGTACCAGTGAGTTGTTGGTGTTGCCCACCTTGTATCTCGTTGCTGCTGGAAATTATTTGATGCTGTTCTTGTGGACCCCACCTGAACCTGCTCAGATGACACATGAAGCAAGGTTTGCATCCTTCTCAGCCCAGGCATTGCAGGTATGACCCCCACCTGAAGGCTTGGTGTGAATAATGCCCTCCCCTTCCTTCTGGCCATAGCTGGTGAAACAGGGATCAGAATGGAACCTGGTGTTTTTTCCAAGTGGAGTTTGTTCATTCTGTGCATCAGTGAATTGTAAGCCTATGTTTACAAACAGGCTCAGAGTAAGCAAGCTGTCATCATCTCAGCCTTAGTAAATATAAGAATCTGATGTTTTAACTCTGATAAGAGATACTTTCATCCACCAATGAGTTTTGTTTGAATTCCGAATGGGTTTTTTTCATATGCAGCATAAATTATATACATTGCTCCTCTTACACAAGTAAGTATATCAGAATCTAACCCAGCTTTTGCTAACAATATGTTGATAATGAAATAGAAAAGCACTACTTTCAGATGCACATTAAATTGTCTTTTTTTGGGTGAAACCAGTTGGCCATAATGCTCAAGTCTCATGGGAAGCTGGAAACATATTTTTTTAAATGCTTCTACATATGTCAGAAGAGATTTGTGCTTATTAATTAGCACCTTGAGAAGACTATTTCAAAAATATGTGTAGGAGTGTCTACTTAATTAGTGATTATCAGAAACCTTAGATCAACATATTTTGGATGTACATTAATTTTTTGATGTTTATTATTTCACCTAGACACAGCATTTATTGAAATACTTGACCTAGTTCTCAGCTTCAGTTCTGAGGCTACAAGGACTTTCATATCTTTCATATCTCATGCCAATTTAGCATGTTGGATGTTACTCAGTTATCAAGAGCATCAAGATAAGGAATAGAAAAATAAAGAAAAATATTAAAGGAATATTATGATCAAGTACACTGGCTAGTGACATCACATTTCCACTATGAATATTTAAATTGAAATTAATTAAGAGGAAAGTAGATCTTTAACGTTGACCACAGATTTTTTTACTGTTTTATTTCCTTTTTTTTTTTTTTTTAAATTTAATTCATTTGCTATAGTTATTCCTTTTGCTGGCAGTGAAGAATAGATTAGCACCTGATAAATTCTAGAGTGCAATAGCAACCTGGCACAAATAAACCTTCTATGCTTCCTGCCTTCCTCCTGAAAAGAGGATAATTCATACAAGGGATTCCAACAGGTAGAAAAGTATCATAAATGAGACTGTATGTTTCTCACATTAGATGGACCAAGGTCTCTCTCACAGTGATCTAGTTTTTAGGTTAGTGTCTCAGGTGATGGCCTCAGGGATATGTCACCCTGTGTTTTCATGGAAAATTTCAGTCCTTGGAAAGAATTTGCCCTTTTTATCCACCAGTCTTTTCACTGCTCTCCTTGATTGCTTCCAATTCCATGTTCTGTTTCTATGCAATCATTTTAATAAAAGCATTAAAATACAGAACAGTCACTATTATAATTTCTTATTATCTTTATAAATAAAAAAATAATTTAATTGCAGAGTGGATTAGGCACCTGAGCAGGAAACTCTAGCCCAATATAAGCAAGCACAGGCTCTTTACTGTACCAACAACACTGCTATAATAAATTTCTTGCTCACATATCCTGCTCCTACATTAGACCCCTGCCATAAAGGTTCCCTATTTCTGCTCCCAGTGTTGACTCTGTGCAGGTCCAGAGTAATCAAGGAAGAGTACTTTTGAAGTACGATGGATCATGTGAGGTGCACATGGTGTGTGTGGAAGGATGTTATTTTAAAAACATTCTCCTTGCTTGTGAATATCAGGAAATTATCCTTGAGACATGGAGGCAACTTCAAATGTAGCAGATGGGGAGAGAGCAGAGTGGAGTGGAAGGGAAAAAAGATATACAGGAAGGATGTGGAGGCTGATTTCTTGCTTCCTGACTCTATCTCAAAGGAAAAGGATTTACTCTATTGCAAGCAACATTTTAAAATCCTGTAGTTCTCTAAAATCAAAACATTTTTGAATACCAAATCTGAGAAGAAAATGCTGCACTGTCCATCTTCTCAGACTCTTGGCAATGGTTGTCATGGTTTCTCAAAGGAAGTTTATCCTCATGTGTAGTGTTTATATAGGAAAGTCTTTATCAAAACCATGAAACAAAATCTTTAATTTATACAACAAACCAGAAGATAATAGATTTTATTTCTCTTAGTGTTTTCCAATTCGTTCAGTTATTACTTTGACTAAGTTCCATATCCAGGGACATTTAAGGAATCCTGCTTCTATCCTTTGGTCACTTTCAGTTAGAAGGACTGCAAACTGATCAGAAGATATTTCTTTTCAGTCTGGCTCTGCACAACATAATGTCATGAACATATTTTTTTCTAAGTACTAGATTCAGACTTTCAAGGAAAGTTTTATTCCCAGTAAGAAATCAAGCTCTTAACAGCCTATTGACTGAGAATTTCTAAGAATTAATAAAATGGATTATTGGATGGACTTGAATCAAGAGCAAACTGTTTTGATTCAAAGTCCAATCATTTCTGTTCACACCAGTGAGTTGTTTTCAACAAGGATAGGATTCAGTGGTTTTATAGAAGCCTATGAAAGATCAGTTATCTACACAGATATTTGTGAGGGCAATGTGCTAACCTAGACTGTCAGAATGTCACCAGAACAAAAAATTAGAGAAGTCTTAAGAACTTAAAGAATCATAGAATCATTTTGGTTGAAAAAAAACGTTCAAGATCACTGAGTCCAACTGCAGACCTAACAGTGCCAAGTCCACTACAAGAAGGATTACAAAAAATCTTGGAAACATGAAATACAACACTGATAAACTTATGGAAATTTTGAATGAAATGAAATGAAATGAAATAAGATAAATCAGTTATGAGAACATGCATAACAGGCTATTTGAATGTTACTTACATGGGACAGGAAAATACTTACATGCTCATCTCTATTCCTAGCTAATAAACATTGCAATCTCTTATGTGTATTTCTATAATCGTAAATTTTGTAGTAAAAACCCCAACTAATGTAGTGGAACTTTTTTTTTAATCTTAAATGCTTCAGCAGTAACAAGAAAATACATAGAATATAGAAATCAGGCTAAGGGAACAGCAAGGATATACAAGGGAACAAACCCTCAGGGTGAATATGTACTAGAGAAATATTTATTTTAAAATAGGTCAACTTTGCATCAATTCTTTGATAAATGTTGTCATTATTAAGTGTTTATGATAGTGCCTAAGAATGTCAACTCAGAACTGAGGTACATGGGCAGCTTTTTAAAAAATCTCCTGTCCCTTCTTTAAGGCATTTAGTATCCATTCTGCCAGATGGCGTGAAGGGTAAAGAGAAAAATTAAGTGGGAATAAAAGAAGAGAATGAGGTGAAAGAGTTCAGCAGAAAGGGGGTATGTCAATGCTCCTTTCACTTCTTTTGGACTAACATATTCAATTTATATCTCTACTTGTTTGCTGCGTAGTACTCAGGAGGAACAAACCCCATTTTCTGTTGCCACATCTTTTCTATAAACCTATACAGCAGGAAAACTTTTTAAATTTTTTTTTAATCTTGTATCAACCTAGATATAAGTATTGACAGAAAAAAATTTTGATTTTTTGCAGAAGTTCTTGTCCCACTACTGGAAAGCTTGGAACCGTATACTGTGTCCAGCTGTTGATCCTCACAATGTGAGCACAGAAGATTATTGTATAGCTTCCAAACTAGCAAGGCACTGTATAATATATTGTATTATTATGTATTATTATTATGTACTAACATATGCAGTAATACATGAAGCAATGCATGTGTCCATAAAATATTATAATATAAATAGGTCACAAGAAAACATTCCTGATTAATATAATTCTCTGCATATATCCTCAGCATGATACAAGCACTTTGAAAAGAGCTCTGATGCAATGACTTACTAAAGAATAATGAAAAAAATGTACAAAAGCTGTGCAGCACTGCTGTAAAATATTTTACAGATAGTTGAGTATTGGTAATTGCTAAGTTTTTCCATTGAAATAATATCTATAAACATATCCTAGACCTACATCAAATTAGAAGTAGGCTATCTGACCTATATACAATCAGATGCAGAAGAAGAGGCATCTGACTTTATACTTTAAATATCCCCACTGAAAGTTGTAGACATGAATTATTTTCCCAAGCTCCTTTTTTTTAACCCTAGCAATGATGAAGTGGAAAGCATTTTGATGGGAGGCATATTCTTCTGACTTACCATATGTTGCTGACTTACCACTTCTGAGTATTGGTAAACTGCTCATTGATTACTGACTGAAAGAAGTTATCTGCTGCATGCTTGCAGGTTTGGAATTAGTCAAAGGGCACATAGGACAAGAACTGGGAATGCTTTCTGATTTTCTGTGCCTCTGAATTAAAACATGTTAAAGTTCTGTTCCTTTTGCCCCCATTTAATAACTGTCAGGATGAGATGCAGGTAAGAGGTATTTCAGCATGAAATGCCTATGCCTAATACACGAGACAACAATCTGTTTGCTGCCAGTTATTTTTGAACAGAACATTGAATTATTTGAACATCCCTGAAGAATTCAATGCATCAGACTGCATCATACCGTGTATGCTTCCCTTGGTCTAATCAGAGCTGATGACTTTTTCCCTCTCCTCCTAACTGTGACATTTGTTTTATACAAACACTTAAGATGTTACATTTTAATGCCTATTATTTGGTACATGATTAACTGAAAACTAATAAAAAAAGCGACATCATCCACCTTCCTCGCATATCCTTCTTACAACCAGAAGAAAATGTTTCTTCTACTTTAAATGAACAAACACCTTCTTGGAGTAGTCTACCTCAATAGCTCACTGACTGGGCATGACTAAGAAACTCACTTTAGAAAGAGATTAGATTAGATCCTTAATCAAAGCAGTGTGAAGGCAGTGATTGAATCAATAAAGGAACAAGCACACAACAGGGTTTAGGTCTGAAGAGGCGAGGAGCATGTCCCTTGATCCCACATCCTCCTCATACATTTCATAAGGACATGAGTGAGCCTGACGGGGTAAATAGTCTCCATTTGCTCTGGCCATTGGAGGCAAGGGTGAGATATGAGGGAACCCATGGGCTCCACAAGTTCCTCAGAGGTAGTGGCAGGTAAACCCTTGCATGGCTCATTAGAGAAACAGCCCAGAATCACATCAAGGATTTGAACCTCCACTGTACAGATTTTCATCTGTCCTCTCATTCCTCCTCATAGCAAGGAGTGTGGGATTCATTACCAGGATGATTCATACACTGGCTGTCAAGGGGTTCATTGCATGACAAAAGGGCACGTAGATTCCTGAATGGAAAAATTAAAAATTTCGGGGAGATTTCTCTTCACAATATCAACACTAACAAAAGTGTTGACCCACCCCTTGGGATGAATTTCTGTAATCATTTATTTGTTCTCCTGCACATGGCCATCCTTGATTTTTTACTACAGACATGCTTTCAGAAAATAGGCTATTTTAATAATATTTTATTCTGGAATGATTGAACATGGAAAACTGTAACTTGGAAGAAAATAAAAATAATTCATAATATAATGAAATTCTTCTCTGAAATTCTATGGACCAAAAGATGTTCAATTCATGACAAGCACGATGGGGTCTACTGAAACTTGAGAGTGCACAGATGAAATGACAATTGTATTGTATCCAGAGTACTCTGAATACCTGTTGTGCCTTGGATAAGAGATGATCCTATGAACTTTACATTTGCAAAGTATTAAAAGCAGTACTTGGAGTACAAAACTGGAAGTCTTCTTGGATTTTTCTGATAGTTGCCAGAGGATGTTTGACATAATCTTCATAACTTCTTCTCCAGTGAGAGAAGAATACTTCATTAGGATTTATCTTGAGTACCAAGTTCCTGTCAAGAGTACTCTTGAATCCCAACAATAAAATCTTATTAAAGCAAAGTTTTATGAACAGGTACCACCTTTGGTCTCCATCAAATTAATATTTTTCAGTGGGTTCCCAGTAAGTAAAAGTCTTGGATTTAAAATGGAAGATGATTTGTAATGTTTTCTGTGTCAATTATTGCAGACATGTCTGCTTTTGTAATAATGTCCCTGTTTCATACTTCATTATACATTTTGAATTGTATAGGGTGTTAGACACTTATACAGCTATGTAAGTTCCACAAAGATAAATACATTCTTGTGTTCAAAAAACGTTGGATGCAATTCCAAGCTTTGAGCATGTTTCAAAGCTTTAGTAGCCAGATCAAGTTAATAAGTAATAGGGGAGGATGACAGGTATAAAGAAATAGACGACAGAAAGAAAAAGAATCAGAGTTATTAAAAAGAATTTTCTTATGAATCCACTTGCAAAACCAATCTATTCTGTAGGAAGAGCATTTGGATACTGGCAGAAATAAAACATATGGTAATGTAATTGTAAGATAGTGAAATACATATTCTTTTAAATATGTTGAAAAATATGGCAGATAATGTACACTTTTTATAAATGTCTATAAATATTTATTAATGAAGTATATTGAAACATACACTTGTCAAGTATATGTTTTGTCTTTGAATACAGAATGCATAATTTGAAATGCTTAGCAGTCTTACTGGATGACTCAGGGGAACAGGATATCTGAGCAGAATGTTAAGTGTGTGACTTCCGTTGATTTCAATAAGAGAAGGATTTTCATTTTAAAAGTACAGAAACAATACTGCATTGTTTCTTTCTGAAACTTATATTGAAAAGCATCACCAGTTAGTCACCATCACGTTGGCACTCTTTATTACATCCGGAGTCTCAGTAACTATCCAGACAGACGAAAAGGCTCTTTTCAAATTTCATCCTTATGTATCCAAAACTACGCTACTCCCAATCAGTTCTAACTGACGTGTCCCTTTTCTGCTGAGAAACAGAAAGTTTATCTTCATCCCTATACAAAAATAGAGAAGAGACTGGCAAATGAAAGGAGTATGAAGAGGTGATTATTTACCAATTTGCCACTGTATTGGGGAAATGCTTTTCTGTGGGATACTGACTGTCAGTGTGATTTGTAGATTAAGTTAAAGTTAATTAGTCTACCCTTGATCTCCATAGAAACTGCTTAGAAATAAATGGCTCCTTCTTTTCACTCAAAACAAGCTAAGTAAATATGTTTCTCTGTTTGTGGTTTCTTGAAGGCTGAATGTAAGAAAAATATCACCAAATTGTCTTATCCCACATCAAAACAGTAAAGGATTCTGAGATAACTGTCCCTTGGTTTCTCTTTCTGTCTGGATAGGAAATATTCAAATCAGATACACATCAGGCTTTATTAAAATTTTCTAACTCTCATGACACATTGTGAATTTCTGAATTTCAGATGTCTGCATTTAAGGTGTTCATCTCAGCTTAGTAATGGGAAAAGGTTGGCTGTTAGCTCTAGATCTATTTCTTCTAAGACACATAGATATCCAGCAGTACTACTCTTTATTCACTGGTTTCTGTCATTTTGGGGAAGACTGGGGAAGACTGATAACAGCAAAGATCCAGAAGCAAACAAATAAAATGGTGCTACATTACATGGAGACAGAGGAAAATCCACTAGGAAATTCGTATGTCTATTTTTTAAAGTTATATAAAAAAGATAGCAAGCTGAAATTAATCCAAGAACTAATGAATTTTCATGAAAAATATTACCAGGGAATATTTAGTTAGACTTATCCACCAGAGTAGCTGGAGTATACAGCCTTAGCAAGTAATCTAGAAGTTTTTTGTAAATTACTGCTTTCACTCTGCTGTAATCTAGCGGAGAGAGATATGCACATACAAATCATGACTGACTTGTATTCTGTTGCTAGACATGAAAACTACTTGTATGCATCCAAGTTCATTTAGGTGAAAAATGCCACTCAGCAACGGAAGACACTAGGATTTATGCCTAACAAGAAGAAGAAAGGAAACTTCTTAGTCATCAGGCTTGTCTTTCCCTTATTCTCCTTTTATTTTTATTCAGATTTACAGAAACTTTTAATGTTTGTACGGCTTTTGGATAAGACAATTTTATTCATAGTAATTTATGTACGGTATTGCATTTTGGACTAGTGACCAGAACAGTATTGATGTGTTAGTTGTTACTGAGCAGTGCTTAGTCTGCATCAAGGGTTTCTCTGTTTCGCACTCCATCCCACCAGCCAGCAGGCTGGGAATGCACAAGAGGTTGGGAGAGGACACTGATGAGATGAGAGACATCAACTGATCTGAGGGGTATCCCGTGCCATATGATGCTGTACTCAGCAATAGAAGCTGGGAGAAAGAAGAGAGAAAATTCAAACTGATGGTGTTTGTCTTCCCTAGGCACTGCTAATGGATGGTGGAGCCTGGCTTTCCTGAAAATGACTGAATATCCAGCTACATATGGGATGTTTCTGCATGGCTTTGCTTTACCCATCAAATCGTCCTTATCTCAACACACAAGTTTTCTCACTTTTACACCTCAGATTGTCTCCCCCATCCTATTGTAGAGGAATGGGGGGTAAGTGGTTTTGTGCGGATTAGCCGTCTTCCCAGGGTTAACAATCAACAATGCTCTAGACAGACCATCTTGGATAGTGGTTTAGCAATGCAGAAAATTCCTAATTTTTTTTTTTTTTAATTTAAGGAAAATAGCTCCCTTGAAACTTAGCTCATGTTCTGGAACTATTCTATCATCCAGAATTTTAAATATTATGAAAATTGCATAGAGAGAAAAACATTCTTTATGTTCAGCAGTTAATTTTGAACTTCATTATCTTGACAGATATAATTTTCAAATATAATTAATTAATCACTTGCCAAAGACAAGTGATTTTTAGTTTAAAGCCATTTGAAATCTGAAAATGTGTCCAAGGCCAATATAGCATAGTAATTGATCTTACTTTTATGTCACTTAAAATATGCCCTAAAAGAAAAAATTTCACTTGGGGAAAAAGAAATTGCTCCCTGGCCAGAACCACATGTCACCATTAAGAAGTTTCTGAGTTGATTTTATAACCTTTTTAAAGTAATCATGGTAATGCTGATAAACCCCCAATGAATCAAGCACACAAAACCTCAAGTGAATTGGTGCTGCAGCTCTCTGGGGTGGCCTTTGCTTCCTCACATGTCACTGTTAGCTGGTGGTGACAGCTGTCATGTGTCCCAGAACAGAGAGGAGCACCATCACAGAGCTTCAACCCATGGCACTGGTCCTACCTGGGAAAGCAGTTGCTTACGAGATGCTAAAAAGCAAGAGGAATGCGGAGATCTGGCTGAGAGCATCTGTTGCTAACTGACGTAAAAGACTCCTCTTCTACATCAGGTGGGTTTAGGTGCTACATGGCAGCAGAAGCCAGAAGGAATGTCCCTGACAAGTAGGAGAAAGTTAAAAAGTAGGAGAAGGCATGGTCAGTGGCATGGATTGAAAAGGTGCCATTTCCAGCCGTGTTCTAAATGGATAACAGTGAGACCAGCTTGCATTTGTCAAGGCAAGGAAAGTACATTTCCACGACTGAAAAGTGAGCCAGCAGAGTGCACACAAATTTCAGTTTTGTGGATGGTTTAGAAAAGAGTGCATTTGAGGCAGAAGTTGCATTGGAATCACTAGTAAAGCAGTGTAATTTAGTTTATTGGAAAAGTACATTACACCTCAGCCAGCTCACTGAAGTGTAAGTGGCAACCTCCCAGGTCAGCCCAGTGACCCATGTGTGTGCACTGAACAAGTGTTTGCTGTACATGACACATTGCAATTGAACTCAGCTATCTTGGGAGGGAAAATTTGGGTCTTCATACTGGGCTGAGGGAAAACAAAATCAGAATGGTGTTCTGCAACTGGTATTTTCTGAATCTCTTTTCTTTCGCAATGTCAAGAGTGGTATTCTACTGCATCTGTGTTTCAGACCACCTGCTTAACAAATTAAAGGGTAAGTGGAAGAGATGCTATGTGTCTTGAAGACAAACTTTTTCATTTTTTCCTTTCAAGTACTGCCACACATAATGCAATAAATAAACAGTAGAGAATTTTTTTGTGTTCCAGTGGTTGTGGGTTGTGATTAGGAAGACATGGAGAGCAAGGCACTCTTTTGGTGAATCTCTGTAACAGTGCCTTGAAAGCCTTCACAAGCCCAGGGACTTCCCCAGGGCTATTCCACATCCTTGTAAGCGATTCATCAGGAAGAAAAAAATAAATTTACATGATAATGGGGTCATGATTCATCTTCTTTCCTCAGATGAGGACATCCTGGAGGAAAGAGGTCCTGCAGGCTCTTTTCTAGAAATTTTCACCTGTGTCCCCAAACCACCTCAATGAAAACAGTGCAATACTACAGGCATGTTCTGGAGTGCAGAACCCTCTGGTCAATACCCTTTTAAAGGCAGCTTGGACTCCTCTGCTACAAGCCATACAGCTGTTGTGCCTTCTGACATGGATGTCATGGATTTGCACTATGCTGGAGGATGCAGTAGTGTGAAAGTATTCCATTTTCCTTGTGGCAGTGCATGATAATGCCTTCCTGGACTTCCTACAGACTATTGAGCTCTATAATATAGCTTTGCAACTGTCAAAAAATACAGCTTGGATGTTCATGGCTATGTCACATGGCTCCAAAGACAAATCCTTACTTCTGTTTTTGATAGAATCTTGCACACAGACAGGTAATAAAAACAAGGTTCCAGCCCAGCAGCTTGTCCAAAATTGGAGGATGCAAACCCAACTTTCTGTAACTCACATCTTTTTGATGCTTTACTGCTTGTATGTGTGTTTTCACTCCTCTGCTGTCTCCTTTGTGGTCTTAATTTTTTCTTTGTAGGTAGAGAGGTTTTTTTAATATGTTACATACAAAGTGAGGAGATAGAGCTGTCTAGCCAGGCCAGTGTTGTGCTAGGATGTGCAGGGAGAATCAGAAGACCTTGAGATAGTTTATGCACAATAGCTGTTGCATTTTATTGGTTTGCATTTAATGAGGTACTATTGAAGAATTCGGAAGCATGGCCTTGAGGATCATTTAGTATCATGAATCATCCAAATTTAACCTAATTATAGAAGCATATGAAAAAAACTAAAAAAGTTTTACATTGGACTGCAGAAAATAGTTTTCAAATTAAGACAAGATGAAATGTCTGCAGGTGCTTTATGAAGAGAATGACTCAGAGACTCAGCAGAAGAAAAATTAAGCTGCATTCCAAAAACTGGATACCCTTAATAATGTTGGTTTTGACTCTTTTCTGAAAAAATTCAAACAATTAATACAACTATTTTCTTCATGATATATGAAAAATTATTCAAGATGAAATTTCATTCATGTTCATGGGTAAGAATGTGTTAGTAGATTGGGCAGGCTAATATAATTTTTCAATATCATTTTATTTTTTACATGATTTTTGGTAACACAAGCCAAGTTTTAAAAAAATCTCAATTAAATATTTTGTAACTATATCCTTGGAAGAAAAAAACTTCATTGATAGTGTGTTGCAATGACCTTCAAGGCCTCTTCACCAGATACTAATCACTGGGTGGGAAACCTAAAAGAAAACTGCCTGTTAGGCTTGGGCAGTGTCTACTTTTTCATAACTCCCATTGTGGATCTACTGCAACAGCCTAAAGCAATTCCAGGGACCTCAGACGGAACCTCAAGGAAAGGACGGTGGCAGAGTAGGAGAAATGGAGTCTAAAGTATGACTGAAGAAAAAGCTTAAATAGTATATATGGAAGTGCCACATATTGGATATTTGAATTCTTGCATAAAGGTTATGTCTCAGCTGTATCCTTGTCTGATTTTCAGTTCTGTCATTCAAGATAATCACAGTATCATACAGATACTTCAAAGGAGAATGATCTAAACTGTTATGACTTACCAAAGGAAAAGACTCAAAAATCTTAAACAGCTCAGAACAAGATTAAGGCAGAACACAGTGTAGTCTTTAAATCTATAAATGGATGCTGCAAAAAGAGAAACAACCAATTCTTCATTATCCATAGGGAACAGGGTAAGAAGCAATAGGCTTATTTAAAATAAGATACTTTTCTAATTTAAAGGACAGTTAAGCCCTGGAACAAATTTAGGCAAATGTTCCATACAGGAGAGGTTTTCAGCACCAGCCATTTTTAGGTAATAGATAATCCCTCTGGATGAATTTTATAATATCTGAAGTACTGCAATTCAGTCTTCACTATATTAGAAGGATGCTTCTTGTCTCTGATTGTGTATCCTTATGAAAAATGTTTAAAGGTATATTTTAAAGTTATGCATAACCTGTCAGAATTTTACATACATGTTACTTTGTTTTGCCACCTTTTTTTCTGAAATGAATTGTTAAACTAGACAAATGAATAAATTATTTGTATGAGAAAGGAGAACCTTCTGGATTAATATTTTGCAGTATTACAAGAAAGGTTTATGTTTAAACAAAAGTTAAATATGTTTGTGTCAGGGATTAAGAATTGGCAAGGATCCCTCAGTATTTCAGAACTACTGAGATTTCTTAGCTCCATGTAAAAGCTTTCTGGGGAATGCTGTCAAGTCAGGAGGGGATGACTTTAACTTTCTGAAGAAATACTCTTTTAAAGTGAAAATAAATGTCCTGGAGAAATCATAACAGTTAGTTCATGTCTCAACAAAGCGTATGACCATTGACTCACCTGTTATAAGAAAGAAGCAAAAAGCAGGAAATGCTGCTAAAAATTTCCAGAAACATCAGCAACATCTTCCAAAGAATTGAAGCAAACCAGATCAAGAAATAAATATTTCCGTATTATGAATATTTCCTGTGAATATTATGTATATTTATCCACAGGAGTGCACAGAGATTGTCTGTAAAATGTTGTACACATGATAAAGTTAAAGCAGCAGAAAACTATTAAGAAAGCTCAAGCAAAAGGGTGAGTCATGTGTTTGCCTCAACTAAAAATTTTCAGTCTTTGAAAGTGCCCATAAATATTTAATGTCACAGTAATAGTATTTTATTTTTCCACACATTTAAATGAGTTAAGTTTCAGAAGGTTAGCTTTGAACTCGGGAACTTCACACTTTACCCCTCCAACTTTACAAATAAGTGTGCTGCAGCATGCATTGGATGGCCTGTACATGTCTAAGGACTTCTTTCTAAGGCTGCTTCCTCTGCTGCTTTGCCTGTTAGAAAATGGAATGCTTCTACTTAATGCTTCTCACCAGCCAGATTTACAACTTTGGTAACAACTGGTTACTGAAGAACTTGCAATTTCCTCATTTATTAGTCATCTCATTTTGGTGGAAGTTCAGTTTCAGTTTTCATTAATAGATCTGATTAAAAGCCTAAGCAAAGAACAGACAGAAAAACTGTACATGTCTTCCCTTCTCTTAATTAATTAATTCTCTTAACCACTGATCTTAGCTTTGTGAAGTCAGAGCAAGGTAGATGTCTTTAGCGAAAAGCAATTAAGAAGCAACTGCAAACATACTTTTGCTTGTTTGTTTGTGGGTTTTTTTGAGTTTTGTTGTTGTTGTTGTTTTGGTTTTGTTGGTTTGTTTTCTTCATGTAAGACTCCTGCAAAGCAGAAGTGTAATGTTTTCTCACCCATGAAAGAGGAAAGCCAAAAGGCTGGAATCAAGTTGACTTAACAGCAGGGAAAACACCAGTATCTTCTCATCTAGTATTTATTGTTGGGTTCTTTGGGACCTCATGTCCCTGGAATGGCATTGTGCCAGACATACAATTCTTCTAAATATTAGAAGTGAGTGTATTTAGCTCTTTTCACTACTGTAGTTCTATCATGGAGATTTTTTCCTTGAGTGCAAGAGGAAATAATTTTAAACTATACTTACATTTGGGACAGAGCAGATGACAACAGATTGTGGCTGTCTGGTGATTAACAAAACCCACCTGAACTCAACATTTTCTGGAACTAAACATTGTTAGTTGAAGGAAAATTTCAGATCCTGTAAAATGAGAACGTGTGAGCAAAATAAACACGGGCAGGACACCCTTCTCCTTTTCAATGCCTTTATTAAAAGTGACCAGCACGGGTGGTAAGAACCAACGGGTCTGTGATCACACTGCCACTGCTCCTAGGAGTTACTCAGAGAAGGAAGACCAAAGCTTTGTCCGCTCGTCTGTGGGCAGAGCTGGGGGCTCTGTCCTCACAGGAGCATTGGGAAATCCCTCACACCTTTGGTTTGACCTCCAGGGTCCTGCCTGTAGCCGAGGTCCTCCGTGGCTAGGGCGAGGGGCAAAAAGAGGCCTCAACATCTCTGCAGGCTCTGGACTTTGTTCCTCACATCTAGTCATCACTTTGATTCATCAATTTTGTGTTGGCTCATTGTTTTAGAGGTTTTTGGTTAGGTTTGGTGAGGGATCTCTCTCGCTGCATGCTGGATCCAATGTCATTTGCATGTCGACTCGATGTCTCTGATGTCTCTTCCCCTCCACTGTCTGGGTGTCATCTTCTAGGAAGCAGCAGGGTGTCACTCAACAAAAGGAGGAATTCTTAACCATCAAGTACAGGTAGTTAACAAAAATATCTGGTAATTACAATAACAAACAGTTAGAACTCCCCCCTGGCAGCAATTGGTCCAACCTGTTCACTCTGAAACCTTTTAAAAAAAATTGGCAGCTTTTTCTACTCATAACAGTGAGTGCAAGGAAACATTTTGCAGGACTATTCTCGAGTGTTTGGTGGAATTTTTGCTTTCCCTGAGGGCGACCTTTTAGTCATAAACCAAACAAAACAGGACCTACAAGCTGAGCACAAACACTTTGAGTTGGAAGCAGTGGCAGATCAGTGCTCAGGTACCAGAGCCTAGAGCTTAGTGAGTATTCAATAGGAGATATGCACCTAATAAAGATCACTGGCTAAAGCAGCAGTTAACAAGATTGATTGCACTCATATCTCAGGGATTTGTGGTTCCATTTCACCTTTTTGACAATAAAAATATTCTTCAATAGAACAAGGCTGAGAAATCAGTACTGAGGCAAATCTGTTTGCTGCACTTAATAAATCAGTCATATGTAACATAATCAAGAGGCAATAATGTTATGTATGTTAATTAAATAACATTCATAAAATAAAATAAAATAAAAACAAGATATGTGGACTAAACCACACATTTTGCAGTAATAGTTAAATAAAGAACTAGTTTTAGCCTAATTTCTGATTCAGATAAATCTTGTGATAAATAAAGAAGTGATTGTGAAGTGGAGGCCTTATGAAAACAAGAATAGTTAAACCATTTTCCAGTCCAATGCTGAAACCTCAGTGGTTTTCCCAGATGAGTACCACTCTCAAATGCTCATATCTGTAGCAGAAAAACTGGAGGAAAACTGTAGGCTTACTCTAGTCCTTAAATATTAGAGGTGACAGTGTTCTGCCTGGGGAGAAGGGAAGGGCTAAAATTTAAAATGAGATGGAGGAGTACCTTTGGTTTTCTCAGACCTCTAAATTCCAGCCTAAAACCAAACATAGGTTGAAGTTGAATGAGTTTGCATAGGGCTTGTAGAGACTGCCCACATTGCCATCCACTACCGGGTCCTGCATTGAGTCAGAAGTGCAGTTCTGGAAATAAATCTCCCTCCCATTGATGGGGTTTTGGTCAGGTTGATGAGCAGTCTTGTAGCATACACATGGGATGCCTTTTGGATGAGGGTAAACTGAATGTGCATTGGGAGTACATTAATTATGATCAAATGGGTTTGTTTTGAAGTACTTCCCAGAAATGCTGCAGTTGAACCATCATCTTGTACAGGAAATCACCAGTGCTGGAGATTTTGGTTGATAGCTCCAGAATAATAGCTTGGGTTCAGATACGGTTCATGGGTAAAGTTGTTGTTTGGACCAGATTTGAATTAAAGCCATGATAAAATAAATGATTTACATATTGGCAGGCATTACACTGTATATGTAAATATATACTAGATATATAAATATAAATGTAAATATATACATTCTGAGGCACTATTTTACTATGATTCTGATTTTTCAAAATACAGACTTATGCATGAAAACAAAACAAACCTGCATTTCAGCTAAAAGCATCAGACATTTGAGTAACAAATTGCTTCTTATTACAGAGACTTGATACCATAAAGAAACATTAGCAAGTAATTCTGAGGAGTCTAATAGCCATCAGATTTAATGAAAGGGGATATTAAGTATTTTTTGTCTCAAATATATCTGCTTCATGGTTTGACTTTGAAAATTGATGCTTGAAACCAACTTTATGTTCTTTTTTATAATGATCCTGTAGATAATGATGAAGAAATTGTTTCTAAAACTTTATATTGCTTGGTACTTAATTTGCTATGATGAAATCTACATATGTTATTGGAGATTTAAAAATATATGAATGAAGAAAAATATTCTAGCAATATACATTATTCTATTAAATTATTATTACTTTGAGATTGGAAGTAAATAGTATTTAAGGTCTAAAACTGTCAAACTAAACTCTAACAAATTTTATTTTGAATATTTTCAACTTTTATGTAATTAACCTTGTGGTTTCTCTGCCTCAGAAAAAAACATCATTATCTCAGCACTCAGATACAAAGAAAGAACAAAACTAAATTCTGACAACCACAAATGGGCTCTCATCTTTAGTAGTTTTGAATATATCAAAGAGTTTTTCTCACAGAGAGCATAGCCCTAATGGCAAAGTAGTTTATCACTATAAGGCAAACCACAGTAACAAACATAAAATGTACCTACAACATCCAAATTAAAAGACTAAAAAGCTCAGTCTAGACTGCTCTACCCCCTCATAAGAGATCAATCTTCAGAACCCCATGGAGATGTTTCTCTTTGCCCATGTGTCAACCTATTTCCCTAATGGCATCAGCAAGCCGTGTTTCACCCCTTGCAATTCCCTACTTAGCACAATCCTTTAAACAACGGCCTGACAGAACTTTAGGTTTGGATTTTCATTCAATGTTCAGAAGAACATTGTTTGACTTAGTAGATACAAAATTGGTCTGCGTGTCCAGCAGAGATTTTCCTGGTAGACCAAATACTCCTGAGTTACTTGTCTATTTCTTTTGTCCGCAGAAGGGGACAGCGACAGTCACGGCTGTGCTATGCCTTATTTTGTAACAACAATCTTGCACATGAGTGTTGATCCTTTGAAATACTGCACCAGCAGAGGTTTTCCTGTTTCTCAAAATACAGCTTGGATGTGAGATAATTTCTCTCAATTCACAAGCTGGGTAAAAGAATAAAGCTAAGCTAAAGCAGAGCAGGGAATAAAAGCTTGGAAAACAGTGTTTTTATCAAAGAATGTACATAGTCTGAAGGTCTGTTGTACATGAAGCAAATTATAAAACTCTCATTCTGCAATAAATCATTTTTATACTTTCCATTAGCATGAAGAGGATAACCTGGCATTTCTACATTATCAAGGTGAAGACAACAGATTTTTTTATTCATGAGATGGTTTCATGTGCTTTAAGATTTTGACTTGGTCCTTTGTCTAGCTGGATTTTCTGTTTTTTCTGGAAGTTTATCTTCTCCTGGTTACTCAGTTCAGTAGCATTTGAAATGTGTTGAAGATTATTTCAAGAAGGCCTGTTTACGAAACTTCACTGGAATGAATGCAATCCTAGCTGGTCTCTGCAACTCACTTGCTATACAATGGGACACTCTTCTGGTATTTGTCAGTAATGTAACTTTTCAAAGAGCAAGGAGACCACCTTGACCCTTAACTTGAATGCTGATTCATGAATATAAAAGTCACAGGAAAAAGGATGGCAATGAGCTTTTCCATCAGTGCCTCACTGAATGATGGTGCAAACTTTCCACTTTATAACAACACCCTTGAGAAAGTACTGCTGTGTATTTGGCAAAAGTGCACATTTTGGCTTTGCACTGTTTTTTAAATACCTTCCTATTTTTTAGATGCAAAAGAAGAATATAGAGATGAGATTTAATGGGGTACAGTAAAAATCTTTCCTCTTCTGTACCTTAATCTGCAAAGGTCCCAGATTGCATGAGTTTTCTTTAAATCACAATGCCTAATGCAGACACCGTGGGTGGAATTTATCTCCCTAACTGACAAAAAGTTAAACATCTTGACTTTCTTTGTAGTCAATGGTGAAAGGCAAGCACCTTTAGATGTGTGACTCATGTTGTCCTTAGTGTCTAGAAAAGGAGGATAAATTGTTCCCTGAAAATCCTCTGGTCTCTCCATTCACTTCAGAGGAAGCCTAGGAGATGGACTAGTTGGTGTAACTTCTAGGTGCCTAAAGTGAGATAGATCTGAAGTGAGGGATATCCAAAGCATTTTAAAATCAGCAGCAGTAGATCCTTCATGTGTTTGAACAATTCCACAAACTTTAATGCTATATTGTCTAAATGAGGATCTGGGAGTCTGAAAGTCCTCCAGAGACAGAAGCACAATGCAAAGCCTCTTCTCTTACTACAGTGCGTTCAGGATTAACATGGGCATAACTCAAACCTCTCTTTCACAGTTTTAGATCAAACCCTTTTCTTTTTTAGAGCACTGAGGCATTTTCCTCAGTTTATTATTGCTCACCAAACAAACCTGCTTCCTCTGGAGAAGCTGAGATGCACTGCAGGGTGCACAGTTTAATCTAGTGGTTAAAATATTCACTTTGAAAAATACTGTCCTCCTTTTAAGACCTGTCTTAAATGTATTTGCTTTTCTTCTGGTTGATTTACAAAGAGCTTTCTAAGCCCTGCTGCAGTCATACAATTCTTTCCACTGAATTGGAGCACACTGAACAGTGTTAGGAAGAGAAGACGTTTCTGCCTCAATCTTATTGCTAGGGAAAGGCTGTAACTCCTGATGATTAACAGACTATAGGGACCACAAACAGAAAAACACAGTTAGAAAGGGAATGGATTCCTTCTCAAAAAATCCCACAGACCTCTTCAGTAACCATAGGATTCAGTTCAGGAGCCAGGTGGCCCAAATGAAAAATTTCCAATTACAGTTTTTAACATGAAGCCCATAGCTGCTCAGAACACATACTTATACCAAGCAATGGAGCATCTGACAGGCTTTATTGTCAAGATTTGCATAAACTTTTTTCACCTTTGAGCCTGCAGCATGTTTGAAAATATTTTCATCATAATTAGCAACTTTATATGTGTCCCAAATTATGCCCTAATTCTAATAAGAAGTGTCATTAGAGAATCCAAACCTGCTAAATTATCTTTTTAAGTTGATTAACTTTCCCCTTCCTATACCTGATTTAAAGTAGGAATCTAATTATCATCTCCTGATTCAAAGCTCTGAAATATTATATGTTCTTAAATTACTCACCAGGGAATGTGCACAGTGATGGTGCTGAATGACATATTTCACAAGTGTTATACTTACCATATAAATTATTATTAAATTATATTCCCTGGAGTGTGTGCTGTGACATCTGGGGTTGCTTCAGGCATTTGGAGTTCCATGTCTGTTACCAGATCACTATGGTTTCAGGCAGCTAGAGTAATACCATCTGTAAATTAATAAATGTCACCCTTCTGTGCTACTTCCTTTCAATCCACACTCATATCACGGCTTTCATAGTTTGCTCTGCTTCCTGTAAATGTATCATATAAATATATAAAAATTCAGTGAGCTTTTTTCTTCTGTTTTGGTGGGGTTTTTTTAATGTAAAAATGCCATAAAGGAAAATTAAAGCTCTGCTCAGAATAATAAGCAGGTATAAAGAGCTATTGCATTATGCTTTTTTTTATAATATAGTGATTTTCTCATTTGTGCCAAATTCTAAAGTAAGCTGTAAGCTGCTGATTACCTGATGTTTCAGAGATAGTGTTGCCTTCCTGGAAATAAAGAGAATTGACTACTTCTCTGATAGGAAAGAGGATTTCACAAGTGCTTCCCTTAGCAAAAGAAAAATTTAAGGGGGAAAAATGGCAGGAAAATAATCCATTTCTTTGTGTAAATCTAATTAAAGGGAAATCCTCCTTCATGTTTTGGAGAAATGCGCCATTCCTTTAGCAAATGCATATTTGCATGCATTTTAATGAAACTTTACAGCATGTAGCTTCATATTTAAAGTGTAATTCTAGCACTGTCAAGATAAAAATTTCATTTTTACATGGAAAATAAGAGGAAAGGCTTAATGCTGTCCCAGACCCATAAGGCAAAACCCATCCCTTTGCAAAATCTTGTAGCCATGCTTGTGCACTCATTCTCTGTGTGCGCCCATTTTCTGTGCGCACCATCTCTGTGCTGCACCTGGGCACAAGCAACCCATCATTTCTGCTCATGCTGGAAGCTGCCACATGTCCACACTATATGCTGAGGTTAAGTTATGATTTGGATGAGCTTCAAGAAGCCCAAAGGGGAGAAAGTTCTGGCCTGAGCTATCCCACAGTGCCAACTATAGTGTTGTTGTTCCCCCGTATGCAGCTAGAGGTTTGTGTCTCTCTATGTTCATTCCTGGATGTTTCTCATGCGGCCAGAGCACCTTCCAGAGAAGACAGCTGCTGCAGAAGCACTGTGGAAAGGGCAGTGTCCCATGGCTGAGGTCCCCCAGCATTCCTCTGGGCTTGAGGTGCAAGTTTTGGGGAAGCTGTAATTTTGAAGGCCTCAGCTGTGCTGTTTCCCTTCATCTCCTTTTCAAAAGAGTGTTACATTTAAATATAACTGTGTTCCCTCAAAATTTCTTGTGCACCCCCAGCCTCCTCACTGGTGGGGCGGTATGAGAAGCAGAAAAAGCTTGTGTTCTGTGCAAGCCTTGCTCAGGATTAACAAAAAACATCTCTATATTATCAAACTTGTGTTCAGCACAAAACCACACTTCCCCACACCACACTTGCCACTGTGAAGAAAATTAACTCTACACCAGCCAAAACTAAAAGGGAAGGGTGGAGGGTGAGCATGTAAAAAAGTACAGAGGGACTCCATTTATAACCTAAGAAGAGGTTTTTGCATATTCAAAACATCATGCCTGTTCAGCTAGAGCAGTCTGCAAGGATTTTCCAGCGCAGTGCTGTGACTTTAATTTTTTAGTCTCAAAAGTGTTCTGATTAGGTCAGATGAGAATAGAAAATAAGGTCATCATAGCCTTGTTTCCTGAGCGCCATGTGAATTTTCAAGCTATTATTCTTGCAACACCTTTGCTATTATTTCACCCTCATTGCTGCCTTCCTTCTTTTTTATATTGAATGTAAAGATACAATAAGAAACTGTGGATTAAGAAGCATCTTGGTCAGCAAATACCTGAAGCTGAAAGGCTTATACAAAGAAAAGTAAAATTATATGCTTGTTATTTTTAATTCCTTTCCTACCAGCCTCTAGTCTACACTAGTCTAAGGCTGGCCTAAGATAGCCACTCTTATCTTCAGGCATCCTTTCCTCTTGCCTCCCTACCCTTTTCTATTTTGTCTTCTCTTCAGAAAAAATCACTGTAGCAAATCAGAATGATGTCACCCCACAACGCACTGCTGTCATAAGAGAGCCCAAGAATACTATGCTTGCCCTGCTTACTTCATTGTCAGTTCCAGCTGAAGTTTAGCTGAAGTTCGCTTTGTAAACAGGTTTCAGCAGGCCTGAGGGAAGTTATATTAGAGACTCTTTAAATTACATAGGAATATGATTCAGTATAACTAATAGAAATCCTTTCTTAAAGTGAATTAATTCTGGATTATGTATACATTTTTTTACAGATCACACTCTTCTGCCATACTGAGCTCATTCACTAGATCTTGCTTTTGGTTTTATTCCTAAGCCATCCCCAGAGCACAGAGCTCTTTCATAGCATCAAAGATTAGGCTGGCATGATTCATGAAGCAAACCGCAGGACGTAGCAGAAATCTGTGAGCAATCTGGAATCAACAGGGACTCCAAACGTCATCTAGCTGTGGTACCCTGATCCATCTGCAGTGCTCAAGAGAAAAATGAACCTGAAAACAGTTCATGTTAAAAAGACACACTGTTGGAGAAGGTGAACAGAATACTTGGAGGCAAGGAATGAAGTGCTCAAGGAGACACAAGGATTGCTGGAGCAAAACTTCATGAGCATAATTCCAATTGTCAATTGGAATTTACCCAGCCCTAAGAGATCTAATTCAAAGGGCACCAAGATCAGTAGGACCTTTCCCATTTATCTTGATAAAATTGGATTCTATCTCAATGCAAGCAGCAAGAACAAAAAAGTAGGAATGTGTTTTAATAGAATGTGTTTATGGTCAGTTGTCCTATTGTACAGCAAAAGTAGTTCCTAGATGTCCCTGTAAGGTACCTGCACCTACTTTGAGAAAATTTATACAGCAATTAATGGCTATAGTCAAACAGACTCATCTGGAGTAGCCTAAGATACATAATTTTTTTTTTCCCAAAGTTGTCTACTTTTTCAGGGGCTAAATATGTTTGTGCTTCATTGGAGTTACACCATTTGTAAATGTGTAATTGGAGGAGGAGCTGCCAATTTCTAAATTTAAAAAAGAAAGAAAAATAATTTAGTATCTGATGTTTACGACAACAGTATGCCTTGCAGACAGCATTGTCCTTCATAAAATTGTTCCCTACAGTGGTGTCTTTCAGTCTCAGAAGCTGATAAAGCCTTTATCAAATTCCTCTTGTATGGTACTTCTGCACATTTGTTGTCCAGAAGCCTGTCCCTAAATACTTATGCCTCAGCAAAGAAATTCAATTTGCAAGCCAGTTCTTCAGCTGATGTATAGCCAGTATATTTCCAGCAAAAATCAATGGCATTACTGTGATACAAATAAATTGGTTGATAGTAACTCCAATAATATTTATGTAGGTGTTTGTACAGGCTTAGTGCTGATCATGAGATGGAGTACAACACGCACCAGCCAGAAACCTTTGCAGCAGATGTCTCTCCTTGTAGGTAGAAAGCATGTAGCTGTTGGATTAGTCTATCCCAAAAGTAAATTAGAAATCCCTTGAACTGGCCCAGCTGTCTTGGACAGCACATTTGTGGAGGACAAAGCCCAACACCACCCCACTCTTCTTCCCCACTCTCCACCAGCATCCTTTCAGCCATTTGGATTTTGGGGTGTAGGAGATGTATTTCAAAGATCCATAAAATCTGCTTCTCCTTTAGCACCCTGTTCGTATCCAGATGGCCACAAAGGAGATGTGAGAATTTCTGCCTCCCTTTAGCATTGTGAATACACACTCTGGCCAAGTCACAGTCCACAAATAATATATGGTCAATAAAACAGCAGGAAGAAATATATGGAAATTTTTTGGCTGGTTCTTTCTTTGTTACAAGTGTTTTTGAGGCTATGCTTCTTTCCCTTTTTTTTTTTTTTTAATATAATTTATTCTTCCCATGAAAGAAAGCAAATTAAATATTCAACTAATAAAGATAAAGCAGACACTTCAGGACAGAAGCTTCTACTATGCATGTTCCCAGTGAGTGATATCTCTACTCTTGCATAATCTGTTGATTATCAGAATTCTTAGTATTATATATATGTATATAATAACATATAATAATCTTTTTAAAGGTAATTTATTATATAAAATACAGTAGTGATAATGGAGAACTCTGGTGATAGCCATTTCTTTGAGATGAAAGAAAAGCTACAATCACTTTTGCTGCCTCAAATTACACTTGTCAGTGAAGATTTATTCACCATTATACTGTTTTCATAAAGATTAGCTGCTTGAATCCCAGTATGGCTTATAACAACCAATTTTTATTTACTATATTATCAGTATGTTTATTGACTGCGTCTGACATATTTTCAAAATTTATTTTTAAAGTGAGATAGCTCACAGATTTTGACAATACTAAAGGCTTTATCCAAAGCCAGCCAAATGTAGAGAAAAACTGCCTTTTTCTTTAGTGGGGCTTTCATCTAAGTGTGTGTCCAAGTGTTCATCAAAGTTTCACTATTACCTGTCTTGCAAGATGGCATCAAACTGAATCCATGGCACTTTATACTCAGGGGCCAAGGATAAGGCTTCAGCAGGCAATACAGAACTATGTGCCCTGGAGAAAATATTTTGAAAATAATATCATTGAACCAGCTAATTAAACTCTTGCAGTTTTCTGCAGCTTCTTGCCAGCCCATTTGTGCTGCATAGAAAGGAATTACTCATATGTGTGCCCCCAGCAGAGTAGAAATTCCTTGAAGGATAAACATATGCTTCTGTGTAATAAAGCACCTAAGCAAATATTGGGTGAGAGAGATGTGGAGACAGGAGTTAATAAGCACCTGGACTCTATGCCACATTCCCACAGCTCTTCCACTTGAACTCCAATCCAATATATCTGTTCAGCTCTGCTTTCTCCTTAGAGTTGCATTGGTTCATTTGGAGATGGTTTAGGGATCCCTGTCGCACCATAATAGACACTTCTGGTGGGATCATTTGCTGTGAACTGGTTTACCTAAAAAAAAAGAATGTCCTGTCTCTTGATGTGTGTTTCTTTGTAGCAAATTAAAAGTTATTCTTTGCCTCAGCTATTTGAACTTCATCATACATTAGGCCAAGCTTCACACCCCAGTCCTCCACATTTTCTGGATTATAACCTGCTCCGTGGACTCACCACTCAGAGAAGCATCACCATCATCCAGTCCAGCAAGAAAAATACTAAAGTCTACAGCAGCAAAGTTTTAATTTCACCTAATCTTTAAATCTGTGAACATGGGTTGTCCATGTGTCTGAATGATGAAGAGGATGGTTATCCATCACAAGTGATATGTTGCTGGTCCCCTGTGCTATCCCAGTCCAGTCTGGAAGAAATAAATGCTGGAGCCTGCCTTTCCTCTGGCAGAAGGAAAGGAGCCAGGGACAATCACCCTTTGTCATGATCTCTGAGTGATGATGAAAACTAAGCAATTAATCTAACCCCATTAACTGAGTCATGGAAAGGTGTCTTCTGAGTTTATTTATCTATCCTTCTGTCTCCACAGAGGCAGAGAGGAGGGGAGTCAAGACTCCAGGTTTTACTACCCTGAAGATTCTACATATGAGTCAATCCAAATGAGAGGATTCCAGGATTTTGCCAGACAGGACACACTCCTGCAGAAATCAGAACAAAGAATGGAAGGAGCATAAGAAGAAGAAAGAAAACAAGATGAAAAACTGTACTGAATAAAGCTGTACACAGTGAATCTGCAGTTGTCTGAGGGTAGTCCTATGCTTGATCACCTTTATACATAATTTTATGCATAATTTTATATGATTAGGATTAGCAAGTCAAAGAAAGCAGGTAAAATAGGATTTCTTTTCCTTTTCAGTGTCATGCGATTTAGTTGTTGCATTGATTTGTTTTCTGAAAAAGTCTACTGTCATACTAGAATATTTAGTGGGAGACACCATAACAATAAGTGCTGTCTGCTGAATGTTCTCAATTACCTTACTAACCAGGGATTTAGAGTGTACTCAGAGAACAATTCATCTGATGATGCTGAAGTCAGATATGACAGTACAAAATATTTTAGTGTCTCCAGGTTTACCTCTTATGACTGTGGAGACAACCCTTACTGAAGAGCAAAGCTACTTTGGGCAATATTGTGCATGCTTTCATAGTCCCTCTTTGAGAAATCTCATTGCTGAGTTAAGAGGAGACTGATCATGAACTTCCATAACAACATCTGAAAGTAATGAACTTATGCTAATGCTTCCCATCTGGTAAAGAATGTTTCTAAAGTGGATTAGTAGACCTGACTGCTAGGACTGCTCCATGGCTGGAGTACCTGTAGGATCTGTTACCTTAGAGAGTATTTCAGATAATGTGCAGCCAACGCACTTTGTCCTTCACTAAAGTGTAGGCTGTGCCCCAAATGGTCCATATTTTTTCTTTCCACTTCTCTCTTATTTTTTCTTTCCACTTCTTTTTCTTTCTCTTGAAGAAATGTATCCTGTGTATAAATTAAAATCATAGATTCTTTCATTCAGCTAAATGCAGACAAGGACTGGGAGCGAGCAAAGAAAAGAGGAAAAAATTGTCTTATTTTGATGATGGTTCATGAAGAGAAAGAAATTAATGTGTTTCTTAAACCCTTACTTTTAAAATTGAGAAGCAGGGGAAAATATGACTGACTGGAAATGTTTGTTCTGGCATGCTGTTCAAGCATTTTTCCCAGTCTTGAGCTGATACTAGACAGATCTTCAAGGCAAAAATTATATTTATGTGGAAAAGTTGTAATGACTTGGGTTTATGACTTAGCTTCACATTTTACTTGGGATTCTTACCTACATCTAATTTACATAATTCTCACACTTGAGAACTTTTCTACTTTAAATGTCTCTGTGAAGAGACTGAGTGCATGATCAGAGTATGAATGTTGTCATCTCTCTAATTTTATGTTTTCACATTAATGAAGAAATTTCTCAGACTATCAGTGAGAAATGTCAGAGATGCCAACACCATAACTCTGGAGTTGTTCATCCCATTAATAACACTGTTGCTCCAGTGTCCTCCAAAGTTAAGCACCTTCATATGAATTTGACATTTTTTCTTTAGAACAGTGCATTAATTTGACTCAAAATGAAGAAATGGGGGACTATCACAAGTTCTTCTGAACAAGGCCCCTAAGAGAGAAATAGGGGAAGCCTTGTGGTTACTGAGAAAATCTACATTTTTGAGGACCACTGGATTGGAAAGATAATTCTATTGTATTGCACATTTTCAAGCTATATATTCAGAGGACTTAACCTGATACATGCTTTATAATGTACTTCACATTAGGGCAGGTGCTTATGTGAGGTTTCATAACTTTGCCTATGAAGCAAAACTGAAGCAAAGTTAAAAGGAGCTTAATGGCAGGCCTCAATTACTGTTTTCTCAAGACAAGAACCAAGTATTTAATCTCGCAAATAATGAATTTCAAAGTAAGATTTTAAAAGCTATTATCCTTCTGACAGTCCTTTAACTTCCTAGAGATGTGTCTACAAACTATGAGAACACTCTTTGAGTTCTAAGAAAAATTTCAGCAATATTATCTACTCTGGCGTGATTTCTTTCTGTTTGTAATTTCTTTCTTCTACTCTGTTTGTAATTTCAAAGCATTGAATGCTACACTTTCAAAACACTCCTTATACGAATGAAACCAGAGTGGGGTTTGTCCAAATGAGAGAACTAAAAATTTATGTTAGGTAAGTGATAGATTGCTTTTTTCACTTAAACCTCACTTATCCATACCTTAAAAAAAATGTTTTAAATATGTCTATACCCTTTTTAATTAAGTCAGGCGATTAATTACTCTATGGAAGCAGTGAATTGAACGGCAAGCCATAATAATATTAATATAAAGTAATGGGGACAGTGAGCCAGCACTGTGCCTTCATGGTAAAGGCAGCCAGTAGTATCCTCCGAGGAACAGAGTAATCAGACCATGGAGGGATGTGATCCTTTCCCTCTACTCAGCACTGGTGACATACACCTGCAGTGCTGGGTCCTTTTCTGAGCTCCCCAGCAGAAGAGAGACATGGACATGCTGGTTTGAGTCCAACAAAGGGACATAGAATCACAGAACTGGTAAGGCTGGAAAAAATGTTTAGGATCATTTTGTCTGAGTGCCATCCTAGTGGTACCACCATGTTCACCAATAAACCATGTCCTCAGGTTTTCTGAGTGCTTCCAGGAATGGTGACTACACCCCTTCCTTGGGCAGTCTGTTCAAATGCTTTGCAACCCTTTCTATGAAGGACTAGGTCCTAATGTCTAATCCAAACTGCTTCTGGAGTAACTTCAGGACATTTCCTCTTGTCCTGTGAAGGTGTCTCTCTTTTCCATAAAGCAACTGGAGCATCTTTTATATGAGAGTGATAGAGCAGGTACTGTTTCAGCCTGGAGAAGAGAGGCTCAGGAGTATTCCATCA
The DNA here is from genome assembly GCF_028551555.1 of Melozone crissalis. NCBI lineage: Eukaryota > Metazoa > Chordata > Aves > Passeriformes > Passerellidae > Melozone > Melozone crissalis. The sequence continues at coordinate 18,863,292 of NW_026535820.1, forward strand.
ACATATTTAAATATCTGATGGCAGGGAATGAAGATGAGGAAGCCAAGATTTCCTCACTTGTGCCCAGTGACAGGACAAAAAGCAATGGGTAAAAAAAAAAAAAAATCTGAACACAGGAAGGCACTTTTTGTATTGTGGAAGTGGTCAAACACTAAAAGAATGCAGAGAAATTGTGGAGTTTCCATCCTTGGAGATACTCAATAGTTGCCTGGACACAGACCTGGGAAACCCACTCTAACTCTGCTTGTGCAGAAGGTTGCACCAGATGATCTCTAGATTTTCTTTCCAATCAGAATGATTCTCTGATTTTAGAAAATGTTTTACATTAATTTATGCCTTAGCTTCAATTTGCACTAAAACTTCTGACAAGTTGTCTTAAGCAGTTTCTTTTTAAAATATATTAGGAATGTGCTGCTTGTAAGCCATCTGATGCAATGCAAAAAATCTGAGGATGTCTCAACATCTCAGGTTTTCTGAATGAGACAGTTTAAAATTAACTACCACTTTCCATTGCTAGTCACATTCACATCCCAGAAGAGATGGACAACTTTACTCTGCCAATGGAAGAAAAAAACATTGTCCTTTTAAAGAGACTATGCTTTGCATGACTAAGATGACTAGAGAATCCTGGCCATTTGTGCAACTATTTCACACAGATGATGCCAGCATAGCTGATTTAAAATGCATTAAATGTGAAAAGTTGGAGAAACAAATACAGCATGAATATTAATTTCAATTCCTAATCATAATCAGGGGGAATCAAACCCAGTAACATAATTTTGGCGGAGTTCCACAAGTTTCTCTTTTTTTAGATCATCCTGTGAATTGAATGCGCCAATAATGAAAACCAAAATAAACTGGCACCAGCACAGTGATTGAAAAGTGTCTCCTACCCCCAGACATTTAGCATATAGCAGAAGATCAGTGTAGCATCATTGTCAAGGGAAGCAATCTCTTTTTAACAGCCTGAGTTATGAATCTGAACATTATCTAAAACAATCTGTATTTGCATATGCAGCGTATAAACTAATTTCTATTAGATTAAACAACATTTTATTTTCTCAGGCTGAAATAAATGAACTTATTCTGTACATAGCACTATGTTAAGGATGCTTATATCCCATCCAGCCTGGCTAAGAAGGGAGACACCCTGCTTTGTGGGGTTTACAGTGATATGGTGTATAAAACCCTCCCTAGCACAGTGACTGGTGTGTGATGACTGAAACAAGTCCTGCATATGTTTGAACTAAGGCTTTAATTCTTTGAAACTCACAAGTCTGGTCCCCTACTCTCTGCTCATCCAGCAAAGCCCAAGTATGTTCTTCCAGAGCTTTTTTACCCTTGGCAGCTAACCCATCCAACTGGGAAGTCATTATGGAGTCACAAAGTATTTCACCACCAAAATCTTCCTCACCCAGCACCAGGGCCATCACAAGCGATGTGGCTGAGCACTGGAGGCCAGGGAAAGAGCTGATGTTTCTGGAGCTGGACAGGGAAAGATGAAGTTGAGGACATCAGGTTTTGAGCACAGAGTCTAAAGTTTTATGTGGTCATGTAAACCTGAATGCCTGAAGATGCCTGTTGGCCGCATCTTCTTCCTAGATCTATTTAGGGAATTTTAGCAAGTGCTTGTTTTAACCTCAGAATGCAACGGCACCTTATAAAAGCTTTCTGTAAGAGATACAGGTGGCTCCTGTATGTCTACTCCAGCTTAAAATATCTTTTATGGTTGCTATTCATCCTGTTTAATTACATTTTTAAATAGTAGTTTTATTTTTTTCTGTGACAGGACTAGGTTTTATACATAAATGTCCTAGTCAGTCTGGGCTCAGGAAGGGGGATCAGTGGGTCAGCAGGTGATGAGAAATTGCATTGTGCATCACTTTTTTTTTTTTTCCTTTTCATTGTTATTACTTATTTTACTTTTTTTTGTTATTAAACTGTTCTTATCTGAACACACAAATTTTACTTTTATTCTCCTCCCCATTCCACCAGGGTGGGGTGGGGAAGAGCTGGGTGTTGAGCAAGCAGCTGTGTGGGTCTTAATTTCCAGCTAGGCTTAAAACCATTAAAATAAGGTAATACATATTATAAAGACAGTTTAACAACTTTTTATATGAGATAATTAAAATAGCATGTTTTGAAAATGTTTAAACATTCCCCACTGAACAAAACCCTGTTAAATCTTCCTTGTGTACATAATTTTCTTCAGATTAGTATGTTTCATCTTTATTTTGAAAAAGAACAGTTTTGAAATTAAAAAAAAAAAAATTACAGGATGATTCTTGCTTTCCCCTTTTCCTTCTGGAAATCTTTAAGCATTATGTGAAATTTTGAACAAGTGAATGGAAGCCAACCACACTGACACACCCACTATGATTTACTATGGTTTTTCATTCCCTTTTTCTCCCCCTGCAACGAGTTCTGTTAGTGAGTTCCCAAAATGTTAACAGATGTGTGGTTTGAAGAGGCAATTTGAGGAAGACGGTGTCAATGAACAACAGATTTGCACATCTGCTTCTTAGACATACATACAAACACCTCCTCATACTGGAAAAGTACCCAGAATGTCTTACAGAGCCTTGTTTGAGTGACAGCATGAACACTATTGTTTTTTTATTATTTCATGTTATACTAGAAATATTGCAAGAGGACTGTGACTCACCGTTTGTTACAGATGTTGCTGTAGCTTTGCCTGTGCCTTTAGCTACAAATATTTCCTCCAGATGTCAAGATCTGCTGTGACAGGAAGCCAGCATGATTGTTTCAATACAGTCACAAATTCTCACAGACGTTAGCACCACAATGACACTGCGAAAGACTTAGTTGAGCAGTGGGATCTGGGGCTGCCAGTGGGAAGAAAAAGCTGGTAAAAGCTACGACTGACTGCAAATCTTACTGCAGACAGCTATACCCTGAGCACCTTCTTCTCCCTGCACACATTTCCTCACATGCCTGCACCATATGTCAAATGAGACTCTGAGGTGATTAAACCAGCAATGCCCCAATGCACAAACTAGACCTAAGTAACTGTTTCACAAACAGCTCCTGCAATCTTTTGCCTTGCCCTGAAAGAAAATAAGAGGCCCTTTAATTTGGAGCAGATGATTTCACTCAGCTGCCCATTGTCATGTCTGTCTTTGTCCTGTATTGTCACAGTTAATTTACTTACCATTGACAAATTTGAGTACTGAGAATTACTGATCCCAGCATCCATTACCTTGCTTTTATCCTGTCAGTGTCATCTGCTGTCATGTTTACCAAATTCTCTGGCGTTGTTTTATCACTTCATACTTATTCATCATCCTCATGATTTTGGCTGGGAATAACATCTTCACCTACAAAGCTGGCCATTTTTCCTAGCCAGTATCACTCCCTTTTGGCTAACACCATCTCAGTGCCACTCACTGATACATAGACAGCAGGTACCTCTGCCTACCATCTTCCCAGTTTCCTCTTTGGCCAGAATCTTGCCTGTCACCACATATTTCATTTCCCCAACAGCTCCTAGTGAACTACATTACAAAACTGTTGTGAAGCCCAGGCAACTGAAAATGAGATTTTCAACTCATTTCCATCTGTCTTAACTTGCCATACCCACTATTTTATGTGGAAACAGGGGATCACATTTGCAGAGATCACATTAACTTCCAAAGGAGAGATCCATCATTCTTTAACAAAAAAGTTTGATTGAACCTGTAGTCACAGGTTCAATCAAGGCAGTGAATCTTGGTGGTCAGTTTAAGCAGTTCCTTTTGAGAGGCACTGTGCATTAAATTTGTTATCAGTGAGAACTTCTGTGGCAAAACTCCTGTGTTCCTCCTGTTGGTCAAGTGTCTTGTGGTAGCTAAGTATGGGCCCTCATGACAAATGGCATGCCTCATAATTTTTCTTCAAGTATTTTGTAGCTCAGAGACAAATCATCCACACAGCATCTCCAAGGAGGCCAGCATAAATCAGCTGAACCCTGAAATGCAGAGATCCCTTATCTGGACAGATCTTGCTGTCTGGGTGGCAAAAAGGTCTTGGCCATGTGCTGATTTTCCAGGTGTGTTTATCCTTTTCCTATGAGGGTTCTTCAGAGCTCAGCAGCAGGTTGCACCTGCGCATGTGTTGGAGTTCAGATGACTGAAACATTAGGAGAAGATGGTCTTGAGTCCAGGCTCAGGTCTGGTTTTGGCAAAAGTCAGCTCTCACAGAGAAAATAAAATGTGTAACAACAATAAGCCCTATTGCAAATTTCTGATGGCTAGTTCAAAAAAGATAAGCTCTTTCATCAAAACTAGAGACTTATTTTCAAATTTTCTTTAATGTAACTGCACAGGTATTTATTATTTTCAGTCACTTTGACATTGTATTGAAACTGGCATAATCAAAACTGGTTAAACGTCATAATTATCTTGTTTTATGTTTTTCTTATGTGGTTCTGATAATTAATTTATGGTTAAGAATGAAGTTTTCCTTTTATTGAAAGCCTGTTTTTCACACTCATAGGGAGATGGTTTTCCAGAACATCTGTCTCAGCTCCTGCTGGTGTTGAAATTTTCTAGTGGGGTTAGGAAAATCAAAATAAGAGTGAGTCAGTCTCTGGGATAATTCAGGCTGTTCCCTGTAAAGGGAACTCCAGTAAAGGACATAGTTCAATATATGTCCCAGATTAATTTTCTTTAAAATCCAGGTGGATCTCAGATTTAGCATTGAATAGCATAGAATCTCAGAAAGCTCCTTTTTTATTTTTTTCCAGGTTGGAGAAGGACAGCTTGAAAAGGGGTAAATAAAGCGAACATTACAGAACAGTGGAAACAGAAGCACATATGGCCATATACTGGGGAGGAAACCTAGGTTTGTACAGAGTTGTGACCTGAACCACTACTTTCATGTAAGAATATTGTAACTGAATTGAGTTTTAGACACATAAAACTTGTGACATATTGAAGAAAGGATTTTAGAGAGAAAAAAAATCCTCTCTGATCTCAGTTCAACTAAGAAATACTTATTCACATGAGTTATTTTGTCCTTATTACAAATATAATTTACTATTAGTTTAAAGGATGCTTTCAAAAAAGACAGAACATATGTTAAAAAGTACACAGTTAACTGATACATGATGAAATTTCTTTCAGCCTCCCCTGAAATGTGCCATTTTGTAACTGCAAACAGTAGAAAGCCTAGAGAGGAACCATTAAAGGATCCGGGCAGCTCTTCACTGCCATATAATCATTCACACCTCATTAACCTCAATATCATTTACATAAACTGCTGAACCTTAACACTGCCTCCAATAAAATTTGCAAAATACATGTAAAGGTCAAGCTAACAAATTACAAAACTATAAAATCAATTTCTTATTCAAAGGATACTTTGCCAATCATCTCATGGTAATTCGCTTGCCATGGGAGAAGAAAACGATGACATGAATGAAATTATCCTGTCCCTTAATTGTTCACTTACACATTTTCATGCACTTTGTTTTTGCATCAGTGACACATTCCAGGTGAGCTGGTATATATTTTCTAGGTGTTGTGCAGTGTGCTTTACAATTTAACTCCATTGTTGGGTCCTATCTGATGGCAGATGCCTCTTCCTTGGTAAGACATGAACAGAGGCTTTTTATGAGCAAGCACTATAAGTTGCTTGTCTTGGAATAGCACCCAGTTAGTGATATTCAAGCCAGAGTTCACCTGGTGGAAATGGATTAATCTAAATATTTTTCGGCAACATAGCTAAAAAATAAAGTCTTCCAGGTTTTTTATAATGTATTGTCATCGACACAGGATCTGGGAAAAAAAAAAGCAGCAAGATTTCTTGGTAGATTATTTACCTCTCTATATGGTTCTTTCTGCATTGATTTTGAAATCCAAATCCTGTCATACGCAAATACAAAAGTAAATGTCAAGTTATCTTTAGAACTTTTCTAAAGCATTGTGGGACCAGAAAAGAAAAGCGAACATTTTTCAGGCTGCAGATTTTGCAAATATCAGGAGTTAAATTCTCACTAAGGTAATGACCTACTGTTTAGCCCATATGCTTGTTGTTTAAAAATGTTGAAAAATAGGATTACATAATGAAATTTCAGACTCCACTGCCTAGTCAGGCTGTTTATTTGAACTGATATTTTGAGACAGTTTCTTAGGGATCAGCCTCCTGTTGTTTCCTGTTTGCATGCAGTATGACTCAGTCCTCATGCCAACTTGAAGCTTTTATACTTAATTCGGAAAGTTCAGTATTAAGACTGCTCTTTTAAAAAGGCTGCATGTACCTTATAAACAATGCTTCCTTTATTTTTGAGTTAGCACCAAACAAACTAGTGGCAAACCAGTTGCTGCTGCTGCTGGATATTCTTGAGGCATCCCTCTGTCCCCATCCATAAGAGTTACTTCCCACTGCATCAACAGGGCCTGGGAGGTTTGTCTGGGTGGAAAGTACAGAGTATGAAAATCCATGGCCTTATCTGCCAGGAAAAGTGTCAATATTCCACTAAGTACACAGGCCTGCCTGACTCCTGAAGGATGCCTGACCTCCTCTAACCATCTCTGGCTAAGCACTAAATGGCACAGCAGACACTGGCATGCCACTGCCAGGGAGCCAGGATATAGCTCAGAACCTTGCAAACCCCCCAAATCCCACAGTGTAGAGACAGCCTGTCTTCACAGCTTTACCCAGAAGCTCCCAAGCTTTACACAAACCATTTTTCAGCATTCGGGGCTTCCATAAATACTTTGGTTCCACATGAAATGCTGGTGCCTAAAAAAGTGAGGCATCATACTCTCATAGCTGCCTGTGAGAGTCCCCTCCAAGGCCTGAGAGCACCTTGTTTGCAGTGAGGTGCTCATCTTCTCTGCTACTTTCATGCTGTCAAGTGTGGCTGAAAAAAGCCAAAGGGCTGGAAAGAGACAGGGCAGAATCAGGAGTGAGACAGACTGACAGAGTTACACAAGAAATTGCTTTTTTATAGCAAGCATCTGTCTGTAGGAGACAATTTATAAAATAATTGAAGTAAATAGAAAGCAAGGTTAGTTGAAGCAGGCTACGGCAGCATAAAAACCTATCAGGTTCTTTGAGTGTTTTGAAGGAAAAAATGTCAGGTTGTGGTAAGTATTTTACATTAAATTGAGTGTTCATTCATTTTAAAGTGAGATAATTTTTAAATTGAAGGGAGTTTTAACTTTGTAAAGTAAATAAAATTTTGCAATTAAACAAGAAAGTTATTTTATTTAATGTTTTCTCAAAGTGAATATTTTTGTGCCTGAGTTTTGATCATCCTTATTCTGAATTCTCTGTGGTGAAATTACAGGATTTCATGGGGAAAATGATAAGAAAGATCTGAATTTCCAGATATATCAAATTGGACTCTTTAAAAAATACAAGAAACGAACTGTATATCACTACTCTGTTCCCTGAGTGGACACTGTCTAATTCTGGAGGAAATGGTCTGCTAAACTACCTTTACTGATGTTAGAATCAGTGTCCTCACAAGCCTCAGTTTTCAGTCGATTGAAAAAAAATCAATTTTAAATGTCTTTTCTTTGTACTGTTTATCCAGCAATGTCCTGCAATGGAACATGATACAGTCAATTACATCTGGAACTCTAAATATTTCTATTAAAGTTTCTCTAAGGTTTTTATTATTAAACAAAGATCATAAAGTTGGCATTACAGAAGTACTGTTATCCCACACTTTATTTATTTATTCTAATAGTTACCCTCAGACAGATCCTGTCTATTTCTGATCCATTTTAACTTGTCTTATTGTCCATCATAATTTACTTTTCTACACTTTATGAACAGAAGTGGGTATTTTTGTTTGGTTGTTTTCTGGTTAGGGGTTTTTTATGGAGAAGCTTCATCATTCCATCAGGAACGTATCAAGACCAAGACTTTAAAAAAAATGGGTTTTGCCTTAATATTTTCCAGTACAATGTTTCTATTTTCAAAATGCTGTCTTTGTTTTTTAGCTGGAGAAAAATACTTGCATGTGTTTCTCCTGAACAAAACTGAAAGCTGAGCCTGTTAAAACTTCAAAAGTTCTGGATTCTTTTGTCTTCTTATCTTAGAGCACTATTCTGCAAATAAATTCCTCTCCTCCTTCCCAGTCCTCTGAGTTCTGCCATTGTCACCTTTTCACCTTCTCTGACAAACAGAGCTTGGAAGTGTAATACAATACATTTTGCTCTTGGTGACTTATTTAGTGAGGTAGAGGGAATTACAGACACAGGGAGAGCTGTGTTTTACAGTCCTTGTTTAATCTGCTTCCATACGATGAGGTTGGCATTTCTTCAGATTAAACATAGGCCTTATGAGGACTAATAAGAAAAAGTGCGCGAGGGCGTACGCGGCCCTAGGTCCGGCTGGCTGGAGGGTAAATGGCCGACGCCTCCGCTGCATCTGAGATCAGCCCCCCTTGGCGTCGTGGCCTCGGGCTGGGCTGAATCGCGGACTGGATTATACGCGCTGGACGAGACGAGGAAAGGGAGTGACCACTCGCTGGGGGTTAACGTCGGTTTATTGAAGGATGGCAGGTACCAACGGAGGGAGGGCACCGCCCAGCAAAATGGCCCCGAACAGGGGGGGAGACAGAGTTTTAAAGGGAAGGGGTGGAGAAGGGAGGGGAAACCCAGCTAACCAATGGGAGAACATATTGGGAGGTACATAACACAACTGACAGATGAACATATCCAATAAATGCAAAGTAAAGGAGGGGCCCCGGGACACCAGCCAACCACAACCCCCAGAGAGAAGAAAGTTCTCGAAAGCAGGGAGGAGTGGGGGGTGATTGACTGGGCCCAGGGAGGAGGAAAAACTTACTTATAAGGTAGGAGAGGGGAGGGGAAGTTACATAACTTAAGAGATTGACAACCGAGGGGGGGAAGGGGTAACCATAGTAACATAACTGTAAGGAGAGCTGTGGCGGGAAAACTGAGGATGACAGAACCATTTTACACAAAATGGGGGTAGCAGATACATAAAATGGAGGAGGAATTAAATGAACTTAATGAACACACTACAACAAAAAAGCATAAAAATGAGCAATCTAATTGTAAGTAAATAAAATTCAAAGTACACCAACATCTAATTCAGACCACACATACTTTAACATTTTTTCATATACCTCAGACATGTGAGTAATCAATTGTATCTCAAAATTTCAACATGATGTTCTATAAACCCTTATCCAGAATCAAAGGTATTTCTTCAGTATGCTTCCTTAGTAGTTCAGATCTTGGAAAGGCAAACATGGAAATAATGAGATTTTCTCTTGCTGGAGCTTGTTGAACTGCTGTCTGCCGCATGTGTGGCCTAAATAGCTGAGCAGGGTTTTCTGTCCACTTTGTGCTTGCAGATAACATGCACCCTAGTGAGCAGGCATGTCCAAAAATACAAAGAACATTGTCTTATTGTTGCACTGTTAATTTCATTCTTGATTAGAGTCTTGCAAAGGCTCTAAATCAGCACTAGAGACAGTCAGAGCTTTCTTTCATTGCAGTCATTTCACAGTGGTTTTAACTCTTCTTTAGTCTCCACGGTATGCAGGAGATAAAGATTTTTTGTTTTCGCTTTCTGTATGAGAACATAATGTTCCCTCTGTGTCTATCAGCTGTTGTGATAACCAGGGATTAATTAAAGAGTCACTTGTTGCTTCTTCTTATATGCCAAATAGCTTTAATCCCTAAAGTTCCAAAGTAATAAAGACAGCAATATCATCCTGCACACATGGGACAAGAAGAACAGTCCACCTCTGTGCTCATGTCATGTTAAACCACAGAAAATAATAAAATCATAACTTAGAAACTTCCCTTGTGAGCAGTAGTGGGTATAGAGATATACTGAATATTATCATTCTCCATGGCTTCTCCACAAGGCTCTCTGGCTATGGAGGGCAAATGCTTTACTGCAGAGAGTGGCACAGACCCAGCAGAAAATCTGGCCTCAGCAGCAAAACAAAGATCACTGATCAGCAATTCCAAGCAGCTTGTCTTGGAAAGAAGTCATGCATATTTCAGCCAGAAGAAAGAATGCAAGCCTAAAATAAAATAAAAAAATAAAATAAAACAAAGAAACAAACAAAAACCTGAAACCAAACTGAAAACAGCAATAAAACCTAGGAAACATACAAAGCAAAAAACCCAAACAAAGCAACAAAAAAACCCCCCACCCTACCTGCTGAAAATTGTTAAAGACAAGGATTTCTGGACCTTGGATGAAGTAGTGGCAGACTGGAAGTCAGATCATTTCACTGTGTCATTTATGCACAGTGTGTAAACTTCTCTCCTTGTCCTCTACATGAAGGCACCACCTTCGTGTAAGAGGCAGGACACCTCAGGGCAGGACTGAGCTGTCTCAAGGGTTATTCTAACCTGAGTTCAAATGCACGCACTGGGTGTGGCTCAGCTGTGGCTTCCCTGTCTTCTTTCAGGCATGGGAATAAGAATCCAACAAACATGTTAGAAAGAAGTTTGGGAACCCCAGTGCCCTGATCTAGGCACCAGTGTGGCTGAACCTCCATGCAGCACCCCAAAGTACAGCTGCCTGTATTAAGTTTCAGATGTACCCTGAGACTTCAAGACCCAGAATTTCTTAACTTGTGGCCTGGAGACTATCAGAAAAACTATGATTCAACAAATGCAAAACACTGAGCAGAAGCAAAAGGAAAAAGTAAAAATTCTGCAAACAGATCCTCTTTCCATTGGTTTAAAAGCAATTCACAAGACCCTGGAGAATCCTGTGCTTTCAGAGCTGACCTCCTTCAGGTATGATGACACAGCATTACAGAGTGCTGTGTAGGCAAATCTTTAGCACCAAAATGGAAATAACAGAAGGAGGAACCAAGCTAAATAAAGGGGGATAATTTGGTGTCTAAGGAAGCATTATGCCAAGAAGTCATAAGATTTTTTCCAGTTACATAATCAGTAGCAAATCATGTTACTTAGGTTAATGGCTTTGAAAATAGTTTTACTAATAGAGCCTTCAAAACCTCACTAGAGAAGTTTTAGATGAAGGTAATTTATACAAAATACTTCCCAATATCCCCCCTCTTTTCATCTCAGGAAAAAATACTTCAACCACAACTAGAAGTGATGTGAACTGGCTTAATTTCCCCCACTACTCACTGTTCATTGTTCAAATATTTTAACATGGGGATTGACACAAAAAAATAATAACCCTCTCTAGAAATAGACAAGAACACATTATCTGGGAAAGATGTTAATTTTAAAGACAGAGAAGAACATTGTGAAATCTTCTAATCTTCCCACCTAATACAAAACCTTACTTTAAACAGAATCATAGGAATCGTTTCTTTTGGCAAATAAATTTATCCTAAATGCATTGGACTCAAAAGGTCCTAAGCCAAATTCTCTGTACATATAAATGGCCACTGTAATTGATTGGGGAGTGGAAGTTTGTCTGTCTCTAAAATTAAATCAGTTGTAAAGAAATAGAACCCAGTATCAGCTTACGTAAACCAAACCAAGGACACAATGCTGGAAGGTCTTTTAGAGAGTCTCAGTCATCAATCTATACTTGTAAATTCCAGTGAAACAAAAAAAAACCCAACTTGAAGAGGATTCTCAGAAATTGGGTTTGAAATTCCTCTAAAGCAATTTCTGTTTACCAGGGGATGCAGCAGCATTCAGAAAAAGGCGAATTCATCTCCTTCCAATTTAGTGGTGGTGCTCAGTTTCCCAGTGCACTAGTGTTGTCATCCAGCCTTTTGGTAACATGAGGGGCGTTGATGAGTTTGCTGGCCTAGGATTTATGTTTGTCTTCTCAGCAGGTAATGTATGAGACAGTCACTTCTAGATAGACCTGACCAATACTTCCTATAGAAACATTTGTATTAATGACTTCTGAGCTCTTTCATCATACTGCGTACCCGAAAGGAGACCTGGCAGGACAGAACATTTAGATTAAATGATGTCAGTTGGAAGAGTCAGACCAAGAGGGTTGAAACCACTGCTGCCTAAACTATTACTCTTGCAGAATGGTAATATCTTATTTTTAGAACATTGAAGCATGTCTCACCCTGCAGCTCAAGCAGCACTTTAATAGTTATTAATGGCAGCTGTCAGGTATGCATCTATTGACCAAGAATGAGTCACACAGGCCCTACTAGAAGGCCCAGTTAGCTAGAAATCTGTGGTGCTTTTTTTTTTGCTTATTTTCTTTTTCTTTGCTTATTTTTCTTTATTTTCTTTATTTTTTGCTAATTTTCTTTATTTTCTTAATTTGCTTATTTTCTTTATTTTCTTTTTCTCCTTATATTTATTTCAGCTGCTCATTCTTCTATGGGCAGCATGATAGTGAAATATCAGAATGTTTATCTGCAGTAGCCATTAGGACAAGCTAATGAGCTTGTTTTGGAGATACAAGCAGGTCATCACCTGCTTTGTCAGTAAATAATAATGTTAAGGAGGCAATTTCCATCCCTGTAGGTACTCGCAGGTTAATTTAGAAACTACCAGCTTTTAATTAGTAGTGTAGCCAGCATACTGTGTGGCAAAATCTTGCAGAAAACCTTTCAATTTGTAAGGAAACTAGAGAAATAAATTAAAAATTCTCTTCTCCACCACCAAAGAGTGTTTTGAAGATATCTGTTACCAATATGATTGACATTAATGGTTAAAAGGTAATAATTTAAAATTCTATATTACTTTTTCTCCCCAAATTAAATTACTTTCAGACACATTTCATTTTCATCAGGCTGCAATATTCGCATAGGTTTGACAAATCACCTGCTGAAACTGTCTTATAGTAATTAGTACAGGCATTTAATATGTTTTCCCAGCAAATAAGGCAACTACAAATAGTACAAAAATCTGCAACAGTGCTTATGAGCCCTCATGATCAAGCAAAGTCTGCTGTTAAGTTTTTTGGCAGGAAAGGTCTGCAAGGGCATGCACACTGCACAGAAAATCCAGCACATCCAGCCTGCCTGTTGAAAAAAGAGACAGATACAGTGTAGGTCTGCATCCTTTGTTTCAGAATGCAATTAAAAATCCTGGCCCTTGCCTAAAAGGTCTGTCAGAGAGAAACTGCTCTGAAGAGATAATGACACTGACAGAGCCAAGAGGAGAGGTCTCAGGAAACCCAGCTGAAGCCCAGAGGGAGTACACTTTTGTGACTGAAGACACTCCTGCCCATGCAGGATTTGTCTAATGTTGCTGTTTTCAAGTCACCGTTTAGGCCATGTATTTGCAAATGGCTTTGAAGTAATAAAAGGACACTCTAATGAGTGAAAAAAATGAAGAAAGAACAGTGAAGGTGACAGAGGAGGAAAGGAGAGAGAGGAGACAGAGAGAAATAAATAAATGAGGGAGCATGAAGTCGCTTTGTTCAGCATTGTACTAACCTTAGCACAAATTCCCTACTAAGATGATCTGATAGATTCCCAAATATGGGAATCTGATAGATTCCCAGATATGTTAGCAGAGACAAAAATCTACCTGAGCCACAGACCATCACATATGCATTTATTATATGGTAGACAATGTCCAGTAAAGTGTGTAGAAAGTGCACAGGCCCCTGGATGTGAGAATATGCCCTTCCCTCTCCTGAGAAACAAGGTGATGGCCTGCTCAGCTTTGAATTATGAGCTCCTCTGAGTGACCAGATTGACTTCTGCACCTGGCTTGTCCTCACCCCTGCACTGGCAATGCTTGATATTGAGCCAGCTTCTTCTCTGAACATGGTTTAAGGCAAAGCAATCTCCCTCCAGTCTCTGCTTCTGCCCACTAAGCCAGCAGTCCCAAAAAAAGATTCACTTTTCCCACTTGAGAACTTTGGAAAGAATAGGCAATTATATTACGGCTCTCCTGCTTGCCAACTTAGTTTTTGTCTACATGCATGTCCCAGTCTGTTTGTTTTAGCTAGCCAGCTGTTTTGTACTACCTCTCTGGAAGTTTCTTGGTATTCCACATCCAGAAATATGGCTGCTGTGTGCACTTCTGGCCTCTGCCCCCTTTTTCTTCAATATTATGACAGTTAATATGAAAAGTAGTGCTTCTACCTTGGAACAGTCTTTGACGAATTACAAATAATAAGCCAACATTTAATCACAAAAATTGGGCTACCTGTCAAGTTTGCCTGCAAAGCAATTTCTTTAATTTCCACTGATAGTCCTCTTCTAACAGGGTCATCTCCCCCAGATCAATATCAGCTTAAATGTGATTTGGCTTTGTGATCTCCAGGGGCATTAGCTTGTCCACTTGCTGTGCTCAGGATATTTCATCTTGTTTTACCATTTCAGCTGAACACAAACATCAACAAGCTGTCCAAGGTAGGTGTTATTACTGGCTTGCCTCTGAAGCTGCATCCTGGATGGCAGCTGTGGAACATCGGCACACAGGCAATCCTATCTTCAATAATTGTCTTTCCAATGAGTCCATGGTGTGCCATTCTCATATTCTGCAGAAAAATAGTCCCTTGTCCTTGGTACATTGCTAGGTCATGCATTCTTCCTGCCATGCTGTGATTCAATTATCTTTTCCCAGGAATTCGTGTTTACAAAATTTCTCATTCAAGCAAAGATGTGTCTGAAATGCTTTGGTAAATGAGAGCATAAAATGCATTCCTCACCTCTTCATTGCATGGGATGGTCTTGTGGTTTGTCACAAAGCTCTGTACAGTTCATCTGCTTATAAACTCTAGAAGAAATGCTTGTTTTCCCTATGTAAATACCATTTTTTCAGTGTAGGAGAGTTTCTCCACAACAGCTGCTCCAGTCTGGATTTCTTAATTGAGATAAATAGGAGATGTATTTTTTCTTAGGTTTATGAAGGCTTGAATGAGTTTTTGTGCATTTCAATATTCTTTCAGTTTCCTTTATTCCATTTGTGACTTAAGGGCAGGTGGCTGCTCCTGGTATTAATTAATATTGTCAGGTTTTTGGGCTATTTATTTTTTATTTTTGCAATAATCTCCAACTTGGGCATGTAGGTCTGATCCTCTTATTAATAATGTATCTGAGGCACTCTGTTACAGTTTCAAAGAGTGGAATTGCAGAATTTCCTAGGTAATGGTAATTAAGCACTTATTCCTTATTGGAATTGGGAATTCTTTGTTTCTTATTTCCATATAGAGAATCAAGAAAAAAATTCTAAAAAATCAGGAAATCGAATTTCAGGAAAAGCCAGAAATCGTGGTAAAACTCCAGAAAGAAGATGTGTATTTCAGTATAACGCCTACCAATAAGTAAACATGGAGAAAGTGAAAGAATATGCTTCATTAAAAGAGAATTGGGATTTCAAATTAACTTGAAAATTTAAAAGATTTCAGCTTCAAAGCTGAAAGAAAGTAAAAGTTCCTTTCCATGACATTTTATTTCCCAGATCCTTTCCACAACAATATTTGATTTTCCAGATCCTCTTTTCATTCCAGAGTTGAACCTTTGTAGTTGGTTTATGGAATTGTGCTGGACTATCCTGAGATCCAAACATGTATTTCAAAAACATCTGCAAAATACACATGAACCTTGAAACCTTTTTGTCTTGTGAGTTTTCAAAGTGATTAGAGTGTCAAGTAAATTCTGATGACCCTGGCTGGGAGCCTTTGGCTCCTTCTTTTAGGGCTGAGCATCTCCAGGTAGTTCTCTCTGAAATGGACAGAGTGAAGATAAAGCCTCAGCTTACAACGAGTGAAGCACTAAAAATGTGAGTCTCTTGCTCTGGTCATTTCTGAGGTGAGAATCCAGACTAAAAAATTTCGTGTTAAAAGCACCCCTTTCAACACTTACACTGTTATTCTGTGGACTGTTTTGGCCTCAGTGGAGTGAAATTGCATGAAAAATGCTTTAATTACTTCTTTTCAGGAGCATTATGATGTAGTCTTTAATTATAAATGTTGATTTTTCTGTTCCCCATAGTCCCAGAGCATCTTGAAATTACTTGTATTTTATTCATATTTTTATTGTTAGAATGTTTTCCAGGCTGAAAGGAATCTTTTTAACGAAAAACAAAATAAATAAAGAGAAATGTCTGCTCTTTGTTTAATGCATTTTACATAATAATGGTTGGTATCTTTCAAAATAAAAATAAAATACTAGCATTTTTACACAGAATTACAGGAAATTTGTATGGTAACTTGGTGTATAGGCTCAAATTTGTTAAATAAAATAAAATTTACATCTTTTTGTTTTTACAGGTATAGGAGGACAATAAATCAAAAACTACGTTTGATGATTATAAATGTTTGTAGCAGCAACTCCATTAATCTGAAAGCCATTGGATTTTTACCTTATTGTAAGTATTTCTGTTGTGATTTTATATATATCAATAGTTATCCTTTGAGTAGGATAGGAAGCATTAGTCCACTCTGTATTGTGCACATAAACATGCATATGTGAACATATGTATACATCTGCCATAGTTAGGATAATATTAATCTGTGTGCTCACCTACATTTATTCTTTCACATTTATAATATATATGTATACTTAGAATCTGCCCTGTATACACACATGTGTGTTTATGTAATTATGTCTTCAACCAAGATGCAAAACCCAAAAGCTATATTTTTCTTTAATGATGGTAAAAAAGACAATAAGCAAGATGTAGCTATTAATACAATTTAAGACACAAATACCCTTTCCTATAAAACCTCACTGCTGAGCAGAATTTCAGGATGTAAGTCCAGTATTAAACAGATTTTGGTATGATGATAGCGAGAGGAATGGGGCACATCTTCTATGGGGACAGAATGAGAGAGCTGTGGTTGTTCAGCCTAGAGAAGGCTCTGGGGACACCTCACAGCACCTTCCAGTACCCAAAGGGGGTCTGCAAGAGAGCTGGAGAAGGACTTTTTTCAAGGGCATGTAGTGATAGGACAAGGGCAAATGGCTTTGAGCTGAAAGAGAGTAAGTTTAGGTTAGATAGTAGGAAGAAATTTTTTACTGTGAGGATGGTGAGGCGATGGAACAGGCTGCCCACAGAGGCTGTGGATTCCTCATCCTTTAAGTGTTCAAGCCCAGGTTGGATGGGGCTTTAAGCAACCTTGTCTAGTGGAAGGTGTCCCTGCTTATGGCAGGGAGGTTGAAATGAGATGCTCTTTGGGGTCCCTTCCAACCCAACCCATCCTATGGTTCTGTGGTTCTGTGAAAACATGTTCATTGACAGCAATCTTTTGGTAGTGTTAAATGTGGCTTCACACTGACAGTCCCAGTCGAGTTTATTGGGCTTGCTCTCAGATCCATGCCTTCAGTGCCATGTCAGTTCCAGGGCAAGAAGGATCTGGACAGGGAGATCCCATTCTGGATTAGATGGATGGACAAACTCCAGGGACTTGCTGGAGCCCCAAATACAAAGTCTTGGATTCAGCTCTCTGAAATAGTTCACCACCAGGACTCAGGGATATTAGAACCAGTTAGCCAATTGGGAAAGAGGCAATGGAGTAGGGCCAATGAAGCTGGCCAAAGAAACTGGGGATTGCTTTTATTTTATTTTACTGACAACTCTGGCTGCTCACACTGGTTTGAGGGATTGCTGACAGTACAGCCCCCATCCTGCCAGGCACCAGCGCTGTATTCACCTTCCTCCTTCTTCCATGCCATTGGTCAGCCCGTATAGAAAACTTCTGTGCTCCTGGGATTTTCTTTTCTTGCCAGTTGGGTGCAAAATTCTATGCTCCTCATGGTGTCAAGTAATTAATATTTAGGTCATTGTATCCATGATACAAAAAGTTTTTCTGTGTAGATATTGCACCTGGGGTCAAGATTTTCTGAGATCTTCTAGAAGAAAGGTGGCACCATTGCCACAGCCTAGAATACAGAATGTCCAGAGAAGGAGAGTGCTGTGGGAGGCTGGATCTATTGGTAGCAGCACAAAGTGAGAGTCTAGCCTTGCAAACTCAGTAGACAAGATAGCTCTTATCACAAGTGTGCAACCATGGAAAAGATGGCCTATGAGACCTTGTGAGATCATACATGAAATTTAGGAGCAATAGGATCCAGATGCTGACTTCCCCAGTGTTTGATTACTCTTTGCAGTAGCAATATATTTTTGCATTTATAACAGAAAAGAAAAGGGATGGAACTCAGAAAAAAGGATTCCAGAATAGATAAAACAGAAAGAAGACACTTTAAAATACCCTGAGGAAAGGGTCTTTCTTTTCTCTCCTTCCTTGCTCTTTACTGTCAGGAAAACACAATTTTATGAATGACTTCATGCTGATCTTCCCTGCAAACTCTTATGTTGTTTTTCATGCTCTGAGTGATGCACTTTCAGTCTGGGACCAGTGATCCCTTTGAACTCACTTGAAATAAGAGATGACAAATGGAGAAACAGATTTTAATCTTGACATCTTGGCAGTAGATGGTGATGAGTATTCAAAAATGAAAGATGAACTGTGAAAATGGGAACTGTGTTTTCTTTTGTCTGGAGCTCCTTGGTCTCCAAATTATTCACATTCTGAGGCTGATTCATCATCTTCCTCCTTTTGTTTAATTTTCTTCTGACTGTCTAAATCCAGTGGGAAAGAGAAAAAACACCTTTAAAACTTTTCATCCTTGATTAATTTTAACTTGAATGGGATAGAAAGAATGAGGCAATTTTCCCAGGTGCCCTTATTTTGCATTCTTTCCCTGGGAGAAAAGACGCACTGATAACAGCTGGGCAAATTTTTTAGAATGAAAAAAGCAGTGTTGTGTGTGAGATGTTTGTCTCTAGTGAGAGTGGTCATCAGTGAAATCATTCTCTTGAAAGCTCTTGATCCTGCTGAAAGTTTGACTTGTATTAATACATCCTTGAAAATACTGCAAAAAGAATTGTGTCCCAAAAAGAAAGATAATCTGCTCAAAACCAACCCTACAGTATCCTCCATATGTTCTCTAACTATGGTTTCCACTTTCCTTGAACTAACCATTTCTACCATTATTTTGCCAAGACATTCACTTCAGTAATTCTAAAATCTGGGTCATTTGAAGTGTGACTGACTGCCCTCTTATCAGGCATAGAGAAGGGTAACAGTCATCTGTATATTTTTTTGGGTATCTTCTTCATTCCAAAATCTGGTTAAAAACTTCCCCAATTAGACCATGCCTTCAATGGTTTACCTCTGCTTCTTAGGAAAACAATATCTCTGTAGACGATCTTCCCTACACTTTTGAAAAATCAGTAATTATCTTACTTTTATATATATGTGTGTTTACAAATGTTTTCTGTGCACCCTGTGCTCTAAATGTCTTTTCATGTTTATCTCTAAGTGCTCTCTATAGAGTATTTTGGATACATTCTGCAAAAGGTTGCCATCTGTCTTGTCAGAAAAAAGGTGTCTGAAGTAGATGATGCCATGGGTAGATATTGTTACTTGTCTTTTGGGGCAAAGCAGAACTGTGGGAAGGAATTCACAGAGAACTAATGCAAGTAAACCTATTAATTCCAAAGCTTGATAACGGGTTTAATCAGTAGCGTTTCAATTTTTTCTCCCTTGCAAATTTACTTCCATCCTTGAAATACTCTAAATCTCTATCCATATTAACCCTTTTGCTTATTGGTACAAAATTCAAGGTCATTTAAGACAAAAAGGGAACAGTGAAATGTCCAGCTAGGTGTCCCCCATTTCTTCTTCAAGGCTTCCTTGTCCATAGCATGGTTCATCCATCCATGCTCTATGATATGACATCCAGTGAACAGCAGCACTTTCCCCACAAGGGGAGAAATAAAAATTGTGTCTGTTTTCTTCAGAAGTCCATGAGGAACTCACCATGTCTGACAGCCAGGGACCTGCTTTGTGAGTGGCTGCACACATCTTGCTCTGCTGCTCTCCATTATCATGCAATGACCTGCACAAGAGTTTAATACCAGGCAGACAGAAACTTGAGCAAGAATTGTCTGTACATTTTATCCCACAGGTGGCTTTGTGCTGACTTTATAAAAAGACATGATGATAAAAGAAACAGTCCAACACCTTTAGTGTTAGGTAGCAGGCGAGTACAACCATGGAAAATCAAGGGATCTTAAAGCAGATATCTAAAAATTTGCATCTATACTTCGAGGCAATCAGTCTGCCAACATTTCCTTCAACATCCCCAGAAAGAACTAACCACTTCTAAAGTACTGTTAATATGAAAGTAAACTGGGTACTTGTAGGACAGATCACCTTCTTGAGCTCCTTGTGTCTTCTTGCTGAAGGTGATTGACTTGGGCTTAAATGTCTACCAATGTCCAAGTGAAGGAAGATCACCCTAGCTCACACAGCCTGGAGGTAGCTGTACCTATATGCCCTGTCTATTTGACAGACGACTTACCTGCAGTGAAAGGAGGGATTCAAGGTTTTGCCCTAAATTCTTGCAGGATTTGTGCTTCAGGTGTTGTGTAAAAGCAAGCACAATTAAATTATTGCAAGTGACCTGCCTGTACATAAGTTGAGCTCTAGAATTTCTACAGGTTTACATGTTTTATGCACTCAGTGTTTTATATAGCCCAGCATAGTCCGTAGTTAATTTAATAAATAACACACATAGTATCAAGTTAAACGCACTTAAAATTTTGTAAGTTGTGGCTTTTGGTACCATGTGATGTTAAAAGCAAATCAAAAAAAATAGTTATTAGAAAAAGGCAAAGAGAAAGCATGTGGGAAAAACCTAAGCCAGTGTTCTCTCAGATAGCATGTATAGATTTTGTTTGGCATGTTCTTTGCTGCAGTACACCAGTGCATGACAGATAGGGAGAAAATTTACAGAGATTTTAGAGAAAACTGAAAACATTTACATATCTTTTTTTGGATATCTAACTACAATTTTTTTGGTGCATCTTCTTTCATGGCAAATTTAGACAGTTCTGTTATGAGGATGTCCAACGTGTTAACCTTGATCCTCCCAAATCTCTGCCTTTCACCACATTGATCAAGTTGTTCTGCCTGTTGTTTCAGTCACCGCATGTTTCGGTGCGCAAGGTTCCCCATCAGTACATGTATGGGAGAGAATACAAGAGACAAACATCTCAAGATATTTATGTACATGATATTTACTACAGATAAATAAAAACAATCTCACTACTGTAAGAAGATAGACTGAATATTTCTTTTTCCAAGATTCTGTATGCTCTGCTGGGCATGAGACGTGTTTAAAAGTACTTGCCCTGAAACAAAGAACTGCTGGTTGCTGACCTATGCACTGCAAATCACCGGGACTTTTCATTGAAAAGTTTAGAAGTGGGAAACTGATGTTTTTCTCAATTACCAGCACATCAGAATGTTTTGGCAATATGAAAAACATCTCAATTAAGTCAACAGCTTTTCTTGAGATTTTGGGTGAATAGTTAAGTGGATTGTAAGGCTGATTTGACAAGTGGCAGTACTAACATCAGTTTATTTTTTCTTCACTTGAATAAAATTCATGGGAAATTTTATGCATAACTTGTTCAAATCCAGTGGGCAAAAAATTTTCTCCATGGCTTCATGTTTATAAGTCTAACTCATCACCAAATGCTTCAGTTTTAAGTTCAAAAGTCACCCATTTTCTTTATGTGCAGTATTTTTGGCCAATGCATCAAAGCCTATAGATTTCAATAATTATGAACCTAATAAATGCTGCAGCTCCAAAACCCATCCTGGTATCTTGTTCTGTGGTCTTCTAAATTTGCCTTTAAAATCAGTGCCAACTTGTCTACAAATTCTGTGCTCTCAAAACATTTTGTGTAGCTTTTTTTGGTAAGTCTAATTTTAAATCTTATGGTCTTTGATGGATGTACAAATTCATTTAATCAGTCAGTTATCCTGCAATATAGGCATCTGAGTCATATGCTCTCCACCAGCCTTTGCTTGGTTAAACACCAGATGGATGAAACAGCTGTATAAATCTTTAATCTTTGTGACAGCTTTTCTTTCATTTATTTTCTGACTTATGTGGTTAGTTTCACTTGTGTGTTCTTCCAATTAGGGAGTTAACCAATCTCTGTCATTCAGATCTATTTAACACACTTTGTCTTTAGCTCAGGAAATTTTACTTTTACATTGATTTTTCAAGTTGCACATTAAATATTTAGCCTGCATTTAAAGTAATATTGATGTCGTTGATATTTCTGTTCAGTATCTGTTAATCTATCAATGTTAGTGATATAATTTAAATCACACATTGTCATGACAGTTTGTAGTTACGGTCTCATTCTTTGGAACAGTACTGTCTTGTAAGATAGTCCTGTACAGCAAAACTATTAATTTTCTAATCAATTCCACTTTTTTCACACTATTTTGGTTTGCAGTTGCACTATTTTTGTTATCTCACTGTTTTGACAAATCAATGTAAATCTATACTGAGAGACAGTGGCAGAACTATCTGTTGAAATGTACAGCTTTTGAAAGGGTTAAACTTAGCTTTTTTATAGATTACTGTCATTTATGGATATAAATTTTGAAACACAATTGAGCTCTCTCTAGAAGAATAACTTAATACTTTGTTACCATGATTAAAGGACATGATTGCAAGAGAGTATGCACTAAACACTGAGGAGAATTACTAAACAGGTTTAAAGACACACCTAATGCATTTTGTCTCTGTGATCCAAAGATGGCAACATGGTTAATTTTGTGCAAAGGCAGAGACTTTTTTAATGCATTTGAATATTGAAAAGACATAGGAAGAGGGTGGAAGCTCCTTTAACCATGCAGCTTAAATAGTCAATAGAAAAATTCCCTTGTAAGAATGAATTTTGGTTTTTTTTAAGGATAGAAGTATATTCAGATGACTGGTCTGGTTAGAGTAGAATAAAGACTAATTTGTTTGTTTCCCCCACCAAAGAAGGTTTTTTTTTGTCCAGGATTAGACTAACACTGTAATAATTTTTCTACTTAAGCAAAAGAGGAATGGGAGGCAAGTGGCATATATCAATGTTGAGTTAGGAAAGGCTGTTGTGGCACCATCATTCTGTAGAGTGCACCAGCAATGCTTTGGTTAATTTTACCACTCCATGTAGTAATGTAATTTCTGAGTTCCAAAAAGATTCCTTTCCGGGTCATCCAGGGCACAACATAAAAATCCTGACATTTTGCAATCAGAAAAGAAATTTGCATAGGGAACAGAGTGGGAATAAACAGTGATCAGAAAATCAAAACTTTCATAACTGTTATGAAAACCATGCATCTAGAATATAATAAATAAATCTAAAGCTCCAGGATACCACTAGAGATGCTGAGAGGACAATGTCACTCAACGAGCTATTTCATGACCCTGAAATTCTTTAATTCTACTAAGTCCTAAGAGATGCTTGAAATGATTTCATCCTTTACGTTTGCTCTTGTGTGTTGAAAGCCTGTGGAATAGGACAGGAGTTGGGAGCATCTATTCAACTAGCCCTCTTCTGCATGTGAATAATACACTAAGGATGAAACTGAGTGCAGTTGTAAGGACACACGAGGTTTCTCCCTTCACCTTGGCATTTCAAGGATTTGATTTATAATAACCTCATAATTTCAAGGTTGGAAGTTGTCTGAATTCATGCTCCCTTCTTGATGGCTTTTCACCCCTGTGTGCTTTTGTTATCATGTCTCATATTCACACTCATGGGAGTTTTTCTCAAAGGGAAAGGAATCAGAGTGACCACAATGTAAAGTAATTTTGTTCAGAGAAGAGACTCTTAGTGATTTCTTCTTTGCAAGGTGACCCAAAATACAGAGTGGTTCATATCCCTGTATAAAATATAATCTCACATTATCAATGCTTTGATGTGTTTGATGTGTTTGGACCATTTCTGAAGTATTTCTAAGCATACTGGCTATGAAATATGGATGCATTCTCAATGTGGGGAAATAACCTTGAACTTCAACTATATTATTGGAAGCAAGGGTCTATTCTTCATTCCAAAGAGGTGTATAAGAGTATTTAATGTAAAGAGCATTTCTCATTTCAGCTGTATGGAAACGTAAATTGCCTATACCTGTATAGAAACCCCCGCTTTGAACTTCCAGCTTGATATCAATACCTATTTTGCTTGCAGGGTGATGCCAGTTGCATGTCCCTTGTTTATTTTCCTTGACATCCGCATGCAAAAAATTCCTTCCTATCAATATTAGTTACCCATATGTAGCCAGAAGAGATTGGATCTCACCCCATTACAGAAACATATTTCAAACTGTTATAGCTATGAGATGAAATCTCATTTATTTTATGGCCACAAATTCCAACAAGGAACAAGAATAATTTCCTCTTCATGGAAAGAATTTCTAAACCTCTGAGACAATGCAACACTGTCTTTCCCAAGAAAGGTAGCTTAAAAATTCTTAAAGAACTTAACTTGAAAGAGGTTTAAGTGCCTTTTAAAAGCGAAAATTCTGTTGATGGTGGATATCAACATGTCTGGTCTTCTGTTGCTATGGAACTAGGAAGAAACTGAAATGTCTCTCTTTACTTGATTTCACTGATGTAAGAACGACATTGACATATAGGAACACACTTTCTGCATTAAGATTTCTAGAATTTTCCTCATTTTATCTGTGTGGTTTGAACTGATTATTGCTGTCCTGTAATTCTAAAATACATAGCATGACAATTAAATATTTTGTAAGATTTAGTTAATTCTCATTAAGCAAGACAGACTTCTGTATTCTACTCCACACAGAAAAATGCACTTGATATTCAGTAATATTTTCTCTGCATATTTTCTTCTTTTAAACCTTGAAACCACAATGAAGGATTCAACATTAAATATGTTATTAATAATCCCATTGTGATTATTTTTGGACAACATAAATTTTACAGCAATCATATATCATTCTCGATATTTTTACCCTAGAGGTTTGGGGGGCTTCATTTCAAGAAAACTAAAATCCAAAACTCTGACATTATGTCCAGACAGACAAGAGACTTAAACCCACTTTTTTTTTAGGGTTACATTTTGCAGGAGTCAACCATGTTTGTTATTAGCTACAATCCAGTGGCAGGTGTCCAGAAACTGCAATCTGTATTTTTTTTATTATGTATGTGTGCATCTGCATATATGCATTTTAATTTCTACATACATACACACGCATACAGTGCATGCACCTCGAGGCTTTTATGTGAAAACATTCATGACTATGACTTGCTGATTGTTTCCAAAGGCAGTGCAAAAGATTCACACCGGTATTTTGCCATAGTTTCCTGAACACATGCATTTGTGAAAGTGTTGCTGATAGAGGTCTTGGAGCAAGCCTCTAAGCCACAGACATTTCAGTATGTCACAGCTGGAAGAATCGTTTCCATAGACATTCAGCATTAAAATAAAACAATTTTATTCAGAGGATGGAATAAAGCATCGGATTCCAAAGGAATTCCTTGGAGTGGCACTTCATATTTTAGTTTCAAGGAGGTAAGCTAGACAACAGAACATCTTGTTTGATAATCTTGTGCATCTTCTCTGTGAATCTGAGAGCACTACAGTTCAATAGTGGGATAGCAACTGTTTCATTTGCCATGAAATATAAGGTGGATAATTCTATACTAGTGGGAAACAAAAGAAGAAAAGTTTCAGTGTTAGTTTGGTCCTGAGTTTTTGCTGTAATTGAGGACATGTTGAAATGAAACACCTCAGCAGTCCTTGGATAGCTTCAACACAGCCTGTTACCTGATTGTCTTCAACTGCTCATTACCAGAAAATATCACGTATCACATAAAAATCACATGTTTATACATTGAACTAAGCTTGTGTTTTGTTTGAAGGTCTGTCATCGTTTGCTTGCTCTGTTTCCCAGAGTTTCATGATCAACCAATTTAAGCCATTTAAGATCCACTTCTTATGCTAAAGAATTTAATTCCCTAAATTTTTTGTTGCACATGTAAAGACAATAGTATCCACCTATGTGAAAGTATCTGCCTTATACAAAAGCAAAATCATCCTGCTCAAGGAATATGATATGACAAATATTACTGTTTACCTACAAAAGACACTGGTTTCCTATGAAATCAACAGTTAATACACTAAATTTCTTGATACATTATACAAATGGGAGCAAATTATTACTTGATAGACTATCCCTATTTGTTGTTTATTTTCTCTTGTGTTACTTCACATTTGGTTCTATAACTATCCTAAAACATATAGCTTGCATCAACTTGATCAGTATTTTAGGAAAATGTATTTAAAGATAAAGGTTAATTTGTGAAGCAATGATTCAGCTAGCTAGAAGCACACACGTGGTATGAGTGCACAGAATTCACAGAAAAGTGGAGGCAAACACTACCTGAAGTCCCTTTGTAGTACAGCCAAATGGAAGGAG
Organism: Melozone crissalis; assembly: GCF_028551555.1. Taxonomy (NCBI): domain Eukaryota; kingdom Metazoa; phylum Chordata; class Aves; order Passeriformes; family Passerellidae; genus Melozone; species Melozone crissalis. Next base: position 18,889,470 of record NW_026535820.1, read on the forward strand.
TGCACATCATTGTGAGACCACTTCACAGAGACAGAATATGCATTTCAAAATAAACATGACTAACCCATATATAGCAACAGCAATCTTATCCACACCCCCTTTCCTATAGTCCCACCACATTTCTGCAGAGTCTGTGTTTGCTCTAGTCAGTGATGGGCTTGTCCATGGTACAGTACACCAACCTTACCTTTGACTGTGAAGGTCTCCCAGTGATGATAAGGAAACCAAGAGAAATTTTTCAAAAAGTAAAACATTTGAAACATCTTTTAAAGAATTCATATTCTTAGCTACAATGGTCAGGCTCATCTTTCAAAAATATCTCAGTCTCAGTTACAGTTCCTCAGACCTGCTGAGTCACTGCAGATAAATCTCTTCAATAATCAGGGTTTCATGAAAAAAAGGTAATGATGTTAATTTGGTTTGAGAGGTATTTTGTGATCTTCTGAAGAAAGGTATTGTCTAATAAGCAGAGAGTTTATTATTCAGAAAGAATAATATTCTTTCCATCTAGCAATATTCTTGAAAATTAAAGAAACTTCCAAGACCTGCCTTCTTACAAGTCAGGAACAGAAGTCTTTCTCCTTTGCCTTGTTTCATCTTGCCTTTTTGAGCCTGTAAGGACCAAAACAAAAACAGGGTAGACCATGACATCCACAAGATGCTGACAGTCCATTCACATAGGACAAAGCTGATGAAGAAGGGAGACAAAAGGACTTCTGGAGAAGCAAAGTCAAAAGTCAAAGAGATCAAATAAAAACACACTGCTGCTCAATCCAGCTAAATAAATAACAGCAATACATATGACAGATGACACCAGCCTGGACAAAACAAAGAGTGACATTTTTTCGCACCTTGTTTTTTTCAAAACTCACTTCTCAGCCAAAGCAGATAACACTCCAACTGAGAAAAAATTATTTGCCATAAGTCTTGACAATATGGAAAGGGATTTTACATGGAGAAATTCTTGGCAGAATCTCCTATTCCGCTTAAAGAATATTACTTGGCTCTAGACTGAGATGATATGGACGAGGGCAAGATAATGAAACAGTAGATGATAAAGATGGAAAAGGAGAAACAACTTTTTTTTGATTTAAAGCAATTTTTGTATCGTATATTTGCAATTGTACAAGTTGTCTGCTTTGTAAGTAACACATATACATTAAATAAACTTTTTATGTAAAGAAACTAACACTGATCCACACTTTATTAAAAGAGATCTTCTTGACTGTCCACTTCTAAAATGGAAGAAGTGTTAGTCTGTAAGGTCTTTAGGTCACAGGCTGGTCTCTCTGTCCTTGCTACTTAGGGAAAGCCATACAAAAGCCAAATGCTATTTACTGTGATAAGGTCTCTGAATGATACAGAAGAAATTGTTCACTCAAAAAGAAGCAAGCAGTACATACACAGGATTATTTTGTAGCTATTATTTAGGCTTCAATTCAGCAAAACACTTGAATATGTGCTTTAAATCCATTAATTGTTGTTAATTAGTTGAGACCCTCCTGTAATATTGAAAGCTTACCTTTAAAAGTACACTATTCAAATTCTCCACAATGTAGAATGAATAAGACTTTTTCATGGGCTTCATTTTCTGTCTTCTCTGGCTTTTGTTCTTTCATGCTGTGAATGAGGACTGTTGCAGCATGCTAGACGTAGAAAGAGTCCATAACCTGCACCTTTTAGCAGTCGCCTTCAGTTTTATTGTTGAATTTCTGGTTTTCAGTTCTGTGAAGTGCCTGTGCTGGGCTAAAATTAATTGTGACTGAAAAAGAATGGCATTTTCAAAGTTGTTATGACAATCTGCTTCCTTCATTGAGATGCATAAGGCCTAGATATTCCATTTTTTTCCAAGGCCACTTGTGTAACTCTTAGCAAATATATTGGCTATGTGGTGGATGACTCAATTGTCCTGGAATAAAATACTGCATTGACAAATCTACTGAGTGTCACCGAATAGCAATATTCATTCTTAAAGCAGGCATTTCCTGCCAAATCCTCAATCAAAATTATTAGTTATAGTTAATAAAAGCAGTTCTATGGAGACTTAGTTACTGTTCTCCATTTTCAACTTAGAAAGACTTTGAGTCAAGAGATTGATTTTATGTATTCCTGAGAACCTACCACTGATAGGTCAGATTAACATACTGGTCAAAAGTTTCTAGTTCTGAAAGAAGCACAGCCCTTTCAAAGACCAACTTTCCATTCAATTCACTTTTTTACCTTTATTCTTTGAAGGAAAGGAGCCCAAAGGAACTCCATTAGTGATTTTCCTTACTTCAGTTCAAGCATATGTGAACTAAAGCATTAAGTTTGAAGCATACACCAGGAACAGAAAGAAATTTGCATTATTTCTCAGTGCTATCTATTAAAATACAAACTTGATTTCTATTAGTCACAGTTTTCTGGGGGGCACAGGCTTATCCTTGTCCCCTTTTCCACCAGAACTGGCATGCTACAATAAGTTTATAAGTACTATGTTTCTTCTAAAGCTAGAACGCAAAGCAGTGCCTCAATAGCTCCTGTAAAAATATAAACCCACTGTTTGCATGTTGTTTAACTTCCTTTTCCTTTTTTAATTTTTCCTTTTTAATTTCTCCTCCTTCTTCAACGTCATTTTTTTCCAGACAATAAAGTAGACATGGGTAGATTTGGATTAAATGATGGCTACATTTTGTGTTTTAAATAGCAGTCAGATCTGGATCCATTGTTAGAGCTGATAGGAAGAGGCAGAAGGATGGAGAGTTTCACTAGGCTGCAGCAGCCAAGCTAAAGAGATGCCTGGGACAACCAGGGAGAACAGAGGAGTGATTTTTGGATAGACTGAACAAGAATAGCCAGACAAGAACCACGTCAAATCACGACATAGTGTGAAGAATGAGAATGAGGACTGAAGGACTGCTGAAACATAGAGAACTTGAAGTTGTTGGGTGACCAGGCAAGTCAAACAAAGACATGGAGATTTGGATAAGGCTTGGAAGGAGTCAAAGAGTGAGCTTCGGAGTGGTAGGGTTTGAGCTCTCCAGGATAATAGAGGGCTTAGAAGGGAAGGGATTTGGAATTGAATGAAGTATCTCTTGTCAGGACAAGCCTAAAATCAGAATGAAATAGAGGATAAGAAATCTCTAAGAGGCAACAATGTGAAAAGCCTGTGTTTTCCTGCTAGCCAGTTTTATTAGGTCCCTAATATACCATGACAACTGCTACCAAAGCCATAATATGTACAGACTACAGTTGTGTTTGGAGAGATACAGGCGTAATCCTGACAGGTCTGAGATAAAAGGTTAAATGTTGGATGGACTGGTGAGCAGGTGCAACCATGGAAATGTGGAATCCTCCTTTTGTGATTTAAAACCAAATGATAAAGCAGTGCCTACCTGGAATTGGATACAAAAAAACTTAATCACAGATAAATTCAATTTTAAAAATTATTGTACTTCTCTGCTCTGCAAGTGGAATAGCATTGTCCAAGAGAGAAGTTGGCTGAGTTAAGCTAGATTCTAACCGTGTTATGCACAGATCTTATCCAGGCTTGGAGTTCTTTGGGTCTTCTCCTGATGGTAACCTGATGACCATCAGTTATCTGATTTGATAGACAAAATCAAATTCTTGCTTGTCTCTATGAAATTTGTGCAATGTCCAAAAACTGTCACCTTTCTTGGTGCTCACAATCTGCTTGCCTCAAAGACAACACTACAAGGATTATGTTGCTTACTGTCTTCTCCTTAAAAGTTACTCCCTTATCCTGTTAACTAAAGTCCATATGTTAATATTATGTCAACAGGACATAATAACCTGTATGAACTGCTACACTTCCACATTTTGTTTTGTTGACATGCCCATAAATATCCGTACACATTAGTTCCATGTGTTGCTGTTTCTGAAAATATATATATACACATTGAGACACCCTCCAGATCTTAATATCTGAACTGATTGTTAATGCTGCTAATATGAGAATTTGTCCAAGTAAATTTACTCCTTACAAATGTGGCATTATTCACATAATTGCAATTATCTAGTTACTTACAACCTCACTTATCATTCTCAGTGCTGTTGAGCACCAGAGTCCAGATTAGGTCTTTTGTGGAAGACACTGCTTTCCATCTAGTGCCTTGCCCATAGGTTGTTATAAATGTATTTTTGTACACCTGTCCTACTGCAAATCTCCTCACCACTCATTTTCCAGCAGTCTGTTGTGAGAGTCATGGCAGCAGAAGTGTTTGTGGGTGGATGGCATATGCTGGCACTACATGTAGCACATAGCAGTCCTCTAAGCACAGCAAAACAGATTTGGTATGTCATGATGTCTTTTTTTGACCTTGGTGGCCCAGATGGGTTACCCAAATATTTCCATCTGCATTTTTTCCTTTGTTTAATTCATTTGCACACAGAATTGGCTGGCATGCAGGAGCTGATATGGACATACAGTGTAGTCCTGGCAATTGGGGCAGTAACTAAAGTGGTTATTCTGTTCCTAGTATTTCAGTTGCTTTAGGAACTCCAGCACAGGTATTGCAGATCTCTTTCTTTTGAGCTGTGTGGCTAGTTTCTCATTCCCAATATCTATCTGTGGCTTCATAATCCCAGTGATTTTCTTCAGATTCCTTCAGCACCCTGCAGGACATTTTGTACTCTACCAGCATCTCAGATACGGCACTGGGTCACAGCTGCACTGCAACTTGTTTCACTTTTTGAAAGGCTTACTTTTCTTTATCCAGTTTCTTTATCCTTTGAAAAACATAATTGTAACCCTGAAAATACAATAGCCTAATTACCATAAGGCTATTGGCTAATATGAAAATTATATTAGGCATGTAGGATGTTTTAGGCTGTATGGCAAATAGCCAAGTGCATTGAGGGTGGCTGGGCCCTGGAATAGGCTCCACAGGGAAGGGGTCACAGAACCAAGCCTGACAAAGTACAAGAAGTGTTTGGACAATGCTCTCAGGCACGTGCTGGTATTCTTGGGGTTGTCTTGTGCGGGGCCAGGACTTAGACTTCAATGATCCTTGTGGATATTCTATGATTTCAATTAAAAATTGGTAGTATTACATTGCACTTTCTTTCCAGAGGATATATTCTCACAGTTGAAATTGACTGCAGATAAAGCATCATACATGGATACCAGAAACCTCAAACAGCAAAAATAGAGCTACTTTGAATCACTGACAGTGAATGCTACAGCAAAGCTTAGGAAGTTTCTCTTAAGAATTTCAGGCAGTAACCAAAGTTTTGGAAGAGGAAAAAACTGAAAAAAGTACTATTTTCATCAGCTGACATGCAAAAGACATTTTGCCTGGTGAATTTTAAGCATGTGTATGAAGAAAATTTTTGCTCAATTTTGACTCCAGTATTTCCTCAAGTATCCATGTAATTTTTTTCTTTGTAGTCCAAAATTTATTAAAAATACAGACTCATGCAAGCCATTATTAGACATCAGAAAAACAGGAGGTTTTGCTCTTCAATAAAACCAGTGACAATTTCAATTAGATTTCTCAGGCTTTTCTTTACAGAGTCATGGTGTTGAAGTAAAAAAAAAAGACTGAATAGTTTATTGGATTCAGCTACCAGATAGCTTTCAGTGTGTCAAAATAGATTTTTAAAGCGCAGAAAATAGAGAAAACCTGATGAGAAAATGATGACATTTTCTCTATTATTGATATTGTAAACCCTTAGATTTGCCACATGTTCAGTATAGCTTGGTTTCAAGTGTGAGATACTTTTCCTGTGTGTAGGACTGATCAATTTATCATTGACCAAAGCCAAGTGCTTTTCACCCAATATAGTAAGCAAAATGCTATCACTCATATTTAAATTATTAGGTGACATTTCAATGTAAGAATGTTTTCACACAGAGTCCATTGTGAATAACTTGGTTTGTTCATATCTTGAAGGGAATGTTCTTAAAAGCAGGTTGATGATTTACTTTGGTCAGTAATTATTGTCATTTCCTAGTGACCTTCAGTAAGAGCATCACTAGTGGCAGGTGACAATTCTTAGTAGTGAAAAACACACAGGTCTTAAAGGTTCCTTATCAAAGAAATGAATATTTTGTAACTGTAAAGGTCTGCTTGTTCCCATCAGAAAAACTTTTGACCTCTGAAAACAGATAAGAACTCTGAAGTTGGAGAAAGCACAGCTGCCATGGAGCAGGTGCTGTACTGTCTGATCTCCGCTGGTTTTCACACTGTTTCCCTGGAAGTCCAGATTGGCCACAGAGGTGAGGAACACCCAAGAATTTTACTTATTTGTTTGTCTTCTCCAACTATATTCAAGTGAGGAAACATCTTTATGGCAGGCATTATAATAGTGTTAATGGAGATAAATTGAATTCCCTAGTAACCAGCTTCTCCTTCATTCTGTGCACAGCATATTGCAGGACTCCAGTTTAGATTGGGATGCAAAAATGCACACTGAGTATGTGCAGTACCCAAGGGCCAAAAACCAGCCCTCTGCAAAACATATCTTCACCTCTCTGCAAAACTATGAGTGCATTCAACAACCACTAAGAATGGGGACATTTATGCTAACTTCTAGAAGATCCTCTAATATTTCATCCTTCATTTTTAAGCCATTAAATAGGAAAAATATTTGAGATGAGAATGGAAGATCTTATTAGCATTTTGTACTTATACGCCTCCTTTTTTACCATCTTGTGTTATCTTTGGTATAGAAATTTGTTTTCAATTTTTACAGTTTCTGTGGTCAAAAAATACACTATCTTCAGAGCAGTGTGAGAACAAACAAAATGGTAAGACACTGATGAAAGAGGTTCATGCCTGTAGGTCATAAAAGCTCACCAAAACTTCTTTTTGCAATCACCTGATTTTATTTGGTGATAGTTCTTTAGAATGGAAAATTAGCCATGGTTTAATATAACTCAGATTAAAAGCTGCAAAACATCTCATAAGAATAGAAATTGAAAATTAAGGACATTTCTCTTCCACAAGAACTAACATTCCTCAAAACTCTTCGCCCTAAGTAATTGCTGTAGTTTAACCCCAGCTGGCAATTAAGTACCGTGCAGCTGCTCATTCATTCCCCCATCCTGGCACACTGGGGGTGTGGATAATCAGAAAGAAAGGGTAATCCTTTTTGGTTGAGATAAGAACAATTTAATAATAGAAGCAAATTATTGCTATTATTATTGTCATTGTGGTTACTATTGTGTATTTGCTAATATTAATAATAATAATTGTAATTGCAAGGAGAGGGGGAGAGAATAACAGAACCCAAGACAAACAAGTGATGCACAAAACTGCTCACCACCCACTGACCAATATCCAGTCTATCCACTCTTCAACCCTCTGCCAGGTAAATCCCCCAACTTATAAATTTGGCACAACATTCTGTGGTATGGAAAATTCCTTTAGCCAGTTCTGGCCATGTGCCTTGGCCATAATTCCTTGTGGCTTTTTATGCAGCTCCTCACTGGAAGTTCATGGGTCACTGAAAAATCTTTGACTGCAGGCAAGCTCTAGGCAAGAGCTGAAACATTCATGTGTTTTCAATATTATTCTCATAAACCAAACCCAAACCACAGCACTGTACCAGATACTAAGAAGAAAATGAATTCTCTCCAAGTCAAAACCAGAACAGTAATCCATCTAACCTAAAAGTACTTTTCTGACAAGGCATTCTATGGGGACATTTTGACTGAAAAGTTTTCGTCTGAGAGACCGATGAAGACTGTAAAAAATTATGTCCACTTTTGAATGCCAAATTAGTGAAGAAAGCATGCAACATAGATGTACTTGAATCGAGTTTTCACATGATACCATCACGAGTTTGTCATGTTACTCCCTTTATGAAATACTTATTTTATTCCATCATCTACCCAAAGACCAATTTCAGCTCTCCTGTTCTTGCCCACACAGTAACTTAAAAAACATCTCTGTGGGATTAAATTAATTACGTTTACGTGCAATCTTCTCATTATTCAATTTTTAAATTTTCTAAAATAGAAAACAAGTTCACTAGATGGGAAAGACAGTTCTTCAATCATGGTATGAAGTACTAATTAAATCCCTTACTGCAAATGAGCAGTATTTCATTGTCTTTGCAAATGTTACTGTTAGGAATCTATACCTGCAGTACTCAAGATAGATGTTTCTAATTCTTCCTTGCTATTTATAACAAGGCAGCCTGTGATCTTACTTCTTTAAAGCCTCCAAGATGAAATTATTTTCTGGTCATTATGAGTCAAGGTGCATTACTCACCTGGAATTTAGAGTGTTTTTTTAATATTGTTTAATGTGCCTAAGGAATAGCTTTGCATTTATTCTGTACTTTTTTTTGGATATGTTTTAGAGCCTTGATTAAGATTGACGCTCCACGTTCTAAAAATTGATCAATCATGTACAAATCTCCAGCAGAGTTTAAAATATCAAAGACAGTACCTCAGACACTGATTATGGCCAACAGAGCAGAAGAATATGCAGAAGTTTCAGTTCCCATTTCCTGAACATGTACATTAAGATATATACCAGATAGATAGATAAATGAGAACCTGTGATCGACACAACACCATTAACTTCATTCAGCAGGTCCTTCTGCAAGAGGCTGCATATTTAGGAATGATGTTTTAAAAATTTAGATGAACAGAACTTGCTTCATTGAATGCTCATTTGTTCCACTGGCATCTTCATTAGAGAATTGTATTCTGTTCCAGATTAAATGGTTTTCCTTTCAACTTGAAGAGGAGCTAAGAGGTGTGCAAAATTATTCCTTAAAACTGTGATCCTTTTTTCACAGTTATAAAACATTTTTCCTTCAGGATTTCTGAGACAGTTTGCATGAAAAAGAGCCTAGACAGTGCTTACAACTTGGCAGATGTGCTCAATTTTTCAAACCTTCAGTTTCTGAGTCACAAAACTGTACATACTTGTAACCTGCACTTACAAGCACCTGTTTTGAAAGGAAAATAGTATTTTTAAAATTATTTTCTTGAAGCTAATGTTCTATGGCTCTGTAGATTATGAGGGTTTTTTTCAGACTTCAGAAAAGGTAAGGATATTTAACTAGTTATGGTGGTTTTGCTGAATGTCATGTGAAGGTTATTACAAAAAGTTTCTTCAACTTAGAAAACCTTTGTTCAGCAGTACTCGAAATACCTTTCTATTTATTAATTAGTTTTCTCAAAAGATAAAGCAGACAGATTGGGCAAGATTGGTATCTGATCATAGGTTAGGCTTCAAGAGTACTGGCAATCTGGATTCATATTTCTTTAGTTTAGAAGTGCAAAATTACTCAAATTTTCCACAACTGTAAGTTGAAAGTCCTATTTATTTAATTCAGCCCTATTTATTTAAAAACTTTAGATATATAATAAAATTTTTGTTTTAGAAGACATGTAATAAAAACTCTTATTTTGGTGGCAAGCCCTGAATGTGTAAATCCTAAATTAAATATCCAGATTTGATATCCAGCCAAAGAAAGAATATTTCATCTGTAAAAATATCCTGTATTCTACCCTTCTCAAGCATATAAATCATAACTCCATAGAAAATTAGATACTTAAAATAGATCACAATTGATGTGAGAAAAGACTTGAAATTACAAATGTTGCACTGCCATCCACATAAGTATTTTATTTTAATTTAATTAAATCCTAAAATAGTGATCTCTGTATTTATATCAAAAGCTTATCTAAACAGACTGAAAATATATGGTCATGGTATACAAAAATAGAGTCTACGCATTTATGGAGAGTAATGATAAAGCTCATGAGTGAGGAAGCTGGAACACATGGAGAGAAAGATGTCCTCCCACTAGACAGTTAGGATTCAGATGCCCATTAAAATCTCAGCAGCATAAAGGAAACAACAAGAAGTGTTTTTCTTCCGCTTCTTTACTGTGACAGTTTGCAACAGCATGGAATATTCTGAAGTGTACATTATAGAATGAGTCATTCCCGTTGACAATTTTGGCCTGGACTCCCTTTTGATGGCTTCACCACTCAGTATTTCATTTAAGATCTCCCCATAAAGAGTTTGATTCATGCATTCCATGCTACCTGACCTTGGCTTCAAGCCATTACATATCATGCTTTGACAGTACAATTAAACAGCAAATAAAAGAATCTTAGAAAAGTCAACATTAAAGGGAGCTCAGGAAAAAGTGATGAGATTAATTAAAGAAAAACTGTTTACAACAAAATATGACAAGAGAGATAATGAAATGCTGATCATTAACAAGAGATTTATAAGAAAATTTGGCATATTTATAAAAATCCATAAAATAAAGGACTAAGCTATCTTTTCATCACCAGAGTAAAAGGGACAGCAATCAAACTATGAATGCTACATGCTGTGGAATTAATTACCCACTTCTACCACCTTGTGGAGACACAATATTAAATAGTATGACAGGTCTATGTAGGACAGAAGAGCCATCAAGTGACTATATAATAGACTGACACCTGACAAACAGGTTTTATGAGCTATTAAACCTTCCTGTGAAGAAGGGACTCTTCAGGAGTATCACCCTGAAATGTAATACGGACAGCTGTGGGATCTTTACCCTTATTAAGTGCTGTGGATCACTCGGCATACACTTTATTTTTCAATAATATTACCTTTGCAATTAAATAGAAGGATCTTTTAAGGGAGTGTGGACACTAAATTCTCCCACATGGAATGAAAAGTCTCAGCAGTCATCTTAGCATTGTGATTGTACCTGGAAGAGTAAACAACTATGGACACAGATAATAGGATTGACTTTTGTTTATAAGATGTCAGCAGTCACAGACGAAGTCCTGAATTAAGAATGAGAGGGAGTTATCTCAAATGGAGGAGCATTTACTTAGCATGAGAGAGGTATAAGAATCTCTGGCCACATTCTCCAGCATTTTTCCCCTACACTCAGCACCAGAGAAGCTGCAGTTCTAATCCTCAGTTTTCAGCCCCAAAGAAAGACACTGAGGTTCTAGAGCATGGCCAGAGAAGGACAACAGAGCTGGTGTAGGGTCTGGAGAACATGTCCTACAAGGTGCAACTGAGGCAGCTAGGATTGTTTAGCCTGGAGAAAAGTAAGCTGAAAGGGGACCTTGCTGCTCTCTACAAATACCTCCAGGGAGTCTGCAAAAAGCTGGGTTTGGCCTCTTCTTCCAGGTAACAAGAGACTGGGCCAGTGGAAATGCTCTCAATTTGCACCAAGGGAAGTTTAGATCAGATATTGGAAAGTTTTTTCTCAGAGGATGAGTGGTCAAGGAAGTGATTGAGTTGACCATCCTCGGAGTGTTTGAAAGGCTTTTGGATGTGGCGGACTAGGCAGTGCTGGCTTAATGCTTGGACTCAATTATCTTGGAGGTCTTTTCCAAACTTAATGGTTCCACGTCAGTGCAAAGTTTGATGCCCATATCAGCAACAGTAAAGACAACAAAGTTTTGTGTGATTTTGTGTTTTGAGAGCTTCTATTAATGAACTGGCTTCTGAGTTCTTCCCCTGAGCTTGTCCAATGACATTATGTAAGTATTAAAGCTCAGAAACTGAATCAGTGGGAAGAGCAGGGAAAGCTGATTTCCCTTATTTTTTTCTGCTGTCTTAAGTCTAGTCCATTACCCAGCATGGGAAAAGGCCTCATGAGCTTAATTCAAAGTTTCCTCCAGTACACACCATACTTCCATGAATCTTTTCTGAGGTCAGTGTTGATTACCCCATTACGCAGAAAGCTGAGACTATATTACAATAGGAAGCAGTACTGATTTCAGGATGGGAAGTTGGAGGGTTTTATTTAGTTGTTTTTTAACATTCAACAAGATCTTGTGTGGTCTCAAGGAAAGAATGTGCCTTGGTGACAGGTGTGCTCCTGGAAAGCATCTGGAATTAACCCAATTCATGATACCTTAGAAAGCACCGTGCTGTGAACCACAGCAGGGTGAGTGGGGACATTCAGCCAAAATGCACTGCACAAGGGCATTCTTAAGTGGAATAAAAGATGTAGGCAAGCCTCCAGATCAGTCTTCTGGATGCCAGGAAGTTTTCAACAACAGAGAAAGAATGTCATCGCTACAGAGGCAGTTTCCATACAAAATTCAGGCTACCCCAAAATGCAAATACTCTAAAGATGTGAAAGGAAACCTGAATATGTTAATCTAAGCTTCTAATTATCTCCAGAGCACTGGTGTTGCAGCCAGCAGTATGAGTTCCCATATCAGTCCCATTCCATCCATTTTTAGTTCAGTTAATATATGTTTTAAACCTACAGGTATTTCTCAATACTGTTTTTTTCATGCTCTTTATTAAGATTTTGCTACTGATATTTTGCCAAAAGTATTTCATAAAGCAACTGCACAATATGTTCATATTCAGTATCTCTCACAAGAGACCTCCCCCCTGTGGCAGCTTTAATAGGATTACGTCTTTTCTTAGATTAATTAATCTATCATCTAAGTCCAGCATCATCTGCATGATGAAAGTCCTTTATGCTATCTGATTGTAATAGGTTATGAAAATATCCATCAAGGATTTAACCAGCAGGTAGTTACTGGCTTTGTAATGCCTTTCACTCTCCTTAGGGTCTGTTGGTTATGGTAGAAGAGCCTGATATTTTGAAATTACCTTCTTCCTGATTTTTTTTTTTGGTTGGTTGGTTTTGTTGGTTTGGGGTTTTTTGCTGTTCCATGAAGCTTGCAAAAAGAATTCTTGAAAATCATAGCTTGTTCTTTTATGCCTAGCTTCCATCTCTGTATAGAATTCATATGAATAAAGGTCTATGTTTGACATCCTTCTGACAGTACATACAAAACCCCTACAGCAGTGTTAAAGGTCTGTGACTCAGTGAAACTGCAAGGCTAAATGTTTAAGGCACTGATCACAGCACCAAGCCTGCCTGAGTTCAAGAAACATTTGGACAATGCTCGCAGGCACATGGTGTGATTATTGGAGCTGTCCTGTGCAGGGCCAGGAGCTGGACTTGGATGATTCTTGTGGGTCCATTCCAACTTAGATATTCTGTGACTCAATGATTCTGTAATTTTAATCTCACTGAGACCCTTTCAATTCCTTCACATCCTGGGGCTGGAAAACCATATGAATATCTCTGCATCTCTGCACCAGAGAAGACAGTAGAAAACAATGTTAAAGAAGAAAACAGAAGGGGATATTTTATCCTTTAATAAGAAGCACTCATTAGATATAAATGTTTTGCATAACATGAGCTATTTATGAAATTCAGATGAAAGTCCATACTGACACAAATTGAAATGTATCTGAATCTCTCGATGTCAGAAGCCAATTTATTTCCCTAAAGCTGATATTCTACTTTGCTTAATGAGAATGCTCTTCTTGTGGATAACTGCAGACAAGCTGGGCCAATTTAAAAATTCTTTAATGTATATCTGTCTCAGTGAAAGCTTACTACAAGATTTACATAATGGAAACTATTGTAGAGACAGCTGATAAAGCATTAAATAATATTACACAACAAAATCACTTAGATCACATTAGGTAATTTCATTTTAACACAGAAATTAAAGGATAAATTAAATATATTCCTCAACCTGTAAGTTGTACTACAATCACAAATATTTATTTAGCATTTTTCTTAGCAATAAAAAGCTTTGAAATTGAATTTTTTACAATTATAGTAGATCAACCTTATTCTGCATTTGAATGGAATCTTTGCATTGGTGTAATTGACACTGTAGGAAATTTTGAGGAGACTAGAGGTTCTTTTAGATATCTCTTTCAAGAATCAAATCCCAAAGATATGATTAGTCTGAACTAAATCAAAATAAATTTTTTATTTCATTTTTCATCAAGTATGCATAATGTGGCAGCTATCCAGGAAATGAAAATGAAAATTTATTTGCAGTACATCTCTGTAGAATAGAGGTGTGAATAGCATCAGTTTTCCTAGGTAATGTAAAAAAAGGATTCTTATTGTAAACTGAAATTGGGAAGACATTTCAAAACCTGGTTATAAACAATTTGTTTACCATGGGGAGATTTTTGTTATTCTTCCTGTTTGTGCCTTAAAAACCAACTATATCCAGCCTTTATATATTGACTTAAAATTTAAGCAGCTGGTCTTAAAAAGATTAGGATGGAAAGTTGTTCTGTTCCTATTTACTTCATCTTTTGACCAATTAGTCCGGTTAGACCAATTAGACCAATTAGTATCAGATTCCTGATACTTGTAGAAATAAAACTTGAGAACCAGCATCATAATAAGTTCCTTTTCTTAAGCAGCTGCGTGTATCACCTGTTATGCTACTGTCTCAGGTGGCTTTTACAAATGAATGTCAACAAACCTGCAAGCCAGCAGTCTATTAATGGCTATTTCATCAAAGACAGTGTGAAAATTGACTTTGATTCAGGAGTGAGTAATTAAGGAATGGAACAGGCAGAGATCAAACAATCTACTTGCTTACAGACTAGTGGACCCCAGAACAGCAAAGCAATCACACAACACGAAGATCTCTGACCTGTATCTTCATGCAACATTTTAATTTCCAAAGTTTTCAGCCCTCAGCTCTTACACCTGAAAAAAGGGATTCTGGTCACCTGTATTATTTTAGCCTGGTGCTCATGAAAACAAGTTTTTAAGACTGCTTTATCTTTTAACGCTACTAGATGCAAATTGGAGATAAATTTAAAATTGCCTGCTAAAACCAGAAATGGCAACCATGTGATATAAGCATTTTTTAAAAATGTAACTGCTCTGAAGAGAATGACTCAAGTCCTGATGAAGTTTTGGTCATCAGTTCTTGCTAGTCCCAGCCCAGTAAGAAGTGTGGCTGAAAAAACTCCCATGTCCCACAGTCCAGTTCACAAGTAACCATTCTGCCATTCTGTGATGGCTGAAGAGATCAGTCAAGCGCACAGAAATCATAGACAGCCCACAGAAATCATAAACTTCCTGAAGATTTGGGGCTTTTTTAGTGTGATAAACTCTATGGCAGTCTAAGCAGTAACTGAAGAAATGTTTTAATACAAGTTCAGGGGCCACAGAATAACAGAATATGTTGAGTTGGAAGGGACCCACAAGGATCACAGAGTCCAACTCCTGCCCAGCACCATCCCCATGTGCTTGAGAGTACTGAGACCTCAGATATTAAAAAAAAAAAGAAAAAAACCAATAAAAAGAAACCACAGAAAAGAGTAGAGATGTTGACCAGGTTGTTCCTCCTAGGGAACCTACAAGGCTGTAGTGGTGGGACTTCTAAAGTATTCAAGGTATGCAACCTGTCATCTCACCTTACTAAAGAGTTCAAGAGAGTAGTTTCCTCCTCATGATGTAAAAGACAATTTCTTTGATAGATGTTACACTTCTGTTTTAGAAATACCTACTCTTGCCTTGTGCCTCACAGTGAAACTTCCTTTAACTTTCCCAATGCAAGGAAAATGTTGGTTTCTTATTTGAAGCACTAAGTTTCTTACATCTTTCCTCTGTGATAGGTAATTAAAGAAAATAGAGACTATTCCACCCACTGCTAAAAGTTGTTGAACTGAAAAAGTGTTTAAAAAAATGTAATTAACTGCTTGAAATCTTATACTGAGTCAGTAGGGAATTTTTCAGCTTTGATACATTAAATTTTCATTCAAATTGAGCTTATTTTATTTTCTTTAATAGTTTTAGATAAGATGTGATAACAAATGGTTATTTAGAAAAATGTAAAATGAATTTAATAAAATGTTTGGATTTTTATTTTATTTTAGATGATATTTTACCCAATTCCACATGTCTCTAATCACATTACACAACCAGGCTCATTCCTTTTCTCAGGGTTATTTCAGCATACTATGAAGTTGGTCTTATTTTTTCTCCAAAATAAACTTGTGGGGAAAAAAAATGAAATCCTGGGATACCAGAAGAAATCAAGCACGCATATTCAGCCTGATTGAAAACAGAATGGAATATCCAATTATTTACAATTTGCATTAAGCAATGCACCCTGTAGGCTTTCTAGTGAAGTTAAACATTTACACAGCTGAGATGATTTTTTCATTAGAACTGGGGAGTATTTTTGGATGACTCAGTGTACCATGACTGCCCATTGGAGGGCAGAAGCCTGAGAAGTTTCTTTCTGAAGTAAGAGTGAAGTAGTTCTCCACTGAGGCTGTTCACAGTTCAATATTATTAATGTCTAGCAACACAATCCTGCAGAGTATGGATGAGGGTTTGGTAATGGAAATTTAAATTAATTTAGGCTTTGAACGCTGAGCTATTTTCCTTGCTCTATTGATAGATATATCATAGAGATGCTTGACAGGTTTCTTATATTTCATCACTATGGTCAGGATCTTGGTGAAGTCAGAATGCACAAAACACAAAAGAGTTTATTTGTGCAGACACACATTGCAGCTGGGCACCAAAGAACAAAGGTGAGACCGACTCCTGCACAAAGAACTCGCAATATAACTAAGATAAATTCAGATAGATAATACAATGAATTCTCAGTGTCATAAATACTCTTACTTATTGATTTCATCCCCAGCTTTGTAAATTTTATTCATGATCCTAACCATGAAAATACAATTTTGTACGTCACTAGTAGCAGGATAACAATTTGGATAAAGGAGAGAGGAATATGAGTTGGATCCCCACTGCATCTTACAACCCAGGGAAGCTAACACAGAAAAAAAAAAGTAATTAAATGCAGATTGTTTTGTCATACCATAGAGATACAGTTTTAAAAATGAACAAAGTTTTCTTGTGAAGCCATTCACAAAGTGAGTTTTCCTCAGCCTTTCAAAACATTGAGTTTTTAGGCAGTAAAGCTGTTTTTAAGGGTCATTACACTAGCTTCTGGGCATGTGACAGATTTCACTGCCACCATGAAAAGAAATAAACACAGATCACCAAGGTTTAGATGCTGACGTACAACATGTCCTTGGCAAAATCAACATTCAAAGTAAAAGCTAACTGCTGTAACCCAGCTTTTCTTGGAGTACCCCATAGTTCCAACATCAGTGTAGTAGGGGTTTTTTGCATTAATCCACACAGCCATTCAAAAGCAACAGTGCCTCCAAGCAGGTTTTTGACACGGTTGAATTTGGTTTAGTAATGTACAGAGTAAAATTATGTATTACAACAATTTATTTAATTTTTTTAAATGAAGTAACTCACTGAGTGAAACTCTCTTTCAAACCTCTGCAAGCTTTTTTATTTGAGTGAGGTGGGAGTATGCTCTTCAGCTGAACAGAGCCCTGCATGACTCAACTCTGCTTGCACAAATTGTCAGATACAGAATTATGTGTCTTGTTTGCATTATCATGCACAGGGATGTTTACCACTTCATACTTGTTTTCACTAAAAAACCTAATATACATAATATCAGCTGTGCTACCAACAAATGTCTCACCAAAAACTATAGTTAAGACAAAACTAACACACAATATTTAAACTCTGTGTTTTTATATATTTACATTTTCTAGCAAGATGTTTTTGAAACATTTTGTGCAAGTTAGATGTAAATGAGCAATAAAAGTCTTCTTGTTCTTGTGAAGAAATATCTCCTATGACAAATGCATTTTCTCAATTGTGAAAACATTTGCTTACTGAGAACAGCTCACATTTGCCAGCTTCTGTAAGATTATAGATTACCCACATCAAGCCAAACCCCGGACTCTAATTCACTGGGCTACACTTTTCATTTACAGCAGTAAAAATCTAGGGAAATTCCTTTATAGAAATTTACTCTGATGACAGTTTTACAGTGCTTTACTGTGAAAAAGATTTTCAAACCTTTCAAGCCTCTCTTCTAATCCCATTTCCAAAGCATTGCTGATATTCTGTTGCCCTTAGAGAAAAAGGAGTATAAAATTATAACAAACTGTTGGGATTCCACATAAAAATATTAAGCACACTTATCCCAAAAGGTTGTGTGAAACAAACGGAGTTAGAATTACTTACCTAGAAGATCCCATTATTGACTAATTTATTTTGTCATTATGCTGGGCAAAATGAAATGCCACACTTTATTGATTTGTCTGTCTCTTTTTTTAAGGAAGACAAGCTGGCATTTTTTCACAAGCAACCTGAAGTGGTTTGGCCAGCAATCTAAGTGCAACATGAAATGGTTTTTCATACCTAGACACTGTTAAATATTTGAATTTTATGTGGAAGATTTAGAAAGGAAAAAGATCTTGAGCTGTTGGCGTGCTATGACAAAGTATTAGCACCAAGCAGAAAGCAAAATCCTGGTTTTAAAGGGAAGTCAGTGGTTCACCCTAGTTGTATTGGGCAAGTCCCTCCATCCTGACTGTAATTGACATCCCAGACCTGCCCCAGGTTCCTGTGATCCTGACACTGCTTGGCATTTGTGGTAGCCAAAGAGAGGACAGACTGGGACAGTACCGTGACCACATCACGGCCCATTCAGTACACCGGGGACCACAGCACAAGAGAGACTATCATGGCCAAATTCTCCATTTTGGGGCAACTCTCTGCAATGGGCTCTAAAGCCCATTTTCATGTCTCTTCAGTTCTGACTGTAGTTTTAAGCACCAGTTTGGGCTGGTGGCTGATTTAACTAGGTTTCAATGAAGACTGCAGAGTTAAGTCTAGATTGCAGGGGCAATCTGATTACAGTCAGCCCACAGGTGCCAAAAGCATTCCCTAGTTGCCAGTGAAGAGAAGAAAAAGATCAGCCTGCTGGAGAACTGCAGGTGTTTGTTGTCACTGTGAATTTTCAGGAAAGCTCTGAGGATTTGAAATGTCAGCACACATCCTTCCTCCATATTCTTCTTTTTTCTGTTGAACAAACTCTTAGATTTCTTAAATAACAAGGTTTTGTACCAAGAGGGAAGGTCAGTGATGCAATTTGAGCACTGCAGGCATTTGCCATTTAAGGGGAAAGAGCACAAATTAGAACATGGCAGAAACAGAGACATAAAAAAGTCAGATTATCACAAGGCCAGGACAGACACATTGAAAGGACAAAACCAGCTGTAGAGGGCAACTGTCACCCATGCAAATATGAGTAAAGAAAAAGCAGGAAAGATTGGCAGGATACGGAGGAATTAGGGGAACTTTGAGACTAATACAGAAAGCAAAAGACAAGAAAGCTGAGAGCTTCTTGTCGCTATTCTTTAGTTCAGAAAAAAAAAAGAGAAAAATAATGGTATGACATTTATATGTGTGTATTTGTTTACATTTAAACAAATTCACATAGACAATACCCTGCACAATCAAATCCTGGTCTGGGCTGCCACAATTTTATCCTGGCTTTTGAATTTTTCTACACACAAGTCCTAAGAGAAAACAAACTTTCTCCTGACAGTTTTTGTGACCTGCTATTAGCTTAACTGTAGGAATTATTAGTTCAGATCAATTATCTTATATTAAATATGTTATTTAGCAATAACAGCTTTTCTTGCTTCCTAATTTCTTTCTCCTCCTGTACTCCCAGCTCTTTGTGTATATGTACACAGGTAAATATCCCATATTGTCTATCTTTTATCTGGCTAAACAGGCAAATTTCTTCTCAGGCTTGTCTCAAAAGACTGACCTTATTCACCTTGAGGGCTTCCTCCTATTCCCATTTGAGGTTATCTCTTCTGAACTCCAACTTCTGAACACTTTCAAATTAGGGGCTTTGTTAGATCCCTGCGACACAAGTGAGTTTCCCTGACATTACTCCTATGTGATCAGTTCAAAGTGAGAGTAATAGAAAACTTTCTATTAAAATGTGGCTGTAAAAACTGCCTCTTGAGTCTCAGTCTAGGGCTTCAGCCTGGGTAGTTATGCCAAATGCACAGTTATGATCTCACCATGCCCAAGAAGTACTCGCAGATATTCATGACAAGCCATGGGCATAAAAAAAAAAGAGTGAGAATGTAGTCAGACAAGCAGCAACTGCTTTAGCTGTGAAGAACCATCTCATAATGTCTATAATCTATACTTTCAGAGTGAGATCAGCACACATTTGTAGGCAGTTTAGTGGCAGCTTATCTTGTAGCATAGGACAAGTCGTTCCTCTTTTGGCTTACATTTTGAGATATTTTATTGTGAGTCATCAGCTGGGACGTAATATAAGACTGAACAACTATATTTTATAATCATTTGCACATTATTCCTATCTCCTGAAGTTTAAAATTATGTCTGTTTCCCAGTGCGGGGTGGGGGGGGGGGGTTGGTGGGGGGAAAGAGAGCCAATGAATGGAGTGTGTGAATCAGGGGTCAGAAGCATACATTACAACTAGTAGATCTCTAATTGTGTGTGAAGATTCTCCTTGGAAGAAGTGACTCAGAGCAGGCTTCTGGTTTAGTTCACATGAAAACTAGTGAGTGAGGCTTCTTAACAAAATTTCCTTTGTTCCTCACAGCTAGAAAAGAGTCAGAAAAATGATGGGTGCAGAAGTCGCTTCTGAAAATGATTGTCAGGATCAAATCTAGTTTTACAGAACAGTAAATGAATTAAATCCAATTGAGTTATGTGACTAAAGACCTGTAACAAATTAACTGACAAAGATCTCAGACAAGCAGAAATATGAGCAGTTCCAAGAAATTTTGAAGAAAGAGAAGGATGGGGAAAAGGATGATTCAGGCAATTAGTTAATTGAAACCTGTGTTTGTGGCTGCTGTAGAGTGTACATATTACAGATTCTGTATTTTACATTGTTCACATTTAGGTTGGCTTGTGACGGTGGTCACAGGGGTCTTAGGATGAGGGAAGAGATGTAGCTCTGACTCCATGTTACAGAAGGCTTGATTTATTATTTTATGATATATATTACATTAAAACTACATGAAAAGAAGAGAAGGAAAACTTTCGTCTCAGAAGGCTAGCTAAGCTAAGAATAGAAAATTAAAAAAAAAGAATGATAACAAAGGCAGCTGCCTCAGACTCTCTGTCTGAGCCAGCTCTGCTGTGATTGACCATTAATTCCAAACATCCACATGAGACCAATCACAGATGCACCTGTTACATTCCACAGCAGCAGATAATCATTGTTTACATTCTGTCCCTGAGGCCTCTCAGCTTCTCAGGAGGAAAAAATCTTAAGGAAAGGTTTTAAATAAAATATGTCTGCGACATTGGCTCATCATTTTTGCTAAGTGTTTTCCTTCTTTCATATTAATTTGGCTGTGATTTCCTGATTAGGTGCAAAAAAACCAATGCATGAATTTTCCTGAGACTTTAATAGTTTTAAATTTTAATAAGGGAAGGATTTTTATCACTTTGAGGACCACTTCTACGGCACTTTTAATGTTACATAATATAAAGACTGTCTTCATAAGGAAATTGGCCAGCAGAACTCTAGTGGGAAAATTATATCACACAGCTATGGTGATGTAAGTCTCTATGCAGGCACTTTCAGCATGAGTGCCAGTGCTTTTTTCAGTATAGTTCAACACTTTACCAAGTATTAATGAAATTCTGCTGGCCTTGCTGTTGCAATACAGTAATACCTCTGGAGTTTTGCTGCCAATCTGTCCTTAAAAATAAGACCAAAATACTTCTACCTATTTGGTGATGCAGTGTTACTGGGGAGCCCTGATTTTGGCATGACTTGTACTAATCTACAATACAGAAATCAGTATAATGAAACTAATGAAGCCACTCTACATGCAGGATCCCAACAACTCTCCTGTTACTTCCTTTATATTTATAAGCCATTTTTGTTATGTATGTTTAAATATAGATGCTTAGAAAACCAAACTGTGCTGAAAGTAATTAGCATCTTCATGGACTAAAATAACTTAGCAGCAGAATAATCCATACTTCAGTCAGATGGTTTGCTTAAAAACCTCTCAATAAGAAATGAAGCAAGAGGAGATACAAAAGTATGCATTCATAGCAATAACAAAAATTACCACGATTTTCAAACAATAAGTGGTTTTGTGAAGTTACAGTGGATGCTGGTGAAGGCAAATAATAAATATATGGATTAAGTCAGAGGAAAACAGTCGAAATACAGTTTGAGAATGCCTGAAAGAGGAAGTAGAAATGCATAAAATGGACAGAAGGAAAAGAATAATTGATCGAGTTACCGAAGCAAAAGGAGAAGTGAGAGTTCTGGACTTAGGAAGAATGGAAGCTGTCTCCTGCTGGGAGCCACTGAAAGAGAGCAGAAGTGGGAACTTTACTACAAATAGAAATGGAATTCATATGACAGCTCTTTGGGCAACAAGAAACAGAAATTAATTTCTGCTTTGAAAAAAAAAAAAAAAGTGGAGAAATTTGAATAAACCAGGGGTAAAAAAGCAGGGCAAAAGGGTATTGATAAGGTCAGCAAAGATGGAAAGTGTCACAGAAGAAGCAGCTGAAGAAGGGAATCATGTGAGTAATGCTCATTCTTGGAAAAGGCTAATTAACTCCAGAAAATGGATCAAACTACACTTGCTTCTTCAATAAAGTTGACAGAACTGTGGCATTACTTCCTAGAACTGAAGAAACAATAGAAAAAACAAGTTGTCCCTCACTGACAGATTCTGATTGTCCTGTAGAACTTAACTACCATGTAAATTAGCTAAAATTTGGGCAGTCTCAGTAACATCCTTTGAATCTGCTAATTATTTGTACTGTTCATGGCAAGTGTACTCCATTGGGTGCAATTATGATTGTTTATTGAATAATCGCTGTCCTTGTCAAATGTTTCTTGAATATTTGCCTGCACTGTATAACATTTTCACTGAGTAACTGTCTGCTGTGGATAATAGCTTCACTCAGTAATTGCCTACTCTGAATAATGTTTTCCCTGAATCATTTCTCATTCAATGTAATGTTTTACTGCATGATTTTCTTTTCTGAGTCATGTTAATGTAAGTTAGTTGCTGAATATTAAGTTACAGTTGGATCAAATCCAAGTTTGTCTAAGTGCAGTGCATTTCGATAATTTCAAAGCCTGTGGTGGTGATGGTGGTATTTCCCTTTTAGATAAGGTAGAAAGGGGTAGCAGTTGGAATTTCATATTAGAGAGGCTGGAGACAAGAGAAGGAGGTTGCCTAAAAGAAAGAGGGGGAAGAAAAGAGCAAAAGTGGGGAAAAAAGAGTAAGAACTTACGGGAGGTAATTGAACTTTGAGAAAGGAATTCTAGGAGATAGGAGAAACAGACAAAAGGAAAAAATGAAGACAGACTGTAAATGAGTAGGCTAAGAACTAACCCGAGGGAACAGAAAAAAGGAGAATTAAATGAAAGTAATACATACCAATGATGCAGACATAATGGTCAGCCTGATGTTCTCTCACTTGGCCTCTGCACTAGAGTAACCTTATAAAATTAGCAGCTAATACTTTGCAGTGGAGAGAAGAATAAAGGTGTTAAACACATCCTAAGGTAGAAATGCCAGTGTTCTCATTGCAAGGTTCATTCCTCCCTTTTTCTTTACTCAGCCTTGGGCTCTACTTCTGCAACATAAAGAAACTGGACTGGAAAACAATTGGACTCCTGTGGAAATAATTAACCTGCTGAGGAAATTTTCTCTCAGCTTGGGAACACTGGGCTCTGACTTGCTCCTGTTCACATTGGTGGTCAGACAGGAGCCAAACAAGAACAGAAGTTAACATCTAAATATCTGTCCACCTAGGCTGATGTGTGCTTATAGGAAACTTCTGTAAATTCTACTAACTTGTTACACTTCATGTGTTTGCCCATTTATTCCCTTCTTTGTCTGATAATTTTTCAATAGATTAAAGTGGACTGAATCATCTTCTATAAATATGTTATTCTTTCTTGTTCTTTTCAAAGAGTGGAAGACTATTCCCTTCTTATATATAAACATGCCTTATTATGGTCCTTATTAGTTGGGATCTATTCCTACTATAGGTCAATGACATTACACAACCTTACATGAGATCAAAAATAACTTTGTTCATTTCCTGCTCTGAACTTCTGTTTTACATATGCTTTTGTAAATTAAATCTACTTCTTTCTTTGTTTCTTGTCAGGTATGATATTGCTTTGCTTAGTTTTCTGATGTCTTAAAGCTACATTGTAAAATCACACAAAAAATAACTAATATCTGAACATCATTTTGACAAATAGTCTAATAATTATTTTCTTCTTTAGTTTCCATGTCTATACACTTTTATTATGAATGTTCTGCAAACACTTTCACACAAGAGAATACTTCCATTGTATTGCAGAATTTAAAGATGATGGCTGTATAAAACACTGAGAACTGGAGGTACCCAGGATTTCCAGTTCTTCCTCCATTGTTATCATATTGCTTTATAAATCACTTCCATAACCCACATGAAAAGAGAACAATGACAATGTGCCTGATGACAAAGGAGTTGAATTGATATAAGAACTCCTGCCTATTTCTACCTAATTCACATTTTACAGCATGAACTCAACCTGCTTATTATTTTTGAATGACATTAATAATTTGTGAAAGCAGGTCTAACAAGACAAACTCTGAGAGCTTTGAAACAGTAAGATTTAAGACAGAATATGCAATAAGTATCTCAGCATTTCCCGCTTACCTATATGAGAACACCTGGAGCTGTATTCAATAAGAGAAATTACATCAGTCTTCTGTACGTTTGTCTTCTGTGCCAAGGGGCACAAGAAACCTTCTGAAATATACATTATGAAGTTGATTATGATTTTTGTCTTCCTTAAGAAGGCCAAATCTGTTGGATAGACATCAGTAAATATATGAAAAAAAAAGTGCAAATTTCTTTGAGTTTTCTCTACTTCAATCTCTTTGGGATACCTCACTGGAAGTCAACCAGGTTTGTATGCAGAACTTTCAACTGAATATTTCTTTGTGTTACATAATTTTTTAATAAATAATGATAGCCATTGAACATTACTTTTATAAGCCATGGCTTAATAGCAAATCTGAATGTTTAAAAACTTGTCATTTAAAATTATGACAAAACTTGAACATGACAAATCATGAACTTGACCAGAGTTCTGTGGTGGGTGGACACCATACGCCCACCAGGGAGCTCTAACTCTCCCCTCCCCAAATTGCATAGGGGAAAGAAAAAAAGATGGAAAGTTACTCATAGGTTGAGATAAGGATGTTTACTGAAGCACAGTGTTCCTTGTGCCACAGTGGCCTCAATAAAATAGTGAAAATTGATGAACAGTGCTTCTCCAGCAAGGTTTGATCTCCACAGAGGAATAACATTAAAATAACATTTTACATTGTTGAAAGGCAAAAACAGAAATGGAAAATGCCAGAATATTCCTTAAAATACAAATAATTCTCTGCCTCTCACCTAATCCCGTCATCCACTATGAAGTGAGGACATTAAATTAACTTTTTGCACTGTTGAAAGGCAAGAAGGGAAACAGAAATTCTAGAATGCTCCTTCAGATCTCCTACAAGTCCCCACCCGTCATGCCACACCCACATAATAGTTCCTACTGGAGTAATTTAATGCATCATTTCTTTTCTCCCAAAAATAGGTTTTTTTGTTCTGCTCTGAAAGTAGATCCTTTGGGGGATAGCCACCACTTCAACCTTGAATTATAAAAAAAAGGAAAACTTCTACATTTAGCCTAGTTAATTATATTTTCAGAGCACCAAATAACCTCAAAGGTTATGTTTAGGACACAGAGGCACTGTGTATGTTATGGTTGCCTTACTAAGGGCATAGGACAGAAGAGTCATCACCTCTGCCTTGGGCACAAAGTCTTTACTTGTAGCTCAGGAAGTCCTTGACACAAAGTCACTGCAGACTAGAAAGTAATCCCAGACCAAGAGCCACTGTATGGGTTTCTCAGCTCCTGTTTGCCTAAATTGTATTTGACTTGGTTAAACTAGTCTGGCTAAACACTTTCAGTCCTTCTTGTAGGACCAGTAAAGGACCACATTTTTTGGGTAATTCCTGCCATAGGAATTGGTTTCAAGTATATGCTAAATATGTTTAATTTGCACTTGTACAGGTAGTCTAAGTGTCCTGGATCTATACAAATCAACTGTTCACAGACCTTCTTCTCTGTTTGTTTGTTGTTTGTTTTTTTTTTTTAATTTAAATTAATAACTGTTGGATACCTAGATTGCATACTGCATAATAAAGAGTAATTTAAAGGATGCTACAAAGCACTGTTTGATGCTTTCTTCCTTCATTTTGCTTTCTTCTTTTGTATTCAAGCTTTCAATGTTTGGCTAATGAACAAGACTTTTCCAAAGGCGTTGGCACCAAAGACTTGAATTCCAGTCTTTGGAGTCTACAGAACTGAGGTGAAGTCTAAGTACTTTCCTCTCCTTCCCTTCCATTCTTTAGTCTTCCCTGTTTCACTGGAGATACAACTATGGTGCAATCAGCTTTTCTCCCACATGATTTCAGTGTGCTTTGGTTGTGGTTAGAATTTGTATATGAATGAACAAAATAAGAAAACTTGGCAGTGATAGGATAGCCACATATTCTAAACTTCAGATCTTCAGTTAGTTTTTTGAACTTGCAGATGCCTTAAATTAATTTTAAAAATAGGTTCCAATTGGGACTTGGGATGTGTCCCATGACACAAGTGACTGTATGGATAATTAATGCACAATGTGGCAATGACACTTTTGGGAAATTGTTTGCAAAACACCTGTTTGTTGACAGAGAGTTTTGATTCCTTAGTGTATTCACTTAAAATCATCCTGCAGTGGAGCTTCAAGAATAGGTAAAGAATTAGCTGGAGTGCCAGGTGATCTATAGCTATGGCATTGGCAGATATGGTAAAATGCCCAGTTGTACAGCCACTCATCCAGGCCATGGCTGAATTCAGCTTTGCATACCCCTAAGGAGAAGAGAAGAGCCAAAAAAGGGAGGGCTTTGTGGCCTTGGCCACCATTTCTTCTCTGATACCATGCCTCTGGGAGTTACTTTCACAGTTGTTTTGAAATATGCTCTTTCTAAAATTATCTGGCCCTCAGAAGATCCTTTCTGATAAAAATAGATGGCAATGATTGTCAGTGGGCAAGTTCTGGCTTTTATCACCATCTGTTAAATTAAAACAAAAACAAAAAAGAGTCCTGCAGAGAAGCCTTTTTGTTTGAGATTCAAGAACAGTTTTCTCACCAGCCTTGGAGCCTGCTGTGCTGCTCTAATAGTACAAGGAAACCATGAAGCTAGTGAATCCAGCTGGCAAAGGATTTTTCAATCTAAGGAAATCTCTTACTGGCTGTCAGCCAGTGTACACAGAGCAGAAGGCAGCACTGGACAGAGAATGGTAGAGTCACAAAGGGTTTTGGTATCTTGTGGCATTTCTGATTTGTAGTGCAAGAAATTCTGAAATGCTCTGCCAAAGAAAAGAGTGCCCTGGATCTAAGGCAGCCCATCAGGATTGCTGGAGGGGAGCTGGGCCAAGTGCTTGATGATGTTTGGTTGGAACACTATCAAGATTGCACCATTTCATTTCAAGTTTGATAAATCAACTTGATAAGTCTACTGAGACCAAGTTATGCTTGACTCTTGCCAAATACACTAAATGTAGAACTTCCTCTTCCTTCAGCAGAGTGGGAGTGGGGAGTCAGATTGTAATTTGGTCTTTTGAGCAGAGTTATCTTTTACACAGAGTTATTAGAAAAGTTCCTGTGAAACCTTAGTTGAAGTGCTCACTGTCCATTGACAGTGTCTTACTAATAGGTCTATTTAAGGTTAAGACTTTCCATGAGGTATTACCTTTGTCTCAGTCAAGACCTTCTCCTTTTTATCTATCAACTTGGACACATATATGGAATTTATTAGTTTCACAACCTCTTACACAATCTGTCCTCAAGGAAAATGTCTCCACTTCAGAGAAAACAGATTCAGCAGCAGATGGTTAAGTGTTATTGCCATACAGCAAAATCACAGCCATGCAACCCCCCTGAGAACTGACAGCTGAACCAAGGGTCTTTCCTGGGATACAGCTGACCTCTCTATTGACATGTCTGTAGCAGTAACCAGCTTTTCTGCATATTCATATAATCCCTAGCTTGACCAGCTCCTGATCCTGCCTGGAAAATCTCTAATCCCATAATTAATATGTTGTGGGAGTAATTTGAAATTATATGGATTCAATTAAGGGGGAAAATATTATAGATTTCTGACTCCTCATATCTACCCACATGTTCTAGGTAGAAAATTAACGTGTTAGTTTCTCCCACAAAAATTTAGTATCAATCAAATCAAAATTTTCTCTATTGCTCCTTATTGTTCATCAGTAAGAAAATGTGCTGGTATTACACTACTACTTGAGGATAAAACATATTGCAAATGGTCATCACTTTAGTATAATTCACAATAATGATGTTTCCTTGGTAAAGAAGATCTGCATTTAAATATGTGTGAGCTTGTGCCTCCTAAGGATATATTTAAGTCTGAGCAGTCTCAAAGAACTGAAGTAGTTATCAAACTGACTACATGACCATTTTTCTTAAAGATTGAAATGTCATATTGATGATGATTACTGTAATCTCATTTTAAGTACCTCATAAAATGCTTGAGAGGTTTGAAGCAATCTTGACTTCAGAAGTTTTCTTCTAATTACAAGCTCTGTATACAATTTGGCAAAGATGATCTACTGTTGTTTCACTCTGCCTGGAGAAGAGCAATGAAAAGGAAGAAGGGCAAAGGAGAAACATTCACAGGCGGACCTGGATTCAGAAACAGAACAACAATATCCATCTTTCACAGAATCTGAATATGAATAAGGGTAAAATCCTCCACTTTTCTAGACAGCTCTTCTAAGATCGGTGGTCTGAGTCCCTTCTAAAGTTGTCTAAGATTCCCTGAACTTATTCACTCACTTCGGTGAAATAGAATTGAATAGAACTCACTGGCCAGCATCCTGCCAGACATGGTGATTGTCATCATTTTTTCTTAGACTATCTGTGTTAGCAAACTGCTGGTCCATGACAGTTACCACTGCTTTTCCCTTATCCTTTAATTTCTACAAGATAAGAAGCTGTTCATGTAAGTGGGTCAATTTTCCTTGATGGGCAGAAACTTGGGGAATGTGCATGGCCTGAAGAACATAACCTAGCAGAGGTTAAGCAGCACAGAGGAAAGTTCACCCTGGTCTTTGCATATAAGTAATGTACCAGTAAAGAGTTGTTGGACTTGTTCTTACATGCTTAAACTCAGAGAAGTTCAATTCAAAGTGTAAATTTTCCAATTTCTTCTTCATCCCCTGCCCACCACAAGATGGCCATTTGGTGATAAGAAAGTCCCCTTTTGGACTGAGTAAATCCAAAGCATGTGATGGAGCATGTGATAAGATATCTGATAACATTCCCTAGATAAAGGAATAACACTGATTTAGAATAGTATGGCTGTTTAATTCTTTTAAAAGAATAAGTTTGAGTTCCTTCTGCCAGCTTCCATTTGCAATGCTTTTAATAAAAAAATTTAGGCTTGTGCTGTCAGTCTCCAAATCAGTTTTGCTACATCTATTCTTCTTCCAAATGATCAGTTTTTTGTGGGTTTTTTTCTGTTTTATTTTGGGGGAGTGTGTAATGTCCTATCTCATTACTGCATTTTAATTTCCTAATTCCCAAATTAAAGGTTCTTTCTGTTCTGGAAGTATTTGAAATAAATGGATCTACCGGAGACTCACTAACAAATAATAATGGGACTACAGAATAAACATAAAAAATGTTTATTCTAGACATGTTAGACCTTATAGCTTGTATTACTCTCAACTTTTGTTTTTTCTAAAACAGCTGTTTTGAGATGGCAGATTTACAGACAGCAGGTCGCATTAAGACAGTTCAGATATGGGTGGCATCATTTCCAAATCCTTTTGATTTATGATGGGATAGAGTTTTAGACTGCCTAGTTTAGGATGCACTATGGTTCTGTCATATCACAGAGGCATAGACTTGGCTAACTGCAATGTTGCATGTGTGATGATTTTAACTTTACTTGTCCAAATTTAATTGAGAAAAAAGAGAACCAATTGGAATTATTATAAACATTGAAAATGGCATTCTTTTTAGCCAGTTAGCTATTGAGTTGGTCTGTTCAGATAAAACTTCTCCTCTTCCAGCTTGTGACTGTTGTGTCTCATCCTCCCACCACACACCACTGAAGACCTCAGCTCCACAACCCCACTGAGGTACCAGGGGCTGCTGCTGGATGCCCCCAGAGCCATCCTGTCTCCAGGCAAAGCCAGTCCTGGAACCACAACCTCCCCTTACAGAGCAGCTGCTCAAGCCCTGACTGAACTGCTGTGCCTCCAGTGACCTTGCTACAGTTTACTGATAGCATTCCCATATTAGATGTCCCAAATCTGGGAGCACTGCTTCAAATGCAGTTTGACTAATCTGGAAAGATGTGGAAAATTTCAGGCATAAAGATAAAAAGCAGAAGAGAATGAGGGAATGTCAGTCTGTTTCTTTATCTGATTACAATACCATTATTAGTATAGTTACTGCTGCACTCGCACCCTACTACAACTGCAATCAGTTGCTACATTCATCTTAGAACAATGCCTTGATCAAGAGGCTACCATATCAGGATCAGAGACAAAGTAATTTAAAAATCCCTTCAAAATATTTCTCAGGAGTAAAAAGAAGTTGTTGAAGTGTTTTGATTTGAAATGTTGACCCTTTTCTTTCCTATCTTGTGTTAGATTTTCAAAGACGACCTTGTGAGGGTCATCTCTGCAATAAAAAGTAAGCTTTGCAGCTAGACAGGTTGTGTTTATCTTTCTTTAGAGCATTGCATGGTCTCCAGGCTTGATGTCAAATCTTTGGAATTCTTGCACTGCTACTTTAATAAAAACAACAATTATTTTGTCTGATGGAACTCTAAATTCATGTAATGTATTTAAATTGTAAATAAACAATTCTGTTTTGACATTGTGCATTGTAAAAAATTTAGTTTGCTGTACATTTTGCCTGATTGATGGCTTGAGAAAATTTTTTTGACATTTTGAGGAGTTTACTCTTTTATACATACAGCTTTATCATTTGGGAAAAAAAAAAACCAAAACCAACAACAACAAAAACAATGAAGAAAAAGCCAAGGTCATAAATGTCTCTCTAAAATCAATAAAAGCAGAAGGAATAAATTATTCTGGACCTTCATTCATGCTAACATGATTCTGTTTTCTAAATAAAAAAGTTTTAAGTGTCATTAGAATCCTGGCATGAAAGCTGCAGCATCATTGACAGTATTAGAATAATATAGAAAAGCTGAGACGTAAATTGCAGGATATTTATTCAGCTTCTGGAATTATCCATTCAAGAACTAGATTTAGAGTTTTAACTGCTGCTGGGGAACCTCCTTAGTGCAAGCTGTCTCCACGGCTTCAGTATGACCCTACTTGTTGCTACCTTTTTAACTCTCATTAATGGAAAGTTACATTACAACTCCCATTACAACTCTTCAAAAACACAATTTTTTTAAAGGAGTAAGATCTCATGAACACAGTATCTTGAAAGACAAGACATGTCATGAGTCAATGTCAGCTCATGTGGATTTCCCTCCAAACTGGGCTCAGGGCACTCTGTAATCTGACAGCCACTTCTGCCATTCAGCTTTAAACCCCATTTCTTTGGTGTTTGCAGATTAGCTAGTGATGCCTATCTTCCAGATTTCCCCCTACCATCTCAAAATAACAGTGGTATTTCCAACCACTGTTAGAGTGAGATATGTATCTGAAGTTATGTATGTGCTGTTGAACCGTGTCACCTATGTGAAGACAAAATAGTTAAAAGTACAGAGACTCGGGCATGAGCACTGAACATAGATGATGAATTCAGCTGAAGTCATGGATGACCTCCCAGCATATCTGTTGTGTTGTGAAGTCATCTGGCAAGTAGTTCTAAAAATGAAAGCCCAGGGACTTTAAAATTCCTCAACCAGTGCAAAGCAAAGCTAAAAATATTCAGCTTACGTAAATACGTTATCAAAAGCCTGCCCATGGATACATTACATTCCTACACATCCTGATGTATAGACCTTAAAGACATTGTTTAGCATGGAGCTTAAAAGCTAAGTGGAAATTCTCTTACCACTCTTGAGAATGAGAACAGAACTGAGAACAGAGAATGTAAAATAACATGCAGGATTGATATTCTAAACTTGCTTCCCTGAGAAGACATTAAGCTACACCATATGTTATTCTTTGCTTGACCACTTTCAAATATATCTCTAATATCCCCAACAACAGCCAAGAGGATTTGCCACTTCTCAAAGTTAGAAGAGGGTTTTGTAAACTAAACCCTTTGCTAGTAGCTGCTAAAAATCTTCCAAGAAGAAAAATAAATGCCTTATCCTCCTATCTTCTTGTTTCTTTGTGGGTTTTGGTTTGGGGTGGTTTTTTGCTCATTTTCTGTTCGTTGGTTCTGGGAGGGTTGTTTTGCTTTGGTTTGTTTTGTTTATGCTCAGCTGTGTGAGCTATCTGAATTGTGCATAAATTTGAAAGGTAATAGAGATGGCTTTACAAATATGAACATTTTTCCATGGAGAAGCAAAAACATATGAGGCAAATATTCTCAAAAACCTTACGACCTGAGGAAAGGAGAATAAAAAATAATGACTCTCAAGGGCAGTCAGGGTTGGCAAGGAAGCTGAATGCAAGGTTAGGCTGACTTAAAATCTGATCCATGGAAAGTAAGGTGAATTTAACAAGAATATTTTTTTTGCTTTCATTTTAAAAAATTGACTGAACAATATAGCAATGGCCCACACAAGCTTGTACAAATATACAATTTAGGACAGTATCTCTTTGATCAAGTTCATCATCAGTTCATCAGTCTAATGTGCATCAAATTCCTTCCTGTTAAGATTCACCTCAATGAACTAATCCTGTAGAAAGTTAAAATTAAATTTAAAATTATTAACTGTAGATTTCCCCCTAATGGGGCCAGAGGAGCACTGGAGAGTGCAACTGTGAAGGTGATCAGAGAGATAAGAAAACAGCTCAAATCTCCTTCCTATACTCAAAAATCAGAGAGAAGACAATATCTCAGCTATCTGTGGTCATGGGAGTGTTGAGAGTTGTATCAATAAAGAAAAAAGTAAAATGAAATAGGTGTAGAAGAAATACAGTTTCCTCCCACCAAATCTGCATCTGAAGAGGTATTCTGGAAACGAAGCCATCACTAATTGCTTGCCTGTGTGGGGAAGTTTTAAAGGAGACAGAGAGGATATTAGTCAGTAATATATGGTGTGGGTGGGGGAGTGGGATTCTGAGGTACTGTGTGTGGGTGAGAGCACAGAGTTCTGCATTAGTACCAGGGGTTGATACAGTGAAACGTCCTAAGAAGGTGAGGAGGGCAGCAGTGCACTGGAAGATGGCTTTTGCCTTTTTTTCTTTCAGGGGAGGGATGGTTTTTTGACATCCATAGTTTCTGAGTCATTCAAGATATTCTGATGGTGGGAGAAAGAGAAAACAGGACAGGATATGCCAATCACAACAAAAAAAGTCATTTTCCATATTGTTTGCATGGTGTCAGTGCTCAGTCTTGCCATTGTATATCTTTGCTAGAAGATAAACAGTTCTAAGGAGTGTCAATATATTGATCAATTATATATAAAGATAGACTGATTACTGTCTGTACTGTCTCGAGTCTTGAGTTAGGAAGGCACTGTTGCTAGGAAGCCAGGAGCAGTGAGATTTCGACTGCAGCCGGAAAACCTGGACACACTGTGCTTCACTCTCTATATCTCTTTTTAAGTTCTCAAAGCGAGCGCATTTGTTTTTCCAATCTATATATTTTTCTTTTTTCTCTGACAGATATACAGAAAATCACCAAGGTTAATGCATGATCTTATAATATAATGTCTCAGCTTCAATTTTTAAAAAACAATTTATCCCCTGAAAAGAGCACTTGTGCCCTTGTTCCAAAGATGGTGAACCTTTTCAGCATTACATCTGGCAATTATTTTAATAAGCTGATACCAGAAAGAAGAGAATAACCTGGGGTCTTAAAACTACTCTTATGATCTAAATTGGGGTCTAAATAAGCAGCTACACTATAGGTCAAAGAAAGAACTCTGAAAATGAAACTATTCATGTCAGTAACTAAATACAAATTTGAAAGTCAATGTAATGTTTGAAAGTCAATGATAAGAATATTTTAAGTACTTTTAACCTTAAATATTTAACCTTCAGCTCCTTCCAGATATGACCTGTTTTTCTACAGGTCCTATCAGAGAGAGGATGTTTTTCAGAGCTTCTGAGCACCCAGTGATCCGGTCGGCCATGCCTTAATTCACAGACAGCCAGCTTTCCTCAGCAGAAGGCCAAAAGTGCCTCAGATCAGTGTCACAGAAGGACACTCTTATCCTGAGTTTAAAGAGGTTTTTACATTGACTTGGAAATTGTGGTTTTTCTTTTGGCTGTGGTACCTCTGCTGCAGCATTGCTGTGGCAATAAGTGGAACCTGATAACACCTGAAGAGGATATGAGGTCTGGCAGAGGAACCTGGACAAGGCTGCAAAGGCACAGGTCCCACAGGGCAAAGCTGTAATTTCCTGCAGGAGGCATAGATTCTGGCCATTTACAAAACCCATTTTCCGTTGCAAAAACATTTTCAAAGGCAAGGATTGACCAGTCATAAAATATTTTCCCAAACATTCCTTCCCAAATGTCTTCATTATTTTCACTGTCATTGATCAAAAACTCCTGCAGATCATCTTTCACTTCTATTATCAAACTCTTATCTGGAAATCCTCTATAATCTATGGGATTCTGCAGATCATCCTGGAAAACATTAGTCTACATCCTAATTTGCTCAGAGGCTCTAAAAATCACCACTGAAATAAACAACGAAAGTGGCCGAGAAAAATAATTGTCACTTTTGTTTTTATTGTTTATGTTGTGCAACACTGGGATAAGTATTGTAAAGAAGTGGAAAGAAAGAAAGGTTTGGTTAAAGCATAATTTCAAGGATATATTAATGTAGGAAAGCTTTTTTAAACTATGCAAACATGTAAAATTTGCTTTGAAGCACCTTTAGGAGAAAGTGCTGTTTTATTTATTTTATTTATAAAAATTTCCAAACCTTCAAATCATGCTCCAAAACTAACATAGCATGTCTAGATGTCTCTTTTAAAAGTTCCTCTGTAAAAGTTTGAATGTTATTATTGCATCATTTCTTTGAACAAAATTATGAGAAACTAAAGCTAAGCCAAAACAAATCATGTGTAACCTCCACAAAAGTTAATTGGAGTCTGTACATTTATTTTTAAACTATATTTTGTTGGCTCCTCTGATCCAGATGGGCCATAGGCCAAGCTGAATCCCTCAACCTTAACTGAAGCCCAATTAACTAAGATAAATTGTCAAATCACTCTGGAGAGGTGATCAGCATTATTTAATCTTCAAAGCTGAAGCTTTAGGCCAAAATAGGTGTTCCACTGAGTATCACAGAGCATGTGCTATCAAATCCAACGCTCCTTTAGCTGAAGTATTTTGTGTCATAGACATATCCCTAAAAGCTGGGAAATGTCAAAAAGTTCCTAGTGTTTCAGACCAAAGGAAAACAGCCTGTGATGGCTCTCTACACAACATAGATTTTTTTTCCCCATCTTTTCTCTGAGGACTTAATACTTTCCAGCTAACTTTTTTGTCTTTCTTAGACATATTTAACAAAAGCCCCGGTCCTGCAGCGTTGGTATTCCAGCCATTTGCTTCAGCTGCATCACTGGAGCTATACAGAGCTGAGTAAAACACTGTTTTTATTTACTTTCCCATGCATAGTTTTTGCTGTTTCCAGACTGAGGTGTTAAATACAGGCATTTTGTCAATACAGGCTCTGGGCCCTGAGCCTGCCCCTGCAAGACCAACTTTGAACCCAACTTTCTTGCCCAACCCAGGAGCTCAGGTCAATGCTGAGCTACAGGGAGCTCTGGGACTCCCTCAGACTTTGCCTTTCAGGCCTCCATGGGCACTGAGGCACACTCCCCATGGCACACTAAGGTATGTCCAATGTAAGCCACTCTCAATGGCAGGATTTTAACTCTCCCAGTGCACTGCATCACTCTTAAATATGAAATACTCCTAGCCAATTTGGAATAGAAGTGTAAATTTCTCTTGTGTTGTTTCTAGAAATCAGAGTTAAATGCCAGCTTCTCAAAAGACTGAGAAACTTTAAAGATGGTTTATCTTTGGCATTGTATCTCTGACTATACTACTTCCCTTTTAATTGTAGTTCTTGTCTCATATTTCAGTTATAAACCCATGAAGCTATGAATATCAAACATTGTAATTGGGATTTTTTTAGATAAAAAGAAGATACTATGATTCAAAGCTATAATCTTAGCTGCTTATGCTGTTTATCTCTGTGTCTATCAGGGTGAGAAGCATGTTTATCAGGATTATCTGTAGTATGGAAGGTATTGCAGCTGTTTGTCATGCATTTCAAATGCAGTCTTCTCAGCAGCAAAATCAAAATTCTGCAAGGAGCACATGTGGAAAACTATACAAAGCACCTTTGAATTTAACCCTCAAAAATCAGATTTCACTAACAGTTTCTTATGCTCAAATAACCTACAGTGTACTCCCTCTCATTATACAAATATTCACAGAAATTTTGTGTTCAGATTATTCTTCAGTGATGCATAACAGAAAAACCTATGGATGTTTTACTTTTTCAAAAATTGACAAAACTATGTTTATTGAACAGGGTTTTGAAAACTCCTCAATGTTAAAAAGCCTGGGCCCACTTTCACGTACACTTTCTACTTTCACATACACATTCTACACAAAGCCTGTAATGGATTTTTACACAGAGGATTTGTTTATGAGCATTCAAGAATGCTCAGGCTATAGAAAATTATGCTCTTGAACTCTTGGGTGAGGCATAAGGGATCCCAAGGACAATTTTTTTTCTATGAAGGTAGAAAAATGCTCTTAAACTTGCATTACTGGTTATGTGTATGGAGCAAAAAAAAACCTGTCTAGTTATGAAACAGTTCTGTTCATTTAGTAAGAATATTTGCTTTGTATAGAGAAGGTGATAAATGACAGCTGAAGTACTAACATTAATATTTATTTGGATGTGCCCTAGTAGACTAGAAGAAATTCTGAAGACAAAACAAAGTGTCAGCCTAGGTTAATAGTTATAATTAAGTCAAATGTTTCCTTTTTCCCTTTTTTTTTTTTTCCTGCTGCAGCAATGGGATTCCTTTCATCTAGCGAAGAAAAACAGAAAGCACAACATCTTTCAGTTGCCATACATTTAGGATAGAGTAGTCATCTTCTGCCTATAATGACCTCAGATGAAGGTTAGACAACTGGTTTAATCCATGGTGAGATGAATTTTATTTTCAGTGTATAAATACCACAGCTCAATATCTGAAGCCCAGAACTGTCACTGGGAGCAGAGTAAGTTGCAGATAGCTTAGGACTTCTGAACATGAGGTTGTACAGTTCAGATTAATTTTTTTTTCTGAAAAGTAAGCATATACACATGTTTTGAGAGTCTAGTTCATCATATGATATAAATAAAATGTCTAAATGCAACAATAAAATTGTGTTAAATAAAAAATTATTTTACAAGAATTTCACCAGTTAAAGTGGAACATTAAGTTTTCAGAAGAAAACTAAAACTTAAATTTAAGAAAAAAAAATAATGTTGTATTTAAAGTATTTAAAGAGAAGAATTTAAAAGACTGTTAGGTCATGAAGTCAATGTGAAGAAGGGAGATATTCAAGGCCAACTGGGTAGGTAAAGAGAAGGCTAAGGATTGAAAGGGCAATAGAGTTCTTTGAGTTAGCAGAATCGTTGTGTGGACACATTTAGGATAAGACTGGTATAAAGAACAGAGATTCAGAGAACATGAACTGTGGTGTAGGTATTTTGAGAGATCTGGGGAAGGGCAAGTCATAAAAGATGATAATGAGGATGGCATATGTAAGAGAGCAAATGTTGTATAATGCGGTACACTACTAGAGAATTCTAAAATTCAAAACTTCTCACCCTAATTACTATTCTATTAATAAGGAAAGACACATCTTAAATTGGTATATGATGTGGTAAAGGAAAGAGCTGCTTCATTTAATATGACTTGCTCTTTGCAAAGAACAAAAGCCTTTTGCCTTCATGATTAAATACTCTTCTTTTGACAAAAGCAGCCAATTAATTGCACTTATGTGGTATCCTACTGACAAAACCCAAACAGCAAATGCTCTCTGGGAGCAGACACTTTATGTAAGAGGAATAAAGGGTCTCTTATATATGTAAAGACAAATGACTTCAGTGTCAACTTCAACTCAAAACAACTCTTCCAGAGACTGAAGGCAATCATGACTCAGGGAATGGAAGGATCCAAACCCTAACAAAGAATCTTATTTGTCAAAGGAGAGATGCAATACAAATCTCTGGAACTGAAACAAAAGACATCAGTGAAACATACCTTTTAAAAAGTAAATACCATAAAAACTTGCAAATAACAAGTATTATTTTTTCCCTTTGTCCAGACTTTACATTAACAAGGTATGCTAACTCCCTGTCAGAAATATGAAAGTTCACCTCTGCTTTCTTTTGGACCTCATATGGGTGAGTACTGATTCAACTACTGAGAATAGCAAAAGGATGGTTTTAATCAGTTCTTTTCTACACCTGTTCCGGACATAATTCTTATTAAATTTATGTTCATTATTTATAGTCTATTGCAGAAAAAAAAATCTAAAATCTGACTGAAATGAGAGGGAAGAGAATGGCATTTTCCCATGCCAGACTTGAATGATATGGAAGGCAATGCTATTGAAAATGCCAGCAGCATATGCTAGCTTCAATTAGAACACGAAAGGAAAATCTGTTGCTAAAATATAACAACACACTTTGAGGACCTTAAATGTGCTTATTTAGAACTTATAGGGTTGAATATCCTTTAAAAATTCTAAATTTTGACATTTTGTTGAAGCAGTTGTTAAGTATTGGTCTTACTGTGGGAGTCTCTGAATGAAATACTGTGTCCTGTGCTTTGCAGAAATTCAGAATAGATTATCCGGCCTGAGAACCTTTCAGAATACTCTGATAAATTATTCATTAAAGTTATTGCATCTTGTCCTTCCATGTCACATTTCCCAGGTAATTGCCTACAGTAGGAATGAGATATCTGCTTTCCAGGTGGCTGGATCTGTGGACAACTGTGCTCCCTCACATGCTGGAAGGACAGTGAAGTGTAAAGAACATTGTTCCAGAGAGCATGAGGTCAATCCACGTGGCATGGCCTGAACTGTATCAAGCAAAAAAAAGGTTTCCCCTTTAGTTTCCATTGCTGCTAAACAGACCCCATACTGTTGCTGAAACAGCCACACAGCACAGTATAATCCTGTCATGGTTTAACCCCAACCAAGAAGCAAGGACCAGGCAGCCACTCATTTATTCTCCTCCTTGCTCCCCTCGTGAGGAGAACAATTGGGAAAAAAAATAAAACTCTTGGGTTGAGATCAGAACCGTTTAAGGATTAAAATATAATAAAATAAAATAAAATAAAATAAAATAAAATAAAATAAAATAAAGTAAAATATAATTTTAATGAAGAGGAGAGAGAGAGAGAGAGATGAATAAAACCCAAGAGAAACCAGTGATGCACAATATGATCACTCACCACTGACTACTACTCAGCCCACCCCTGATCAGCAATCAGCAGCTCCTGGCCAAGTCCCCTAGTTTATGTGCTGAGCATGAGTTCTATGACATGGAATATCCCTTTGTCTGGTTCTGTTAGCTGTCCAAGCTGTGTTACCCCCCAGATTCTTGTGCAGTTCCCCTCTGGCAGAGCATAAAAAGTCCCTGCCTTAGAGTAAGAACTATTTAACAAGAATTAAACCATCAGTGTGTTATTTTTATCCTTATACTAAATCCAAAACACAGCACTGTACCAACAACCAAGATGAAAATTAACCTTATCCCAGATGAAACAAGGGCAAATCCACAGGTTAAACTGATGTGAATCTCATGTAAAACCCTCGAGCACTGTTTTAAACCAGGGACAGCTCAGGAATCCTTGTTCCAGTAGTCTGGCACTCCCTTTGATGAGGCTTATTTCATTTATTGGAATTAGTTAGGAGCCACAATTCATGTCTTTGAACATTTATTGTCTTAGACACTAAAAGTGTCTTTGGAATAGTGTCAGACTTCATATCTAGGATCAGTACCTGCTATCTAGGATGTTTTCTAGGAAAAACTTTGGCTGATCTGCACAGCTTACAGAAAGTTTTTTAGAAGAACTGACAGCTGTCATGGACTGTGGCTTAATTCAAGCAGTCCTGTCCTTAATAGAGTTTATAATACAAGTGAATCTTAATTACTGATATTTTCCTATTATTTTTTATGTAAAATACACACTGTCCACTTTCTCTGTGATGCACTAATGTTTTGTGATGATAAAATGTCATTTGTTTTTAAAAGGCCCCATAAGAGTCAAAGTAGTCTTAGTTATCCTCTTCCTGGTATTATAGGGAAATTGTCATAAATTTAACATTAATTACTTTTAGTAGTCTAAAATCTAGAACAAAAAAATCAAATTTGAAGTAATTAAATAATTTTTCCCGTGAATGAATTTTTAAATGTGTCAAGTGACAGAAGAAGTTATTTCTAAGACTGGTTTAATATGACATTGCAGATGACCTTCTGGCCCTAATAGGCAGAGCCTTATTCTTGTCTGCTAACCTCTCAAGCACTCCTTTAAAGACATATTGGACAGTAAAAACAAAGAAATATTAGTGGGAATATAAACAGAAACTAGATATTCCTGTCTGAAGATACAACAGAATACTTTTAGTCAACATTTAGATAAAATAAACTCATTAAAAGATTTAAATTTTAAAATAAAATAATCTAGTTTCCAGATCTATGGCAGACAAGACTTTTAAAATATTTACCCTTTCACACAGGGGCATAACACCCCTTGAAGCAGAAGCTGCCTGAACTGCTTTGTAATTGAAAAATAAGTGTGGTCTCTCTCAATCCCTTTTCCTATGGGACATTAGCAATGGTGCTCTCCCCTGCCCCCATTCAGTGGTATAGTCTTTTTGCCTGGTTTTATTTTATTTCCTCATTTGCAAGATGTGTGTGTCATGCTAAGGATGCAAAGCTCCTGCTTTTGCATCAGTGACACCGAATGCAAAAATTATAAATTAGGCTAATCAAAAATCATTCAGAAGTCCTTTGCCTTCCCCAAAGAAAAAGGAGCTTTGAATATAATAGTCTGTAGAATATGACTAATGTTGCCATTTTTCTTCTTTCCAGTAGAAATTAAGAAAAAGGAAGAAGAATATCTTTTGTGGGAGCATATTACCAACAAAATCTTATTTAAAATATAACTCCTGTGTCATATTGAACTATCCAAATTGTTCATGGTCAGAATGTTGTAGTCAACTCCTGATTTAGGATTCTGGCCTTGTAGTTCACTTTCTCATTACTGTATCCTGAGTGTCTGCTTGGGCAGTCTCAAGATTCTGCTCCCCAAACCTCTGCAAGAACCCCTAGGAGAGAAGAAACAAGCTGAAACTTCAACCAGAGGATCAGAAAGTCTGCAACTTCAACTGCATGTGGGCTCCAGCCATCAAGTTCAAATTCAAAGTAACACCAGTCAGGAAAACAAAAGCTCTGTTTTAGTGAACATAAAGTCATGTTCAGTGCAAATCACTAGGGAGGACATGCAAATCTCACAGCAGATGACAACTCTGTTACATCTTCTGATTCAGAGACAGAAGAGAGCCAAAGAGATGAGCTTTATAATTTTAAGTAAAACAGGTTATTCTGTAACCATTTTGGAAGGAAATGATTGTTTGTTACAAATACAGTAAGGGGATGCCTCATGTGCAGAGCTACAGAGACACAAAAAAAAGAGAAACAAAGGGAAAAGAACTTAAGCATAGTCAAGCCTAAGTAGCATCCAGTGTAAAACACTGAGACAGGTCCCAGCCAAGAGAAGGATGGAGAGGATCATGGCAGCAGGGAAACAGTGCCCCCTTCAAACTGCAGCAGCTCCATCACCAAGAGGGTCTCCTCTCCAAAGGCAGGGCTCGTGCCCTGGGAAGGCAGCCAAGAAGTTGCAACAGGTGGAGAAGTTACCCCAACGTCACTGATCAAAGGACAGAGTAAAATATTGCATCTTTCTTCAAGAAAATGCAAAATTTTAAATACTTAAGAAAACCAAACCAAAAGTAGACAATCAGGGAGTTTTTAGGGAGCTTTATAATCAGCATTTTGTTCAGCAGTAAACATTTTGAATTATAAATTGGGATATCATAGGAACATAAGGTAAATGTTTTGGGGGGTTCTATAGAGAAATCAACAGCACCTTATCTGTATTTGCAGTCATGTTGCTACATCCACTCTGCCCAGGGTTCAGGATGATTATTTTTGTTCTGAATATGTGAGACTGTTCTGTAACCAAGAGACATTATGTGAGGAAATGTTGAAGATGGACATCAATAAGACAACAGAGCATGCATGTGTGTCACGCTATGTCCCAATACCACCAAATATTATGCCAAAATTAGATGTAATTAGAACAGGAATTCTGTAAGGGCAGAAGGCAGCACACTGAAGCAGTGTTGTGAAAGTTTGCAGATATCCATGTATTTGTTTCGCGTGAATTAAAGTTGTTAGTCCTTCCCTTTCAGGAACTTCCTATTTCCCCAGGAAAAAAAAATTAGATATGGACAAGAAACAGTCAGTCCTTTAATAAGGAGTACTGAGCTGCCTTGTCAGGAGGCTGCAATGACTTACTCTTTTCCAGAAGAAAAATATGTGGGATGAATTAAGACACTCCCTTCCTTCCAGGACAAAGCAGTTTCATATAATTCATACTGAATATCAAGATGAAAACTTGTCCTACCCTAGTTGTCTTCCTTTAAATTTATGGGAAAATTGCATGGTGTTCTCAGTCACTGGGAGTAAAATAAGCAATCTGGGAATGCCCAGTGAAGGTTGCCCTAAAATATCAAAATTCTCTCTATATTTTCTCTACATTATTAGGAGAGGGGAATTGACTTGGTAAACTTCATTACCAGATTTAATACTGTGAAGAGGAAGGTGAATGGATCTCATAGGCAGAAATAGGACAAATAGGCACAGAAGAGACTAAAAAGAAGTTATCAACCCAATAGAACCAGCTTGGAAAAAAAGCCACCTTGGTTTTCATGAAATACAACAGGAAATACCGGGGGAGGAAGAGTACATATAGTTTTATTATTGAATTTTCAAATAATAAAATAATTATTAAATACCAGAAAATATATATGAATCACAGTTGATGGCCGCAGCATAAATTTGATTCTGGAACTGGTATGAAAATAGCCTTCAGTGTAATGAAAAATTTTGAAATTTTAAGAATTCACACTGAGTAGAAACAAAAAAACTCAAAGACGAACAATTATGCTAAATTAGCTTGAGTATTTTATAATAATAATAATAATAATAATAATAATGATAATAATAATAATAATAAAACATAATTTCTTATTATCTTTGTATTTCTAAACAAGAATACTTTAAAACAAAAAAACCACTTGAAATTGTAAAAAAAAGTCATGATCAGACATTGAAATATCACCATATAAATATAGCTCTCATCTGTCACCAAACAGTTTGGTTCCACATGCAAATGAAATAATATGAATCAGCCATGGCCTGTTTTTTTACAGATCAGATTGCGTTCTATGCCATGAAGTAGAGGTCCAGAATACTCCTAGTGGAACATCCTTGCATAACCAAAATTAGTTCCACAGATGGCACACTGAAATAGAAAGAGACAAACATGCTCTGTGAAGGTCATAGAGCATAATGCTAACACTTCTGAGGATGACTTTTTTCAGTAGAGAATGGAACCCATCAGAGGGAGCAGAAAAACCCTGGTGAAATAATTGTGCTGCAGTCCATTTCCATTGAAAATATTCTACATCATAACATTCATTATAAGCTCCCCCCCAAAATACAAGATCTATCTCAGAAATACTGAGGCATCACATAAAAGAACCTTCCGCCTTAATGAAATGGGTAAAATCAGATATGGCTAGAATGCGTATACAGAAAACAGGCCAGTGGTGCCATTGATTTTTAGTGATCAAAGTAAAAATCAATGGATTAATGCATTTCAGTCTCAGTAAAAAACATTTTACGAGTCTTTCATTAAATACATAGTACTCTAAAATCCAATGGTCCCCTCTCTAAGTGGTCTTTTATTTCCAGAGAACTAATTAGAAATGCGTTTCTGCATTGTGAAGTGCATCTGTCCAAACTCCAACTTGCTTGAGAGCATACAGGCACAAGCTATCCTGCACAGCAAGGACAAAAAGTCATATGTGATGCGGTGGAAAAAATCCTATGACGTGATCCACCTAGTTCTGCCCATATTTCAGCCTTGCATGTACAGAGTTAGGATGACTGGAGGATATTCATGAGGACTGGGGACTATTTTGTATGATCTAAGTGAAGAAGTCTTGTAAATAGCCCAGCACTTTCATCATTCTACATTTCCTGAATCAGGAAAGAGATTCTTTCACCCATGTGATATGTTTTTCTAGTCATATTTCCTTTTATAAACCTGTAAATCATAAAAACAGGAACATGCAAAGGAAGCAGTTATTTTTAAGTAATGCTAAATACACTCATTGACAACTCTCGTTGGTGTCTCTTTTTCTGTACATCCTTG
This sequence comes from Melozone crissalis, assembly GCF_028551555.1. Lineage (NCBI taxonomy): Eukaryota > Metazoa > Chordata > Aves > Passeriformes > Passerellidae > Melozone > Melozone crissalis. Next base: position 18,933,922 of record NW_026535820.1, read on the forward strand.
CTGGATCACAAATAGCACATACAGTGCCTGATTTGGAAGATGCTTGAAAAAGGAAAAAAAGGAAAATGTAACATTGCATCATTTCAGGTCTGATGACTGTAAAAAACCAATTACTGCATTGCTGATGTATGCATCTAATGTCACAGATTTTAGAGTGCTTTAAGACATACATTAAGGAGATGTTTAGAGTAGAAAAGGACATCCAAACATATGGATTAGGAGAGACAGCAGGATTCTGGACTTTGCAAGTAAACATTTTAGTCCTGTTCCTATGAAACAATGTATCCTTCCAACAAACCTTCCGTGAGCTTAATTATGTTGCTTCTGAAATAATGGTGCGAAGTACCAAAATACTGAAGAGTAATTAACCTTGTTTTATTTTAGATTATCTTCTCAGCTCAGAATCAGAAGAAAAACAAACCCTGTGTCTCACTAGAACCTCAAGTCAATATCACATAAAGGTCCCTGACAACAGAAGAGAGTGAAGCCCTAAAAAAACATGTAGAAAGATAGAACTAACAGTATTAAAATAATAAAACAGGTCATTTTCTCAGAATAGAAGGTCTTATTTGAAAAGAACATCATTCCAGGTCTAGTGGAATCTAAGGAAAACAGAAAGTATTTAATTTCTTTTAATGGAATGTGCAGCGAGACATGGAAGTACTTTTTAAGGAGCGTGCAATTGAGGAGCAATGTGGTTCTGTATATCTTGGGGAAGGCCCTGCTTCTGTGATCTCTGCAAAGTACCATAAAAGCACCAGCAAATGAACCAAGTTTATTTGTCTCACCTGCACTGTTAGTAATAATTAAAGCGAACTTAAAGTCCATGAAAATGAATTGAACTTTGCAGGGAAGGCTGGGAAGAGCACATGTGAGAGAAAGCAGAAGAAAGCAGCCCCCTGTGGTAAGTCCTCCAGATACCTCCCTGGACAGGGTCCTCCTTTCTCTTGGGATCTTGAGCAATTTTATTTTCTCCTGATTTTGATTAGGTCAGTTTCTCTAACAGTGCAACAGTTAATTTGACAAAGAAAAAATACCTTCCTGTTCCATTGTCATTTTCATATCTTTCAACTTTGTTCACCTTTTCATGCTGCTGTCTTCAAAACAGGAGCCAAAACGAAGTTCTACCATGTTCTCATTTGGAACAAGCTCCCATTTTATCTTTCCCCTTGCACATAAAATTCCTTCTAATGCTGCTCAAACGGGAGTGTGCTGGGTTGTGCTTTTGTCACTATAGGACACAAAAATAACACAACATGAACACATAGCTCTCCTAAGGGTAAAAGAGACTATTTAATTTCTGACTCTTAACATTTTTAGATTTCTAAAAGTGACAGTGGATTTGGGGGTGACAGTGCCACCTCTCCAATGACACCGGACAGACTAACAGTCTATTAAATTTTTCCTCTGCTCTAAAAGATTGTAAACCAATAAATTATTTATATAAAGCATGTAAGAAAGTTCATTACAAGAATGTAAACATCAGAAGGCTTAGAAAATCTTAAAAAAATCAGCGAAACATTCTTTGACTCCTGCAGGAGAGGAGAGTAAGAAAGAGCTGTTGGCTTCAGTCATTAAGCTGTACCAGGACCTGAAATAACCATCTGACTGAATGATCCACAGTTTTGACCACTGAAAACAAAAGTGAACATATCAATGGAAAACAGAGTTCCCCAGAATAGAAGGAGACTGTTATGATCATCTCTTCCTATCTTGGATTCCACCAATGTTTTCTGTTCCAAACTGAAGTGGTATGTAACTTCAGGATGACACTGTGTTTAGATTTGTAATGCAGACCTTCAGTTTTGATGAGAAAATAATCTTATTTTATGCCCACTCATATTTAATGACTTAACAAATTTTATCACAGAAAGAGTGGTGTGAATGATAGAGTACTTCAGTTTGCCAGTAATTCGTGGATTTTGAAATACAGCCTAGTTCCAGATGAAAAGGAGACTGAACTTTTAAAGTTTACATCTGAAACAAAAAGTCCAGGAGTGTTGGGCAGAAAAAGATATGTTTTTCTAGTAATTGAAATACTTATATTTTACTGTTTAATTTTAAAATGTTATGAAAAAAACCCCAGAATTTTAAAATGAAGAAAGCTCTACCAAGCAAAAACTGAAAAACCTTCATCAAAAAAGTCAAATTTAGTTATTTTGACATTGTTGAAACTTTGTCCCTGCTCTTTTAAAATTAAAGCCCAGCTAAAAATGCCTCATTTCATTGAATAATTGGATTTCAACAGAGTGACATAATATGATAGAATATGCTTGTGTCTAAGTCTCTCTCAGCTTGTCTCATAAGTCCAGACTAATAGGATTCTCAAAGCAAACACCTAACAACAACCCTATGTAATTATCTGATGGGGACTTTGAAATTTACCTTCCTTACACATGTAAATCCTTCTTTTAATTTGAAGATTAAAAGGTGAAAGGTTGGAAATTTGATATCTACATTGCTCAGTGATTTGAAATGGATATATTAGAGTCTATCTGATTGCATTGTAGCAAGCTCTAGTGGCAACAATGTGAAAAATCAATAAAGCAAAAACATAAATGCAAGATCTAAACAGTAATCTGAATTGTAGGATAATCCAGTGGTAATTTAACCCTCCCTGACACTACAGTAAGGAAGTGTTTTTTTCCAAGGGTAGCATTTAAAATTTGAAATACCTTATAACTCATTTAAAAGCAGTATAAGGTACTGCAATTAAGTCCATGTTAAGATCTGCACTTACAACCTCTGTGGTACATTTTAGGAATAAAACATGCTCCTAAATTTATCCCAGTAGAAAAGGAAGAAGTCTATGTATAATATATATATATTCTAGTATATTATACAGAAGACTTTGCATAATATATATTACTGGTTCAGTGGAGTCCTTTTGATTGTTTTTTTTTAATGTATTTTGCTTTATGTGTCCCAGTAAGCTGTCCCAGCTCAATATGCCATGAACCTCCTATAAAAAGTCTCCTGGCTTTTCCTCTCTGTCCTTCTTGTATAGGCACAGATAGCAGGCATCTCCTCACAGCTGTGCCAGTTCTTTGAACCATATTACATTTTAACACTGAAACACAAAGTGTGTCCTATCCCCCCTACCTGTATTTTTTATTCCTGTTTCCGTACCAAGCAGAGTCCTCTGGCAGTTTCAGACAGAGATGTTCTCCTCACAGCATCATTCCTCCCACTGTGTTGTATCCATTGCTGAAGTGAAGTGAGCTCTCCTATGCACTGATGTTTTTAGGGTAGGTGTCTCCAGAGTGTAGATGCATTTAAAATTACTTTCATACATAGCTGAACCTGTCAACAAATGCCATGCCAGTCACACAACTGAACTGCAGTCAATCCCTCTCTGGCCTTTATTTACAAACTTTAATTATAGGTGTCTGTTTGTGGTCTGTGTCTGTCAATGTACTGCATCATCTGGCTCTTGGTACAATTAGACTAGGAATTCCCTCTACTGGAAAGTTCTTCAAGAGAAACTGTTTTGTGGTTGTCTCAAAAGTAAACTTGCACAGGACTGTTCATAAGAGCTTCATCAGTACCTGCTGGGAATTACATTTTGGAGACTCCTATGCCTTTTTTGCTCTCTCTTGCACTCATCAGAGCCTTCCACTGTGCTGCATTGCCCAAGACAGCTTGAGTGGGATTACATTAAAATTTTGGGGGAGGGAAGTGTTATAGAAGAGATGCTTTTCATCTTGTAAGACTGATCTATACACACATGTGCCTCCCCAAAAAAGAACCAAACAAACCAAAAGGAGCACAAAGCAGTGACACTAGAAATCTCAAAGTTAATGGCAGCATTTTAACATATTGATGTTTCTTTTTTTCCTTGTTTCTTTTTGCATTTCCTTTTTTTCTAAATTAAAAGCTCAACATTTCCCATGTATCAAAAATCCCAACGTTTCTAACAAACTTTCAGTATAATTCTAAGATGGATAGAAATATAACAGCAAAAACTATTGGCACAAAAAGCGAACTTACTGAAGAATTTGTTGTAGATGTTGAATTATAGTGAGTAAAGGTAAGAGTATTGTATTGGAGTGAATGTTACAATACCTGTAGAATTGTTCAGTTTTCATATTTATTAAGAAAAAAATATTGTGTATGGAGGGTGATCTCTTCAAACTTAAAGTTTAAAAGGTCACTCTGTTGTAACATTAAAAAAGTATGAAAGGTAACAAAACTTTCCATTTTTCATGAGTTAGGAAAAGTTAGTAAAGAATAAGTCAAATTGATGAATTGGCATTAAGGAATTTGGAAGTTACATTTACTGTGCTTTAGTGTGGGAAAAGTTCAATGCTAATCACTTTTGTGATTTTTTCGTGGGGAAACAATTAATTAGTATAATTTATTTCATTCAACTAAACTATGACACTAACATGCTAATAAATAAAAATGAAATGAAGTCTTCTGAAACATGAAATTAAACTAACGCCCTGAAGCTAATACTTGAGCTGGCTTTCAGCATCTTCCTTAGGAGAAAAACAGCAAGTTTATGCTATGCTTAGGGGAAAATTTATCCTGTAAATGGCTAAGATTTCTTTTTGCTTCATAGTTGGCCTGGCTCAACAGGCTCAACAGTCAGTCTTCTCTTTTTACTGATTTGGTCACTCTCTTGGTAATCCAATAAAGAAAATAGGAAGAAGAAAATATGGAAATAGTTATTGTTTTTCTCTGTCAGGTTTAAATATTATTATTTTTAACTAAAAATTCAAATATTAAATCAAATTGAGTACCCAAAAATGACTGAAATAATCCTCGAAATGCTATTTACTCTTTCTGTTCATCAAGAACAGTTGGTTCGTGAATACCATTATTTTGGAATGGTCTTTTTAAGGACAGAAACTGATTTTTGGAAAAACAAATTTCTGTCAAGGATGTCTATAAAAGACTTGTTTGTTTCAGGAAAGGGGTTGAGAGTCAGTAACCAACCCTCAACAAAATAGCAGAGCAAAGGATCTCAGAGGCTGTTGCCTCTATGATGGATGATGTCTTATTATGGATGTTTTCACTTTATAAATTTGATAGCTTTTTTTAAGCCAATCCCTTGCAATATTTTGCAATTACTGTTGTAAAATAGTCATCATCATCATCATCATCATCATCATCATCATATTATTATTATTATTATTATTATTATTATTATTATCATTATTACTATTACTTCTAGAAGAATAAGAAGATGTATACTTTTTTCAATGCTTAAAAAAGCTGTCCAAAGACAGCATTCTGGGAAGCAGGAACAACTGGGTGTGACGGTTCTGTCAGGGTGTTGTGTTTTAAACACAACCATCAACCATGCTCCATGCACCTGATCACTCACTTCTCAGCCAGTAGGACTGGGGAGAGAATTGGAAGGGTAAAAGCTGGAAAACTCATGGTTTGAGATGGAGTTTCATAGGATAAGCAAAAGACAAAAGGGAAAACAAAGCAAAAGAAAGAAAGAAAGAAAAAAAGAATGAATTCACTGCTTCCCATGGGCAGATAGGTGTTCAGCCATCTCCAGGAGAGCAGGACCCATCATGCGTAATAGGGACTTTGGAGACTAAAGCTATCACTCCAAAAACCCCCTTTCTCCTTCTTGCCTCCATTTTATATGCTGAGCATGGTGTCATATGGTCTGGAATAATCCTTTGGTCAGTTTGGGCCCCCTGTCTCAGCTATGTCCCCTCCCAACTTCCTTGCCAGCATTGCAATATGAAAAGCAGAAAGGGCTTTCCATAAGCCCTGTTCATCTCTTAACAAAAGCAAACAAAGCAAAAACATCTCTGTAATATTAATCCCTTTGCTAGCCACTGTGAAAAAAATTACCCTTGATCACCATGAAGAAAATGATCTCTGGAACAATGAGAATGACACACATAAACACAAATTAAGCTCAACATGCTTCCATCAACATTATTTCATATTTAGGGAAATGCAATTAGGTAGGGATGCAACTAGGTGAGGGATGCAGGGAATAGAAGTCACCAGCTTTCCATCCCAAAGCCCTTCAGAGTATTTGCTGATGACCAAAAAAAAGCCTGAATGTGAAGTCATGGGTGAGCTGCACAAAGATGAGGTAAACTGAAAGAATGCATTTAACTGCCAATTTTACCTCTGTCGTTATTACCTGGAAGATCTCATCTGCCTAATTCAATGTCTTTAAACACACTAAGGAGAGAAGAAAAAGTAGGTTGTTTCATAAACTTATCTTCATCTGCTGGTGCCTGCTGGGAGCACCTTTCTGTATTGCCAGATTATGTTGCCAGAAAACAAAATCTTTTAAGCCTACTTTATCTGATTTAATTTTCTCCTCAGTTATTGTCTTATAAATCAGAATTTATTTTCAGGCATCTCATCTACAGAAATGCTAAAAATATGAGCCAGACTTTAAAAAGTATTTCTGCCTGTGACTTTAGAAAGGCAGATGGGAATAGTTATTGGAGTGAAAGGCTTTTTGCTCATCTCTTCCCCTTCTTTGACACTGCAGAGTTCTGTGTCACAATCCACTTGCTGTGTAAACTTCCAGTCACCACAGCCCCCACCTTGACTGTTTGAAACAGCAATTTTGGCATTTTCCTAATGAATTTATCCCTCCTGCAACTATTCACATGTTTTCCTCTCATCAAGCACTCATTCTGACTGTTTCTTTTTACTCTTTTTTACCTGCATTAGCTATAAGCTTTCTCCTTTATGCCTCAACTATCAGTATTCACACATACATGCACAGACACATTTATACATATATAGACATACAACTATATACAACTGTGTATCAACAAGTAGAGCTGAAAAACTGAAATGGCTTTTTGTGGAGAGGAAGGGTGGCAGAGTTTGGGTCTGTAAATTCAAATATCCCTGCCCAAGCTATACAGTCAATATATAATAATCAAGATGAGCAAACTTAATTTATAGGTTAAACCCAAATTCTGCCAAGGGAATCTGAAATATTCATAAATTATGATAAAGGGAGGGTTGGACAGGGGTGGAAAATGCTGGGAATTAGGTCCCAGCATTGTGATTTGTTTACTACAATTTGTTTTCTATGAATATCATAATTTCATAGCAGTCTGCTGAATTCAATAAGTTTACTGTTGTGTAAATAATGTGTGCATTAGGTGACAGGGGCACAGTTCAGGTCTCACTTAATCTTTAGCATGATTAAGATTTTGCTTTTACAAAACCTTCATGTATTAAATTCACATCCTATCCATATGGACATTAAAAGAACAAATCCAACTCAAAAAATTAAATCACATGACAAAATACAACAGCAACAACAACAATGACAACAATATCTTGATAGTTTATGGTAGGAATTTTTTTAGGTAACATTGCTATTTCTGCTATGCTCACAGATACAGAAATAAGTAAGCAAATATGATTTAGTCTGAGTACTCCTAGAAACATTTTTCAGCCATTTTATGGGTTTGAGTTGCATGGTAGCATGTGCTAAGAACTGGACATCCATCCTTGTGTCCTATCATTTTCCATTACTGATAATTAATAGACATAGACCACAGCTCTTGTTTACATTCTTTGGTTTAAGGTCCACATGAAACAGCTGACAGTAGATTAATTAATTGTGAATGATTAATGAAATAGTCATTGTAATTAATATTTTGTTCTGTCCTGTGATTTTCCTTTCAGATTTATAACCCAATGAAGACCAATCTGACTTCAAGTACCTTTTCTGAACTTAAAAATGCAATCAAATAAGAAGAAAACCAGCAGCTGCTCCCCACTGAACAGTAATCACCACATTAAAAATTAAGCTAAGCAATATTCCATTCCTGATATAAATATCAGTCATCTTCAGCTCCATTTCTCCCCCAAAACTCACTAAGCAACCAGGCCTTGCAGCAAACAGTGACATGAAACAGTGACATCACATTAAAATGCAGAGAAATATTCAAACTCCTAAAGCTTAATTAACAAAAAGACAACAAGAAAACCTGTTTTTTTCTTTAAAAGGAAACAAAACAAATAAACCAAGTGGTACAGTGGCACTTAGCTCTGACTCATTTCTTCAATAAACCTACCTAAAAAATGTTTCTGTGCTTTCCTCAGCACATTGAGGGGACGAAAATGTCCCTGCTGGTCCATGCACTGATGACCAAGGGATCCTGTCACTAGTGTGACACATTGTCACCCATGACCCACTGACTGTCACCATCCAGGGATGCTGAATCTTGCAATGCCAGAAGCCAAGCCTCAGAGTTACTGGCTCTGCCCTAACTTTGTGGACAGTCCTTGCATTCCCAGCAAACTCATGACTTCCTTCCTCCTCCCACCAGCCTCTTTCCCTTCCATCCACCGTGCCCTCACTCCGTGCTTGCTGTCCCTTCTGATCTGATCTCTGCCACCACACCACAGTACTGTCATTATTTCCCTCTACTGGTGCCACAATCCATGCACAAAGTCCCACATTATGCTGTTGCATATGATTTCCATCAAGCGATTCTAATTTATTTTTCTTTTTCAACACAATGTGAAACATTTCTTTCAGTTTAGCTATTTCATTATTGTGGTTGTAACCCTTTGGCCTGTACACTCAGAACCTGTCATTCTTCAAAATGGGTAACAGACCTTATGTTCCTTGTACAGCTATTGGTTTCCTAGAATATACATGTTTTTCCTTCATTTTCACAGCAGCCTCCAGTGTCCTGGGCAATGCTCGACATCTGTTATAAACCATTTCTCTCAAAAAATGGCTTTATACAGACCAAACATTCAAATGTTGCCTCTAAAGGAGAGCCTGTTGGTGTTAATTCCATGCTATTTATACTCAGGTATCTGCTAGGAGGTTATTGTCATTTGGGGACTTGCTTATTGCTCTTCCTGGAGTATGAGGTTTTATGGTAAGTACAAGTTGGCGTTATTGATATCTTAAAAAACAATCTGTCAAAGAGAGGATGCTACACCCATATCAGGTAAAAGCAATCCACACATTAAAAAGTTAGTGAAATAAAGTTTTCTTGTATCAATTCTCTTATTATTCTTTTGACCGACTTGTATAATTTCTAAAATTAAAATTGTTACTACTAATAATATTTTGGAGATTTGAATCATGTCTATTTCAACTATACTGATGATGTTTAACTACAATTAAAATAAGTGACTTGCACAAGCTTTCTTTCAGTTTACTTCTAAAATCTTCATGGATCACACCATAAAAGTGATATATAACCAGTTTTCTTCTATAAAGTTTCATGTGGAATATTTGCAACATTGAAAACAACTTCTGCAAGTTACTAATTCATAGTATCATGAAGGAAGAAATAGCTGGCAAAACCAGCTAGTTTTTTTTGTCAATATGGATCTTAACAAGATTCCCAAATAAATGTAAAGTTTTTTTGTTACAATGCAAATCTAATTTTTTCATTGTAAATATTTCCTAGTGTAGATCAAGCAAAAAATTTCATCCATTATATTTGTTTATCAGTCATCTCTTCCCTGGACCTTATAATATGCAGTTGAAATTCTGATCCAGGCAAAATTCAGTATGTGATCACTCTGGCGACATATTTTCTATTAAATAATCAGCAGGTAAAGAACAGAAATAGTTTTGTCAGCAGGCTTTCCTTTTTCTGAGGGCCAGGTCAGAGCTATACTTCCTTCTGTTTATCTTCAAAACAAAATGTACACAATCATCAAGAACAGTTCAGGGAAAGGCCATAGAAATGGTCAAAATGCTGAAAACTTTAGGTGCAGGAAAAGATTGAACAGTGATTCTTCAGGCAGGAGAAAAGCAGGTAAGCTCCACAACTGCAGGAGAGTAATTTGTTTTCTCACTTCTGTGAGAATTTCTGTAACTATGAGAGAAAGAGAAAAATATTTTTCCCCCTCAGAGTCTTTCTGCTCTACTTCTTGCAAGAAAGTACCTTTGGGAGCCTGTGCAATTGCTGGTGAGAAGCAGCCCATGCCAGAGAATGGTCTGGGTAAACTCGGAACAGCTGCATGCACACCCTGTCTGGATCCCCAGGTGTTCAACATGGTCCTCCAGATAAATCTGAGCCAGGAGTGAAGACAATAAGTTAGCTGGCACAGTCAGTCTGTAAATCAGGATTAGATCTCATCTCAGGAAGTCGGACAAGTAATTTCTTCACCAGCAGTAGAAGGGAAAGCCACAGTCTGCTCTGTGTTTGGCTACCACCTATATAATTGTAGCAGTTCTTGTTTATTTTTAAAAGCTGTGAAAAGTCAGTCTCTTCTAATTTGAGGATACAGGATCAACTGTTTTCCTGGCAGTTTTCTTGCTTAAGAGAATATAATCCTCTTTAATTTTGCTTGATGTTCTCTAATAATGAGACTCTTTTTGAATCACTAGGTATCAAGTGACACAGAAAATCAAAATATTCACCATGGGAGTAGTAGGTTTTCCATTTAAGTAAATTTTCCAGCTCTGATGTGTCCAATATCTGATTTTCCAGAAAAAAAAGGCAGGATTTTGCTCAGAAATGGTGAATCTAAACTAGAAAATGTGCAGAAATGGCTACAAAAATTTTCATAGGGAGGAGAATCTCCCTTCAAATACAGAAACATAGCTTTTTGAAGAATATGACTGCATACCACAATGTATTAGGATTATGAATACAAGGGCTAGGGGAGAACTGTTTGCACAAATAGGATAAATTATGTGGCAGTTTTATGCTACTTATTTTCAACAATATGCTAACAACATTAATGAAATATACAGAAAGTGTTGTCCATATCAGGAATGAAAAGAAATGAGAGAGACATGTATATTGATAAGCATTCAGAACAAAATGTTGAGCTTGTTTGTAGGAAAAAATGTCAGAGATGTATTTATTGGATAAATTTTGGGCAGTGAGGTACATATTTACATGGGCTTCTGTTCTTTAAGGACCTAATGGGGGGAAAGGACTTTGTACACAGGCAAAAATGTATTTTGAGAGAGTAACTTTGATAGCAGTGAGGTATTTGCATCAGCAGTGCCCAGGACTACATGTGAACTTGTTTCCAAGGGAGACAGGATGTTTTCCAAGAAGAATATCATCACACCTTGAAATAGCAATAGACTCCCCTTGCAGAGTAAGAGAGAACAGCCAAGAACAGCTTGACCTTTATGGGGGCTGTTAGGCGATAAAGCTGCATTTATTTACCTACTTGCTCTTGGTTGTGTAAGAGAAAGCGTGATCCCTTATTTGAAGAACTTTGCACAGACCCCAAATCACAGATACAAAACATCTGTTTGCCTTCAGACTTCAGCTATAAACTCCAGCAAAGACTTCTCTTTGCTAGCAAAGTGCTTTGGCTTTTGCAGCTGCTCTTTGGGAGTAGCAAACCTTCCTGGCTGGCAGCAGGCAGAGAAAGCATCGAGTGCTTGTTTGTGTGACTGCTGAGGGGAACACAGACTTTGCACCTGTCTTCTGACAGGGTTCCTATGGAGTTAGGGACCTCACAATGATAGTGGAACCCTGGAAAAAGTTAAAGATAGAATCTAAAATGTTAGGCTTTGTGCTTTCCCATATCAACTGCACCTGAGTAAGCAGTATGATAAATTATATAATTATTAGATGTCATGATTGTTTAGTAATTAAATGTAATTATTATATAACCATAAGAAGAATAGTGAGAAACTATGTTGGAAATTCAGAGAGGGGCTAAATTTATGTATACAATAGAACAATATAAGTTTAATAATTAACATGAAAGTTATGGAATGATAGAGTATAAAACATGATCATTTCGGATGTATGGTCGGAGTCAGATTTGGGTTGAATATACCCCGATTCCCAGAGCTCTTAATAAAAAGCACCGCATATAATCCCCCGTGATTATGTGTTTTTGAACGCTAACAACAAAACAGGTAGCACTCAGAATCCTGCATTCTGAATGAAGTAGAGCATGATGTGATGCATCCTTACTTATCCTTAACAAAATTTATCTCTGAGACTCTAAGGAGTTATAATCATATCTGTCTAAATCAATTGTCTAATTGTCTTTCCTTTATGTACTTGTATATAAAATAAAGGTACAATAATGTGTTAAATCTAAAAATAACTTACAGCGAACTGCAGCCCCTTTAAACCATGCATAAAATGGGGCAATGTATAAGCTATGGATTACATCGGCTTCTTCAGCTTTGACAAGTGAGGGCTGAGTTGAAAAATAGAGAGAGGGCAACATTCTCCTTAAAAATTGTCGACTTAAAAAGAAACAGGGACTCTGGGGCAAAGCAAGTACAATAAAATGTGGGAGGCTACTCAGTCCCTCCGTTCCAGGACAAAATGTGCTCTGTTCCTCCCTGGAAGAAATTTTTCCGACCTGGTTTAAAAATTCTCAGGGCAGGAGGTTTAGCATCTTCTGCAGGGAGCTTGTTTCAATGTTTCACCTCCTTAACAGATAAAAAGGTGTTTCTAGTCTGCAACTCACTTCATGGTTGAAACAGACAACCAGAAACAGCATGAGAGGATGGATTCAGTGACACAAGCTGAGTTTTTGTACAGACAGGTTTTCATCCATCTGAAATGGATGAATTACTCGGAGTAAGAGCAAAGTGAACTGAGCTCTTGTCCTGTCCCTCTTCTATATACCCCTGAAGTCCCCATCTCCTTCATGATCTCTGTGACCTACACAGTATAAGAATGTGAGAGTTAGCCCATGAGGTCAGAGCTCCTTCCAGCCTTTATCCTCTCCCCATCACCTGCAGCATGCGCCATATGAAGAATATATGACCGAGGCAAGTGCACACTGACGTGGCCCCCAGGGAATCATTTCATTTTCCATCAATCTGTATTTCAGTGAACAAGGGTTTTGAACTTGTGGGATTTTGTCATTGATGCATTTTTCTTCTATTAATTTAACTGCTTTCAGAGTGCCTGTGCAACATCTTTGTAACAATGTGTTTCATGGCTTCACCACCCAGTGAGTGGATAAATATCACAGATTCACAGCATCATAGAATGGTTTGGATTGGGAGACCTCAAATGTCATCTAGTTCTAACCCCCCTGCCATAGACAGGGATGCCACTAGGTCAAGTTGCTCAGGGCCCCATCCAACCGGGTCTTGACCTTCTATGGATGAGGCATCCACAACTTCTCTGGACAACCTGCTTCAGTGCCTCGCTACCCTCTAAGGAAATATCCCCTTTTTTGTTCTGATCTTGCTGCCTGTTTCTTTCCTACAGAGGAGCTACAGCTTCAGGAGGTTGGCAGAAGAGAGGAGAAGAGTCACATCTAAAATAAGGTAGGCTTGTCTGTTTTCTTATGCTGAATTATCCTGCGCAGAGACAATAATTCTCTTGTCATGGCACTTGCTCACATAAAAATTTCAATTAGCCACTTATTTGCAAATAGAGGTATTTCTAACATGACAAGATATCTTTTGAGGATGTATGACTGGGATATTAGTCTTCTTCACCTTAACAACAAAAAGAAAACATCTATGGTATCTTCTTCATTGATGGCCGTCTAAGTCATAGTTTGGAAAGGCAAGAGTGTGTCTGAGAGACTTTTAAGCCTGTTTAGTCACGGTATTGCTGCAACCCATGCTTATAACTTGTGGGAAGTGGCATGTGAAACTAGACTGGCAAAGCAGAACGGGTACAGCTAAAAATATTCTGCTGTGATTAATGGCTGGATTAATGGTTTGACAAAGATGGCTCAAAACCCGAAGAGCGTCTCCAGAAACACGGGTCCAGAAGTCACGGTGATTCATTGCCCTGAAGGTCAACGAGAGTCTAAACATGTGGTAATCAGTTCTGCCTGTAAGATTGCTGTGGCATGATGGAAAACTGCCCTTCCATCCAATTCACCTCTGACCATTATCAGAGAGGTTCAGCTGCAGACACAGATACCTCACTGTTGACTACAGCAGCTGCTGAATGGTTGGGATCACACTTAAGCAGCTAACTTTGGTGTTTTGAGGTTAGGAACATTTTTCAATTATTTTTTTTTAAGCAAAACTTGGCCATGCATCTAAAAGAGTGTGAGTTTTGTTCTTTCTATTTGCAGAAGGAATCAAGTTTTTTGTATTCTCTTTTGGCTGTAAACTCATTGGAAGCCTGAATTCATGAATAATTTAAAATTTGAATTGCATCTGCTTTACTGTAAGTCTTTCTCTCTATGCACATTATGATCTCACCCAGAATTAAGCTTGCTATGTGCAAGAAATAAAAAGAAACATAACAAAATTATGTAATTATCTCAAAAATTTTAAAGTTATAGATTTCTCATAACTGCCTTGACATTTTCTATAAACATTAAAAATCATAGGACTAACTTTATGGTTTTAAATTCTTCTTGAAATGCAAAACTATTATAGTACCTATTGTTATCTAGCATTAAACAATGACTTTAGGTTAAATAACACTTTTCTTCAATAATGTATACAGATCCCATTCCAATACTTCTACTCAGAGGCAAAAGCACATAATTAGCCTTGCCTGGTAGAGACATTGTGCTACTTTCAGGCTTTTTAAAATTAAAGTTATACCATAAAATATGTTTAAATATAGCAGTCATCATCTGTGACATCAGGGAAAAAAATCAGTTTCTAGACTATAAAAGACCTTCTAAAAAAGCAACACACAGATCTCATTAATTTTGAAGGGAACTAAACACCTCTATTTTTTTTTTAATCCAGCTATGAGTCAGTGCTTTGTGAAAGTCATTGCTGAATACTTTCTGCAAGTTGAAGTTGTTCTCAGATCCTTCACTGAGCCCATTTACTCCACATAGCCTCTAAGTATTCATTTAAATCACAGTAAGCAAAGTGAAGAGCACACTCTTAGTGCAAATTATCAGAAAAATAATTACAGGCTTTTCAAGACTTGCAAATATTTTTGGGACTAGAAAGAAAGTGGCCTATTACTACTTTACATAATGTGTATTTACAGCAAAACAGCTTATTTCATGGACTGTTTGACTGTCTCTCTCTAAAGAAATAAATAAATACATACAGTGGTGTATATTTACCCAAGATGTACAAGTATTAATCCAAATTGAAATTTACTCTAAATTTGACTTCACATAGAGTTTAGTGAAGTTTTACTCTTCTGTAAGGAAAACCCCACTGCTGTGAAAGTGATATTTAATATCCCTATTTGCTCTAGGGTTATCAATAGAATACGAAAGTCACTCCATCCTTCAAAATAATGTTAAGTAGTCTTTTCTGAAAATTCCTTCAATTGTTTTCAATTAAAAATGCCCATTGACACTGATAGCAGGCAACTTAAAAGAAAGTAATTTTGACCATCACAGATAGAAACCAGTTCAGGATAATCTTGGGTGAATAAGAAAAAGTGAGAAAAGTGAAAGTGAAAAAGCTGAAAATGCACCTGCTAGCTAAATTCCATGTGGAGATGGGTTATTCTGTCAGAATGTGAAAATTTGAGGTCCACGCTTTCATCACACATGAGGGGTGTTAGATTTCAGTGTTCACAGTATCAATGGACTATTCTTTCTCCTGTTGTTGTGGTCATTTAATAGAGCATGTATTTTCGCTTGCCATTAAGCCTAACACTCCTAAGGCAATGCCCTCCTGACAATCCAAAATTATTTTTAAAAATGCAAATGATGGTTCTCTTATCATATTCTGAGAAACTTGAGAAATTTAGTTCTGAGAAGCTACCAAATCCAGTAGCATTCCTCATTTTAACTGCAGAAAATAGGACAGACTACCACATTCTCAAAGGAAAGATTTTAAAGAGTAATCATATAATTGAGGAGGTAGTAGTACCTACACACACTACATCACTTTCTTATTGTCCATATCTCTTGTACCCTGGACAAATATTCCAGGTGGGAAACTGGAAAATATTATTCCAAGGAGAAACACAGAAATGAGAGATGGCCTAGTAGAAAGCTGCATTAGGGAAAATGCCATTTCTTGCTTGAGGTTGCTCTCATATAAGAAAAGGCTGTAATTGTTGCTGTAGGTGTATTATCATTGCCTCCACTGCCCTGGGGAAGACAGTGGAGAGTAATGAAATCTAATTAAAAAGAACAGACTTTTTTGTCTTGAACTAAAAAAAAAAAAATTGTGCTGGGGGGAGATAATTTGAAACAAGTGAGCATCAGCAAGTGTCATTTCCTCTTCCTCTGCTCCAGCCAAACCACCAGATCTTGTGATTCTGACATTTCCAGAGGCACAACTGGCTGTAGAGCTGGTGAAGGGGAAAGTGGGTTCTGTCCCCAGGAACTCATTGTAATGCAGAGGAATTGCTCCATGCAAGACAACACCACTACAGTTTAATGCAGGTTGTAATTCTGTATTCCCAACATGGTATATTTGGGGCCATTAAAGAAAAAAGAGCAAATTTGATGTAAGTAGTACAGCATGTCTGGCAAGAAGGGCAGTTGTCTGCACCAAGGCATGCAGGCTTCTGAACACCCATAAATAAGGGGTCTTCCCTTCCCTTTCAGGCCCAGAGCAGCCAGGGGAGAATTCTCACAATCCAGCAGTGCCCCCAGCATGTGTGTCTGTGAGTGCGTGTGTGGAGGGGGTGGCTCCTTTTGCTGTCCCTCGAGAGAGCAGCACTCTGCCAGCAGTGTGTTATGACATCTGTTTTTACAAACCCAATAATGCTCAGCATGCTGAGAAGCCAGGGCAGTTTTGATGGATGAACCCACTATAGCAGCACGATAACATTCTGCGCGCATGCACGAGGGATTAGGCAAGACACCAGCCCACTTCAGCGAGGTCAGGCTGTGCTCAGAATCTGAAAGGATGTAATATTAATGTCTATCTAATTGGTGAATTTGTCAATGCAGTGTTGCCATTAAACAGCCAGCCATCTGGACCCCAAGGTTTATGTGAGCACAGCTGATTGTCAAAACAATGGCATTTCACTGACCTTAAGAAATGTAATTAAACTGTTGTATTTCTTTCCATGCAGTAAAGGTACACAAACTGATAGTTAAGAATAAGGTTGTTGTAAGGGCTGCTGCTTCTGTTTTGTACAGTGTAAAATCATTTTTACATAGACACATATTCCTGGTAAATCTAAAATAACACATGGAACTGCACCGACACTTTGAGCAAGTCACGTTTCCTTGCTGTGTGCCACACAACAACATACAGAGGAGATTTTTCTAGAAAATAGCACTCTGTAATTCCATTCATCCTTTTTACTTATTACTTATTTACTTATTTAGCTTATTTAGGACATTCATTGTTCAAAGAGCAGATCAGAAGCTGTTACAGTATCAACTCAGTATCTCTTCCCTTACTATTATTTTAACCATTGTTTTATAATGCATTGAACATCATCTTAACACAGGTTATTATTGCTCCTAGCCAGACTGAGAGGTCGGTTGAGAACTTCAGTGCTCTCGTGGTTGCAAACCTTCCTTTAATTTCCATCTTAATATTATTCATGGCCAGCTCATACTCCTTTGTTCTTATGCCAACATTGCCTTTTAGTTTAAACAGCTCTTCCCTAGTGTTTACCCTCCCTGTGAATTTATAGAATGCAATCACTTTCTCTCAGCTTTCTTTCTGCTAGAATGAAACACACTTTCTCAAATCTCATAAAATACCCTGGCTGTTCTCCTGGACATGTTTTCTCCTCTGCTCCTTTGACACCGTGAGTTCACATTCCTTGAATGGGGGAAGCAGGGATGCAAGCAGCATTCCACATTATCTCCAGCAGATGCCCTAAAGAATGACAATGATATTGTGTTTCCTTGCTAGAAATCTTCCATGTAAGATGACTTTTGCTTCCTCATAGCAGCTTCTCACAGCCATTTCCTCATCCTGCTGGCCAGCTGGAACACAAACTCATCCTCTGTAGTCGAGTTTGCTTCTGTAGAGGGCCTGTAGACCTTAGCAGCTTTTATAAGATTTCCAGTGCTTCACCTTGTGCTTTTTACAGTGGGATTTTCTTTGTGCTGGTCTTTAAAGCCACTTAGACCTTTTTTTAAGGTGTTCTGTTTTTCTTTTTGCCAGTGACTTTCAAGTGGGGTTCTCACAAATTATATCAGCAAATTCATCTGGTTTTGTGAAGGACAGTAAGGAGTATAAGAGGGGTTTCTGTGACTTTCTTACAACATACCTTTGTGCTACCTCTTGTGTCTTCCCCTTAAGACCTCTTCTTACACACCTTATGTGTAAGAACACCTCATGTCTTTGATAATGATTTTTCACCAAATATCACATCAGCTATTTTGTTGAAGATAAATAAGATGTACTATTACTCAGGAGTTTAGAAAATGAAATATTTTTATTAATTTAGAATTATTATTTCTGTTTTTAGACATTTTATTTTATTTTGCTTCCATCTCCACTGTAATTATTTCTTTCAAAATATATTTAAAAGCTTCATATGATACTGAAGTCTAAGTGGCAGACTCAGTGTGTCATATCTTTGTTGGTTTTTGAGGAGGGTTTTTTTGATGTAAAAATTATACAGTTACTATTCTTTGGTCATGTGGTGCTGCTCCAAATTTGATAATTCATTTTTTAATATTGCATTATCTGGAGTTCGGTTCCTTCCCATTACTCTGCCACCTTTTGGGAAGCTTATAAGCTATTTCCCTTGAGCTTGCTGTATGTAGTGAGTGCATACCAATGGGAAATGTTCAACCTGAACAAGAACAAATACATTGAATTACTCCATCATTTTCTATTGTGCCAAGATGAGGTTAAAATAAATATAAGCAAGAAGTTTCTAAAGTAACTCAACTGCAGACTGCATGAAAATACAATAAAATAGCCCTGCAGCACATGAAGATGATACAGGTATTTATAAAATGCGTCAAAAACACAACCTCACTGATGTGCTGCTTTTGCCATAGTGTGTAAGGTGGAGAGAAATGCTTTCAAATGCTCACTGGGCAAAGCCTGTATGGCAGGCTTATTGTTCTGTCACTTGTGAATAAAGCACCAACTGCAACTTCTGGTGACGTTTGTTTCACTGACAGCTCATCTTTTAGTACCAGAAGCTTCTATAATATGAAACTCCCATCCTGCAGTTGCTATCATGTCAGTGCTTAAATCTACTGCATGTACATGAGCATATCCTTCTTCAAACTGTACCATAGGAAGTTGGTGAGCAAATGTTTGATACTTTTGTACCCTCTGCTAGCTGCAAAGGACTGATATTGTTTCAGTCCAGTGGGTCAGTCCTGCACATTTGTAATGCGTCACTGGTAGAGTGTGACAAAGCGATTTGAAATCAGACACTGATTAAAATGCCTGATCACATACCAGGAATATTGTTGGTTAGAACAAAGTTTTCTCCACTGTGAATCATTCCCACAAAGCTGACTGTCTTGAAGGTTAGTTGTAGTACATTTTTTAAATCCCAGTCCACCGAAAATGAACTGCAGACACATTTCTCATCAGTGAATTAATTATCCTGTGGAGATCAGCCAGTGAGTGCTAGAACATGCTATTTAACCACCTTTGGGAAATTGGATCCTTTTTTCAAATTCACATCAGCTCTTTATTAACATGGAGTTTGGTGGTGGGAATGGGGCTTGTGATAAAGGTCAGAGCTGCTCATTAGAAAGCTAAATGAAATGTGGTAATGTGGTTCATTCCTCTAACACTACAGCTTATGCAAATGAAAAGATAAACATGGATATCCAAAAGGAGGGCAGTTGACTACATGGATATCCAAAAGGAGGGCAGTTGTACTTTATGTTACTCTCAAGTGCACATTATTAAAATACTTTGCAACAGCCCTTCCAATAATACCGAATTACTTCAGGTAGGAACTACTGCACAGGCTAGTTGGATTTTTGCCTCTGAGAAGAAGTGTCAAGATTAAGTGTTCGAGACAGTACAAACAGATGTGAGAAGGAACTTTCTGCTCTCAGTGACAGAAGCAGAAAACCATTTGCTCCAAAACTTGAGTGCAGGACAAGAACAATTGGGTGGTATTGGGTTATGCCCATAAACACTGAATTTCTCAGCATCTGGGCTGTTGCAGCCCTGGAGGAAAGATAGATGACAGCTTTCAGTGTCTTTAGCATTCACAGAAGTTAATATTGTCCTGTTACTGAGTCAGTAGTCCACGAGGATCCAGACCTGCTTTATTTGCTTGCTGGCTGTCAATGTAGTTAGGGGTATCAGGCCTCAAGCAAGAGCTTGATGTGCACCGTGGAGCCTGGATGGCTGCACAAGGGAGCTCAGAGGGTTCTCAGAAAAACCTACTATAGCTTTTGACACTGGATCTAATCTCTTGCTGGTAAATATTGATGTTGGTACTGACACCAGTTTACCTGCTCTGAATAATGTTTTTTGAAGCAGGAACCTTGATGAAGTCCCACATAAGTGCTGCTGGGGAGTAGCTACCCCCAGGCCTCCCGTATTGGAAGCACAAATACTCTGGATAAAAATATAAATAAATATTAAAATATTACAAATATGGAAGATGGCAACACAGGAAAACAATGTATTTTCGCTTTCATACTGGGCCAAATCCCTGGAAACTCTAATCATGGGAATAGGTCCTACCTGGAGGACTGACAGGGGTTACTGCAGCAGAACTACTCCCTGAGGAAGGTAAAGTCACAGGTGTGTGAGTTGTGAGAAAGAGTCCTTTTACAGGGCTGATTCCAGTGCTTTACACTAACCCTTCACTGTCTCCCCTCTCTAATTTGTTTCAGTGTCTGACAGCTTGTTGACAGCTCATTAGGAAAAAAAAAAAACCACATGTGACCAAAGCACTCAGGGCAAGTAGGGAGATCTGCTCTCTAATTGTGAGATGTACTGAAATCTGAACCAGATGTGGCACTGCAAATCAGAAACCAGCCCAATTAGCATGTTTAGTAAAATACTTTAAAATTTATTTAAATTATTAGCTGGTATAAAATGTAATAATAGTAGCAGCTTTTGTGGGAGTCTAAGTCATAATAAGTGTCAAATCAAAGGAAACCAGAGAGGTTTTTGGATTTCTTTTTCCTAAAAGAAGATATGGTGCAATATCAATGGCTTAAACCATGTCAGCTCTGTCATTGAACAGGAGCCATTTGTGGGCAGGTGCCTCTGGTCTCACCCCAGACTCCAATCAGCACTGAATGAGAACTTCAGACTTATAGCAAAACCAGAGCTGTAGTAAGCACTGTAAAATTCACATTTCACTCTTTGGATTTTTTTCTTTTGACACTGGTTAAATTTAAATTAACCATTTGGGCTTATATTTCTAGGTTCAGATTGGCAATTCTGTTCATTAGGCTCTGTTCTCAAAGAGAATTCTTGAATTAAGGGTGTCAGGTTTTCCTAGTATAATGTAGACACTACAAATCAAATTGCTAGATTTGAAGCTTCTCTGTGGAATTGCTGCATCCTTAATCAGAAGGAAGTCTTTCTGAATTTGTTTTCCATGTCTGAGAATTGGGAAGACAGGCAGCTCTTCATGCAATGAAAAACTCGTCTTTTTTTACTTTGCAATATTTTCGAATTCAACACACTTACTGAAACATCAAAGCAAACACCCAGGCTAGGAGGGATTCAATATATACATGCAAACAAAGGCATGCAGCTTAGGTGCATTAGGAAATATTTGTAACTTCTGCTGAGCAAAGACAAGCTGGCAGAATGTTTTATGTACCCTTCTAGATGATGTGTTTATGTCATGGAAATAACAGTCAGGGGGTAAGATGCAGGTAGTATTTTCCAGCCCTGTACTCAACAAAAAGAGAAATCCTTGCACAGGGCTGAACTAAATTCTAACCTGTGTACACCATGGGGTAGATTCACCCATCTATCTCCCCCACAAGCTTCCCTCAGAGTCCCAGTTGTGGACTGACCATTTGTTTTTAAAAGTCTTTTAATTATTTTCAAAATACTTGGTGGAAGGCATGGGAATGCAGAATTTTCTGTTTGAATAAATTTAGAAGAAAAAGACCTCTGTGAATAACAGCTAGTGCTTCATCTAAGGACACTAAGGCCTTTAGAGCTATAAAAGTGGAAAAGCACATTTTGCAAAGAAAACTCTGTAGAAAAAGACTACAATGAAACAATGGCTTTCACTTTTAAATCCAAGAGCGTGATAACCTGAATAAAGTCACTCAGAACAAGTATGTTCTGAGTATGTATATCAAACAAGATGACATCAGGACAATCATCTCACTATAAAGTATAACTTCTTAAACAACATAACTAAAAGCTCTGTGCACACATTGTTAGTTTACTGGAGCCAAAATAATGTTTGAAATTAACATTACTGTCCTCTGCACTTCATTCCTTTAATCTTTTTACCAGCTCTTGAACATTATTTTCTTCTTGCTTTTAGAATGAGTGTAAATATTCTCCTTTATGTTCTGCAGCTAAATGAGCTACAAAAGCCTGCTTTTGTCGCTTCATGGGTAATTGATCTGCATGATGCACAATTTCATAGAACATATTTTTTAAATCCTGCAGCAATTGCATTTATGTGACTGTCCATGCATTTGGCAGAACAGGGGATTTTTGCACTTTATTGCTGGCACTGCAGGTTCAACTTTTCATTCTGTAGCTCTGTCTGTCTGTCTGTCTGCCTGCAATGAGATGTGGTGCGTTGTTTCCCAGCAACACACACTTGGTGCTGTTTTAGTGTCTGGTGCTCTGAAGCTGCTGGATCACTTGCACAAAAAGAAAAACCAAACCCCAGCCAAAACAACCCTTTGGCACCCTGGTTGCTAAAAGGGAAATACTCACTACATTGCATTGAAGTGCTTTCTCTTGGATTCCCTTTGGAAACGTGGCAAAACCAATAATATAGGAATGATTCAGATTCCTGCCGTCAAGAGAAGTTTTTGGAATCTCTTGGTTGAGTTTGTCAGGTATTACCTCACTCCTACCTCACAACTGCCTGAGCTTTTGCTAGGCTTTGGCTAGCCTTTCCCTACCCCTGCTTTCCCCCAGTCACCATTCCTCTACATTTTGAGCATTGCCACATCATCTGTAAGATGACACTGAAGTGCTTCTATCGTCAGCATTGTGCAAATGGAACAGTACAGAGGCATCCATCTCATATCTGTATAAAATGTGTCATTATTATAACCACACAGGAGAAATCACAAAAAAAAAAAAAAAAAAGGATTCAAAATATTTGTCTGATCTATTTTTTTTTTAAATTTGATTAAAGACAGTTTTCTACTTCTTCAGGCAAATAGGTGAGGGAAGAACATGGTTTCCTTTCCTGCTCTTGAAGGGTTTCAGTTGCCTGCTGGCTGAGGTCATTAGCAGTCAGCCTTTTAAGAAGAGTTCTTCAGCACTTTATTCCATCAGTGGTAACAACTGCCTCACTGCTTACCCAATTATTTTCTGTCACTATGAAAATCTTAGTTTTATATTAATTACTTAATTTAATAACAACCTTCAGATGTGTTAAAATCATAGTTGGATAGGATCTGCAGGATATTTATTCTGATAGGAACTGCAGGTTATTAGACACCTTCAGGAAGTTGATTTAATCTCATTAATTTAATGCTTTTGAAAATGTGTTAAATTCTGTTCACTTCATTTTTGCAATTCCCAATTTTACAAACAATTTTTCTGCTTTTTAACTAGTTTCAGTCTTTCCCCACTATTTTGAATCCCAGCATTCTGGAGTTTGTTCTAATATTTCTTATGCACACTGAGTCCTCCAAATCCACAAGAGAAATGAACAGTGTGTTGATCTGTTACCATATATATTACGAAAAGAAGCATTATTATGTGGTGGAATTTTATGATTTTCAGGAAACACCCAAAGATTTTTCTTCTTGGCACCATAATGTAATGGTTCTCTTAGTCTGTGACTAACATTTATGAGGGGATGCTATAGCCCTGGATGGTTGCTCCTTTATTTATTTTTACATCCATGGCATTTTATGAAGGCATTAATACACAAATCCACAGAAACAGCCACACGATAAAATTGAAAAGTACCAATCAGATGTTTGTATTCACAAGCAATATTATCTATACATACCCACATACTGTCTTCTATGGAAGAGACTTAAGACCTAACTCAGCATGATGAAGGCCACGTGTTATATCCCCAACTGCACTAAATTGGGGGTCCAAAATCTTCCCTGTAAGAAAAACAACTCTGCTTGGCTTGGGAGGCAAGCTGAATTCCCAAGGACTCTATATCTCTTTTCCCAACATAAAGCTGTCAGGAAGGTGCTTAAATTTGCATTGCATGTGTTTTATAGCTTCTTCAAGAAACCCTTCCTTCCAGCTAGACAGTTGAGCTTTCTCCCTTTGAAGCCCTGTCCTCCCACAGCTTCTTGGGACTGTTATTTTTGCTTCATTCAATAGCTTGTACCTAAATTGCTGGCTGTTTGTGTGTTTGGGGGGAGTTTTGTTATCAGTGATGTTAAATCAAAGCACTCCATTTGGACTTTACCAAGGAGGGAAAAAAAAAAAAAAATTAATGGGCCCTCCTGAGACTTTAACAAGCATGTTGGAGAAGAGAGTGGAGGTGGAGCTGCTTGTAGCCAGCATCTTCTCTTTGAAATGTTCATGCCCGGAAAGCACGTTCCAGACCATTTTAGCGACAGCGGGGGCGCTTTCACATTTCAGTGTGTTCAAAAGTTCAATCAAAAACAATTTTGAAATTTTAATTGAAACTGAAAATAGAAGGGAGCCCAACTGCCCTCTGTTGATCACAGCAACAAGGAAGATAAAAGAGAAATATTGCCGTTGTGAAACAAAAACAAGTTCTGCAGGGATTTTCGCAGAGGATCTTGCTGTTGATGCTAAGTAATTTTTTCAGTGATCTGTTCATACGGTCTAACGGGGAGTTTTAAAATTAAAATTCCCAGTATTTATTGGTGTTTCACTCCACCTTCAGATTGTGTGTGCGTGGATTTTACTCAGTAAATATCCGGAGGCGAGGTTGCCTATACCACCTGCATACACAGAATATTGTTGGTACCACAAGGGTTGAAAAAGTGAGTGGCAAAGCAAAATCCCTTCAAGTCATAAAGGAATATAGCACTGCCAACGGGAAGGCAAATGCTGCTTTATGAATGCAGCCAGGCTTTCAGCTCATAAAGGACACTCACGCTCATTACTCAGTACAAGATTTGAGTTTGCCAAGTGATCGTGAAACTGCTGTTAGCAATCATCAAAATTAGGCCACTTGACTGGATTCCACTTCTGGAAAAGGATGGCATGGCCACAAGTAGGTGATCCACCATACACACTAAACTTTAAGTAAAGAGAGTCTATTAAGAGGTATTTCCTAAGGGAAAAAAAATCTTATTAAACAGCCCTGAAATCTTTAATACATGCCTGTGTTAGATGTGCTATTTTCAGTTCCTGTAAATATGTTACTAAGAAATTATAATAACAAATGCTTCAAAAGGAGAAGTCTTGATTGTAACAGAATTTGTTAATGGAGTGTTGAGATTAAGAACAGATTAAGGTTAATAAGAAATTTGTTGGAATATCATATATCACAGATAAGATAAATTAATACCAAAATGTGTGTTGGTTGACACCAGCAGGTTATATATTAGATATGAATGCAAGCACACTGACTCACAAAAATAAGCACCTTATTTAAGACTAATGCTAATTTTAAATACTAAACAGTCATCTCATTTTTCTCATCCCATCTGTTGCCAACAGCAAAATATAAATTATGAATGGCATTTTTTTTGCCTTTTATTCCCTGCTCTGCAAATACAGCACACATTTCATTGAAGAGTTTTGTGCCTTTGGTAGGTAAGGATCACTTTGCACAACCAATTATTTCACTTTTTTTTCTATCTTGGTGAAACAAAGAAAACTAAGGGCAATATTTCTTCCAATTTTTTTTCTCCTTTTTTTTTTAATAACCCACAGACATTGCTTAACATTATTAAATATAACACTTCATTTACTCTCTGGAGTAAAAAGGAAATAATGTGTTATATTTCCAATATGAAAAGTCACAATTCAAAGCAGTCTGAGCTGCAATGCTAGCGGGGACAGAGGCCAGTTTTGAATTTCTTTCGCATTTCTGGTGCTTACAGGGAGTCGTGCCTGCAGATCCCTTCCCTGGCCAGCAGGGACTTAACAGCAACAGCTTAGTTAAGCCAGACTCAAGGAGAGGAGTGGGCACTGGACTGAGGGCAGCACTAGCTGTTTGAATTGTTCTTTCCTCTCCTCTCAGAGGAAAACAAAAAAGAGGCAAAAGTTTGACAGAAATTGACATTCATCAAACACTGTCTGGTCAGTCAATGTTTATTTCATGAGATCATGAAGAATGATGAAACGCTCTCAAAGATGTCACATAGTTGTTCTGAGGCATAGAGCAGTGCTGTAGCTGGATGAAAGTTGCAGAGTGGTGATGCTCTGCACTCCCATTAGAGTCATTTGTTTCTCATCTGCTTAAGAAACCTGAGACAAACTGTCTGAACTGAGCTCAGGTAAATCTCTTTCTCACTAGCTCCAAACGCTGAGCCAGAATCAGCCAAGAGCTTGGTGGATCTCACAGCATAAATTCTGCACATGATGGAAAGCATGGAAACCTTTTGGTAAATTTTTCTGGTGTGCCTGCAAACTGTTTGGCTGAAAAAAGAACAAAAGTTAAGACTGGATCTGTTTAGACTGGATCCAGTTTTAGACTGGATCTGTATTTTTTTGATATAACAGCTGTGTGAGACAACAGGTCACATAAGTGATCTTATCTGTGTTAGCCTTTTCTTATTTATGAGGTCAAATTCATTTTCATTAATAGACTAACATCCAAAAAAAAGCAATTTGCAGGTACAATAATGCATATCAGTAAATTAAGAGGATTTCAGATTACCTTCTAGGCTGCTTAGTGTTCTATGCTGTCTGCAACCCAGTAAGAAAAAAAGAATTTTACCTTCTGGCACCTCATCTTACCAGTTCAGCCTGCTGCCTTACTGGAAGAGCAGTGAGAAACTTTTGCATTCTGTAATTTTAAATTGCTGTGGGTTTTCTACCTCTTTGATTATTTTCACTGTGTGGGATCGATCTCTGACTGTGCCTTCTGTGCTGATGTGAGGTGTGCTGAAACATTTTCTGTCCCTTTCATCAGATCTGTTTGAGAGGAATGACAGCTGTAAACTGGCAAACCTAATTTTCTGGCAATTGAAAAACGTGTCATTCAATATGTCTGTGCAGTAACTCAATACCATAAGTTTTTCTAGTCATTCATATTTGCTGTTTAATTAGCTTAGGTATAGCATAATTGAAGGGAGATGAATATTTGTCTGTCAGTGCAGCATCCAACTCTGCCTTATGTATCCCTGAAAAGAAACAAAGATTTATTCCATACAGGAGCCTTATTTGGTAAAGTTTTCTGACTCCAGGCCAAAGCCACAGATGAAGGTTTTGCTGGATGACCCCTGAGAGAACAGGGAAGCTTCCAAGCCCTGCTCCATCAGGAACACTGAGCCTGACCCAAACACCTTCAGAATGAGCAGAGGCTTTTCAGCATTTTCAAGTCACTGAGAATCAAGCCTGCAAACTGCAAGGTGCACTCCAGGGTCACAAACACAGACTAAATCAAGGCAGTATAAATTCAGTAAGTTTCTTTTAATATTTGTAGAAATGTACAATTTAAGTAATGTGCCCCAAAATATGAAGCCAAAGGAAAGTACTCTTACTTTTTGTTTTTTCTTTCCAAAAATTCAAGAAATTCCATTCCTGGTAATAAGAATTAAGTAGCTGACCCAAGAATATTTACAAGCATTTCAATGTCTTTATGCCTTGTAAAGATAAAACACTGAATTATTTGGTAAAATCTGCACTCTATTGTGGTTTTAAACCAAATAGGCTTACACATGTAATATGTCATGATGTCACCCATAGTGAATTTCTGAGAACAGGCAGGCCTAGAATATAGAGGGATGCAGGACATGTTTCAGTAAACTCAATACCTACACTCTATGGAGTACATACATGCAGGACATAGCTCAGCCTAACTCTGAAACAAAGAATTTCAGAGCCCAATTTTGAACATTTAATTAGATAACACTCATCATTTCAATTCCTAACTGTTATCAGGTTAAATTAATTGAATGATTTTAGTTCAAATGAAATCGATTGGAAGCGCTGTTTTTGTAGGATATATTTTCAATATTCTGTATTGAATTTGTCGTCCATGACAGAATTTAAATACTATTTGAAAATCACAGGGATGTCTTCTTACATTTAAATCTTTATTTTTCTTTGACTAATGATGGTAGAGCTCAGGAATAAAAAGCCCAGTTACTGTTTTAATTCACACTGAGGACAGCAAAGGAATCTTGTTTTAGCTGTGGTAGTTTCTGATGCGATGATTCATGAGAGACACCAGATCAGAGCAATTTAATTTGGAAAAAAATTACACAGAAACATTATTAGTGTTATTATTAGTTTGGTGGGTGATTGGTCGATGATTTATGATCATGGTTTGTATTTTTGTTTGGTTTGGGGGGGGGGGGGGCTTTCTTTTTTTTCCTTATTCTCTGTGCATATAATCTATATATCAAATTTATCTGCAGCATTTATGTTTTCTTTTCTGCATTTTCTCCTCATCCCAAATGATTACTGCATTGCTTGGTGTTTCTGAAAGTGTTAGTCATGTGAAATGGCACTGAAATAATTTTGCTTTTCCTGTCAAAGGAAATGAAAGCAAAAAGATTATTACTTTTCCAAGTTACAAAACAGTATTGTTATTGACACGAAGCAAGCAAAAGCAATAACTCCTGATGATTGCTAGTAAATAATATATGTTTATATGCATTGGGCCTCTTTTTATACCGCTTCAAACCTGGCGTAACTTTACTATAGCCAACATATTTATAAATAAGAGAATACTCAGAGCCACTACTTGCCTATGAATTATGTATTAATGGCAAGAAAAAAATTTATTATTGCATTCATGTTTGCATTGATGGGTGAAAAATACAATGGTGCAATGCTAGAAAGTGAGTAAATCTTAATCTTACAATAATGAAAGGACATTTCCTGCACCAGCCTGAACTCATACAGCCAGATCCTCCACTGTCCCAGGCAGTGTTGATGCCAGGAAAGTTTTGGCAGGCATGCCAAACAAATTTTCTCACCCATTTAAGAGATCTGTACAGCCTAGAAAAGCATCTAAATATTCATTCCTACAAGTCCTTCTGCAGCTAGGTAGTTAATGACACAAACATAATGAAGAGAGTATTATAAATAGCAATAGGTTCAGATAATTTTGATTGCTTAGCCTGATGAAATCATCCATGGGTATGTTACCTCAAATGCTGCTGGGTTCATGTTCAGAGTCAGGCTCAGACTCCCACTTCCGGTTTCATGGCAAAACACCTCAGTTGTTCCACCATGACATTAAGGAAAAAGAAGTATCTGACTCCTCAAATCATGCTGCTTTTGAATGCTCCTCCTTGGTTGTTCAGGGTAAATAGCTCCAAACCTCACAGCAGGCAGATCTAAGCGTGGCCAGCTGCTCTCACTGCCTCAAGAGAAGCAACACAAGGGCATCACCCCAGGATGACTTCTGGTGGTGGCTGCTGGAGCAAAAAAAGGAGGAGTTCTAGGACTGAAGGCTGGCAATCCTGAGAACAAAGAGGACACACAGAGCTTGGAAGAAGCCTTGGCATATGTAGCAAAGTACAACTGGGTATTCCATATGCCCCAGAGGGGCAGAAATTCTGTGCTAACCTGATAAAATGGCCAACCACAAGTTTAGCTGATGTTCCAGAGACAATCTGTGTGTCTAATTAATGTGTGTTTAACAGCAGATAATTAAAAACAGTAAGTAAGGAAACAGCACGTGACATGAGCTACCTTCCATTCAGACCAAATGCACTTGTGAGCTGAACACTAAAGCAATGAACATGGTAATACTCTCTGGTTCTAATTTTGTATTTCTTAAGGCTTTTTTACATGCAAAAGATAAATTCTGTTAAGGTAAAGTATGAACTGAAAAATACAGCTACTGCTGCTGAATTTCCCTTAAGAATATCTATACCTGGGCTTACAGATACATAGAGAACTCCAGAGATAAAAATCAGAGTAAAGGGAAATCAAATGGAAGAAAAATTCCTTTTTGTTTACTTGACATAAATTTTGATCTTAAATAAGTTACATGTTATGTAATTACTTGAAAGTCAAACCTTTGATTAACTTTCTTACTCACAGAGCATAACAAAGAAGACACCTGCTATTCCACTATAAAACAGAATTATTTCAAGATATTTAAGACTCTTAATTTTGCCAGTTTTTGCCAATCAGCTAATATGTATCCTGACACTGTCTGAAATGTACCAGTGACCAGCGCATGCTTATTTGTTAAACTAACATATGTTAACAAGAGGAGCAGTCTTACCAGGTTCCAGCTTGAGTTATGTAGCATAAACTTGGGCTTAATGTAAACTTTCAGAGATTCTCCACATTTACATACATCTAAATACATTTAGTTAGCTGCTGCCCTGATTGCAGAGAATATGGGTAACATGGAAATGAGTGTGGATGCCTGGGAGTTTGAAGCAGTACCTGATCTCCTCTGTTGCTTAGATCAACAAGTTCTGCACTCATCCCGCCTCTACCACAGGCTACTCTTAAAACCTGAATTTTGGGACTTTTTTTCTTCAACACTTTCTTCCTGTTTACATAAACATATATTCACTCTCAGTGTCCTCTCAACAATACTGAACAATTTTTTGGTGACAGCTATAAAAGGAAATGTGCCCTGGCAGTCAAGATGTTCAAATGCTCATTGACTTTCTTCTTTGTGATAAGTAATTTCCTTAAGTTCCACCTTAACTGATGTGTTCTGCTCATTAAAAGTTGTTCTATTCAGAAATGGATTTACTACTATGAACTCACGTAAGATAAAATTTTCCAAGAGGCATAGTGTGTATTTCATCAGATCAGCACTTCCAATTCCTCACAACATGTGCAGGACTCCACTTCTTGAATCCAATTAAGTGAATAAATATCTGGGAAGGCAAAAAAATTCATTGCTTTTAACATGAAACAGATGACAGAATATGCACAGACAGATACAGAATTTCCTCCTCTCAGATGTTGCAGAATCTGAACTTGCAAAAATCCATCTGGGAAAATATATTTATTGTGCATATAAATTTCACATCATCCATGAAAAGAATATATTAAAAAATATATATATAACTAGATTTTGATGGCTTTCTATGGGCAAGACTGGAGTATCACTATTTACCTGTTAGTCAGGCATTGATCTTTACCTAACAGAGACAGAATTTTATGTGACTGTTTAGGGTTCAGCACTGTGATACCACATTGTAAACCAAGAGGAAAACAAAGAGGAAAATCCATTTTTAGAGTATGGATCAAATTTTGGATGGTGCCATAAGCTATGTTTCATTTATTACCAAATAGCTCATAACAGTTTTTACATGGAAATCTCACATGCCATTGACCATTTGGCACACTTGAGGAGAAATACAGGGTTTTAAAGAACCACAGGTAGGACTGTAATATAATTGCAGGATCAATAGTAGCACTCAACTAGGGATGTAAAACGGATGAGATGCTGTGGTATGTTCATCCAATCTTCCAGGCAAGTTTTCCCCCCTGTGGCATATTTTAAGATATAAAAAACCTGGAACATATTGTGGCTGCCAGCTCTTGTGATATTATTGCAACTCATACAATTTGGTCTTTTTTTCTTAGAGCAAAGGTTCCTCAAAAGATCCAAGAGACATTCAGTTCATATCTCAAAAAAAAAAAAAATCTACAAATAACAAACAAATGAACAGACAAACAAAAAACCACCTAGATCTATGTTGCTGTCGAGATTCTCTGTTGCGATGATACATTTGCAAATGCACTGGAATCAAATATGTTCCAAAGTCTTGGAAGCCAGAATACAAAGGGAGCAGTAGTGGCATTGGTAGAGGCAAAACTTTGGGCAAAGAAGCAAGAGACAAATTCAAAACTATTTCTGACTCTTAGACAAATCTCATCCCTTTTGATGCCTTGAATCATGGACCTCTGAAAAGTGGGAACTGATGACTTTGAGAGTTTGCTTTTTGCTTTCATTTTTAAATGTAAACTTGATGGGCCTGAAAGCAACATGACGTGTTGTCACTGAGCTGGTGGCACTCCCCTGGGCCGTGGCCAGGGCTGCTGCCCTCCCTCCAGGGACAGTCCTTGATTGGCACCAGGGACACACAGGACTCTGCGGGCAGCACGGCTGGCAGAGGAGGCATTACAAGGTCCGATGGGATGAGAAGAGAGAATGGATGGGTTTGGTCATAATCCCTCCTCCCTGACCCCTAGAGCCACTCCTACCTCATGTACAGAACAGACTTTTGTGCCTGTGTTTTGGTTTTCCTTCTGTTTGATTTTTTCAAAGCCTGAGGATACAGAACACACTTGCCTTTCAGAATAAGAGAAGAAAATCCCCCTTGTGGGTTTTGCCAGCCCCCTGACCTTTAGAGCTGCTCATTCAGGCTCAGAGCCACCCCAGGCAAGTGGCTTCAGAGACAAATGAACTGCACAGAATCACCAGACAGATATTTCCTCCCAACTAATTTAGCCAGTGGGTCCCTGCTCACACCCGAAGCTGCATAGCAGCCCAGCACCTGCCCTCTGTGATGGCTGTGTCTAATAATCCCAGGAAAAACCAGATAACCTCATTAACTGTCCTTCAGCTTTTTCCCCAGGCAAAGTTCATTATCCCAGTTTTCATCATTTAAGAGAAGCAGGCTTCTCCAAGGGACCTTGCAGGGCAAGAAGCAATAAGTGAGGTGAGGCTGAGAATATGCTGCCAAAGGAGAGGCTTTTCCTTCTTGGAGATTTTTTTGTCTTTCTAGCTGAATTTGAGAGAGCAGCTCCCATCACCTTAGTGACCAGTGGGTTTGTTAGTAACCTTTTCCAGGTGGCTGACAGGAATCCTTCCTGATGGACACTTCTCCCTCTGTAATTCAGAATATTCCTCTGGCGCTTCCTCTCAGCCACAGGTACACACTGCCACCACCAGATCAAACTGATCCATGTAACAAATTCAGGGGGGCTTAGGTAGACTAAAACTGTCAGGTTCATCTGGTTTTCAACAAAATGACAGGTTTTAGGATGCTGCACTCTGCTGATTGCAAATCTTTAACTAGAGCCGATTGGGATTTTTCTGTCAAATTATTTTTTGAACAAAAATACAGACATTCATAGAAAGTTCTGATTTTACTATTCCCTGAGTTTCTGCTGGGAAACAATTTAGATGGATTTTTGTTTACTTGCTTTTATTGTTGATTTGTTAAGAATTTGTATTTTCATTTTTTTAATTTAGTAGAACCCATTTGAAATTAAGTTTCATTGTATATAGAACTGTTTTCTTTTGCCAGAGTAAAGTGTTGTAGAAATTTACACCTAGCACCTCTGTTTGTGGCCAGTCTCTACTGTGGGAAATGTGTCTCCTAACACATCCTGAATTATCATCCGCTCAGGCTGTAACAGTGCAGCACCAAACACACAGTTCAGTCAGGAAATCTGACCATAGTGCATCAGATAATAATCGTCAGATCTCTAAGAAACATCTGCTGATGGTTTGATCAGGCTGTTACTGTTACCTAGAAGTCTATTTCTGCTTCTATCTTGAATATTCAGATTCTGGGTATCAGAAAACTCTCAATTTCCTATACTTACCACGATTATACTTACGAGTATACTTACTGGCTTTACAAGTTACAGGAACAGAAACTCTGTTCATTATCCAAGTTCAGGTGTACCAATTGTTTGTGTGCTTTAGCCAGCAGTTTGGGCTCTATGAGAATCATGGCTGCAGATGTGCTAAAATCACTCAGTTAAGCTATGACATGCCCTGAAATAAAAAGGGTTCTTGCTCTTTCCAGGATGTAATCAGCATGGATCAGTAAAGAAAGCAGTGGTGGCTCAGAGCTTGCTGTCATTTTCTAAGTTACTCAGGGATGAATGTCAGATATATGGCAGAATGAAAGCAGGGCAATTCATTAAAGGAATTCTACTCTAGTTGCTAAAAACAGAATGTTCAAAACTTGGATATGTAACAGTCAAAATATGGAAGAAAATTAAACTTAACTGCCTCCGAAGAAGCAAAATTGTACCATAATGTTATCCAAACCATTTATGGTAGTGAATTAAATACTGTTATTTTTCAACCTTCCACTGTAGTTACAGTGGTAAGTCTTGATAGAATGAAAGACTTCTGTACTGCAAAAACCTCCTAGAACTTCATTCAGCTGAGAAAACAATTAAAGGCTTGTTTGAAATAAGGATTTTTTCAAGCCACACAAAGAACAAAATATTTCTCACAGTTGTTAGCTGCTGTGCAGCTGAAGACAGAATAATCTATCATGTCCTTGACTATTTTCCAGAAAGCAAGGAGATTGTTGTAGGAATATTTAATAGTAAGTTACAGTGAAATTGTTTTTCTATGAAAAGAGTAAAATCTACACTATCAACATAGACTTTGCCTTATTAGTTAACAAGTTCATATTCTTCTTAATGTAGCAATAATGATAAAAATTGTCATTTTATTTTAAAGGCTACAGCATGAACATTTTGATCCTTTTCTTCAGAATTATGGGAGATATTACACTGTGTCAGCCCCAAACAGTTGGGAATGCTGAGTGCACTCTACACAATAGTACTGCTCAGGCTGACCCGGAAGAAATCTTTGACCATTTTTCAACTATTAACAGATCCTTTGTATGTTAGAAATGGACACCTAAACAAAAAGTTTAAGTTCTTTAAGGTTGGGAATGATGAAGCCAACCACTTTTCAGTTACTGAATACTGTATCTGTTTCACAATACACTAAAAGACATTTATGACAGTTTTAAAATAGCATCTCTTTTTGTATGGGGTGAAGTGAATGACATAAAGCATTCACTGATGGATAAACTACAACAAAGAATGGATGACAAATCATTTAGTCATAAATATGACTCTTATCTGAAAGCACACCTTGGCAAAGAAGAACAAACAGCAATGTCATTCAGAGTTGTGTGCTTTAGTTCTCAGATACTGAAGTTCACATCACTTCTGCAAACAAAAAATATTTAAGCCTGATTCAGACACTTCACAAATAAAAAAACCCATTAAATAAAAAAGTATGAGTTTTTTAGAGTTCGAAGTGCTTTCTAGTGAGATGGCATTTGACAAAAAAGTTCTGCATATGAGCTGCATAATACTGCACTTGGAGATTGACAGATTGAGTAGTAATTAAGCACATGTTTAATAAATTAGGTAAAGGAATGATTTTATATTTTCTTGGAAATCCCAGTTTTTTCAGTCTTTAGTTTTAGAAAATCCATGTCTTATCTTGCGTCCCACCAAACACCTCCAAAAATAATGCTTTCTCTGTTTATACAGGACACCTCAACAGTCTGGCAGGAATGTGCCAATTATTGCTTCTGCTAAGGCTGAAACCCAAGCTGAAGTCAATTCCAGTTTGCCAATCTGGTCCATAACCGTGAAGTCTTCTGCCCTCCAGAGCAGTGGAGCTTGAAAATTCATCTTCCTAAACTTCTGCAGATAGTAAGGCTGCTAAATGGCTGTAGTGTGTTCAGTGTTCCTCTTCAGCAAACACTTCACACGATGGAGTCTGATCTGCCAGGTATCAGAGTGCCCTCAGCCTCACGTGTTTGGTAGCATCCTGAGTCTGTATTGCAGACATGCTGGGATTTCCCCCATTCTTGGCTTCTGCTGGAAGGCAAACAGCCTGTCCCCAGTTTTCCCACCTGTTCCAGATAGCTGGGAGCCTCCATCGCACTGCACTAGCTCTGCACTGCTGACTTTCATGTACTGACACAGGACAGTTTCTGGTTTCTGCTGCTAATATTTACTGCCTTAATTGTATAAAATTAGTACTAAACCTGTGCTCTGACCCTAGACATTATCATTAGTTTCAAATGCTAATGGATTTTTTTTCCCATTTAGATTTTTGTATTTAAATCTCTGGCTTAATCAACATGAGGAGAAAGCTACAATTTCAAAGGCAAGAATTCCAGTGGTAGGAAATGCCAGATTTAATGCTGTCTGTACAGCATTAATCTACAGCCTTGTGCATTCTGATACAGCCTTCAATTATATAATCATTTGCTCCATGCAGTGCTCTAAATGAACAGTGAGAAGAAAGGAAGAACTGCAGGTAAGCTTGTTAAGTTGATACTCAGGAGGTTTGAGACTAAGAATCATTGCATGCTATTGTATAAACTCTGTATTAATACAGTCAAAACACCAAGTTTGGGCCTTCTTCATTTGATGTTTCCTAAGTTTTACATCATTTGTCTTGCTCAAGATTTGTTTGGTTTTTGTTTGGCTGTGGTTTGAGGATTTTTTGGGTGGGTGTTGAGATGTAATTTAAGTCTTTATTATACCTATTATAGCAGTATGCAGGAGGTTCATTGCCCTGGGCTGTATGCAAATCAAGTTTGCAGCCATCAGTTACTTTTATCTATTATAGGCAATAAGACAGGCCTATAAAGTTAATATTCTTTTCAATTTAGTTGCCCTTTCCTTTTTTGTCTCTATGCGTCTTTCCTTACAACTTTATCACCTATTTTTCTTATTCTTCATTTGAACCAGATGTTTCCCTCTGACAGCAAATCCCAGAGTTTCTTTGTAGCCAGAACTACATTTATCATTGTTGTTGATCACTGCTACCTCTCTTAGGACTGCTATACACTTGTTTTTAAGTGAAACTACCAGCTTTAGGTTCCTCCCCAGTGAAATTTTTGATTGCAATAGTTGAATTGCTTGCCTATCTCCATTTTAATCATTATGGTTGGTTTGTGGAGGTTGTTTT
The DNA here is from genome assembly GCF_028551555.1 of Melozone crissalis. Lineage (NCBI taxonomy): Eukaryota > Metazoa > Chordata > Aves > Passeriformes > Passerellidae > Melozone > Melozone crissalis. The sequence goes on from NW_026535820.1 coordinate 18,970,572, forward strand.
TCTTACAAGTTTCGGATATTTATTCTTATGTTTTCTTTATTCTTCTTTCCTATAGTTAGATAAAAGTGATCATGGAATGTAAAGTCTGGAGTTCAGTATTTGGCATAGGCTTTTCTTTGGAGACTAAGTGGAAAGGTCACCAAAATCTGCAGCATCCTCACAAGGGGAAGTAGAGGGACAAGCACTGATCCCTTCTCTCTAGTGACAGGTCTCAAAGAACAGAATGAAGCAGTGCCAGGGGAAGGTTAGGTTGGATATGAGGAAAAGGTCTTCACACAGAGGGTGGACAAACCCTGGCTCTCCATAGAAGTGGTTACAGCACCAAGCCTGACAGAATTCAAGAAGAATTTGGAGAATTCTTTCAGGCACATGATGTAGTTCCTGGGGATGTTCTGTGCAGAGCCAGGAGTTGGACTTTAATGATCCTCGTGGGTCCCTTCCAACTCAGGATATTATATGATTCTTCCAAACATGTGCCCTACTCTAGCTGCACCTGTCCCATGCCACAGATCTGGAGTTCATTGTCCTGCCTTTTTCCTTCTGAAAACTTATGGTCAAGAGCATTTGTCTTTCAAAGGCTCTGGCTCTCCAGACCATGATAGTTTCAGGCAATAGAATGGGATTGATTTTCTGGCAATAGATGGACATTGATTCTACATTTGGGAACAGGAAAGAGGTAGAGAGATTACTGAATCTGTGTCCAGTGTCCAGGTTAATTAGAGGGACAGCTTGGCAGGGGCAGGGTAAGTGTCCCATGGCATTTTTTTCTCGTACTTGTTCCAATATCTGCTGGAAGTCCCAAGTCTCCTGGTGCTTGAAAGAGAGGGATGGGCTGCCTGCCCTTAACCTGCTGCCATGTGGTTAGCTTGCACTTGCACTGAACTGCTTCCTGTGGTTTGTAGGGCAAAGCATGAGATGAGGAAAGCTGTCTCTGCATTTGTGCACAACTGGTTCTACTGAACCTTGCTGAACTTGACTATTTCCAAAATTGAAATTCAGAGAATTGTACACCATATTCATATTTTGGGATTAGCAGTTCTTCAAAGACTGGAAAAGATGTGCTGGGTAGTATTTAGAATGAACCACTGCACATGGTAAGTGGTACAGTAAATCCTTTGCAAACAGTCATTAAAATAGCAATTCTATTACCTCATCCTCCTGGGTGCAGCAGTCCCAGCACTCTGCAGGGCTCTCTCATGCCTGGTCTGCAGGGAGAGCAACAGGAATGAGCCAAGGGTCATTCTTTGAGTGTGCAGGAGGAAGCAAACATCTTAAAATAGCTGGACTCAGGACTTCCACTGCTTATGTCAGTGAATCAAGAACATCAAACGAGCCATGGGTTGCCTACATGAGCCCGTGCTCCTCAAGCACATTCCCTGACACCCTCTGATGTAGCAAGATTTGTTAGATCACTAACTTTGTCTCTTATATATCACACTTAATATGTTCAGGTGGACGCTGGGAAGGTAGCAATCACTCGACTCTAAATAGTGGACTGTAAATTCATTTATCCTAGACTTTTTTCCCTGTCAAAACAGGAGACATCCAAGTATGAGTAGACTCATTATTTTGCAGTAGAAACCATTTCCCTGAGGATTTTCAGTGTCAAGATTTAATCCCCATTTGGCACTCTATGAGATAATAGAAACTTCTTACATGACTGCATGATGTACTTGAAAACCACTGACACCAGCATAGTCTCCAATCAACAGGGGTTTATCTGCACTTCTCTTATCAGTGATAATGGGGTCCCTGCCGTTAAAAAATACCATTCGACAAATGAGAATACTTCCCCACACATTATCCTGCTCATTATAATTTTTAAGCTTAAGAAATAAGATAATACTCTTCACTGAGAATAACACAAAGGAAAAAGCAGACTCTCCTAGTCAATTCAAGTTGCCTAGCTTAGATTCCATGTGAAAAATGTTGCTACATTAACCTATGCAGATAACACATTTGCTCCAATATTTTCTTAATATCAGCAAAAAAGTAATTCAGCCCAAGCTCAATATGGTTGGTGTTTTTCCTATTTTGAAGTTTTATTAAAAGATGTTGTAAGCTCTGAAGCATCCCTAAAGCTTTACTCTGTACAATTTTCCTTGCAAATGTCTTTTACTTTTGATGCACCGTCCTTCAGACTGAAGTGTGGTAAAATGTAGGGGTGAGCAACACAACTTCACAGAAAGCAGGAGGTTTGAGAAATCAGGCTGAAGGGGACTTGTCTTTCTAGGTGTGAGGTGAGAAGCTCTGAACCATCAAATTGTTCCATTTCTACTGTGAAAGTCATGACAAAAGACATTTTTTGGACCCAATGATCCCCATGGGTCCCTTCAAATTTCAGATATTCTATATTCTAAGATTTTTTAAATCTTAACAATTGTTTGCCACCACTTCTTTGGCTCTTGTTTCCATTGTTGGATTGGCTGTTCGTAACAAAATCTCTTGGAGAAACAAGGGTGTCAGGCTCTTTGCTCTCTATCCTGTACAGCCTCATGTGCTTTTGGTTAATGTTGGGCAATATTAAGAATTTCTTCCCCATAAATTACCCTGGTCCATAAGTTTTAAAGAGCACTGAACAGCTTAATGGAGCATCTTATTGTATTGGAGATCTCATTTTAGACAATGGATAGTGCTAGAATTTTCAGATTCCCATGTCTTAAGGATATGTCCCCTCAGTAGAAATTAAATGCCTCACTGTTTGATAGTGATCTCTAATACCAGAATAAGGTAGAAATAGACCGAAACACAATCTTCATCTAAGGGAACCCTAAAGCCACAGTGTGAATTTTTTCTTGGGAAGCTACAACTGTATATTTATTTCTTTTTATCATAGCCTTCCCTAGTATTCTGGTTTTGATCCCTGTGCCTAGTTAACCCTTCAGATAGGATTGGCCAAAAAAAGAGACATATTTTGGAGGAAATATTTAAACACAATGCAAATTTTTTCCCAGGACAGTGTATGAGCTTGCATAAACTTGTTCCAAAAAAAAAAAAAAGGAAAAAAAAAGATCAAAAGGAACGAATGTTAAAAATTTATCACTTTAAAAAACCAAAATGAATATGAAGAAGAGCAAGTTCTCAGATGTTTAATTTCTTTGAAGGTATGCACTATCAAAGAAATTAAAGTAGTAGCTAGTAGACTCCACTCAGTACTTTGCCCTCAAATATACAAAGCAATCTTTCAAAAAATTCCTTTACAAAGCTTGCTTCTGCTGTGGCTGTGGACAGCTAACTTCAGGAAGATGAGGAGCAAGAGGTCTCAAGATTTCCCTGTGGCCTTGGGATGGATAAAAAGATGTGAAGTTTAACCTGCATTAAATTATCTGGGAAAGCAGCATCAGCTGGAGCCCTTCAGGTGCAGAAGTCCTGCTGCAGAAAGGACATGGATCAGAGGTGCATACACCACAACACCAAATGGAGTCCCTAAAGGGCTCTTCCTATGATAATCTAAACAGTCTGTGCCACTGCGACAGAATGGGACTTAGCCTTGCCCCAGTACATTGAAAATATATTCCAGGATTATTTTGCCTAGAAAAATGAAGAGGTACATCGTGCATGTCATTCAAAAAAGACTGCAGAGCAGAGACCTGGAGGAGGAGCACCCTAAAATCCAGAGGGGATGGGACTGCTGTCCCCCACACACTGTCTATGGGCCACTGTTTGTTAGTGCCTGATACATTCTACATTCTCTACATTCATCCAACCCTTTGAGGTTGAGAATTCTTGAGTTTTCATCTTAGGAAAATGGTGATACTCACACACGCCTTCTAAATGTAGAGTTACAATGTCGTCAGAGATGATTCTGTGCAGAAATACAATCATTTATAGCAGCCCATGCTTACATCAGTTCCAAGAGGGTTCTCAGTCTCTGAATCAGTCGGTGGCCAGGATGTCAGTACTGTTTCCCAAGCCTGGGGACAAATTTCTGATTTAAAGTCCTCGGGTTTGCCATCCTGGAGGACAATCTGGATATGGGAATGTATGTTCCGTCCCATAACCCAGCCTCTTTGGTGTGAACAGTCTATGTTCACACTTCTCCCAGCTCCACTCTATAAGGATTTCTGCTAAAGTAGTCAGATTATTAGCTTTTTAGCTCTACTAAGGGAATTGAATGTCTCTTTTCTTTTCCTTAGGAACTCTCAGCATTTAAGATGCCGACTGAATAAAGTAATTTTCTACTCAAAATGAAAATTTATCCTGTTTCTGACTGTTCCACAAGTTGGATAACTGCAAAGAAATATAATCATATAATCACATAGTATGTAACTGATTTCTGGAGATCACCCAGCTCACCTTCCCACTCAAAAAGGGGCTAATTTTAAAGTAAGGTTCATAGTTAAATTAGAACCTTGTCTAATTATACTTTAAATAACTCAGGATATACTTCACATAACCTCTCTGAACAACTTGTGGTGTTTGGCTAGCTGTAGTGTGATATTTCTAACAACTAATTGACAGTTTCTACCCTACAATTGGATCTGCTGCCTCTTTTCCTTTTACTGCACTTTCTTTAAACACCAACAGTAGGTAGATGAAGTCAGGTCAAGGCAGTTCCAGATTCTTAGATATTTCCATTTCAGACTACACAAACCCATTTCCATCTGCCTTTCCTCATTCATCTTGTTCTCCAGTCCTCTTAGCATCTTGGCATCCCTCCATTGTACTTGCTTCAATATATGAGGGTCTTTCCTGCCAGAGTACCCAAAAATGGTTAGAGTACTTCAGCACTCTGTTCAGGCTGCTGAAGAGAAGAGTGGTCCTTGGCCTCGACCTGCCACCTGCAGCCCCAATAGTTCACTTTGAGGTGTGGTTATCTTTGCCATGGCAAAGCCACACTCCTGATTCATATCCAGACTATACTGTTGACCATTAGGACTCCAAGGCTTTCTAGCCATTCTGCTTCATGAGGTTATTCCATCACTTGTGTAAGATTTTGCATTTCTACTCCTAAGATAAATCAATGTTGACAATTCCAAGTCACTGACTGGTTCCCAGTCTTCTTCAGAAGCCTGGGTATTATTTCCAGGGGGATTTGCTCTACATTCTTCCTAGGAACTGAAATTAGGCTGACCAGCCTGTAATTCCCAAGTCTGTTGTGCCTTTCTTCCTGAAGAGGTGCGTGACATTTTCCTTCCTCACCAGGGAGATTCCCCAGTTGCTCTGAACTTTCACAGGTGATATGAAGCAGCCTTGCAATAACATTGGCCACTCACCTCTCATGGCACCTTCGGAACACAGTTGATTTGGCAGCCAGCGACTAACCGTGTCTTGTCCGGACTCCTTCTTAAGTGAAGGGCATCACAAATCATTTGGATTAAATAAGTATAACCACATGATCATCATCTCCGGCACTTCGTCAACTGCAAATTTTTAGGTGAGTGATTAATTCTTTCCCTACAAGAAAGAATGTCTGCCAATTTGTAGCTAAAATTTAGTTACCTCATACAGCCTACAAAACAGGATGTATTCAAAAATTACTGTTCAGGGGTGGTTTGTGGTTTGTAATCAACAGATGCCCTGTAGGTTGCAGTACATGAAACTGAGAATTTTTTTTTTTCCCCAACACATTACACATGATCACTTATGTCTATGAGGGGTCAGAAAGTCAGGAACAAATGTACTTTAAGTCTGTACTGTTTCAGTGATTATAATGTTAATCCTCAAAATTTTGGAGGACTTATGATCCTAAACCATCCAGGATTCTGTAAGAGAAAACAGTCTATGAGAAGGGGAAAAAAATGCATCCAAATTTCTACTATTCTTCTTTTGGAACAAATTATTGACATTAAGTTTTGAATTCTCATTGCATAACTTCCCAGCAAGCTTCTGTCAACAACAATTTCTCTTTTATTCTTCCTTTCTCACTTCACATTCTAAATCTTCTTACTAATCACCTGGATTCTTGCTTTGGTACATAAACAAATAATTAAGAATAGCTTTCTTGTATGCCCTTTTGTTCTTGTAAACTGTGTTCTTAGTGAGGATTATGACTAGCTTGCTTTTTCTTTCTCTGTCTTCTGCTTGCTAAAAGTTCTTGGCAATTTTTGAATTTATTTTTTAGCCTGTACAAAGCAATACTGCTTTGAAACATAGCTAGGAAATAAAAGTTGAAGAACTAACTCTGTTGAAATTATTATCATTATTATTGTTACTTTGTGTCTTGAAAGAAATTGATTTTTTCACTGGTGATGATTAATGGAATATTCTACCCCGACACTGAATGTTCTCCTTTGTCACGTGGGCTGTTTCCTTTGATTACTTCTATATTAGTATGTAATATCCATGATCAGGTATTTCTACTTGAGCATTTGATTTGATTTAGGTATTTTTCTCAAAAGCCTGTGTTTTTACATAGATGTTGATTTCTTCACTGATAGCTGTACCATTAGCAGTTAAGAACCTGTGCCTAGGTCTGCACACATACTGTGTTAACACTCTGTTCTGTGGTCTGCAGTCTCTCTGCCCCCTACCTAAGGCCAATTTTAGTACTTTAAATTAGATGTTGCAGAAAACGGACATGGAAAATTGTTGTCCTGGCCTGTAATTCTTGCAGTAGCTCTGAGGACCCATTTTGAGAAGGAGCACTTTTTTAATGCAATTTTTATTAAAAAAATAGTACAGAGAGTGTTTCCACACTGAGCAAGTAGCACATAGAACTGGATCTTATCTCGTGGGAGAGCCTGTTGGGACCTGCATTGGATATTGTGTCTGAGCACCACAAAAAGATGCAATGTTCCTTTAACACAGAATATAAAAGAGTAAACCCATGTCTTTGCTTCAAAGGGGTGAATTAGCCTTTATCCATCCTTCAGAAGTCTCTGCCCTAGCTCAGAAGTGCAGTTATTATCAGTATTTTTCACAAAAGCAACATAAGAGTACTGGATTGCTAAAGGCCAGAGGCTGGCTAGTTTATCTGTCCTACTATTCCCTCTAACAGAAGGTCCAGACCTATCTGATTTCTCTCTTCAAAAGCTGTAGTTTTTCAGATACTATCAATAGAGTCAGACAGCATTGCTGATTTTTACCTGTACTGTACACACTGGTCTAGCTTCATCATTTTCACTCTGAGCAACACATTTCTTCTTTATCTCCCTAAAGTCCCCTAGTTCTAGCCAGCTTTGGGGTCCTTCCCTTCCTGACATTCCACTGACTGCATTATTATTAAGTAAGTAAATTCAAGGTGATGCTGCCTTCAGCTTCACAATGAAAACAACAGATGTAGCTTCAACAAAAAATTTTGAAGATGCTAATTTTAAACTTGCTGTAATATGTACTTTCTTTAGCATGTTAAAGGTGAGCAGACTGCATTTTTATTTACAGAGCTGCTGAAAGTGAGACATCATGAGCCAAAGTGTCTCTGAAATGTAAAGCTTAAATCACAAATAGAATCCCTACAATCAAAAATATTTCAAAAATGAAACATTAAATTTGAAAAGTTAATATTTAGACATATGAATAGTCCAATTCATTACTCTGATTCTGAGAGCTACCGAAAATGTGAGGTAAAAATAAAAGCTATAACTTTCAATTTCGGGTGAGTCACTTACTGGGGCAGCCTGTTGCTATAGTCTTTACCTCAGAGATGTAAAGCTCCCTCCTGCAAGAACAAACTTATGCTGACATTTCTTTAAATGATTATCTCTCTCATACAAACAATCTCCTTCCACCAGTACTGATAACCCATTTCTATAGAGCTCAGCCCTGTCTTTCCTTCATTAACGTTTCATTGATAATGGTTTTATTGCAAACAACAGTAGGTGTCTGCAGCCAGATCTTTCCATCATGTAACTTTAGAGAAGTTATTTAACCTGGAAATAAGTCTTTTTTTCCCTGATGCCAGTAAAATCATACCAGGCATAAATCCAAACCAGCACAGCCAAAATATTTATAGCATTATTTTCCTGGTGATTGTGAAGGGCAGATTGCAGATAATTAATTTGGAGAGCGGCATGCCATGTATTATAATCTCTTTGTTACTTCAGCATGGCTTCTCCTACTTGAGAGGATGACTTATCACAGGTCAGGAAATTTAAGGTTGTCATGAATGGAAGGTAGCCAACAAAATCTTCCTGATGAGAGAAATATCTTAAACTAGCTGGCATCTCTCTATCTTGTGATAACTGCTGGTTGTAACAGCTGTCTACACCTTGCTGTTTAAGCATGCCTGAGGGGACAAAGCAAGTAAGAGACATGAAAGTCACTTAGGAACTCAGTAGCCTAAGTCTGAAAATCTCTTTGAAACACAAAATTTCCCCATATATTTTTTACATGTTTTTTCAGGGGTCATCATTCCCAGTGCCAAGCTTGCTCTCATGAGATGTGGTAATATACAGTCTAAAACAGGGATTTGGGGTGGGATGATTTGTAATCACCACAGAAATGTTTCTGAGCATCAAGAGTCTTTCTACACAGAAAGTATCACGCAGCTGGGCATGAAAAATGTGTGGACATGAAATTTAGTATCTTATGGTTTCTAGATGCTGTGAGGGGTAAAACTCTTACTAGTCCCCTGTTTCTCACTAAAACTCCCCACATACATGAGACCATTCTGTGTATATTACTTTAATAGTTAAACTATAATGGAAAAAGCAGCTGTTCTTTTCCCCTTCAAGTTTTCCAAATGGAAAAGGTCAGTATTGACTGCATGCAAAACGATGATTGCTCTAAGTCGATATTTGAATCACCTCAGGATTTCCCTCTCTTCTTTTTGTTTGAATAGTTGTCAGACAAGGATTAAATTACAGAGATTTGGGCAATACAGTAGAACTAAACTATTTGTGGAATAAATACAACCAGTAACCCTGAAACATGCATGTTTAATAGCAATGCAGATGTGCACAGGGGCAGCTGGTCGGGTAACAGCTAATGGCTTCAACTTTTCTGCAGAGTGCCAAACATATATATGTATATACACACACACATATATATGTATGTATATGTATATATGCGTATATATACACTGTTACAAAAGAGAATTAACACACTCCTGAGAGTAAAAGCCTGTGAAAAAATCCTAGGTTGTGTATTTTTCCTTTTTTCCCTTTCTCCTTCCCCTTCACTTTCCCTTTTCTGCCTCCTTCTCCTTTTGCAATTCAGAATCACAGAGTAGGTCCAGTTGGAAAGGACCACAGAGAGTCCTCTGGTCCAGTCTCCCTGCTCAAGCAGGGTCAAACCAGAACATGTGGCACAGGAGTGTGTCTTGAATATCTCCAGTAAGGGAGACTCCACAACATCCGTTGGCAATCTGTTTCTGTGCAGTCATCCATACAGTGAAGAAGTTCATATTCAGGTGGAACTTCTTGAGCATCAGTTTCTGCCCAATGACTCCTGTCCTTCTCCTTTCAGAAAACTAAGCAATAAATAAATATATAAATAAATGCATTATAGGGAACAAAGACTTCACCTTTACAATGAATGACCAAGGATTTTAATACTTCACTTCTTCAGAATAATTACAATATAGTCAGGGGCTTGATGGCAGCACTGGAGAAACACTGAATTAGATATAATTTATCTGTCTGCTTTATACTTGTTTTCCACTTCCTAGGCACATGATAAAGTTACATGTCTGACTGTTGCAAGCCTCTATCTTTTAATTTCTTAGTTCATTTCTCTATACCTTCATATTTTGCTTTTCATCTGGAACATTTCCTTCCCAGAGTACTCTTTTTGCATTTCCTACTTTATCTTTCGCTTATCCACCATGCCTTTCTCTTTCATTTCATCTTTGCTCTCTCTCCTTCCTTAAGGTCTGCTTTCAAAAGTGCATCTCATTATCTGTTATCTGATCTAACTATAGCATTTCATTCTTTAGGGTAGACTCTAGAAATAATCCTATGTGAAACTCTGCAAAAAGGGAAAGAGACACTTTTTTGTTATCTGTCAAGTTTGAAATCTAAAATTTAAGAAAGAAATCTAAATCAGTTCTTTCTTGAAAAATCATTTTGTTTAAAAATTGAGGTAGTTAATTCTTTCTAAGTGCCAATTTTCAAAATCTTGGACTAAAGTTATGTCTTTTGTTTGCAATTACCTAAATATTTAGTGGTGAAGTTCACTTCTCTTAAGACATGTATGTCAGACCACAGACCCTGTAAAAATCCCAGTCTTGAAGAATCTTCATATTTAATTAGTCAGGTTGTTGATTTGGTCTTGTTTGGGTTTTATTTAATTAGGATTCTATCTCTTACAGGGATGTTCAGAAAGTCAGTTCTGGAGTTGTTTCTTCCCACAGAAGTCTAGTTCAAAAGAAAATGGCAAAAATGGCACAGAGGAATCTAGAAATCAAGAGTGAGTCAAATACCTTCATACAAGCCATTGTGCTTTTCAGTGAGACCTGAAATGAACTACAGCATTGTAGAGATGCATGGCAAAAAACCCACCAAAAAAACCCTGTATCTGAAGTGAGTCCCATGAGGAAAAGATGAAAAGGACATATTTGCTCTCTGCTTCAGTGTAGGCTTCCCAGAAAAATACCTGTGACCCAGACTCTGAGGTAAAACAACTCTTTGAAACTCAACAAACACCTTTCCCTGACAGCCAGTCATGGCTTGTCAAGCCACCACATCCCCATATATCCTCTCAGCATTTCTGACAGTGTGTGATAGCAAAGGCAGATTGTATTTTTATAACAAATATTAGGTCAGGGTTTGTGGCTTTTCTCACTCTGGAAGGCATCCTACATGTGTTTTTTCATAAAAATTCTCAGCCACAAGTTCATCCAGTTTAACAGCCACCTCATCCCACCCTGCCTTACAAATGCACCCATGTACAGAGCTGTGTAAACAGCTATTGCTGCATCAAAAAATGGAAAAACACTCATGTCACAGGTTGCAGAAGGTGAAAGTTATTTCCAGCTTTCACAAAGTAAAAAGCAGTTTTCAAAGGTGGAACAGTGTCATCTTCCCATTCAAATATTCTCAGAAAAGACGTTGAATTCTGGAATATTCCTGTTTTTACAGCTGACAGCTCTTTGTTACGGCTCCAACACTCACACGGTGAAAAAAGTCCGGTTAAAACATGTCTATGCATTTGGATCAAAGGCTGAGTAGGTTGAACTGATTTCAGAATAAAATGAAGGTCACAAAGTTGGCATCACAGAACTAAAACAAACAAGCAAAACCTTAACGAATTAGTATTCACTACAGATATATTGATAGAAATGAGTTCTGTGAATTATCATATACAGAATGGGACTTCAGCAATGTCTCTGACAAAATGACAGAGGCAATATCTGTGATGGCAAAGCTCGCCACTGTTAACCACCCATATCGATAGCTCCATAAAGGGAGAAAGAACAAAAGATAAATGCAAAGCAAATACATATCAGAGCAGAGTCTTGGAGGCAGCTGCAGTTTCACCTGTACACAAATGTGACATTGCCTTGCCAGCTTGTTGCTCTGATATGTCAAAGCAGAGTCCTGAGTGGTGTTTTTCCACGGAATGCCTTGGAATAAAAATCTGTCCTTCCTTGATGTCAAGGAAGGTGCAAGTTGACGGCTGGCTGCGTGCATTATGATACAAGTTCAGACTTTTTCTGAACAACTTCTTGCTACGCAGATATTCTGACAAAGACCAGAGTGATCACTGTTGGCCTCTGTCATGTTTTTGGAGAAGAGCTGAAGTGGAGGGTGCAAGAACAAAATCTCAATGGAAAGACTCCCTAAGTAATCCCAAGTAGTTACCCTGTTTCTGGGTTGGGGTCATCAGAGTATCTGTAGTCTCCATATAGAAAATAACATTCATGGGTAACAGCACATCTAACCAAGAGTAATTTGGATTAATGTACCACCATTGTGAATTAATTGTTCATATTATATGCAAGAAGAAGGTGGAATCAAATAAGAGAAAGAATCTACCTCTCTGTCCCTGGGTTGGACTCAATCTTCCCCTCTGTGGGTTCATTTATAATCTTAATATATGGACTTACACAGAGGAATTCTTTAGAAAAGAAAAGACAATGTACATTGGTACATCAGCCTTTTTGGTTTTCTTCTTTTTTTTTATTTTATCTGAAAACTAATTAATCAATTTGGAGAAGTAGTGAGACTATTCCCTTATTTGATCTTTTGGTAGTGAACAAACCATCATGGTTTAACTTAATGCACATCTTTATCTATAAAAATTATTGTTAAGTTTACTTGTTAATTAATTTGTGCTCTTGGATTTATTTTCTGGTATTTTTTGCGAGTTTGTGCTCTTCATAATGTGCTAGTCATTGATTCACTTCTATTTTTATGTACCACAGCCAACAGAATGACAAATCTTCTAAGTGAATCTTCTCTTTTGTATATTTTAATGTTTGACATTTAAACCTTGCTGAAAGCTGCGAGGAAAATGAATCGAAAATATTTGTGAAAATATTTTGTAGAGTACTTATGCCATTTGCTTAATGCTGTACTTGGAATCCCTGTTGCTACTCAAGAGAAACTGGCAAAAATAGGTCTTAGATGAAATGAAGATTAATCTGTTCAAGGAACTTAATGTAAAAATAGTAAAGGATTTTCTAAAAATTTTCTTCATACGTAACAGCAGCCACATCATCCCATACAGGGTCAGTCATTTCCTCATTGTGCCTCGCTTTTCTCCAGAGATACAGTTTGTTTGCTGGGTCCCTCTCTTCTAAGAGAATTGGGATAGACACATTGCTCTGACCTGCACTGATCTTCCTAGTCAAACACGACACTTCCCAGGATATCATTAAAGGAAAATCACTGTGTTGTTTCACAAATTATCATTTGATACATACTGGGGATCTCACACTGGAAATACTAACATGGTATCTGGATTTCCTGAAGTTTCTGAATGAAAACTTTAACTTCAGGTATGTTATATTTAATTTTGTTTACCTGTTGTGATAAAGGAAAAAGTTCATCAGAGATCTGATTAAATCAGTGGTTACATTTCTTATATTCCAAACAGAATATTTTGCCAGCCAATAGCATAAACATTTTGTTATTTTAAAAAAGGATAACATTCAGTTCATTAAGAAAAGGCTTTGCAAAGCTAAAAATAGTTATAAGCCTAATCTGTTGGTACAAACGTTAAAAGTAAACAACAAAAGTTAAATATGTCAGAAAAATCTGAAGAATATTTAATTTAATATTCAAAAAAGTCTATCCACAGTCAAAATCTAGAATCCAGATGTAATGTTACATTGGTTTAAAGAGAACCCAAAATCTGATTTAGAGGAGAAGTGAAAGCAACCATGAAAATACCTGTATATAGGATGTGGAATGAAAGACAAAGTTTTTAATACTATAATTTAGAAGCTAGACCATTATTAGAGGAAGCCAATGAATGCATGAAGACCTATCAGCTCATAATTAAGACCAGTTAGAGGATCAGGAAACTGATCTCATCATTTTAGGATCTACCCTGGAACCTTGGAGCAGTTCCTAGTTCTTTCTTCCTTGATCTTGCAAATGTATTCAAGAAATATCTAATTTAGCAGGTCTTTGGGCAGCTGCGCTCATTGCCCCTGGGAGAGAGCACAGGTCCATTAGCAGAGGAAAACTATACAAGCAATTAATAATTAGGCAGAAAAATGGGAGTCCTCAGCAAACATTTCTCTTTTGTATGTGTGGGAAAAGGCAATGATTTTAATTACCCAGATCATGATGCTAAAATAAATTCCTTTACAATAGAAACACCTTAAAATGTTAAATACATAATAAAACTATGATATTCTGTAGAGTTTTTTAATAAGTGGACATAGTTTGAAATCCTCTCTTTAAAATGCTGCTCAAGCTCTCTGGACCAGTAATGCCAACTTTCAAAAAGTCCAGGAACTCATCAGATGTCCCAGAAATCTTCAACCAAAGAAACCGCACGACATTTTGAAAAGGACAAACAGGATGATCTGTCCTAATGTTGATCACCAACTATATAATGCAACAATCACTTGAGGAGAGTTAATGGATGGTTATATAATTAATATCAATCAATATGGCTTATGGAAAATAAATCTTGTCATATTAACTTTCTTTTTGAAATGAAATCTGGCATTTGACCTATCACTAGCTGACATTTAGTAGTGAATAGAGCACTCTGAATGGATTAAAATCAGGCTAACTTCTCAGTCCCAAAACATCTTCATAAACAAGCAATTATCTCTGAATGGCCATGCTGTGATAAGAGCTCAACAAGAATTAATCTAAACTAAAGAGGATTTATGCTTCAGCATAGAAATTTTGTTCCTTCTCTGCCTGGGTAGTACAAATAAAACCCTGCAGCATCACCTCACAATACCCCAGCAACACAAACGCAGCAATTTGCTACTATCACACCAACTACACCACGTACCATGCACAGCACACCAGACTATGGATTGCTGGTGTTCCCAAACCTCCAGTGGTGGCAGGAAAGGAGAGCATGGAGAGATGCTTTTCCTGCATTTTGAGAAATGCATTCCAAACTATAGATGAAATAAAGGATAAACAGTCTTTCACTTGACTAGACAATGTGGCTGACATGGATGAGAAAACATGGACTAGACAGTAATGAAGTAATGAATTGTTGTTTGGATGTACAAAATACAATTTAGAAGACAGTAGTACAAGCAAAGGCATGAGTAGTATGGAAGAGATATTTGGATGTATGAGCCAGGCAATGCATGCAGCAGTTCAAAAGAGATAACCTTATTCCCATCAATATGTGTGACTTTAAAGTATATTGTAAGACTGACATCCAATCTTTCCCTCAAGAGCAGAGATTTCAGTCCTGAAATGCAGGTTAGCTGGCGAGCACAGCATTGAGGCAGAAATGAAAAATACAATGCAAAAGGGCTTGTCTGCTAATTCTAAAATAGAAAAGCGTAGTGTAAAACTCTTTTGAAAAAGTGTTTTCTAAATGAATGTTAAGCTCCAAGGGGTTACCCAGGGAGCTATATATTACACTGACATTAACACCAAATGGGTTCATCTTGGTTAATGTTCTTACAGTGAATGCCAAAGTAATTCATCACTAGTGGTTACATATGGTAAAGTATTAACACATTTCATCAGGAAAACATTCTTTGAATGTCATGGTTCCAGCACTTGGGACCTGAGAGTAGTTCAAGATGCATGACACAAACCACTATCACATTTTCAAATGCTATCATACAAGTTATAGATTAATCTGGTGTCTGTTAAGTAGGTACGCAAATATTGGATTACTTGACAGCAGTTCACAGTCTACTGAGAGCAATCACTCATAGAAAAATTAAAGGTGAGTTCATTTTAATGCAACATTTTTTAAAACATGGGAGACCACCTTTTTCCTAAAAATCAAGTTTACGAATAAGTTTGTTTACCCCCACCAGATATTCTCATATAGTCCAGATTTTATCACTGTTGCCTAAGGTGGGAAGCAAACTCATTCCAAAAGCAATAAATGCACAATGGAAGTAGATATCTGCTGCTGTCTTACCCAAAAGCAAGGGCAAGATCATAACAGTAGAATTGCTCCTATACCTTCTGGAGCTGAGGGATGCACTGGATGACAGCATTGGCCAAAGAAGCATAGAAAAAATGGGTCTCAGAGTCACCAGTGGCAGTGCAGGCCTGTAAGTCTTCCTGTGAACAGAACAGTTTTGTCTCATATTGAGTCCCTGGGCCAAATTACAGCATTCTTATTGCACAGAACCTTACTATATCTTATTGCATATATGTGTCAGGGCTGGCTGGTGGAAACCGTGGAGGGAAGCCAAGTTTGAAGTCCATGGGAAAAGGATGGAGAAACTGTAAATGACCATCCTGTTTGCTCAGATTTTTCACTCTTCTATATCTTCTGGGTATATGAAAACCTTCTGTGAAATGTCTTCTCCCATCCACAATGGTGTGAATGGAGTTGTGGTAACTGGGGAAGAAACTGATCTCATCATTTTAGGTCCTTGACATTGACTATAATGACATTACTCAAGACCTCAGGGTGGCAGAAAGGGATTTTAGGTGTTTCAGATGCACCATTCTGTGACTTTTCTCTCTGCTCACTGTACTTGTGTCGTTCCTTCACTGGGTTTGACCCAATGCACGGGCGTTCCATGTCCTGTTTTCCCTGGTGGGATCAGGACAAGGGAGACAAATGTCACAACCAATACTTAAATAATAAAGCTATATCAGAATAATAATAGCAAGAAGAAGAACAACAACAACAACAGTATTAGGCTGTCATTATTAACAGCAGAAAACTATCTCCCCATGGTGCTTATTCCCTCACATAATTTGGTCTCTCTCAGCACTGCCCAGCTGGAGCAGCAGCTCAGGGGTCAGACCCAGCTGTGGACTTAGAGGCAGAGAGACAGAAAATCCCTCAAGGGGTCCCTTGTTTCATCAGCATATGTATAATCCCATATTCTTTCTCTGAACAGAGCACATAAAATCCTTCTTGGACATAGTCGGATTTATCCAAGCTGTTGTCGCTGGTGGCCTCGGGCCAATATGGAAAGTTTGTGGTGTCCTGAGTTTATCAGCTCTGATGAATACAATAAGACAACTAGTCTGAGAATCTTATAAACTCTTAGCCTTTCATACGGTACCCCACAGCATGGATTTTTTCTCTGTTTGATCTGCTATTTTTGTTAAATTTTTCTCTATCCACATCCTATATCAGTAGAGGTCAGTTACACAAATTTACAAGGGCTTTTGTGACACAAAGCTCTCATTTCAGACACATAAAGTGTTTATGATCAACAGATTTCATAGCAAGGACTCTCACTCAACACATTTATTAAGTTATTTTTACTTATATATTACTATTTCTACATACTTATAAGTACAGAAGTCAACTGATGTAAGCAGTGAGCAAATTAAACACAACCTGGGAGGTTTCATCCATGGTGAAGGTGAAAACATTTATTTTTATATTTTTTACCTAAAAGAGATCATCTACTATGCTTGGTTTGGGCCTGTCACGGTGGTATTACCTTTATACAGGGAAGAGTGGATGGGACATAGGAAGGCCAGGAGGAAATGATGAAGAGAGAAAAATCTGAGGGAAGGAAAACTCTTGCAGCTTTTCTGTCCCTTCTTGAGCTCAACTCATTATATTACTCTTTATTTTTTAGAACATTTGAGCTTGTATTTTCTGCCTCAGAGAAGGAAACTCTAAGCCTCTAAACTCCCAAGCCTCAGATGAAAAAATAGCTTCTCTCCACAACTCTCTGGGGCAGCATGCTGAGCTTGTGCAGCAACACCCATGCTTTTGAAGGCAGAGTCATCCTGAGTCTTCTCTTCCAACTTAGGGAATCCAACAGGTCATGGGCATGGTGCTGACAAAGGAGAAACAGAATAGTTTAGCTGTCATGCCTCATCCACGTGTCTGAAGGAATGAACTGACACTGATGGGCTCCTTCTTATGCATCACTTTTTATATGCAAAATGTCCTTTTACTTGTCCTTGAATAATGAAGCACTCATGAGAAGTTAGATATGAAATGTACATTTTTTTTGTCTAACAGTCAAACAAGTGATAGACAGCTTTTCCTGTCAGGTCAGATTTTGACGAACAATGACAAAATAAAAAATCTCCAAAATTTTCCTACTACTTTTTAGCTGTGGCAGGTTTGACTTGATGGATTTGTAAATCATAAAAGAAACAAGATACTGACTTGCCCCTATTGTAGGCCTTGATTAAACCAGTACTTTTTTAGGTTCTCAAGCTTGGCAGCACCTTCTGCCAAATATGTCATATACACTCTGCTCACAAATCTTCATCTGGCTGCAATACATATTCATTAGCATCAACAGTTTAGAGGGCTACTGTTCTCCATTTTGTCTTAAATCACTTTGAATGATTATGAGCAAAACTTGGATTTTCTTCTTTTCTATTCCTATAGCTTGACAGAGTGACCATACAGCAGTTCTCTCAGAATTGCTTAGGACGCAAAATATTTGAACCAGAATCACAACAATGAAAAGTATGAATGGCACAAGCAGCACGAATTCAGTATTTAGAAAGAGTGTCAACTAGCTCCATCTGTGGACAAATGGTTCCAGTGGTGTGGAAACTCTAGCCACAATCAGGCATTCATTTCCCTTGCATTTAGATAAGATGTAATCAGTAAAAAATTGAAGGTTTCCTCATGCTCATTCCCAAACCTAACCTTTTCTCCTGGGGTCTTGTAGCTATAACTGGGGAAAAGAGTCACCAGGCACCACCAGTCATCCATCCCAACTACGCTGGCTAAGGGAGGATGCACATCTGAAAAGAGCTGACATGGCACTCTCCTCTCCTCATTTTGTGACCTGCTTACTGCATCAGAAATACTCTATGTTTTGGCTGATAGGAACTGGGTGTTACCATCGTGCAGAGGTGCCAGAAGCTGCTCTGTCCAGGCTGGTGTGTCTAGACAGGGCTGTGTCACACCGCGAGTTAGCTCAGGACACACAGCGCTGCAGCCTGGCACCGTGCCTCAGGCAATTCATCTTGCTTTGCAGCAGGACTAATTAATCTGGGGGAAGCACAAGGCTGACCAATAGACCAGAGCCAGATTATTCAAGGCTTTTGCAGGTGCTGCTGTACAGAGCAGTGCTGGGCAGCATAAACATTCCCACAGGAAAAGTGCACGGCAAGTCCCCAGAGCATGAGGTTGTGGTCCTGAATTTCATCTTCATTAAGGTCCTGGAGCAAAGCAGCCTTAGTGGAGGCATGAGAATAATTGTCTTTGGGAGAGGATGCTAACAGCTGGGAAGGAGAGGAGCCTTGCAGGCCCTTGTGCTTAAGGCCCTGGGATCTTTGCATGTAGCTTTTAGAGAGCTGAGCTCACCTGAAGTTTTTGGACAATATCGACATAATGAACGGCAAACAAGAAAATTGTCCGTCCACTTCTGATACTGGGGATTTTGCAAAAGTTTGGCTGTCTGAAAATTCATCCCGCATTTAAAAGAAAAAATAGTAAAATCCCAATATTATTTTATCAGCCAGATGAGCAATCTGACCCAGATGGCTGTCCAGACACCAGATTCTTTGTGCTGCCATAGGGGAATGAGCAGGACAGGGAGCAGGCAGGGAGGCAGAGCTGTCCTTTGGAGGCAGCCTGCCGTGAGACTGAGTAACATGATTTACAGTCATGGTCATCTGCAAGGGGTGGAAACAAACAAAAGTGAGCAAACTGTGCGTGAGCAAATTTATTTATAAGCCTCCTACAGGCTGAAATGCAAGCAAGACTTTCTGACAGAAATCATCACCTCACCATTTAACAGTGACACATAGGACTTTTCTTCTTTCCCATTTGACTTTTATTTCCTTGTAACTAAATATTGATGTGTTTATTTCCAACACTGGCCTCAAACTCCTTTCCATTACTTTTTATTTTAAATGGAGAAGTGCAAGACATACAAAAGTTCTTTTGTTTTTTTTAAGGAAAGAAGAACAAAGAAACAGGCAGAGTTGTACAAAGGATCAAGGAAGGCCACTGCATGTTAGCTGAAAATAATGGATTCACTTAATCCTGCTGAGGTAATTGAAAGCTGACTGCTAAAGAGAGCCACTGCGTCATAATAAAGTTGAATGAACTTGGATTTCAAGTCCTGGAGAGGTTTTGAGGTAAAACTGTGAGCCAGGAAGGGTTTATTTGAAAAACGAGATATGTAATTTTAGTCTACATAGAAATAAATCACATCTCTCCCCTTTTAGGAATCATGCTTTGTCTCATTTCTGGAAAAGTAATAGCTTAGAGGTGGCAGAAACACGTGAAATTTCACAGATGCTAAATAAGAGACAATGAAAACTTTTATAGAGTTGTCATCACATCACATTATTTGCTTGCAGATAAGATAAATCAGTGTTCTAAGAAAGAGAGTGGGGAAAATAAAGACATGGTGTGATCTGCAAGTCCAGTAGATCTCTAAAATTCTCCAGTAAAACTCTCTCAATTCTTCCATGGTTCTCATAAACACCTTATTGGTCTCTATCACAATGGTGAGCTAAATGATGCTGCTTCTCACCCTTTATGTAAATTCTATCAGAATTTTAGATTTTGTTTTTCTTCCTTGTTTAAAAATGGTGGAGAAAGACCGCAGCCAAAATAGTATGTCATAGATGTAAACAGTGTTTCTAATGACACTGACCTCTGCCAGGTGCCAGGGTGGCCCACATAGGGCAGAGCTGATTGCCAGATTTGTGAGTACCAATATCAGAAGAAAAGAAACAGCTAGAATTTTCTTTCTAGAATTTTCTTATCTTTCCTGGTGGCAATGGGCAATATCAATTTTCTCTCATCAGCTGGGATTTCCACTCAAAAATTGATCTCTTCTTTCAGTTGCAAGAATCTATGACATTGGCAGTGATAGATACTGTCACACCTTTCTGTGTGATACTGTGATATTGTCACACCTTTCTATGATGCCTCATGGTCATGACCTTCTAGGCCTTTTATAAAACTGTAGCTTGTTGGAGTGTGCTTTATACAATTGTGAGTGAGGATTTGGTATTTTGATAGTGATTCTAGATCAAACATCTTTTACAAGAGAGCCTGAGAAGAGCAGACTCACTCTTTGTCCAGTCGGATCCTGTGTTCACAGGAAGGGCATTCAACGATGACAAAATATTTTTTATCTTTCCTCTTCATCCTTCTTTTTTGACCAAGCTCCTGTGTCACCCTGTAGTTTCACAAACTCTTGAAGAAGAATCACAAGGATTCTTCAGGAGTTTAAAGATTCTCGCATCAAAATCCATGCCACGACTGTGTCTGTCCTGCAAAGGTGTATCAAAATCACCTCTGTCACCCCACCAGCTCCCAGCCCAGCTATTCTGCTGGGATCCTTGTGGACTCCCTGGGCTGGCACTCATGTGACTGAGCTAGTCTTCCTTGTGTTCCACAGTTAAACATTTGAAACTGTCATTGATAGAGTATTGTAAGATCCAGAGCCTGTTACAAATAAATAGTAGGGATGAGACCAAACCAGAGCAAGAAGGGGAGGACTTATTCCTGCAAATAGATGTTGTTGTATGCCTCTTGTCCTCAGGGATTGGGAATCTCCCCTGCCCTTTCAGTTACCAGCCAAAGTGAAGGTAATACTGAACTCTGCTGTCCATGATCTTTCAGAAGGAAGTCTAAGCTCACCCATTCCTCAAAACCCAGAGGATATTGGAAGTGCCTTGGCCTTCCTCAGAGTAGCTGTCCTCAAACTCTGTGACTATACTGCTGCCTCCCCTGGGAAGGAGGACTGGTGCTCCTGCCTCTCCTTCCGACTTTTTGCTGTAGGAAGGAGAAGCAGGAGCACCAGTACTTCCTATGAAACTACAACACTAACGCTCTTACAGATGCTCTTCCTTGGCAATTCAGGGTTGGTGCACACTGGTTGTGTTTTCAGAACTGCAGAACTTCTAAACAGCAGGGCTAGAAGAGAAAGTATGGAGAGAACTGCAATGGCAAGTGTGACCCAGGAGGCTCTTTGCTTCTATGCACATGAATTCTTACAAGGCACCAAAGAGGATTTATCTTCTGTCTGAGTACCTGCAGAGCAATTGCTGGAAGATTTAGAAGACTTGAACAGTGCAGCATGAACAGTCTGGGTGTCAGTAACCCAGTATTAATTGTGTTGTCACCTGCTACGCTTTGATTATTTGTGCAATAAAAAGAGATGTATCACAATCAAGGAGCCAGAAAAGGGCAGAATGGTGCTGGTTTAGTAACAACAGACTTAGTGGTAATTAAGAAGAATATATTGGTGCTGTATGACTAAGGCAAGCCATTAAGAGCACACTGTGACTGCACAATTGTCCAAACACGTGCTGCTTTGTGTCAGCTTGTGAGCAAACTGTGCTCAGCATCTGTATGACATTGAAATGAATTGCCAATGCCCTTTTGGAATCTTAGGAAAATAGTTTCATTTTGGAGGTATATGCCTGTTTTGCAAGAGAAAGTAAATAATGAATAATGATTTTTCATAAGATAGAAATGGCACTGAGTAGTCATAAGGAGCCACAAAATCTGAGTTTGCAAGTGCTATCAACTGCTTTCTAATAAAGAGGCACTGTAATATGGTAGATTAATATCACTATGACAGAACCAGGTAATCAACCCAGAAATATCCACTTAGCATGACAATTTGCTCCTGAACAACTTCTAGCATGTTTACTGGGTTTCTGGCAATACAGTTTTGTGGTGTTCTTTCTGATGCAGCTGTTTGTACTTGTGCTTCTTTCAAGCACTTCTTCTTTCCCCTTATGGGTTTTCTTATCTTTGGGGAGCTGAAGAGGTTTGAACACATACTTTCACTTTTCCACTTACCCTCTTCATCATCTCTTTTACAATTAGGAAGGAAATGCCTGTCAAATGCTTGGGACACCACTAAAATTACTAAAGAAACATTAATTTTTTTTCTTAGGTATAAGACATATTAGACTTAGAGGATTTTAAAAAGTTATGTATTGAAACCCCTAACATATTTAAGGATTTATCATAAACCAGGCATAAGACCAGATTTGCCTTTCAGATGACACAGAAATTCACCACCTCCCAGCATGTTGAGATGGTGAGGGCATTTACCTAGAATCTGTTATCATGGTGACTGTGCCAAAGAAGGGAAAGAGAAATGATCTTCAGATAATATCAAAATAGGCCATTTAGCAACATCTCCTAAAAGTTGTATAGAAGCTGTTGTTTTAGCTCACGTAACATTTCTGAAGGACCCAAATGCTTAAGGAAAACAATTGCAGTAGAGAGGATTCTAGCTGTCTGTGAGCCACCATAAGGTTGCCTTTCCCAAAAAAGCAGTTAAGTTGTTAAGGAAAGGTGTCCTTCCCATGCCAGGGGAACAAAATAACTTGGGTTCCCAAACAAGTGTAGTAAGATTGTGTCTGACACCAGGATAGTCCTTCATACCAGTGTCAGTCCTATGGTCTACAAATGGGAAAATGTGCCATCACTACAGACTTCTGCAAAAGCAGCGCTGCAGAAGAAAATTCCCTTTCTTCCAAAGGACTTTGCTTAAAACTGACAAAGTACCAATTTCATTAATTTTTCTTTTAAAATAAAAATTATTATGTTTTCTGCTGAATTTTCTTCTGAATTTTGTGTAAATATTGCATGACCTACTCCAGTGGAGGACTTTTTCTACTCACACTATATTGGTTCATTCCTGTAGAAAATGTGCTTACTGGCTTGTCAAGAACACGTCATGGTTATGTTCCCATTGTTTAAATTCACTCATCCTTTATTTCAGCTGACTTCCAGAAAGCACTTTTGACATAAATAATGCAGTGTCCACATGAGAGTTGTTCCCATGCAAAATGGGTGGCAGAAGACTGTGACCTTTGAGCAGCAGGCTAATCTGAGTGATACTCACACAAAGTTGTACATATCCAAACAGGGGGAAAAAAAAAAAAAGAATGAGTGCAAATGCATGCAAGGATGTGAGAACCTAGGTCAGACTTGCAGGCAGAAGAGTGTAGTCCAGAGATGTAAGTAACTCAGGAGACAGGTGATTTTAGTAAATTGCAAGACTTCTTATGCTTTCTCAGCAGCAAACATAACATAACTACGAGTATACCTTAGTCTTGAATACCATATTCCATGAAAAAAGCAAACCTCTTCTCTGCAAATATTATGTTCCTGTCCATCTCTGTGCTCTAGTAGGTTGAACAGTTATTACATTTCCATGGAACAAGCTTGCAGTCATTTTGAAAAATTAGGCAAATCAGAAACAAATAATAGAGTAATTTTCCAGTGATTGAAATTGCTGTCATAGAATTAAGGCATTAGCAGGATCCAACCATAATGATTTTGTAAGCATATTATCTTCACTGGACAGCTGATTTCACATAGTATACATGACTTTATTCATCAGTTCCATCTCTTGCTTATTGGGATGAGTTTCCAAAAAAACTCCTGTTCTTAAATCAGCATTATTCTTGCTTTGCATTTCAAATGCCCTAATCAATATTCAGCCTTTGCCCTTTTTTTACCCTGCCTTTTACCTTTAGGACAACTGTGTGCGTGTGTGTCAGCCTATTATAATTTTAACAATGTATCAGAGTTGCAAATCTGATTCAGATCAATGGCTTGAAAGTGACAAACTCTAATGATCTAATCTCCTATTAAATATTCATGAAGGAAGCTTGGAGAATACACACTCCTCTCCTTCCTAATGGATGTAAAAGAACCAACTGCATTTTACTGATTGATCATGTGCATGTTCTTATTCCAGTAGCATATTACAGAAACCTCCACATTGTGAAACTGTTCTTTCAGTCTGTAGCATTTATTTACCATTAAAGAAAATAGCAACATCATTCCTTTGATTAATATATAGATAGATGTGTCAGAAGTATATTTGTGCTAAACACACCTACTTTTTATAGCAGCTTTTCAGGTAAAATCCTTTGTGGGATATAAGCGACATAGAATCCAGAATGACCCAGAGACATAAAGCTCTGGCAGCCACAAACTCTGAGCTCATGATGGCACCTAGGGAAACAGCAAAGGACAGAGTGTGCATATGGAAACAATGCAGGTCCCTATAAGTAACTTCTAGTATTTGTTGATCTAAGTAAGGAAATGTATCTAGACAGATATGCACTTTTGCCCACATCATCTTCTCTTCTCAGACAAACACAAGGCTTTTCGATTTTAATATGGAAGAAAAAAAATATTATTGCAAAGAAGCTTTGATAATGCTAGCAACTCTTCATGAAATACTCTTTAGAATATCAGCATCTAAGTCATGTCAGGAGGCTTCTAATTCTCTGCAAACACTGAGAAATGAATTAAGTGAATGATCATCTTCTTCTGCCTTAATTTCCATGCCAACTTTTTTACTTTGTTTTTCATTATCACTTTTTAAATGTTAGGGTGGGGAGGGGTTTATCAAAAGCCACAACATTTACAAGCAAAAAAGTACCTTCCCACACTTTCCAAACTAACTGCTTGATAGAATAACTAAATTTGAGTCCTAGGCTGACTCAGCACTCAAAATGGGCCTGATTCGGAAGTTGTTATGCAAGTGATGATCTCTGCTGAGATCAATGAAAGTATTGCCTGTGCACATCCTCTGAGATCAGGGCTCATCTATGACTCAGAGTCATTCTCACTCCCCCCTTTCTTCTCTTATCTCAAAAAATCCTAAATTTGTTCCAGCCATAATGTCATTAGATTTAATCTATTTTGGTACAAGCAAACAAAATTTAACAGCTTTCCATGTATATTTCTGTGCTGTCCTGAATAGAAAGGTTTTACTGCAGCAACCCTTGTATTTCCTGTTTTGTTTTTAATTCATAGGACATAACAACACAAAAGGCTCTCTCCTGCATTCCAGCCAAAGGATAGTTTCTAGCAAAGTGATATGAAAGTGTGCCCTTTTCTTTCCTGCAACACACCAGGTAGATGAGTTGTGACTCCCACTGAAAACAAAGAAGGCATCTGGAGTGTTTTGCAGATCATGGTTTGACTTCTTGGCTCCTTTTGATTTGCAAAGGTCAGACAGTTTAAGAGTATGAGCCACAGACGGTGAGACTTCACAGGAAGGAATTTGTCTCAATATATGCAGGTTGAGTCTTCTCTCTGGACATGCTGGTGTTGAGCAAGAAGCCAGTGTTTTATAATCTAATAACAATGATATGCAATGATTTTATGAATAGCGGATGCAATCTAGTCAGGGAAGTGACGTTACTGCATAAGTTAATAGTCTATTCAGCAAAAGTAGGGACTAGCTAAATAAACCAAAGAAAAAAAAGTGAGGATGACTCCCTTCACCTTGGCAATAGCATAAATGCCATCAAAATAAACAGGAAGGGAAAATGCACTTGCATCAGAACAACTTCTCCCAAGCTGTGACACAGATGTTTGGCCTCTGCAGAGGACAGTGTCACTAAGCAGCTCACTCCTGAAGGGGAAGGAAGGTTATAAAAGGGTCCTGCACAGAGGAAAAACCTTTTCCTTGACAGCAGACAAGACAGAAGTGACTGGTGAGTATGACACTGCTGCCTGCATCCTAGCTGCTGTGCAAGTGCTATAGGACACTGTGAACATGCAAGATCACCATATGGAAGACAGACAGATGCTATACAAGCCTACACACAGCTACAGACAGTTCATTGAATCCTTTTTTTCCTTAAAGGCTTTTGCTCTCAGTAAATTATGCTGTACTTGTAGTAGACTGTTTGTTCACACAGGGTCTGTGAACAGCTCTGTTACTCCATGTCTCCTGCTCATTTTCAAGCTGTTGTGGTATGGATAGAGTTAGATGGAGCTGAGTGAAGGATAGTGAGCCTGCTTGAAAACACAGGTAGGTTTGGAGGCTGGTAGCACTCTGCAGGGTCCATGTTCCTGGAAATACCTTTCTACCTTTGGCTCAAGTACAGACATTCCCTACTTGGTCATATATACAGGCTGAACATCATTTCAAGCACTGCACTCACTAAGCCCCAGAGACAGCCCCCAGGCCAGTTTGAAAGGGCATTATCAGTTCATTGCTGAGGAAGAGGTTAATTTGATGAAGGAGACTATTGGAGGTGTTACAAACCTTTTTTAAGTCAACTTGCTGTGGTGTTTTTTAGCCAGGCACAAGTTTAGCCAGGATATATGCAAGTTAAAAGTAGAAACCAATTACCAGGTGGTTGGTTCACACAAAAGACAGCAAGGACCCACCAGTCCACTGAGCTAAGCTTTAGTGTGGTCCCCATCCCTGACAAGGCACTGGAGTCTTTGTCAGACAGGCAGGAGAGGAAGCTGCCACAGTTCCCAGGGACAGACAAGCAGCACTGGGGAGTGTTGTGGTTTAACTCCATCCAACAACTAAGCAACATCAGCCACTCAGTCTCTACCTTGCTAGCAGCATCAGGGAGAGATCTAAAAAAACATATGGGAAAAAACTCTGGGTTCACATAAAGACAGTCAAATAAAGAAAGCAAAAGCTGTGCATGCAAGAGAAGCAAAACAAGGAATTCCTCACTGTTTCCCATGGTCAGGCAAGTGTTCAGCCTTGCCCAGGAAGGTTAGGCTCCATCAAGCATAACAGTGACTTGGGAAAACAAATGTCATCATTCCAAGCGTCCCTCCCCTTTCTTCCTCTTCCCCCAGCTCTATATGCTGAGGCTGATCCCATATGGTCTGGGATATTTCTTTGGTCATTTGGGATCAGCTGTCTTGGATGTGTTCTCTTCCAGCTTCCTGTGTGTCCCCAGCCTCTTCACCAACACAGGAGTACAAGAAGCAGAAAAGATCTGGATGTTGTGCAAGCACTGCTCAGGATTAACTAAGGCATCTCTGTACCATCAACTCTGTGTTCAGCACAAATCCAAATCATAGCCTCATACTAGCCACTGTGAAGGGAATTAACTATCCCAGGGAAAAACAGCACTCTGAGTTACCATCTTCATCCCTTCTGTTGATGCAGATGGCACCAATAGTTTGGCCTGGCAACCTGATGATTACCTCTTTTTTTCTCTTTAGGATTTCACACTTTTTCATGTAAATCCTATCCCTTCTGGATCCTAGGGCTACTAACAACCCCAAACCAAAATCCTAATTTTTACCTTCCTTTGCTCCATACTGACTTTGTCATAGGTGTTTCTGGATGTCCTTATTCAGCAGCCTGGGAGAAGGTTGCACAGTTTGCTGTGTCACAGCTGGGTCCTGGACACTTGATCATGAGGGAGCTCAAGCCCATGGGGCAGCAAAAGGCTTTTGCAGACCGAGGTTGCAGAGGATGCAGACCTGAAACTGGAGAAGGGTTACCCTGTGAGAGCAGCAGCATCCCCTGTGGCTTTGGAGGAACCTTCACTGGTGAGCACAGCTCTGCATCCTGCGCTGTCTGGCAGGGATGTTTCTGCACCACAGGCACTCTATGAATGCCTGAACCCTTCCCTGGGATGGATTACACAGCTGGTGTGTGGGAGGGCGTGTACAAGTTAGCATTCTTGCTAAGGTGTCATTTGCAAGGTGCACCTGCCTGCAGGCTTCCAGTCTACAGCTGAATCTCAGGGATAATGAGGAAGTGAGGAAAGCAGAGCAGAAAGTCAGTGGTCACAGCACTCATCCCTGAAAAACCTAGGAGTTTTATGATTTACAAGATATTTGATTTCATTATAATTGTTATTTCTTTAATAACAGAAGTTTCTGCATCATCATTTCAAGAGTCACATCAACCTTCAGTGTTGTCAAATAGATAAAAATAACATAAAGCTTTTTATGAGCCTTTCCCACAGCTCTAGCAGGGGAATGTCTTCTTAAAATTCTCCTGAATTGAAGAACGTATAAGAATTTGTGTATCAGTTTCAATCATCTCCCCTCCTCTAACTGGCCTCTAGAGTCATTCCTGAGGTCAGCAAAATGGACCCAAAAAAGGGCTTATCTGTTTTGTGATTTCTACGGCCCTATAAAAAGTAAAAAAAAAAAAAAAAAAAAAAAACTTTCAGTAAAATAAGCTGTAGAGACTGTGATAATGAGTCACAAATAGTCTGGATGATTTAGTTAGGGCTTGTCAAAACTCCTTAGTTGGAGAAATATATATTTCCTAATACTCTAAATATATGAAATATTCAAGGACTTCTTATGTGAGTGGAAACCCCCGGACAACAGTCTTGGGTTGCGTAGATGCTGATCTTATCTGTACCTGTGCACAGACAAGATCATGTCACTATATATTTTATGGCATATTGCTGAATCCCACATGTTTAACCATGCCATTACAGACGAAGTGGCAAAACTTTTCCAGTGGTCTTCAATATGAACACAACTGTTTCATCCCAAATCTGCTTGCATCAGGGAAAGTTATTCCCATTTTGGCACTGGGAGTAAGCCACTTCAGAATACCTTGTTCTGCTTTCTCACTTGGAAAAAAAAAAAAAAAAACACCACTTTTAATAAAGAGGCATACAAAATTATGTGTGAAATGAGCTCAAAATCCAAAATTTTGATCATTTAAGTATTCCTTCATGCAGAATCAAGGCAAGAGTATTCTTCATCCAGCTCAAATTAGAAATATTTGGGGTTATCATTTTGTAGTAAATGGACAGTGAGATAATATTTCACAGGCCAGATAAAGTAAAAAATTAACTACGTTTTTCTGCTTACATTAAAAGTTCTTCTATGTGCTAAGGAGATTTTTATTTTAAAAAGGTCAGCCCCAGAGCATGTAAGACAAATCTAAAAATAGACATAGTTATACGAAGTTCATCTCAAATTTTAAAAAAGAAAAATGTTACACTTTTTGCCTGCGGGAATCTTTTTTTTTACCTATGTTAAGATACCTATTTCTAGAATCTCAGAATAGAAAACTATGTTGAGCAGCCAGAACCATAACAAAACCAGAAGGCTCAGCTAGGCTTCCTTGATCTGTCAGGCTGGAACGACTGAGGAGCCCCATGGCTGTAAGCAAAGGTGTGGGAGGAGTCTCCAGCAGCACATTTGGCCACAGATGCTCCCAGGCCCCAAGAACTTTGCCCTGATGCATAGCTGGGCTAAAGGAGAGCAGTCTTGGTTTGATTTTGATTTAAGGCATTCCTTGGCTCTTTGTAAGGTTTCTAAGCTTTCCCATGCACCCTCTAAAAGAAAAGAACATATTTTTACTCAAAAGAGCATAGTTAGGAAAAGATACTCAGCTGATATAAATGTACACCTGTGTGGCTCTATTGAAGGCTATGAACCCAATGGTTTATATGAGCTAATAAAATGCCTTCAATATGAGAAATGTGCTCATAATAAACAAAAGAGAATAAGCTCAATAGTATGGCTGTAACATATTAAAATACTTCCTTGCATAGGTTTACTTAAATCTGGTGGAAGTTTTGATGACTGAAGAAAACTATGAACTATATGTTAAAATGTCAATATAGACTTGACCCACTAGTGATAATACCATAATCCAACTAGTTTCTGTAAGATATTTTTGGACATGAGGGATGAATAAAAAGGGCAACAATATCCATGTAACTTATTTCTCCCTCAAACTGTTTCTCATAAATTGGTTAAGGGAATTACTGACTGAGAAATCAATGTAAATATTTATTTGTGCTACAACTGTTTAACTTCTATTTTAAAAATTATTTGTATTCTAGGAGTCATCCAGACAAGTGAAGCAAAAACCAAAAAAACATTTAAGTGACCAACTCTCCAGAGCAAGCAACAAATGAGGACTAGTGAATAGTCAAAGTAGTAATTTCTCTTCAATCTTAGTAAACAATTCAAAAGCTGAAAACAACCACAATAAATCATTTTTTAATAACTTAAAGTAGGAATCTGATTTAAATGTTATGAAATGTAGGCATATGCAGCCAGTGAAAACAGAAGATAATTCTGCATATAAAGTGTTCACTGCAAAGCCTGGGACCTAGTCTATTTATTAAGATTAACATCATTTTAGTGACAGTATCATTATTATAGGAATGGTTCTGAAACTCACAGAGGGTCAGACATTGAAATAATTGCCAGCAAGATGTCCTGATGGCAAAGAGAATATCAAAAACAGCTGAGGCATCCCAAGTGGAGGTAAAGCAGCCATAGACAGACTCTCAAGAGATTTTGGTTAATAGTCTGAAGTAGAGGAAACTCATAATAACCAACTGACTTTGATATGTTTGTTTCTTTTAATCCCTGTGCCTCTGTTTGACACGGGTACAAGTCATGCAACTAGAAGCTGTGTTCCACTAAGAAATCTGTGCCAAATGACATTGGGCTCATTTATAAAGTCAGAGTCAGAAGGCCACGCAGCTTCTTTCAATCATCTTTATCACCTTAAGAGATAAGGCAGACACAGTAACTGGTATTTGACATTAAGAGTGCTTGGATGTTTTCAAAGTAACTGGTAAATAAAGATTAGATGTGAATATATGCTTTAAATCCCATACCTTTAAAAAACAATATGCATGTGGGACCTCACAGAGCTGTTTCTTTCCAAAAAGAGACACAATTTAATTTTATTCATTATTTTTAGGTATTTGTGATCAATAGTTCAACAAATTACATTTCTTTTCTTCAGACACATTTAGAGAAGGACTGTAGGAGAGAAAATGAAATTGTTTTCATTAAAATGACATTGAAATTTCATCCATACATTTTTCCAGTAGACTGTTAAATTAATAATCCATCTGCTGTCTGTTGGGGTTAGGAAAAATGAAATCCATTTTTTTATATTGGAAAGCAGCTGTGCGAAAGTCTCATGTTATTTTACCTTGCACACAGGGCTTCATCCTGTTGTTCCAAAGACTTTTAAAACATTTGTTGCTTCAAGTCAAATCTTCTGTTGAGCTGTTATGGGGCAGAACCAGAGCCTAGAATTATGAATCTTTGTGAAATCTTTGGGATATACCATAGAAATTATTAATCCCAGTAATTAGTCTTGTTCTTAGTAAATAATAAACATTAAAAAAATCTTGCTGAATTGTCTGTAAAAGAATACAGAGAACAAAAGACAGTTTTACTTTAGTCTCAGTTTTTGCAGATTATTTGCTCTTTTTATGTCATTACATTTCCAAAATGCAATCAAGAATAAAGCGTACAAAGCAACAGAAAAGTTAAATGTTCAGTGGGTTCTAGAAGACTTAATAGGATAACCTATTCTTAGCTAATTATTTTTACTATTTTACTTTACCACACTGTTAAAGACTCTCCTAATTCTTCATGTGTTAGTCTGAAAGAACGCTTAACATCCTGTTACACTATTTTTAGTGACAAGAATCAATATCACAATGTAGATGAAAGAAAAAGTAATAAAATTTAAATTAACTTCTGTCCTCTGCCACATTGATCAATTGCCTTTGTGTTTTCAAACGCAACACCCCTGTTATTGAGTTTACAATTCAGATACTCCCTATTTTTCCTAAATATATTAAAGAGCTATTTAAATATGAATTTCATAACTCAGCAGCTGTTGATGAGTACACAAGTGACCTAGTTTGATAATGTTCATTAAGAATTGGAGGTAAAGTCAAGGAAAGTTACAACCAGATAGGGCCAGAAGCAACAAGAAAAGATGCTACAGATAAAGATGCTGAGGTCCTTTACATTGCTGTCAACCAATATAAGAATGATTTCAAAATATTAAGACTTTTGTATTCAAAGAATTCCCTAAAAGTGTAATACTGCTGAAAATTATAATGACTGACAGACACCAATAATCTATTAATTTTCCTGTGCAATTCTTTGGTTCTCAAGAATAGGTTCTACAGAACCTATAAAATGAGGCCAAGATTTTATTTATGAAGGTAAAACTGCTGTGTTAACTATCAAATAGCTTGCAGCAAGAGAGATAGAAAATTCCCAACAGAAAGCTGCATCATCTTATTAATTTAATGTTGTGGTTTTTTCTAAACAAATTTAAAGTAAAACTGAACATGAATAGGGGAAAAAAGGCTACAGAAGCACACTGAAGAATAAAATAGAAATCTCAGAGAAGATGGAGTCTAACAGGTACTTTTAAGAGCCTGGATGTGATGAGACTGTGCATAATTATAGCTCAGCAAAATGAATGTGTGTGCCCATTGTCAGAGCAAAAATACTTAATTTGGGTTCCAGTTCTCACTGCTTTGGAGGAGGTAAGAAAAAATAACTGGGTTCAAAAATAATAAATTGCTACTGCTGACAGAGAAAGGTTAACTAAAGGTAAAGGCCCTTAGGGAGAAAATGAGAAGAGAAGGTATTTCAAAAAACAGGAAAATCACAAAGGTGATTATTAGAGCTGAAATATATCACCTTAGAATGCACAAGATGGGCTGTGGATTTTTTGAATCACAGAGTAAAGAAGAACTTGCTGGTTTATTCTGAATCTCACTTTACCAAAAAAATAGTAACAGTAGGAGAGAGAAAAATTTCAGGCTTGAAACAGCCTTTGATAAAATAGCATTGATTTCAGTTGCAGCAAGCTTTCACCTGATTTCTGAGGTGTGTTTGTGCCCTAAATTCAGTGGGGAAGAAACTGATGAGTTGGATATCCACAGATGAGGGAAGACCACAGCCTGATGTTTCCATCAAACAAAATGACAGTCCCAGGTTCCCTTTCAGTGCTTACAGGCACAGTTTACAAACCAGGGTTTTTGTTTGGATGGTGGCTATTCCCCTTGCTTAAAACCACAGCAGTAAAGGTCAGCCCAATGAAATTTAATTCACAAGTCATAGAGCATTTTGCACAGAAAATCCCAAGCAAAAGAAAAATCAAATAGGATTTTAAAGTTCAGTGTGTGGAAACACACAGTTTTTAGGGTATAACTAGTTTTGCCCCCCTCTGCAAGATTTAAGTCCTGTGTTTTTAGAAAATTTTATGATTGAGGACAATGTTACACTGCCTACTTTACCACAACAATGATGAGTTTGCAGTCAGTGTGAAAAGAGCCACAAAAAGTTTGCCCTACAGACACTTGTATTTAGCACCAGCACATCACTTTGAACACATTTTGACTTTGCATCCCTAGCCCAGCTAACAGAGACTTCTGCATTTTCATTTCTACTTTTTCACTTCTGCTAGTGCTTAGGATACAAGCATGATCAATACCATCAAATCACACCTAAATACAATTGTTTACAAATTCCTTCAGAGATGATTTCCTGGACCACAGCACTCTAAGTGGTGCACTGCTTCTCTGACCCTTCAAAACTTAGAAAGAAATTGCAGTGTGTGTAACAACCACCTATGATTCCTACTTTGATAGGAAATAAGAAAATCCTTTCAGCCATCACTTAGGCTTCTACAACGACATCATTTTCTCTTACAACACTCAGTTTGGATGAAAGGAACCTTACTTTCAATAAGAAATACTATTTTTGAATCAAAAGTAGATACTCAGCCCATTATCTGAACATTCTGTGCATTCTTAGCATTCATGTCCCAGCTTGCCATATGACACACACACACACACACACACATATATATATATATATATATATATATATATATATATAAAAGATATATTTTTGTACAGAATCCTAGATGTACCAAGGAAAAGCTCAACCTAGTGCCAGAACTTGCCCATTTCAATATGTAGCTCTCCTAGTTTTGTCTGAGACCCCATTCCATACCATCTGCTCTGTGACAATTTCAGTGCGTGAAAACAACTTTCCCATTTAAGCATCACCCCACTTCAAGCAGTCATGGACAGGAGAATCAAGCAGTAAATTTTTGCTATTGAATTTTCTACCAATTAATTAGTAATACAGTGAGATGAAAGTTTGGTTCATCACCAGAATTTTAACTCAATGCAACACATTAAAAAGTGATTTCATTGTAAAAATTATTTTTAAAAGGTTACCAGACTACTTTTCTGTTTATTGAGATAAAGGTTTTGAAAACACAAAATACTCCTTTTAAGTGAATCAGCATTTGTTCAGGGAGACAAGAAAAAAATTCAGCATGTCAACAAAAACATTCTCTCCAGATGAGATTAGTTACTCTCACATTTGCCTTAAGTACAGGTAGAAATAGAAAAGTTGACTCTACCTTCAGGCTTTTGCTTTTGGGGTTTTTCTCCAAAAGCTGAATATCCAAATCTGAGTTGGATATCTTCATTTGATTGGCTTATTTTCAAACACACATAGGATGAGTATATAGGTAAGAGCCAAGTTCTTGGAATATATTTGGCAGGGCTACTTTTTAATTTATGTATGGACTCACCCAATGTCATATTTACTAATACCTGAAGAAATTTTGTAAATAGTCAGCTGGAATAAAATAGTCTTCATCTGTGTGCATGTTTAGCACACAATGTATGTTTAGTACACAAGTTAGAGCCAGCAGTTGCAAAAGATCCAGTTGCCAAGCAGATTCAATCTCCAGAACAAGATCCAAACAGGACAATTTCCACTTATGCAGTCAAAAAGTCTTCATGAAGGACTGGCATCATTTGTAGATGGTAAATCCATAAATCTAAAAAAAAAAAAAAAAAGCATAGGTTTGTTTTGCTAGTAAAAGGGGAGATTTTACACATTTCTACAAGCTGGGTTAATTATTGTAAAAAGCTAGAAAATAATAAAAATACAGCAGGGAAAGATGCTTTCCTGTGTTTAAAATAAACTTTCATGTGGAAAGCCTGCTCTTACAGATGACAATATTTGCAAAGACATTTTCTCATGGACCTGTTCCCTCATCACCTCTGTCTTTAACCTCCAACTTGCTGGCATAACAGGTGTTTAATCAGGAGTAGTCACGCACCTTATATATGTCAGCAACAGATTGTAAGTTTGTGTGGTGTTCATTTTCTGATTTGCAATGGCCCATGGAGGCTGAGGCCTCACTGGAAACAGCTGCTCACCTGCAAAGCCATGCCACGGGCTCAGCCCAGCCTTCCAGTCAGAGAGCCCAATAGCTGGGGCTGCTGTAAGGTTGCAGCCAAAGATGGCAGAACATGTGCCATTTGCAGAAGTGAACCTTCTAGGAATTAATTATCCATGCAAGGGGAATCTTACTGAAAGTACTGACATTCTGAATCTCACTGCCAACGTAAGTGAAATCTCGGCTCATTGCTGATACTCCCTTGTATTTTCGGGGTCCCCCGTGGCAGGAAGGAAATGATGAATTTGACTCGTTCTTAGAAAGCTAATTTATTATT
This sequence comes from Melozone crissalis, assembly GCF_028551555.1. Lineage (NCBI taxonomy): Eukaryota > Metazoa > Chordata > Aves > Passeriformes > Passerellidae > Melozone > Melozone crissalis. Next base: position 19,006,031 of record NW_026535820.1, read on the forward strand.
TTATGTACTTATATTATATTAAAGAATAATATACTAAAACTATACTAAAGAATAGAGAAAGGATACTTACAGAAGGCTTAACAAGATACTAATGAAAAACCCGTGACTCTTCCAGAGTCCCAACGCAGCTGGACAATGATTGGTCATAAAGTAAAAAAAATTCACATGTTGGATAAACAATCTCCAAACCACATTGCAAAGCAGCAAAGCAGGGGGAAGCAAATGAGATAATATTATTTTCCTTTTTTTCTGAGGCTTCTCAGCTTCCCAGGAGAAGAAATCCTGGGCAAAGAGGATTTTTCAGAAAATATGACAGTGACAGTCCCTTGGACTCACTCCACTTCAGAAAGCTCCTTTAGGGTAACTGTTATGGCTTATTTGGTGGGTTTTAGCCCTCATACTGGCACTGCATCATAAAAGAAAAAAAATTTGGAGCAGAAAAACCCTTTTCACTAGCACCTCAAGAAACCTAGAGCAGCCTTTATGTGGACATCTCTACCTGGCACAAAGAGACTGGATGAATTCTGATGTGTGCAAAGGTACTGCAAAGGTAGTTCACAAGGCAGATTGTGCCTGGCTTTGCAATATTACTTTGTATTCTCACTAGCCTCACCCTGAGTGTCAGAAGAGGAAAAATGTAGTTCAGCAATGTGCTCCTGGATGTCCCAATGACCCTGGCTCATTCTCCTATCTTAGGGAGACATGCCTTCTCTCTCTGAGAGATTGTTTTGTGAAAGAAAACATGTTGTTTTCTTGAATGTTATATGGAGTACATAAACACTTGCTCACTTCAGTCCTCACATGCTATACATCCATTTTTGTCATTGCAAACACCTAAACACCATGAGAATGTGGGATATGTATAGAAGGCAGTGTTAGCTCAAATTTATACTTGGGAAAGTCCCCTCACAGCTTCATCACCAGTGGGACAGGGGCTGCCCCCACTTGCATGGCCACTAAGCTGGCCCTGAATCCCAGCAGACAGCTGTCTGAGGGTATGGGTGGGATGTTCCCCAGGCCTTTGGAGTGGTTTGAAGGCCCCTTGCAAGGGAAAGCAACCAGAACAGAAGGTCTAGCTCCTCAGGAGCGATGTGGGAGGAACTGTTGATCTCAGATTGGATGTGTGATGGAGATAAATCAGCAAGCATTAACTGGAAACCCCGCAAAGGACAGAGATCTTCTCCACAGCTGGGCAGGCCAGCCCTGCTGGCTGCCTGAAGCACAGCAGGAAGGACTCCAAACACCACAGCCTTGGGCAAAGTGTGGGGAGCAGGGGAGCACTGAGCTCCCCAGACACCACAGCTTCTTGCAGCACAGGCATCTGCCCACAGCTGTGCTTGCTACGCCCAATATGCTTCAAGCATCAAAGGAAATAAATAATCTCCCTGCATCCAAGCCTAATGAGCTAACCTGTGGGATTTGCAAGCAACCCCAACAAGGGAAGAGATGAGAATCTTGACTCCATGTTTTAGAAGGCTGATTTATTATTTCATGCTGTATATTATATTAAAAGAAAATTATATACTAAAACTACACTAAAGAAAGAGAAAGGACACATGAGAAGGCTAACAAAGAAAGGAATGATAATAAAATCTTGTGACTGACTAGAGTCTGACACAGCTGGACCATGATTGGTCATCAAGTAAAAACAACCACATGAGACCAATCAAAGATGTACCTGCCACATTCCACAGCAGCAGATAATTATTATGTTTCATTTCTGAGATCTCTCAGTTTCTTAGGAGAAAAATCCTAGTGGAAGTATTTTTCAGAAAACATGTCTGTGACACTAACCTTGAAGCAGATCACTGTATTTCACTGACAGCATGGTGATGTTCACTGCATTCAGACTACCGCTGTATTTTCACTCCTTTGGGTTGCTTTATATTTCTAAGTAGAAATGTAGAGCCTAAAAAATACATATGGATTTCTCAACTCTCTTTGGATAACTCAATCATTACACATTGAAAAAAGACCATTTAACTGGATGCTCCTTGAAAATACATCAGCAAGCTGTCATCCATACAGCTCCACCTATTTAGTTTTTGGAGAGCTGGTCCCTTTTATTTTCCTTAGAAAATAAAAATTGTCATGACCCTCCAGGCATCTTGCAAATTTTCCAAGTTCTTGTGAACCTCAAAGAACTTTAAACTCCTCTGGATTTCCTAACTTACTAATGTTTGTTTTAGATGTGATGAAAAATCAGTGCTATTTTGTTTGGCTTATGCAAACCTAGTTCTGTTCAAAATTAAAAAAAAAAAAAAAAAAAAAAAAAGGAAAATATCCAGAGACTGAATTGTTGTTTGAGAATTTAATATAAGTTGGATTAGTTATAGGACTAATAAATATATGTATTCTGTGGCTGTACTGAATTTTAAGTAGATGATTCTAGGTCCTCTGAGAATCATTCTGAAAATACAGAATTATTTGTTAATATTTATGTCAAGGTTGGAGAAGTTTAGGGTTAAAATTAATTTAGAGATTGATTATGCCAGCCATCACTGCTATGAAATTTTAATCTTAATGGCACTGCCAGTGAGTCTCTTTCAACTCTCTTCAACTGTTTCCAGTGCTTTGTGTTTTTGTTGTATTCCACCCTTACATCACATAAGTTAAGCAGGAGCTGACATAGGGTTTTAGGAAAAGTACATTTTAGAATCCGACAGGTATTCAGAAATTCACTAGAACTAAAGAGAATCCAGGCTTTATCTATAATTAAATTACAGAGTTAAACACGGAATATAATGAGATATAAAGCTTGATGGTGTGTAATTATGTTGATAATTGTTCATGCTTAAAGGAAAATTTTCACTCTGAGTTTTGTTGTGTTTTTTTTCAGGAAATAGCCTGGTATTTCTCTCTGTGAGAAAAACAGGATAAAGAAAATTTCAGCTTCTTCTCTTTACTTCTCCTCACAGGAGACACAAGAGTGAAGTACTTTCAGCCCCTTGGACTGATGAGGTTTGAGCTGTATTGTTACCTGCACATGCTCTCTAGGTGACTCATGCCAAGCAATATCTGAGCCTGTCTGTGGAGATCCAGTGCCCTTTGTGTAATAGATCACCAGCACTCTGTCCCATTCAAATCTGAGTGTAGCTCCTTTCCCCAAAGCATATAGAGATGTTCCTCACCAAATAATAGCTTTTAAACATTTTGTTCAGGTAAATGTGGCTTGTCTTTAGCTGTCACATGAAGTTCCCTTTTCAAGGTAAGCTGACAAGTAACATTTTCTAATTTTTCCTGTGATAAGAAATGCACACATATGGAGAAAACATTTGAAATAAATGGTCCTAGTCCTGTAAGAGCTACTCAGAATGAGCAAGTGGGGTGAAATCTGCTACATACAGAGTCCAAATGAACACAGCTGTGCACACTACATTACATGAGAAGCCCTGAGAGCATGTTTGTCTTTTTCTATAAGGATTATAATTTTCCCTGGTTCCCTAGGGACGTTGACAGAACATTAATATGTTCTACAGTTTGCAGACTGCATCCTCCATTTTGATGCCATTTGGCTCTTTCAGTTGTAGAGTTCACCATAAAATCTACACTTTAAGACAGAAAACAATGGAATGTCTCCTCTCTTTCAGGAGCAATTCAAGGTAATATCCTCAACTGCCCCCGCTGGACAATGATCCCTGTATGCATGCATTCTGTTCCCTGTGTAATTAATGTGTTTGCATGCACAGAGAATTCAAGGTAAATGTAAAGTAAAAATGAAATGTATGGTGTGAGATCACAATATAACAAAAAGAAAAGGAAGGCCAGGAATGTTCTGCTCCCATTTTACTGTGATAAAAGAAGCACACTGCTGAGATCATGAGAAACACAGATTACAGTTCAGAGTGCTCACAAGCACAGTTAAGCCCTTGATGTTTTCCCTTGGTTCAGATACCAGCATTATCAGCTATAAAATAGACATGAGCTGGAAGAGAATCGACATTCAGAGGAGTTCGGTAAAAGCACACCTTGAAATACTGTGTGCAGTTTATTTCTTTAAGCCAAGCAGTGGTGTGAAGTGAATTAAAGTAACTACCTCTTAAATCTTTAATTATGACAATAAAAATGAAAACACTAAAGCAAAAGAAAGCTTAAGATAAGATTAAACCAACAATAAATAACAATTGAGCTGACTAAAACCTGATAAGGAAAGCTAAAGTTCATCTAGAGCAAAATCCAGCAATATGAAGGGTGACAGGGAAAGTTTCTACACCAGCAAAAGGAAGTCTTATAGAAAATGAGAGTTAGCTGCTGATGTCATTGGGAGGCCATTCTCTACTGTCTTGAAAGCTCATGGTGATCAAGGCAAGTTTCCAGAGGACCAGAACTAAACAGCATCATTCCTTTTTTCAAGGGCAAATAGGAAGACCAAGGATTTACAGGCTGCTTGGCTTTACCTCAACATTTGGGAAAGCAGTAAACCAAATAATACTGAAAGCCACTTCCAAGCATAAGAAAGGCAAGGAGGTTTTTGGAATAAGCAGCAGAGATTTGTAAAGGGGAGATCACACCGTACCAACCTCATATTCTTTTGTGAGGAAGTGATTCACATAGTAGATGAGGGGGGAGCAGGGGATGTTGTTTATCTTGAAGTATAGCTGGAGGCTAGTCACTAGTGTATCCCAGGGCTCAATAGATATGCACTGATAAATAACCAGGCTCAAGTCACCACATATATATGTAGATATAAATATAATCACATATTCACCACAGTGTAAGAAAATCCTCACACAGCTTTATGCATTGCACTGCTCAGACTTGCTCAAGATTTCCCAGAAAAAGGAGCCCCTCTGAAAAATGACTGACTGCAGCCAAAGGAAACTGGGCCCAGGAGGATGCTAGCATGAATTTTCTGTAGGGTAAAGCCATTGACTGGTCAACTAAAGTGTAAATGAAGATGAAGCAGAATAATTATTTCTACTAAAGATATGATGCATTATTTAAATTACTTATCTGCATCTTAAGATTAAAATCACTAAGTGCTTAAAATAAAAAAGGACACTTCTGAATCTGTAACACACAGTGGGGGAAAACAGTACTTGAATTCTGCCAAGTCACTGACCCATGATTTTATTTAAAAAAACGTTGATTGATCTGTGTTTGTGTAGCTAACAGCCTCTGATATGTACACAATTTCAAAGCTAAGAACATTTCAAAAGATGGCTGGAGGGGACAAATCCTACATTTCCTTTTAGAACAGCTTTTCTGCTCTCCCCCTTGCAACTGAGTTATTTCCTTTATTGCTAATGAAAGCAGCTGCATGCTCCAGAGAATACTGCCATGAAAGCCTACCAAAGCCTCGTGGAAATGTTTTTCTTTTGCCAGTGTCATAATTGGTGAGAGGAAGAAAGGCTTTCCTCCCTTTTAAAATTCTGTTATCATCAGAGACACTTGCACATACCAGAATCTCACTTTCTTTGAGATGTTATCTGCTCCTATTGTTAGTACGTGATACCCCCAATCCTTTCTCTGTGACCTCCAACTCATGGCTACAGTCAGAGCTCATAGCTCGAGCTAAGTCATTCTAATGTTAACAGCAAATAGTTAACTCCCTGAAGGAAAAGGCAACTGGCAGGATGCCAACTTTGCAAACAAGATGTATTTTCTTATCGATGGTTTGCAATTCCTGGTATAATGTTGGTAACCTCATTGAAAAGTTGACCTCCTTGGGACTTGACATGTCCCACAGGTAAGCTTCATCAGTACTTTATATGGTCACTTTTGAAAAGCAGTGTGGGTTAGCATTTCAATCCCTAGGATCCTGTTAAATCTTTGGAGTCCTATCCCACCACTTCCACCCCTCTTGGACTTTCCCATGTGCCCTGCCACAGGATGAGTTGGGATTTCAGCCAGAGACACGAAGGTGATGCTGCCCCAAATGGTGCTTAATTGTTGGCTGGGGTCAAACCATGACACATGCTCTCCTAGGGTGACAGTTCCCTCCCAAATCTCCAAACCAGGAGACATGACACAATCTGAAACAGGAAATGGGTTGTTTCAGCTTGGAAGAACCAGTTTATGTTGAAAAACAGTGGAGCCACGTGGCCAATATAGACAGACTTTTCAATAAACATATATTGTGGTCATAGCTGGTAAACAGAACAATTAATATTTTACATTTTTAGTACAGCTTGAGGTTTTATACTGATTATAACTGATTTATACGTTATGGAGTTGCTGATAGCTATTTTTGAAGTATTCATTGGTGTGGTTTATGTATTAGTTTGTTTATAAACATGCTTATTACTTTGCATTTCTAGAGAAGTGTATTGAAGTATATCTAAGTGCATTGAAGATTTATAGTATACACCATCGTATATTATATAACAACATATTCTTGAAGAAACTGATCCTATCACCAACATCCTTTTCATTATTAAATTTTCATCTGGCTTTCAACACATTTGCATCCTCTTCTTCCTCCTTATATTCCACTTTGATACGTTCCACACTCTTATGCCATCTGAACTTCAGCAATAACCTCCTTCCTTTGCATCTTAATAGAGAAATAAATGCAAAGCATAAAAAAGGCAGTTTTGAGGCCTGGCCTAGCACAGACAATTTAATTAATGTCATGAATTAGCATTTTCTAGTTGCTAGGAAATGCCACCTTGGAACATCCAACAGGCAGATGCACTTAGGCTTGCTCTCCACAACAGGAGAGGTTAATTTGATTTCAACTACTTGCCAATAGAAAGGGAATCTATTTGCACTCCTATGGCCAGCAACAGCAACAAGACTTTTCTCATAGCATTTCTTCTCAGATGTTCAGCTTTATTTTCATAAATAAATGTCTAATAAATACATGCATTACTTAGTATCCAAAATGCACAGCTACCATCTTTAAAATCAGGAGACAGGAACCCTCAGATTATATCACCATCTGTTAAAAGGAATAACCTCTCTACACCTACAAGCATTGTTCAACTTTCCTTGGTATTTACTTAAAATAAAATTTTTAGAACACCTTAAAAATAATCACCAGACTGGTTAGGGTGAATTTCCCCAGTAAATTGTATTTATAATTGTTAGTCTGTTACAAAGCTGCTTTGGAATATATCTTTTCTTTTATTATACCATTAAGGAAAATGAAGTTTGAGGCCTTTGAGAAATGAAAGCCTGTTTAGGACTATCTAATGAATTTACCTGACGCAGTAGAACTTCCCAAGAAATTATTAATCTTATTTTCAAAAAATGAGTCTAGGTCTTATTAAATCAAGAACTGATGTAATAAATTCACCTGCTATATTTTCTCTGTCAGAAAACTATAGAGATACACAGTTTTTATACAGATATACACCTGTGTGAGAAATATTCCAAGAGTTTGCTAGATGTGTGCTGAATGTGTTTGCTGAAATCCACACAAATTCCAATACTTTCCTATACAAAACAATCTAGTCACTGAGAGCTAACACCAAAAGCATCTCAGAAAAAAGGATTTAAATGCGTGAAGTAAATTGTTCAGAACTCAAGCTAACAGGTAGGGAAAAAAGTGTATTTCAGACCTAAAGGTTGAAATGCGGATGCACAAATATCAGATGGAAAGCTCTTAGGGCAAAGATTTATTAGTAGGATGATTGGATTTTGTCTTTGTACGTCTCTGCTTGAAACTAACCTTTTTTTACAAATGAGGCATGACCTATAAATAACATCCTTTGGCTGCATTTTTTATGTTCTTTCCATGGTTTAATTATACTGGTTGTCCTTTACCAATTACACATCAGTACCAAAACTCTGTTTTCTGATAAACATGAAGTGCAATGTCACAAGTGTGACTTTGGAAAATAAAAAGCCTCAAACATCAGCTATCATTTGCCAGTGAATCAAAACTCAGGAGAAAGAAGGGCCCAGTCTTCTGCAGTTATTCAACACATTTGAAAGTTGAATTTAAGAAATGGCAGTTTTGACCATTAGTTGGTTGAGTGGAAAATACAAAGTTTTGTTTCCATTGTGAAGAAAGAAATAGAGAGTAAGATGGGGAACAAGAGGAAGGGAGAGAGGAAGGGATAGAGTGAAGAAGAAAGCACTGTAATGGACTTCTGGTAGCATCTAAAGTAACCTCCTGCTGAGAGCAGGGCCAGCTGCAAATCATGTTGGTCGTGGTCTAGTCCTATTGAGTTTGGACTATCTATCTCCAGCACAGTGGAACCCACAGCCTGGCACCTGTCACAGTGCTCAACACCCTGAACCACCCCCAGAGAGAAGGTCCCCAGACTGGGAGACCATATTCAGGGTGAATGTGGGTTCCTTCAAATGTCCCATGCCATGCAGGCCCTTCAAGTGTCGCAGCAAAGAAGCACAGTTCCTCCTGGCACCACAGCTGCGGGTGCTGGGCTGGAGGTTCAAAGGAAGAGTCTCCTCTGCACATCATGTAAGTGCTGCTCCATGGAGGGTTATGTACTGACCACACAATGCCTTGAACAGGAACACTTAACCATTCAGAAATCTTGAAAGTGAGCATGCAGGATGTCGCCAAAGAAGAGGTGACACAGGTTTATGAATGGATCCTGCCACATTGTAGGAAAGTATCCATAGCCGTATGGAAAATTCTGAAGGAGAAGGTGAATTAAGACAGTTTGCAGAGGTGAAAGCCATCCAGCTGGCTTTAAATACTGCTGAATGAGGAAAATGGCCAATAGTGAATCTCTACACTGACTCAGGGATGATGTCAAATGCCCTGTGGGGATGGTTGCAGCAATAGGAAAAGTAACTGGCAGCATAGAAGCAAAACTATGTGGGCTGCCACACTGGGGCAAGATACTGCTGCCCAAGTGAAGAACCTGGTTGTGAAGGTACTTCACGTAGATGCTCATGCACCCAAGAGCTGGGCCACTGAAGAACATCAAAATAACCAGCAGTTTAATTAAGCTGCTGATGTTAAAGTGGTTCAAGTGAATCTGGATGTGTAACACAAGTTGGATTTATAGCTTGGTGGGCTCATTACACATTAAGACCACCAAGAAAGAGATGGAGCATGTAGCTGGATTCATGACCAAAGGGTGGACATGGATCACACTATCACATAGTTTATTCATAAAAGTGAAATATGTGGTTCAATTTAGCAAGCCAAGTGGCCAAAACCTCCTTGGTAGACAGGACACTGGCTGAAATATAAACATGGGGAGGAAATGTAACCAGGTTGGCCGCATATCACTCCCATAAGCCCATCAAGGCCAGCTTACCATGCGCTTTCCATGGGAGAAACAATCACTGGGTGGCTGGAAACGTATCCTGTGCCCCGTGCCCACCTCCTGAAACAGTATCCCAGGCCTTGAAAAGTAAGTCACCCTAGAAAGAATTGAGTCAGTCAACAAGACTCATTTCTAAAACAACCTCATAGATAACTGGGCTAAGAAACATGATATTGAGTGTGTCACATTCCTTACCAAGCACTAGCCTCCAGAAAAGTTTAACAATACTGTCAATGGTTTCCTAATACTGCACTGAAAGCATGGCTGGTGGATCCTTCAGACATTGAGATTTACATTTAGCAAAGGCCACCTGGCCAGTCAGTACTTTCATTCACCCTGAAACACCATGAACTGTCAGATCTGTGCACCTGTTCTTCCTTCTCATGAAAGATTTTAATTGCTTATAAAAATACCTTTTGCAACTTCTCTTTTTTTTGAGGAAATTGAAACTTTTCTTTTTATTTCTGCCTAATTTTGGCAGCTCATATTCCATGATCCGTCCAATTTCCTTCACTGTCTTCTTTTGCAATTACTTTCCCTCACTATGTAGAGTATAGATTAACAGCTTGTTTCTGTCTAATAGAGTACTTTTTCCCTGGGTTACAATATCTACAGATTGTAAAACTCAGGACTATCAAACAAAATAGGTATTGTGCTTGGGTGGTTTTTGTTCTTACAAGCAAGTTATTTTCTGGTTTTTTGCTAGTGAAGAGCTAAAATTCAAAATTGAAACTGCTTTTAGGATTCTTCTCAACTATTAAAGAAAAGTCAAGATTCCTTCACATTTTAGTCACTGCACCAAGCCAGCTGGCACTGTCACTTTTGGGTGCCAGGATGTTGCCTTTTCTCAGAGTGTGAGGTTGTAGCCTACTACCCATGAGCATGTAATTTTCCTGTAAAAATAATGTGCGATTACTTCAACTCCATACATATCTGTGACATCCCTCTGATACCTCCAATCTGCCAGAAGCTGTCACTCACAATGGTATCCTTCCCAAAAAAAGCCAACAGTAAATCTCTCAAAAGTAATTGGGAGGTTAAGTTTTGCAAGTAAAACTGTGTAGTCCTATATCCACCTCTCACAAAGGAGGCACAAGCTTAGGAAATACGGTTTTTGGGATTTTGTGTGGTTTACTCCTCTGAGGGTTGAAAACCCAGAAAACCCAAATGTTGATGACATCACCTTGGCTTCTGATGCCTTTTCATGTTCCCCATGCAGAGCACCCCCAAGTTTACAGGTCTGGCCTGAGACAGAGTGAGGAGCTGCAGTGAGGCCAACACGATTCTAATTTAATTAGCTGCACTAAAACCACATCAAATCTGCCTTGCAGCCTTTGGCCTGAGCTCTGGAAAGCAAATAAGCAAAGAAAACTCCATAGGGAGAGACAACATTTATCCTTAAAAATAGAACCCAGGAGGTTTCTCCCCACAAGAGCATCTTCCCCTAAGCCGTGCTCCTCCTTCTGCCATTCCTCATTAGCACAGTGAGTAGGGGACAGAGTCCTGCTGGTAAAAGCAAGAGCTTCTGCTCAGTGGCCTAGAGGAGCCCACCAGGAGGTAAGGCATCAAAATCAATGTCCACTCAGACATAAAAAGCAGCAAGAAGTCCTGTCCTGTCAATATATGCTGTGGGAGGCCAGGCCCCCAGAGTTTAACTCCTGGGCTTTCTCATTTGTGTTTGCTCCTGAACATCTGAGATTTTAGAGATATATGGGGAAGCACAGCACTGACATATAGAAAAAGAAAACAATCAATACTGCGCTTAACCTGACCTGAAGAATATACAGCTCATTCATTTTTAGTCTCTTGGTTTATCTCACACTGTGGGAAAAAGCAGTATTTCAAATTAATCCAACAGCAGGTCAACAGTAATGAGAACCAAAATGCTTTCAGTCAGAGCTTTTGGAGTTAGAGCAGATGGGGCTTTACCTGTGTTACAGATAAAAACCTTGTGTTTTCCCCTCTTATATAATAGCAAGTCCAATGCCAGAAATCTAGTAATGTGTTTGTAACATAAACCTCACTAATACAAAAATCATGAAGGAATTGAGCCCCTTTCTGTTATCTGTGATTTTTTCAGTCTTTCTAGCAACTAGAAAGTCTATGATAATAACAATACTTCCAAAAATTGAAGTATCTGGATCAACAGCAAACAGTTTTGAATGAAAGAAGGGAGAGGTTTATAGGAAGTGTCCCATGCCAGTCACAATCCAGCTATCATAAATAGCATGTTTCTCCTGGTTTTAAGCAAATTCTGGATGTGACTGCAAATTGTCAGTGCAGCAATCTTCTCTTTGGAGTACAAAGTGATTTGGATATATTTAACAGAAACGCATGACTTAAAGTCATTGATGTAAAGCCTTGAACAATGGATCAAACTCATCTGTGCTACCAACCAATGGAAGGGTCCAAAATCATAGAACAAAATGCTTTTCTCATAAAATAATTTTTTTACATTAGAAAGAAAATGTGGCTTCTCACTATTTATTTTCCAAAAATGTGAAATGGGAGGAAGAAGGAGTAAGCTGAAAATAAAGAAATTTTCTACCTGGAGTAGAATTTAAAATTTCAAGCAAAACAAATTTAAATTTATTCAAAACATTTTTAAAAAGTTAAAAATTAGGTTGACATGTATAAATGTATAAAACATTTTTCCTCTCTGTTCCACTGAGAGAAAGAACTGTATTTAGAAAATATGTATAAGAATGTTGCTCTATATAGTAAAACATTCACGTAAATGAATACCCAACCTTTCAATAAAACAGAGCCATCAAAAGCATTTTTCACGCATCGCTATTTACTACATGATAAACAGGTATTACTTTAATTTGAAAGTCTGCAGAGCTAACCTCAAGGATTCAACTGCACGTGTACTAGAGCAAATAAAACCTCAAACTTCTACAGCAATATAATGACTGACTGCCTGATGAAAGATTGTGTCTTCTTAATGACTCCATTCCCATGAGCATGTCCAACCAATTTTCTAGGAATTTCAAAGCTAGATATTTTGTTGGTTTCTTCATTACTTTTCAAGGTCCTTGACTGTTATTGATCACTCCAGGTGCTTCCTAAGATTTCAACCAGACATTTTTCCACAAAGTCAACCTCATAAAAAGTCAACAATGACAAGGATATTTGAAATTATTTAAATCCTTCCCCACTCCATCATGTCAGAAGGCAAATCTTATTTACATAGTATCCTTTGAAGGAATGCAATTATGTCATTAATCAAAAGCAAACCTTGAAGGCAAACCAGCTCTGTAAAAGATCCCTTTTTATCCTTCATATTTATAGCTCTCAAGAGAGAGCATGTTGCCTAGGAATAGAGTGGGCTGATTAAAAATAAAGCCAAGGAGCAAGCTATCATATTGCCATGGGATTGTGACTCATTTTACCGTGTAGAACATTCCCTTTCCAGTACATACCCTTACAATGAAGCTATTTTCTAGGATATTCTGTTCTCCACCTTTTCTTTGTGCAGTAACTGCACTTGACACGCAGTGACTTATTTGAGGTCTGCCCCACTGCTGGGTTTTAGGGTATGCTTCCACTGTTAGTGTTGTAATTGAAGAGGTCATATCATAATTTAGTGACTAATTCTGTCATTTTGACGTTTAATGCTGCTAGAAAAAAAATATTGGACTTGTTTGTCATTTGCAACATTCACGTGATAAAAGCTCCTCAAATCCTCAAGTACCTCCTCCTGTTGATTATTTAGAAACAACTCTAAACAAGGGCTCCAAGTGTATAAATTTTGTTCTTGCAGGAAGACAAGCAACAAAAGATAACAAAATATTTTTCATTGGTTCTGTACAGTAAATGAAAAGCACTTTGATTCTTTTGTAGGAACTGAAGGATGCGAAAGATCTACTCAAATTCATTGTTGTGGTAACTAACTTTAGTAAAGATATTTTACTTTTGATTTCTTCATCATACCAGCAAAAGCAAAATATTGCTCTAAAGTTAGCACATTCATGAGCAATATTATTTTTATTGAATACTACAGAAGCAGCAAAAACATTTTTAGGAAATTTACCTAGAATTGATGCACATAGTCTTTGGAAATTACAATTCTCTTCACAGATGTTCCTCACAGTTCCACTCTTTTCATGCTTTTTTGATGGACTCATGACTATAAAATCATATATGACTTCAATACAATTCTCAATATGACAATCAGTAATTCAACTAATATTTTTTTCTCATTGTAACTGCATTTTTTAATCATTTTTGTTCAGTTTTGCAGCCAAAACATAGGCTGTCTGGAACAAGGCACAAAGAAAGCAATTACTAAAATGAAGATTGACTCTTGCAGTGCAAGTTAATTTGTTTTCAGTAAACATTTGGAAAAAATGTAAGACAAGATGCATTGGCTTTGTCTGAGTTTTGCACTATGCTTATAATAAGTTTATATTTTTGGGTAGGAATTTGCTTTTTTTTGGCTGCTTATAATAGCACAAAGCAGAACACCACACTGCTCTATAAAATGAGGGTCATAAACAAAATAATAATAGCAATGTGCACCCTCTGCAGAGGTCTAGCACCAGGCTGAAACAATATTTCTAAACTTCATTCCCTGGCAATGCTTCTAGGGAAAAAGGAATATCAAGGTTTCCCTAGACTAATTTTTTGTGATTCCAATGTTTGCTGGATGCCATTTCTTGGAGATTTAAAGAAGCAGCTACAAGCAAAAACAATTCTCTGCTTTAATTCATGAAACCCTAAGGATAGCACACAGGTATGAAGCTGACTTGAACATGTGGTTATTGAATTTTTCCAGATTTTAGATATCTTGACAATCAAAGAACCAATGATGTACTTTGCATTATTTCCTAAAGAATGCTAACCCCTCTTTACCTTCTACACACTACAAGTTGACTGACAAGAAAAGTTGGTAATGTTCTTCTCCATATCTGCCTGTGAAAGGTGGTTTGGCTGAACACACCTGTCCCCACAGCCACAAATGAGGGAAATGTATGTACATGTGTGTGTGTGATGATGGCAGTGATGATGACAACAAAGATCAGAGTTCCCCAATAAAAACTGCTCCTATGCTTTACTTGAGCTTTACTAAAGCTTACTCCTCAGCTTTACTTGAGCTGAGGCTCCCTGTGGAATATGCAGCAGTAATTCAAGGAGTGTTCCAGCACCTCTCCACTGTGGGTAATTCAATGTTTTATAATGAAACTATGCCAAATCTATGTGTCTCCTGTAGAGTGATCATGAGACCTGACCATGTCCAAGATGGCATGACGGTATTATCATTCATTCAATTATGATTATTATTCCTCTGTATTATCAGCAGCAAAGCAGGCTTTTTGACCAGAGCAGCTAGCACTGGCCTCTCACACAGTTGCCACTCCCGGATGTGCTGGCCTTCAGCAGGGCAGAGAAAAAAAAGGGAGCTGAGGGCTGTTAGCCTTCTCAATCTCTTTTTAATATCAGGCTACACTTACAGATAGCTGCTAGGTCTTTTTGAGTAGATATCATGTTTTCCACTGTCATAGCTGGTATTTGACAGAGCTGTTGAAATTGAAACCCCAGCACTGGCACTTTTTGTTTTCAGTTCTGAAGCATGTTTGTAATACAAAGTCCATCTCTGTTAAGGTAACAGCTTGGAAAAGCAATAAAATACACAATTCTTCCAGACTGTGTTTCTGTGGATTTCTGTCAGTCATGGATGCCTATAAGTGGCATTTCAACAGGTGACAAGACTGCAGTATCTTTCAGAAAACTGAAATTACAAGTATGCACTTAGAACTCAGCTACTGTGAGAGAGCTGCTGCTAAAGAAAGACACTGTGCTTAGGCTTGACTATTGTGAGAGCATTTTCACCATCCAGTTTCTTCTTCATCCAGTGATATAGCTCATTTTCTCATATCATTCAAAGTATTGTGCAGTTGCATAGCACAGTCATGTCCTTCAGGCATCACACAGTCACACCTCACTCTGTGTGCTGGGAAGTCAAATCACTGTGAGAAACCAGACTTATAATGTACTGAAACTTCTGAGGTGCTATGTTCAGATGCTCTTCAGGAAATACCTGTGTAAGAACAGCCTTGCTTTGCACTGGGGTTGAGCAGTCCCAGTGCCTTGCTTTGGACTGGGGTTGAACAGCCATAACTGTGGTCTCTGTTTCTCAGACAGTGCCATCAACCAAGGCAGCCAACACTCACATCCTAAGTTAACACTGCAAGTTCCTGTAAGATAACCATTAAGTTGAGAGAAATTTCTGAACATGGTGATAGCAGACCCTTATTTCTGATATTAAATTTATTCATCACCTTTATATGTGAACAGAATCCTATTTTTTGTTTGTTTGTTTGATCTCATCTTGTTTTGACAGAGATGTTGACAATCACTTAACAAAAGTGGCCGTACTAGGTGAAACAGCCAGCAGGGGTGATCTCATTACTTTATCAGTTGCAGTAGTTCTGTGGGGAAGTTTTGCATGTTGGATAAGGTTGTCTATAAGCTATGCATCTTCCATGTTGAAATTCAGGCACAGTTCTCTTAATTCCAATCTCTGCTGTCTCTATTTTGCCTTCTTTTGGAGTTGCAGGAACCTAAAGCTGTGTTCTCTTTACCTCAGACCTTTCATATCTCATTTGCTCACAAATTGCAACATCCAAGCCCAGAGCAGACCAAAACTTCCACCTTGCTCTTTCTTTAGTGTGACACAGGGAAGAAAAGAAAGTGGGAGAGCCCTGAAAGGTACATTAATTTCGTCTTCAAAGGACGCAGTGCTGTATCTAGAAGGGAAGTGGATTGTGGGAAGGCATTGATAGCCTGTATTAAAATGTAGCAGGAGAAAATCTTCCTTGTTAGCAGACTGCCAATGTTTGCACAGCTGAGCTGCGTGAAAAATATTTCACCTACAGGTCTCACACATCAAGAAACAGAGAGAGCATATGTAGTGCAAGACAGTTGTGTTCAGCTCTGGTGCGTTGGAAGCACATTTGTCAGGAGTACTTGCCTGTTTGACAAGGGGAACGCTTCAGTGAATAAAACACCAGACAAAACAAAGCCAGGTTAGAAAACTAAAGTAAAAATCTCATTAGTGAGGTGTTTAAGGAATGAACAATGACTATATCTGAAACTGGTGATGCCCTTCTGGCCCAAAGAGAAATGCACACAAAATGCTAGAGTATTTTTTAATGAGTTCCTATAACCAGATTAGAAAATTTCTTCCAAAAGGCAAAGTACTATGTGAATAAACATATAATTATATTCCTGAGTGAGGGAAAAACTAAATAGTTCTGCAAAAAAAAGAAAAAAAAGTCAAGTAAAATAATCCCCATTACCCTAACTACTATTGTTGCACATTATATGACAATTTCTTACCTTTCATTCTGAAAATAATTTTGAATAATACTGTATCCCTTGCAAGAAATGTATTATGAAAACACACTCATTTTGAGAACTGAACTTGTATTTTTGTCAAAAAATAACTGCAGTGACTGGTCTGCTAAACAAGGCTATTTTCCTGAAAAGCCCATTGACCTCCTTTCATCAAACTGCTGTCCTCAGTTGGCAACTGCTGGTTTGGGCACATCAGTGTTGCCTCCTTTGTGCATTCATATGAGATCTGTATGAGCCTGCCTTGTATATCAAACCTGCTAGCTTTGATTACCCTGGCTGCCAGGAGACTTTTATGAGAAAATTAGCTCATCCTGCAAAATTTGTGGGCCTGAGTGCAAAGAGCATCTAAGGAGACTGATGTATGTTCAGATATTTGCTCCCAGGACTCTTTCCACACTCTAGTGGAAGGAAACGTTAGTACAAAATGGAAATGACAATTACACACAAGAAGCTGGAGAGGGACTATTTACAAGGACAGATAGTGATAGAAAAAGGGGAAATTATATTAATCTGAAAGAGGAGAGATTTAGGTTAGATCTTAGCAAGAAAAGACCTTTTCTTAGAGGCTGGTAAAAAGGTAAAAAGAGGCTGGTAGAACAGGTTGCTCAGAGAAGTTGTCAGTGACCGATCACTGGAAGTGTTCAAGGCCAGGTTGAATTGGGTTTTGAGTAACCTGGTCTAGCAGATGATGTCCTGGTCCATGGCAAAGGGTTTAGAACCAGATGATCTTTAAGAGTTTTTCCCAATCCAAACCACTCAGTGTTTCTATGAAAGTGCATAAAGTGATGGGAAAAAAAACCCAGTACATCAGTGATGTCGTCTTGTCAAGTGCAAAACAGAATTTCTTGGTGTCCTAGAGCTGTGTTGTGATTCAGGTGTGCGCCTGAATTTGTTGATTCCTGGAGCAGTATTAGTTGCAGAAGATCATCCACTTTGTTAGTATGAACAAAGCATCTCTGCTATCAGCCAGTCACTAGGATGAGGATGTTTTGGAAAGCAAGCCAAGTGAATGTGTGCTGATCATATTATACAGATTCAGCTGTGATTTGTGCTGTGAAAGGAATAAATGGTGCTTAGTTGGAAAGGGATAAAATTGGCAACAGGAGATGGCACTAAATAAAATTCTGCATTCACCTCAGGCCAGTAAACAAATAAAAAAGCTCTAGACTGTGATGAATCTGGATTTTTGCACAAATTTCAAAATACTGGGGTGGGAGGAAAGATGTTCCACTGAATGGCATTGGTCTTCCTTTAACCTGTCTTTCCTTTAATTAAGATGTTCCACCAAGCACTGTGAAGCGTGGAATTCAATCAGCTACTTTAAAAGGGAACAAAATGGAGCATGTAACAACCATGAGAGTTAGCTTGTGGTTTCAGCTTGAGAGAAAATGATAGGGGTGGTAATTTGTGTGAAAAAGGGAAAAAAGTTGCCACTACAGCCAGAATTTAGCAGTCAGGAGGCATAGGCTACCCAAGCAGCCTGAGGGCATGGAGAATTAGAGAACATGTTCCTTGGAGCTAAAATTATCACTCCATAACAATTTCTGGGGCTCTATTCTCAGATAGCCATTTTTCCAGAGATGTAACAAATAAGCAATGTTCACATCCACAGCTGAGTTTGTAGCTGTTTATAGATGCATGTGGGCTACAGCAGCTAAGACTGTTTCTTTCTGAATATTATGTTAACCTTTTGCCTGAGAATGTAAGCTGTCTTGTTTTCCTAAAATTCAACCTGCCTTTCATTAAATTTGTGCATTATATTTAAAGTTGGGTTTATGGTGTTGTGTAATTTATTGTGGTACCAGGTACAATGAAATATCAAAGATCTGTGATTGTATATTTATTGATCTGTCTACTGTTCTATCTAAAATAGAATTAGGTCCCATGGCATTTCTAAATATTAGGCAATCAAATTTAAACTTGCAGAACATTCTTAAAATGCCATCATATATTTACCAACTCAAAGATCTCAATCCTTTTGGTAAGGCCACATCAGCATAAAAACTAACTTGGGATAAAAAAGGCAAGAATTTATTTTTCATGCTTATGAAATCTGAAAGTGGTTAAAGTAGCTTTCTTGTAGACAAAAAACTATTGGTAAAAGAAAAATTTGCATACAGGTTTTAAGCATTCACCATCGATCAACGTGATCATAAACTGTTAGGTTAACATTACCACTGAGTAGTGACATCACTAATTCATCTCCACACTTTAGTTTTGTCACAGGTCTATTTTTTGCTAAAGAATGTGGAGGATTACTATGTTGTATGAAATGAGAAGTAGAAAATCCAAGCCAAACCAAAAAAAAGGTCAAAATCAGGGGAAAATGCCTAGGGGAAAATGAATAAAATCCATTTACTTTTTTGAAATATGAAACAGGTCTGTAACATAGCAATATATTAATTTTCTTTAGAGTGGGGGAAGGGAAAGAGATGCAAAAAAATATTCATGAGCTCAATCACTCTCAGACACATTCAGATTAAAAAAGATAGATTTCTCCTGGGAGTTTTCATTAACAAGGCACTGACATTTTGCCTTCAAATCAACAAGCTTAGGTTTTCATATTGAAGCCTGAGAACCTTTTTACATTTTCTCCCTGTTATACTCACTTGAAGGATCTTTACTTTCTTCAAATAATCATGGAGGGGGAAAAAAAAGGACTATAATGTAAATGGGGGAAAGCACCTTATTAAATCTCCTACTTCACACATTAAGATAATAAATATCCCACAGAATGAGAAGATCATTCTGGATTTTGGGTTAGGCACTTGTACAGTGTCAGATTTCTGAAATGGAGTCTGCGACGTAGGGGCCACTCCAGGTCACTGCGCTAGCACATTCACACCTAGAAGGATGCTTCAATCAAGAACAAGCCCAAATGACTAACGGGAAAATTCTAAATTGATAGCTCTAAAGGTCATGAGGAACAAATTCAGGTTGGGAAGGAAAGTAATCAAACAGGCTCAGTAAAGAAACATTGTCATTCCTCAACTTAATGAGTCCTTTACAAGAGTAAATGAGGGAAGAAGGATGAAAGTTATTGCTAGTTATGTGTTGAACTCAGTGTGGTTTTGGTGCCTTCTAGGATGGCATGTGGTAGAATGGCTAGCTGTGATTTGGAGGAAGGTGTTATTGGTGATTTTCATTTTGAGTAATCCTTCCCTGGCTTCAGCCACAGAACGTGACCTCTTTGGTGAACTATAACATCAGTATAGTTTTACTCAAGTCAAAAAGAGGAACAGTGCCCATTTTCCATCCTTTCCTCCTCAGTCGTTTTCTTTGTTTGTTTGGGGTATTTTTATTGCTTGGATTTTCATGTGCACTAAAAAGGGTAAAAAATAAAATAGATATTGGAACTAACCTCACATGAACCTCATATAGATAAATAACAGTGTCTTGTTACAATTCTTGGGCTTAGCCCTGTTTTGTTTAGAAGTAAAGAGATAATTTGACCCAACATATATATAAACACTTTCTCTCTCTTCTCATTTGGTTTGACATCATGCTGTTCTTACTTTGTCAGACTGTTCAAGACTGGGACTAAAATAAGGAAAGAGAACCACAAACTGTTTTAGCTTCCTGAGAAAAGAAGAGCTATCAAACATTGAGGTGCATGGATATTTCTCTTTTCTCATGCTTGTGTTGACAGATAAAATTTATTTGGTTTAGCTTTTTCATTTATTCAGAGAAGTGGCTAATGTAGAATGCAACAGCTGAGAAATGCTTGACAGCACTGAAGTTCTTTGCTAGAGGTGAGTAAATATTGGACAAGAAGCAGGCAAAGAAATAACAAAATAGTGGAGCGAGACCAGCTTTTGCCAACAGAAAGGCCATAATTTCTACAGATAGACAAGCCTTACAGTTGACTCAGGTTTTCCTGCCTGGAGGTGATACCACTTCTCTATAGTCCATAGTACTTTGTACTGTATGATGTGGGTTAATGACTGCTCAGAAAAGTTGCCTGGAAGCAACTACAAGTCCCTGATGAACTGTTTTGATGAACTCTGTGCTTCCTTTCCACTCTAAGGGTCAAAAATTACAATTTATATAATAAAAAAGTGCTCACAATGGAGGACACATCTGCCCTATTTCTGGTGGAGAGAAATACAGTATTTCTTCTGCCTTGATTACAAGCGGCACCATCTTCTTTCTATGCAGGTACACACAGATGAGCCTTCTCCAATGGCGTCATAAATTTTTTGACATGTAAGAATGACCTTTAAAAGGGAAAAAAAAAAAAAAGAGAAACCTGACAAGCCCTGCAAGCTGCATACCATTTACACAAGAACTCTGTAGAATTTACTCTACCTGTGCCATCTGCTTGTGCTGGTATCGAGAGGGCTGTGTTCATCGAGGAAAGGGCAGAGTTGACAGAAAATGGCTTTCGTCATTTCAGAAGATTCATAGTAAATAGCTGGGACTTTTTCAATCCAAAGTCACACACCTTCTCTTCATGGATAAGGTCAGATGACACCTAATAGAAAAAAGAAGTGGCATTTCATGAGATCCCAGTACTGGAAAAGTGTCTCTCCATGTCAATTTACAATGACAATTCAAACATTACTGTAAAGCCTGGTTTCTGAAATAGTTCAGTGCAAGCTCATAAAAAGAAATTTAGCTGACAAGGTTGTTAGTTATTTTCCTGAATTTCACAAAAAATTCTCAAGAGGTGCATAGTTACCCTTGCCATATGTACCCAGTAACATTGCCATAACAAAGTCCAAAGTGAAAAGGGACAAAACAATACTTTTGGATATTATCAGCTTAGACATTTTGACACTTTTAAAACAGAGTGATGCATCCATGGTGCTGAGAGAACTGCTGGACACCATAGAGAGGCTCCTCATAATCATCTTTGAAAGGCTGTAGAGATCAGGAAAGGCACTTGAGGACTGAAAGGAAGCAGATGCCACCCCAGTCTTCAACAAAAAGCAAGAAGGAGTACCCAGGGAACTACTGTCACATCAGTCTCACCTCAGTCACTGGGAATGGGATAGAGTGCCTTATTCTGGAAGGCCACATCTACCCACGGGGATGACAACGAGGTGATCATGAGTAGTTAGCATGAATTCACTAAAGGCAAATCCTACTTGACCTACCTGATTACCCTCTACAAAGAGATAACTACTTGCATGGATGAGGGGAGAGCAGTGGATGTTGTCTACTTTGGCTTCAGCAAGGCTTTCAGCGCTGTCTCACAACATCCTCATTGGAAGGATGTGTGGGTTGGGTGAGTGCACAGTGGGGTGGATTGAGAACTGATTGAGTGAACAATCCCAGAAGGTCATAATCAGTGGCACAGGGTCTAGTTGGAGGCCTGGCACAACTCATGGTACTTCAGAAACACTTAAGATTAATGGCCACAGGAGGACAGTCCTCTAACTGAGTTTAGTAGCTTGAAGATAGCATTGGTTAAAACAGGAAAAACACCAGACCTGACCTTCACAACATGCTGTTTCCTGGCGCTCGTTTGGTTTGACACCCAAAAACCCCATCTGAATAACCTGAAGTAAAGTTCTTCCTCACCTCAACTGTGTTAATATTCTTAGTGCATTCATTTCCCTCTTTCACCTCGTCTGAGTTTTTCCTGTTACCAATCTTGTGTACAATTGCACAGCACAATTATTTTATTCAGATCCCTCCTAAAACTCAATGTTATCCATGATCCAATGATCACAAACTGTACCCAAGTATCAATATATTTTCTTTTCACGCCACTTCTAAGAGTGGGATTAAGAAAATGGAAAACGAAAAAGGTAACAAAGATACAAAACCCTCTGTATTAATTCATTCCTCAAGCTTTCCCAGGGAACCTTATTTTGTCTCTGTGGCTTTTTATGATTAATTCTATCCACATCACTCAAAATCTTTACTCATATTGAATACAGTCTGAATATCTCACTGAAGCTTAACAATATATAATAGTTGGTCTGTAAACAGAGACAGCAGGAATTTTGAAATATCAGCAAGCTCACTGATTCCCAGGATGTTGTTGTTGCCCACAGATATGCCAAAACTGAAATTACTTTTGCAAACAAAAAAAGAAAAAAACATTGCAGTCAGAGTCTGCTGCTTTAGATGTTTATCACTCTAATACATCACAAGTGTCATGAAATATATAACTCTGGAAGTCCAATTCAAACTAAATTTAAAAAGAAAATATTTGAAACATTTTGACCAAGAAGTTTCTAGAGGATATCAGTTTCCAGAGGACATTTGCTCTGGACTTGAGCAAATCCTGAGTTCATTAAATAGAATAATCCAGCTCTGTTCTCAGTGCTTTTCTTTCTTGACTAATTATCCAGTTGTGGTTGGCCAGTCAAAGTTTGGGTTGTGACTTTGACCAGACACAGAGGTTGCAGAGCTTTTCTATCTGGCACACGGGAGCTTCATTTCTTTTGGGGTGAGACCTCTTGTGAGCTGCTGATTGTTTAAATTCTGTGATTTTTTTGTAGCTTTCCATGAACTGTCTGGTTCTGTCTCACCCACTGGGTGCTGCTCTGGATGAGGCTGAGAGCTCCTGGCGCTGGGAATTCAGGTTGTCCAGGATGAATACATATGACTTTGAATCTTAAAGTGTATGCATGTTTTGAGCATGGGCTAGACCACCCTGATATGCTGAATGCAGTTAAAAAGAAAAGGTTTGGCTTTTGTTTTACCTAGAGTCAGCCAGATAGATAGAGAAGGAGCAATAAGTATGCACCACACCAAGATTCCTCTTCACAGCAATCACATCTGGTCAAGGGGAAAACTAAATGTTCCTCTGATATAATCACATTATATGTTCCAGAGTTCCATAAGTTCACTTGATTGCTGACATAAACCCCTGCTGAGTCAAAGCACAAAGACTACAGACACATCAGCCTTACCTGCAGCCCCACAAACACATAGAGGACAAAAAGGCAATCAGGAATGGTCAGGGTGAGTTTACCAAAGATAAATTATGGTTGGTCAGCTCAGCCCTGTTGCCTTCTACAGTGAAATGGCTGTCTCCGTGGGCATGGCAGTAGCTGTGCATGGCATACAGCTCAAATATCATAACATTTTTGACATCAACAGGAGCCTCCTAAGCAGGAAGCAGTAATCTTGGGCTGCACAAAGTGCTAGATAGGCTGCAAATTTGGCCAGACCATCAAGTGAAAAGCATTCTTTCTTGTTTTTCTGTTAGAAATTATAACAAGTGAAAAGATAAAAGCATCCATTTTGTGACTGGTGACTAGAAATATACTTCAGATACTTCACTGTTGTTCACTTTATTTGTTGATCATGTTGATACAGGATGTAGGTTCCAGAAAATTACATCCTTAATGAGAAGGGGCGGGTAACACCCCAAAGCCCAGAGCTTCAGGCTGGAGGAAGTTTGCAAGGGGACAGAACCTCACAAAGCTGTAAGGTTTTGACATTTTGTGATTAGGCTCATATAGATTTTTGTAATGTTAGGAACCTGTTGTTATTATTTGAATTCTGCTGGAATATGTTACCAGCTTTAATATAAGTGATCATTTCATTTTTTGGTCCCTTTTTTCAGTTTAGATTGGACTTATTTTTGCAATGTAACTTTTTTACCATTTTTTTTACCAAAATCAGACAGTCCTTTCCAAGTTTTCACGTATTTCAGTTTGTATCAAAAAGTGCTTTGTGAGTATTTTTTTTTCCTGCTTGAAATAGCATCATGCAATTTTAGATTCTACACATCAAGCTTGCTCTTTTCAGAAACACGCAGTTTGGTCCATTCCTTCATGTAGCTGTCCATTGCCACATGTCTAATTGGCTCCTGGTATGTCTAGGTGAACTTTTACAATGTCAAGCTAATTTTTGAAAATGTGTGTTTCCTTTAGCATTGTCTGCAGCCTTGAGAGAGTGGGCTGAATCCTGTATCAGCTGCCAATGTTTTTCTGCATAAAAGAAAAGTCAATAAGTTCAATAGTTTGAATGGATTGCTTTCCTGACCACATTAACTTGCCTTGTGTCTTGAAGCCAGCAAAGCATTTCAGCATTAATATAAACTTAAATGTATAAGAAGACTCATTCAGTAGGAGATATAATCACATTCTTATACATTTTGTCTTTATGAGTTTAAGTATATTCTGTATTAAATGTAAACAAATTAGAAACAAACACATTATCAAACAAACACTTTATAGAGTTTTTAGGTGTTTTGTTATTGCTTGTGGACAGAGTTCACTGATTTTTTTCCAACACATCTGCATCTAAGAAGATGGAAATATTCACTTTGAGAAGCATACTTTGTCTGAAGCATTAATTTCAGTGTCAACATCAATTATAGAATGTTACTCAAAGTGTTTTGTTATCACTCTTATCCTCTAATTAGATCTCTCTATTTTCTTTCTTGTTTTTCTGTTAGAAATTATAACAACAAACTCAATGGTTTTTTGAGGCTATTGTCATAAAGTTCTTGGATAATATTAATCCCTAACTGTTAAGGAATTCCTTTCATGTCAGTTTCAATCAATTCCTTTTCACCTTTGTTACAGGATCAAACCAACCTCACCTGTACCTCAATTTACAACAGCTGAAACTCATGACATTTCTGCACTTCTGAGAGGAGCAGTCATTATTCCTCAGAGCTTTGTTTGTACTCTGAAAGAGTTTCCTCTTTTAAATTTTTTTGTTTTGAATGCCATTACTACTTCCTCAAGGTGATGGTTCAAACATTGTGAAATACAGTTGCTCAGAGGAACTGAGGAAT
This sequence comes from Melozone crissalis, assembly GCF_028551555.1. Classification (NCBI taxonomy): domain Eukaryota; kingdom Metazoa; phylum Chordata; class Aves; order Passeriformes; family Passerellidae; genus Melozone; species Melozone crissalis. The sequence goes on from NW_026535820.1 coordinate 19,031,294, forward strand.
TCATCAGATCATGAAGTAAACTTGTATAAGGAAGAAAGAACACCATTATGCTTCTGTAATGACATTCTGTAATCCAGCAGAGAGACTAACATTTCTTTTTCCTATTTGAAGTGTCTAAGTCATGTGTGTGTCTGTGTGCTTGCAGAGAAACAAAGGGAAAGACAGTGAGATTTAAAGCCATAACTTACCCACCTCATGACGTAAGCATTTATGTCATCACTGAAAGTATTGTATTATTTCAAAATTGTAAGAAAACACTCTAGGGAAAATCTTCACAGGAGTCAAAACATTTTTTGGATCTAAAGAGCAGCAGAATATTATCTTAAGCAGAAGATTATGCTTTGCATAAAATGAACAGAGAGCTCTCAACAGTAGCATTGACTCAGAGAAACTACATACACTTGAAAAATACAAAAGGGATCAAAGAAGATTAGGAGATAACATGGACAGCCTTGTAGGGCAAGCACTTTTCTCCCCTTCTGAATAGAGGAAAACTAGAAAATTCTCCTAAAATCATCTTTCACTGATCCCAGCATAATATTGTCAGCAGCCCTCCAAAAACTATGTACTGTTATCAAAATGGTAATGGAACCCCTTTAGAAATTTGCATTTATAATGTCAAAATCTTGTTAATAGCAAGAAGTATGTTAAAATTTCAGCAATATTGACTAACCATGGCAATGAATTTGGTTACCTGGGCTGTTTGATATAGTAAGGCTTTATCAGTGGGACTTCAGTCCTATCTAGTAGACATCTTTGAAGGACTTTCTTTCCAGTATTTTGCTGTAGCATAAGCATCATAATGTATATGAAACATGTCTTTCTTGTGTCTTCAAGACAAAACTGAGCTCTGCTTTTGCTGTTGCAAAAGTATGACACTGAGATGCAGAAAGAGAACTCAGGGGATGTGTCTCAAAATACCTACCTAGGAAGATTATCTCTTGGACACCAGTAGAATTATAATGGTTATTGTTAGGTACTTGAAACAGAATAAAAACCAAGGGAAGTACAATTCTGCCTTACATACCAAATAATCTCAGAAAGGCTCAGGGCTCTACACATATCAAGATGCTGTCACATCAGGATGCCCTGCTTTATCTTTTACTGCAAAGTGGAGCAGCCTGGGAGGCCTGATCCTCTGGGGAATTCTTGTGGATTATATAGCAGATATGCAGGCCCAAGAATCTCCCAGAAAGACTCATTGGCGAAAAGAGAGAATTCAATAAACATTGCGATATAAAATATAGTTAGGAGTTTTATAAATTCAAACTCATACATACAATATTTATGCAGCCCTTACTGAAAAACTATGTTGTTTCCACATTTTTAGGAAGCATGCTGAAAAAGCTCCAAAGCACTCAGAGAAAATCTTTGTCACTGTGTAACACAAAAGTCTGAAACCCTTCTCTATTTACAGCTTGAAGAAGGTGATTGGGTTATGCCCCAGACTCACCAAAAATGACAGGTTCAGCAGCAGAAGTTTCAAGGTAAAAGGCCCAAGGCAAGATCTGTCATGCTGTTACCAGAGGTCCAGCTGCTGGGTATCAGGAAATCCGACAGATTTGTGCTGCTCAAAGGGGCAGGTGAGACACACTTCTCTAGATACATTAAATGGCAATATTAATTGCAGTGTTAGGATGGAGCCTTTGCTATCACTCTAGTTTTCAGGATGGTACTGTAGGGGATATCACATTCCCCAGCTCCAGGATGTGTGTTTTTCACTGTTGTCAGTTCAAGAAGAGGTGGTCACCACTGCGTTCTCTTCCTTTGTGTGCTTACTGGGCATATGACATGAAAACAGCAGGACCACAAACACATTGGGAGGTTACTTCTGTTGTCAGAACATATCTGTTTTCAACAGATGTATTTAATTTTCTCAAAGTCCTGGCACCTATTTTTACTAGTTAGAAGTGCAGCCTGGCTTCCACAACTGTTGAAAAACATGTGTTTGTGAAATGACTGCTAGCACTGCAGGCAATTAAAACTAGGACCTGAAAAGTATTTCTGATTCAAGCTGCTGGAGAGAAGCTAGAGATTTATGATAACAGAACGTGGCAGAAGATCTATTTAAGTTTTGCAGACACTTCAGCTGAAAAGAATATACGCATGGGTGCTCACTTCAAGGCGTGGATTGATCTGTTTTGTGGCAGCATAACAAACCAGCGCCTCTCTCAAGCTGTTATTTTGTTCTGATTTCTCAACTTTTGATTTTTTTTTTAATTTCTTTCTGGGCATTTTTTCCTTTTTTATTCTTTTTTTTTTTTTTCCAATGCATAGCCCTAGTAGTTATGGCTGTCAAAGAAAATGTTCAAATTTTTGCCAGTGTAAAGTTTCTTATGTGAGCTTTTAGGTATCTCAGAAGAACACTGACAAGCAAAGCTTAAAGAGCCCAGAGAAACCAGAGGAGCCCATACCACCATTAATTCACAGTTAGGACCATCTGTCTTGAAGAATACCCGACTGGGACAAGAAAAACCAAAGTGTACTCTGATTAAAAGTTGAGGCCATTCCTCTGTTTACTCTTCCTTGACTTGACTTCTGGTTCACTGTGGATCATTTTAAATCAATTGAAGCCAAAACCAAAATTCTGTTCACTACTGAGCTGAAGGCTTATTATCTGGAGACAGGATAAATCTTTTGCAGTCTGGTAGTTAGTGACTTTTTTCTCTGTGACCTCTTTACAGATTTTTTTTCTAGCAGTGTATAAGAGCATACGCAGATGTATTCATAACTCTTACTTTGAAGATGTGATGGAATTAGATACGTAAGTACTCTCCAGGCTCCCTGTTACAGGGCCAAATATCCAAGAGCAGCTGAGCCTGGATTTCAGAGATGCTCTAAGCCTCCCCAACAAACTCCAGAGCTGTCAGACCTGAGACCATCATGCTGAGAATGTAACCTCCAAACAAGGAGAAGCCTGGACAGGCCTGGGGCAAAACCACTGGCAATTCTCTCCAGTCTTATGAAAACAGGTGGATTACCTCGCAACACTTATTTTTAATTGAATAAGCACTTTGAAGGGAAAATTTCTGTCAAGCTCGCACCTCAATCTTTGTTAATGCTTCCAGGATCAGTTTTAATACCAAAAAACACCACTAGAAAAAGAGTTTTCTCATTCCTGTTCTATCAGATTATCTACTCACATGGAAATTATCATTTAACAAACAAAATGCACATCAGTCTTGCATGAACCCAAGCCAGCAGGCCCTTTTCTGATTTAGAACTGCATTATGTATCACTGTGTGATTATGTGGGACATAGAACTTGAATGGGTAAAATATACAGATTATAATCCATTCTTCTTCCCCAGAATTTGATCTGTTAAGGAAATTTGATCTGTTAAGGAAATTTCCTCTTTCTGAAAGTTTTCTTGTTAAACTGTAGCCATGAAGTTGTTAAACAGGCACCTGAATTTCCACACTGCAAGTGAAGGATGAATTACTATGCTGTTCAGCAAATCAAGGGCACCTGGTTCATTGGTAACTGCCAAGAGTTTGCGCTCGGGATGATGAAGTCATAAGACATAAACATTACAATCTCAGTATAGTCATGCAAAGGTGAATTTGGGAGATGCTTATTTTGCTATGCCTGTTGTGTTTTTCTTGGAGCATTTCAAAAACCATGGAAATATTAACTTCTGCTCTGAATAGAAAATTTGAATTAAGTCAGAAGAATGGAATCCTGACTAAACCTCTTCTCAGTCAGGCTTTTCCTCTCCCCAAGCTGCAGGTGAAAGATGGAAAGTAATTAATGTAGCATTTCAAATAGACCTTATATACAACCAGACATCCAGTGCTAACTGAAACTGGGTGTCCACTGAGATTTTTTTCTTTTCCTTACAACAAAACACTATGAAGCCATTGCCTAAAGTGAAAGACAATAAATGCTTATATATCACCAAGAAACATTCTCATTAAAATGCGTGACTGGACTGTCAAATTCATTTAACACAAGACTTTACTCAGCCCAGGCACAGCAGCCTTCTAAAAGATTTAGAGGGCTCAGGCCAGTTTGCTGATGGATACACACATTTTTTCACTGAAAGAATAACAAATAATGTAACAGAGAGCAAGATTTTTATTTTCAGTGCATAAAATAAGGTGCTTCAGGGAAGCTCCCCTGAAAAATATTCCCTTATGATTTGTTTTGTTTTGTCTTCTGAAAAATCTTAGCACTCAGCACAAGTAGGAAGAAGCCGCTGAATTAAAGACCACTCACTCAGATCAGTCTGGTGTTTCCCATATTGCCTTTTTATGTCTTTCTTGTCAATTCATTCATCATTGTTAGTGGTATTTCTATCTTATTTTGTGGTTTTCAGCTTGTGGTAGGTGGACTCCTGGGGTCCATGTACTACTTCCTGTGGCATCTCAGAAGTTACCCACCACAATGGGATTGATTTTTTTCCCCCCCCCTTACTAGTTTGGGGTTTTTTTTATATATTACTGCTGAAAATATACACATTTGGCTACTTGACAGATGGCAACCAGTCCCAGAGTTGATGAAGCCAGGAAACTGAATGTATTCTGTGTTTCAGGAAACAATACAGCAAGAAGAAGTCTGGCAGCCTTGGACTAACATAACTTTGAGAGGAAAGCCCTGGACAGATATAATTAGCCTAAGCAAATATATTTAGCTATAGAGAGGGAGTCTGAGGGGAAGCCTTGTTCATTTGGCTCTTGCCATTTGTTCTCTCTGTAAAAAACTGCTAGACTTGACAGTCTTTGGGTGCAAGAATATAACTCATGTGAGGAAAATAAATAACACTTTTCCATGAAGAATGGGCACCAATGAACTAGAAAGACACTTTGTCTGAATAATGAGAGAGTTTTAACCTGGTCACACCAAAGGCACAGTGAATATTTACATCACTTGTATACAGGATACAGCCTTAGACAGATAGTAGCAGCTTTACAAGAGATTCAGAACCTGCACTCCCTTAATGTGAGAATTTTAATGCAGGCATCGGTGGCAGTTCAGGGCTCAGAAAAAGCCACACAGCCAGAAGAGAAAGGAAGCAGACGATCAGGTTGGAATTCAGCTCACCAGCTGAAGGATTCAAACACTTCACCTTTGCCTTTTTTCAGGGTCCAGAATTAGGTTTATTTCCTTTTCTATATTCTTCCTTTGATTTCCCTGTGGAAGAAAAAAAAAGGCTGAAAATAATCAGTCATTGAAAAGGAAAAATCTTGATTTTTCTTGAAAATGTGAAGGCCTGTCAGTAAGCACACAGAACTGATTTTCACCACCTCTCACGTTTATTCTTGTTATAACTGATGGATATTTTGCATTTGCAACAATATCTGTGAAAGCACAGTCAGGCCCATATGGTTCTAAGTTATTCATTGCATCTGAGTGTCTCATGAAAAACAATAACCTTTGTAATAATAGAATGTGAGTTCTACTTAGTGTAATCCATCAGGGCTCAAATGAAATAATTGCAGCCATATGTATTTACTCTAGGGGATTTGGTGCAAGTTTATAGCTCTGACGTGCTAATACAAAGGTTTTAGAGCTTTTTCCCTAATTTTATCTTTATTCTAAACTGAATAAGGAAATTGTACACCAATTAAATGACAACTGTGTGCTGCATTGCTGTCTCTAATAATTTTTAGTATCACCCCAGCTGCAGAGTCAGTTCCTTTGCAATCAAGGAAATGATGTGGTGACTCTCCCATATTCAAGGGTCTTTCTCCTTAACCAGCAGTGAGACATAGCACTCAATATGTCTCAATATTTCTCAATTACAGCAATTAAATATGTCTGTGTCTCCAGACACACTGATGATGTTAGGAACAGAAAAATGAGACTTTAGACAGAACGTTAAGGAGAACGTTTCTGTTGAGATGAGAAATTATATGGCAGAGTTGCCCAAGATAACTGGATTTAATGAAAAAGATGGAGAAATTCTGGTTTTCTGCAGCGCTATTTTTTGCTAGGCCATGAGTCTCCATGTGCCTTTTGCAGACATGTCCATTAACCTGAGAAATGCTTGAGATCTATAATTGTTTCTAATTTCTTCACAGAGTCACAGAATGGGTAAAGTTGGAATGGCTCACTGTGGGTCTTGTGGTCCAACCTTCCTGCTCAAGCAGGGTCATCCTTTGACAGATGTAATAAGAAGGTGTTCTTGAATACATTTCATAAGTATATTAGCATAGGTTGAAACATTTTTATCTTATCAGAAAAGTTCAACATGCTCTCTGTGCTGTCAGAAGGGAAAGTAGTGCACACAAGTATAAATATTTTATTCTTCCGGTGCAACTGCAATTAAACTAAAACACAGAGCACTAATGTGTTCTTTATGTCACCATGATTAAGAAAACATGATCTGGGGTTTGGGGGAGGTTTTTTGTTTAGGCTTTTTTTTGCTTTTTTTTTCCTTTTTTTTTTTTTTTTTTTTTGTTGATGTTGGCATTTTTTCCTGAAGATCTTCAATTTGTTACACTAAAAAAGGAAGAAGTTCGTTGTTAAGAAAATGAGATAATTTCCTACAAAGCTGTAGCTTCAAATGTAAAGGGTCATGAACTCAGAAGTGTCTGTAAATAAAAAAAATTACTTCAGGGAAAAGAATAAAAATAAAATAAGCCAATAAGGTTGTTAACTTTGGGATCTCGTTAATGAAGTTCTCACATGAAGTTAGTCATGAGAGCCTCAGGCTCAAGTGGCTGGTCTGAATCAGACCCAGTGATGAACTAGCTACTCCACCAGAGAGAGGGATTTTTTTCCCAAAAGAAATATATTTTATCACAATGATTTTCTAAGCTTTAGATTTCAGGGTGTCAGTGGACTTCTGGTCACTACCAGTGAGGTTTTTCCCAGCCTACCAAGTGCACAGGAGTGACAACAAGGAGATTGGACAGGATGCTGGATCATTATATCAGGATCTTCAGCAGATATTTGCAGGATTCACATCATGTGCTGTGTGATATTTTACCCAATACAATAAAATAAAATAACTGTGCCTACACTGTTTTCCTCAAATGGATCTTTAGCTTGCTTTCCAGACGGTTTCCCCTAGAAACTCAGAGACCACCTGTGAAAGAAATGCCCCAAGGTTTTGTTCCTAAACTGCTTCAGAGGAAGGTTTCTGAAGTTATATGTCTCCATATGACACCCTGAGGAACAGAGGCTCAGGGCAAGCATGTGCTAAATAGATTTGAATCCAAGCAGCTGCTGATCAGACACCTCCTCCATGTCCTGTGTGGCAAGGAGCAGCACCAGCCTCTGAGACAGTGACAGAGACCATGCCATGATTGTGCCTGCATGAGTGCACAATCCTGTCCCAGAGAAGTGAATTTTGTCATGGAGTTCAGATTGTGAGTCCAGTGAGCCCTCTAAAAGCCAGGGGGGAGGATCCATGATGTGGAAGCAGGGGCTGGATGGTATGCTCACCCTCACATTCCCCACACAGGATCCTCCTCCCCGATACCCAGCACAAGGGACTGGTGGCGTGACTGCCTGTCACATCTGACCCAGCAGGGAGGAAAATGGTGGCAAGCCTTCCAGAGAGACACTCAGGATGACTTTTCTTATGGTCTCCCTGCTGGCAACCAAATTCACCAGAAACCTTTGTCACATTGGCGTCTTCTGCTCTTGCCACCTGTGCAGCTACACAGTTTTTCCAGTCCACTCCTGTTTACAAACTTCTGTGTTTTAAACCTCAAGGAAGAATCAGCTGACAGAAGATTGTGCCAAAATTACAAAAGTGGAGCAAAATAGACCTTTTTAATAACTACTTCATCAGCTGTGACACCTCCATATTTCCTTTCTTCAAACAAGAGAAAAGCCATTAAGCTCCAACACTTACAGCAGGGCTAATGTTTAGGAAATGTTCAGAAATGCCCCTTGGGCAGTGATCACTGAAGTCACAGCCTGGAGCAATCCTAAGGACTCTGTGCAAGCTCTCTATGCTCACTTATTCATCATCTTCTTGTCTTACGTAAGCGCCCAGACTGGCCTCTCCAAGTGCCCCAAGACTGACCCTTCAAATATTCCTTATTTAGCCTTGCTGAAGTCTTTGCCTGACTGTAAAATGTTAGAGGCTAATTCACTAATTCATGTGAGATGCATTTTTATGGAAGGAATAACAGAACTATGTAAGGGTTCTTGTCCTTTATTAGCTACTTTTACTCTCAGTCTTGAGCAGCTCCATTCTCCCCATAGCAAGAACTGTCACAAGTTGATCAGGACCTAACCTGCAGTTTTTTCCCAACTGCTGTATCAAAAGAATGTGAATGTGGTCAGATAGGGATTTTCCTTGCCCTCTCAGCTCAGCAGCTTTATCTGCTCAGACTGCAGAAGTATCTGCCACTGACCAAAGTCTCAGCTGCAGCAAGGACGTGCATTTCATGTTCAGCCAAGACCAGATGGTTTTTATCAGCTTGTGGAATAATATTTTATGGTAGCTGTTGTTACTCCATCCTAGAGGCCTTTTAGCCATGTTTCCTCCTGGACATTCTGGAGACAAGGTTGGGGCAGGCATTAATTCCTGCCTGGCCTCGGCCTTACTTTGACATCTACAGTGCTGAGGCAGTGGCTGTCACGCCTTGTGAGTTAATTTCAGATTCCCCATCACATCACTCCTCTCAACAAAGAAGAATGACCCTCATCTTCATGACGCAATTATAAAAATTCACCGCAACCTAATAGCATGATTGAACCCAGAGCTAAACTAACAGGGAAAAAGCATGGGTAGGAAGCAAAATCACAGTGATAATTTGCCCAAAATATAAAACAAACAAATCAGATAATGGAGATTGCTGACCTCACTGGAACGTCAAAACCCAGAGATGTTTCCAAGCATGGCATAAGAAGGGCCCTTGTGTGTGCCTTGCATCTTCTGCACCCCCCAGAGTGACTCCTAAACAGGTACGAACTGCTTTCATGCAGCTCCTTCAGTCCTCATAGCTCTCTGCCACTGTGAGCAGACAGCCTACCAGGGAAGAGCACTGATACCTATCAGGGAACAGGACCTAATGCTCGTCAGATGTGGGAGATCAGGCACGGTATAGAATGAGATATATGTGTGCATATCCATGGCTTCTACAGCGTTTCACAAAGACGTCATCAGGAAATCCCATGGAGATTGGAGAGCATGTGCTCCCCCACCTAACAAAGCTCCCTCGTTGAGTATCTTCATTGTCCATGTCATGAGTCTGTGGGTCCTGGTCAAGTAAGAGGATATGAATCCACACGGCAGTCTGAATGCTCGTCACCCAAAACCTTGCATAAAACCACCAAATTAATTCCTGGTGAACCATCAAAGTGTTCTTCAGCCATGTCAGAACTCACTCCCTGCCTTGCCATGGATTTTGGTGGGGTTTTGAACTGGACTAAATGCAATGACAGGTTGGACTGGCTTTGAATTAACCCAGCACTGAAACAAATCTCCTGAGCAGATTTCTATCCATTTTTGTATGTCAGGCTACCATGGGATGTGGTTTTCTTTGGTTTATTCCTCCGTATTAAAATTCCAGACCTACACAACCAAGTAAAATATATCTAGGAGCACATGAGAGTAACATGAATAGAAGCAGCATAGGGAGGAAACAGCTTCCAGAGAATACCATAATGTGCTGGTTTTGTCTGGGGTAGACCTATTTTCTGCACAGAGGCAGGAATGGGGCTGTGTTTTGGATTGGTGCTGAACACAGGGCTTATAATATAATGATGCTTTTGTTACTGCTGAGCAGGGTTTACACAGAGAAAAGGCCTATTCTGCTCCTGGTACTGCCATGCTGGTGAAGAAGTATGGGGTGCATGAGAGGCTGGGAGGAGACACAACCAGGATGGGTGATTCCAACTGACCAAAGGGATATTCCAGACCCTCTGACATCATGCTCAGTATATAAAGTGGGGAGAAGAAGAAGTGGGACATTTGGAGTGATTGCGTTTGTATTCCCAAGTACTCGTGACATGTGACAGGACCCTGCTCTCCTGGGGATGTCTGAACACCTGCCTGCCCATGGGAAGCAGTGAATAATTCCTTGTTTTGTTTTGCCTCTGTGCATGACTTGCTTTTCCTATGAAAGTTTCTTTCTCTCAACCCACAAGTTTTCTGGCTTTTGTCCTTCTGATTCTTTCCCCAGTCTCACTGGTGGGGGAGTGAGTGGGTGGCTGCATGGTACTTGGTTCCTGACTGAGATTAAACCATGACACACAACTGCTTATGTATTTTTTTTTTCTTCAGAGTTTTTATGAATCAATAATTTCATTATTTACTGTATATTTTAGAAAAACTTTTTATGTTTGCTTATTGCATCCATTGAGGGCCCCAGTATGACTCTTGGAAACACCTGCTCAGAAATTTTTCTCCTAAGGATTTGTCATTCACAGCTCAACAACAGTGACTTTAGTTACCTGCTTTAATGTGCTCTGATTCACAGCTAAACGGTAAATGGAGGTCTTAGACAGATGCATCCCCCCTGTGTAGCAACACTTGAGACAGAAAGGGGAAAGACCCAGCAGTCCCAGTGTGCAATGCCCGGGGCAGAAGCCCTGTTTGGAGAACCCCATCAGCACAATTGCAGTGTCATAGAGTCATAGAAAGGCTTGGGTTGGAAGAGACTTTAAAGATCATCTAGTTCCAAACCTGCTGCCATGGGGCAGGAACACCTTCCACCAGGCCAAGTTGCTCAAACCCCATCCAACCCAGACTTGAAGACTGCCATGGATAGAGCAACCACGACTTCTTTGGACAACTTGGTTCACTGCCCCACCACCCTCCCAGTGAAGAAGGTTTTCCTAAAATCTAATCTATAACTCTCCTCTTTCAGTTTAAAATCATTCCCCTTTGTCCTATCACTATAGGCCCCTGTAAAAATGCTCTCAGCACAAGCTGGATAGGGGTAGTGCAGGCCAAGAGAGCAGCTGTGATTGCAGGGCTAAGCCATGCCAGTAGCTGCTGGAACCTACTCCCAGCTGTGGAAAAAACCTCTCCAAGAGCTGCCTTTCTTGAAGCAGCTTTAACCAGCAGATGCACATCTTGTGGAACTGTTATCTTTGGTGCCTTTCTTGCAATGCAAATACCTAGAAATGGTGCCAAAGGACAGACCAGTCAAGCAGTTCCTGGAGAGGAGGCACAGCTTCCTAGCACCTGGTTGCTCCACAAGATTCACACTTTGCTGGTGTTTTAGGGGAGTTACGTCTTCTAAGGCACAACTCTTCCAGTCTAACCTGGAGTGTCAGAGGGAATTTTAATGCTCTTGGTCAGACTTGTGTGACCAAGAGGAAGATGAAACATGGCATCCTTTTCTCCAGGCCTTTATATACATAGTTTAGCTAAGGGCAAAATCTCCTTTTCTCACCTTTCTTGCCTGTGGCTATCTGAACTTGACATTATTTCATTTTTAGCAAAGTTACACATACACACACATATATATATAATGAAACTGGAACAATCAAGATGATGGAAAAGATGAGATCTATAGTATTTGTAGTCTGATAGCACATAGGCACCCAAAGACAACTCATAAGACACATTTGCCCAAGGCCATCTCCTGCATCACTTGAGCTCTTTCCATTTCCCTTTCTCTTTTGTACACAGGAATACTACACCTCTTGCCCATGGCACTAGTCATGTTATTGTCATTATTGAGAGGGAACCACAAAGACATTTGGAAAATATCTGTGTTCAAAAAAGAAAAATACTTAATTTTCCTTGTCTGATTCTTTGTTCCACAGGATGTACAGCAACTACAGAGCAAGCAGTAAGCTAACCCCATTTGTCCTCAGTCACAGAGAGTATCCCTCACTCATCTGTGCTTTCTAGAGTCTATGGTACCACACAGCGTTTCCCAAAAACATAGTTTAATGTCAGTAGAATAAATACCAGCCTAAAAACTCTTTGCATCAGAGGGGTCTTGCACCCTGTTTGATTCAAAGAGCATGCACGTAAGAAACATTCAGGCACAAACTCAGCATCATGGGCAGGGGTAAGACTGAGTCAGAACTGAGTTCAAACAGTGTCAAAGTTTGAGTCATGTACACCACACAGACTTGCTCTTTAATCAGAGGCTTCCTGCCCTTACATTCATCCCCTTGTACTTAATAACATAGCAGCAGGAATATTTTTACACAGCTGTAACTCTCTCTTTTATTTGCATTTTGGGAATCATTAAGTGCTAGGAAAAGCAGAAATATGGTTGTGTCCCTGCTTAACTCTTCAGATAAGCACTGGAAATGGAAAAGACTTTCACAGAAACCTGGCAGCACTGGCAGAGGGAACTCAGCTGCCCCCACTGTGAGGGGAGCAGCCCAGCCCCCAGCTGAGTCACTGGCGGCTCACCTCTGATCAGAGGCTGCCAGATGGGAAAATTCCCTCTCCTGAGTTCACCTCACCTCCTGGTGGGTGAATGCAGATCCCACTTCCAGGATCACAGCTTTCTAGAGTGATGTTAAAGAGCCCTTACTCCCCAAAGTGGACATGCCACCCCCTCTCCATCCCACAATCCACATGCTATAAGTATCTTGGACCACTGCTGCTGCCAGCACACGTCTCACCAATGCTGGGAGTTGAGCAGCTGGATGTTGGGAGTGCTGGGAACTGATCCTTGATGCAGAGCTCAGGTGCCACCTGCAATTTGTATGTGTTTGTCACTGAACTTAGTTTCCACAATTTTCTTGTGTATTGCTCTGCACTTTTGTATTGTTGATGGCTTGAAACAAAAAGCTAGCAGGAAAAACACACAGAAGCAAAAAAAAAAAAAAAATCAAACCTCTTAAGCTGAAAAAGTTACTTTTAAATTTATGTAGCACTGCATCCACAAGGGCATTTAACCACAACAATGACAAACTCAGCACCTCCAGACTTGAGAGACTCCAGACACAGAGAAAGATTGATTCATTACTTACAGATTACTTATCATTCAAATATTTTTCTTTTTTTTTCTTTTGTTTTTGGGCAATTTTTGGCTTTCTTCTGTTTTTGTTTTTTGTTGTTGAGGATTGTGTTACAGCCTTTGTATAGGTAGAAGCAACCCTTAAGACATACCTTACCATTTCTTTGCTTTTTTGTATTTATACACCTCATCTTCAATTGCAATGAGTGCTGTCACATGAGAAGAATTTTGCTTCTTCTCATTTCTGAGCTGCAATCAAATTGTTTTGGTTTTTTGTTTTTGTGTCTGTGCAGGGCTATTGTTTTTTTCTTTTTATTTTTTTTTTTTGTAAGTATGCTACGTACCTCTGTATCCAAAGCAACCAATCTCTGGTTAATGATTCTCTAGAAATTCACCACAGCAGGTCATTTGTTTTCCCAAGAACCTGTGAAAGAAGCTTCTTAAAATTAAAAGAATGATCAACTCTAAACTTATGAGCTAAGCAACCCAAGGAAAGCCCACAACTAAGCAATTTGAAGTGGGGTTTCAGGGATGCTTGGTTTAGGCTTCCTCTTATGGGAAGGAGGAGTACCCAAAACTGAATGTCTCAAAAAAAGCAATACCAATACTTGCTGGAACTGGTTTAGAATTTGACCAGCTGGCAGAATATAAAGACTGAGAATAAATAGACAATTTATCATAAGTTGACAGTGTCTTAGGATATTGGCTTTATTTAATATATTTACAGTGCTCTAGAAACATAAAAGGAAAGTTGTCACAGCAACAGGACAATCTTACAAGATTATTTAGGTTAATCATGCCAAAGTAGCTCTATCTAGTTTTTCACTCCAACACAGACAGCTCTCCATTACAGGGCCCAGTGGAAGAGAAGGGCCAGATCATAAGAACACCAGACTGGTCTCTGCAACAATCAGTATTCACATCTTTTCTCTCAGAGTGCTACCATCTGCCCAAAATTGAGCTATGCTGTTCCAAGGAGAACCCCCTACCAAGATAATTTGTAATTACTGGTCACAAAGCATAGGGCTTCTAGAACTCTGGGAAAGAGGATGTTAAAAATTAGAATAGAAAAACTGGGGTTTTTTCATCTTCTCTCAGGAAAAAAAAAAAATTACAGTTCAAATTTTCCAGAATGCTGTTGCCTCAGGTACATAACAAGCATGAATATATTCAGTTCAGAGATGCAGTTTGCCTGAGATAAAAACAGCTGTAGACATCATTTGATAATTGGAAGTGTGAAAATTGCAAATATTGCAAGTAATTCCAGAACAGGTGTAATCAATTTCCCCACTGTAACAGGAATGTGATGCAATTACAGAGAGGAAGGCAGAAAGCTCCTCTTGCTGATACAAGTTGTTTCTCTTCTCTTTAGTGTTGACTGTATAAACCATTGCTTTAATTTTTCCCTGAAAGTTTCCTTATATTGCAACAGCTCAGTAGAGGCACTTAATCCAGCAGGAAAAATTTACATCTCACCTTATGCATCATTAAAATCTTGAATTACTTCTTTTGAAAGCTTTTGATCAAGGATTTTTTGGAAGCTTAATTCTCCATTCTTTATTATTTTTCTAAGCAGTTCTGGAGAATTAAAGAGGTCAACCAGGCATAAATTTCTACCATGGAAATACTTCTGATATCCTCCAAGATATCATGCTCTTTAGTTATTTTATTCTTAATTATCATTTCTCCTCATTTACTTGGTACTAACATAAGACTCACCAACACATTATTTCTAGTACATTTTGAAAGGGAATGTGATTCCCTTGCCCTTTCTGCTATTATTAGCTCATTTAATGACCATTTCCTTGGTCACTAAGACAGCTGGACAGTCTGACCTAGCTGAACCTTCACAAAATAAATAATTCTTTGCATTTAAGTCAGAATGTCAACTGTGGCTTATTCCAGATTTAATTACTCCTTCAATTTGCAAATCTAGGGAGATATTTTCCTATGTTTATTATAATTCATTAGAACTAATTGCAGAAGCCTGTTTTTCCCCCCACTGCCAAACTAACCCTCAGTCTGAACTTCCCTCTGCTTCCCTTCAAAGCCTTTTTCTTTAAGATCCTCTCTAAGCTCAATCTATGCAAAAGCCATTGTTCCTTTTAACTTCACTGGAGCTCATTCCACTCTTGGCTGGGAGCAGTGAAGAACAAACAGTACCATGACAGGCGCTGATCTGTCACTAAGGTCACCAAATAAACTGATCCTCAGACAATTTAAAGCTGATGCAGATTAGGTGAACATAGGGATGCCTCAGGTTTTAGCTCCTATATTTTTCAGATTCTGTACTGCTTTAGTGTGTATTTCCGAGCTTCATATTAGGGGTAGTAAGCTCTCTTCAATGAGTAGGTGGACAAAACAATTCCTTCTCTAGCTGGGGCCCAAGGACAAATGATCCAAATCTCATGCCCAAGAGCATAAACAATGGTGAAATTAAGAGAGAAAAACAAGAAGGATGGGACTTCATAGCCTAAAGTTGTAATTGGACAATTAGCTCCAAAATGCAAATGGAGTAGAACTTATAAAAGTGTGAGACCCTGAGACCAATCATCCATTTTGTGACCACTTTGGGTTCACCTTGGGTGTAGCCCTGGCTGGGCTCTTGTGCTGCCCAAGGTGTATCCCCTGAGGCCTTCTAATAAATACCTACTTTATTCTTTAACTCCATCTAGCCTCTGTTCTAGGTCAGCATTGACAAGGCATCAGTGGGATGGGTGAAAAGCAATCCACGTCCTGTCTGATGGCAGCAAAGAGGAGCAGTGAGTCCTGCCTGCTCTCAGCTCACCTGGGTCAATCCTGCTGCTGAGGATCACCTGCTGCTGCTGCTGCTGCTGGTTACAGCATCCCTCTGGATTCTGTTCCTCCATGCCGACATGCCAGCTGTCATAGGACAATTTGCTTCAGGGAAGTTTTTTACATCACTGCTGAATAACACAATTCTTATTCACAGCAGCATGTCTGAAGTTCAGGCCTCTTCCTGGCTTTGGGGTTTTTTTGCATCTTGTTTACTACAAAATGAAGTAATTTGTTAGGAGGCTTGTTTTCATATTTCCTTGGCATTCTCTCTCTCAGTGCTCTTTAGGTGTGCACATACCTTGATTAGAATTTTTTCTTGACAACCACAAGCCCTGAACTGACGCCTACAAATTAAAAGTTATCTTGACTAGAGTTTTGGTTGTAATGAAGTCCAGTGTGAGCTTTTCTTCTCCCTGATTCTGGTTTTCATATTTCATATACATATTTCAGCTCTACTGAAAATATCGCTGAAAACAGTAAACAAATAATTTCCCTGAGATTTTTGTTTGTGCAATGAATCTTACCTAGCTCCTAATTTGCTGTGCTTCATGTGATCAGCCAACTGAAGAAGCTGTTTAATAAAATTGCTGTTAGTGTCTGAAGGGATAATAAAGGCTATCACTACCAATTTACACTTCTAATGCTCATAGCTTTTTCTCTTATTTTAGTGCCATATTTCTACAGCTGCTTGATGCATTGAAAAATGTTTCTGCTACTCAGCAAGGATCTCCATAACATTCATTATTCACTTCAGCAAAGCCAGATATATGTTGTGTGGCAAAGGGAATAAATCAGCCCAAAAGGCCTGCCCAGGTATCCAAGCCCAGGCAGACAATCCCACTGTGAGGCTGTCAAGGAAACCAAAGTCATAGAGGTTTGTTTGGGCTCAAAATAGCCCTGAGGAGATGGTGATGATTGTTTCTCAGAACTGTCCCTGCTCCATGGACTCATTGCTAGATCTCAAAACACAGGAGGATTACAGAGACAGCTCTGCTATTCTTAAACTTCTCATACCTCTGGTTTGGCACAGAGAAGTTGCAGTACCCTCCACATGATGTTGAGATAAAATGTACATTCATAAGCATGGAGCAATCAATGCCAGCTTGAGACTGCTGAGAAATGGTGACAGCTCCCTACTTCTAGAAATTTATTAGTATTGTATATTAAAACAACACCTATTTCTCTATATAGATTTATAGCTTTTCCTGAAGCAGAACACAGGAATCCACTCCTATACCTGCACAACAGGGATTCTCTTTGAGACAAAATATGTCTTTTATTCTACTCAACACAGAGCAGTTTCATTACCTGCAGCCTTGTCCATAGCTGATTTCAGACTACCTGGGCCAGAGGGGATCTCATAGAATTTCTCTGAACTTGGATAGAAGGCACTACTACCCTGACCAGCAATTTACACATAGGTTGCCCAGCCTCAGGAAACAACAGGGATCCACAAACTCTCTCTGCTGCTCACATCACAGCCAAATCCCTCCAGCTGGGAGTCAATATTGTCCAAGAAAAATGAGCCAATAAAATTTTCATCTTGCCTTTCAAAACATTGTTGATTAAGCAATACTAACATCTTATAAAGTAGTAGGATCTGGGCAACATATTTCACAATGAGTGGAGATAGCTGAGCTTCATTTAAAATTATCTCATTTCTAAACAATCAGGTTTTTGATTACAGCTATGCCTGAAGCTGTCCATTCTCTTTCCTCTGGATGCTTGGCCACTCAAAACAATCACTTACTCTTGATCATGTTTCTGTTGCTGAACAAACACAAGTCTGGTGTTTAATTTATGAGCAAAAATGCTGCAGGATAGGAAGATGCATGAAATAGGAACATGAAAATCAACAAGATGTAATGTCCCTGATAATATGTAGTCCTGCAGATATAATCTTGGATCAGTCAGGCCCAAAATTTAGCTGCACTAAGTTGTCTCAGCACCATTTCATAACTCTGCATTACAAAAAATTTACAGGAAGACAGGTTTTAGTGGTGTCTCATATCCCACAATTAAAATACATTTTCCCAAGACAGAACACTGGTTTTTTCCACGTTATACAAAATTCATCTGCAAATCCTTGAAGTAAAAATAAAAACTATGTCTTCTAAAATGTTGCAAAATTGTAGCTTCTTCCCTCTTCCTATAAGACCCCTACACATCTTCTGGTCAAGCCCTTAGTAGAACATGCTATAACCATTGAACACATCAATGGAGAAGTGGTCAAAATCTTGTAAAAGGAGCAGAAGGAACACTGTGGGAATTGATGAGATTGAAGAGGATTCAAAGATAACAAAATCTGAGGAATGTGCTGGATTTTATCCTGAAGTTTGTCTATGTATCTTGAAAGTGGAAGTAATGCACAACAAAGGAAGTTAAATGCAGCTGAGGACCCCAGGATATGCTGTTCCATTTGCAGCTTAGCTCTAGCAGCTCCACGACACAAATAACCTTTCTTGTGCAAAAGGAAAGGCTGTCACAAAAGGCAGAGACTTCTTCTATTCTTTTCCCAAATGACAATTATTGGCTTTAAACAAACAATCCCAGTCAGAGAGGAGATGTTCCGTGTGCAACTTTCTTAGTTTAGATGTAGTGGCCAGAGTTTCTCCATTCTTCAGCTGCAAATACTGCTTAAGAAAAGCTCCCTTAGACCATCCTTAGAAATTTGGTGTGAAAGACAAAGAAAACTGATATTTCAGAAGGGAATCAGGATTCAGACACAAATTTCTACAACCACAACTAGGAGTAGTGGGGCCTGGGAAGAAGTATCTATTTCATTTTTATGTTTTAAGAATAAGTTTGAAGTGCTCACAAGGTGATCATGTAACTGAAATTCTGTGTCTGTTATTTTCTCCTCTGACTATTAATCCTTCCTCCAGACAATATATGCATTTCTTTATCTCCTAACATTGTCATTTAAAATAATACAACATGAGAGTTTGTTTCTTGTGCTTTATTACCTCTAGTATCAAACGACCTGGCCTAAGCAGTTCTTTATTTTAAAACCCTTGTCTCATGCATTCAGATTCCCTTCTTTTTCTTTTTTTTAAGCACTATTCTACAGCTTCAATTTTGCATTCAAGCCTCCTTCTAAGCACATTTCATCAGACTGCTCAAACAGATTTGCCTCTTGAACCAAATAAGAAGATATATTAATACTTGGGCAATACAGTGCCATTTCATCTAATGCATAAACTCATTCAGATTGATTTCCCAAGCTAAAAAAATAAATGTTCAGAAATTGATAACAGTGAGGCAGAAGTACAGCAGCAAAGATGTGGCAGCTGGGGACCTCACAAGTGGTTATCAGTGAGGTGCTGAAGTGGTGTACAGCGACACAGTCCATGAAGGACAAGGAGCAGGGAAAGGCAGCCCCACTGTAGCATGGCAAAGTCTGGAGTGAGACAGGGAAAGGGCTGGGAAAGAGAGATGTGGAAGATGAGCAATGGCAACTCCATGAATGATTTTATGACTGGAATAAGACAATAATTAGTAATTAATAAAATAGTTAATAAAACTGATTCCATGGGGGGGGGGACGGACAAACATCTGTAAAAATTTCATCTGTTCTCAAATGACTTAGCCTACAGTAATGTGAGCAAAGAACTCTTGAGGACATTGTGCTTGTATTGTGGATGCATGCCTGTGTCTTTTAAACAGCTCCAGATATGATGAAATTATAAGAAAGAGATCTTTTTACTCTGTCAGCTTCCCATGGGAAATTTCACTTTCCTTCACTGATCTTTTCTGTTGTGAAGACTTAATTTTCTTTAAACAGCAGGACTTTTAACTCAGACTTTTCTTGATTCAATACATGTTGTTACAAAGGGTTTTTTCCACAGGAGGTGTCCTATATTTTTGTCTGAATTTCACAATGAAGATTACATTTTTCTGAAAATTTGACAATATGAACCACCTTGTCAAAAAATTTATTTCAAATTTCTGAATATTAATTGACTTAATTCAGTGAATATTTCACAAGTTTCTTTTCTGATTTTGGGGGCTTTAGCAAACACCAGAGCATTTTCATTCAGATAAAGATAAGGAAATCTAGTTTGACATCTTGTCCCTCCATTCTCTCTTGCAGTTTGAAGGTTTTTCAGGGAAGCAAATTAGAAGCAATCCTGTGATTTTCACAAAATGTTTCTATAACTAATTTTCTGTAACTGATGAGAAACAGGTTGGAAAGAAGTGTGGGGAAATGGAAGAAGAAAATAGGATGACATTGTTCTCTTTAGAAGGAACCAATGGTGACAGGAGCTGATGCTCCTTTATTTCCAGTTCATCCTCTGTTAAATTTTGTCTGAACTTGTAACATTATTAATTTCCCCTCTAGAGCAAATATTGGGCTGACCTGCATGAGGAACTTTAGACAATTCTCCCTTTTTGCGACACTGAAATATCTGGTTGAAAGCTCATGGAGATCTATAAGACTTCTTCAAATAAAGTCAATAGATTTCGCATCAGGTCCAAAATGTTGTTCTAGTTCAAAACTAATGACTGAAAATTGCCCCAAGAGTGGCAATGGGTTTTGTCTGTCAATGATTTCTGCATGAAATATGCTCAAATTACAGGCAAAAGAGTATACCTCTTCCTGCCTTTTTGACAGAAAATCCAGAAAATCTCTCCCTGTCATCTGAAGTAATTTTATGTGCTTTCTATAAACATTCTGAAATTTTAGGAGATCAAACTGGGTCATGCTGGTAAAAACATGAAGTTTCATCACCAGCATGGTATTTCTGCAATATTCAGCCCTTGAAGGAAGGAAAGGAAGAAGAGCTTATTGCAGTCCTCCCTTACATTTGTTGCCATGAAATCTGTGCATGAATAACTGGACAAGAGATTGTGAGTGTTCCTACACCGACACCAGGGATGTGTGTGACCAGCAGAGGTGAGTAGGCTTGCAGTGGGTGCTGCAAACCCTGCTTGTTTCCTGGCCTAGGAGCAGTGAAATGAGATATAAGATGACCCATTCCATCACCATGTTTGTGCTTGCAAAATGAAGGCCCTGCAAACTGCAGCAGGAACCTGTGAGGCACTGAGAGATTAGTCCTTACAGCAAAGATTTATCGTAATGCCTTACGATAATCAAGTGACTCGGGGAAATAAGAATAAGTGGTAGTGGATGAAAATTAAAAAAAGGAGGTGGAAAGAAATATGGTAACAGAAAAGCAGAGTTCAGAGAAAAAATCCAACCCATGATTAATAAGTACTTTTGGTTTCAGTTGTCAGCATACATGACACAAAAATCTCTCTTTAGCAAAGAATTACAAGCAGCTGTAACTGAAGTAATGTTGTCTTTGCCAGGCTGATGGCGTTGGAAGGGTGCTCTCCCAGGAAATTGCATATATTAGCAGAGATTTTATTTTGAAAGAGCACAAAGAGTAAACTTTTTTCCTCCCCTCTTATGTTTTAGCTACCTACCAGCAAAGATTTCCACAGGATTATTAATTTTATCCTAAAAGAGCTTAATAAAGAGCTTGTGGCAGCCCATTTCCACGTGTGACCAGCCTTTGATGTCTAAAGGCTACACAGAAATTGCCAGTGAAAAATGACTGTAAGGACAGCTTCAATCAATAACGTTACCATGATTGATTTTCACTTGCCTTTGATCCCATGTAGAAGTAGTCTGTACCCATTCTTGTGAAAGAAAAACCAAGCGCTGAAACCTCTTCTTCCTATGATTATTTTTATACTGGAGATTTGATACCTCAAGTAGTCAGCATGACTAGCATTCTGTGTTTCACCAGGCAGCGAGCTGATGCATTCCTCCCTCCCAGGGCTGAGCAGCAGGTTCCTAGACTCATGCTGCTGGAAGATACACTGAAACAAAAGACTTTTCTGTCTTTACTGACTTACCTGTGTTTCAGATAACTCACTGGAGGAAAGAAGAAAGGGATGTGGAATTAAACATATAGGCTGAATGGGCAGCAATTTCTGTATCTGATAAACCTTTATCTTTGATAAGCGCTGATATTATTAATCCTGGAGTTCAAAACAGACCTGGAACTTCCATAGATTAAAGCAATCAATTAAAATAGATGCACAGTACCTAATGTATTTCCCTTTGCCTCAGATAAAAGGTCTTAGTCTATCCTTTGTACAGTGCTCATGGCACTTCAGGGTCTTTGAAAGTTCTCCATCAATCTTCTCTGGCAGGTCCCACGGGTGCTGGTGAATCATTCTTGTTAGATAAGACCAGAATCTCTATTTGAATTTTAATTCTTGCTTTCAGCATTTAGGCACTGCACAAATACCTACCCTACATGCTGGAGTACCAAACCCATTGTGTGAGGTCACAGATATTTTCATTTAACCTTCAAGGACTCTGGATTTTTACACTTAAATTATATTTCTATACCTTTTCTCCAAATACTTCTGATCATTCACCTATCCCTCTTCTCTACTCCCTGCCTCACTGTCAGGGATAAAATGAAATTCTCCCAGGCAGAAGTAGAGTGGCAAGTGCTGCAGTGGTAAGAAAGGCAGTTTTCTCTGTAGTTTGCACTGGGATCATGCACAGTGCAAAAGTATATTTTGTGGCAATTCAAAGGCAACTCATCCATTTGTGGTAAACTAATACACTACTCTGGCTTGAAATATCTTTCATTTGTTATTTTTCTGTCTGCAGAAAAAATATCCCCAAAAAAGAGAAGTTTTCATAGGTGCTCATTTTGATTAATGCCTCTAGGTGGGGGGCAGGAAGGAATAATTTGTCTCACTCTGCATTATTTTCAGATTGACTTGCTATAAAAGGGAGGCTTAAGCTGTGACACTTACTGTCCATCTGCACATTCATCTGTTGAGCTGTCTGTCAGTCCCTCCTTCTCAGTAGTCTTTGAGCTCACTAGCCACTTTCAGTCAAATTTGACAAATGGCATCATAAAATCAGTAGTAGGCACCAAATTAGAGCGCCACTGATGAGGGGATGGCAGCAGCCAGCTGGCCAACAAGCACGTGAAGGCTGCCCAGCCAGCCAGTGAGCAAGGGACACCTTACACAGGCCAACAGGCAGGAGAGACTGGGGACATTGCTCTGGTGATGTGTGAGACATTCGTGCCACTTCAGCCACTAATGGAAGGCTTGTTAGGGTGATAAACCCACTCTGTAGCTGCCTGGCTGCTGGGCGCACAGCTGCACACAACATCTGGCCTTGAGCGTGAGGGATTGCTGCTGGAGGGCAGGGACAGTGGCTCCTCTAGGTCCTGCACCCAGCTGAGCTGAGGAGAGCCTCTGCCCTCCACCCATTTGCCAAAATGCTGTGCACGGGCAGGGAGGAGGAAAGCTGCCTTTGCCTTGAAAAACAGGAGAGAGTCCTCTTTCCCTGGAAGCAGCCAAACTACCTTCTGGGGGAGGAAGCCCCCACTCACACACACAGGGATGAGGTGGGCCGGAGAGCAAGGCAGAGGCAGGAACTGAAAGATTCCCAGGCAGAGCAGGGGGACAGTGAACACATGGGGAGAAAGGTATGTCCTCAGGGCCCAGAGTGAGAACTCAGTGGCATTTGTGGCATCAGACAGCTGCTGCATCACAGCCATTCAGCCTCTGGCCTGGGAACAACCTGGAGGTGAGGGTCTATCTCACAAAGGCACAGCAGTAAGTGCTGCATCCCTTTCCTACTCATATTCTGATTCAACCTGAGCTTTCCCTGGTTTAAAATGTTCCATGTTGCAGTGTGTGTTCCAGTAAAACCTTTTTCCTGTTGTTCAAAGGCCATCTGGTGCTGCTAACATGCTTGGTTTAAATTAATTGCTTAGGCAGAGTCACCTCAAGGCTCTGGCTGGCTCTGAGTGCCATGACTTTGTCCACATTTTCCTGATGTTATTTCCTGTCTTCTTTATCTCTCACCCTACCTGCTGGCCAGGGTTTGAAACACCACAGAGGGTCCTTGCTTCCTGGTGGACACAGCAGGAGATATGGGGAGAGGAAAAGGTGACTTCTTCTTCCCCTTCATTTGCCCTCTTAAAGGTGCAAAACTTATTTCTGGGCTAAACAGATGAATGGGGATATGAGCATCACAAAGTCACCCCAGGACATGAAGCATTCAAGGATTGCTGGCATTGCCTTCCCTCATTTTTTGTCATCTTCCCCTTTGCATTCCTCTTGTGTCCCAACTGCCTCCCAAGTCAAAATGCCAGCCTTCACAATGATTCCAGCTACTTCAACCTGGTTATCAAAACTCCCAGAAATGTCTGGAAGCATTTACACAATATATGCACATTGTCAGCAGAGATGCTTGTAACCTCTCAGAATTTGAAAAATAAAAGAAAATAAAAAATTGGGGCAGAAATTATATGGGGCACAGCTACACAGGTTCATATGTGGGAGGGGTTTATTATATTTTATTCTAAGTTGTGTAATTTTTTATATATATTTTCATTTTTATAGATATTTATTTCATGTGTATTTATGTATTTATTTTTATTGAGAAATAAAAACTTGTTTTGCTGTTCCTTTACTTTTGACACAAACATTATTGGCAAGGGTGTTGCAAGCAGCCAGGATGGCTATTGCTTTCTATAAAAAAGCTAAATATAGGAAGCTAAATATAGGAAGAAGGCAGAAAAGGAAACTAAAATAGTAGGCCACCAATAAAAAAGGAGACTTCAAGAACTGAAGGAACAGGAAGAGATTGAAGACAACCTGAGGGAACAACAAATATGAAAAACTGGAAATTGAAAAAAATACAACTACAACTATATATAATAATATATCATTATTATATCAACTACGTATAAAAATATATCACTCCATTGGGGGGAAAAGATGGAAATCATAATAGGGGACCAAAATAGCTGTACTAGGTATTTTCTAAGCATCTGAAAATATTGATTGACTCATATAAAAGAGGAAATAATAGTAAATAATTTGCTGAATATAATAGTATAAATAATATAAATATTATAATATAGTATAAATAAATAATAGTATATAATTTGCTGAAAAGCTCAAGGAGACATATATCTTATCATCTTTTCTTCTGCATTCATAATAAATAGGGGTTGTGGATGCAGTTAATTTTGATAAGAGAGACATACACACTGAAACAGGCTTTGAAATGGTTTTGAAACAAACCGGAGTTTTTCAACATGGCACAGGCTGATCAAATCCACTCCTGTTTGAAGTGCTACCCATACTGATGTAACAGATCTGCTGCAGAAAACGTGGGAGCTGCAGTAAGCACTGATTTGGGGTTTTCTTCCACAGCACAATGGTCCCATCAAAGCATCAAGATCCCTGTAGTACTAACAGGAATGACAAACCCAAACATAGTAGAAGCCATTATTTGGCCCTACTCCGTGTTATTTAGGACACACTCCTAGAGCCTGTTTTCTAGGAGAAAAGGAATTATAACAGACTTGGGAAACACAGCTTGGGAGAAAAGAGTGGAGGTGCCCCCTCAGCCTAGGAAAGAGAAGGGGAAGGAAGGCACACTAATTCCCTTCTAAAATTTGAAAAGCTTTTATAAAGAAAATTCTTACCTTTTTTTTTTCAAATTTACTGGGGATATGACAAGAAGAAATAAATTGGATTTAAAACAAAGGAGATTACTGTTAGCTGCTGCAAAATTTTTTAATGAAAAATACATTTTTACACTGGACTACATACACCGAACATAGATAGATAGATAGATAGATAGATAGATACGTACATATAAATATATATGCAGCAGCACTGAAGAATTTTCTCCTTTGGAGATTTTAAGACTGAATGGATTGAAATTTGTTAGGTACAGTGTCTGTACTTTTGACCATATTTTTGCTATTGTATGGACTAAATGACCTCTTAAAGACTTTCCCATTATTTATTTTTTTGTTCCCATGCAATGATTAGATACAGAATTTTTCTTGAGAATCAAATTGTGGCATTTTCACTGACTTAATTTAAACTGGAAGTGGTTCATACATTGTGCAATGGCCGCACTTGAAGGACTCTCTCAGGAGATGAAATGAAGCAGGTTATGCTAGCAAGTTGTCCATCTGAATGACTGAGTTTTTTAAACAAGGTCTTGACATCTGCCAATACTCAGCAGGAAGGAAAGGAAAGCTTTGAAGAAATTTGTCTTTAAGGCGAGGTTCAGCAACAGCGAAGTCTTTGTGTCTTGATTTCTGCATGCATGCCTTTGGAAATGGCATTTTGGACTCAAACCCCAAATTGCAGTTTTTATGGTAAAGGAAGACACACAACACTGTTTTACAGAATTTCTGTGAGTATTGCTTCTCTGTGGGAGTTTGTTTATTCATTATTCTTCTTATGCTGGCCTGGCAAACACCATGTAAAGCTGATTGCTCTTGATGCAAAAGCGAAAAATCTCCTGGATACAGAGAGTTGTCCCTAATGCCTTCCCTACTGACAGTCAAATAGAGTAACTGGTTCTTCAGATTCAGGGCTCCTAATTTCCCAGGCTGCCAGCACACCAGGTCTAACTGTATCAGTCAGGAGGCAGGAGGTTCCCTGGTGGAAGGTAACTCAGAGTGAGCAAGGTAAGCGGCTCGGATGTGGGTGCGCACCCCTCAAACGTGTCTCGCTGTCAGGCACATCGACCACTTCAGCCCAAAGCCTCCTTCCATCCTGTGCAGTCCTGGTGTTCTCTTCTCTTCAGCACCAGGAACTGAATCAGCCATTCCTGGAGGCTCAGGCTACAACAGTGTTTATACTCACAAAAAGAACAAACATCACTACACTGGGATTGCTCTTGTATTTTTGGTTGCATCTCCTCTCTAATGCTGCCTGTTAGCCTTTTGGGCTTGTCATAAGTTGATGGTCACACAATTCCTATCGTACTAGTGTCAGAAATAAACCAGAAGTGCAATAGTTATCTTTGTTCCTCCAAAAAAGGAGTCTAGTTGGGAAATTGAGGGTATGGTCTATTTATTAAAAAACAAACACATCTTGGGGTCTGAGTTTCCTAAAGTTTTGAAGTGTTCTGCAATATTGCTCTGGCACAATCTCCAAATGCAATAAAACACTGAAGAACTAGAGACAGATAGATTAAATTAAGGAGATTGTATTCTCAGAAAAATACACTCTATTCATTTCAGTGTGCTGGGACAAACTGAAGGAGCAGACAGAGCACTCACTGAAGGATGTGTTCTGCTTTTGCTTATTTTCTTCTGTACTTCATTGTTTTAAGTTACTGAAATTGTTGACTCTTCACATTTAACTTTCCTAGAAAATCAGACCATAAATTAGTCTAGAAAATGCATTTCCTTCAGCTTTAGTTTTGGTACATTAACCAGTGCAACCCTTTCAGTGTTTTTTAATCTTCTCAGTTAAATACAGAAAAGACACGCACAGCAGTCCGTAAAATACTGGATTGCATTCTCAACACAGTGATGCATAAGTCACAATTCCCAAAAGGATGGAATCAGTAATACAAGCAAGAGAAAAATAGTCCCTATTAGAACACAAACTGTGTGTACCAGTAGTTTGGAGGGAGCTGTGGAACAGGCTTCCGTCATCAGCATCACTGCATCTTCAGTCAGCCATGTCTTTTGTGGGCTAAGTGCTCACTGAATATTTAAAACTTATGCTAAAACATTTAATAAATAATGCACTAAAGGTCTGATGATCTGTCAATGCCAACTACATCGGAAAATGTTAAGAAAAGGTAAGTGCTTTTATCACAGATTGTGCTCCCCACCAGTTTGTTATTTGCACTCCATGAATAATTTGTGATTCTAAAAGTAATATTAAAATCCTTTTCCCAAGTGTATCCACACATATTGCACTGTACTGCTACGTTCTACAGTATGAAATATTTAAATAATTTGAATATTTTCTGTGTGATGGGAGAAGAGGCATTAGCAGTGAGGGAAAGTACAGAATGTGTAAAATATTTCATAGTTTTCTAAGATTCTGCAAAGTACAGAAAAAGTCCATTCTAAAAGGCCATGCTCTCAGTGGATTTGTTGCTCTTTTTTTCTTTCTCAAGTTTTTTCTGGTTTTATTCTTATAAATTCTCTCTGTCTACAGATCTAATTCTTTCAGATAATAGGCTACACTGCTCAAGATGAAAATGCATCAGTCAAGGGAGAAGTTGCCACTGGTTTCAGTGGAGATGCCATGTTTCACCGACTGCACAAAGATTTACAAGATTAATTATTGTCCAGCAGCACTGATTTTTGCTAAACAACCAGTACTGAGGAAGGGAATTGGTTCTCCTGGTTGGAAATCAAAGGGCATTTTATATATTTTCTGATATTTCAGTGTGAAAATTCCCACACAGTTTTCAAAACATCTTTTCCTTAAGAACTTTGGCTCTAAAGACCTTGTACCACCGTGAGTCCTGATGTGGTTGGTTGAAATTTGGCAATGCTACAAGGTTTAGCAGTTTGGATTACTTGACACCAAAAGTGTCCTGTAGAGTGCTGAAACATTTAGGGGAGCTGATAACCCCTAGATAACCTCCTCATTAGGCTTCCAAGGGGTGACTGTAAAACTTGCAGAACTACAAGATGTTACTGCAGGAAATGTAGATACATCTTCACAGGTGCTACTCAGTCATAAAAATCTGGTCCAGTCTAGAGAAGGATTTCTGTCTTTCAATGACCAGTAACCAGTCTGTCCAATCATTTCCTCCCAGAAGTTCACCACATAGTAACAGGACACTTTCTCATCCTTCTGAATAAATTAATGTAGGAAATAAGAAAGACCAAGAAGTCCATTAGCAACTCAGATAAAAGGGTTGGATCAGAGATATTTTTGCTTTTCCATTTGAAAACTTATTTCCCTTCTGTAGCCCTTTGTTTAGCTCTGTAGGCAGTAAAGTCCTCAGAGCAGAGCAGCAACACTCTTTTATGACATATTTACAATGCTTCTCACAATGGGACACTAATCTACTAATAAAGGACACTCAAATGGTAAATTTGGCACCTTTCTAAAAATGCTTTGTTCACTAAAAGTTGTACAGAAAAAAATCATTACACACGTGATACATGTTCACTGACTCGAACTGGTGCTTGGGCCTATTCCTACTTTTTCATGAGGTGTGTTCTTCTATTTCTCCCTTCTGTTTCCTCCCTTAAAAAAACAGAGAGAATATTCTCATTGTGGATGTTGTGTCCCTCCTAGCCCTGCATTTAGTACATAACCCCATATTCTTCAGTCATTTTATTAGTAAGATGTTGGGGGATATTTATCAAAACCTTGAATATATGTGTGTATGTGTGTCTCTGTGTGCGTGTGTGCATACACATGGCTACACAATAAATACATGGATCTACAGAGTGATTTGTTCTGACAGCTGTGTTGTCAAGCTACCAAAGAAATGCCAAAGAAAGATGTAAACTGTGCTGAATGAATGAGGTAATGCTGTAAGACATCTCCAGGAGCTTTTAAAAAATGCAGATGACAAAGTACATCATAAATTGTGATGAGATAAAAAAAAAAAGGGAGAGCAAGGCTGCACAAAGCAGCAGCAACCCCTCAAGGATGAAGGTCCTTCTGAGAGCCACTTGTCACCCAGTTTAGACAGGGAGCCCACCAGAAATGGCTTCTGTTCCCATGGGACTTTGTGCTCAAGGCCAGGCCTTCCAGCCTTCCTTTCTGCACAGTGATCTTTCCCATTGAAGCTGCTTTGATCCAGTGCTCATTTCTTACTCTGTGAAAGGTCATGTGCTGAGTTTTGTACTCCTCTTACATTTTCCAGCTTGAGTTATCCTTTTTGCACAACATTTTTAATGACAGTGGTAATTGGACAGAAGACACTCAAACTGAAAGAGCAGAGAATGGAGGGAAAGCAGGTGATTAAATCTTCCTAAAATGTGCAAACATTTCCAGAGAAAAATCTGGGGTTGTTGTAAGACAGATGCAAGCTCAAATCTACATAAAGTTTCCAAATGGACAGCTGAAAAGCCCTCTTAGGGAAAAGAGAGGTTAAGTGGCCAGCAGCTGCCACAGCACCCCAGGTGTGACAGGAGAGGCTGCAAGCACTGACCACAAGTTCCCAATTAAGATTAGCTTTGCCATGATCCATAGTTCAGCCATTTTCTTTACTGGAAGAGAGGTATTGAAGCAGGAGCTTTGCAGCTAAAATTGCAGCAAATGTTCATTGGTAAGGCAGCACACTCAATGTGTGAGGGACCGGAGAGAGCAAAGGCATTTTGGAGACAGTGACATTTAAGACCAGCAAAGAGACTGTGGCAGCAACAGTGAGTATAGGTAGAATATTAAAGGAACATTGTCAGATTAAATATTATGCTCTCAAAAAAATTGCTTTCTTTGTTATAAAGAGATTATTAAAATCAAAAGAGTTTAAAGAATCTAATTTACTCTCCTGAGTCTAAGGTGTTTACTTCCTGAATTGCTCCCAGCTTGCACTACTAAACTAGTTAAACCATTTCACTTTTAAAGCTAGTTTCTTGCTGATTTTATTTTGGCCTCTAATTCTATCTTGTTGCAAATTGCAATAAAGCCTCGAGGCTTCCCAACAGGTCATGGGAGTCTAATACAGAGCTAAATACAGATGTAATAAAGAGAAACCCACAAGTACAGACAAAAACAGACTAAAACAGATGAAACAAAGAAAGAAAAAGATTGGGACTGCAGGAAGACGTTGATGATAATAATATAAATATTATTATATAACCATCTATATTGTATTTACCTTATATTGTAATTCTCATGTAATTATTGTAAATATTGAAAATATTTACTGTCTGCTCATCACATTTAGCCTATTGTTAGTAATAATTAAAATCTACTGTTCTCTTTCTTCAGCTGTCGGTCACAAGACTCTACCATCAAGTTATATTTGATCTTAGAACCTAGTAACACCAAGAGGGCTCCAGGGGTAGACCCTTCATACTCATTGCTCCTCCAGGACAAGTAACATGTTGTAAAAGTGTGTTACAATTTGCACTGAAGAGAGCTATTTCTTTTTGTTTCTCTTTTCAAAACAGTTTATGTTTTATTTTTACAAGACTTAGAATTGGAGACTTAGGTACAAAACCACTTCTCTAGAACTGGATGTGATCCCCTCAGTGGTACTTTCTTACTCAATACAAAGAACTGGCACTCTCCCTTTGACCACAGAGATACAAATATGAACACCCTACTGTACTCCTGAAAGCCTTTATTGCCTCAAAATTGGCATAAGAGAACTCTGATTCAACTGACATGTGACATGCCCCTTGGTTTCTGATGCTGCACTGCACCTTCTGTCATCACATCTTCTACCTCAAGATTTCAGGGAAGAGTTGGACCAGTTCTTTTTTTTATCCTAAAACCCTTTTCTTTTAAACAAGAAAAAGAGTTCACCCATTGTTTTTAATTGAAAGGTTTTCTCTTACTTATGGATGTGAAAGTCTCAGTTGGACTTGGAGCGTTTTTCCATACCTAGCTTGCTCATAAATGATTGCTATGCCTCAGTAAGATGTTAAAGTCTCCTGTCAGTTTTGATGCCTACTTCTCATTCTTCAGTGCAGAAGGCATCTTTACTGGAATTTATAGCAATTTATAGATCAAAATAATACAGGATAAAAACAACTAAAAATATTTATATGTAGCACTTTGCTGGCTGTTGATTGAAGCCAGACATAAGAGTGATAAAATTTTGGGTCTATTGATCTCTAACTTCTACCTCCAAGGCATATTCCATAATCATGTTTTTATAATATCAAGAATATTAATGAATCTGTTTAGAAAGTTTTGAGACATGAGTGGCAGGTAAGGTAAGAAAGGATGAATACCAGTGATGAAATTATTGAAAATAAAAATCCTGACACAACTGAGGTGCCATAAAAAACAGCACTATTTTTACAGCAATATACTTAAAGCCACACAAGAATAATTTCAGCAACTAACTGGGAAGCATTTAAGGCTTATGAAAAATAGCGCATACCTGAACAAATTGGATTCCCACACTTTTGCAGCACTGACATTTCATAGGTACATAATCTAGAGCCTGCAACTCTTCACAGAATTCACCCTAGCAAAATTAATTAATTACCATCTCTGAGGTTATCTTATTGATGTGTTTCACAATTTTTCTCCTTTTAACATCAGTAGATTATGCAATAAATCCAGAATATATTGACTGGGGTTCAAATCTTCTCTCCTTCCTATCCCCACAGTTAAGAATAAGTTAGGGAGAACAAGCCTAATTATTCTACAGCAAGAGAGAGTAAGCCTAGAAACAATTTACTGAAGAGTTCCAGCCATAGCTCAAAGAAGATTAAAAATCAATTAAGTACCATAACAAGTTGTCTATCTCCCTAAAGTATGCAGTAATTTCTATCTCTCCAGATTCCAACCATCCATATTAACTAAAGGAATTTCTCCCTGATGCTTCTGTAGTTTCTCCAACTTCACAAAAATGTTAGCTTGAGAGATAATGAAGAGCTGACTACTTTCCGTTCAAAGGTTCGAAGATAAATGTTTCAGAAAATGTACTTTAGCTGAGAGTGGCAATACTCTCATGGAACTGTGTACCATAAACTGGTGTTGCTCCCTCAACATGACTGCAGCATGAATAAATGGAAGAGGCAGAAACACTTGGGGATGGACTTGCCAGTGCTGGCCTATTGGCTGGACTTGATGATCTTAGAGATCTTTTACAACTTAACGATGGGAGGCTTGGAAGAAATCATGGCAGTGTAATTAATACCATTTTCTGCTTGCCACCTGTCAAATAGAAATTTGAAGTGTTGCTTTTGGGAGGATATCTCATAATATACATTAGTGCATGTGGTAATAGCCCAAAAAATATTTTGGTGTGACAGACTTCTAGACTAGTTAAAACTACAATGACAAGAAATAATTTGATTATGCATGAACTTCTTCCAGTGTTGGGAAACACTGCAAAATGCTAGGTACCAATAAAAGATTTATTTAGGAGTAAATATATTGCTGGCAATAGGAAAGTGAGTTTATTCACTTAGGTCAATATGATACATGTGATTAGAGCAGGTTTGCTTGGCTAGGTCCACAACATCTGGCATAAAGTAAAAGAAATGATATTATAGTTGTTCTCACAAGTAGATGTTTAATAAACTATGTCATGTAGGTAGTTTCAACCTATACACAAGAGAAAGATTCAAATAAAAAATAGGTATTGTTTGCTACCAGTGTTTTAAATGCTTTGAAATTCACAGCATCTACTCTGACTGCAGGTGTAACAACCACCTATTATAATTTGCTGAAGTATTTGACTGGTAGCAAAAAAAATCCTGAAAGAAGATACAGACCTGAAGTATCTCATGCTGAGGCCACTTCATATTGAAGAGTTTTTAAGTGCTATTTTTTTCTCCCCCCAGCTTCACCTCCATGAGTTAGAGGAACACATAAACCACAGTGTCTGACTTTGCACAGCTGGTTAACCTTGGCTAAGGTCCAAATGCCCACCTAGCCACTCACTCACTGCCTACCTCAGTGGGACAGGGAAGGAATAGGATTACAAAATTTGGGGTTGAAGACCGGGAGACGGCTTAGTCATAATCTCATCGCCTCTTAAATCAACTGCAGTATTCAGATTCAGTCCAGGCTGTTGTCATACTCTGCTTACTCCCCTGATGTCCTGACATCACCTGATGATGTGAGCACACAGTATCTGCAATTCCCTTCAGCCTGGCACCCACTTGCTCCCCCCAACACAGTTATGGGAGAGATAGAGCCCCAGAACAGAGGAGCAGGCATACAACTAATTTCCACATGGAAATACTTTCATTTTACTTTTCTACACCATCTCCTGATAGGGGATCAGCACCCACAGACCTGCTCCCCATTGCAGTTTTCCCAGAGCCACCTCATCCCTAGAGCTCTGCCATTTGCTCTGGACTCTCCTGATTCCCCCACTTCACAGCACTCCTCAGCACTACTTTTAAGCTCTTCAATTTAGCAGAAAAGCCCTCTGTTGGAGGGTTTTAAGAGCATCACAAGACCCTTGACCATTAATGCTGCCTATTCCACAAAAGTACCAATTCAATTCACACTCTTTCCTTTTACTTGCACAGACAAGTCACTATCCAGTAATGGCTTCAATCAGCTTCAGAGCACACAACAATAAGGGTTTCGGAGACACAGGTGTTTGAGCTCATCCTTGATCTTTTCTCTATCAGTACA